>NC_058083.1:89247460-90537757 GCF_014858855.1 Bufo gargarizans
CCCTGAATCTTAACAAGCGGAGCAAACAAATTAGGTAAATCTGCTTTTAAAAATTTCTAATACTCCAGTTGCAGTTGAGTGCTACTTAAGTACTATGTGCCATGCCTGATAATTAGTGCTGCTGTTGTAATTGTTGGAACTTTTATATTTAGTATATTATTAAATACTATCTACTATGTGTATAAATAGAAATTCCACGGCACTCCCACAAATTGGAGTTTAAAAAAAGTGTTCTTTAATCAAGCAGTGATACATACAAATGACATAATTTAAACATTAATATAGACATATGTGATACTTCTCATCAATGCAATATTATGATACATGATCTCCATTAAAATGTATATAACATCATTATATCCACCAACCACATAAAACAATAAAGTGTCCTAATTAGTTTATATTAAAAAGTAATGTGCACAGCTGATTAAAAAGAAAGTTAGGCCTCTTTCAGACGGGTGTGTGTGCCCCTTGGTTGTGCTGCGGGTCGCAATGCATGAGCACAGTCGTGGGGCAGCCGCAGCAGATCGCGGACCCATTAACTTAAATGGGTCCGCGATCCGGCCATTCCGCAAAAAGATAGGAGTTCTTTTTTTTTGTGGAACGGAAGTATGGGACGAAACCCCATGGAAGCACTTCATAGTGTTTACGTAGGGTTCCTTTACGAGCTTCCGTTCCGCACCATTCCACATCTCCGGATTTGCGGACCCATTGAAGTGAATGGGTCCACATCCGTGATGCGGAATGCCCACGGAACGGCACCTTCGTGTTCGTGGTGCTGTGATTTCCACTGGCCCTGGAATAATGCCCAGTGTTCAGAGGCCACGTACCCTGAACCCAAAAATTCTGAGAAAATAGTTGACTGGCTTACACAGGACACCTAATCTTCAACAGCTTCCGCTAAGAACCTTGACGCACCATCCTCCTCCAGCTCTACAGTGTTCATTTTAGGACATGGTCAGATATCATAGTCAAGTATCATAATAATGCCAATGTAACACCTGACCCTGACACCTGACCCTGACACCTGACTCTGACACCTGACTCTGACACCTGACTCTGACACCTGACCCTGACACCTGACTCTCATATCTGAGTTTGACTTATGCTCTTCATAGGTCAGGGTCAAAGTGAGAAGAAGTTATAGATAAACTATGTATTTGTCTGCTAAATCACTGTCTATTGCTGAGCTTTTAACTCTGTGCCAGGCAAGCTGGTAGCTCAGTGGTAATGCTGCTGCCCCATGTCCAGGCTTTCTGAGTTCAAAGCCCCTCTCAGCCTCCCAAAAATGTTTATATTATTATGCGCTAGATAAGAGGCAAATTTAAATGATGTGTGACGCTGATATCTGACGTCCTTCAGTTGTCAGTATCACAAAACATTTTAGCTTTACTGTGGTTTTGTATTCTACATCACATAGTTGAACAAAAATCACAAGTTACACAAGGCAACCTGGTAGCTCAGTGGTAATGCTGCTGCCCCATGTCCAGGCTTTCTGAGTTCAAAGCCCCTTTCAGCCTTCAAATAATGTTTACATTTTATTATGCCCTAGATAAGAGGCAAATTTAAATGATGTGTGACGCTGATGTCTCACTTCCTTCAGTCGTCAGTATCACAAAACATTTTAGGTTTACTGTGGTTTTTGCTATACTACATCTCATAGAAAAAAATCCCCATATTTGCTGTCTAGAGCTATAGCTCAGTGGTAAGACACTTGCTTTGCATATAGTGTTCATGGGTTCGAAACCTGTTTCAGGGTTTTAATAAAATTAATATTCTTATATTTTATTGAGCTCTAGATCAGAGACAAATTCCAGTGCTGTGTGATGTAAGTAGTCCTTTTTTATTTTATTAAGAGTACATGGGCAGCACTATAGTAAAGGGGCCCTGTATACAGAGCTGTAATCCTGGCTTTTACATACTTACTGTATATATGTGTATTATACACCCAGTGTGCTACAGCTTCAACCACACTGAGATTTGCTCAGAAAGCTGCTATACATGTCACTGCTTTATCCATGGACACATATATGATCATACAGATGGCAGTACTATGTGATAGCTTCTAAGTATAGAAAACCATGTGGTAATGTCATAGCTCGGAGGTTACATTAATGGCTTTGCTTGTTGAAGTCCCCAGAAAGACATATGCATTTTTTTCTTTAATAGCATATACTATTATAAATAATATACCATTAACCCATAGGATACCAGCGCTGTACATGTATGTCGCTGGAAACACGGTCACAAATCCCAGCGCCATACAGGTACAGCGCTCTGATCGGGCGGCACAGGAGCTACTCCCTCCCGATCAGCTGCAGGGGTCCGGCAGGCACTAATAGTTGGACCTCTTCTGTATGCACCGACATTGGTGAAACCCTGATGCCGGCTCATTAACCCTTGCACTGCCACGGTCAGCGCTGACGGCTGCATGTGCGGTATCCCCGTGGTGCTGTGATGTCAGCCTGCTGTCTAGCTCTGTCAGTCAATGGGGGAGGGGTGTGTGTGCAGAGCACAGGGGGTGTTAGAGCATTAGAGAATAGAGTTGCCACCGTACAGGAATGACCCGGACAGTCCGGGTTTGCAATCCTGTGCCGGGTACAAGCCTTTCTCAGACCCAGGCACAGAATCAGCTGTGAATGATGGCGGCGGCGGCTGGGCACAGGGAGATGAGCGCTTCCATTGTGGAAGCGCTCATAGCCATAGTCATCTGTATCGCCGTCCGCAGGACAACGATACAGACGGCTGTGCTGCGGCAGGGGAGGGAGAGGCGTCTCTCTCTCCTGTTCCTCTAATAGGCTGCGGGCCTTGTGCCTGCAGCCTATCAGAGGCCGGTGCAGGCGGCGACGTCATCACGCCGCCTGAGCCATACAGCACAGTATACAGGCCGGGAAGAGGCCTGCATCGCATCGTTGGAGGTAAGTAAAAGTTTTTTTGTTATTTCTTTAGAGAAGAGAGGCACCTGAAATTGGCACATATGGGGGAAGGGGTGGAAAGAGGCACCTTATACTGGCACATATTGGGGAGGAGGAGAAATGAGGCACTTGAAACTGGCACATATGGGGGAAGGGGGGGAGAGACACCTTATACTGCCAGATATTTGGGTGGGGGGGAAGAGGCACTTGAAATTGGCACATATCGGGGAAGGGGTGGAAAGAGGCACCTTATACTGGCACATATTGAGGGGGGAATGAGGCACTTGAAACTGCAATATATGGGGGGAAGGGGGGGGAGGCACCTTATACTGGCACATATTGGTGGAGAGAAATGAGGCACTTGATACTGGCACATATAAGAGAAGGGGGGGAAGAGGCACATATTGGGGGAGAAAAGATGCACTTCTTACTGACACATGGGGGCATCTATGGGGGGCACTTCTTACTGGCACATTATTTGGGGGCTTCTACTGAGGCCACAAAGAAGGGGTATTTTATATGGGGGGCTATGTGTGTTACTAGTATTATCAGGGGGTTAATCTGTTTATGCAGTATAGTATTGGGGAGCACAGCGGCACAGTATTGGGGTAGTAGGTTGATTTGTCCAGAAGATGGGAGGATGATGGAAAAGTAGTAAACTAAGATCTTTTTTTGTTGTTGTCAAACTGCAGAGACGAAAAATGGCGAAAAAAGGGTAGTCTGGTCTGAAGATCTGAAAGGAGAAGATGAGGAAAGAACATCTACATCAAAGGAGACGTCACTGGATGTAAGAGGTATGGGGTGCTGTATTTCTGTAGTGACGGGATCAGGGGCGAAATGATCATGGTGCGACAGCAACCAGGGGTGGAGGCGGGCCATGTCCCGCTGGAGGCGGGACATGGTGGGGCCTGAAAGGGGCCCTCCCTCCCTTCTGTTTGGGTTTGGCATAGAGAAAAGATGGAAACCCTAAATGCCATGCACAAAACCCCTAGCATGGTACAAAGAAGTTACGGTCTACTTGGTGCAGGTTGCCATGTACAACTCTTTTGTGCTGTCCCGGAGCGCTGGCAGCACAGGGACATTCCTCCAGTTCTATAAGAGCAGTCCTGAAGGCCATAATCTTTTCTGACCGGGAAAGAGCAGGCTGGAGTACCTCAGGAACTGGAGGCGCCCGGATCGTCCCGGCCAACACTTTCCAGGTGTGGTTCCCCCATACTGGAAAGAAGGGTTGGTCCCAAAAAAACGAAAGGACACCACCACTCAGTGTGAAACGTGTCCCGATCATCCGGGCCTCTGTATTGACGGTTGCTTCAGGGAGTACCACACTTACATGGAGTACTAAATTTATAATTACCTTCCCCCATTTTAATTTATTTCTCCACAGTCTTCACAGGAATAGCTGCAAAGTGGAGGAGAAAATTCTAAATCTCTTTTTTTTACACTAACATGTAGCCCCTTTTATTTCATTTTTACAAGGGGTAATAGGAGAAAAAGCGCCCCAAAATTTGTAGCTCAATTTCTCCGGAGAAAGGACATACCCCATATGTGGACGTAAAGTGCTCTGCGGGCAAACTACATGGCTCAGAAGAGAAGGAGCGCCATTGGGATTTTGGTTGTCCAAAATCCCAATATCGCTCTTTCTCTTCTGAGCCGTGTAGTCACCCGCAGATCATATTACGTCCACATATGAGGTATTTTCTGACTCGGGAGAAATTGGGCTATAAACTGTTGGGTGAACAAGTTTGTTTGCTCCACCATCAGATTCACAAATTGTTCACTGAAAAAAACTAAAAATGTCATATTTAGTGAAGCCCACTGTGCGAATCTGGATTCCTGGTTGGCCAACAAAGTCAGGAATCAAGGGCTCAAAATCCTCTGGGGTACTCCAGCCAAGTTCACCGGTAGAGGGCTCAGGTGAACTTTCCTGGTGGGCCGGAAAACTAGTACGAGCCCCAGGGCTGCTCATACTAGTGTGGGCCACAGGGTTCCTGGCACGGGGGGTTCCTGGCTCCGCCTGGCGGCGTCTCCGCCGCCTTGGGGCTCATCATCATCACTAGATGATGAGGAGAACGAGGATGACAACAGGAAAGTGGGGTCATCCTCGTCCTCACTGGGGCTCTCGGAGTCGGAGAGCAGCTGGGTGTACGCCTCCTCGGCCGAGAACATCTGGCGGGCCATCTTAGAAAGCTAAAGGGGAGTGTGTGTGTGTGTAAAACTTTATTTAGTGTGTGTGTGTGTGGGGGGGGGGGCGGTGTGTTTTTATGTATACCCTACCCTAACCCACCCTAACCTAACAGAATCCCCGAAAAATTGCTCACAGCCCAAAAACTCACTGATCAGCGGTGGGGTGGGCAATGCACTGACAGTGGCCAGGCGCTCTTTTACAGCTAAGAGTGCTGGCCACAGTCAGCGCACCTACAAAAAGAAAATAAATGCACTTGCGCCCCAAAATATGTGGGTGGGAGGAAAGCTGCAGCACCCTTGGGGGGGGACGGGGGTCGCACAAGTTGCTGTGGACCCCAGGCACCCTCAGATCCGGGTGCTGCACACAAAAATTAACTTTTTTTTTTCCACTACCCCTACCTAACCAAAAGCTCTCCCTAAATGTTTATATGCCAGATGGCACTTTATGTGGTCTCAGGGGCCATGGATGGCGGAGGATCGTGTGGGATGCAGATGGACCAACACAGGGCTCCTCTGTCCTTACTCACACAGAAGTCTGTGGGCGGGGACAGCGTAGCTCCAGGATGTTATCTCCAGGTCAATCCCTCCAACCAATCACAGGTGATCCTCACCCTCATCCTCCGTCACCGCCACCTCACAGGATCTACGGAGGGTGATTGGTGGTGTATATTACACCACTGATCACCCTCCTATTTCGGGTCACCGGAGACCTGAATAACCTGGAAATGCTGCAAACCAAAGGTCTGAATTGACCTGCGGTTAGCAGCGATCGCCGATATAGGGGAGGATGGTCACAGGACCCCCCCTCGGCATTGTCACAGGGTACCTTCTGAATGATTTCAGCAGGCACACCGTTCATAACACTGCCCGCCGCACAGCGGTGATCGGAAATACACAGGTACGCCCTGTGTCCATAAGAGGCTAAAGAGGCTCTGTCGCCAGAATTAACCCTATTAGACCATACGTACTGCCTGGTAGGGCTCATTATGCTGATTATGTATGATAAATAGCTGCAGAGATATCTGTGTTTTTATTCATATGCAAATAAACAATTTGAGCCCTCAGAGGCGGGGCTTAATATTCTGAGCAATGCTCTATCTATAACACCCTGTGCTCTGCACACACACCCCTCCCCCATTGACTGACAGAGCTAGACAGCAGGCTGACATCACAGCACCACGGGGATACCGCACATGCAGCCGTCAGAGCTGACAGCGGCAGTGCAAGGGTTAATGAGCCGGCATCAGGGTTTTCACCGATGCCGGTGCATACAGCAGGGGTCCAACTATTAGTGCCTGCCGGACCCCTGCAGCTGATCGGGAAGGAGTAGCTCCTGTGCCGCCCGATCAGAGCGCTGTACCTGTATGGCGCTGGGATTTGTGACCGTGTTTCCAGCGACATACATGTACAGCGCTGGTATCCTATGGGTTAATGACATATTATTTTATATAGTATATGCTATTAAAGAAAAAATACATATGTCTTTCTGGGGACTTCAACAAGCAAAGCTATTAATGTAACCTCCAAGCTATAACATTACCACATGGTTTTTCTATACTTAGAAGCTATCACATAGTACTGCCATCTGTATGATCATATATTGTGTCCATGGATAAAGCAGTGACATGTATAGCAGCTTTCTGAGCAAATCTCAGTGTGGTGAAGCTGTAGCACACTGTGTGTATAATACACATATATACAGTAGATATGTAAAATCCAGGATACAGCTCTGTATACAGGGCCCCCTTTACTATAGTGCTGCCCATGTACTCTTAATAAAATAAAAAAGGACTACTTACATCACACAGCACTGGAATTTGTCTCTGATCTAGAGCTCAATAAAATATAAAATATTAATTTTATTAAAACCCTGAAACAGGTTTCGAACCCATGACCACTACATGCAAAGCAAGTGTCTTACCACTGAGCTATAGCTCTAGACAGCAAAGATAGGGGATTTTTTTGATCTATGAGATGTAGTATAGCAAAAACAACAGTAAACCTAAAATGTTTTGTGATACTGACGACTGAAGGAAGTGAGACATCAGCGTCACACATCATTTAAATTTGCCTCTTATCTAGGGCAGTGTTTCCCAACCAGTGTGCCTCCAGCTGTTGCAAAACTACAACTCCCAGCATGCCCGGACAGTCTTTGGCTGTGCGGGCATGCTGGGAGTTGTAGTTTTGCAACAGCTGGAGGCACACTGGTTGGGAAACACTGATCTAGGGCATAATAAAATATAAACATTTTTTGAAGGCTGAAAGGGGCTTTGAACTCAGAAAGCCTAGACATGGGGCAGCAGCATTACCACTGAGCTACCAGCTTGCCTTGTGTAGCCTGTGATTTTTGTTCAACTATGTGATGTAGAATACAAAACCACAGTAAAGCTAAAATGTTTTGTGATACTGACAACTGAAGGACATCAGATATCAGCGTCACACATGATTTAAATTTGCCTCTTATCTAGCGCATAATAAAATGTAAACATTTTTGGGAGGCTGAGAGGGGCTTTGAACTCAGAAAGCCTGGACATGGGGCAGCAGCATTACCACTGAGCTACCAGCTTGCCTGGCAGAGTTAAAAGCTCAGCAATGGACAGTGTGATTTAGCAGACAAATACATAGTTTATCTATAACTCCTTCTCACTTTGACCCTGACCTATGAAGAGCATAAGTCAAACTCAGATATGAGAGTCAGGTGTCAGGGTCAGGTGTCAGGGTCAGGTGTCAGAGTCAGGTGTCAGAGTCAGGTGTCAGAGTCAGGTGTCAGAGTCAGGTGTCAGAGTCAGGTGTCAGAGTCAGGGGTCGGTGTCAGAGTCAGGGGTCGGTGTCAGGGTCAGGTGTCAGGGTCAAGTGTCAGGGGCAAGTGTCAGGGTCAGGTGTCAGGGTCAGGTGTCAGGGTCAGGTGTTACATTGGCATTATTTTGATACTTGGCTATGATATCTGACCATGTCCTAAAATGAACACTGTACAGCTCAGCTTTGGTCACCACTCTCCCGCCCGCCGCCACCACCACCACTACCACTTACCACTACCACCACAGCCACCACAGCCGCTTCACTTGATCCCTCAGAGGAGTTATTTACACTTCAGTTGGATGAAATTAGTGATGCACAACCATTATTGCCAGGGGATGTAGATAACAGGGATATGTCTCAGTCAGGCAGCATTACACACATGGACGTACAGTGTGATGATGATGATGATGATGTTGTACCCGCTGCTGCTTCCTTTGCGGAGGTGTCAGGTACAAGTGAAGTGGTTGATGATGACAAAGTGTCCGTGGATTCCACGTGGGTGCCTGCTCGAAGAGATGAAGAACAGGGGGAAAGTTCAGAAGGGGAGACAGAGAGAAGGAGGAGATGAGTTGGAAGCAGGGGGAGGTCGTCGCAAGGAGCTAGTGGCACAGTCAGACAGCATGTATCGGCACCTGGGGTCAGCCAGACAGCACGCCAATCAACGCATGCTGTTGCCACTACCAGAATGCCGTCATTGCAAAGCACAGCAGTGTGGCATTTTTTTTTTGTGTGTCTGCCTCTGACAACAGCGATGCCATTTGCAATCTGTGCCAAAAGAAACTGAGTCGTGGGAAATCCAACACCAACCTAGGTACAACTGCTTTGCGAAGGCACATGATCGCACATCACAAACGCCTATGGGATCAACACATGATGACGAGTAGAAGCAGCACATAAGCTCAAAGCCACCATCCTCTTCCTGGTCCAGCATCTTCAGCCACGTCAACTACTGCTGTCCTCCTTGCCCCCTCTCAACAACCCTCCACTCCGCCTCTCACCTTGAGCAGTTCCATCTCATCTTCCCACAGTCAGGTGTCTGTAAAGGAAATGTTTGAGCGTAAGAAGCCAATGTCACAGAGTCACCCCCTTGCCCAGTGTCTGACAGCTGGCTTGACGGAACTCTTAGCCCGCCAGCTTTTACCATACCAGCTGGTGGAGTCTGAGGCCTTCAAAAAATTTGTCGCTATTGGGACACCACAGTGGAAGGTACCCGGACAAATTTTTTTTTTCTAAAAAGGCAATCCCAAACCTCTACTCGGTGATTGAAAAGGAAGTCATGGCATCTCTGCCATACAGTGTTGGGGCAAGGGTCCATCTGACCACTGATACCTGGTCTGAAAAGCACGGTCAGGGCAGGTATATCACCTACACTGCGCATTGGGTCAACCTGCTGACGGCTGCCAAGCATGGAATGCATGGCTCTGCAGCGGAGTTGGTGACACCGCCACGACTTGCAGGCAGGCCTACTGCCACCTCCTCTACTCCTCCCACTCCATCCTCTTCCATGACCTCCTCGGCTGAGTCCTCTTCTGCTGTGGCGTCTGGCTGCACATCAATTGAACCCCCCAGCTCCCCAGGGGCTATTCCACATCCCGGATACGACAGTGTCACTCTGTCTTGGGGTTGACTTGCCTGAAAGCAGAGAGCCACACCGGACCAGAACTCCTGTCCACCCTGAACGCACAGGTGGATCAGTGGCTGACCACGCACCAACTGGAGATCGGCAAAGTGGTGTGTGACAATGGAAGCAATTTGTTGGCGGCATTGAATTTGGGCAAGTTGTCACATGTGCCGTGCATGGCACATGTGTTTAATCTCATCGTACAACGCTTTGTGTCTAAGTACCCAGGCTTACAGGACGTCCTCAAGCAGGCCAGGAAGGTGTGTGGCCATTTCAGGCATTCCTACACGGCCATGGCGCACTTTTCAGACATTCAGCGCCGAAACAACATGCAAGTGAGGCGCTTGATTCGCGACACGTTAGAATTCAACACTCCTAATGTTCGACCGCCGGCTCCAACAAGAAAAAGCCGTAAACGAGTATTTGTATGACCGGGGTGCTAGGACAGCCTCTGCGGAGCTGGGAATTTTTTAGGCTCATGCGTCCTTTTGAGGAGGTGACAAACCTAATCAGTCGCACCGAAGGCACCATCAGCGACCTCATCCCATTTGTTTTCTTCCTGGAGCGTGCCCTGTGAAGAGTGCTGGATAAGGCTGTAGATGAGCGTGAAGAGGAAGAGTTGTGGTCACCATCACCACCAGAAACAGCCTTGTCATCATCGTTTGCCAGACCTGCGGCAACGCTGCAAGAGGAGTATGAGGAAGAGGAGTCAGAGGAGGAATGTGGCTTTGAGGAGGAGGAAGACTAACCACAGCAGGCATCCCAGGGTGCTCGTTGTTGTCACCTATCTGGGATCCGTGGTCTTATATGTGGCTGGGGGGGAGAACAGACCGTCAATGACATCAGTGAGGAGGAGGAACGGGAAATGAGTAGCTCGGCATCCAACCTTGTGCAAATGGGGTCTTTAATGCTGTCATGTCTGTTGAGGGACCCTCGTATAAAAAGGATGAAGGAGAACGACCTGTACTGGGTGGCCACGCTACTAGACCCCCGGTATAAGCAGAAAGTGGCGGAAATATTACCAAATTACCGGAAGTCAGAAAGGATGCAGCAGTTCAAAACCAAACTAAAAAATATGCTTTACACAGCTTATAAGGGGGATGTCACAGCAGAACGGGAATCTAACTGGGGAAGAGGTCAAAGTAATCCTCCTCCTACCACGACCACGACCACGGCGGCAAGGACAGGACGCTTTACAGATGTGTTGTTGATGGAGGACATGCAGAGCTTTTTCAGTCCTACACATCGCCACAGCCCTTCGGGATCCAGCCTTAGAGAACGACTCGACCGACAGGTGGCAGACTACCTCGCCTTAATTGCAGATATCGACACTCTGAGGAGCGATGAACCCCTTGACTACTGGGTGTGCAGGCTTGACCTGTGGCCTGAGCTATCCCAGTTTGCGATAGAACTTCTGGCCTGCCCCGCTTCAAGTGTCCTGTCAGAAAGGACCTTCAGTGCAGCAGGAGGCATAGTCACTGACAAAAGAAGTCACCTCGGTCAAAAAAGTGTTGATTACCTCACCTTAATTAAGATGAATGAGGCATGGATCCCGAAGGGACTGACAGTAGGGGATACGTTTAAATAACAAAAGACCTGATGACATGCCTTGGCCTCAAAATAGTCCCCACGCTGCTGTATTTAATGTCTGCATACCGGATGACTTTCGTGAATTCTCCGACACCAACTAGGGTTCATGCCGCAATGTTTTAGTCATGTTTCTGCCTTGAAAACATCAATTTTTCCGGCCGCTGCTACAACAGCAGCTGCAACAATAACATTGTTTTTCAGGCATGTGTACATGCCTAATTTGTCTGGCCTCTAGTGCTGCACTGTGGCTGCAAAAACAAAACAAAAAAAGGCACATACAAGTGTCAATTCCCCTTTCGTGATCGTTACCTTGTTGTGGTGAAGGGGCTTGCATATCACAATGAAGCGATCATCACCTCTATGAGTGTGTTGGCAATGTTGCCACACCCCAGATGATAAGGCCGTTGCTACATTATGATCAGACCAAAAGCGATCGGGACGGCTGGATGTTTTTTCATAGAAAAAGCTTAATTTTTATTTTATTTTTTTTAAGTTGTATGGGTGGGTTTTTAATACATAAAATAAAAAAAAATCATAATAAAATCTCTTAATAGTTTATTAGAAATAATGCAGACAATTTTAAAAATCCCCAACAATTCCAATACAAATCAAGTACAAAGCTCAGAACTAAATTATTCCAGGATGTCGTAATGGTTTGTTAATTCGACAATGGTTAATCAATTCGACACACGTCCCCGGATAGGGGACGTAACAGGGATTAAACTGATAGGAATAGGACTAGTTAAGACACCACTTATATAGGGTGTCACAGCACATTGCTCCGTGCACGCGCAGTACCCCAACTTGGGAGTAAGAGGACCGACCAAGCTGCTTTTTCCATCTCCCGATTCCTAAAATCAATTCAGTTTGGTGTATCAGAGTTTGGTCTGTCACTGTGAAGGCAGTCGAAGATACCCGGCCTAAATTTTTTTTCACAAAAGGCAATCCCACCCTGATATGGGACGTAACAGGGATTAAACTGATGAGAATAGTACTACAGAAAATAGCACTCGTATCGGGTGGGACAGTAAATTGCACGGCACAGACGCAGTGACTGTGACATGGATTCAACAAAGAGGAGGGAGCCAGCAATTTTTTAACCATCTCCCCGTTCGAAAAATCTATTTAATAAATGGACCCCAGATTGGGGACGTATCAGGGATTAAACTGATGAGAAGAGAGAACTATAGAAAATACCACTCATATCGGGTGGGACAGTAAATTGCACGGCACAGACGCAATGACCGTGGATTCAAACAAAGAGGAGGGAGACAGCGTTTTTTTAACCATCTCCCCATTCGAAAAATCAATTCAATTCACTTTTCCGGGACTGTTGGTGTTGTACGTGGCTGGGTGGAGGAAGAAACCTTCAATGACATCAACGGGACATGGCTAGCTTGGTATCCAACCTTGTGCAAATGGACTGTTTGCAGTTGTTTGCGGTGCATTAAAAGGGGAGTTTGGTCTGTCAATGTCTGTGAAGCGGGCGTAACCCTTACACTACCTGATCGATACAACATCATACCTGATCATATACACACACTGGATGTTTCCGGCATGCCACAGTCCAGGTGTTAGTCCCCTTGAAACAACTTTTCCATCACTATTGTGGCCAGAAAGAGTCCCTGTGGGTTTTAAAATTTGCCTGCCCATTGAAGTCTATGGCGGTTCGCCCGTTTGCGAACATTTGCGAAAATTCGCGTTCTCTGTTTGCGAACTGAAAATTTTATGTTCGCGAAATCTTTAATGGTTATGCCGTTGTATAATAGCATTTGCATAAATACATAAACCCTCTGGATTGCATATTACACAGTACTCAGGCGGTATGGCATTTATCATTTGCATATAACCCATATATCATTCGCATATGTATGAGGGCACAGGCGGCATATCGTATATCGTTTGCATATACCACAGTATTTGGATACACATAATCATAAATGCTATCATGGTACATATCATAATGTATATATCAACATACATCATAATGCATTCAATCGGCTCAGTGAATCGTGAATAAAAACTGAATGCAATGATGTGGAGATGGCAAATGTCAATATTTTATTTGTAATAGAACGTAGATGACAGATCAAACATTTAATCCGAGTAAAGTAAAGTTGACACCTCCACATCATTGCATTCAGTATTTATTCACGATTTGTATAGTGTCCCAACTTTTTGGGAATCCGGTTTGTACATATGGAAGCATGGAGGGGTGAGGAGCTGCAGAAAGTTTCCATGGTCGAGCAGACTGACATAATAAGGAGGTTTCTGTGGAAAAAAGATTCAGGGCTAAAATGAGTTCTTTACCTGAGTGGTGGGTAGCGGTATTCTGGGGCGCTGGATGCAGATCAGGCCCATGTTCTGCCGCTGTTTAAATCATCTGATGGGATCACATTTCCGTTCGTCTGACCGGAAGTGACATGGTATGTGGAACGCACAGTGCTTGTATGGAGTGCCGGTAATGTTCACATGACCGGATGGGAGGAGGGTATATGGAGCGCAAGTATGCGTTCCAAGTGGCAACATATGGTACTCTGTGTCTAACGGAAGTAGAACGTGCCTGTCTCTGTGTCGAAAGATATTGTTGTTTCAACATAAACTTTTTTTACACTTATATTTTGAATCGGTCCATATTTATTTGGCGATGGGATATTTAATAGGGCAAGAAAGGGCAATGGGTGGATGGGTATATTAAAATGGTGACATTGAAGAATGGTATGTAGAGGGGAGGCTATGCATGATGGTAATATCACAGTAGGGATGAATCTGTCAGGACTATGTGGGGGAGATATAAAGAGAAGTGGATAATAATCTATTATAAACACGTATCTTGTGGCTATGTCATTGCAGATATCTGGCATTATTTAGGGCCTCATGAAGGTACTATAAGCCTATAGTATGTCTCCACCTGGCTGTGGGGATGATGTAAGATCCCATGAGTGTATATGGAAGAAAGCAATCGCCTGTTTAGTAATAAGTGGGGCTGTTAAGTCATATGGGTATATCGTGAAATATGTCAAAAATTGGCATGCTTATCCAACCGGGGGGGGGGGAGGGGGGAAAGGGGAGAAGAAGGGGGAAAGGGGAGATGGGGGGGGAGAGGGGAAAGGGGGGGAGAAGAGGGGGTTTGGAAGAGGGAACGCTAATATCTCACCCTCGTCAGCTTGTGGAAAATTCAATGAGTCTGCAGAGGAAAGGAGAAATACATATCAATATACATCAAAATGTCACATTTTTATAAAAAAAAATCACATTCGCGGTTCAATCCATGTGCTGCCAGTGTCCCCAATTTATGTATCCAGAAGGCCTCTCTCTGTTTAAGGAGAAGTGTCCTGTTGCCACCTCTCCTTGGCTGGTCAGTTTGTTCCAGGATTTGAAAGCGAAGCTGAGAAATTTGATGTTTTTTTCTAAAAAAAATGTTTGGGTATTGGTAAGAAAGTATGTCCTAGTCTGATTGTGGATTTGTGCTTGCTTATCCGGTCCCGGATGTGCTGTGTTGTCTCGCCGACGTATCCGAGGCCGCATGGGCATTTTAGTAGATAAACGACAAAGCTCGAGTCGCAGGTGTAGAATCCCTTTATCGCGATGGCCTTTCCGGTACGTGGGTGTGTAGCATACTCTCCCTTGATTACGCTAGAGCAGTGTGCACAATGTAAGCACGGGTATGTTCCTTGTCTCCTACTGCGTAGAAAGGTTTGTTTGGGAAGTCTAGTAAAGCTACCTATATCAGCTTTGATTAATTTATCCCTTATGTTGGATGGTCTTTTATAGCAGGTTAGTGGTTGTTGTTGGAATTCTTTAATTTCCGGATACGCTTTTGAGAGTAGTAACCAGTTTTTTTTTTGAGAGCTTGTTGTATTTTGGGCATGAGGGGGTGATAAGTGGTTACACATGCTATTCTATTGGAATTATCTTGTTTGATTTGAGGTGGTGTGGGTGGATTCTTTAGATCCTGGAGGGCTTTTTTTAGAATGGCCTTTGGGTAACCTCTTTGTACAAATCTGTCAGTCATGTTATCGAATCTTGTGTTTTTGATGGTGGTGTCTGTAACGATACGATCAACGCGTGTATATTGGGGACGTGGTAGCGATTTTTTTGTGGCTCTAGGGTGGCAGCTATTGAAAAGGAGGAGACTGTTCCGGTCCGTGGGTTTGTGGTATAGATCTATGTCTATAGATCCTGCTTGGTCAATCCTGACCAGGGTGTCTAGGAAACTGATTTCCTTTTCGCTGATGTGTGAGGTGAATCCCAGTTCGCTATAAATATTGTTGAGGTCTGTGATGAAATCATCTATGGTGGATGTGGGACCCTTCCAGATGCAAAATATGTCGTCGATAAAGCAAAGCCATATGTGGGCGTGTTGTTGGAACAGGGGATGGGTGACGTGATCTTCCTCAAATTTTACCATAAACGCGTTAGTGTAGGGTGGGGCCACGTTGGACCCCATAGCGGTACCTCTCTTTTGGCCATAATAGGTATCTCCAAACAAGAAAAAAAAAATTGTAAGTATAATCTTTAGTAGTTTCAGGCAAAATTCCTGTTGTAGGTTACTGAGATTGGATTGTTCATTGAGGAGTTTTGCCGTGGCCTGTATACCCTTCTCGTGTGTGATGGAAGTGTATAAACTGTTGACATCTAATGTCAACAGGTTGCAGTCCATCAATTTGTCCATGTCTTGTAGTTTTTTTTTAAAAATCTGAGGTGTCGCGTATGAAGGACCTGGATGTTTTTATCAGAGGGGTCATGATTTTTTCTAGGTAAATGGCCAGAGGGGAAAAGATGGACTCAGTAGAAGCAACAATGGGGCGTCCTGGGGGTTTTGTAAAATTTTTGTGGATTTTGGGTAGGGTATAAAATACTGGGGTGACGGGTGGCGGAGCTAGCCGCGTCAGGGAATGGCTGCTTGACTCGTGTGCTCCGGTCCACAGCGCATTTAATAGCCTTTTACAGCAGTCCCTTCACCCTAAACTATGGGGAAACCGACGAAAGACAAAGCCAGAGAGTCCCAGGGAACCCCTAAGCACAATAGGGGACAGTCAGACATGGACAAATATCTGAAAAAGAAGATGTTATCTCCGGCATGCAGACCTAAGATGGCGCCGGACGCCGCTGCTGCACAAAGTTACACAGAAGACTCAGACGATGAAGGCTCCTGCGCTATGTCGGAAGCCCATTGTGAACGTGACTTAATGCCGATTACTAGGACCTTTCTTAAGGAGTCCTTGGCTTTATCCTTTGAACCGGTTATGAAGGAACTGTCCGCTATTAAAGCAGACATCAAACAAACCGGCCAGCGGGTTGCAGCTTTAGAAGAGACACAAATGGCGATTACTAAACACAGTGGCACCCTGCAGTCTAACATAGAAGAAATGCAAGACCAACTGAATTGCGCCTTCCTGCACCTTGAGGATCAAGAGAACAGGAGTCGGAGGAAGAACATTCGCATACGAGGTGTCCCAGAAGACATACCAACAGAGGCGATACTTACCATGGTCAGTACCATCTTTTCCTCTATCTTGGGCCAAGAAAGAGCTGCTGCGGTGATAGTAGAGAGAGCTCACAGAGCCCTCAGACCTAAGCCCCTAGCAGAGGCCCCACCGCCATTTTAAGTGCAGCCAGGGAGAAGGGTGAAATACTCCTGGATAACTCCAAGATACAGATCTTCCAAGATCTGGCTGCCAGCACACTAGCCAAACGACGAGCTCTAAAGCCATTAACTGACCTACTGAGAGCTAAAAAACACCCGCTAAGATGGCTCTTTCCATTTGGCCTATACATCTTTATTAATGGCAAGCAAGTCATCATACGTCACCCGTCTGACCTTAATAAAGTATGGAATATTTTGAAGATGGAACCTCTGGACATTCCTTCTTGGCTGCCGCTCGCTGGAGGAACAAAGATCCCACCATTACCATCAGAGGCAGATTGGCAGATAGTCAGAAAATTCAAATCGCCTGCCGCCAAGAAGCGTCAATCTGAATTAAAGGACACTTGAAAATGAAGTCCAGCTCTAAAGATGTCTGTACCCTATGTAGTAGGCGTATGGTATGAGCTACAGTTGTCCACCCAAATTTATTGTTGGGGACATTTCATTTAATTTCTAAGCGTTCATATATGTTTAGACTGATCATCTTATTTAGCTTAGTCTGATAAATGAGCAGCTATAAGGAGACATGTTCCGGATCTCCTGACCTGCTTTAACCGGCTGTCTGCTTATTAATATGTGTCCTTACATTAATAACGCTTTCACATGTTAATGTACTTACACATACTGTTTTTTCAATGTCGTAGTGGTATATATGTCCACAATTCCCCAGGCAGTTCCTGTAATTGAGCCTTGCTGAGTTACAATTGATGTGCAGGTACTGGCTGGGTAATTTAAGTGATAGACATGATATGGACTTACACATACAGAGCTGTTGGATGCTACCTCCCCACAACCTGGGTGTCTTAATGCGAACTCTATATATCGCATTAACCTTAATAGAAAGTTTCTATTCTGTAACTCTATCCTGTAGCTCTCCCCATAGGAGAAGTAATGTGTAACCCGTATACATACCGTGCTGGGAATGTCTGCAGATGTGTTGGCTGGGGAAAACAACATGCTTGATATGCGTGGTGAAGCTAGAATTAATGTTGTCCTCAGCCAACACATCTACATTTAGACGGCGCTGTGTCACCCCACACAGGCTTTGTGTGAAACACAGCCTCTCCCTCTCCTACCTTTTAACCCCCTCCCTTCCCTCTGTACTAACTTTCTTATATCTATATTTGAATACCCTGTCTCTTCCCTCTCCATCCCTCCATTTTCTCTTTACCTAGACCACGCTCTTAAATAAGGGGTGGTTGGGTACTTCACTATTAGTGATACACCCTACTAAACAGTATTGTTGGTCTGATGGACCGTCAGTTCAATTTTTTGGTTGGTTATTATGTATTTAAGTTCTTTCTTTGGGTCAAATATCTCTCTCTCCCGGATCAGTTGGGTAATAATTACTTAACATTGGCTCTACTGTTAACATTATGGGTTCTATGAAGATAGTCTCCTTTAATGTTAAGGGGCTTAATATACCTCAAAAGAGGAGTCAAATTTTCCAGGTACTCAAAAAGGAAAAAGCAGATATTCTGTTCCTGCAGGAAACCCACTTTAAACACAACCGGGTCCCTAATCTGTTTACTAAAAGATATAAAAAATGGTATCACAGCACACACTCCTCCGCTTCTAGAGGGGCCTCAATAGGAATCGGAACTGATGTTCCTTTTAAAAAACAGGCTTACTACATAGATCCTAGTGGACGCTATATATTTCTTAAGGGAATGTTGCATGAAAACAAGGTCACACTTGTTAATGTATATGCTCCTAACAACAAACAGATTCCGTGGCTTACCAAGCTACTACAGTCCCTACAGGATTTCAGGGAAGGTTTGTTAATATTAGGGGGAGATTTAAACTTGGTTCTGGACCACTCCCTGGACTCTACCTCGGCTGTTCCTAAATTTATGACTAAACAAATTGGCAAGCTAAAGAGAATGTTGGCCTCACACCAAATCTCTGATGCTTGGAGATTAGTCCACCCCAATATGAAAGATTTTACCTCTCATTCTGCGGTACACAGAACCTATCAACGTTTAGACTACTTATTTTTATCCAATCATATTCTGGAGAGAATTAAGCAAGCAACGATCGGTGAAATATTGGTCTCAGACCATGCCTCGGTTTCTTTGGTGATACGGTTGAAAGGTATTCCACCCGGGGAGTGGTCCTGGAGACTAAACAAAACTCTTTTAGAGAACGAACAGGATAGCCTTAAGCTAGAGAATAAACTGAGTACTTTCTTTGAGATTAATGCCTCTCCATCTATGAGTCAGACTATAGTGTGGGAATCACACAAAGCCTACATTAGAGGAGAACTCATAGCCTTAGGAGCTTGGGTACGTAAACAAAGAACTGCAAAAATGGACTCTATAATTGCCCAAATCTCAGCTATTGAAAATATTAACAAGCTTTCCCCCACGGATGCCAACTATGTAGATATCACCAAACTTAGAAGTCAACTAAGAGATCTACTTAACATAAAATCCGCTAAAGTAGCTAAGTTCAAACAATATCTTCATGGCAACAGAGGTTCAAAACTCCTCACACAAATGATAAAGGGTCAAAGAGAAAAAGCATTCATACCGAGCATAAAAACTGATAAAGGGCTTACTATTTCCAACACACCATCTATTGCCAAAGAATTTGCCAATTTCTACTCACAACTTTACAATTTAAAACAAGATGACCCTTCCCAAATAGCCGGAAAAATAGACTCATTCCTTAAGTCGGTTCATGTTCCGAAATTAACCGAAAACGATAGAAATATATTATTGGCGCCAATAACAGTAAACAAAGTTACAGAAACATTAGCAAGTGTTCCTCCCGGGAAATGCCCAGGCCCAGATGGACTCCCTGTTATATATTATAGGAAATTCCCAAATTCTCTCATCCTGCATTTTACAAATATGTGTAACTTTTTATTAAAAGGAGGCTCACTCCCCCCACAATCACTTATGGCCCATATTTCAATTATCCCAAAGAAGGGAAAGACCCTACCAAATGTAGTAGCTATAGGCCAATTTCCCTTCTTAACGTAGATGTTAAGCTTTGGGCTAAGCTGTTGAGCCGTCGTGTCGCAGGGCTCCTCCCAAAATTAATAAATGAAGAACAAGTTGGCTTTGTCAAAGGCAGAGAAGGTAAGCATAATGTTAGCAGAGCCCTTCATGCTATTTACTATGCAAAAAACATAACATCTCCCTAGTGCTTCTAGGAACGGACTCAGAAAAAGCCTTTGACAGAGTCAACTGGGCTTTTATGGAGGGTGCTCTGCGACACTTTGGCTTTCCACCTATGCTTATAGACGCAATTTTCTCACTGTACCGTGGCCCATCAGCTAGAGTTTTGGTCAATGGCGTGCTGTCTCCCCCATTTAATATTTTGAATGGGACAAGACAGGGCTGTCCCCTGTCCCCGACCTTATTCATATTAACTCTAGAACTGCTCTTGCATAAAATCAGGTCTTCTGAGGTTGTCAGTGGTCTGCAAGTCAAGGGGAGAACCCACTCTTTAGCAGCTTTTGCTGACGACTTGTTATTATTCGTTTGTTGTCCGTTTTACACTCTGGCAGCACTTGGGCACGAACAAGGTTTGTTTCAATAAGCCCTAAGATAACAGAATTAGATAAAATGTGAAAAAACCTGTAGATGGAGGAAACCACAAACTCATTATATATATCAAATCATCTTGGAGACCAAAGCGCTTACAATGTAATGCCATTTAGTTTGTCCACCCCATGTTTCCATGATGCGCCATCATGCTACAGTATAATCTCTTAATGATCCCTAATTAGGAAGGAAGCACATTAGGACAGGTTCTGCACAGAATATGCAAAGGACATAGAAAGCTACGGTATATCCTGCTATGGTAAAGCTACGGTATATCCTGCTACAGTAAAGCTACAGTATATCCTGGCCAGATTCTTATTTAGACGTGAAGTATAATGGACCTTTACAGGTATGCATGGTGCTTATCAGGAGCCTAAAGGCTCATGGGCCCTGGTGCAAGAGTTCAGCTTGGGCCCCCCTTCCCTCAGTTCTTTTTGGCCAGGGGCAGAGATGAACCTAGCTTTTCTAAAAATTAAAACAGCTGTCCCTCCTTCATGCCAAATTCTTGACCTACGCAACCGGCACTATTTTTGTCTTGATCCTAGCCTTTAAAAGGACCTTAATATAAAGCAGAATATAGGCTAAGGCCTCATGCACACGACCGTTGTTCTGAGCCGAAGTGCATCCGAGCCGAAGTGTTTGCCGCTCGGGTGCGGACCCATTCATTTCAATGGGGCCACAAAAGATGCGGACAGCACACGGAGTTGCTCTGTTACGTAGCCCCGCAAAAAAATATAACATGTCCTATTAATGTCTGTTTTGTGGACAAGAATAGGTATTTCTACAATGGGCTGCCTGTTCTGTTCCGCAAATGGCGGAAGGCACGCAGGCGGATTCCGTGTTTTGCGGATGCGCAATTTGCGGACCGCAGAAAACGGAACGGTCGTCTGCATGAGGCCTAATTCAAACAAACGTGGGACCCATGTGACCCATGTGTCAGCTCCATCTCCTGGACTGACAGTGTCTCCCCTGACCTCCCCGTAGAAATTTATGATACATTCATTTCTTATCGAATCGCGGGTCTATTTTACTGTGCTTATCATCATGTGTGTACTGTACAATAGGCCCCTGATCAGATCACTATGATGCAGTCAGTTCAGTTCAGAGGAGCCACAGTCAGTCCAGTCGATGTGGTCAATACACAGACCATGTTTTGGAAGTGTTGGAAATATTTGGTACATAAATCACGCTCAGTGAAACTCTGAAGACCTGAGAGCTTCTCCCATTGCATTTGTATTACACTCAGCGGTGCCCTTTGACTAAAATTTTTGAATGTACAGTATTTATGTTAGAGAACTGATATACAGTAAGTACATTGATGACCCTGCCTCTATGAAGTAACATAACAAAACCTTTCTCTCAAACTACATTACCATAAGAATGTCCATTCCCATTGCCTCCCAGTTGATCTACGTATGGAACATGTCTTAGTCAATGACTTTCTGCTCATACTGCTTTCACATACTTCCATAAACATCTACTCTTCCTTTAAACTTCTCTTCTCCATAAGAAAGCTCTCAGAGGACTTGTCTTAGAAGAGCTATATAATGTTCCCCTCCAGGATCACAGTTTTTAAAGAGAACCTCCCTAATGAAACACAGGACCGTATCATTTGGAAATGTTGCATACTATGGCTGCACAATATAGATGTCTTATAGACGATATTGCATCAGTATTACAGATCAGTAAAACAGGCCCTTTGAAAAATGGATGCGGATGTGATACTGATGACAAACAGATAATATACTGATAGTATCCATCAGGGACATACACATATCTCATAGGGCCTCATAACTAGAGGACTGATGAAATGCACCATGGGCTGTTCACACAACTTGGACCCCCAGCCCACTGTGCACCATATCAATAGCAGCACCTCTGTTTTGTGCTGCATTATGACGTGGAAGTGTGTCAGAGCTGCGCCCATGCAATTGCTGGTTAGAGGGCAGCCTTGATTGACAACCACCATCCTCTGCTACCATCACTAATGACTGGAATCTGAGAAAACTCTGATTTCATCTGTTTAACTCTTTCTGCACAATGATCATTGCAGATTATTGTGCAGACGAAAGGATCAGGGTTTCCTTTAACCCCTTGCCGATCAGCTCTGCTCTGTACATGTATTGCACTGCTGGAAGTGAGTTTCCGACTAGCACTGTAATACTACTGCGCGTTAATCGTGCTGACACCAGAGTTGGGCTTTCCCAATCAGTGACAGCTTTTACTGACAGACATGCCCCCGCTGTATCCGCTGACATTGCTGATATCTTATGCCGATGGATTGACCCCTTTGATGCAAAGCTGACTGAGCTCCCTCTTTCAACCTATTGGCTCCTCTTGACGTAATAACAGGGTACTGATGGCTGCTAAGGAAGTCCTTACAAAGGCCTCGGAGCCCACCACTTACAGAGGCCTATGAAGCTGGGTCTCGGGGCAATGTTGGTATAATGCTGACAGTTCCGATGCTTTACAATTATGCATTGTAAAAGGGATCAGATCTTCTAAACGTTGAAGTCCTCTAGCTGGACAAAAAAAAAAAATAAGTTTCAAGTGTTACCCATTATCAACCTATTAAAAAAAATTTTTTTTATGGAAAAAAAAAAATAGACATATTAGGTATTGTCATGCCTGTAATGGCCAGCTCTATAAAAATATCACACAATCTACCCTGTCACCTAAACTCCGTAAAAATAAAAATGGCGCCAAAACTGCTAATTTTTAGGCCATCTTGCCTTTTTGAGGAGATAGGGGTGACACAAATCGTAACAAGTGCTTGTTTTGTACAATGGTCCAAAGGTCCTTCCCATCCAAAACCCTGCTGCATATGCAGTAGTGTGATGTGAGTATCAGATTGCAGCAGCTGGGCACAACATATTCATACATGTTTAAATTTTACCTCCATTTTGCTTTAATTCCTGTGGAACACCTGAATAATTAACCCCTTAATGACCAGCACCGTACATGTACAGCGCTGGCCGGGTCTTTAAGGATAGCTCTCGCTCCTGAGCGCTGCGGACACCATAGCTGTGGGTGGCCGCCTGCTTCTTATAGCAGACACCCGTGGCTCATGACCGCAACCGGGAGTAATGCCGATCGCAGACATTTAACCCCTCAGAAGCCATGGTCAATCCTGACCACGGCATCTGAGCGCGCTGAAAACCGAAAGTGCGCGCTTCCGGTTATGCTCCGGCTCCCCTGTGCGGCGATCGGAGTAGCCGGAGCATGTGTGCGGAACCCCTTGTCTTTGTGAATGATAGGAAGCTGCTGCATAGTATTTCCTATGGAGTCCTTGCCTGTAGTAGGGCTCCATAGGAAAGCAGTAAAAATCATCATAAATTCCAATGCAAATGCATTGTAGTCTACGATAATAGCAATTTAATGATTGCATGTTATAGGTCCCTATGGTAACTATACAAAAAAGATAATTCAAATCACCCTACTTTTCCCAAAATAAAAAAAAAGAATTAAAAATGTTTTTAAAAAAAACACGTCATGGGTGCGACACCCATGATGTGTTTTTTTTAAAACATTTTAAAAAATTGCCCAGGGTATAAAATCTAAAAATATATTCCCCATACAGCAAACAGCTGGTCGCTTCATTTTCTACATTTTTTTTAAAATAAAAAGTAATCAAAAAGTCATACACACCCCAGAATAATATAAATTAAAAGATCAGATTGCGCTGCAAAAAATGAGCCCCCATACAGCTCTGTATACATAATTATAAAAAAGTTATAGGGATCAAAATATGGTGCCAAAAAAAAATTCCAACTTTTTCATTTTTTTTTATCATTATCAAAAAGCAAGAAAAACCATACATATAAGGTATTGCCGGATTCATACTGACCTATAGAATAAAATTAACTGGTCAGTTTTATCATATATTGAATGTCATAAATATAAAACCCGCAAAAACTGTGGTAGAATTGCTTTTTTTTTTTTTTTTATGTTACCACATTTGTAATTGTTTTCCCGCTTCCCACTACATAATATGCAATATTAAATGGTGGCGTTGGAAATTACAACTTGTCCTGCAGAAATCAAGCCCTCATATGGCTATGTGAACAGAAAATTAACAAAATTATGGCTCTGGGAAGGCAGGGAGAGCAAAACGAAAACGCAAAAAAACAAAAAACAAACAAACAACCCTCCAGGGCTTAAAGGGTTAACAACGTTTCTAAAATGAGTTTTGAATAAATTAAGAGTGAAGTTTTTAAAATGGGGTAATGTTTGGGTGGTTTCTATTATGTAAACCCCTCAAAGTCACTTTAAAACTAAAAAAAGTTGTTTGTTTTTTTTATTGAAAAATTGTTTCTAAAAATCTAAGCCTTTTAATGTCCTAAAAAGTCAAATGACCGGTATACATGGATGGCAAGTAGAGGAATTATTATATGTCTTAAAATCTGTGAAATTCAAATTTAGACAATAGCAAATTTTTCCAATTTTTCTGTAAATTTTTCTTTTATAAATAAAGGTAAAACATATCAATCCAAATGTATTACTAACATAAAGTACAGTAGGTCATGAGAAAACAAACTCAGAATGGTTTGGATAAGTAGAGGTATTGCAAATATATTACCCCATGAATTGACATGTCAGAATTGCAAAAATAGGACTGGTCAGAAAGGTGAAAACTGGCTTTGTGAAGGGGTTAATATTTAATTACTGCCATCATCTGGACACCCACCGATCAAAAGTTTTAGTGGGTGGGGGTCTGATCACTAGAATGAGGAGAGCGAAGCGATTGCCCCTCATTGCAGAAGAGGATGCCAGGCGGACTCAAGAACATTTATCGCCCTACGCCACACTTTGCCACTTTTCAAAATGTTATATTTTTAAATACAAGTTTAGTGTTTAGTTCTCTTTTATGGTGCATTTACTATGTACAACTATAGCAAAAGTCACAAAAAAAGTTGCATCTTTCCCCATAGCAACCCCTTGTGTGCTTTCATTGACAGTGGCAAAACCACATCGCACTTGTGCCACGTTTAATAAAACCGAGCACCACTTCATAAATTTGGCGCAACAACACAAACCAAAGGCAGACTTAAAATGACACCAAAAACACTGCAATGAAACCCCCCTACCACCCAAAGTGTCTGTACATCACTTACCATACCTCAGTCTTAAGATTAGTCCATCCTGGGGGAAAAAAAAACTATAAACCATTAATTACAAACCCATTTTATCCAAAATACAATCTGTTTTAGATTCCTGGTCCCTCCTTTCCCTATCCTAGATGGGCAGTAAAAACCTTATTATATCAATTATACTCCCCAAGAACCTTATTAAATCAGTTATTCTCTCCAAGATCTGTTCAAACACTCCCCATACATTTCCCAAATTATTTTTTCCTAACACTAACTAATACCTCTGGAAAGAAAAAAATCTCACCTCTATTTTAAAATACTGATGCAACACTAATTAGGCTTACCAAATTGGTAGGAAAATTATGAAGCAGTCCATATTTCTAGGATAGTTGAATGGGCCAGAGGTGACAATAATAACTTAGAAAAATGTGACACACTAGTCCCTCTACACTTTGGCGACCTGTTAACTCCCAATTTCAGTTTGCTGTACCTATTACGATCACTAGAATAACTCCAATGTTGGCAAATATGGAGGAGCTTGTACTGGTTATTATAACATGACCTTTTTATCAGGACATGTCCTTTTCAAAAATTGTCACATCCCCTTTGCGCATTGTCCCATTCCTTCAATTTACGTTTGGGTGCCAGGGCTGAGTCTGATGATGTAGCATTCTGGAGTCACATGTTACACCAGGAGTTTGAAAGGTCTGCCTTTTTGGCATTCCAGGAAAGTTGCCAAGTATATGTATTAATGCGTATATATCAGTAGTCTAGTTGTAGATGTACATTACCTGAAAAATTATGCGTTTTTGTGAGTTTTCAATTTGTCTGTAATAAAATATTTGCTGCCAAGCTAAAATGTATGGCTGGCTTAAAATAGTTGTCCTAGGAACACATAATACACTGATAAGTGTGTTATAGATGAGGTCCAATCATGAGAACGGTGTCCTAAATTTAATGCTGATGCTCCATTCAACTCTATACTTCAAGAAATAGCTGAGCGGAACCCAGAGCCCCATTTTCATGATTAGTGGGAGCCAAAAGTTGGACCCCAGCCAATCACACACTTATCCTTTATCTTGTGGATATGGGATATGTGTTTGTCATGGCAAAACTCCTTTAACCTAGTTTAAGTACTGGGCAGAGGGACCTATACCAACTTTTTATTTTGTTAACAATGGCACTCAAAGCTGATCCATGTAAATGCAGAATAAAAGTCTGGTATAAATCTATAATACCAGTCCTATCACACAACTTACATATATTCTCTAAAATAGGCACTTAGTCATTCGATCAAAACATCTGCCATTCCTATATCAGTAATAAAAAAAGTCAAAAGTGGATATACAGTGGATATATAAAGTCTACACACCCCTGTTAAAATGTCAGGTTTCTGTGATGTAAAAAAACGAGATCATTTCAGAACTTTTTCCACCATTAATGTGACCTATAACCTATACAACTCAATTGAAAAAAAAAAACGGAAATCTTTTAGGTAGAGGGAAGATAAAATATTAAAATAAAATAATATGGTTGCATAAGAGTGCACAGCCTTAAACATATACTTTGTTGAAGCACCTTTTGATTTTATTACAGCACTCAGTCTTTTTGGTTATGAGTCTATCAGCATGGCACATTTTGACTTGGCAAGATTTGCCCACTCTTCTTTGCAAAAACACTCCAAATCTGTCAGATTGTGAGGGCATCTCCTGTGCACAACCCTCTTCAGATCACCCCACAGATTTTCAATCAGATTCAGGTCTGGGCTCTGGCTGGGCCATTCCAAAGCTTTAATCTTCTTCTGGTGAAGCCATTCCTTTGTTGATTTGAATGTATGCTTTGGGTCGTTGTCATGCTGAAAGATAAAGTTCCTATTCATGTTCAGCTTTCTAGCAGAAGCTTGAAGATTTTGTGTCAATGTTGACTGGTATTTGGAACTGTTCATAATTCCCTCTAGCTTAACTAAGGCCCCAGTTCCAGCTGAAGAAAAACAGCCCCAAAGCATGATGCTGCCACCACCATGCTTCACTGTGGGTATGGTGTTCTTTTGGTGATGTGCTGTTTTTGCATCAAACATATCTTTTAAAATTTAGCCTGGCTTGGATGTTTTTCTTCGTAATAAAAGGCTTTCGTCTTGCCACTCTACCCCACAGCCCAGACATATGAAGAATACGGGAGATTTATGTCACATGTACCACACATGTACTTGCCAGATATTCCTGCAGCTCCTTTAATGTTGCTGTAGGCCTCTTGGTAGCCTCCCAGACCAGTTTTCTTCTTGTCTGTTCATCAATTTTGGAGGGACGTCCAGTTCTTGGTAATATCACTGTTGTGCCAGATTTTCTCCACTTGATGATGACTATGACTGTCTTCACTGTGTTCCATGGTATATCTAATGCCTTGGAAATTCTTTTGTACCCTTCTCCTGACTGATACCTTTTAACAATGAGATGCTTTGTAAGCTCTCTGTGGACCATGGCTTTTGCTGTGGGATGCGACTAAGAAAATTTCAGGAAAGACCAACTAGAGCAGCTGGACAATATTTGGGGTTAATCAGAGGCACTTTAAATGATGGCAGGTGTATGCTGACTCCTATTTAATATGATTTTGAATGTGATTGCTTAATTCTAATTTTCTTCCCTCCACCTAAAAGATTTCAGTTTGTTTTTCAATTGAGTAATACAGTTTATAGGTCACATTAAAGGTGGAAAAAGTTCTGAAATTATTTATCTTTGACTCATTTTTTTACATCACAGAAACCTGACATTTTAACAGGGGTGTGTAGACTTTATATATCCACTGTATATCCACTTTTGACTCTTTTTTATTACTGATATAGGAATGGCAGATGCTTTGAACGAATGACTAAGTGCCTATTTTCGAGAATATATGTAAGTTGTGTGATAGGACTGGAATTATAGATTTATACCAGAATTATATTCTGACATTTTAACAGGGGTGTGTAGACTTTTTATATCCACTGTACATCCCTAGACAGAAGGATTAAATCCAAGCCACAGCAAGAATGATGCCCTCGATGGGCATTTAACATTAACAAAAGCTTTTTCAAAGGCATGTTAGATATAAAAGATCAGGGTTATATAGCACAAACATTAATAGTAAATATAAATATGGCTGGTTTACAGGGATGGTCCAGGATCAGAAAAACCAAGCCACACCTGTCCACAGATTTTGTAGGATAATGCAATCAGCCCTACTCACGTCAATGGAGTTTAATTGCAATACCAGAAACAGTCTTTGGACAGGTGAGGAACTGTTTTGGAAAAATGCAGCAGTGATGTACTAATTATGTACAAGCGAGAAAGATCAAGATATCACAGCCAACCAGTTGTTATGTGAGTGAACCATGCTGACACAAGTTGAAAAGTATCACAACCTTCCTGTGGAAAGATTCTGAAGTCATTAGTAGAGTTGGTTAAGAACAGTTGTCTTGTGACTTGTGACCCTGTGGTGTAATCTCTTGGTTACTCAGTTATGGGCCTCAAAAAGCTACCTTTTTATACAGATTTATTTGACATAAAAACTATAAAAGGAAAAACTAACCTGAAAACAACCGCTGAGGAAAGGGTTTGATCCCTGAAACGCGTCCAGTTTAAGACAGCAAAGTTTTCACAATCGCACCCTGAGGTGCCGACACCCTAAGGCAGCCCCCTGGACCCTCTCTGATTGGAGTTGTGGATTATTGACATTGCACGGTCCGGACTTTATGACCCAACACACCATCAGCTGATTTGTTCTCCAACGAGCCGCATGGTATCACGTGGTGTGCCGCCCGGTCACGTGGGACGCCGCGTACCAGACCTAGAGACCACACGGGACACCGATGTGAGTCTGAGCATATTTCTCTACCTTTATCCAGCACAAAAAGAGGGGTAACGTACTCTGCCCCACGGGGCTATACTCACCTATCTAGCATTACAACATTATGCATGGTAACTGAGTGCGGTCCAGCTCATAGACCAACATCATTTCATATCCCCTTAGGGCATTACACTTGGACTCGGATTGCCCACCAGGGATCAAGTCCATACTTTGCACTTACGGTCATCACATTGTTTGTTTGGGCCTTTCAGGCTTTTATGCCCGATTGGGCACATTCGTACTATCCTATGGATGTATAGTTTTATCGTTTTATGCTAGTTTTTACATTAGATATACATTAAATGTGGTTATTGTCACCTCATATTGGTGGTCCCAGATAATTGAGTGCCCTCCTATTGTTTATATTGAACCTGAAAACAAACCTGGACCATAAGGAATCAGGGACCCAAAGGTCCATCTGACACATAAAAATACATCACTAGTATAAATGACACATGGGCAGTGGGGCCCTGATGCTAATTTTGCATTTGGGCCGGAGAGCCCTGCCTGTCTCAACATCTGAATGGAGTTCCTTGTATTTTTTGTATAGATTGTTGTAAAAATGTACACATTGTAATGTACGAATCATGCAGTTTATTGAGGGCCACAGCTTAACTAGTCTTTTTCTTTTATCATTTAGGTGTGCTCACATAATAACGAGACATGCTGAAAGCCATGAGGATCACTACTTTCTCTCTGACATGTGCAAGTGTGTTTTTTTTAATTGGAATATACATCAAATCAAACCAAATAGAACGGAATAGAAGGGAATCAACTGTCATGCCTATTCTTCCCCCAAATATTAGCGTATATCCCCAAAATATATTTAAGGGTGGAAATGGGATATTTTTTCTAGAGACCACGGACAGAATGGAGCCACCATCCTTGGTCTTATGTGCAATTGAATCAGCAGCTCGAGTGTATCATGATCGACCAATAGGCTTCTTTATGAAGGGGCTGTATGATATTGAAACAGAAGAAGATATGAACACAACCAGGAATCTTTTTCCGACTCTCTCGTCTTTTGATAATGTCTATATACTGCCTCTGAGACTTGAGGAATTGTTTAATAATACACCTCTTCAATCATGGTATGAAAAGGTATGTAGAAGTTATTAAAACATGTGTATAATGATGTGAATGTTACGGTACGTACAAAGCATAATCATTTTCTATGAACTTGCCTCTAATGAGTAAGAGTGATGCTCAGTCCATTGAAATACAGTTCTGCTCCTAAATCCTCACAGATTCTGCTGACGTTCCACAGTACGCAAGTGAGCACATTATTTAAATGGGTTTTCTGGGAGATTTTCACTGATGACTTATCCTCTGGATAGGTCATCATTATGTGATCGGTGGAGATACAACACCTTGGACCCAAGGTGATCAGCTGTTTAGGAAGGCAGCGGCACTCACAGTAGCATTGCGGTCTTCTCAAAGCTTTCCTTAGGCCTAGGCACAGCTCAGCTCCATTGAAATGAATGGGTCTGACTGGGATGCACCTAGCAAAAATTGTGCATACAAAACTACAAAACATATAGGGTCGTACAGCTCCACATACTGCTTACATCCAGTGATGTCTCCTCTAATGTAGGCCATGATGATGTATTTCAGCCGCATCTCGTGCCTGCAGAGTTTGACAAACAGACATCTTAGTTTCCTACTTCTCCATCATCCTCCCACCTTCTGAACACCACACCCTGCCACCTCTAATACTGTACCTGCTGTGCTCCCCAATACTATACTGTAGAAATAATTCACTTGGAAATACTAGTACCATGCAGATAGTGCCACCCTCACTAATGATTGTTGGCACACAGTGTCCTAAAATACACTGTGCCTAGCAAATAGTGCCCCTGACACTAATAATCTAAACATAATGTCCCTCAAAAAAATTGTGCTAAGATGACACTGTGCCAGGATGCCCCCTAAACTAATAGTGTTCCCCAAAGACCCACCAATAGCAATAATTTTCTGCCAGAGGGCACTTAGTAGCAATAGTTCCCCTACAGTCCTCCAACACTAATATTGCTCCCATAGTGGCCATAATAGTAGTCATGTTCCCCATAGTATTCTCATCTATATATATAAAATAGGAATGCTAAGTGAGCTTAGATACCGAGGTACCAGCCAGTACCAAAGCCTACTTCAAATTCCTATTTTAAATTGTATTAAAATACCCAGATATGAATACAGTAATGATTCACCAAAGTCTCAAGCTACTTTGGGTGAGACCAATTTTCGTAGTCAGGCTGTCTACCAGCATTCCGACCCCTCCTCCCGGGTGGGCCCCTCCCCCCTATTCCACTCTACATTCTCTCTCTCAACATCTTCTTCTGAAGTGACAACTCAGATACACTCACACATCACAATATAGATGGAAGTCTCCCCAACAAAAACAATAATTGTCCAATAAAGGACCCCTAGATCCCCAATCCCCTTCTATATACACATTTATGGAACTAGGGAACCACAATGCTTGAGGATCTATCTCCAGTATAATATATCCCACATTGTTGAGAACATTCCCAACCTAGTGTTCTTATCTTATATTTATATTTATCTTTCACTTTCTTATTATAACATATGGACTTCTCTATAAATTAAGGATATATATGCATATCCAGATGTATATGAAAGTATATTGACACACACAGAACTATAGAGATTTTATGAATCTCATTCCGTTTTATTTTTATTTTTATTTCTATTCATTTTTATTCAGTTTTATTCTTATTCTTAAATTACAAGTTTTAATCTTATTCTTAAATATAAATATTATGAATGAAATATTGAGACACAATATGGCCGTATCCTGTCCGTCTCCTCATAAGTATCATATTGTTCCATTTGAACTTCATCCATTCTACCTACAATTCCAGGATTAATGTCACAGAACACCGTTAATTGAGGTCTATAACCACTCCCCCAGAACCTTAATTGATCCAATAAAGACCACATATATAGGATAAAGAAAATAGGCTACCCATTCCCACTGATGAAGGAGCAGTGAGCTTCGAAACGCGTATGGGGTAATATGAGGTAGCCATACCCATGACAAGCTAGCTAAAATTAAAAGGATCCGAACTTCCAACAGCTCCGGAGCACGCTTAACTTTTGAAAAAACCGCAGCCTCTTATTCCCGCCATCGGACAGCACGTGTAACGCCGATGAAAATTGAGCGGGAGAATCAGTAAGCGCAGGTGACGTCACCGAAAGTTACGCACAGCCGCAGCAGTAGACGGGCCGAGCATACAGCTCCGTAAGCAGGAAGTAAGTCTTTGAGCGGGAAGAAGACACGTAGACGCCACCCGCCCGCCAGGAGACGCCACCCGCCCGCCAGGAGCTGCTCACCAACCCACATCTCATCTACAGGAGGGTAACGTACCTGCTACAAACAGCAGTACTCTATTATAACATTATTGTGGGACAACTGTGGAAGCAAATTATTACCAGCAGGAGGTGAAACATTCTACCCATTTGAAACAAAGGGGGCAAATTCAGATCGGATACTAATTCCCCCCCCAAAAAAGGGGGCCCTCACCTCTCATCTATATTTGTTCCTTATTTGACAAGATCGGACTTCTACTATCTCACCTTTCATACTACCATCATCTTATTCATTGTATGTACTATTTACTTCAAAGGAGAACGCCATTTTGTGCCCAGGATCCATCACTACTTATACACGTAGTAGTTGACGGATACAAGCCACATATTTATGTCAGCAATCTACTCTTTTTTATGCATTGTTACTTTTTTATGCACTGTTGCTTTTTAGTCCATAATTTGTGAATTGATATTATATTGTCCACATTTTATACTTCCAGGAGAACGCTATCTTTTACTAGTTATATATCTTTTTGCCAACATCTGGCATATACCAGCCAGCTATTACTAATAAAATATTCTTTTACATGCAATACCTATGACTAGAGTGCCATCCCTATACTTATCCTAATGAGACCAATTTTGGCCAGCGTGGTGATGTCATACGTCACCGTGCACAGGATTTTGTGCAAGATCTTCAATCTAAATGTTGACGGCCAGCCCGTCACAAGCAAATGAATGAGGTAAGTATTTTTTTTTTTTTTTTACCACCATTCTGGGAAAATCGATTCGCTACCACGAAGCACTAGGAAATTCGGCTTCGAGGCAAATAGAATTTTCCCTGAAATTTGGATTGAAGTCCATTTTGTGGACTTTGATTCGCTCAACACTAGTCATAATACATACCCCAGCTGCTGCAAATCATAGCAATACACACTTCAGATGCTGCAGAACATAATAATACACACTTCAGCTACATCATAATACACACCTATACTACATCTGCATTTTCCTTTCCGGTAATGAGATCCATCATAGGATTTCAAAACCGGAGGGTAACACTTCAGTTTTGTCCCCATTCATTGTCAATGGGGACAAAACTGAACTGAACCGAACGGAGTACACCAGAATGCATTTCATTCCGTTTCGTTGTGTTCCTATGACGCACACAAAAGCATGGCCAGCAGCGCTTTTTAGTGCGTCATGGGATACAGATGAAGACAGATCCAGCATGAAACACAATGTAAGTCAATGGTGCCAGATCCATTTTCTCAGACACAAAAGTAACTATCTTAGTAATTTTAGAGATAATTTAAACGGATAAGTTTAGAACGGATGCAGCCGGTTGTATTATCCTAACAGAAGCATTTTTGCTGATCCGTGATTGATCCAGCAAAAACGCAGATGTGAAAGTAGCCTTATCTTCTGAAGAACCTTATAATACACATCTCAGCTGCTGAAGAACATAATAATTAGAGATGAGCAGTTTTAAAAAAATGGATTCATATGCTATGCCGAATTTCTCCAAGAAATTTGCTTAGTTATGAATTAATTGGTCATGAATCGCATGAAATCAGGTATATCCAGACCTCTCAATGTGAAAAGTATATTTAGGTCACAGGCTACTGTAGACTCTGTCATATCTTTGATAGCCAGTGTACATCCATACACATGACAGCTGCCCCAGCACACTCAGCTCTGCTGTCTCTCTATATGACAGCTGCCCCAGCACACTCAGCTCTGCTATATATCTATCTACTGTATAGTAATACTTACATATATATAGATATAGCAGAGCTGAGTGTGCTGGGGGAGCTGTCATGTGTATAGATGTAGCAGGGCTGGGTGTGCTAGGGCAGCTATCATATATAGAGATATAGCAGAACTGGTTGTGCTGGGGCAGCTGTCATATATAGAGATATAGTAGAGCTGAGTGTGCTGAGGCAGCTGTCATGTGTATGGATGTAGTAGAGCTGGGTGTGCTGGGGCAGCTGTCATATAGAGATATAGCAGAGCTGAGTGGGCTGGTGAAGCTTTCATATAGAGATATAGCACAGCTGGGTGTGTTGGGGCAGCTGTCGTGTATATACAGTGTATGTATAGTGCTTTGTATGTAGTGCTTTGCCTCTGATACAGAAGGTTGTGGGTTTGACAGACACTCATCTCCCTCTCTTGCTGCAGCACAGGCAAGGAATCTGTATCCTGAGGATGGCAATACAGATGACTATGCCCGGGATTCGTCTGATTTGAATTTTGTAAATGAGGTCGGGATTCGAGTCCACGAATCCTTTGAATCCAGCAAGAGTCGAGGGATTTGTGGATTCGACTGATTTGTCGTCCCACCTCTAGTAAAAACAGTGCAATGCAAATTCGTAACGCGAAATACAGGCGTAGGTCACTTTGGCTAAATTTTTCAAGCTGCTAGAAATTTCATGAGTTTCTCCTGAGGCTGGAGAAAATGGTTGGCACTGCAGAACATTACAATAGCTTTATATGCAGATAGTCAAGTGCTCCAATATATTTGCAATTGCGCTAATCGGCAGTAATTTGAATATTTTTGCGCACTACGTCCAACTTCACATTTTAGTAGGTCTGACTACAGATTACTGATTGGTGCACTAGGTATTGTTGCGAACTTGACATTGCTTCCTTCTCATTGAAGCAGAGAGAAATCATGTGTTCAGATGGAAAAAAAATGCTAAATATTTGATTTATAACGAATATTTAGCACTATATTCTAAATATTCACGATAAAAATTGGTTATTCGAATATTCACACTCAACACTAACAGGGAGTCCCTCCGAGTCACTTGCGCAAATGGTCCACTGCATGGTCACTTGCTTGGGTAGTGACAGCCAAATTGTCACCATTCAGCAAAGGGATGACTTCTGGCTCTCCACCTTGTTGGACCCTCGCTACCAGTCAAAAATGGAGGCCTTTTTTACACCCACTGAGAGGGAGGACAAACTGAACTACCGTACTATAGAGGCATCCTATGTAGTCAGTTGGCTGATGCCTATCTGCGCCATTGTCCATCGTCTCGCGGGTCTGACCTGAGGAGCCCTCTGCACTCACGTTCTTGTGTGGTAAGAGAAGAGGACTTCCAATGTGGAACAATACCGGAAGTAGATAGTGCAGCTGGTAGTTAGTAGGAGGAAGTGTATGTGAGGTGGGATGCGTTCCACTGTGGAATGCATCACCTTTAAGTAGGGCGCGTGAAGGAGGAGGAGTTTACAGGAGGGGATGGCGCAACCCAGACGGGAAGCCCAAATCGCAATATTCCTGATCAGAATATATAAAAAATATGGAAAATTTGTTTTAGGAATAGGTGTTCAAGTAAAGAACAAGGAAATGAAAACTCATAGTAGATGACTCTAAAAGAGCATATCTCATAAATCACTAAGTCAAAGATAGACAGTACAAGAAGAATGGAAAATTGTATAAAGGATACATTGAAGAGTGGCAAACGAGGTGGGGGTCCAGTTCCTAATGTATCTGGAAAACAAGAAAATAAATCATTAGTATCTCAGTCAATGCATGTAATCAGATAAAAGCTGACAATTCATATTCCCTATTGAGACCCCTGTCTTCTAGACTCTGTAGTCTATGTATCCAATAGGCTTCTAGTTTTTTCAGCATGTGTGGTTTTTTTCTCCCACATCTGGGCATACTTATGTGCTCTATGACTTGAAACTTTAATTGAGATAATTGTGTTTCATTTTGTGAAAATGATGTGGGGCTGGGAGTAAAAGGTTTTGACAACAAATCGTAGATTTGTGCTGGTAAAGTCTATCTCTAACAGTTTAGGTTGTTTCGTCAACATATATTAGGCCACAGGGACATTTAAGGAGATAGACAATGTAATTTAATTGGCATGTGTGATAACTAGAGCTGAGCGGACACCTGGATGTTCGGGTTCGACAAGTTCGGCCGCACTTAACAAAAAAGTTTGAGTTTGGGACCCAAACTTGACCCCGAACCCGAACCCTATTAAAGTCAATGGGGACCGGAACTTTGGAGCACCAAAATGGCTCTATAAAAGTCACGGAAAGGGCTAGAGGGCTGCAAATGGCAGCAAAATGTGGCTAAGAGCATAGCAAGTGCTCTGCAAACAAATGTGGATAGGGAAATGACTTCAAATAACATAAAATACTTAAAAAATAAAATAAAATAATCTTGATCTAAGAGAAGGAGGTCCATATGGAGTAGGAGGTTGAGGAGGTGGTGGATGTGGCGGTGGAGGTGTAAGCGGCGATGGAGGAGGAGGAGGTAGCCAACACTGTTTTTTGTTTTTGTTTTTTATTTTATTTTTATTTTTTTGTTTAAATTTGTATAAACCCCAAAACATTGGGAAATATAACCTGTGATAACCCCCTCCACCTGTGCTAAACACATGTTTAGACAATACACTGGCTGCAGGGCAGGCCTGCATCTCCAAGGCGTAAAGGGCAAGCTCAGGACATGGGCCCAATTTAGAGACCCTGAAGTTGAAGGGGGCAGACCCATCAGTCAGTATGTGTAGACTTGTGCACACATACTGCTCAACCTTGTTGCATGTCCCTGTGACGTCCACGATCCAATTGGATATCTTCTCTATCAACTTTCAATGTTCTTTTCTGCGCCTACCATGGTGATCACGGATAGCGGGGAATCAGGGTTCCAGGCCGGAGATGGAGCCTGAGAAAGGGATACCACATCCAAGGGAGGTCAATTAATAAAATTAAATGTGATTGAGCGTAAATGTGGGACAAATTATTGAAGACGAAGCTTCAATTACCCACTCCCGACTAGGGGAGGTAGTGACGATAAATAACAATACAGGACTCTTAAGATGCTTTGTTATTGGAATGATCACTAAAAAATTACAGGGAATGTCATGGGAGTATTTTGGATTTGGAAACGTTAGACAGGGGAGGCCCTGCTGCCGCTTTGTTGACTCTAGATAATTTCTGCCTCATGGCACGTCCCTGTGACGTCCACGATCCAATTGGATATCTTTTCTATCAACTTTCGATGTTCTGTTCTGCGCCTACCATGGATATCTTCTCTATCAACTTTTGATGTTCTTTTCTGCACCTACTATGTAGATCACGGTTAGCAGCGAATCAGGATTCCACGCCGGAGAGGGAGCGTGAGAAAGGGATACCATATCCATGGCTGAAATGTGATCGAGCGGAAATGTGGGACAAGTTGTTAAAGTGGAAGAATTGAATGAAAAAAGGGGGCAAGCGTCAATTAAAGATGAATTTTAGACATTTAAGTCCCTGTCACCTATGCAGAGCAGTGGTTTTTCATCAGCAAAAATAGGTTAATGTCACCCACCAATGGAACAGACGATTTTACTAAAATTAGGTCCCTGTCACCTATGCAGAGCAGGGGTGTCATGGAACCATGAACCAGACGTACAACAAGAGATGAGTGGAAATAAGAAGGCTTTATTGAAAATAAAGCTGTAAGGCAAAAGTCCAAACGGATGGCTAAACCGAAGCAGGGTCTTGCGAAACCAGGGATCAGGAACCAGAAGGGTAGTCAGACGAAGCCAGGATCAGGAACCAACAGGGTAGTCAGACGAAGCCAGGATCAGGAATCAGCAGGGTAGTCAGACGAAGCCAGGATCAGGAACCAGAAGCAGCAGCAGTCTTAGAAGCATGTGAGCACAGGAGGACCAAGCAAGGAACTGAAGCCACAGACCTCCTATATATATGAGCTAGGCATCCAGCTCCTCCCAGTGGGAAGGAGGAGCCGCAGGGTGGGAGGCTACAAGAAACCCAGAAACCAAGATGGCCGCCAGCACATGTCAAACGAAGGAGAACAGCAAGGAGGTAAGACCATGACAGTACCTCCCCCTCAAGGGCCCCTCCTCCGCGGAGTAAGGAACGGTTTCTGAGGGAAGCGTGCGTGGAAGGCTCGGAGCAAGGCAGGAGCATGGACATCTGCGGAGGGAACCTAGGAACGCTCCTCTGGACCATAACCACGCCAATGGACCAAAAACTGCACCCGGCCGCGGACCAGGCGTGAGTCCAGGATATTGCTCACCTCATACTCCTCACGATTGCCCACTTGGACCGGACGAGGCCGAGGAATTGAGGAAGTGAAACGATTACACACCAGTGGCTTCAACAGGGAGACATGAAACACGTTGGAGATCCGCATGCCAGGAGGAAGCGCAAGGGCATAGGCTACCGGGTTTACCCTGCGAAGCACTCGGAAGGGACCAACAAAGCGAGGCGCCAGCTTGGGAGTGGGCACTCGAAGGTTGAGGTTGCGGGTGGACAACCATACGCGGTCTCTGACCTGGTAGGAAGGAGCGGGCGCTCGTCTGCGATCAGCCTGGAGTCTCTGGCGCTGCGCAGAGACCTCAAGGGACCTCTGGATCTGTACCCAAGAAGCACGTAGGACGGAAAGGTGATCCTCCACAGCCGGAATATCCTGGGGAGAGAATACCTCCGGTAACACGGCAGGTTGGAACCCATAATTGGCCATGAAGGGAGACGTCCCAGAGGAAGAGTTCACCGCCGTGTTCCTGGCAAACTCAGCCCAAGGCAGGGGGTCAACCCAATTGTCTTGGTGATCGGAGACATAGCAACGAAGGAATTGCTCCAAGGCCTGATTGGATCGTTCTGCGGCCCCATTGGACTGAGGGTGGTAGGCCGAGGAGAAAGAGAGATGAATCCCCAACTGGGAGCAAAAGGCGCGCCAGAACCTGGACACAAACTGACTCCCCCGATCCGACACAATCTCCTTGGGCAAACCGTGCAACCGGAAGACCTCCCTGGCAAAAATCGAGGCCAACTCTTGTGCAGAGGGTAACTTTTTGAGAGGAACACAGTGGCACATTTTGGAAAACCGATCCACTATCATGAGAATGACCGTATGGCCTTGGGATGCAGGGAGGTCCACAATGAAATCCATCCCCAGGTGTGACCATGGACGCTCCCCGGTGGCTATGGGTTGCAAAAGGCCCAACGGAAGGTGTCGAGGGGACTTACTCTGGGCACAAACGGAGCATGCCGCTACATATGCGGCGATGTCGGAACGTAGTGAAGGCCACCAGAACAGACGTTAAACAGCCCAGGACAGCTGATTCTTTCCAGGATGCCCCGCGGCCTTGGAGTTATGGTAGGTTCGCAACAACCGAGTGCGCAACTCCTCAGGCACAAAACACCTGCCGTTGGGTCTCCCAGAGGGAGCACCAGATTGAGCCGCCAAAATCTGCTCACCCAGGGGAGAGGTCAGGCTGGTGCAAATGGCGGCCAGGATCTGATTCGGAGGTATGACCGAAGTCGGAATCGACTCCTCCCCGGACAGCTCGGAGTACTGCCATGATAAGGCATCCGCTCTGATGTTCTTGGAACCGGGTAGGTAGGAGACCACGTAATTAAAACGTGACAATAACAGAGCCCATCTGGCCTGACGTGGTGTCAATCTCTTGGCCTCAGAGAGATAGGTCAGATTCTTGTGGTCCGTCAGGATGAGAACCGGAACCACCGAGCCCTCGAGCAAGTGCCTCCATTCTTTAAGGGCCTGCACGATGGCCAATAACTCCCTGTCACCAATCTGGTAGTTGCACTCCGCGGAAGACAGTTTCCGGGAGTAAAACCCACAAGGAAGCAGAGGACCCTCTGGTGTTCTACGGTGAGACAGGAGGGCGCCTACTCCCGTCTCAAACGCGTCCACCTCGAGGACAAAAGGCAACCCAGGGTTGGGATGCGACAGAAACGGAGCCGACACAAAGGCGGACTTTAGAGCCTCAAAAGCTCGGATGGCCTCGGGCGGCCAGACCTGGGGATTACTGCCCTTCCTGGTCAGATCCGTGAGAGGCTTGGCTAGCATGGAAAAGTCCCTGATGAACTTCCGATAATAATTGGCGAAGCCCAAAAAGCGCTGCAGGGCACGAAGACCACTGGGCTGGGGCCACTGTAAGACAGCCGAAACCTTCTCAGGATCCATGGAGAACCCCTCAGCGGAAATGATGTAACCTAAGAAGGTTACCTGGGATCGGTGAAATTCGCATTTCTCAAGCTTACCGAACAGCTTGTTCTCTCGTAACCGTTGCAACACTCGTCTGACATCCAGAATGTGGGCCTCCATGGATTCAGAATATACCAAGATGTCATCCAAATAGACCACCACACACTGCTGCAACAGGTCACGGAAAACATCGTTGATGAATTCCTGGAAGACTGTGGGCGCATTGCACAACCCAAAGGGCATAACCAAGGATTCATAATGACCGGTCCTGGTGTTAAACGCGGTCTTCCACTCATCGCCCGCCTTGATCCTTACCAGGTTATACGCCGCCCTCAGGTCGAGTTTGGTAAGGACCGTGGCCCCTTTGAGGCGATCGAACAGCTCGGAAATCAAGGGTATCGGGTAAGCGTTCTTGATCGTGTGCGATTGAGACCCCTGTAATCGATGCAAGGCCTCAACTCACCGCCCTTCTTTTTCACAAAGAAAAATCCAGCCCCTGCCGGGGACGAGGATTTGCGAATGTGTCCGCGTGAAAGCGCCTCCCTCACGTACTCCTCCATGGCCTCATTCTCCGCTACCGACAGTGGATAGACTTTGCCACGAGGCGGAACGGCACCAGATTGTAACTCTATGGCACAATCGTATGGGCGGTGCGGAGGTAGGGCAACCGCACGCACCTTATCGAATACATCCCGGTACTCCTCGTATTCAGGAGGCAACAGAGAGTCCGAGGAAGTACACAGCAACTTGACAGACCCATGGATGCAACTAGCCCCACACTGCGGTGACCACGAGAGGATCTCGGCCGATTTCCAATCAATAGTCGGATTATGCTTCTGGAGCCAGGGGTACCCCAAGACCACCGAGTAGTGTGGAGACGAAATAACCTGGAGACAGACCGACTCTCTGTGAACGGCACCAATGGCCATCCCCACTGGAAGGGTCTCATGAGTCACGTGTGGTGGCAGAAGGGGTCTGCCGTCTATCGCCTCAAGAGCCAGTGGGGAACCTCGAGGCTGCAGAGGAATGGAATTGGCAGCAGCGAACACACTATCAATGAACAAACCACCAGCACCAGAGTCCACCAACGCCTGGGTCGTCACCGAGCCCCCGACCCAGGAGAGGACAACAGTAATCAGTGGTTTGTCAACACGGGAAACCGGGGACGAGGAGACTCCACCCAAGATCTGCCCCCGACAGGATCTCAGGTGCGAGCGTTTCCCGGACGGTTCGGGCATGCCAACCGAAAATGCCCACCGAGACCACAGTACATGCATCGGCCCTCGCGTCTCCGGAGTACCCTCTCCCCCTCGGACAGGCGAGCAAACCCCAGCTGCATGGGTTCACCCCCAGACAAGTCATCCCCAGGAGGCGTGGGAGGAGAGGGAGGCACGGGTGGGACAGCAAACGTAGGCGCCAATCTGTTAGAAGGCCTCCGCAGGCTCTCCTTAAAGGAAGGTCTCTCCCTGAGTCTGGTGTCAATCAAAATCAGGAAAGAAATAAGAGACTCGAGCTCCACTGGTAGGTCCTTAGCTGCAACCTCATCCTTCAAGGCATCCGAGAGACCATGAGAGAAAGCAGCGACCAGAGCCTCATTATTCCAGCCCACCTCTGCTGCCAGGGTACGAAACTCAATGGCGTATTCAGCTACGGATCGTGAACCCTGTCTGATGGACATAAGGAGCTTCGCAGCAGAGGCAGCACGAGCCGGCACATCGAATACCTTCCGAAGAGAAGCAACAAAACCAGAAAACTCGGCAACCACCGGATTGTTGTTCTCCCATAAAGGGCTGGCCCAGGCCAAGGCCTTGTCCGAGAGCAGCGAGATCAAGAAGCCTACCTTTGATCTCTCAGTGGGAAAGGCATGTGGCAGCAACTCGAAGTAAATGCCCACCTGGTTAAGGAAACCTCGGCACTGAGTTGGCTCTCCCCCAAAGCGCTGTGGAAGGGGGGCAGAACCGGTCATACCCCGAAACACCGCAGGCGCAGCAACAGGTGTCGGGGTAGACTCTGGCGCAACAACCGGAGCGGCAGTAGGAGCGGGCCCAGGAGCGACAACCGACCCATCGGCAACGGAAGCTAAATGAGCCGTGCGTTCAAGCAGGGTTTGCAACGCCACAGCGAACCGACCCAACAGGTGATCCTGCTGATCAAGTCTGGCAACCAGCGTAGGTAGCGAGGATGGCCCTGTACCGTCAGAATTAATGGCTTGGTCCTAATGTCATGGAACCATGAACCAGACGTACAACAAGAGATGAGTGGAAATAAGAAGGCTTTATTGAAAATAAAGCTGTAAGGCAAAAGTCCAAACGGATGGCTAAACCGAAGCAGGGTCTTGCGAAACCAGGGATCAGGAACCAGAAGGGTAGTCAGACGAAGCCAGGATCAGGAACCAACAGGGTAGTCAGACGAAGCCAGGATCAGGAATCAGCAGGGTAGTCAGACGAAGCCAGGATCAGGAACCAGAAGCAGCAGCAGTCTTAGAAGCATGTGAGCACAGGAGGACCAAGCAAGGAACTGAAGCCACAGACCTCCTATATAAATGAGCTAGGCATCCAGCTCCTCCCAGTGGGAAGGAGGAGCCGCAGGGTGGGAGGCTACAAGAAACCCAGAAACCAAGATGGCCGCCAGCACATGTCAAACGAAGGAGAACAGCAAGGAGGTAAGACCATGACAAGGGGTTTGTATACGGCAAAATTGGTAAAATGTCACCTGACAATCTAACAGACGATTTTGGGAAATTTAGGTCCCTGTTACCTATGCAGGGCAAGGGTTTATTTAGGGCAAAAACGGTAAAATGCCACCCAAGAATGTAACAGTTGCTTTTGCACCCTGCTCCCTCTTTTGCTGTGCTGGTGCCTCTGTGTGACCACCGCCTCTTCCTCCGAACTCGCATGACCTTGAATCCCTGTTGGGTCTAGTGTCTCATCATCCTCTACATCATCTTCCACCCACTCTTTACTCCTGCCCTTCTTGTTGGTCTGCAGACTGCAGAAAGTTGCAGCAGTTGGCACCTGTGTTTTGTCATCATCGGAGACATGCTGCAGTAGTCTTCCAATGTCCTCATCCTGAAACATAAGTGGTTGGGCATCTGTCACGGATGGTGTTGCAGAAAACTAGAAGACAACAAATGAAGATCCGACTGACTTGATCCCAAACTAAGGAACATAAGGGTGAGCCCTGTAAAAGCCCTAGCGCTCTCCCTGACTTCTCAGCCCATGCAAAGATCTCTATGATAGATAATTGCATGCCCTCGTGATTCGACAGTATGACCACAATGGCTCCTCACCTGGTATACCCTCGTAAGAGGGTGCAGAATGCATCGACATATGTTTGTGGGGTGCATGCGCGTTCTCCGGAGGGAGAGCGTTTTGGGGATTACCGTTGATGGCGCGGTGAGTGGCTAGTCCCCGCCATTCCTTTACCATTGCCTGTTTTGGTGTCCCCTTACCTTTTTATGCTTTCACCGTGGTTTGTTTAGTGTGCGGTTGCACACCTACGGAAGAGGGTGCAGCATGCATCGCCATTTCTTGTGGGGTGCATGCGCGTTCTCCGGAGGGAGAGTGTTTTGGAGATCACCGTCCCTCTCTATGTTCCTATCTCTGGTCGTCTGCTGGCAGCATTCCATTAGTGTTAAGGCTGTATGCTGGGTAGGAGTGTCTGTTGGCAGCGACTGGAGTGGGGACGTTAATAGAGAGTGGACGCAGTGTCAGTGCGGTCTCTCCGGGCTGTTTCTTTGCTGGTCTCCGGTTCCTGTGTGTTGCTCCGGAGCCTGGCAGTCGGGTCCTGGTTCCTGTGTGTTGCTCCAGGGGTCGGCAGCAGTCCTGGGGAGACTCGCGGGTATTGACACTGTTTCCCTTATTTTACCCTTCTCCTATCCCCTTGTTGAGTCCCTCACCAGTTTCCCTTTTTTTTTTTTTGGTGGGGGGGCTCTGAGGGGTGGGAGTGTCATGACCATGGTCGTGACTCCTGTAACCGCACGCAGTTGCCTGCGGTCTGGCCTGGTTGTCAATCACAGGTGAGGGCTGAAGTATGTTGTCTCACCTGTGGTTGCCGCTGGCAACATTGTTTATGTGGCAGCATAACAGCCTGAGCTGGTGCTAGGCAGCTTGCTGTAAGTGCATGCGGTTGCACCTGGCAACCTGTCTATGTAGGTGTGCCTTGTCTCTGTTATTGTGCAAAAGGTTTATTTATGGGTGCACGTCCCCTTTAAGTGGCTGTCTTCCCTTCCCTTGTGTGAGAAGGGTTAATTCCCTTCCTAGTGTGTGAACACTGGGTGTGTCTGTGTGGGTGTGGCCTATATAGCTTCTGCTGTGATTCAGAAGTCTGAGGGGTACTTCAGCTATGGTAATCTGGAGTCATCCTCCTTCTTATTTACCATCTGCCAGTGAGGGCCTCCCTTGTGGTCATAAATGTTGTTATGTGATGTTAAGTTAATGTTTATGTGGTGTCTGTTATTATTGCAGCTATGCTTCTGGCTTCCTGTGTGTTTATGTGTGCTGTGTCCTTTTATGTCTGTGTGTGGACTTCAGCACTTGAGCTCAGGGATCCAGTCAGTGTCTCTGTGGCAGGTAGGGGTGGAAGTCTTTCACTCTACTACCATATCCATAGTCTGTTTATGTTTTATATCCCCTTGCTGCTCGGACAGTTTAGACTCCTGTTTCTCTGCGTCCAGGAGGAACAGGTGGTCTACCCAGCTCCTAGCTCAGGGATCAGCGGAGGGTGAGTAGGGATCCGAGGTTACTGAGCATGAGCCCTCCTACCTTCAAAGTCGGCTCATGCAGTTAGGCGTCAGGGTCCGATTAGGGATGCGTTAGGAGGTGACCTGCTCCCTTATTCTGTTGTCCTGGCCGAGCAGCAAATAACATCTCGTGGCATCGCACGGCTGAGGGTTTCCCCCATTCTCAGCCGTGACAGCATCCGTGCATTCAATCTCTTCCACTTCTGGGGCAGGGCTATGTGGATGGCCCTGGGAAACCCTGCCAGCAGAGTCATCAAAAAGAATAACAGATTGTTGCATGACTTGGGGCTCAGACTGCTTGGCTGATTTGCAAGGGGGTGAGTTGAAAGATAGATGGCCATGGGCTGTAGGTGCCAACTCTGATCTTTCAGCAGGGGACTGGGAGGGAGACAATGAGAATGAACTGTAAGCACTGTCAGCCCCCCAATCTACTATAGTCTGTACTTGTTCTGGCCTCACCATTCATACTGTCCTAAATGCAGTGTAGGCCGCAAATGTACTTTCTAGCGCAAAAGATGAGCATTTGTCACCCAACAATGTAACAGAAGAATTAGTAAAATGTATTTCCCTTTCCACTATGTAAAGCAGGAGTATATCACAGCTAAAAATTGGTGAATGTCACCCAACTATGTAACAGACTGCAAATAAAGGCTTCTGTACCAAATATTAACACTGATTTTCTCAGGTGTTCAAATGCTTATGTTCAGCAGCGCAAAACAAATACATTCTTTAAAAATCATACAATGTGTTGGTGATGCAACAGAGATACAGGCACTCTGGGTCACATATTTTGGTTCTGCCCATTAATTACCAGTTTCTGGTCCGCTATTGAAACAAAAATAAACCAAATATGTGGCACTTCTCTCCAGCTTACTCCTACCTCGGTACTATTATGGCTGCCTTCCAAGAGCTGGTCTCCTAAACCTTTTGACCTTCCCACCTGGCTTGTTCAAGCAGCTAGGTCCCTTATCCCGCTGCATTGGCTTGACTCAGCTCCTCCTACCATCCCCCAATGGGAAACAAAGGTGAACCAACTATATCTCATGGAAGAACTCAGCAATAGTGTTGAGCGCGAATATTCGAATCGCGAATTTTTTTCTCGAATATCGCAATTTCGAGATTTCGCGAATATTTAGAATATCGTTCTATATATTCGCGAATTCGAATATTCGTCTTTTTTTTTTTTTTTTTTTTATTATTATAATTTTTTCCTTTCCCACTTCCCTAAAGTTGTTCTTACCTGTCCTTTGGATTCCTGGCTTCCTGGCTGCTCCAGTCAGTGGCGTTTTCAACTTACTGCTATATTCAATATTAGCTAAATTACAATCTAATCTATATGTGTATTTTACGAAATTTCGCAAAAGCCGAAATTGCGATGCGAGTAATATAATACGAAATAATCGCATGAAGATTTCAATTTAGCACTGCTATATTCCATATTCTAGCCTAATATGGAATATAGCTGTGCTAAGTTAGCACTGCTACATTCCATACTAGGCTAGAATATGGAATATAGCAGTGCTAAAGTTGAAATCTTCATGCGATTATTTCGTATTATATTATTCGCATCGCAATTTCGACTTATTCAAATGTTCTTATTATTGCTCTAACTTCGTCTTTTCGAAATTTCGTAATATTCTGAAAGACGAAGTTAAAGCAATATTACGAAATTTCGAAAAGACGAAGTTAGAGCAATATTACGAAATTTCGTAAAATACACATAGATTGTATTTAAGCTAATATACTGCTATAGTAATATTTTTTAATAGTGTACATATTTTACAAAACTTAAGTTCAGAAGAGGCAAAAAAAAACTTAGAGGAAAAAAAAGGGATTATAGCACTATATAAGCTAAATTACAATCTATATGTGTATTTTACGAAATTTCGTAATATTGCTCTAACTTCGTCTTTTAGAATATTCGTAATATTGCTTTAACTTCGTCTTTCAGAATATTACGAAATTTCGAAAAGACGAAGTTAGAGCAATAATAAGAACATTTGAATAAGTCGAAATTGCGATGCGAATAATATAATACGAAATAATCGCATGAAGATTTCAACTTTAGCACTGCTATATTCCATATTCTAGCCTAGTATGGAATGTAGCAGTGCTAACTTAGCACAGCTATATTCCATATTAGGCTAGAATATGGAATATAGCAGTGCTAAATTGAAATCTTCATGCGATTATTTCGTATTATATTACTCGCATCGCAATTTCGGCTTTTGCAAATGTTCTTAATATTGCTCTAACTTCGTCTATTAGAATATTACGAATATTCTAAAAGACGAAGTTAGAGCAATATTACGAAATTTCGAAAAGACGAAGTTAGAGCAATATTACGAAATTTCGTAAAATACACATAGATTGTATTTAAGCTAATATACTGCTATAGTAATATTTTTTAATAGTGTACATATTTTACAAAACTTAAGTTCAGAAGAGGCAAAAAAAAACTTAGAGGAAAAAAAAGGGATTATAGCACTATATAAGCTAAATTACAATCTATATGTGTATTTTACGAAATTTCGTAATATTGCTCTAACTTCGTCTTTTAGAATATTCGTAATATTGCTTTAACTTCGTCTTTCAGAATATTACGAAATTTCGAAAAGACGAAGTTAGAGCAATAATAAGAACATTTGAATAAGTCGAAATTGCGATGCGAATAATATAATACGAAATAATCGCATGAAGATTTCAACTTTAGCACTGCTATATTCCATATTCTAGCCTAGTATGGAATGTAGCAGTGCTAACTTAGCACAGCTATATTCCATATTAGGCTAGAATATGGAATATAGCAGTGCTAAATTGAAATCTTCATGCGATTATTTCGTATTATATTACTCGCATCGCAATTTCGGCTTTTGCAAATGTTCTTAATATTGCTCTAACTTCGTCTATTAGAATATTACGAATATTCTAAAAGACGAAGTTAGAGCAATATTACGAAATTTCGAAAAGACGAAGTTAGAGCAATATTACGAAATTTCGTAAAATGCACATATTAGCCTAGCCATTGTCAATTAGCATAGGAACGTTGCCTTATACTATCAAGATAAATAATCGCAATACGCGGAAATTTTTATTCGTATATTATTCGCGATAATTGGAATAATTACGAATATTCGATTTCGACGAATATAACACGAATATTCATTCGAATGTTCGCAAAATATCGCGAAATCGAATATGGCACCTCCCGCTCATCACTACTCAGCAATTGGGCCAATAGGTCCCATTCAAACTTTTTGCAACTATGGAAACCATGGATTGATTACAAGAAAACGTAATTTGAAGGTGACGCCTTTAACCTTTAAACATAAATTACATCTTAGCATTCCATAATGAGCTGTACTGAGAACAACCTGCGTTCTGTTTGTACCTCGCGGAGGATACTACACCCCTCCGTGAGTTATCCATATTTTAGTTTTTGTTATTATACTCCTGTCAAAGCCGGCTAGTCTTCATATGAAGATAAACGCAATGCTCGAGATGTTGTAAATCTGGTTAAGCCAACCAGAGTAATGTTTACCACTCTTATATATGTATTGCCCAAAACCACAAGCTTTGACGAGAGATTGTTACTCTTATACTTATCTGCTTTGTCTATAATTGCAAATATGTAAAAGTGACTTTGTAACTTTACAATATCTTATTTGACTGCATATTGGGCACACATTTTCTTTGCGAAAAATCAATAAAACAGATATTTGATTAAAAAAAATCATACAATGTAATTTCCAAATAGTTTTAAAAAAAATTCTGTCTCTCAGAGTAGGAATGCACCTACAATGTGAATTTCAGACCCCTCCATAATAAGTGGGAGAACTTGCAAAATTGCAGGATGTTTAAATACTTCTGTTCTTCACTGTATATCACAGCGAAAAATTGTTGAATTTCACCCGACAATGTAACAGACAAATTAGTTAAATGTATTTCCCTGTCTATTAGGTAGAGCAGGGGTATATTCCAGCCAAAAATTGGTGAATTTCATCCTACAATGTAACAGGCAAATTAGTTAAATGTATTTCCCTGTCTAGTAGGTAGAGCAGAAATATATCACAGCCAAAAATTTGGGATATGTAACCCAACAATGTATCAGACAAATTAGTGAAATGACTTAAAATAAAATAAAATAATTAAACATTTTAAATAATAATCTTGATCTATGAGGTGGAGGTCCTTATAGAGTAGGAGGTTGAGGGGGCGGCGGTGGACGTAGCAGTGTAGGGGGAAGCAGCGGTGGAGGAGGTAGCCAACACTGTTTTTTTGTTTTAATTATTTTGATTTTTTTGTTCAAATTAGGGTACACCCGAAAAGAGTGTGAAATATAAAAAAAAAAAAAAAAAAACAATGAGCAATTGCTCTGGAGTATAACAATAGGCCGGTATACATGTCTATTCTGCACAAGGTACGGACAAGTCCTTTGGGATCCATGCCGGGTTCATTGTAATGAATGTGAGCTTGTCCAAATTGGCTGTGGACAGGCAGTTGCACTTGTCTGTAATAACGCCCCCTGCTGTGCTAAACATACGTTCAGATAATACACTGGCTGCAGGGCAGGCCAGCACCTCCAAGGCGTAAAGGGCAAGCTCAGGCCATGGGTCCAATTTGGAGACCCAGAAGGTGAAGGGGGCAGACCCATCATTCAGTACATGTAGGCGTGTACACACATACTGCTCCACCATGTTGCTGAAATGCTGCCTCCTGCTAAGGCCTCTTTCACACTTGCGTTGTCCGGATCCGGCGTGTACTCCAATTGCTGGAATTACACGCCGGATCCGGAAAAACGCAAGTGTACTGAAAGCATTTGAAGACGGATCCGTCTTCAAAATGCTTTCAGTGTTACTATGGCAGCCAGGACGCTATTAAAGTAGCGAGCGGGGAGCGGCATACTTACAGTCCGTGCGGTTCCCTGGGCGCTCCAGAATGACGTCAGAGCGCCCCATGCGCATGGATGACGTGCCATGCGATCACGTCATCCATGCGCCTGGGGCGCCCTGACGTCACAGGCGGTAAGTATGCTGCTCCCCCGCTCCCCACTACACTTTACCATGGCTGCCAGGACTTTAGCGTCCCGGCAGCCATGGTAACCATTCAGAAAAAGCTAAAAGTCGGATCCGGCAATGCGCCGAAACGACGTTTAGCTTAAGGCCGGATCAATGCCTTTCAATGGGCATTAATTCCGGATCCGGCCTTGCGACAAGTCTTCAGGATTTTTGGCCAGAGCAAAAAGCGCAGCATGAAGACATCCTGATGCATCCTGAACGGATTTCACTCCATTCAGAATGCATTAGGATAAAACTGATCAGGATTCTTCCGGCATAGAGCCCCGACGACGGAACTCTATGCCGGAAGAAAAGAACGCAGGTGTGAAAGAGCCCTTAGACGTTACATATTAGCTGGTGGTGCTGGTTGTTGTGGCATGCTGACAAAACTTTTCCACATTTCAGCCATACTTTCCCTGCCTTCTGAGGTGCTGGTGGTGCCCCAGCTGCATTAGCGACCTCTTCCTCCTCCTCTGCCTTCGCCTTGTGTTTCCACTGTGCCCCCGCTATCAGGTGGGAATGCCACCAGCAGCGCGTCTACTCTCGCATCTTACGATCGCGCTTCAGTGAATTAAGGACGGTACCTTGTCCTTGTAATGGGGATCGAGCAGCATGGCCACCCAGTAATAAGCACAAGTTAGAATGTGGCCAACTTGGTGGTCGTTGCGGAGACACTGCAGCATGTAATCGCTCATGTGTGCCAGGCTGCCCAGCGGCAACGACAAGCTGTCCTCTATGGGAGGTGTATCGTCTGTGTCTTCTGTATCCCCCCAGACACGCACCAGTGATGGCCATGAGCTGGTTTGGCTGCCACCCTGCTGTGAACATGGTTCCTCCTTCAGAACTGTGCCCTTGCTGGACAATTGTGTACCTGGCGTTTGTGGGTGCAGGAACCCACCCTCGGAGCCATTTGTGAATGACTGGTCTGAAACCCTTGGAAATGATCCCTCTTCCTCCTCCTCCTCCTGTGCCACATCCTCTTCCATCATCGCCCGAAGCATTTTTTTCAAGGAGGCATAGAAGTGGGATAGTAACAATGAGAGCGGCGTCATCGGCACTGGCCATGTTGGTGGAGTACTCGAAACAGTGCAATAATGCACACAGGTCTCGCAAGGAGGCCCACTCATTGGTGGTGAAGTGGTGCTGTTCCGCAGAGCGACTCACCCGTGCGTGCTGCAGCTGAAACTCCACTATAGCCTGCTGCTCACACAGTCTGGCCAGCATATGCAAGGTGGAGTTCCACCTTGTGGGCACGTCGGTGAGAGGGAAGGCCGAAGTTACGCTGCATCGCTTTCTGCAGCAGCTCTGACATAACGGGGTAATTTTTAAGGAACCTCTGCACCACCAAATTCAGCACATGCGCTAGGCAAGGGATGTGCGTCAAACCGGCTAGGCCCAGAGCTGCTACGAGATTTTGCCCATTATCGCACACCACCAGGCCGGGCTTGAGGCTCACTGGCACCAACCACTCATCGGTCTGTTTTCCCATGCCCTTCCACAGCTCTTGCGTGGTGTGGGGTTTGTCCACCAAACAGATAAGTTTTAAAACTGCCTGCTGTCATTTACCCCTGGCTGTGCTGAAGTTAGTGGTGAAGGTGTTACGTTGACTGGATGAGGATGTGGTAATGGATGAGGTAGCAGAGTAGAAGGAGGAAGCAACAGGAGGCAAAGAGAAGCGCCCTGCAATCCTCAGTGTTGGAAGTACATGCGCCAAACTGCTATCTGGCTCAGGCCAAGCCGCCACTGCATTTACCCAGTGTGCTGTTAGGGAGATATAAGGTCCCTTACCATGCTTACTGGTCCACATATCCATAGTTAGATGGACCTTGCCACAGATGGCGTTGCGCAGTGCACACCTGATTTTGTCCCCCACTTGGTTGTGCAGGGGAGGGATGGCTCGCCTGGAAAAGTAGTGGCAGCTGGGAACGACGTACTGTGGGACAGCCACGGCCATAAGGCTTTTAAAACTCTGTCTCCACCAAATGGAATGACAACATTTCAAAGGCCAGTAATTTTGAAATGCTGGCATTCAGGGCCAGGGATCGCAGATGGGTAGGGGGTACTTCCTCTTTCTGTCCAGTGTTTGGGAGATAGACAGCTGAACGCTTCCAAGGGACATTGTGCAGATGCTTTGTGAGCCCGTTTTTTTTCCGTTGCTGGCAGATCCTCTGTTTGCGGGGTGGCAGGTGCCACTGTCACTTCAGAGGGGGATGAAGAGGACGAGACTGCAGCAGAAGAGGAAGCAGAAGGAGCTAGAGACCTTTCTTGGTTTTTGAGGTGTCTACTCCACTGCAGCTCGGGCTTTGCACTTAGATGCCCGGTCATGCAGGTTGTGCTCAGGTTGAGAGCGTTTATGCCTCGCTTCAGGCTCTGATTGCATAGCATGCAAACCACATGTGTCTTGTCGTCAGCACATTGTTTGAAGAACTGCCATGCCAGAGGACTCCTTGGAGCTGGTTTTGGTGTGCTTGGTTCCTTGCTGCGGTGGGCAGTAGCAGGCATACTGTCTAGGGGACAGCCGCTCTGCTTTTGCACCCTGCTCCCTCTTCTGCTGTGCTGGTGGCTCTGTGCGCGTGACCTTGATTCCATGTGGGGCCGAGGATTTCATTGTCCTCCACATCATCTTCCACCCAGTCTTCACCCCGGCCCTCCTTGTTGGTCTGCACACTGCAGAAAGCCACAGCAGTTGGCACCTGTGTTTCATCATCAACCGAGACATGCTGCCGAGGTCCTCCCATGTACTCATCCTGAAACATAAGTGGTTCGGCATCAGTGCACTCAATCTCTTCCACTTCTGGGGCAGGGCTATGTGTATGGCCCTGGGAAACCCTGCTAGCAGAGTCATCAAAAAGCAGAAGAGACTGCTCCATGACTTTGGGCTCAGACTGCTTGGCTGATTTGCAAGGGGGTGAGGTGAAGGACTGATGGACATGGGCTGCAGGTGCCAACTCTGATCTTTTAGCAGGAGACTGGGTGGGAGACAATGTGAAGGAACTGGAGGCACTGTCAGCCACCCAATCTACTATCGCCTGTACTTGTTCTGGCCTCACCATTCGTAGAGCAGCATTCGTCCCCACCAAATAACGTTGAAGGTTCTGTTGCCTACTCGCACCTGAGGAAGGTGTTTCACAGATCGAACGTGTCCTCTCCCTGCAACACGAGCTCCACCAGCAGCACCACGACCGGGGCCATGTACCTTTTTTGACGCTCTCCTGATTCTTTACGTTTACCCACCAAACTAACAGATGGTTTATGTCAGGTGAGAATGTAACCGCCAATAGTCAACAATTAAGTTCACTGAGGGCAGGGGTGGCCAACCTGCGGCTCTTTGCTTCTTCAAGTGCGGCTCTAGCTGTTGAGCCGGGAAGCAGTCAGGTCGACTCACTCTCCACCCCATGCTCAGTAGTGATGAGCGGCAGGGGTCATATTCGAATTCGCAATAATTAGCGAATATTTTGTAGAAAATTTGTCGAATATTCGCAAATTCGAATATTCGTTATATTCTACAATTTTTTTACTCGAAAAAAATCGGCAAGGTAATGATCGTGTAATATGCAAATTTTCATAATGCGAATTTTAGCAATGCAAATTTTTATTGCAAATTTTTTAACTTACAACTATTAGACAAAGAAGATTATTGCACTATATTAGCTAAATTGCTCTATATTCGTTTTTTTTTTTGAATATTCACTATATTGCCATAACTTTTCATAATATTCTAAAACAAGAATATATAGCAATATAGCAAATATTTAAAAAAAAAAATGAATATAGAGCAATTTAGCTAATATAGTGCTATAATCTTCTTTGTCTAATAGTTGTAATTTTTTTCTCATCTGAAGCTTCAGATTGGAAAAAATTACAACTATAAAAAAAAAGATTATAGCACTATATTAGCTAAATTGCTCTATATTCGTTTTTTTCGAATATTCGCTATATTGCTATAACTTAATTTTTTTCGAATATTCGTAAAATTCTAAAACAACAAGTTTCAGATTGGAAAAAATTACAACTATTAGACAAAGAAGAATTTTCGTAATGCACATTTTTGCAATGCGAAATTTATTGTGAATTTTTCACTTTACAACTATTAGACAAAGAAGATTATAGCACTATATTAGCTAAATTGCTCTATATTAGTTTTTTTTTCAAATATTCGCTATATATTCTTGTTTTAGAATATTACGAATATTCGAAAAAACAAAGTTATAGCAATATAGCGAATATTTGAAAAAAAAGAATATAGAGCAATTTAGCTAATATAGTGCTATAATCTTCTTTTGTCTAATAGTTGTAAAGTGAAAAATTCACAATAAATTTTGCATTGCAAAAATGTGCATTACGAAAATTTGCAAACAACACTACTCCTAAAGTCAAATATATTGCAGCCTTCTCATTGGCCCACAAGCTAGAAGCAGGGAGGGATCATGTGTACTGATAAAAAAAAAATTGAATATTCAAAATTACGAATATATATCACTATATTCAAAATATTCGCAAATTTTCGAAGTACCTATATTTGCGATAAAAATTTGAATATTCATGATCAACACTAATGCGCAGATCTTTTTTCCTGATCGGGCACTGTTGCTACTTTGCAGCTCCAGCTCACTCTCCACTACGTCCTGATGCACACAGTGTGAGAACGTAGTATGTGGAGACACGCACTATGACCTGAAGTTGTGCTCATCAGGTCACAGTGGAGAGTGTGTCAGGTGCCCGAGCAGGAGCCCAATGCCTGATCAGGAGAGAGAAGAGATTTTTTTAAATTATAGAACTGAGCATGGGGCTCTGATCTAAGCATGGGAGGTTCTGATCTGAGCATTGGGGGGTGGTGGGATGTGTCCTGATCTGGGCAATGGGGGTCTGATCTGAGCATGGGGGGGTTCCTGATCTGAGCAATGGGGGCCTGAGATTTGAGCATGGGGGGGTCTTGTTTGAGTATGGTTTGGTAATGTCTGAGCAGGGGGAGATCTGAGCATGGGGGGAGAGATCTGAGGGTCGGGCACTGGGAGTCTGATTTGTGTTGTCTGATCTAAACATTGGGGGTCTTATTTGGGGTTTGATATGGAGGTCTGATGAGGTTTGGGGATCTTATTTTAGAAAAGATGAGGATTGTGGCTCTGATTTAGGAGTCTGATCTGAGGTCTGATGAAAAATAGATTTTTTTTATTTTTTTCTCTGTTAATGAAAAATAAGAAAAAAATATTTTTATCAGACCTCAGATCAGATGAAAAATCTTTTTTTTCCCCTCTTATTTTCCTCTTAAAAACAAGGTGAATCTTGTAGGGCGAAAAATATGGTGACTCGTGTGTAAATGTATAGCTTGTGGCTCCTGATAGTCATACTTTTTTTTTTTTTGGCTCTTTGTGTTTGTAAGGTTGGCCACTCCTGACTGAGAGTAAGGCAGTGCCGGTGTCATAAAGATGAAAAATTTCTTGAGGTCACACAACAGTGTGACCGGAAAATTTTATACAATTACTTCAAAGGCCCCAAATGTAGTCTCTTGCACAAAATGGGTGTTTTTTTAAAACCAGAATATAACAGAGGTATCTAACGCTTGTATTTGACTGTGACAAATACAGCAAAGGCCCCAGATGTAGGGTCTTGCAAAAAATGGGTGTTTTTTTTAAACCCAGTATATAATTGCAGTATTTAAGGCTTGTATTTCACTGTGACAAATGTAGCGAAGGCCCCAGATGTAGGGTCGTGCAAAAAGTTGGTGTTTTTTTTAAACCCAGATCATAACTGCAGTATTTAAAGTTTGTATTTGACTGTCACAAATGCAACAAAGGCCACAAATTTATTATCTTGCCCAAAATGTCAGTTGAAAAAAAAGAATATAGCAGCAGTATCTAACTCATGTATTGGACTGTCAGAAATGCAGCAAAGGCCGCAAATGTATTACCTTGCCCAAAATGGGTGTTTTTTTTAACCCAGAATATAACAGCAGTATCTAACGCTTGTATTTGGCTGTCAGAAATGCAGCAAAGGCCGCAATTGTATTATCTTGCCCAAAATGGGTGCTTTTTTTATAGCAGAATATAACAGCAGTATCTAACGCTTGTATTGGACTGCCAGAAATGCAGCAAAGGCCACAAATGTATTATCCTGCCCGAAATGGGTGTTTTTTTAAACCCAGAATATAATTGCAGTATTTCAAGCTTGTATTTCACTGTGACAAATGCAGCAAAGGCCCCAGATGGGTCTTGCAAAAAATTGGTGTTTTTTTTAAACCCAGAATATAACTGCAGTATTTAAAGTTTGTATAGGGAGAGGCATTACCAGTAGAAAGAGGAAGGTGCTCATGCCACTCTACAGAGCACTTGTGAGACCTCATTTGGAGTATTGTGCTCAGTACTGGAGACCATATATCCAGAAGGATATTGATACTTTGGAGAGAGTTCAGAGAAGAGCTACTAAACTAGTACATGGATTGCAGGATAAAACTTACCAGGAAATATTAACCCCTTAAGGACTTATGACGTACCGGTACTGCATGTTTCCCAAGTCCTTAAGGACCCATGACGTAACGGTAAGTCATAACTTTAAAACTAGATTGCGGCGCGGCGGGGGTTAATAGGAAAAGCATGTCCACTGAAATCATTTGTCTGCTTGGTAGCTCTGTAATTGTGGCAGGAACTTATCTTCTGCACCTTTCTGCACTTCTTCTGTATGGGGACAGGCTAGCTGAGGAGGAATATGGCTTCTCCTAGGTCTCTGGACTCTGAAATGGTTTCTGAGGGAATACTTTTGTCCTGGAACTGCTTTCTGCAGATAGCCGAGGCTGCAGGTTCTCAGGCTGCGGATGTGATCAATGTCTCAGCCGAGACAAGATCCTGGCTTGCTTCCCTAAACAAGGGAACTCCTGAAGGCTATCACACAGCCTTCCCCAACACGGGTGGATGGCACACTGACTCTAACTTCCTTCCCCTCCCATACTGCAGGATGTGGGAATAGTCCACATCTCCACAGAGGGGGAGCTAAGCTGGAATAATCCATTCCAGCTTAGGTATACTAAACTGTAACTAGTTCCTTACCAACATGTTGCTGCCATTTGCTGGTGAACATGGAAAATTACATAAAAATTTAGATTTAACATAGTTTTACATGCACATTTGTGAAGACAATGTAAATTATATCTGATGACAATGTAAAGGCTCTTTGAAGACAGTAGCGGGTAGAGGCGTGTAGTAACACAACTCTGGGGATTTTCACATCCATGAGTGAGGATTTTAATATGAGGAGGGATTGCTTGTATGCGGTGAATTCATCTTTAGAATGGGATTTATTCTCAGCAGCCCTGGAAACTTGTCTGAGTTTTTTGGTTAGGTTGGTGTGCCAGGGTTATCTGTTGATTTTTCGGGTTTCGTTGTGTGTGGGTGGGGCAACAGTGTCCAGAGCTGTAATTATTGTGGTGTTATATAGGGTGGTGGCAGCATCTGGGTCTTGGAGGGAACAGATGGTAGAGAGTTGGAGAAGAGAGTCAGAAAGCAAGCAAAATTCGAGATGCTTAAGTTTCCTGTGAGGGTGTGGAAGCTGAAGTCCACTGTGAGAGGCCGAAGGAGGAAAAGAGTGATAGAAGTTTAGAGGCGGCTGAGTGGCAGGTGTCAATAGGGATGTTGAAGTCAGCTGTGATGATATTGGGGATGTCAGCAGAAAGAAAGTGTAGTAGCCAGCTGTTAAAATGGTCAAGAAAGATGGTGGCTGGGCCTGGGGGGCGGTAAATGACAGCTACTTGAAGATTGGAGGGAGAGTAGATGCGAACAGAGTGTACTTCAAATGAGGTGAGTGTAATGGAGGGGGGCAGTGGAGTTGGGCTGTAGGAGCAGGTGTCTGATAGGGGAAGACCAACTCCTCCACCATATTTGCAGCTGGTGCCGGGGGTGTGAGTGAAATGAAATCCACTATATGAGAGTGCAGCGGGGGAGGAGGTGTCAGAGGGTGTCAGCCATGTTTCTGTGAGACCCAGAAAGGAACGTTTTTGAGAGATAAAAAGATCATGAATGTAGGACAGTTTGTTACAGACAGAGCGTGCATTCCATGCTCCTGCAAGAAGAACGAAAGGAGCAGGGGTAGGAGGAATGGTTATTAGGTTTAAGGGGTTACAGAAATTTGCAGAAGGAGATTTGTACTGGGACATGGAGGCGATAGTGGGGATTTGTTGAGGGGGCCTGGATTTGGAGAGATATCACCAGCAATGAGGAAAAGCTGAGAAAGTGTTAATAGATGAGAATAAGAGAGGGCATGAGGTATGTGTGTGTTTTGGAAGGAATGGTTTTACGTTGCCAAACAGGTTTGTGCAAGCGGTCAGATGAGAAGGTAAGATGGAGGAAGAGATGAATAGTTCCTGGATGTGGGGATATATCAGGAGGTTGTGGAAAAGTGGGAAGAGAAAGATGAATAATTGAAACATTGTTTGCAGTAACTATGTCTGTAATCACCTATGGTGCCCATCTGGTCTAATTCTGGTATAATTCGGTATAAGCACTTAAAGAACTGCACTTGCGAGATGTTGCATTGAAAAGACTAAGGTTTGAAAGACCTAAGGACTTAGATTTAAACCACTCAGTGTTCAATCAGGTGTGACCAAGAGGGGGGGGCTACATATGGCCCTAGATTCACACTGAAGGCATCAAAACTATGAATTAACACATGTGGAATTCTATACATAACAAAAAAGTGTGAAACAACTGAAAATATGTCATATTCTAGGTTCTTCAAAGTAGCCACCTTTTGCTTTGATTACTGCTTTGCACACTCTTGGCATTCTCTTGATGAGCTTCAAGAGGTAGTTACCTGAAATGGTCTTCCAACAGTCTTGAAGGAGTTCCCAGAGATGCTTAGCACTTGTTGGCCCTTTTGCCTTCACTCTGTGGTCCAGCTCACCCCAAACCATCTCAATTGGGTTCAGGTCCAGTGACTGTGGAGGTCAGGTCATCTGGCGCAGCATCCCATCACTCTCCTTCATGGTCAAATAGCCCTTACACAGCCTGGAGGTGTGTTTGGGGTCATTGTCCTGTTGAAAAATAAATGATGGTCCAACTAAACGCAAACCGGATGGAATAGCATGCCGCTGCAAGATGCTGTGGTAGCCATGCTGGTTCAGTATACCTTCAATTTTGAATAAATCCCCAACAGTGTCACCAGCAAAGCACCCCCACACCATCACACCTCCTCCTCCATGCTTCACGGTGGGAACCAGGCATGTAGAGTCCATCCGTTCACCTTTTCTGCGTCGCACAAAGACACAGTGGTTGAAACCAAAGATCTCAAATTTGGACTCATCAGACCAAAGCACAGATTTCCACTGGTTTAATGTCCATTCCTTGTGTTCTTTAGCCTAAACAAGTCTCTTATGCTTGTCGCCTGTCCTTAGCAGTGGTTTCCTGGCAGATATTCTACCATGAAGGCTTGATTCACACAGTCTCCTCTTAACAGTTGTTCTAGAGATGTGTCTGCTGCTAGAACTCTGTGTGGCATTGACCTGGTCTCTAATCTGAGCTGCTGTTAACCTGCAATTTCTGAGGCTGGTGACTCGGATGAACTTATCCTCCGCATCAGAGGTGACTCTTGGTCTTCCTTTCCTAGGGTGGTCCGCATGTGAGCCAGTTTCTTTGTAATGCTTGATGGTTTTTGTGACTTCACTTGGGGACACTTTCAAAGTTTTCCCAATTTTTCGGACTGACTGACCTTCATTTCCTAAAGTAATGATGGCCACTCGTTTTTCTTTACTTAGCTGATTTTTTCTTGCCATAATACAAATTCTAACAGTCTATTCAGTAGGACTATCAGCTGTGTATCCAGCTGACTTCTCCACAACGCAACTGATGGTCCCAACCCCATTTATAAGGCAAGAAATCCCACTTATTAAACCTGACAGGGCACACCTGTGAAGTGAAAACCATTTCAGGTGACTACCTTTTGAAGCTCATCAAGAGAATGCCAAGAGTGTGCAAAGCAATAATCAAAGCAAAAGGTGGCTACTGAAGAACCTAGAATATGACATATTTTCAGTTGTTTCACACTTTTTTGTTATGTATAGAATTCCACATGTGTTAATTCATAGTTTTGATGCCTTCAGTGTGAATCTACAATTTTCATAGTCATGAAAATAAAGAAAACTCTTTGAATGAGAAGGTGTGTCCAAACTTTTGGTCTGTACTGTAATATACAGTTGCAAGAAAAAGTATGTGAACCCTTTGGAATGTCAGCGCAATTCATGCGCTTTCCTTCTTCTTTGTGTGGTGCCAAATCAATTAGAAGTATTAGTATGTGCATGCCATACAGCTTTATAATGAGACCAGACACACTAGGTGGTTTCATGAAAGCATCTTCTCTCTTCCCTGAGCCATGGTAGAAGAGACGCGCCCCTTTATTCACATTACATCGACTTAAATAGCAGACATGACATCACAAAAGGGGTGTTCCTTAAGAAGAGACTATTGGCTCCTTAACCTGATAGGAGTGGTTTCAGCAACTACAACTGTGTTCATAGGTATATTGAAAACTGTAATGTAATCCCCTCTTCCCCCTACCTTATTTACCTTAAACAAAAGAATGCACACATGGCTCAAACATCTGGCTTTCGGCCATCTTGTGGACAAAAATGTGTACTACAGAATAATGTTTCAAACCAGATACAAGTCTCTCACAGGAATGATATGGATTTCTGCACAAATTGGTCATAAAATGTGATCTGATCTTCATCTAAGTCACAACAATAGACAATCACAGTCTGCTTAAACTAATAACACACAAAGAGTTAAATGTTACCATGTTTGTATTGAACACACCATGTAAACATTCACAGTGCAGGTGGAAAAAGTATGTGAACCCCTAGACTAATGACATCTCCAAGAGCTAATTGGAGTGAGGCGTCAGCCAACTGGAGTCCAATCAATGAGCTGAGATTGGAGGTGTTAGTTACAGATGCCCTGCCCTATAAAACACACACCAGTTCTGGGTTTGCTTTTCACAAGAAGCATTGCCTGATATGAATGATGCCTCGCACAAAAGAGCTCTCAGAAGACCTACGATTAAGAATTGTTGACTTGCATAAAGCTGGAAAGGGTTATAAAAGTATCTCCAAAAGCCTTGCTGTTCATCAGTCCACGGTAAGACAAATTGTCTATAAATGGAGAAAGTTCAGCACTGCTGCTTCTCTCCCTAGGAGTGGCCGTCCTGTAAAGATGACTGCAAGAGCACAGCGAAGACTGCTCAATGAGGTGAAGAAGAATCCTAGAGTGTCAGCTAAAGACTTACAAAAGTCTCTGGCATATGCTGACATCCCTGTTAGCGAATCTACGATACGTAAAACACTAAACAAGAATGGATTTCATGGGAGGATACCACAGAGGAAGCCACTGCTGTCCCAAAAAAACATTGCTTACAGTTTGCACAGGAGCACCTGGATGTTCCACAGCAGTACTGGAAAAATATTCTGTGGACAGATGAAACCAACGTTGAGTTGTTTGGAAGAAACACACAACACTATGTGTGGAGAAAAAGAGGCACAGCACACCAACATCAAAACCTCATCCCAACTGTGAAGTATGGTGGTGGGGGCATCATGGTTTGGGGATGCTTTGCTGCGTCAGGGCCTGGACGGATTGCTATCATCGAAGGAAAAAGGAATTCCCAAGTTTATCAAGACATTTTGCAGGAGAACTTAAGGCCATCTGTCCACCAGCTGAAGCTCAACAGAAGATGGGAGTTGCAACAGGACAATGACCCAAAGCATAGAAGTAAATCGACAACAGAATGGCTTAAACAGAAAAAAATACGTCTTCTGGAGTGGCCCAGTCAGAGTCATGACCTCAACCCGATTGAGATGCTGTGGCATGACCTCAAGAAAGCGATTCACACCAGACATCCCAAGAATATGGCTGAACTGAAACAGTTCTGTAAAGAGGAATGGTCAAGAATTACTCCTGACCGTTGTGCACGTCTGATCTGCAACTACAGGAAGCGTTTGGTGGAAGTTATTGCTGCCAAAGGAGGTTCAACCAGTTATTAAATCCAAGGGTTCACATACTTTTTCCACCTGCACTGTGAATGTTTACATGGTGTGCTCAATAAAAACATGGTAACATTTAACTCTTTGTGTGTTATTAGGTTAAGCAGACTGTGATTGTCTATTGTGGTGACTTAGATGAAGATCAGATCACATTTTATGACCAATTTGTGCAGAAATCCATCTCATTCCGAAGGGTTCACATACTATTTCTTGCAACTGTGTATATATATATATATATATATATATATATATATATATATATATTTATATATATAATATCCACAGTATCCTCGGATGAATACAGTCTCTGAACAGGGGTCCATCTATGGTGGGCAGCTTGTAGCTTACAGTGTTTCCACCACATGCAGAGGAGGCTGTAGAATAGCAGCAATCACCTTCTTTGGCAAAGTCCACAATCCCTTTCTGATGGCTAAACCTTCTATAGATATTCTCCCTTTTAAGGGCTGGCACATAAACTGCTTGTAGTCTGTAGGGGAATGGAATCTCCCTACAGGATCTGCTCCTTGATGCGTTGAGCTGATCACTCCGCAGCAGTCAGCCATTAACTCCAGAATCTTCCTCCTAGAGAGGAAGGCTGGATCCAGCCCTGTCTAGCCATATGGGACCTCCGACTCCCTATACAACCTTATAGGATTTGTATCATATGCACGTAATACATGAAATACAATGATAACAACACTTTCAATGCTTTGCAGTGTATTTCAGGACACTGTATGTGTGTATGTAGGTAAGTAATTAGCTCAGTGATAAAAAACAGAGAAAGGTTATTAACGCTACACACTCTTATTGGGTCAATGTCACTAGTGGGCTACAAAAGGGGTCAGTATTGGGCCCTTTTCTCAAAAAAAAAATATTAATCATCTTCTAGAAGTTTTGCACAATAAAATATAGATTTTTGCAGATTAGTATTAACACAGAAGAGGACAGTATACTGCTACAGATGGATTTGGATAGATTGAAGAAGTGGCAGATGAGGTTTAACACTGACAAATGTAAGGTTATGCACATGGGAAGGAAAATAAAAGTCACTGGTACATACTGGATGGTAAAACACTGGATAACACTGACTTAGGACTTTAGGATTTTAGTGGACAGCAAAATTAACTGTAGAAACCAGTGTCAGGCAGCTGCTGCCAAGGCCAATAAGATTATGAAGTGCATCAAAAGGGGCATAGATGCAAGTGATGAGAACATAGTCCTGGCACTTTACAAATCACTAGTCAGACCACACATGGAGTACTGTGTACAGTTCTGGGCTCCTGTAAACAAGACAGCCATACTGTCTAAAGTAATAACTGGAATGGGTGGACAACAGTACCCAGAAAGATTCACAAAATTAGGATTCTTTGGATTAGAAAAAAGACTACTGAGGGGAGATCTAATAACAATGCATAACTACATTAACGGTCAGTACAGAGATCTCTCCCATAATCTATTTATGCCCAGGACTGTGACGAGGGGACGTCCTCTACATCTAAGGAAAGAAGGTTTCTACACAAACTTGAAAGATAATTCTTTACTGTAAGAGCATTGCAACTATGGAACGCTCTGCTGGAAGGGGGTAATGGTGGTGAACTCACTAAAAGAGTTTAATAGGGGCCTTTATGCATTTCTGGAGTGAAATCAGGGCCAGCGTCAGCACCCAGCAAACCCAGGCCCACTGCTCCTAGGGGGCCCACTCAGGTCTATGCTGAAAATCGCTGTATGGGGAATCCCCCAATACTACTGAACAGTCAGGACTCTAGTTCCTGGCTTAGGAGTCCCTGCTCTGACTCCATATATGGCTATGTCCATATATGGAGTCATTGCTATGAACATGAAGGGGGTATCCCCAAGCATTATCAGTATGCTTGGGGACACCCAGTGTATTTAAAGGGTTTCTGTCATCAGAGAAATCGCAATGTGCTAATGTCAGCAGAACATAACTGTATGATTTTTAACTCCCTGCCTGCCGCCGTTCCCTCAAAATAAAGACTTTTATAATCTGCTAATGAGCCTCTAGGTGCTACTAGGGTGTTGCTGCAACACCTAGTGGCTCCATCTTCTCACCCTTTGGCACGCCCATGTCCAGTTGATTGACATCCTAGTTCTTCTCTGTGCCCGTAAAATCCCGCGCATCCGCCGTCCCGTTTAGTATTCGGCACAGGCGCAGTGAGTGAAGGACCTTTTTAATTTGTGTAACTATTATATTTTGTTGGGAAAGGTGGCAACCCTAACAGAACCCCTGCTCCCCGATGACCCCCATAACTTTTTTTGATAGTTATGTCTACAGAGATGTGTAGGGGCTCATTTGAGGGAAATATGTCTTTTTTTTACAATACTATTTTGGGGTGTGTATGACTTGATCACTTTTTGAATTTTCTTGGGAGTTAAAGTGATGAAAAAATGGCAAATCAGCCTTTTTATTTTTTTCTGTTACATCCTTCACCATATGGCCTAACTTTAAAAAAATATTTTAATAGTATGAGTGTTTTCGCATGCAACGATGCCCAGAATTTTATTATTTTCTTGTTCATTTTTGTTGAAAGTTGGGTGATTTTATGTTTTAAGTTTTTTAAATATTTTCCAAATGTTTTCTTTTACTTTTTTAAATTACTTTTTATCAGATTGCAACTTATATAGAATAATGGAAATTGCTCCATTATTCTCTATAGAAATCACTATATCACAGTTTAGTGCTGCCACCTAGTGGCCTGAACTGGGATATACTAGCAATGAGCCTGGAAGCCTAGTACAGGCTGCGGCTCATTTTTAGAACAAGTTGCTTTCCCTTATCTCTGCTCAGGGAATGCGCGTCTGAGCAGGAAGGCCGTGCTTCCGTTTTTAATACTCTCAGATGCCGTGGTCACATTTGACAAATGCCACAAGAGGTCCCTCTGAGATTTATCACCCAAGGGCCCAGCTGAACCTAGAGCCAGCCGTAAGTGTAATAATATTACAGGTTATAGTTAGGCCTCTTTTACACAACCGTATGGCTTTTTCAGTGTTTTGCGGGCCGTTTTTTCCAGATCCGTCTTTTTGTTTCCGTTGTGTCCATATGGCATATCCAGTATGCAGTAATTACATAGAAAAAATTGGGCTGGGCATAACATTTTCAATAGATGGTTCCGCAAAAACGGAACGAATACGGAAGACATACTGATGCATTGCTTTTTTTGCAGATCCTTTGACTTGAATGGAGCCACGGAACGTGATTTGCGGGCAATAATAGGAAATGTTCTATTTTTTAATGGGACAGAAAAATGGAAATACGGAAACGGAATGCATACGGAACACATTCCGTTTTTTTTTGCGGAACCATTAAAATGAATGGTACCGTATACGGAACAGAAAAAATGGCCCGTAAACGGGGAAAAAAAAAACGGTTGTGTGAAAGAGGCCTTAACAAGATATCTGGAGATGTCATTGATCCAGGGAGTTATTCTGATTTCCTAATTAGGAACAGGAAGGAATTTTTTCCCGTAAAATGAGGAATATTGGCTTTTACCTCACCTATAAGAATAAACAGGTTACTTATGAATAGTGAAATCTTTTGCTTTCTACATTAAGCTCCATGACTCCAGACGATTATCTGGAGGGTCAGTCTAACTTTGAATATAATAGATTTGTACCTTTTGATTTGTATTTTTTATTTATTTAGAAAGGCACAATGAACCTTCATAAATTGCTACACATTTTGCTAAAAATACCCACAAGCTGTAGAAATTAAAATAGCATAAATAGTAATGTTCAGGTCATCATGATGTCCCCCAAATTTTGTTTTGTGTGTTCTTATGACTCATTATTATGTAAATGATTATATTTTTCAGGTTGACCTGCAGAAGGAAGTTTACTGGATTCATTTTTTATCAGATGCATGCAGACTTGCAATTATATGGACCTTTGGAGGAATATATATGGACACTGATATCATCTCAACCCAACCTATCCCTTCAGATCATTTTTTTGCACCTCAGTCCACAGATTTTTTTTTAGCAATGGTGTGTTTGGGTTTCCTCAAATACATTCTTTGGCATGGGAGTTCATGGACAGCTTTGTTCAGAACTATAGAGGTGAAGAATGGGGCCACCAGGGACCAGCACTTATAACTAGGGATGAGCGAACTCGAACTGTATAGTTCGGGTTCGTACCGAATTTTGGGGTGTCCGTGACACGGACCCGAACCCGGACATTTTCGTAAAAGTCCGGGTTCGGGTTCGGTGTTCGTCGCTTTCTTCGCGCTTTTGTGACGCTTTCTTGGCGCTTTTTGAAAGGCTGCAAAGCAGCCAATCAACAAGCGTCATACTACTTGCCCCAAGAGGCCATCACAGCCATGCCTACTATTGGCATGGCTGTGATTGGCCAGAGCACCATGTGACCCAGCCTCTATTTAAGCTGGAGTCACATAGCGCCGCCCGTCACTCTGCTCTGATTAGCGTAGGGAGAGGTTGCGGCTGCTACAGTAGGGTGAGATTAGGCAGATTAACTCCTCCAAAGGACTTGATTAACTGATCGATCTGCAGCTGTGGATCATTGAGCTGCTGATCCTCAATTGCTCACTGTTTTTAGGCTGCCCAGACCGTTTGTCAGTCACATTTTTCTGGGGTGATCGGCGGCCATTTTGTGTCTTGTGGTGCGCCAGCACAAGCTGCGACCAAGTGCATTTAACCCTCAATAGTGTGGTTGTTTTTTGGCTAAAGCCTACATCAGGGTGAAGCTGTCACACCAAGTGCATTTAACCAGCAATAGTCTGTTTATTTTTTGGCCATATACTACATCAGGGGCAAGCTGCGCCTGTCACCAAGTGCATTTAACCCTCAATGGTTCGTTTGTTTTTTGGCTAAAGCCTACATCAGGGTGAAGCTGTCACACCAAGTGCATTTAACCAGCAATAGTCTGTTTATTTTTTGGCCATATACTACATCAGGGGCAAGCTGCGCCCGTCACCAAGTGCATTTAACCCTCAGTAGTGTGGTTGGTCAAGCTATCACACCAAGTGCATTTAACCAGCAATAGTCTGTTCATTTTTTGGCCATATACTAAATCAGGGGCAAGCTGCGCCCGTCACCAAGTGCATTTAACCAGCAATAGTCTGTTCATTTTTTGGCCATATACTACATCAGGGGCAAGCTGCGCCCGTCACCAAGTGCATTTAACCCTCAGTAGTGTGGTAGGTCAAGCTGTGACACCAAGTGCATTTAACCAGCAATAGTCTGTTCATTTTTTGGCCATATACTACATCAGGGGCAAGCTGCGCCCATCACCAAGTGCATTTAACCAGCAATAGTGTGGTTATTTTTTGGCCATATCCCAGTCTAATTCTGTCACTAAATCCATACCGGTCACCCAGCGCCTAAATACTAGGCCTCAAATTTATATCCCGCTAAATCTCTCGTTACCGCTGTCCTGTTGTGGCTGGGAAAGTTATTTAGTGTCCGTCAAAGCACATTTTTTGTTCTGGGTTGAAATACAATTCCCAATTTAGCAATTTAAAAATTTAGTGGTTTCTGCTGTATCAGAGCTATTTGAAATCTATCCCTAAAAGGGTAGATCATATTGAAGGTGCACATAGGGACATTCAGAATAACTTCACACACCCGCTACTGTGCATTTCCAAGTCTAATTCTGTCACTAAACCCATACCTGTCACCCAGCGCCTAAATACTAGGCCTCAAATTTATATCCAGCTAAATCTGTCCTTAGTGCTGTAGCTGGGCGAGTTATTTAGTGTCCGTTCAAGCACATTTCTTGTTCTGGGTTGAAATACAATTCCCAATTTAGCAATTTCATAATTTAGTGGTTTCTGCTATATCAGAGCTATTTGAAATCTATCCCTAAAAGGGTAGATCATATTGAAGGTGCACATAGGGACATTCAGAATAACTTCACACACCCGCTACTGTGCATTTCCAAGTCTAATTCTGTCACTAAACCCATACCTGTCACCCAGCGCCTAAATACTAGGCCTCAAATTTATATCCAGCTAAATCTGTCCTTAGTGCTGTAGCTGGGCGAGTTATTTAGTGTCCGTTCAAGCACATTTCTTGTTCTGGGTTGAAATACAATTCCCAATTTAGCAATTTCATAATTTAGTGGTTTCTGCTATATCAGAGCTATTTGAAATCTATCCCTAAAAGGGTATATAATATTCAAGGTGCACATTGGGTCATTCAGAATAACTTCACACACACCCGCTACTGTGTATTTCCAAGTCTAATTCTGTCACTAAACCCATACCTGTCACCCAGCGCCTAAATACTAGGCCTCAAATTCATATCCAGCTAAATCTGTCGTTAGTGTTGTAGCTGGGCGAGTTATTTAGTGTCCGTTCAAGCACATTTCTTGTTCTGGGTTGAAATACAATTCCCAATTTAGCAATTTCATAATTTAGTGGTTTCTGCTATATCAGAGCTATTTGAAATCTATCCCTAAAAGGGTAGATCATATTGAAGGTGCACATAGGGACATTCAGAATAACTTCACACACCCGCTACTGTGCATTTCCAAGTCTAATTCTGTCACTAAACCCATACCTGTCACCCAGCGCCTAAATACTAGGCCTCAAATTTATATCCAGCTAAATCTGTCCTTAGTGCTGTAGCTGGGCGAGTTATTTAGTGTCCGTTCAAGCACATTTCTTGTTCTGGGTTGAAATACAATTCCCAATTTAGCAATTTCATAATTTAGTGGTTTCTGCTATATCAGAGCTATTTGAAATCTATCCCTAAAAGGGTATATAATATTCAAGGTGCACATTGGGTCATTCAGAATAACTTCACACACACACGCTTCTGTGCATTTCCAAGTCTAATTCTGTCACTAAATCCATACCGGTCACCCAGCGCCTAAATACTAGGCCTCAAATTTATATCCTGCTAAATCTCTCGTTAACGCTGTCCTGTTGTGGCTGGGAAAGTTATTTAGTGTCCGTCAAAGCACATTTTTTGTTCTGGGTTGAAATACAATTCCCAATTTAGCAATTTCATAATTTAGTGGTTTCTGCTATATCAGAGCTATTTGAAATCTATCCCTAAAAGGGTATATAATATTCAAGGTGCACATTGGGTCATTCAGAATAACTTCACACACACACGCTTCTGTGCATTTCCAAGTCTAATTCTGTCACTAAATCCATACCGGTCACCCAGCGCCTAAATACTAGGCCTCAAATTTATATCCTGCTAAATCTCTCGTTAACGCTGTCCTGTTGTGGCTGGGAAAGTTATTTAGTGTCCGTCAAAGCACATTTTTTGTTCTGGGTTGAAATACAATTCCCAATTTAGCAATTTCATAATTTAGTGGTTTCTGCTATATCAGAGCTATTTGAAATCTATCCCTAAAAGGGTATATAATATTCAAGGTGCACATTGGGTCATTCAGAATAACTTCACACACACACGCTTCTGTGCATTTCCAAGTCTAATTCTGTCACTAAATCCATACCGGTCACCCAGCGCCTAAATACTAGGCCTCAAATTTATATCCCGCTGAATTTGAATACAATACATTGGGCCAAATAATATATTTGTTGTTGTGGTGAACCATAACAATGAGAAAAACATCTAGTAAGGGACGCGGACGTGGACATGGTCGTGGTGGTGTTAGTGGACCCTCTGGTGCTGGGAGAGGACGTGGCCGTTCTGCCACATCCACACGTCCTAGTGTACCAACTACCTCAGGTCCCAGTAGCCGCCAGAATTTACAGCGATATATGGTGGGGCCCAATGCCGTTCTAAGGATGGTAAGGCCTGAGCAGGTACAGGCATTAGTCAATTGGGTGGCCGACAGTGGATCCAGCACGTTCACATTATCTCCCACCCAGTCTTCTGCAGAAAGCGCACAGATGGCGCCTGAAAACTAACCCCATCAGTCTGTCACATCACCCCCATGCATACCAGGGAAACTGTCTCAGCCTCAAGTTATGCAGCAGTCTCTTATGCTGTTTGAAGACTCCGCTGGCAGGGTTTCCCAAGGGCATCCACCTAGCCCTTCCCCAGCGGTGAAAGACATAGAATGCACTGACGCACAACCACTTATGTTTCCTGATGATGAGGACATGGGAATACCACCTCAGCATGTCTCTGATGATGACGAAACACAGGTGCCAACTGCTGCGTCTTTCTGCAGTGTGCAGACTGAACAGGAGGTCAGGGATCAAGACTGGGTGGAAGACGATGCAGGGGACGATGAGGTCCTAGACCCCACATGGAATGAAGGTCGTGCCACTGACTTTCACAGTTCGGAGGAAGAGGCAGTGGTGAGACCGAGCCAACAGCGTAGCAAAAGAGGGAGCAGTGGGCAAAAGCAGAACACCCGCCGCCAAGAGACTCCGCCTGCTACTGACCGCCGCCATCTGGGACCGAGCACCCCAAAGGCAGCTTCAAGGAGTTCCCTGGCATGGCACTTCTTCAAACAATGTGCTGACGACAAGACCCGAGTGGTTTGCACGCTGTGCCATCAGAGCCTGAAGCGAGGCATTAACGTTCTGAACCTGAGCACAACCTGCATGACCAGGCACCTGCATGCAAAGCATGAACTGCAGTGGAGTAAACACCTTAAAACCAAGGAAGTCACTCAGGCTCCCCCTGCTACCTCTTCTGCTGCTGCCGCCTCGGCCTATTCTGCTGCTGCCGCCTCGGCCTCTTCCTCCGCCTCTGGAGGAACGTTGGCACCTGCCGCCCAGCAAACAGGGGATGTACCACCAACACCACCACCACCACCTCCGTCACCAAGCGTCTCAACCATGTCACACGCCAGCGTTCAGCTCTCCATCTCACAAACATTTGATAGAAAGCGTAAATTCCCACCTAGCCACCCTCGATCCCTGGCCCTGAATGCCAGCATTTCTAAACTACTGGCCTATGAAATGCTGTCATTTAGGCTGGTGGACACAGACAGCTTCAAACAGCTCATGTCGCTTGCTGTCCCACAGTATGTTGTTCCCAGCCGGCACTACTTCTCCAAGAGAGCCGTGCCTTCCCTGCACAACCAAGTATCCGATAAAATCAAGTGTGCACTGCGCAACGCCATCTGTAGCAAGGTCCACCTAACCACAGATACGTGGACCAGTAAGCACGGCCAGGGACGCTATATCTCCCTAACTGCACACTGGGTAAATGTAGTGGCAGCTGGGCCCCAGGCGGAGAGCTGTTTGGCGCACGTCCTTCCGCCGCCAAGGATCGCAGGGCAACATTCTTTGCCTCCTGTTGCCACCTCCTCCTTCTCGGCTTCCTCCTCCTCTTCTTCCACCTGCTCATCCAGTCAGCCACACACCTTCACCACCAACTTCAGCACAGCCCGGGGTAAACGTCAGCAGGCCATTCTGAAACTCATATGTTTGGGGGACAGGCCCCACACCGCACAGGAGTTGTGGCGGGGTATTGAACAACAGACCGACGAGTGGTTGCTGCCGGTGAGCCTCAAGCCCGGCCTGGTGGTGTGTGATAATGGGCGAAATCTCGTTGCAGCTCTGGGACTAGCCAATTTGACGCACATCCCTTGCTTGGCGCATGTGCTGAATTTGGTGGTGCAGAAGTTCATTCACAACTACCCCGACATGTCAGAGCTGCTGCATAAAGAGCGGGCCGTCTGTTCGCGCTTCCGGCGTTCACATCCTGCTGCTGCTCGCCTGTCTGCGCTACAGCGTAACTTCGGCCTTCCCGCTCACCGCCTCATATGCGACGTGCCCACCAGGTGGAACTCCACCTTGCACATGCTGGACAGACTGTGCGAGCAGCAGCAGGCCATAGTGGAGTTTCAGCTGCAGCACGCACGGGTCAGTCGCACTACAGAACAGCACCACTTCACCACCAATGACTGGGCCTCCATGCGAGACCTGTGTGCCCTGTTGCGCTGTTTCGAGTACTCCACCAACATGGCCAGTGGCGATGACACCGTTATCAGTGTTACAATACCACTTCTATGTCTCCTTGAGAAAACACTTAGGGCGATGATGGAAGAGGAGGTGGCCCAGGAGGAGGAGGAGGAGGAGGAGGAAGAGGGGTCATTTTTAGCACTTTCAGGCCAGTCTCTTCGAAGTGACTCAGAGGGAGGTTTTTGGCAACAGCAGAGGCCAGGTACAAATGTGGCCAGCCAGGGCCCACTACTGGAGGACGAGGAGGACGAGGATGAGGAGGAGGTGGAGGAGGATGAGGATGAAGCATGGTCACAGCGGGGTGGCACCCAACGCAGCTCGGGTCCATCACTGGTGCGTGGCTGGGGGGAAAGGCAGGACGATGACGATACGCCTCCCACAGAGGACAGCTTGTCCTTACCCCTGGGCAGCCTGGCACACATGAGCGACTACATGCTGCAGTGCCTGCGCAACGACAGCAGAGTTGCCCACATTTTAACCTGTGCGGACTACTGGGTTGCCACCCTGCTGGATCCACGCTACAAAGACAATGTGCCCACCTTACTTCCTGCACTGGAGCGTGATAGGAAGATGCGCGAGTACAAGCGCACGTTGGTAGACGCGCTACTGAGAGCATTCCCAAATGTCACAGGGGAACAAGTGGAAGCCCAAGGCCAAGGCAGAGGAGGAGCAAGAGGTCGCCAAGGCAGCTGTGTCACGGCCAGCTCCTCTGAGGGTAGGGTTAGCATGGCAGAGATGTGGAAAACTTTTGTCAACACGCCACAGCTAACTGCACCACCACCTGATACGCAACGTGTTAGCAGGAGGCAACATTTCACTAACATGGTGGAACAGTACGTGTGCACACCCCTCCACGTACTGACTGATGGTTCGGCCCCATTCAACTTCTGGGTCTCTAAATTGTCCACGTGGCCAGAGCTAGCCTTTTATGCCTTGGAGGTGCTGGCCTGCCCGGCAGCCAGCGTTTTGTCTGAACGTGTATTCAGCACGGCAGGGGGCGTCATTACAGACAAACGCAGCCGCCTGTCTACAGCCAATGTGGACAAGCTGACGTTCATAAAAATGAACCAGGCATGGATCCCACAGGACCTGTCCGTCCCTTGTCCAGATTAGACATTAACTACCTCCCCATAACCATATATTATTGGACTCCAGGGCACTTCCTCATTCAATCCTATTTTTATTTTCATTTTACCATTATATTGCGAGGCTACCCAAAGTTGAATGAACCTCTCCTCTGCCTGTGTGCTAGGCCTAAATATATGCCAATGGACTGTTGCAGTGGTGGCTGACATGAAGCCTGATTCTCTGCTATGACATGCAGACTAATTCTCTGCTGACATGAAGCCAGATTGTCTGTTACGGGACCTCTCTCCTCTGCCTGGGTGCTGGGCCTAAATTTATGACAATGGACTGTTGCAGTGGTGGCTGACGTGAAGCCTGATTCTCTGCTATGACATGCAGACTGATTCTCTGCTGACATGAAGCCAGATTGTCTGTTACGGGACCTCTCTGCTCTGCCTGTGTGCTAGGCCTAAATATATGCCAATGGACTGTTGCAGTGGTGGGTGACGTGAAGCCTCATTCTCTGCTATGACATGCAGACTAATTCTCTGCTGACATGAAGACAGATCGTCTGTTACGGGACCTCTCTGCTCTGCCTGTGTGCTAGGCCTAAATATATGCCAATGGACTGTTGCAGTGGTGGGTGACGTTAAGCCTCATTCTCTGCTATGACATGCAGACTGATTCTCTGCTGTCATGAAGCCAGATTGTCTGTTACGGGACCTCTCTGCTCTGCCTGTGTGCTAGGCCTAAATATATGCCAATGGACTGTTGCAGTGGTGGGTGACGTGAAGCCTCATTCTCTGCTATGACATGCAGACTGATTCTCTGCTGACATGAAGCCAGATTGTCTGTTACGGGACCTCTCTCCTCTGCCTGTGTGCTAGGCCTAAATATATGCCAATGGACTGTTGCAGTGGTGGCTGACGTGAAGCCTCATTCTCTGCTATGACATGCAGACTAATTCTCTGCTGACATGAAGCCAGATTGTCTGTTACGGGACCTCTCTCCTCTGCCTGGGTGCTGGGCCTAAATTTATGACAATGGACTGTTGCAGTGGTGGCTGACGTGAAGCCTGATTCTCTGCTATGACATGCAGACTGATTCTCTGCTGACATGAAGCCAGATCCTCTGTTACGGGACCTCTCTCCTCTGCCTGGGTGCTGGGCCTAAATATATGCCAATGGACTGTTGCAGTGGTGGCTGACGTGAAGCCTCATTCTCTGCTATGACATGCAGACTAATTCTCTGCTGACATGAAGACAGATTCTCTGTCACGGGACCTCCCTCCTCTGCCTGGGTGCTGGGCCTAAATATATGCCAATGGACTGTTGCAGTGGTGGCTGACGTGAAGCCTCATTCTCTGCTATGACATGCAGACTGATTCTCTGCTGACATGAAGACAGATTCTCTGTTACGGGACCTCTCTCCTCTGCCTGTGTGTGTGCTGGGCCTAAATATATGCCAATGGACTGTTGCAGTGGTGGCTGACGTGAAGCCTCATTCTCTGCTATGACATGCAGACTGATTCTCTGCTGACATGAAGCCAGATTCTCTGTTACGGGACCTCTCTCCTCTGCCTGTGTGTGTGCTGGGCCTAAATATATGCCAATGGACTGTTGCAGTGGTGGCTGACGTGAAGCCTTATTCTCTGCTATGACATGCAGACTGATTCTCTGCTGACATGAAGCCAGATTCTCTGTTACGGGACCTCTCTCCTCTGCCTGTGTGTGTGCTGTGCCTAAATATATGCCAATGGACTGTTGCAGTGGTGGCTGATGTGAAGCCTCATTCTCTGCTATGACATGCAGACTAATTCTCTGCTGACATGAAGACAGATTCTCTGTTACGGGACCTCTCTCCTCTGCCTTTGTGTGTGCTGGGCCTAAATATATGCCAATGGACTGTTGCAGTGGTGGCTGACGTGAAGCCTCATTCTCTGCTATGACATGCAGACTGATTCTCTGCTGACATGAAGCCAGATTCTCTGTTACGGGACCTCTCTCCTCTGCCTGGGTGCTGGGCCTAAATATATGCCAATGGACTGTTGCAGTGGTGGCTGACGTGAAGCCTCATTCTCTGCTATGACATGCAGACTGATTCTCTGCTGACATGAAGACAGATTCTCTGTTACGGGACCTCTCTCCTCTGCCTGTGTGTGTGCTGGGCCTAAATATATGCCAATGGACTGTTGCAGTGGTGGCTGACGTGAAGCCTCATTCTCTGCTATGACATGCAGACTAATTCTCTGCTGACATGAAGACAGATCGTCTGTTACGGGACCTCTCTGCTCTGCCTGTGTGCTAGGCCTAAATATATGCCAATGGACTGTTGCAGTGGTGGGTGACGTGAAGCCTCATTCTCTGCTATGACATGCAGACTGATTCTCTGCTGTCATGAAGCCAGATTGTCTGTTACGGGACCTCTCTGCTCTGCCTGTGTGCTAGGCCTAAATATATGCCAATGGACTGTTGCAGTGGTGGGTGACGTGAAGCCTCATTCTCTGCTATGACATGCAGACTGATTCTCTGCTGACATGAAGCCAGATTGTCTGTTACGGGACCTCTCTCCTCTGCCTGTGTGCTAGGCCTAAATATATGCCAATGGACTGTTGCAGTGGTGGCTGACGTGAAGCCTCATTCTCTGCTATGACATGCAGACTAATTCTCTGCTGACATGAAGCCAGATTGTCTGTTACGGGACCTCTCTCCTCTGCCTGGGTGCTGGGCCTAAATTTATGACAATGGACTGTTGCAGTGGTGGCTGACGTGAAGCCTGATTCTCTGCTATGACATGCAGACTGATTCTCTGCTGACATGAAGCCAGATCCTCTGTTACGGGACCTCTCTCCTCTGCCTGGGTGCTGGGCCTAAATATATGCCAATGGACTGTTGCAGTGGTGGCTGACGTGAAGCCTCATTCTCTGCTATGACATGCAGACTAATTCTCTGCTGACATGAAGACAGATTCTCTGTTACGGGACCTCCCTCCTCTGCCTGGGTGCTGGGCCTAAATATATGCCAATGGACTGTTGCAGTGGTGGCTGACGTGAAGCCTCATTCTCTGCTATGACATGCAGACTGATTCTCTGCTGACATGAAGACAGATTCTCTGTTACGGGACCTCTCTCCTCTGCCTGTGTGTGTGCTGGGCCTAAATATATGCCAATGGACTGTTGCAGTGGTGGCTGACGTGAAGCCTCATTCTCTGCTATGACATGCAGACTGATTCTCTGCTGACATGAAGCCAGATTCTCTGTTACGGGACCTCTCTCCTCTGCCTGTGTGTGTGCTGGGCCTAAATATATGCCAATGGACTGTTGCAGTGGTGGCTGACGTGAAGCCTCATTCTCTGCTATGACATGCAGACTGATTCTCTGCTGACATGAAGCCAGATTCTCTGTTACGGGACCTCTCTCCTCTGCCTGTGTGTGTGCTGGGCCTAAATATATGCCAATGGACTGTTGCAGTGGTGGCTGACGTGAAGCCTCATTCTCTGCTATGACATGCAGACTAATTCTCTGCTGACATGAAGACAGATTCTCTGTTACGGGACCTCTCTCCTCTGCCTGTGTGTGTGCTGGGCCTAAATATATGCCAATGGACTGTTGCAGTGGTGGCTGACGTGAAGCCTCATTCTCTGCTATGACATGCAGACTGATTCTCTGCTGACATGAAGCCAGATTCTCTGTTACGGGACCTCTCTCCTCTGCCTGTGTGTGTGCTGGGCCTAAATATATGCCAATGGACTGTTGCAGTGGTGGCTGACGTGAAGCCTCATTCTCTGCTATGACATGCAGACTGATTCTCTGCTGACATGAAGCCAGATTCTCTGTTACGGGACCTCTCTCCTCTGCCTGTGTGTGTGCTGGGCCTAAATATATGCCAATGGACTGTTGCAGTGGTGGCTGACGTGAAGCCTCATTCTCTGCTATGACATGCAGACTAATTCTCTGCTGACATGAAGACAGATTCTCTGTTACGGGACCTCCCTCCTCTGCCTGGGTGCTGGGCCTAAATATATGCCAATGGACTGTTGCAGTGGTGGCTGACGTGAAGCCTCATTCTCTGCTATGACATGCAGACTAATTCTCTGCTGACATGAAGACAGATTCTCTGTTACGGGACCTCTCTCCTCTGCCTGGGTGCCGGGGCCTAAATATCTGAGAATGGACTGTTCCAGTGGTGGGTGACGGGAAGCCAGATTCTCTGCTATGGAACCTCTCTCCAATTGATTTTGGTTAATTTTTATTTATTTAATTTTTATTTTAATTCATTTCCCTATCCACATTTGTTTGCAGGGGATTTACCTACATGTTGCTGCCTTTTGCAGCCCTCTAGCTCTTTCCTGGGCTGTTTTACAGCCTTTTTAGTGCCGAAAAGTTCGGGTCCCCATTGACTTCAATGGGGTTCGGGTTCGGGACGAAGTTCGGATCGGGTTCGGATCCCGAACCCGAACATTTCCGGGATGTTCGGCCGAACTTCTCGAACCCGAACATCCAGGTGTTCGCTCAACTCTACTTATAACACGAGTTTTAAAACAAAAATGCAAAAATGTTGAAATTAGTCTTAAGGAAGATGTAACTTGCGGGACACTAACTTTTTTTGTTCCAGACCGCTTTTACCCAGTCCCGTATCATGAATGGAAGAAATATTTCATACAATGGGATACTTTTCCAACTTTCAATAATTCATTTGGTTTGCATCTCTGGAACTTTATGAATAAAAATGGGACAACCATGGTACCAGGAAGCAACACCCTGGTAGAACATTTATACAGCAAAAATTGTCCCTGTCTTTATGAATTAGAAAGGAAGAAACATGAAGACCAGATGTTAATGGCCTCAAACCAGATCAACAAAACAAATGGAGATCACTAAAGGCTCTGGTGGAGTATCTTTAGTGAGAGCCTAGTCTGTGTTGTATTGTCAACTTGTTAATGTGACCAACACGACTGGTTTGTTTAGGAAACAAGCAATGACCACTTGTGTAAGCTTTGTTTTGCCTAGATTCTGCTAGGTTACATATGATGTCACATCATAACAATAATGAACAATCCTGTAATGTGGCATCTAATGAAACATGGCACTTTTTGCTTTCATTTATAATTTTTTTTCATAGGTACAGTGCTACTCTATACATTTCTGTGGCACTATACTGTATAAAAGTGGTAAGATCACAAACAATATTTATTAGCTATCAAAATTATGTACAAACCGGATTCCCAAAAAGTTGGAACACTATACAAATCGTGAATAAAAACTGAATGCAATGATGTGGAGGTGCCAACTTCTAATATTTTATTCAGAATAGAACATAAATCATGGAACAAAAGTTTAAACTGAGAAAATGTACCATTTTAAGGGAAAAATATGTTGAATCAGAATTTCATTGTGTCAACAAATCCCCAAAAAGTTGGGACAAGGCCATTTTCACCACTGTGTGGCATCTCCCCTTCTACTTGCAACACTCGACAGACGTCTGGGGACCGAGGAGACCAGTTACTCAAGTTTAGAAATAGGAATGCGCTCCCATTCTTGTCTAATACAGGCCTCTAACTGTTCAATCGTCTTGGGCCTTCTTTGTTGCACCTTCCTCTTTATGATGCGCCAAATGTTCTCTATAGGTGAAAGATCTGGACTGCAGACTGGCCATTTCAGTACCCGGATCCTTCTCCTACGCAGCCATGATGTTGTGACTGATTCAGAATGTGGTCTGGCATTATCTTGTTGAAAAATGCAGGGTCTTCCCTGAAAGAGATGACGTCTGGATGGGAGCATATGTTGTTCTAGAACCTGAATATATTTTTCTGCATTGATGGTGCCTTTCCAGACATGCAAGCTGCCCATGCCACACGCACTCATGCAACCCCATACCATCAGAGATGCAGGCTTCTGAACTGAGCGTTGATAACAACTTGGGTTGTCCTTGTCCTCTTTGGTCCAGATGACATGGCGTCCCAGATTTCCAAAAAGAACTTTGAATCGTGACTCGTCTGACCACAGAACAGTCTTCCATTTTGCCACACTCCATTTTAAATGATCCCTGCCCCAGTGAAAACGTCTGAGCTTGTGGATCTTGCTTAGAAATGGCTTCTTCTTTGCACTGTAGAGTTTCAGCTGGCAACGGCGGATGGCACGGTGGATTGTGTTCACTGACAATGGTTTCTGGAAGTATTCCTGAGCCCATTCTGTGATTTCCTTTACAGTAGCATTCCTGTTTGTGGTGCAGTGTCGTTTAAGGGCCCGGAGATCACGGGCATCCAGTATGGTTTTACGGCCTTGACCCTTACGCACAGAGATTGTTCCAGATTCTCTGAATCTTCGGATGATGTTATACACAGTTGATGATGATAGATGCAAAGTCTTTGCAATTTTTCGCTGGGTAACACCTTTCTGATATTGCTCCACTATCTTTCTGTGCAACATTGTGGGAATTGGTGATCCTCTACCCATCTTGACTTCTGAGAGACACTGCCACTCTGAGAAGCTCTTTTTATACCCAGTCATGTTGCCAATTGACCTAATTAGTGTTAATTGGTCTTCCAGCTCTTCGTTATCCTCAAATTTACTTTTTCCAGCCTCTTATTGCTACTTGTCCCAACTTTTTGGGGATTTGTTGACACCGTGAAAATTTGAATCAACGTATTTTTCCTTTAAAATGATACATTTACTCGGATTAAACGTTTGATCTGTCATCTACGTTCTATTACAAATAAAATATTGACATTTGCCATCTCCACATCAATGCATTCAGTTTTTATTCACAACTTGTTTAGTGTCCCAACTTTTTTGGAATCCGGTTTGTATTTTCATTGGGGGTTCTACCTCTGAGACCACCACCAATCACAAGAAAACTAAAACTGAATCTATGGGATTGTCAGAGATATTTGGGCGCTGTACTCCATAGGCTTAAACACAGGTGTCAGTCAGGCATAGGCAGTAGTTCTCCAACTGCCAGGGGACTCCAGGTCTCATGATGAGTAGGGGCTCAATGAACTTACCACCAGGGATTCTAGATTTATCGGTCCTGTTTTTGGATCAACCCCTTTAAAGGTACGTTCTGAAATTGTGAATTTGCTGCACATTGAAAATCAGCAACAACGTTAGAGTACAATACCAGTGACTTATACAAATCCTCATTCACAGAATTTCCCAGTGAATATTTGAGGGCTTTTTAATGACTTTTCAAATTAGTGTCATACCTACTATTTTGTAGATTTGCAGCAAATGTTATCATTTTAACATCTACAATTCCAAATTAAAATCTATGGCCCCTTTCAGACGAGCGAGTTCCACGCATTGGACTTGTAGCTTGAGTATGCGGTAGCTCCCGTCCTGACCTCCCAGAACTGACGGGGGTCACATAGCATTGTATGAATTTTTGATGCTATGTAACCCTTAGATAACATTATGTAATTATTAACACTAGGTAAGCATTATATGAATTTTTGATGCTATGTAACCCTTTTAGATAACACTGACAGCGTTATGTCAGTATTATCCAGTGTCGGACTGAGATGCCTAGGGCCCACCAATAAAAGTCATTCTGGGGGACCACTGTACAACCACATGCAAATATTACCTGCCCACACAGAGACACAGAAACAAGACACTACATGATGATTAATTATTGGGTTATCTGCAACAACTTCAAAAAGGGGGTCCCTATAGGCCATCATAACCTTTTGATGTTTCTATAATAATAAGCTGAATAGTCTACCCAGTTTTTTATATTGATTTAGGTTATTTGAGATGCTGAGCTGGTGAACTGGGAGCCCACCGGATGATTCCCCTGTTCCCATTTGGGCCAGTCCGAGCCTGTGATTATCCAATACATTCCAGAACTGTAAGGGTTACATAGCATCATAAATCTATACAATGTTATGCAACCGTGTTAGTGCTGGGAGAACAGGACGGGAGCTGCCGTATACTCACGCTGAGCGTCCACTGTGTGGAACTTGCTCATCTGAAAGGGGACTAAAACGAATCTGCAGTACAATTTGCATCCAACAAATCAAATGAAGGTTATGTTCACATCTGCATTGGATGCTCCGTCACAAATATTTTTCTCCATTGAAAAAGCTATCTCCCGAATGGAAACCAAACGGATTCCATTATAGTTAAAGGGGTTCTGCACTTTCATTTAACTGATGATCTATCCAGAGGATAGATCATCAGCATCTGATCGGCAGGGGTCTGACACCCGGGACCCCCGCCGATCAGCTGTTTGAGAAGGCAGCAGCGCTCCAGCAGTGCAGTGGCCTTCTCACTGTTTACCGCCGGCCCACTGACGTCACGACTAGTATCAACTAGCGTGGGCGCGGCTAAGCTCCATTCAAGTGAACAGAGCTTAGCCCCGCCCATGCTAGTTGATACTAGTCGTGACATCACTGGGCCAGTGGTAAACAGTGAGAAGGCCGCGGCGCTACTAGAGCGCCACTGCCTTCTCAAACAGCTGATCGACGGGGGTCCCGAGTGTCAGACCCCCGCCGATCAGAAGCTGATGATCTATCCAGAGGATTGATCATCAGTTAAATTAAAGTGCAGAACCCCTTTAAGGAATCTATTTGGCTCCATTCTTGTCAGTTTTGTGCCTAATCTGGTACTTCTGTTATTTTCTATAATGTAGCAGAACAGACACAAAAACACTGATATGAAACTGCCCTTAAAAGGGGTTGTCTCATGACAAAATAGTCAGCATTTTTCAAACCAGCAGCTGGCTCTGAATACTTTTGTACTTTTGAAATCGCATGTATTTAAAAATATAATAAAGCCACTGAGTATCTATATAGCCCTACCTGCTGTTTTTTTTTTTTTTTTCCTTATTTCTCCATCCAGCTCATTCAGGTAGTTGCAGAAAATTGTGACAAAATTTGTCCCAAGTGGCATTTAAAAAGTCGCAAACACGTTGTTTGTGGCTTTTTTCCGTCAGAAAACAGTGAGATAGAAACATAGAAACAATGAATGTGTCGGCAGATAAGAACCATTTGGCCCATCTAGTCTGTCCAATATACTAAGTACTATGGATAGCCCCTGGCCCTATCTTATATGAAGGATGGCCTTATGCCTATCCCATGCATGCTTAAACTCCTTCACTGTATTTGCAGCTACCACTTCTGCAGGAAGGCTATTCCATGCATCCACTACTCTCTCAGTAAAGTAATACTTCCTGATGTTACTTTTAAACCTTTGCCCCTCTAATTGAAAACTATGTCCTCTTGTAGCAGTTTTTCTTCTTTTAAATATTCTCTCCTCTTTTACCTTGTTGATTCCCTTTATGTATTTAAAAGTTTCTATCATATCCCCTCTGTCTCGTCTTTCTTCCAAGCTATACATGTTTAGGTCCTTTAATCTTTCCTGGTAAGTTTTATCCTGCAATCCATGTACCAGTTTAGTAGCTCTTCTCTGAACTCTCTCCAAATGATGATAAAATGTGTAGTATTTTAGAATGATTCCTATAGTTATTTTTATAATGGATATTTCTGTGGGATTTTAATATTTTTTTTCATAAGTACATATCTGCATATATTGCGCTTGAATGGTAATTCACTGTATATTGTATAATTATATATTGAGAAAATGAAGGTTTTTTTAAAAGTCAGATAGAGTGTATTTTCCAAAATTCTCCCCTCAATGATAAAGTACATGCACCCATTTAAAGGGAACCTGCCACCTTAAACATGTTGCTTCATCTGTGGTTAGCATGTTATAGAAGAAGTCGAGTTTTTTTTTCAATTTTAAGCCATTCTGGGTGGGGCTTAACAGGAGGGGAGGGCCTCCCACGACATGGTTAATTTACCATCATTTGCACTGTAAACTGACAAAATATAGAACAAACTGGGCATAGATTTAGTTTATGCACATTTGCTTTTCTGGGCTTGAAAGATAGGTGATACATGGCATTTATTAAGAGACACTGTCTGATAAAGACTGGCATATCAAACACTAGTCTTAGTAAATTCCTGCCCCTGATAGTAAATATACATAACAAGCTGAGTAATATTTAAAAATAATTTCTAGTGTTATATGATGATTTACTAATTACTGAATAGAGGTAGAATGGGGTTTATGTCCCACTTAATTGCACAATCAATTAAAGAACACTTAAAATACAAAACAAAAAATAATTAAATTAGATCATTGTATAAAACTGGGAAAAGAAAACCCGGTGAACCCGGTGTAAATAGGCATAGATATTACTGTAGGCTCAGATGAAACACCTCTCTACCAGGGGTGTTCATAATATTAGATGACACTCCTGGACATGTGATCATTTGTGCTAAGATCTTTTGCCCACAGACAGATATGAGCTATAGTAGTGGCTACATCACTGGTGTTTGTGTGGCTGTGAAGTGGCCACCAGATTCCCACATATATAAAGGGATAACTCCTCCCTTCCTCCAGATCATACCCACAAAACCAGCCAATCAGAAGGCTGGGTGCGTGGTCGAATCGCACTGTTTACTCTCCTAGTTCCCTCTAGTGGGTGATCGCACACTAAGTGTCATAAAACTTCCATGAAGGGGGCAGAGCCAACGCCGGGAGTAGATGGCTGTGTGAAGCGTTGCTCCGCTAACTAGATATCCTTCTAAGCTTTTTATCTTTAGCTAACCAGACCAAAAATGGTCAAAATCGGAGGGCAAAGGAATATTGAAAACTCTGGTCCTGCTAAAACGGCATCCCAGCCTGGAGAAATGGACAAATTTATCAAAAAGGCAGCCGCTGCATATGTGGCAAAAGAAGCTAAAATGGCGGCCGGAACACCAAAGACAGCAGGCAATAAACAACAAGCTCCGCTAGGTGCTGAAGGCGGCAGGGAGGCTTCCCTTAGCCCAGACGCTCTTCCAATCTCCGGGAGTTTTATTAAGGACTCTCTCGCTGAAGCCTTAGAACCCCTCAGCTCTGAACTAGCTGCTATCAGGGGAGATATTCGCCATATTGGATCCAGAGTGGAAACCCTGGAGGAGAATCAACAAAAGATTGTGGCGCATCAAAAAGAGGTATCCTCTAACATGGCTGAACATCAAGCCCACATAAACTTACTCTACACGGCGCTGGAGGATCAGGAAAACAGGGGAAGAAGGAATAACCTTCGGTTCAGAGGTATTCCTGAATCTGTCGGCCCTGGCGATATTTCTGAAGCAGTAATGCAAATCTGCCTACAGCTTTTAGGTCCTGACACAGAGCATGAGATAATAATCGAAAGGGCTCACAGAGCTTTAAGACCTAAACCGCTCCCGAATGAGCCTCCAAGGGACATTATTTGTAAATTTATTTATTTCCCAGTCAAAGAAGCGATTCTTTCCGGCGCCAGAAACAACCCGTCGCTGTTATGGGAAGGCAACGAAATTGCGATTTTTCAGGACCTAGCTCAAACCACTCTTCGCAAGCGCAGAGCGCTGAAACCACTCACGGATCGGCTGCGCTCACAGAAAATTCTATACCATTGGTCCTTCCCTTTCGGACTCTCATTCTTACACGACGGCCGTCGTTTACTGGTCTCCTCACCCAAAGACTTGTAGAAGATTTATTCGCAGCTCTAAATCCAGCCGTTGATGATCGAAAATTGGGAGGTGCTGCAAAATACAAATACCCTGCCAGAGTTGCCATCTTTCATCCCCTGGGAACCTCCGCGTACCCCAAAGCCATCAAGAGGTAGAAGAATGAATGCTTCCACCCCGCGAAGACTGCCTCTGATCGACGAGTGAAGAAAATACCTCTTGATAAGTATAAAATCGCATACCTGCTATAGAACTAATATTCGCATGAACACCACAAAATGCGGGTGTTAACATTCGATTGTTTTCTCTACGAGTTCCTAGTAGTTAGCTCAGTTTAACCCCTGTAACTCAAGTCTATTTCGCAGGCCCCTAAAGACAGGAATGCTTTCACTGAACTGTAAACTTTCGCATGTCTGCAATATTACAGTTATAACTGCGCTTCATTCAGAATGCGGATGCTCACATTCGAACTTCTTCTTCGTAGCTATTCGATGCTGTAACTGATCGCTTATATGTTCCCCTACTACATAGGTTTGAATCGCATGTTCCGGAATATGGGAAATGCGGTTTTTCGCAATGCATTGCGATTATATAGAGTTTCTCTTATACTTATAAACCTAGGTCTGGTTCCTTATGCTCTAGGGAAGGATACTGCGAAAAGAGTGTTTCTCTCTCCCCCCAATAGATAAAGAGTTTTATTACTCCGCCAAAAATGTTCAATACACTTCACAGTGTTAACTTTATGGTTGATTACCATTTAATTTCTTATTTCTTTGTTGTTTCTGTTGTTTTTGTTTTTCAATTAGGTACCCTTCTTTGTGCACAGGATGTACGGTCTTATTCAAGATATTCGGGACAAATCATTGCTGCGCTTCTGGAGGTTGAGTGCCCCCCCCCCCTTTATAAGATTCGCCTGTATCAAACTTCACTCACTAAGCTTATATATCATGTATCCCTTCGCATTGGGGTATGAATGAACTGTGCATAGCGTCCTTCAATGTGAAGGGATTCAACTCCCCCTCCAAACAAAGCCAAGTTTTCTCTTATTTAAAAAAATAAAAGTGCTCAATTTTATTTCTACAGGAGACCCACTTTAAATTTGACAAATATCCAAACCTTAAAAATTCCCTATTTGCGGAATGGTACCATTGCGGCTCAGGTTCCTCGGCCTCCAGGGGCGTAAGCATAGGATTTAGGAAACATATTCCATTCACCTATTTATGTCACACCCAGGACCAGGAGGGTAGATATTTGTTACTCAAAGGAGTTATAGCTAACCAGATATACACTTTCATTAACCTGTATGCTCCCAATGTTGGCCATGCTGCATGGATCATAGAGACTCTTTCCTCACTGGAACCATTCAAAGAGGGAGTGGTTGTACTGGGAGGGGACTTGAATCTAACTCTTGAACCTTGCATCGACTCCACCTCCAAAAGGCCACCAATAGCTATCAAAGAGCTTAGACGTCTTAAGAAAACCTTGCACAATTGGTCCATATGTGATGTATGGAGGCTTTTCAATCCTAACGAAAGAGATTACTCTTTTTTCTCTCATGTGCATGGGTCCTATCACAGATTGGACTACTTATTCATATCAAAAGAGCATCTCCAGTTCTGCAGCCGGGCCAGCATTGGAACTATGCACCTTTCTGATCATGCCCCTATCTTCTTGTTACTATCAGCCCTAAATGTGGAACCTCGCCCATTCAGATGGCGGCTAAATGAACAATGAATTGCCCCAGGGGACCCTTTATCCCAGACACAAGGAGCATTAAGGGAATATTTCACTCTTAATCACAACTTCGTGAACTCATGCCATGTTTTATGGGATACCCATAAAGCATTCGTGAGAGGTCATTTCATCTCAATAGGAGCAAAAGCCAAAAAAGATAGAAAAGCCCGAGTAGACTCCTTACTAACTAAAATCCAGAAACTGGAAACCCTCCATAAACAATCTTTATTAGAGTCTCATCTCATTGAGTTAACTGCTTTGAGGGAGGCCTTAAAAAAGATCTTAGACTCTACTTCAGACAAATACTATCTACAGGCACGTTTTAAATACTACGCCCATGGTGATAGAGCATCCAAATTTATGATGCAGCGGATTAAACAAAGAAAAGCCCAAAACTATATTCATCAGATCAAGACTTCTAGTGGTGAACTAGTCTACACCACAACTGATATAGCGGCCCAATTCAAAAATTTTTATCATTCCCTGTATAACCTGAAAGACTCAGATAAAAAAGCACAATACCCTTTCCCACATAACGATTCAATAACCTCCTTTTTACAATCTCTATCCCTACCCTCATTGTCCATGGAGCAAGCCCAACTACTACAGGCCCCTTTCACTACTCAGGAACTGGAAGACACCATCAAGCAGCTTCCAAGAGGAAAATGCCCGGGCCCAGATTGACTCCCAGCATCATACTATAGGTCCCTATCCAATATCCTAAGCCCCTATCTGTTAGAAGTATGCAATAGTGCTTTAAATGGCTCTAATATGACTACGGATATGACGAAGGCTCATATATCTCTGATTCATAAAGAGGGGAAAGATGCCTCCGACTGTGCGAGTTATCGTCCCATCTCTTTGCTGAATCTGGACTTAAAAATTCTAGCAAAATTAATGGCTTCTCATCTGTCCTCCCTCCTTCCCACCTTAATTCAAAAAGATCAAGTAGGTTTCATTAAGGGTAGGGAGGGTAAGGATAATACGGCTAGAGTCCTAAACTGCATTTATCATGCAAAAAGATCCAAGCGCCCTCTGATCCTTCTCAGCAATGATGCTGAGAAAGCATTCGACAGAGTGGACTGGGACTATATGAGTAAAGTTCTGCTCACATTTGGGATCCCGGAAAAGTTCCTAAACGCAGTCTTCTCCCTATACGCAAATGCTTCAGCCTCTGTAATAGTAAACAATTCTTTGTCCTCATCCTTCGCTATACATAATGGGACCAGGCAGGGATGTCCCCTCTCCCCTCTTCTATTTGTTTTGGTCATGGAATCCCTTTTACAAGCTATTAGGAGGGAGGGGGGAATCCAGGGGGTTAGTGTTGGTAGACATAGCCATAAGGTTGCAGCATTTGCTGACGACCTGCTTATTATGTTTACGAACCCTGATCATTGCTTTTCCTCACATTGAACATATTCTGAGAATCTTCGGTAGGCTTTCTAATTTCAAAATTAATGCAGCAAAATCCCATGTTCTTAATGTTGGTTTTCCCTCCCCTTTGGCTAACAAGCTCAAATTGAATTCACCATTTAACTGGGATAGTCCACATATGACCTATTTGGGAATCAAAATAGGACCCGATCCTGATACCCTGTTTCGCCTAAATTATACACCACTCCTAAACTCAATAAAAGATCAACTCTCATCCCTCAATAACTTCCTACTATCCTGGTTCGGCAGGAAGAATATAGTGACTTCACTTATTATTCCTAGAATGACTTATCTCCAACAAGTCTTACCAATTCCGGTGCCCAGGTCATTTTATATTTCATTCAATCGAATGATTAGATCTTTTATCTGGGCTGGTAAGAAAGCTCGGATTTCCTTCGCAACTCTAAAGAAACCCAAACGTTTTGGTGGGATAAGCATGCCTGATCCTGAACTTTACAATAATGCAGTCCTACTAGCTAGGTTTGTAGGCTGGGTTAAGGGTACAGTGAACGAACCCTGGGTTGACCTTGAACAAGCACTCCAGGATACCCCTTTCAGAGGGCTTCTAGTAGTCAATAGATCATCTAAACAAAAGGTTATAAGTGATACTCCCATAGTTAAATCCACATTAAAAGCATGGGATTGGTTCCAGTCATCTACTAACGCTATCCCACTACCATCTCCCTTGATTCAATTGAGAGACATCATGGGATTTGCATCCAAAACTTTGCTGGATAGTCTCCCATTATCCATAAAGAACTCCAATCAGATGGTGGTCTCTATATTTAGTGATAGCGGTAAGTTACTGGACCTGACCTCTATTATTAAACTTTATCCAGACTGCAAGTTTCCCCTCCCTTTCTTATCTTTTCTTCAGTCCTTTACCACCAAGTTTATTGATAAAAGCTCCTTACAGCGTCCACTTACATGGTTTGAGAATCTTATGACTAGTCCCAATCCACAACCCAAATTAATCTCCCTGATATACAAAAATCTAATCTCTCCTAAAATCACAGTAAAACCGTCTTTCATTGGTCTATGGGAAAAAGATCTAGACATTTAGTTTAACCAAACAACAATAACCAGGCTACTTATTAGACCTCACAAAGCTTCAAGATGTGTGCGTATTTAGGAGAACGCTTACCTAAGATTTTAACAAGGTGGTACAAAATCCCGGAGGTTACTTGCAGATTTAATCCATCAAGTTCGGACAGGTGTTGGAGGTGTGGACAAGATAAAGGCTCCTTTTTCCACATTTGGTGGTCTTGTTCCGAAATTAAGACATGGTGGCTTGCCATATTCGAACAATGTAATAAGATTTGCCAATCGTCCATCCCTGCCTCACCTGATTTAGCTCTCTTGGGGACACACACATCCACACAAGATATCCATCCCCCCCTTGTTTAATCATCTTTTAGATGCAGCCCGTCTTCTAATTCCATGTTACTGGTTGTCAATGGAAACACCACCCATATCCAGGTGAATAGCCAAGATTGACCAAATCTTCATATTCGAGGAGCTAGCAGCCTCGGAAAATGACAGCATAACTGCTTATAGGAAATGTTGGACACAATGGTCGTCTTTCAGGAAAAATGACTAACCACTTCTATTTGCATCGGTTAATTGCCTCTATGCTTTTCACAATAACTGGCTTATGAATTTATGCTTAGACCTGTTGCATCACTAGCTTTGATGTAATAAGTTTTATAGCATCAATAAGTCCTGTGTGCCTCTTTTGAACTTCAGTGTACCTAGGGATACTTGTAGCACTTACATATGTCCTACTAGAAAGACCAAGCTTAATATACTGTGACACCAATTTGTACCTGATTGTACTTTAATTCATGAATTAGTTATTGTATTAAGTATCTAAGCAGTGCGATAATGTATACTGCTGTGTACTGTTTATTAATTTGAAATTACCTGTACTACTGATTTATATCTTCAATAAAGCATTGAAAAAAAAAAAAAAAAACTTCCATGAAAAACAGGGATTATATTTTCAGTATAGACCCTATGAGGTAATATACCAGTAACTGACAGAATAAGAACAAAATCTCCTATGACCCAGATCATATGCTTAATACAGATCCAAAATACTTGTTAATGTGTCCTGAAGTCATACACAATCATAAAATATAGCCACCAAATAACTGATGTGGCATGGACACACTGATGAACCGCAATCGGCTTTATATTTCAGAACAGTTGCATTCTGTGTAGCTACCCCTTCCCTGCGTAAATGAGCTGGTGGTGCTGCACCTAAGACATTATTTTAAGACTATAAGCACATCAAATATGCCATAAAGATTGGCATCATCATAGACTCTTATCCTGGTCATCACAATCCATCATGGGTAGACTAAATCTCATAGACCAAATCTAATATCTCAACAGGCCCAGATGAGCTGAATCATATATTCAGCCAGGAAGGCAATATCAATGGCCATATATGATACCATAATGGCCATTATATCCTAAATGACCTGAATAGACCCAACCAGTAAGGTGCCCATTCAAGTCTACCTTCACAAAAAAAATAAAAAAATTACAAAATAAATATATTCATTGGCGCCCTCTGTACAAACAGTGAGTAAACAAAAGCCTATTGGGCCTCTTTCTGAAGAATTTTTTTGTCTAGGTCACCTATGCTCAGTGACCGTTTAATGACTTTAAGGCCCTGGAATTTGATTACCCCAACATAACCATGATGTAGAGTGGCCACATGTCTTGCGATCGGGGTATCAGACCGTTTGCGGATATCATTTATGTGTTCCCCTATTTTCTCACATATTGCTTGCCACAAATACATATGGCCAGGTATATTACCCCACATGTAAAAACACAAAATGCAATCGCACACTGCAACCAGCACTCTGCCCTGCCTTTATGCTGGATGTTGAATAAGGCATTGGTGTACATTTTGGCTAAAGCGTAATAAGCCACTCACCACGTCAAGGTCGCCTTCATGAGTGGTCCCTAACACTAGTTCCTACCTTTTATGGGCCATGACAGCCACATAAAGTCCAGGGAGCGCAGGCACAGCATGCACGCCAAGCACACTCTGCTTTTAACCCCGTCCGGTGCCATTACAGCTTTCATCGGATCCAGGGATGCAAGTACTCACATGCATGCTGAGCCCACTTTATACTTCTCCTGGAGCCTAATGGCTACTGGTAGGTGCTGTATAAGCAGACTCCGTTTTATACTGACTTTAAAACCAGCCTCCAGGGGGCAGATTAACTGGACAGGTGTGCTTGACTGCTTGGAGATCGCCACGCCTCCAATACGTACTACAAGAGAAAAATATCATCATCATTTATATCTCTATTTCGCCATAGCAATCTGCACCTGCTAGGGGTTGTGCAGGCTGAAATTTCCATATTTTTCTCCTTGTAGTACGTATTGGAGGCGTGGCGATCTCCAAGCTGTCAAGCACACCTGTCCAGTTAATCTGCCCCCTGGAGGCTGGTTTTAAAGTCAGTATAAAACTGAGTCTGCTTATACAGCACCTACCAGTAGCCATTAGGCTCCAGGAGAAGTATAAAGTGGGCTCAGCATGCATGTGAGTACTTGCATCCCTGGATCCGATGAAAGCTGTAATGGCACCGGACGGGGTTAAAAGCAGAGTGTGCTTGGCGTGCATGCTGTGCCTGCGCTCCCTGGACTTTATGTGGCTGTCATGGCCCATAAAAGGTAGGAACTAGTGTTAGGGACCACTCATGAAGGCGACCTTGACGTGGTGAGTGGCTTATTACGCTTTGGCCAAAATGTACACCAATGCCTTATACAACATCCAGCATAAAGGCAGGGCAGAGTGCTGGTTGCAGTGTGCGATTGCATTTTGTGTTTTTACATTTATATCTCTATTTTGCCATAGCAATCTGCACCTGCTAGGGGTTGTGCGGGCTGAAATTTCCATATTTTTATATTACCCCACATGTCTTGTAATTAATGAAGGATTTAATCAAAAACCTCTCTTGAATAGTTATGCAAAGTTGTTGCCCTCAGGCATTGAGCTGCAGGCAACACAGTTGCCACAACAAAAAGTACCTATAAGGTTTGATTTCAGCCAACTGGTGGGTGTAGGCAACTAAAAAAAAAGTGAACCAACCTACCTTTTAGGTTGCGTCCACTGTGATATACAATAAATGGATGGGCATCAAACAGATGTTTGGATCTGAACGCAGAATTCACCAATATCTTGAAAAAATCTCTCTCACTTCTTTATGGGCCTTGTCATACGTGGCAATGATCCGAATGGATGCATTATTCTGCAACCAGGACCTCGGCGTAAGCAATGTCTCACAGTTTGTGGCCAGGGAGTGTTGGTGTGCCTTGGTAAGGACATATTGTGATTACCCCACATTGTGTAACCTTTTCTGAAGATCCCTAGCTGCCACCTGATACAAGTGGGGTAATATACCTGACCACATGTATTTGTGGCAAGCAATATGTGGGCAAAACAATCACTGAAAGAAAGAGATTGGATAGGGTAACACCTAAATGATATCCGTAAACGATCTGATACGGCGATCACAATACATGTGGCCACTCTACATCAGGGTGATGTTGGGGTGATCAAATTCCAGGGCCTTGAAGTCATTAAACGCTCAATGAGAGGAAGTGACTTAGACAGAAAACTGCTTCAGAAAGAAGCCCAATGGACACTTCGATTAGGGACCGTTCGTCCAGAGGGCTTCAATCAATATATTTCTTCTTTTGTAGGTTTTTTGTGAAAGCAGACTTAAATGGGCACCTTACTGGTTGGGTCTATTGGTAATTGAGGATATAGCGATCATTATTGTATCATATATGGCATTCATATCCCCTTCCTTTGATAAGTCAATTTCATTTTAATCCATAATATGATGGTCATCAGCTCATCGCATAGCCACATTGGTATTTTTATGTGCATGTGGGCCTGTTGAGATATGAGATTTAATCTACCCATGATGGATTGTGATGACCAGGATAGGAGTTTTTGATGATGCCATTCTTTATGGCATATTTAATGTGCTTGTAGTCTCATATTAATAATATCATCTTAGGTGCAGCAGCACCAGCTCTTTTATGTAGGGCAGGTGTAGCTACACACAATGCAATTGTTCAGGAATAAAAAGTCGGTTGCGGTTCTTTGTTGTGTCCATGCCGCATCAGGTATTTTGATGGCTGTAGTTTATGATTGTGTATGACTTCAGGACACATTACCAAATACTTTGGATCTGTAATAAGTATACATTTCAGGTTATAGGAGATTCATTTTGTTCTCATTCTGTCAGTTACTGTTACATTACCTCATAGGGTCTATAATGCCAATATAATCCCATTCTTTCATGAAAGTGTTGTGAAACTTAGTGTGCGATCACCCACTAGGAGAGTAAACAGTGTGATTCAACCGTGCCCCCAGCCTTCTGATTGGCTGGTTTCATGGGTATGATCCGGAGGAAGGGAGGAGTTATCCCTTTATATATGCGTGAATCTGGCGGCCACTTCACAGCCACACAAGCGACAAAGATGTCGCCGCTTCACTACTAGAGGTGGACGGCAATTTATGTTTGTTAGTTTCACTCAATAGCCACAACCTTGCTTGCTCCTGATGAGCCTAGATGCAGCGAAACGCATAGAGCATAGGGGCTAATCTTATGAGCAGTAAGATCAGTATGGAGCAATAGATAGTGTTCAGCTATTCATCCGGCCATTATTAGTGTCCACAGTTGAATTGCAACTAATGCAGTATGTGTGTATTCTGTAGGTTTGGATGAGTTAGGGCTAAATCAGTACTACAGCTGAATCTATTATAGGGACAGTGGATGCATGTCTGCTTATAGGCCTCATTAGGGAATTATAAGGAGAGGTTGATGGTGGATGATATAACACATGCTAACAGACCGGTTTAGCCCTGCAACCTTAATCGGTCAGTTTATAGATTTTTCTGCTGTGTGTATCACTGCCACAACCTACTACAGTGTATCTAATGGTTGACAGAATCAACTGCTTGATACATGTGCTGTTGCGAATGGATGCATAGTGTTTCAAGGGCAGTTTTTCAGCAACTATAGCTCATATCTGTCTGGGGCCAAAATATCTTAGGGTACTTTAACACTAGCATTATTCATTTCCGGCATTGAGTTCCGTCCTAGGGGCTCAATACCAGAAAATAACTGAACAGTTTTATCCTAATGCATTCTGAATGGAGAGCAATCCGTTCAGGATGCATCAGGATGTCTTCAGTTCAGTCTTTTTGCCTTCAAGACAGAAAATTCCAGAACACTTGCCAGAATGCCAGATCTGGCATTTCTTCCCATCGAAATGCATTAATGCCGGATCCAGCCTCGAGTGTTCCGGCAAAACAGATCCGGCATTGCGGTCTGCGGATGCTTAGACCGCAAAAATTGTGAAAAAATAAATAAATCCCGGATTCGTCTTTCCGGATTGATCCGACATTTCAATGCATTTGTCAGGCGGATCAGGATCTTGATCCGTCTGACAAATGCCATCAGTTTGCACATGTTTTGACGGATCCGGCAGGCAGTTCCGGTGACTGAATTGCCTGCTGGAATCCTCTGCCACGAGTGTGAAAGTACCCTTAGCACAGATGATCACACGTCCAGGAGTGTCATCTAATATGAGCACCCCTGGGGTGTTTCTTTTGAGCCCACAGTAATATCTCTTCCCATTTACACCAAGTTCTCCGGGTTTTATTTTCCCAGTTTTATACAATTATCTCATTAAAAAAAAATTGTTTTGTATTTTAAGCTTTTCGTCAGGCAGTGATTGTATTATATGATGATTTATCATTTGTTTAAAGTTCTGCTGGTTTTATCATTCTACAGATCAACGCACTGTGGAAACTCACATGACAGCAATTTTGAGATTAAATGGTGCCTAGTTTAATTAATCAAAAAGCTATGTATCTCAATGGAGAGGAAAAATAAAGATGACAGTACAATAACAATAAAATCTTTGAAAATATACTCAACTTTTTATGTAGTATGGGTTTTAAATCTAACATTATGTAGATGAGAAGCTGCAGTACCTTTTGAGGTTGTCTTTGTCTCCCTCTTCTGTTCTGTGATGACCATAATAAAGAGATCATATGGAGCTACTTCACGTCCCTCAATATTTCACTTACATCCCTCAATATTTTACTGATGTGGCAGAGAAACTTAAAAAATAAATAAAAAAAATGATGAAGACAGAAAAGAATTCTAGATTTCCTGGACGTCCTATGGCAGCACGGGATCAAGACAAGGCGGAGCTCCTACATGTTTTTTTTAGCTCTGTATATACAAAAGAATAGAGGGCATGTCATGAGGATGGAGACATTGGTGTAAATACCTCAAGTAACATACTTAACTGGTTGATTGTAGACAGGGCCGGTGCAAGGATTTTTGCCAACACCAGCAAAGCTACATTTTGGCCCCCCACCCCTTTCCAGAACTCCCCCTAACACCAGCATCCCATGCGGACCCCACTCCAATAGCCTGAATGCCTGCCTCGCACCTACCGCACCCACCTCCTGTGCATACGGTATATGTTTCTTTACCCTATTTTTCTTTTATATAAAAAACTAACTAAATGGTGTTTTTTGTTAACTGGGTTTTATTAACAATTTAACAAAATACGTTATACATCTATAAAACAAAGTTTTCAGCATTGAGTAAAAGTGCAGGAAATAGTGCAAACATACTTGTCTTAAAACACAACACACAAACACAGTGCTACACTAAAACAGCCCGTTCAAGGCAAAACATTACCAGTTATTGGTCAAAAAGAAGTTCAATAAGGATCAGGGAGGTTTCAAACCAACATATTAATCACATTTTTCCTTTCACATTATAAACTTATTTTCAAACTATAACATAAGAACTTAAGTTTCCTGCGAGTTATCTGAGTGCAATTCAACTAAAGTGCTAGATAATATACACATACAAAGGGAGCTCTATAAAAATGTAACTTTTCTTGCTTTTGTGCTCACAAAATCATAAAGCAAAGTCTGAAAATCAATGTCCTGCGCTATACGGTTTTCAATAGAAATCATTGCAAGTCCCACCAATCTCTCTTGTGACATTGCTGAACGTAGATCATTTTTTATTAATTTGAGCTTTGCAAAGTTTCGTTCACCAGATGCGACAGATATTGGCAATGTCAATAATATCCGCAGTGCTATGGAGACATTGGGAGCAAAGTCATTTTTAATTGCATATGCTAAAATCTGTGTAGGGGTGTTGTGCATTTTTATAAGTGTACAATGTATCTGATGATACTATATTCAATATGGATGATCATGGCCTTTAACAGCATGTGATCAGCATGAACCTGAAAAAAAGAAAACAATATGGGTTCATGGCAAGTTCAATGTGTTAACCACTTAAGGACCACAGGTTTATACCCCCCTAGTGACCAGGCCCTTTTTTACAAATCGGCACTCCACAACTTTAGAGGTTTATTGCTCGGTCATGCAACTTACCACCCAAATTATTTTTACCTCCTTTTCTTCTCAGTGCTAATAGAGCTTTCATTTGGTGGTATTTCATTGCTGCTGACATTTTTACTTTTTTTGTTATTAATCGAAATTTAACGATTTTTTTGCAAAAAAAAAGACATTTTTCACTTTCAGTTGTAAAATTTTGCAAAAAAAACGACATCCATATATAAATTTTTCGCTAAATTTATTGTTCTACATGTCTTTGATTTTAAAAAAAATGTTTGGGTAAAAAAAAAAATGGTTTGGGTAAAAGTTATAGCGTTTACAAACTATGGTACAAAAATGTGAATTTCCGCTTTTTGAAGCAGCTCTGACTTTCTGAGCACCTGTCATGTTTCCTGAGGTTCTACAATGCCCAGACAGTAGAAACCCCCCCACAAATGACCCCATTTCGGAAAGTAGACACCCTAAGGTATTCGCTGATGGGCATAGTGAGTTCATAGAACTTTTTATTTTTTGTCACAAGTTAGCGGAAAATGATGATTTATTTTTTATTTTTATTTTTTTCTTACAAAGTCTCATATTCCACTAACTTGCGACAAAAAATAAAAACTTCCATGAACTCACTATGCCCATCACGAAATACCTTGGGGTGTCTTCTTTCCAAAATTGGGTCACTTGTGGGGAAGTTATACTGCCCTGGCATTCTAGGGCCCCTAATGTGTGGTTAGTAGTTTGAAATCAAAATGTGTAAAAAATGGCCTGTGAAATCCGAAAGGTGCACTTTGGAATATGTGCCCCTTTGCCCACCTAGGCGGCAAAAAAGTGACACACATCTGGTATCACCGTACTCAGGAGAAGTTGGGGAATGTGTTTTGGGGTGTCATTTTACATATACCCATGCTGAGTGAGAGAAATATCTCTGCAAAAGACAACTTTTCCCATTTTTTTTATACAAAGTTGGCATTTGACCAAGATATTTATCTCACCCAGCATGGGTATATGTAAAATGACACCGCAAAACACATTGCCCAACTTCTCCCGAGTACGGTGATACCAGATGTGTGACACTTTTTTGCAGCCTAGATGCGCAAAGGGGCCCAAATTCCTTTTAGGGGGCATTTTTAGACATTTGGATCCCAGACTTCTTCTCACGGTTTCAGGCCCCTAAAATGCCAAGGCAGTATAAATACCCCACATGTGACCCCATTTTGGAAAGAAGACACCCCAAGGTATTCAATGAGAGGTCTGGCGAGTTCATAGAATTTTATTTTTTTTGCATAAGTTAGCGGAAATTGATTTTTTTTTTTTGATTTTTTCTCACAAAGTCTCACTTTCCGCTAACTTAGGACAAAAATTTCAATCTTTCATGGACTCAATATGCCCCTCACGGAATACCTTGGGGTGTCTTCTTTCCGAAATGGGGTCACATGTGGGGTATTTATTCTGCCCTGGCTTTTTAGGGGCCCTAAAGCGTGAGAAGAAGTCTGGAATATAAATGTATAAAAATGTTACGCATTTGGATTCCGTGAGGGGTATGGTGACTTCATGTGAGATTTTATTTTTTGACACAAGTTAGTGGAATATGAGACTTTGTAAGAAAAAACAAACAAAAAAATATTTCCGCTAACTTGGGCCAAAAAATAATTCTGAATGGAGCCTTACAGGGGGGGGGGGGGGTGATCAATGACAGGGGGTGATCAGGGAGTGTATATGGGGTGATCACCCCCCTGTCACTGATCACCCCTCTGTCATTGATCACCCCTCTGAAAGGCTCCATTCAGACGTCCATATGTTTTTTACGGATCCACGGATACATAGATCGGAACCGCAAAACACATACGGACGTCTGAATGGAGCCTTACATGGGGGTAATCAATGACAGGGGGGTGATCAGGGAGTGTATATGGGGTGATCACCCCCCTGTCATTGATCACCCCCCTGTAAGGCTCCATTCAGACGTCCGTATGCGTTTTGCGGATCCGATCCATGGATGTGTGGATCCGTAAAACACATGCAGACGTCTGAATGGAGCCTTACAGGGGGGTGATCAATGACAGGGGGTGATCAGGAAGTGTATATGAGGTGATCACCCCCCTGTCACTGATCACCCCCCTGTAAGGCTCCATTCAGACGTCCGTATGCGTTTTGCGGATCCGATCCATGGATGCGTGGATCCGTAAAACACATGCAGACGTCTGAATGGAGCCTTACAGGGGGGTGATCAATGACAGGGGGTGATCAGGGAGTGTATATGAGGTGATCACCCCCTGTCACTGATCACCCCCATGTAAGGCTCCATTCAGACGTCCGTATGCGTTTTGCGGATCCGATCCATGTATCCGTGGATCCGTAAAAATCATACGGACGTCTGAATGGAGCCTTACAGGGGGGTGATCAATGACGGAGGTGATCAGGGAGTCTATATGGGTGATCACTCCTCTGTCATTGATCATTCCCCTGTAAGGCTCCATTCAGACGTCCGCATGTGTTTTGCGGATCCGATCCATGTATCAGTGGATCCGTAAAAATCATACGGACCTCTGAATGGAGCCTTACAGGGGGTGAGCAATGACAGGGGGGTGATCAATGACAGGGGGGTGATCAGGGAGTCTATATGGGCTGATCAGTGGTTTATAAAGGGTTAATAAGTGACAGGGGGGGGTGCAGTGTAGTGTAGTGGTGTTTGGTGCTACTTTACTGAGCTGCCTGTGTCCTCTGGTGGTCGATCCTAACAAAAGGGACCACCAGAGGACCAGGTAGCAGGTATATTAGACGCTGTTATCAAAACAGCGTCTAATATACCTGTTAGGGGTTAAAAAAATCACATCTCCAGCCTGCCAGCGAGCGATCGCCGCTGGCAGGCTGGAGATCCACTCGCTTACCTTCCGTTCCTGTGAGCGCGGGCGCCTGCGTGCGCGCGTTCACAGGAAATCTCGGCTCACGCGAGATGACGCCTATTGGCGTTAGCGTAGCCTGGGAGCGCCGCAGAGATGACGCCTTTCGGCGTTAGCGTAGCGGTAATTGGTTAAAAGTGAATATATAGATAACATTATACTTTTTATTATTGTTTAGAGACATGGATTTATCTGTACTGGTTTCTCTAAACATGTCTGTCTAAGGAACAATGGGTGTTTCATGGCTGAGCCATGATCTGATAAGGAAAGGTATCCATAAAACACATCTGGTGTGGAATAGATATCTATTCATATATATATATATATATAGATATAGATATATATATAGATATAGATATATGATTATATATTCCTGTGTGCATTTATTTAGAGTTTGAACTTGTTAATGATTCATATATACTATGCAATATTGATGTATTATAACCAAATATTGTTAATGTATATTTTATACTGTGTGTATCTCGCTGAGTGGATATATAATCTTAGGGGATGTAGAGAGCGTTTAAGTTGAATTTTCCTAATTAGGATCCATTCAGAGGAGCTGAATTTCACATTTGATACAACAGTGCCATCAAGTGGTAGATGGGCAGAAGTTTCTAAGGAATGCCAATTAAGTTACATCATCCCCATGATTAACATACGTCACACCCACCTTATCTAATTGGAAATCCCTAATCCAAGAGGGGATGGGCATAGATAAGGATTAGAATATCTGATCCAGTTTTGGAGATCAGGGGATCATCATCACTTCACACGTCAGGAACGTACCACAGGACGTCACAGATCACAGAACATCTTCACCACTTCCAGTCCTAAGAAAAAGCTCCCTACACCCTAAGGAATTCTTCCAGGGACGCACCCGAGACTCGCAAAAAGAAACTGACAGATCTAAATCTTGGAAAGCTGGGTCCCTTCTAAATGCTCTTTTTCCCAAAGCCAGGGGTAATGTATAATTTATTTCATTTGCAGTAATTATAAATCGCTCCAATTGGCATATAGTTGAGACCCCATTATTAATGGGTCAATAGTGTTAAAACAATAATTTTATGGGAAATTTTAATGAACGTGCACATCATTAGAATTCCTGTAATATTTCTATCAGAGTGGGATCTCTGATTGGATTTTATCATCCGTGGTTAGGCCAACGGGCGTATTTATAAGGTGTCTCTTACTGCCATATTCTTTGATTGAGCATAAGGGACTTTCCACAGATTCAGTTCTATTGTTTCTTTGTTGCATTATAATGTTTTGATAACCAATACACTAATCGGTAGAGATGTCCCAAACTATTCGCCGGCGAACAGTTCCCGGCTAACATTCCTTGTTTGCGTTCACTGCGGCCGGCGAACATATGCAATGTTCGGTCCGCCCCCTATTTGTCATCATTGAGCAAACTTTGACCATGTACCTCACAGTCAGCAGACACATTCCAGCCAATCAGCAGCAGACCCTCCCTCCCAGACCCTCCCACCTCCTGGACAGCATCCATTTTAGATTTATTCGGAAGCTGCATTCTTAGTGAGAGCAGGGACAGTGCAGCTGCTGCTGATTTAATAGGAAAATTGATAGCTAGGCAAGTGTATTCAGTGTCCACTGCAGTCCTGAAAGACTCATCTGATCTCTGCTATGAGGACAGCACCCCAAAAATCCATTTTTAGGGCTAGTACATCAGTCAGCTTTTTTTTTTTTCACTCTGTAATCTAATTGCAGTTGCCTGCCAGCGTGTGTGTTAGGCCTACCGCATTTACTCTGCGAACTTCTGCCAGTGCTCCCAGTGCCACTCATATCTGGTGTCACAGTAGCTTGCATTAAAAAAAAAACAACAACAATTTTGACTGTAATATAATAGTACTTAGTTGTCTGCAAGCGTGTGTGTTAGGCCTACAGCGTCTACTCTGCCAACTTCTGCCAGTGCCACCAGTGCCACTCATATCTGGTGTACCAGTAGCTTGCATAAAAAAACAAAAACAATTTTGACTGTAATATAATAGCATTTAGTTGTCTGCAAGCGTGTGTGTTAGGCCTACAGCATCTACTCTGCCAACTTCTGCCGGTGCACAGTGCCACTCATATCTGGTGTCACAGTAGCTTGCACGCATAGTACAACTAAACTAATCTAAAAAAAATGACAGGCCGAGGCAGGCCACTCCACAGGGGCCGTCGTGGTCGTGGTGCTGTGATTCCCTTTGGCCCTAGAATAATGACCAGTGTTCAGAGGCCACGTACCCTGAACTCGGAAAGTTCTGAGGACATAGTTAACTGGCTAACACAGGACACCCAATATTCTACAGCTTCCGCTCGGAACCTTGATGCACCAGCCTCCTCCAGCTCAGCTTTGGGCACCTCTCAAGTTACCACTCGCCCACCTGCCACCACCACCAACACTAGCACCACAGCTGCTTCACTTGATCTGTCAGAGGAGTTATTTACACATCAGTTGGAAAAAATGAGTGATGCACAACCATTATTGCCAGAGGATGTAGATAACAGGGATATGTCTCAGCCAGGCAGCATTACACACATGGACGTACGGTGTGATGATGATGATGTTGTACCCGCTGCTGCTTCCTTTGCTGAGTTGTCAGATACAAGTGAAGCGGTTGATGATGGCGATGTGTCCGTGGATGTCACGTGGGTGCCCGCTCGAAGAGAAGAAGAACAGGGGGAAAGTTCAGATGGGTAGACAGAGAGGAGGAGGAGACGAGTTAGAAGCAGGGGGGAGGTCGTCGCAAGGAGCTAGTGGCACAGTCAGACAGCATGTATCGGCATCCGGGGACAGCAAGACAACACTCCAATCAATGCATGCTGTTGCCACCACCAGATTGCCGTCATTGCAAAGCTCAGCAGTGTGGCATTTTTTTTGTGTGTCTGCCTCTGATAACAGCGATGCCATTTGCAACCTGTGCCAAAAGAAACTGAGTCGTGGGAAGTCCAACACTCACCTCGGTACAACTGCTTTGCGAAGGCACATGATCTCACATCACAAACGCCTATGGGATCAACACATGAGTACAAGCAGCACACAAACTCAAAGCCACCATCCACCTCCTGGTCCAGCATCTTCAGCAATGTCAACCACTGCTGTCCTCCTTGCCCCCTCTCAACCACCCGCCACTCCGCCACTCCGCCTCTCGCCTTGAGCAGTTACTGCTCATATGCCCACAGTCAGGTGTCTGTCAAGGACATGTTTGAGCGTAAGAAGCCAATGTCACAGAGTCACCCCCTTGCCCAGCGTCTGACAGCTAGCTTGTCGGAACTCTTAGCCCACCAGCTTTTACCATACAAGCTGGTGGAGTCTGAGGCCTTCAAAAAATTTGTAGCTATTGGGACACCGCAGTGGAAGGTACCCGGCCCAAATTTATTTTCACAAAAGGCAATCCCCAACCTGTACTCTATTGTGCAAAAGGAAGTCATGGCATGTCTGGCACACAGTGTTGGGGCAAGGGTCCATCTGATACCTGGTCTGCAAAGCACGGTCAGGGCAGGTATATCACCTACACTGCACATTGGGTCACCCTGCTGACAGCTGCCAAGCATGGAATGCGTGGCTCTGCAGAGGAGTTGGTGACACCGCCATGACTTGCAGGAGTCCTCTTCTGCTGCTGCATCTTGCTCCACATCAACTGCACACCCCTAGCTCCCCAGGGTCTATTCCACAACCCGGATATGACAGTGTCCCGCCATCTTGGGGTTGATTTGCCTGAAAGCTGAGAGTCACACCGGACCAGCACTCCTGTCCGCCCTGAACGCACAGGTGGATCAGTGGCTGACTCCACACCAACTGGAGGTCAGACCAATCAAAGGCTTAATAGACATTGGATAACAAGCCACCATTTTATCTTGCACTTATTTCCAACAGGTTTTGGATTTAACATCAAAGAAGCCATGATTAAGGTCATTTGATGGCTCTTTGATAAGTTTAGGTGGAGATGCTTTGCAGGTAAAAGGAACATCCTGGTTGACATTTAAGATTGGCAAGAAGACAATTAGACATCCCACATTGATTCTGGATCTTCCATATGATCGAATGATTATAGGAATCGATCTATTAAAAAGATTGCGTCCCATAGTTGATTTCATTAATGAAGCAGTATGGACTCAGGTGAAGGCACCCATTGCCTATGAATACTCTTGCAACACACAAGCACAACACAGTTGTCATTGAAGAGAAACCTAACTCTATTGAAGTGCATTTCAGGAACAATCAAATACCGGAGGTCACAATCCTGAAGAATGGTAACCCCAAGGAAGATGTCAATGGTGCCGCTCACATCATCACCATCCAGAGGGACAAAATCAAAAGGGTAACTCTGGATGATGATATATTAACCATTTCTCTTGAAAGTTGGAATCACGAAGTGTGGACCTGACCAGGCACGTTCAATCGATGGTATGGATTGAAAAGGTCAATGACAATTTATTGATTCCCTTACAGGTAAACAATATAGCCCGGGTAATATATGCCAAGTTGGATTTGAAATCCGAAGCAAGTTACATAAGCCTAGGACTCTTAAAACAGGTCACCAATCCTAAAATGATTAAAAGTTCCTCTCCACAGGACCAATTGGTTCATGATCTGGATGGAGATTCCCAAAGTCATAATGTGGTTGCAAGATGCATTTTGTCTAGGAAGTAAGACTACGGAGCACGCTTTCATCATGATAAATGAACCACGGTATCAAATGTATATAGGTAATGACCTTCTGCACCGATTTGCCGTACAGATTGACCTGGTGAATAACACCTTATGGTCCAGATTGCCGGGAAACCCAGAGGGGTTCCAGGATGTAGAACAAGCCTTACGATGGTGACAACAGATGCCCTATGCCGTAAGTATTATGGTTGCTGGGGAAGTTAAAATTCCTGAAGGATGGAAAGCATTTCTTTTCCCCATTAAAGTAAAGAAGGGACAGAAGCTGAAGAACGCAGACGCGTTGATCTGTTTATCCAACAGAATGCAGCAACTCGGCCTAAAGGTAAAGCCTACTCCCCTGATAAATATCCATCAGGATCCGTTACATATGGTATTTCATAACATGGTTCCCCATAGCATACCCCTACAAAAGGACAACGTAATTGATTTAGCTATGGATTCGGAATACTACACATTTGGATTCCAAAATAATATTATTGGAATAATTCCTGATGAATACCTGACAGCGGAACAAACAGTGGAACAACATTTTTCCTCAACCCCTGAGGGGTTATTTAACATCCACTCTGTTTATTCTTTCAGCTCTGAAGAAGGTACATGCCACTAGTGTTGAGCGCGAATATTCGAATATCAATTTTTTTTTGCGAATATCGGCACTTCGCTAATTCGCAAATATTTCGAATATAGTGATATAAATTTGATATTTCAATTATTCGTTTTTTTTTTGTTATATTTTTTTCTTTCCCACTTCCCTAAAGTTGTTCTTACCTGTCCTTTGGATTCCTGGCTTCCTGGCTGCTCCAGTCAGTGCCCGTTGCTGCTTCTGCCGACTCCCGTGCTCATGGAGCGTCCCCATCACCATGGGAACGTCTCCATATACTAGAATGTACTGTCGGATTTGAGAATTACGTTGAAATCGCAATTCGATTTCAAGTTATAATAATCGAATTTCGATTTTAACTTAAAGGCTACTCTCCTATTGAAATAGCAATGTGATTAATTCAAGTTATAATAATCGAATTTCGATTTTAACTTAGCATTCGTTAATTCTAGCCTAATATGGAATATAGCAGTGCTAAGTTAAAATCAAAATTCGATTATTATAACTTGAATAATTCGAATTGCGATTTCAACTTGGACCTGGTTTACTATGGTTGGCTTGGTAGAATTAGCGAATATGACGAATGTATTCGTCATATTCCACAAAATTAATATAACGAATATATTCGTCATATTCCACAAAACGAAGATAACGAAGTATTCTGCATCTTCGTTTTAGCTACCTATTCATCAACTTCGCTAATTCTAGCAATCATATAGGAAAGTTTACTATAGAGACAGCTAAGTTTAATTCGCTATGCGATTATATTACTTTGCTTTTTTTTATAAATAGAATCATTATAATAATTATCAGGTATTATAATTATTCAATTTTATTTAATTTTTTAAAGCAGTCATATAATCGCATAGCGAATTAAACTTAGCTGTCTCTATAGTAAACTTTCCTATATGATTGCTAGAATTAGCGAAGTTGACGAATAGGTAGCTAAAACGAAGATGCAGAATACTTTGTTATCTTCGTTTTGTGGAATATAACGAATATATTCGTCTTATTCGCTAATTTTACCAAGCCAACCATAGTAAACCAGGTCCAAGTTGAAATCGCAATTCAATTAATTCAAGTTATAATAATCGAATTTTGATTTTAACTTAGCACTGCTATATTCCATATTAGGCTAGAATTAACGAATATGGAATATAGCAGTGCTAAGTTAAAATTTCAATTCGATTATTATAACTTGAATTAATTGCATTGCTATTTCAATAGGAGAGTAGCCTTTAAGTTACAATCACAATACGCGATTATTTAAATCGCATATTAATCGCGATAACAAGAATAATGACGAATATTCGATTTCAACTAATATAAAACGAATATTCGCAAATTTCGTCGAAATCGAATATTGCACCTGCCGCTCATCACTACATGCCACATCGAAGAGTCATCAACCATGAGATCAATGAAAAAGAGTTTAAATCGGATCCAAACTCTTTGCTGCCCTTGACTGTGCACAAGGATATTGGACGATTAAGGTGGATGAAAGGGATCAGTACAAACTTGGCTTTACATTTGGCAAACGACAGTATGCGTGGACCCGAATGCCCTTCGGGTACATAAATGCGGGCCATGAGTTTGCAGTGTTCATGCATAAGGCAATGCCTGATGCTGCTAAACGAGGTACCTTATCCTACAGTATGTGGATAACATCCTGATCAAAAGTACAACTTTTGAGGAACATATTCAGGAGTTGATAAAAGTACTAACCCAGCTGAGAAAAGCAGGTGTAAAACTTTCTTTGCAGAAGGCTCAATGGTGCTGGATCAAGGTTAATTTCCTAGGTCATGAAGTCACTGCGGATGGAATTAACCCACAGAAAAAGAAGGTGGAAGCAGTGACCAAGACAAAATCTCCTACAAATCTCAAGGAGTTGAGATCATTCCTGGGAATAATGAACTACTCACATAAGTTCATAGATAATTATGCTGAAATTACAAAACCTCTTTTGCAGTTGCTAAAGAAAGGAGTAAAATGGGAATGGAGTGAGCGTCATGAGCAAGCTGTAACCGAGCTCAAGGCCAAACTTATCCAGGCTCAATTCAGAAGGGGGAAAACCTTTCTTCGTGAAAACAGGTTTCACTGATAAAAGCAATTATTTTCCAAAAACACGAAAACCGAAACAAGATCATCCCCTATGCCAGCAAGTCCTTGTCACTGGTTGAGGTAAAATTCAATGATTGTGAGAAAGCATTATTGTCAACTGTGTGGGCTTTGCAATATTTTAGGAGTTTTATCCAAGGTGAAAGGATCATTGTGGAGACCGCACACCAGCCGCTGCAATACTTGCAGAGTGATCGTATAAGAGATGGAAACTTGTCAAACAGCAGGATAACGGGGGCGGAGCTAGCGCCGGACAGGAATGGACGTGTGCGCTTGAGCTCTGCAACTCAGACCCGGCTTTACTGCAGATAACTTTGGCAACCTAGCTAAAAAGATGGGTAAAATAGGCCAGCAGAGAGCAGGAGACTCGTCCCTCTCACACAAGCAAACAAACTGTGGAGATATGGACAAATTTGTGAAAAAAGCGGCGGCATTCTGCGCAGCAAGAGAAGCAAAGATGGTGCCGGAATCTCACAAAGAAACCGAGGAGAGCGAACCGGAGTTCCAAGCTGATGGTAGCGATACTGAAGATCATAAGCATCGCAAACACCTCCCGATCTCCAGAAAATATCTGGATTCAGCTCTACAAAGAGCGATGGAACCTCTCGTGAGCGAGCTATCCTCCCTCAGACAAGATGTTAGACATGTGGGCGGGAGAGTCTGGACTTCCAGACGGCCACAATAAGAAGCTTGCAGAAGTCCCAATCGCACCTTAATGATGCATTTAATGCCCTGGAGGACCAGGAAAACCGTGGGAGAAGAAATAACCTACGTTTCAGAGGGGTCCCAGAGACAGAAGCCCCACAAGACTCTTCTGATATTATAAAGGAGATTTGCGAGAGCCTTCTAGGCCCAGAACGTTCCGCCTCGATTGTCATTGAGCGGGCTCATCGTGCTACGTATTGCCTCTGTGCTTCCTAATCTATGTGATGATTCAGTATATAGGCGTCAGCATTATGTCATATTTTATTCGCATTACTTATGTCCTATATGCCATGTAGCGGCCTTGGACTCACACACCATTCTTGAAGTGTTACTTTAAAAATGTCCCCTTTGTAATGATCTATGCTCAATGGATATTATTCTGTCATATTACGTCATAAGGAACTTGAATCTAGGTTATAATGCAGATTCAACTCTTTATGACTTCTATAGAGTGGTCCACTATTAGATAATATTTCTAGAGTAATGAGTAGAGTTGAGCGAACACCTGGATGTTCGGGTTCGAGAAGTTCGGCCGAACCCGAACCCCATTAAAGTCAATGGGGACCCAAACTTTTCGGCACTAAAAAGGCTGTAAAACAGCCCAGGAAAGAGCTAGAGGGCTGCAAAAGGCAGCAACATGTAGGTAAATCCCCTGCAAACAAATGTGGCTAGGGAAATGAATAAAAATAAAAATAAATAAAAATTAACCAATATCAATTGGAGAGAGGTCCCATAGCAGAGAATCTGGCTTCACGTCAGCCACCACTGTAACAGTCCATTGTCATATATTTAGGCCCAGGCACCCAGGCAGAGGAGAGAGGTCCTGTAACATAGAATCTGGCTTCATGTCAGCAGAGAATCAGTCTGCATGTCATAGTAGAGAATCAGGCTTCACGTCACCCACCACTGTAACAGTCCATTGTCATATATTTAGGCCCAGGCACCCAGGCAGGGGAGAGAGGTCCCGTACCAGAGACTCTGGCTTCATGTCAGCAGAGAATCAGTCTGCATGTCATAGCAGAGAATCAGGCTTCACGTCAGCCACCACTGCAACAGTCCATTGGCATATATTTAGGCCCAGGCACCCAGGCAGAGGAGAGAGGTCCCGTAACAGAGAATCTGGCTTCATGTCAGCAGAGAATCAGTCTGCATGTCATAGCAGAGAATCAGTCTTCACGTCACCCACCACTGTAACAGTTCATTGTCATATATTTAGGCCCAGGGACCCAGGCAGAGGAGAGAGGTCCCGTAACAGAGAATCTGGCTTCATGTCAGCAGAGAATCAGTCTGCATGTCATAGCATGGAATCAGGCTTCACGTCAGCCACCACTGTAACAGTCCATTGTCATATATTTAGGCCCAGGCACCCAGGCAGAGGAGAGAGGTCCCGTAACAGAGAATCTGGCTTCATGTCAGCAGAGAATCAGTCTGCATGTAATAGCAGAGAATCAGGCTTCACGTCACCCAACATTGGAACAGTCCATTGGCATATATTTAGGCCCCGGCACCCAGACAGAGGAGAGGTTCATTCAACTTTGGGTTGCCCCGAAATATAATGGTAAAATGAAAATAAAAATAGGATTGAATGAGGAAGTGCCCTGGAGTACAATAATATATGGTTAAGGGGAGGTAGTTAATGTCTAATCTGCACAATGGATGGACAGGTACAGTGGGATCCATGCCTGGTTCATTTTTATGACCGTCAGCTTGTCCACATTGGCTGTAGACAGGCGGCTGCGTTTGTCTGTAATGACGCCCCCTGCCGTGCTGAATACACGTTCAGACAAAACGCTGGCCGCCGGGCAGGCCAGCACCTCCAAGGCATAAAAGGCTAGCTCTGGCCACGTGGACAATTTAGAGACCCAGAAGTTGAATGGGGCCAAACCATCAGTCAGTACGTGGAGGGGTGTGCACACGTACTGTTCCACCATGTTAGTGAAATGTTGCCTCCTGCTAACACGTTGCGTATCAGGTGGTGGTGCAGTTAGCTGTGGCGTGTTGACAAAACTTTACCACATCTCTGCTATGCTAACCCTGCCCTCAGAGGAGCTGGCCGTGACACAGCTGCCTTGGTGACCTCTTGCTCCTCCTCTGCCTTGGCCTTGGGCTTCCACTTGTTCCCCTGTGACATTTGGGAATGCTCTCAGTAGCGCGTCTACCAACGTGCACTTGTACTCGCGCATCTTCCTATCATGCTCCAGTGCAGGAAGTAAGGTGGGCACATTGTCTTTGTACCGTGGATCCAGCAGAGTGGCAACCCAGTAGTCCGCACACATTAAAATGTGGGCAACTCTGCTGTCGTTGCGCAGGCACTGCAGCATGTAGTCGCTTATGTGTGCCAGGCTGCCCAGGGGTAAGGACAAGCTGTTCTCTGTGGAAGGCGTATCGTCATCGTCCTGCGTTTCCCCCCAGCCACACACCAGTGATGGGCCCGAGCTGCGTTGGGTGCCACCCCGCTGTGACCATGCTTCATCCTCATCCTCCTCCACCTCCTCCTCATCCTCGTCCTCCTCGTCCTCCAGTAGTTGGCCCTGGCTGGCCACATTTGTACCTGGCCTCTGCTGTTGCAAAAAACCTCCCTCTGAGTCACTTCGAAGAGACTGGCCTGAAAGTGCTAAAAATGACCCCTCTTCCTCCCCCTCCTCGTCCTGGGCCACCTCCTCTTCCATCATCGCCCTAAGTGTTTTCTCAAGGAGACATAGAAGTGGTATTGTAACGCTGATAACGGCGTCATCGCCACTGGCCATGTTGGTGGAGTACTCGAAACAGCGCAACAGGGCACACAGGTCTCGCATGGAGGCCCAGTCATTGGTGGTGAAGTGGTGCTGTTCCGCAGTGCGACTGACCCGTGTGTGCTGCAGCTGAAATTCCACTATGGCCTGCTGCTGCTCGCACAGTCTGTCCAGCATGTGCAAGGTGGAGTTCCACCTGGTGGGCACGTCGCATATGAGGCGGTGAGCGGGAAGGCCGAAGTTACGCTGTAGCGCAGACAGGCGAGCAGCGGCAGGATGTGAACACCGGAAGCGCGAACAGACGGACCGCACTTTATGCAGCAGCTCTGACATGTCAGGGTACTTGTGAATGAACTTCTGCGCCACCAAATTCAGCACATGCGCCAAGCAAGGGATGTGCGTCAAACCGGCTAGTCCCAGAGCTGCAACGAGATTTCGCCCATTATCGCACACCACCAGGCCGGGCTTGAGGCTCACCGGCAGCAACCACTCGTCGGTCTGTTGTTCTATACCACGCCACAACTCCTGTGCGGTGTGGGGCCTGTCCCCCAAACATATGAGTTTCAGAATGGCCTGCTGACGTTTACCCCGGGCTGTGCTGAAGTTGGTGGTGAAGGTGTGTGGCTGACTGGATGAGCAGGTGGAAGAAGAGGAGGAGGAAGCCGAGAAGGAGGAGGTGGCAACAGGAGGCAAAGAATGTTGCCCTGCGATCCTTGGCGGCGGAAGGACATGCGCCAAACAGCTCTCCGCCTGGGGCCCAGCTGCCACTACATTTACCCAGTGTGCAGTAAGGGAGATATAGCGTCCCTGGCCGTGCTTATTAGTCCATGTATCTGTGGTTAGGTGGACCTTGCCACAAATGGCGTTGCGCAGTGCACACTTGATTTTATCGGATACTTTGTTGTGCAGGGAAGGCACGGCTTTCTTGGAGAAGTAGTGCCGGCTGGGAACAACATACTGTGGGACAGCAAGCGACATGAGCTGTTTGAAGCTGTCTGTGTCCACCAGCCTAAATGACAGCATTTCATAGGCCAGTAGTTTAGAAATGCTGGCATTCAGGGCCAGGGATCGAGGGTGGCAAGGTGGGAATTTACGCTTTCTCTCAAATGTTTGTGAGATGGAGAGCTGAATGCTGCCGTGTGACATGGTTGAGATGCTTGGTGACGGAGGTGGTGGTGTTGGTGGTACATCCCCTGTTTGCTGGGCGGCAGGTGCCAACGTTCCTCCAGAGGCGGAGGAAGAGGCCGAGGCGGCAGCAGCAGAAGAGGTAGCAGGGGGAGCCTGAGTGAATTCCTTGTTTTTAAGGTGTTTACTCCACTGCAGTTCATGCTTTGCATGCAGGTGCCTGGTCATGCAGGTTGTGCTAAGGTTCAGAATGTTAATGCCTCGCTTCAGGCTCTGATGGCACAGCGTGCAAACCACTCGGGTCTTGTCATCAGCACATTGTTTGAAGAAGTTCCATGCCAGGGAACTCCTTGAAGCTGCCTTTGGGGTGCTCGGTCCCATATGGCGGCGGTCAGTAGCAGGCAGAGTCTCTTGGCGGCGGGTGTTCTGCTTTTGCCCACTGCTCCCTCTTTTGCTACGCTGTTGGCTCGGTCTCACCACTGCCTCTTCCTCCGAACTGTGAAAGTCAGTGGCACGACCTTAATTCCATGTGGGCTCTAGGACCTTTTCGTCCCCTGCATCGTCTTCCACCCAGTCTTGATCCCTGACCTCCTGTTCAGTCTGCACACTGCAGAAAGACGCAGCAGTTGGCACCTGTGTTTCGTCATCAGAGACATGCTGAGGTGGTATTCCCATGTCCTCATCATCAGGAAACATAAGTGGTTGTGCGTCAGTGCATTCTATGTCTTCCACCGCTGGGGAAGGGCTAGGTGGATGCCCTTGGGAAACCCTGCCAGCGGAGTCTTCAAACAGCATAAGAGACTGCTGTATAACTTGAGACTCAGACAGTTTCCCTGGTATGCATGGGGGTGATGTGACAGACTGATGGGCTTGGTTTTCAGGCGCCATCTGTGCGCTTTCTGCAGAAGACTGGGTGGGAGATAATGTGAACGTGCTGGATCCACTGTCGGCCACCCAATTGACTAATGCCTGTACCTGCTCAGGCCTTATCATCCTTAGAACGGCATTGGGCCCCACCAAATATCGCTAAAAATTATGGCGGCTACTGGGACCTGAGGTAGTTGGTACACTAGGATGTGTGGCTGTGGCAGAACGGCCACATCCTCTCCCAGCACCAGAGGATCCATTAACACCACCACGACCATGTCCACGTCCGCGTCCTTTACTAGATGTTTTCCTCATTGTTATCGTTCACCACAACAACATAAATATTATTTGGCCCAATGTATTGTATTCAAATTCAGGCCTTTTTTTTAAAGACACCTAACACTATCTGGCTATCTATTTAGGTACCGTATTACACTAATACAGGCACAGCAATAACGACAGATTTGGATGACTATAAATTTGAGGCCTATTATTTAGGCGCTGGGTGACAGGTATACGTTTACAGTCAGAATTAGACTGGGATATGCACAGTAGCGTGTGTGTGAAGTTATTAAGAATGACCCTATGTGCACCTTGAATCTTATATACCCTTTTAAGGATAAATTTAAAGGAGGTCTGATACAGCAGAAACCACTAATTTAGAGAATTGCTAAATTGGGAATTGTATTTCAACCCAGAACAAAAACTGTGCTTTGACGGACACTAAATAACTTGCCCAGCCACAGCAATAATGACAGATTTGGATGAATATAAATTTGAGGCCTATTATTTAGGCGCTGGGTGACAGGTATACGTTTACAGTCAGAATTAGACTGGGATATGGCCAAAAAATAACCACACTATTGATGGTTAAATGCACTTGGTGACAGCTTGCCCCATATGTAGTATATGGCCAAATTATAACCACACTATTGATTTTTAAATGCACTTGGTGTGACAGCTTGATCCTGATGTAGGATATAGCCAAAAAACAACCACACTATTGAGGGTTAAATGCACTTGGTGACAGCTTGCCCCTGATGTAGTATATGGCCAAAAAATAACCACACTATTGATGGTTAAATGCACTTGGTGTGACAGCTTCACCCTGATGTAGGATATAGCCAAAAAACAACCACACTATTGAGGGTTAAATGCACTTGGTGGCAGCTTGTGCTGGCGCACCACAAGACACTAAATGGCCGCCGATTACCCCAGAAAAAAGTGACTGAAAAACGCTCTGGGAAGCCTAAAAACAGTGAGCAATTTAATAGCAGCAGTTCCATCATCCACAGCTGCAGATCGATCTCTGAATGAAGTCTTTTGGAGGAGTTAATCACTGCCTAATCTCGCCCTAACGTCGCAGCTGCTGCCTCTCCCCATACTGATCAGAGCAGAGTGACGTGTGGCGCTACGTGACTCCAGCTTAAATAGAGGCTGGGTCACATGCTGCACTGGCCAATCACAGCTATGCCAATAGTAGGCATGGCTGTGACGGCCTCTTGGGGCAAGTAGTATGACGCTTGTTGATTGGCTGCTTTGCAGCCTTTCAAAAAGCTCCAAGAAAGCGACGAACACCGAACCCTGTCATTTACAAAAATGTCCGGGTTCGGGTCCTTTTCACGGACACCCCAAAATTCGGTACAAACCCGAACTATGCAGTTCGGGTTCGCTCATCCCTAGTTAGAACACATATATTTAGTATATTAATAAATACTATTTAAATGTGTAACTATTCTTCTGATATTGTGTAAGTGGATCATATTATAAATAGGTAATGTAAGTACATTTGCTATGACTAGAAATAAATTATTACAAGGTTGGGTTCACAATTTGCAAATACACTGCGCAACCAATTACCGGGCAACCAAACCAGATACGTTTTACCATGTATTGTCATAGTTCTGAAGTTTGGTTATTGGCTATATATATATATATATATATATATATATTTTACAGGTATAACAAATGTTTTAACCGCTTTTTCACGTAAATGTACGTGAGGGAATGCGGCTTCATGCCTCATCCTCACGTGCATGTACGTAATGTGATCAGGCGGGTGAAGGAGCTGCACCCGCCCGATCAGCAGCACGGGCCCAGCTGTAACTGATAGCTGGGTCACTGCTGCATACACAGGCATCGCTGTATGTGGTGATGCCGGCGGATTAACCCATTAACATGCCGCGGTCAGCACTGACTGTGGCACGTGCAGGGTTTACAGAGAAAGGGGTCTCCCTCTGATTCCATCGACCCCTGCGCTGCGCTGACAGGGGACTGATGGTTTCCAAGGCAATCCTGATGCTTTCCACAGTCATTGGAGCCTGCCAGCAACAGAAGCCTAGGAGATCCAGCCTGAGGGTTGACAGTTCAATTCAGTACAACAATACATAATCTATTGTATTGAATTGATAAAAAAAAAAAAAAAGGTTCAAATAAAAAAAAGCCCCCTCACCCAAAAATTGTGTTTAAAAAAAAAAAAAAAAAACAGACATATTATGTATCGCCACGTCCGTAACGACGTGCTCTATAAAAATGTCATATAACCTACCACCTCAGGTGAACGCCGTAAAAAAAAAATAATTTTGCAAAAAAGTCACCTTACATCACAAAAAGTGTAATTACAAGCAATCAAAAATACATATTGTATGTGTAACGGTCATGTACACACACACACACACACACACACAGGGGGGAGGAAAGTGACCACTGCGCTCCACCCTCACCCCTGGCCCTGCCTACTTGCCTCACGAGTCCTGATAAAAGGGGACAACTGGACAGCAGTCCCTAACAGGATACGTGCGGCAAAGACAGACAAGACAAATAACGGATCGGGTCAAAACCAAGAGGACAACGCAGTACAGAGGGATAAGCAAAGAATGGTCAGGAGAAGCCGGGGTCATAAATACCAGGAGAGTCGAGAAGTACCAAAGGAGTCCGCAAAGAATAGTCAGGTTGAAGCCGAGTTCAATATGCTAGGAAGGATGCGCAGTACAGGAGGATCAGGTAAGTACACAGGTCACAGGTAGCCAACAACTGCCAGGAACCTAAATTAACAGGCAACCTGTGGCCAGCAGGCTGCCTGTATTTATAGTGGGGAGTGAGGGTCATGTGTTGTGGCCAGCGTCACATGACCGACAGACCGACCAGTCGAGCACCCAGTGATCAGCTCGGCGCTCAAGGCAGATCTAGGAACAGGGAGCCTCCCAAACACAGATCCTCGCTCCCGAAGCTAAGCAGCAAGTCTGCGGCTGATGGGAGATCGAGTGTGCCTTCGGCACCCCGTTACAGTACCCCCCCTTTTACGAGGGGCCACCGGACCCAAGACTTCAGGCGATGGCCTTTCAGGGTGTTCTAAATGAAATTTTCGAACAAGTCTAGGAGCATGAACCTTCCTGGCAGGTACCCAAGATCTCTCTTCAGGTCCATACCCCTTCCAGTGAATCAGGTACTGCAAGGAATTAGGCACCTTCCTGACATCCACTATTTTAGACATCACATACTCGACAGCATCATTAACAAGAACCGGCAGAGGTGAGGCTTTCGATAGTACTACCGGTTCAAAATATTTTTTAAGTAGAGATTTATGGAACACATTATGAATGTGGAATGACTCGGGCAGCTCCAACCTAAATGATACCGGGTTAATCACCTCCGTGATCTTATATGGTCCAATAAAACGAGGAGCAAACTTTTTAGAATCTACCTTAAGAGAGAGATTCTTGGAGGACAACCATACCTTATCCCCAACCTGAAAATTCACCCCCCTTGAACGTCTCCTATCGGCCTTGAGTTTCTGAGAACTTTGAGCCTTTTCTAAGTTCGATTGAACCCGGGCCCAAACTGTGCACAGTTCAGGAGGAGAGCCTATCCGCCTCAGGGTTAGAGGAGGAGACGGATGACCCAGAATGAAAACGGGGATGGAAACCATGGTTACAAAAGAAAGGTGAAACCCCAGCAGAAGAATTGACACGGTTATTCAAAGCAAATTCAGCCAATGGAAGAAATTTCACCCATAATTGCTGGTCATCAGCAACATACAACCTCAAGAATTGTTCCACAGACTGATTAAGGCGTTCAGTCTGCCCATTACTCTCAGGGTGGTAGGCAGAGGAAAAAGACAATGAAATTTGACATTTTTGACAGAAGGCCCTCCAGAATTTGGACACAAACTGCACACCCCTGTCAGAAACAATATTTTCCGGGATACCATGCAATCGAACAATTTCTTTCACAAAAATAGACGCCAGGGTTTTGGCATTCGGAAGTTTAGACAGGGGAATGAAATGGACCATCTTGCTAAACCTATCGACCACTACCCAAACTACAGTCTTACCCTCCGCCGGCGGTAGGTCAGTTATAAAGTCCATTGAGATATGGGACCAGGGTCTACTCGGAATGGGTAGGGGTCGTAGGTTACCAGCAGGGCGAGTCCTAGGTGTCTTGGACCTGGCACAAACCTCACAGGCTGACACGTAGGACTTGACATCCCTAGTTAGAGTGGGCCACCAATAAGATCTAGAAACCAGATCCTTAGTGCCCTCAACACCCGGATGTCCACAAAAGGCAGAATCGTGACACTCACCCAACAGCTGGAGACTAAATTGTACGGGAACAAACAACTTATCTGTTGGGGTGGATACCGGTGCCAGATGTTGTTCAGACCTAATGCGAGCCGAGATATCCTGGGTTAGAGCTGCTATGAAGATTTTTGCTGGTAGGATGGATTCAGGTGGTACCTCAGTAGGTTGAAAAGCATGGAAGCTCCGAGATAATGCATCCGCCTTCACATTTTTACTTCCCGGCCTGAACGTAATGGAAAAATCAAAACGAGTAAAAAACAGAGCCCATCTGGCTTGACGGGGATTCAACCTCTTAGCAGACTAGAGAAACATAAGGTTTTTATGGTCAGTGACAACAGTTACACAATGCATTGCCCCCTCCAGAAAATGCCTCCACTCCTCAAATGCCCATTTAATGGCCAGCAGCTCCCTATTCCCTATGTCATAGTTTCTCTCCGTGGGAGAGAATTTCCTGGAAAAGAAGGCACATGGTCTCAGGTTAGTAAGGCTAGCAGGACCTTGTGAAAGGACTGCTCCTGCGCCGTCCTCAGACGCATCCACCTCCACAATAAAAGGTCTCTCCTGATCAGGCTGGATCAGAATGGGAGCGCTACTGAATGCCTTTTTTAATTTTTCAAATGAAGAAATGGCCTCAGTAGACCAATTCTCCAAATCCGCCCCTTTCTTAGTAAGGTCGGTCAACGGTTTAGCAATTACGGAAAAATTCATAATAAATTTACGATAGTAATTGGCGAAACCTAAGAACCGTTGTAAGGCCTTTAAGGATGAAGGTCTTACCCATTCCTTAATTGCTAGTACCTTACCAGGATCCATCTTGAAGGCGTGAGGAGTCAGAACATGCCCTAGAAACAGAATCTCCTGTACACCAAAGACACATTTCTCTTGCTTAGCGGATAGCTGATTCTCCCTCAACACCTCTAATACTTGTTTAACATGAGACACATGGGATTCGAAGTCAGGAGAGAATATCAAAATGTCGTCAAGATAGACAATAACAAATTTACCTAAGAACTCCCTAAGAATGTCATTCATGAAGTTTTGGAACACAGCTGGGGCATTGCTGAGTCCAAAAGGCATCACCTGATATTCAAAGTGTCCTGCCGGAGTATTGAACGCCGTCTTCCATTCGTCTCCCTCCTTGATTCGGATTAGATTGTATGCCCCTTTTAGGTCAATCTTGGAAAACCAGGTTGCCCCCAGAACCTGGTTAAATAAATCCGGAATCAATGGGAGGGAGTATCTATTCTGGACAGTGATTTTATTTAATCTCCGGTAATCGATACATGGCCTAAGACCACCATCTTTTTTCTTAACTAAGAAAAACCCCACCCCCATAGGAGAGACAGAAGGTCTAATATGCCCTTTACCAAGGCTCTCCTTAATATAATATTCCATGGCCTTATGTTCGGGCATAGAAAGATTATAAATTTGCCCCTTAGGAAACTTGTCCCCCTCTACTAGCTATATAGTACAATTATAAGGTCTATGGGGGGGGGGGTAGAACCTCTGGGGTTGGTGATGAGAATACATCAGAATATTCCCTAACAACAGTGGGTAAAGTATCAGACTTTACTGAGACCCCAGCCTGTACCACGGACAAGCACGAGTCACACTTAGGCCCCCATCTCACCAACTCCCCCTTGGACCAATCTATAGTGGGGTTATGTAGTCGGAGCCAAGGCAACCCTAGTACCACCTCAACCGGTAGGTTCTCCAGGACTAAAAGGGAACATCTCTCTGAGTGGCACACACCCACGGTTAGAGAAATCTCTGAGGTACATGAGCTCACCGTACCACCAATAAGAGGAGTAGCATCAATAGCCATGACATGGATAGGAGTTGGTAAAGCAAACATTGGAATACCCAATCTTACAGCGTACTCAGAGTCAATAAAGCTGGCCGCTGAGCCAGAATCAATAAAGGCCTTACCCGGCCATTTATCTACCCCCAGAGAAATCGTAATGGGTACCAAAAGCTCACATTTAGAATAATCAGGGTGTACCTGGTCTTTAGGTTGCCTTGCCTTAGGAGACTTGACAGAGAGGACCTTCTTAGGACACTGGTTGATCCAATGGTCAGGATCTCCACAGTAAAAGCATTCTCCACGTCTGCGGTGAAGATTCCCTCCGGTCATGCCAACTTGCATGGGTTCCTCGGTGGAGACCTCAGCATTGTCTCTGGGATAGGCCTCTGGCTGGACCACCATCTGGAAGAGAACTGTTGTTCCTGTCATCTCTCTCTAACCCGTCGGTCAAGTCAGACAACAAGGGTCATCATCTCCTCTAAGGTCTCTGGAAGTTGATAACTGACCAGAAGATCCTTTAAATTATCAGACAGACCTGACCTGAACTGACTCTTCAGGGCTGGTTCGTTCCTTCCTGAGGGGACACACCACCTTCTGAATTGGGTGCAATAATCCTCCGCAGGTAGATTGCCCTGAATTAGTGCCTTTAGAGCTGTCTCGGCTACTAGAGCCCTATCTGGTTCATCATAGATGGTACCCAGGGCCTGAAAGAACCCCTCCACAGAAGTTTAACAACTGGCGCCAGCAGGTAAAAAGAACGTCCAGTCCTGAGGATCACCCTGTAGTTGGGAAATGATAATGCCCACGCATTGACTCTCGGGGCAAGAGGACATGGGGGCGCAAATGGATGTAAAGTCTGCAACTCTCCTTAAAAGAGAGAAACTTCTTCCGATCTCCAGAAAAGGGTTCTGGGAGCTTAATCTGGGGCTCAAAATGCGGACTGGAGGCCTGAGGAGTGGAAGAACCTTGCCCTAACTCAATAGAACCGAGTTTTTCCCCTAGCTCCTGCACCATCTGCGTCAGATTAGAGACATGGTCAGTCAGGGTCACCAGAGGATTCATTATACAGTGGTTATTGGGCCTGTTAATCTGTAACGGTCACGTACACACACACACAGGGGGAGGATAGTGACCACTGCGCTCCACCCTCACCCCTGGCCCTGCCTACTTGCCTCACGAGTCCTGATGACAGGGGACAACTGGACAGCAGTCCCTAACTTAGGATACGTGCAGGAAAGACAGACAAGACAAATAACGGATAGTGAACGGACCGGATCAAAACCAAGAGGACAACGCAATACAGAGGGATAAGCAAAGAATGGTCAGGAGAAACCGGGGTCATAAATACCAGGAGAGTCGCGAAGTACCAAAGGAGTCCGCAAAGAATAGTCAGGTTGAAGCCGAGGTCAATATACCAGGAAGGATGCGCAGTACAGGAGGAACAGGCAAAGGATCGTCAGGGAACAGGATCAGGTAGGTACACGGGTATCCAACAACTGCCAGGAACCTAAATTAACAGGCAACCTGTGGCCAGCAGTCTGCCTGTATTTATAGTGGGGAGTGAGGGTCATGTGACGTGGCCAGCGTCACATGACCGACAGACCGACCAGTCGAGCACGAGTGATCAGCTCAGCACTCAAGGCAGATCTACGAGCAGGGAGCCTCCCAGCTAGCAAAGCCGCCCTGGGAACGAGGTCAAACACAGATCCTTGCTCCCGAAGCTAAGCAGGGCTGAAGCTGATGGGAGACCGAGTGTGCCTTCAGCACCCCGTTACAGTATGTACCACAAGATAGTACCAATAAAATCATCATCTCTTCCCGCAAAAAAATGAAAATCTTCCTAAGACAATCACCCAAAAGATAAAAAAAATATGGCTTTCAGAATATGACACTAAAATATTATTATTTTTTTTTCAAAAATGCTTTTAATATGAAAAGCTGAAATAAATGTAAAAAAAAAAAAAAAAAAAATTGACATATTAGGTATCACCACGTCTGTAATCATCTAGCTTTATGAAACTATAACATGATCTATCCCCTCAGGTGAACGCCATAAAAAATAAAAACTATGACAAAAATAAAAACTTATTACAAAAAGTGTCATTCCAAGCGATTAAAAAGTCATACACACCCCAAAATGGTACAAATAAAACTGTCATATCTTTCCTCAAAAAATTAGACTCTACCTAAGACAATCGCTTAAAAGGTATAAATAAAATATGGCTTTCAGAAAATGGAGACACTAAAACATGATTTATTTTTCCTTCAAAAATGCTTTTATAGTGTAAAACTGAAATACATTTAAAAAAAAGTATACATATTAGGTATATCCACGTCCATAACAACCATCTCTATAAAAATATCACATGGCCTAACTCCTCAGGTGTACACCATAAAAAATTAAAATAAAAACAGTACCAAAAATGCTATTTTTTGGTCACCATATATCACAAAAAGTGTAATTCCAAGCGATCAAAAAGACATACGTACCCCAATATAGTACCAATAAAACTGTCATCTCTTCCCCCACATAGGACAATCGCCCGAACGATAAAAAAAAGTATGGCTTTCAGAAAATGGAGAACACTAAAACATGATTTTTTTCTTAAAAAATACTTTTTTGTGTAAAACTGAAATAAATGTAAAAAAAGTAAAAATAATAGGTACGCTGCTTCCATAAATACCTGCTCTTTAAAAATATCACATAAACTACCCCCTCAGTTGAACGCTGTTAAAAAAAGTGTCATATTGAATGGTCAAAAATTCATATGTACCCAACAATGGTACCAATACAAAATTCTGCTCTTCCTGCAAAAAAAGAGGCCCTGCAAAAGACGATCGGCAGAAAAAAAAAAGAAAGCCTAAGAGATCCAGCCTGAGGGTTGACAGTTAAATTCAGTCCAATCTATTGTACTGAATTGAAACAGGGAAACAACAAAATGCACATATTTGGTATTGTCGTGTCCGTATCAACCTGCACTATAAAAGCAACACATGATCTATTCTGTCAAGAGAACTCAGTAAAAAAAAAAAAAAAAAAAAAAAACTGTGCCACAACAGACATTTTTGGGTTACCTTGCCTCACAAAAAGCGCAATATTGAGCAACCAAAAATCATATGTACCCTAAAATAGTACCAATTAAAATGTCACCTCATCCCATAGTTTACAAAATAGAGTCACTTTTTGGGAGTTTCTACTCTAAGGGTGATTAAGGGGGTCTTCAAATGTGACATGGCAACCTAAAATTATCCCAGTGAAATCTGCCCTCCAAAATCCATATGGCGCTCCTTTCCATCTGCACCCTGCCATAAAGCAGTGTTTCAGTAAACTGCAGAATCAGGGTAATAAATATTGAGTTTTCTTTGGCTGCTAAACCTTCCTGTGTTACAGGGGAAAATAGATTAAAATAGAACATCTGCACAAAAAGTGAAATTTTTAAATTTCACCTCCATTTTCCTTTCATTCTTGTGGACCACCTAAAGGGTTAAGAAAGTTTGCAAAATCAGTATTGAATAACTTGTATGGTTTCTAAACTGAGGTCATTTATGGGTGGATTCTACTATGTAAGCCCCAGAAAGTGACTTCATAACTGAACTGGTCCTTATACAGTATTTTTTTGAAATTTTCTTAAACATTTTAAGAATTTCTTCTAAAATTCTAAGCCTTCTAACGTCCTGAAAAAAATTTACGTTTACAAAATGATGCCAACATGAAGTAGACATCTCAGAAATGTACAGTAACAACTTTTTTATGTGGTATCACAATCTGATTTAAAAGAAGAGTTATTTAATATTTTCCCAATTATTTAATTTTTTCCAATTTTCTGTAAATTTGGGATTTTTTATAAAAAAATGTGAAACATATTGATTCAAATGTACCACTAACATGAAGTACAATCTGTCACAAGAAAACATTCTCAGAATCGCTTATATAAGTCAAAGCGTTCCAGAGTTATTACCACATAAACTTAAACTTGTCAGATTTGGAAAATGTGGCTTAGTCCTTATGGTGAAAACTGGCTTGGTCTTGAAGGGGTGAAAGCATATATAACTTGTTTAAAAATATGCAGCAAATCATTGGATCAGAAAACTTGAATATTCAAGATTTTGTAACAGTTTTACGGAACACCGTACTATTACAACATGTGAGCCCAGTCTTAGTAAGTATGCAAGTCATAATCAGTATTTATTAGTAATTTAATAATATTATTATTTTACCATTAGAAGTAATGACATACCTCCAGAATCTGATTGATGTGGTAACTTCTGACTGCCAGGACCCCAAGAAATCTTCCGAATATTGGGGCAGGTATTAGACCCCCAGCACAGAATTTACAGTTTTCCTTGAACATTGATATTCACAGTCACCCACTGTGCAAGTAACTGCAGCACATTACCCTGCTCCAGAGGTATAGCTAGGCTTTCCTGCACCCTTGGTATGCACTCAAGGCCTGTTTCAAAGGTCGAACATTGACTTATAGGAAAACTGCCTTACATCTGGTGGCATTAGAGGCAGAGCTTGTTAAGAGCTAATTTGCATCCCATTTTTCCCAGAATTCCAGAGGAGAATGTATGGCCGGTATGTCTCCTCACGCCGATTAGGGCACTCTCTCCGCAAGGAGAAATAGTATCCCCCAAATCCTGACTCATGCCTCACAGCAATGAAGCTAGTACTCTCTGCTCTGATGAGGGGAAATCACCCCAATATAACTGTCTGCAGAGGCACTGGCTTATTTATTATCCAAGTCATGTCTCAAGGCCTATTTAAAAGGTTTAACATTGAATTATAGGCTAGCTGTCTTACATCTGGTGGCACCAGAGACAAAGCTTGTTAAAAGCTCAATCGCATCCCTTAAAAAAAAAAAAAAAATCTGTAAATTGGGCCATTAAAAATACAACTCATCCCACAACAAACATGCCCTCACAAGGCTACATCAAAGGAAAAATGGGGAAAAAAAGCTATGGCTCTTGAAATTTTATGATTTTTCACTGGCAATTTGTTTTGCTTTTTTCATGACTATTTAGTATCTATATTAGGAACAGCTCTTAGTGAACAAATGTGAATAAATGCACACTACTGCAATTGAAGTGTACAGATTTATTGGGCTTGATAAAAGCGTTTGTAGAGCTATAAAGATTTTACATGTGAGATTGTTAGAAGACCTGTTCTGCAGACAAGGGCCTATTCACACGAGTATTGTAAAACGGGTCTTTGTTCTGTCCTCTAAAAACAAGACAATTTTTCATCCATGTGTAATCAGCATTGCCTCCGACTGCACCCGCGTGTCCATTTTTTCTGTCCATGCGGCATCAGTATGTCATCAGTTTTCTACGTTGGTCTCCTGGGAACCATTGGGGAATTTATTTTTTTATGGACTCATGTAGTTCATTGGTTGAGTCTAGTGTGAGAATTAAACCAAAGTAGAGCATGGTGCAAGTTTCTCTCCACTAGCCCTTTGACTATAATGTTTTCATTTTTATTCCATATGCTGTTTGTTAAACACTCTGGCAACACACGAACACGAACATTGGTTGTCTGAATAGCAGTCTATTCAAAAAACTTTCTGCAGAAGATCAATCTGTCCTTGATGTTTTTTTTGGAGAGAAGTGGCTTCTTTGCTGCCCTTCTTGACACCAGGCCATCTTCCAAAAGTCTTCGCCTCACTGTGCGTGCAGATGCGCTCACACTTGCCTGCTGCCATTCCTGAGCAAGCTCTGCACTGGTGGCACTCCGATCCCGCAGCTGAATCCTCTTTAGGAGACGATCCTGACGCTTGCTGGACTTTCTTGGACGCCCTGAAGCCTTCTAGACAAGAATTGAACCTCTTTCCTTGAAGTTCTTGATGATCCTATAAATTGTTGATTGAGGTGCAATCTTAGTAGCCACAATATCCTTGCCTGTGAAGCCATTTTTATGCAACGCAATGATGGCTGCACGCGTTTCTTTGCAGGTCACCATGGTTAACAATGTAAGAACAATGATTTCAAGCCTCGCCCTCCTTTTAACATGTCAAGTCTGCCATTTTAACCCAATCAGCCTGACATAATGATTTCCAGCCTTGTGCTCGTCAACATTCTCACCTGAGTTAACAAGACGATTACTGAAATGATCTCAGCAGGTCCTTTAATGACAGCAATGAAATGCAGTGGAAAGTTTTTTGGGGGATTAAGTTAATTTTCATGGCAAAGAAGGACTATGCAATTCATCTGATCACTCTTCATAACATTCTGGAGTATATGCAAATTGCTATTATAAAAAATTAAGCAGCAACTTTTCCAATTTCCAATATTTATGTAAATCTCAAAACTTTTGGCCACAACTGTACACTTGCTTGGCTGTTTTTAGAACTCCTATAGAAGTTAATGGAACATGCTGGGAATTGTAGTTGCACCACAGCTGGATTACAACAAGTTGCTGTCTCCTGGTCTACAGTATACCTTTAAATTGATAATATATACTGATAAGGTATATTTTTTGTAATACTACATTTATAGCTTTTTTTATGCTTTAGTGCTCTTGCATAATAACAACTCTTCAAGTTCCCTAACATTTTTTTTTTTTACTTAGCTGTATTAAGATTTATTTTTTGTAGCACTACAAACGTTTTTTATTTGAAGGTACACACCAACCTAAAATGCTCTTGTTCATGGCAGACCTGGGGCCTTTGTTAAGACAATGGCTGCCATGACATCCTATAGCACCACACATTCCTCTCCTAGGGGCACAGATGGATTTGCAAAGAATCCTCTCTCTTTTAAAACACGTAGGTGTCATGATCCACATGACCATTGCATAGGTGTTATAAAAGAAAAAGAAAAAAAAATTGGGGTTAGTCAGCACACCCCAGTGCACAGGTGCACGTCGCCATGGCTGGGACCACGAAAGCAAAAATAAATTATTCAACAGCAATCTGCAAATACGAATAACAAAGTAAATACAATAGTGTCATACATACTATAGACAATGTACTAGTGCTAAGGCTACGTTATAAATGTGAGATTCTTGGCAAATACATTTTGTACAAAATTATTTGTGCCAGTGGCAAGGAGATCTCTTTATAACAGGAACCTACACTAAATAACTTCACAGTAGTTATGACAGATATGTGCCCCCTCACACTTCCTCACTAAAACAATATAGCACTTCCATAGGTTAAACTCTTTACCAATCAAAACCCCTTAACCCCAACCTGCCTGACCTTATTAAAAATAACCTTCAATACTTTCTGGTGAGAAATTTTCCTGCCAAAACTACTGCCACAGGCATCACAGGGATTATCATTAATAGAGATGAGCGAAGTTTTGAAAAAGTTGATTTGGCAATTTCACCAAAATTCACCAAGAAATTTGATTTGTTCCAAATTAATTTGTCATCAATCACTATAAATCAATTATACCCAGACCACTCTGCCTTATGCCTCTTTCACACGGGCTTATATTGCGGACCCCATTTGCGGATCTTCAATACACGGGTGCCGTTGCGTGGGCATTCCACATCACGAATGCGGACCCATTCACTTCAATGGGTCCGCAAATCCGGAGATGCGGAATTGTGTGGAACGGAAGCACGGAACGGAACCCTATGAAAGCAATACGGACTGCTTCCGTGGGGTTTCGTCCCATACTTCTGTTCCGCAAAAATATAGAACATGTCCTATCTTTTTGCAGAACGGCTGGATCGTGGACCCATTAAAGTGAATAGGTCCGCAATCCGCTGCAATTGCCCCACGGACTGTGCTTGTGCATTGTGGCCCGCATTTTGCAGACCGCAGCACGACCACGGGGTGCACTCGCCCGTGTCAAATAGGCCTTAAGGTAAGGCTACACGGAGAGGCCATGCTGTGTGGGGGTGGCGGCTATGCTGAGGTGAAGAACCACATGGCCAATTAGCCCGCAGCTGCATTTTATTTAATAATAAAGGCCTCACTGTATAGTCGGTCTTCATTGTTATGGCCGTGCAGCACATTACTCCAACCCCAGCGCTAACCTGCCCTATAGGTGGGAGCCCTTCTTCTGCCATCTGATTTTCCTCCTTTTCCAGATCATCTAATATTGTTGAGAATATGTAGAAAAAACTAAGGTAATGGTGGCTCACTGTGCCTTTAACAAAGGAGTGGTGCTGCAAAGCCCTGTTGGTCCACCAAACCAACACAATAGTATATGTAGAAAGTAAAAAATTGGGCTGAGCACTCAAATACTGGAATACTGCATGTATAGGGTCATATATTATTTATTCTCTGCAAAGCATACACAATAAAAACAATATAAAACTGACATATATAGCAATTACGGACATAAGATAAATTCAGCATAAAATGGATATAAATAAATGTGATGATATAATGCAATATAATTTCAGTTGATCCTCTCACATGAAGGGGTTAAATTCATGTAGTAGTAGAATCAGCAGGTTTGGTGTGTGTATCCACCTCAGGTTATAATGGTGAGTGTTTATACACCTTGGCCCAGATTTATCATTAGCTCAGGTTAGAATAATGGAGTGAAAAAGTCCCCCAAAAAGTCCCAAACGCTAAAACTGCGCACAAATTTGCGACTTTTTTCTGCTCTGCACTATGCTCGCCAGTTTTCTGAAAGTGGGCGTGTTTTCTTATGTAAATTAATCTCTAGACAGATTGGGACTATTTAAAAAGTCGCCAAAAAGTCACAATTTCACTCCAGTGAGGACCATGCTTATCTTATGAGACTTTCTAATAGAACATGCGACTTTTTCATAAAAACTTGCAACTTTTTCGTAAAGATGTGCGACTTTTGAAAAGCTGCTTACTGACTGATAAACTGCTACCATCAAACCACATTTATTACAGTCTTAAAGGGCCGATCATAAAACTGACTTTAGCCATATGTTAAAGTAGAGTGAGCTGTCAGAGTCATGATAAATCTGGCCCCTTAAGTTCAGTTTGCCAGTGTCATTAATAGATTAATTGGCAGGTGTGTCCCTCCACCTGCAGGAATATACCCACTCTAATCCAAGACAGATTGCTAACAAATGAAGCGGTCATAGGTAATCTGTAAAACAATCGTAAAATAGGCGATATGGCAGAAAGATTTGCGGTGTATGTGTGGCGTCCCACTATACCGCACTGCCTAAAACGCCTTTTACCTTTCTGGACGGCTTCTATTGCTGTAAATGTTTTTTTTGTGAACTGGCCCGTTCATATGATCCTCAATTGAACAGGTTTGTGGTGAGTATTACAGGGATCTCAAGGTGTGTAATGCAGCCAGTGTCCGGCAACACCAGGGAGGCGGTGGGGTTCCAGAGGGATATCTTTCAATTTAGATTTTTCAAAGAAGACAGTGGATAAGGGCAAATATGTTGTTGTTCATCCGTACATACAGCAAGTCCTAACCAAACGCGTTTCGGTGTTTCCACTATACCCCTTCCTCAGTAGGAAGGGGTACCACATTTTGGATCTCCTATCAACAGGAATATTTTTTCCATCTGTATAATGGAAACAAACTGAACCGTTATGAGCCCCCATAGACATGTATTAGGACGGAGCAAAATTGAATGCCTCTTAAAGGCTTCCGTTTTCCATTCCGTCCTAGAATTCTGTTGTATTCTGTAATAACTCTGTCATAACGGAACCTATAACGGAATTCAATAATGCCGATGTGAACACGGCCTAAGCCAGTTTGCCTTTGCACCAGTTTTGAAAATTTTCCCCCAATGACTTTCTGCTACTGATAGACGAACATCTGCCGGGACGGTTCACGAACGCGATCGAATGTTCAAACCACAAGTTTGCGGGGGGCCCCATTCACTTTAATGGCAGGCGAACCAGAAAAACCATCAGCTCATATTAGCAGCCACCAAATACTTAGTAGAAGTGCACAAATAGTCCCACAACATGGACAGTGACATATTAGAGGGGGATCAATGACAAAAATTCCCACAAAAAATATGTATCTTAATCAGGGGACATTTTTATGCATCTTAAAGGGAAATTCTCTGAAATGTGCCCTGTCGGAGCCTAGAAAATTTTTATATAAAAATTTATATTAGAGGATTAAAAGGGGGTAGGATCATATTTTACCTCAGTAGTGCGGCAATAATTATTTGAGTGACAGAGGTGGTTTACATCTCCTGCCTCTGTACAACAATGTCACAACACCCCTTTTCTGAGGTTTATATGTCGCTCCTCATCTGAATACAATGCCTCTATGATGATGGTTCTTGGATTATGTGTGAATCAAGAGACATAAGGAATATAGGATATGCGATTTTTAATTTCTCTTTTATGTTTTTGTATATTTGGTTTTGCATTGCCCTTACTTTTGCCCGAACAGTTACCATTGGTTACGCTCAGTAATAGACACTGGAGCGAAGGTGGTCATGTTCACACATGTATTCAGTTGAGTAGTTACGCACTACGGGGATAGTCTTGTGTGTAATATTGGCTAATAAATTATCCTTTGATAGTGTCCCCCATTTTAAGCAAATAACAGAATAAAGTTAGGTTGTTATTTAATTTTTAGCGTCCATACAAATACTGTGATCTGGAATTATTGGAGACATAATTGTGAATATCCATTAATAATTACGGTGAAATTTGTTCTCTCACCCAGTTAAGCCAGTACCCTCTGTTCTGCACTGATGAGGGGCAATCACCCTGAAACAGCTGTCTGCAGATGAGGTTCTGGCTTATTTAATATCCAAGTCATGTCTCAAGGCTTATTTTTTTGCAATTATCTTTTTTTATTAAAGCACTGTGCAGAATACAGAGTGCAGAAGTAATGTACAAAATATTACAATTTTTTTACATGAATCATCAGAAAAAAAAAAAAGCCATAGAAATGCAATAATAATCTCAATCATTGAAAGTTAGCCAATACGGCACAGGTAAGATTGTCAATTTAACAAAGACAGCAAATTACACAGTAAACCGTCAAGTTCCACAAAAGAACATGGAGATCAGAGAACAAACACAGGGGAGACTCTACAAGATAAGACAGGAAGGTAAGGGAAGTATAGGGATAGGTATAGTGAGTTTCTATGAGCATGAGTCAGAGAATTCGTATCATATTTGCCATATTTTCTCAAATCGATCGACCCGATTGGCCAAGATAACTGAAAGATGTTCCATTTTCCTAACCTCAGTAACGCTTGTAATAAGATCAATCTGCTAAGGCGAGACAGACCTCTTCCAAAAACTCGCAATCAGGCATCTAGCTGCTGTCAGTCAATGGAAACCTAATATGGAGAAGTCGGAAGAGGATGTCCTGAACCCTTGCCCAGAAAGGACGTATCAAGGGACATTTCCAAAAAATTTGAATATGAGAGCACACACCCAATCCACATCTCCAACACCTAGCTGAAATATCAGGATTGAGATGTCTTAACAGCTGCGGAGTGTGATACCAGAACATTAACACTTTATGGGAATTTTCTCTGTGAGTGACATAGGAGGAAGTCAACGCTACTCTATTCCAGATCATCCTCCACTCCTCAAGTGAAAGAGTGTGATCTAAAATCATCTCCCATTTGATCATATACGCATGCTTAGCTAATTCGGGAGAGGAGGATAGAATAATGTAAGTTTCAGAGATAAGTCCCCTGGTGGAGTCTGAGAGCTTACACAATTTTTCAAACACAGTTGGTGTGAATACCTGTGAAGAATTATATAAGCTTTGGAGAAAGTGTTGTAATTGGGTATGTTGATAGTTAGCAAATTAAACGAGGTTTTAAGGCTCTCAAAAGGTAGTAGTCGCAGAGTTCTGTAGTCAACAAAATCCGCAAATCGGAATAGTTTATGAGAAAAGCATGGTGTAAGGAAAGATGACTCCATACCCATCGGGAACAGCGGATTAAATAAAAAGGAGATCATAGACAATTTCTCAGAAGCTAAGGGAAAGTGTTTTTTGCATTTTTTCGCCATATGTTATATGTGAAGGACATCTGTCCCAGTAATTTCGTAGTTAGTGTCGGGAGGGAGTTGGGATGTATAGGTGCTATCCACAGCTTATTAATCTCCATCCACCTGGAGTAAGCAAAAAGCGTGGACCACACCGGTAATATCCTTAGATGCATAGCCTAATAATATCTGGTAATATCTAAAACCGCTAGCCCGCCCTGCGATTTAAGTGCCGTAAGGGTGTTACATGCTATTCATTGTCATTTCCCGTTCCAGATAAACTGGAGTATAGAGGACAGGAAACCCCTCAACTCTTTTTTTGGCACAGCAGCTGGCAGAGTTTCAAACAAATATAATAGCTTGGGCAGGACAGACATTTTAACCGCAGCAATACAGCCGAATAGGGATATGGGTAAGGACATCCAAACAACAGTGGAGACAATGGACATCCCTGAGGCATACCGTTATATATGGGAAACCCGTTGAATGGGGTGTGAGGGATTTTAATGGTCGCTGCAGGTTGAGCGTATAGTGTATGTAGAGTATTGATGAATGCGTCCTTAATGCAAAAGGCCTGCAAGGTGGAGAACATAAATGACCAACTTAGGCTACTTTCACACTAGCGTTCGATCGGATCCGTTCTGAACGGATCCGATCATAATAATGCAGACGGAGGCTCCGTTCAGAAAGGATCCGTCTGCATTATTTTAGCATATAACAGCTAAGTGTGAAAATAGCCTCGTACGGATCCGTCCAGACTTTCAATGTAAAGTCAATGGGGGACGGATCCGCCTGAAGATTGAGCCATATTGTGGCATCTTCAAACGGATCCGTCCCCATTGACTTACATTGTAAGTCTGGACGGATCCGCACGCCTCCGCACGGCCAGGCGGACACCCGAACGCTGCAAGCAGCGTTCAGCTGTCCGCCTGTCCGTGCGGAGGCGAGCGGAGCGGAGGCTGAACGCCGCCAGACTGATGCAGTCTGAGCGGATCTGCTCCATTCAGACTGCATCAGGGCTGGACGGCTGCGTTCGGGTCCGCTCGTGAGCCCCTTCAAACGGAGCTCACGAGCGGACCGACGAACGCTAGTGTGAAAGTAGCCTTAAACGGTAAAACACCTTTTTGGCATCAAGACTTAATAGTAAAGCTATTATGTTTATTGATAATTTCTATTAGATCAATAGTTCTCCTCATATTATCACCACCTTGACGGTCCCTGACAAAACCCACCTGGTCTTTGTGTATTAATTGTGGGAGCCAAGTTGAAAGTCGATTGGCGAGGGTTTTGGTAAAAAGTTTTAGGTCGGAGTTGAGAAGAGCTATAGGCCTATAATTAAATCCTTTACCGGTTTTGGAAGGAGTATTATATATGGCTGTAAGATTGAGGCAGGTATCGGGATCCCTGAAAGAAGTTATTGAAGAGTGCAGTTAAATGTGGAAAGAGTATAGAGGGAAATGTCTTATAATATAAGTAAGGTAGGCTGTCTGGTCCGGGGGATTTATTGTTAGGAAGTTGTTTTAAGACCTCCTTCAGTTCCTCTCTCGTAATTTGTGTTTTTAGTGAGAAAATTGCCTCTCCAGACAGTTGTGGCAAGTTACAATGAGACAGAAAGGAGTGAAAAAGTGTTTGGCGTTTTGTCTGATCAGACGGTACCTGTTGAGAGAGGCAGTACAGGGACGCATATTATTCTTGAAAAAGGTTTGAGATAGCACCTGGTTCATATAACAGCGTGCCATCAGCCTTTCTCAGGACCGTTGGTTGTCCTGAGACTTTAGAGTCCCGCAGTTGATGTGCTAGGATAGTATTGGATTTGTTACCCTAAGTATAAAACCTTTGCCTTTAATACAACAATAACTTTTCAGTTTATTGATAGGCCAACTCGCGCAATCTAGCGCGCAACATTACTATACGGCGCAACAAGTCGTGAGAGGGTTGTAAATTCAACTGGGTCTCCAAATCTTTTAACTGGGTCTTGACAGTAGTTTGTTGCAGTTTACGGTCTTTTTTTTAATCTGGACCCCATAGCAATACAGTTACCCCTGAAAAATGACTTGTGTGCCTCCCACAGTGTGGACATAGAGGATACAGAAGACTGATTAAGAGTGAAGTATTCGGAAAGAGAGTCATGCAACTCTTGCCTAAGTATTGGTTTAGCAAGGAAGGTTTCATTCAACCGCCAGTTGTAGACTTTCGTAAGGTACCCAGAAGCTTTAATGGTGATAGATATAGGCGCATGGTCTGACCATGTAATGCTTCCCACCTCTGCTGCACCTAGCATTCTAAGGGCTGGGATATTCCCCAAAAATAATCTATATTAGTATGTGTGCAATGTGGATGGGAATAAAAGGTATAGGATTTAGAAGTGGGATAGTTTATTCTCCAGAAATCATATAGTGCATACTTTTGAATCAGGCGTCTAAATAAGCGTGAGAGCCTATATTGAGCAGACGAGGGTGCAGCTTCATTAGTAGACAATCTATCCCAATGCTCAGAGAAAGAGATATTGAAATCCCCTCTTATGATCATTGCTGCTAGTAAGTAGCTAGAAAGATTCATAAACACCTTGTTAGGGAAGGGTGTTTGAGCAGTATTAGGGGCATATAAATTGCACAGTAAAAGTGGCTTACCATTAAGAATGACATGTCTGCCATCAACATCAGACACATGTGAGTCGACTTGTATAGGATAATTAGCAGATAGAAAAATAGCAACCCCGCAGTCTTTCTGCCGGCTGTTGAAGAGTAAACTCGCGGGAATGATTTGGCTGCAAATCTAAAGGAGCCCTCTCTGTCAAAATTTGCCTCTGGAGGAAGACTACGTCAGCTTTTTGAGAGCGACATTCATAAAAGGCCAAACAACGCTTGATGTTTGAATTAAGGCCCTTTACATTTAGTGATATACATTTAATCATTTTCCATGTATACAGAGGGCCCGATACCTTCTATAATAAGTACAGCAAGTGTTCCTCCAGGAGTCTTCCGACTAAAGATGCCTCCAGAAATCCTTAGTACACCCAAGGCGAAACTGCAATACCTAGAAATATGAGAAGAGGGAGGAAAACACAGAAGGGAGGGAAAAAACACAAAAGACTTTAAACACAAATCAGAAAAACCACCATATTTTCAGTACCCAGATAGATATTAATATATTATGCCAAAAAGAGTCCAACAAGCCCTGCAGTCTGACCCCTACATTAAGTAAAATAGGGGAAAGAGAAAGGGTAAAAAAAAAAAACATTTTGAGGGAGCGAGACTGAACGCTCCCAAAGATAAGGCACTCAAGGGATGTGAGCAAATAAGAAAGAATATAGCCAAAAAGGAGAATGATATGCAAAAAGAATGTATCATTATCTCTAATAGTGAGGACGCCACATAATTACACGGCACTAAACAGGAGATGTGCAGTGGGGGTCATCCCCCAGTAGGCTGTTCATGGGGGAGTAGCATGAGATCTGGATTCAGCTAGTCCATCCTGCAAAGGTGAGTGATGCCTCTTCTTTCAGACCGTATGCCAAATTGGAACTGGAACAGGCGATGGGTCTGGAACCTCCCAATCTTCCATTGCAGGCACAGAGATGTCAAGACCGGAGCAAAAAGAACGGAAGATCCAAGTGCGCACGGAGAATGGATGACTTGCTGTTCCTAGAGGCTATCAGTGCGAAAGGAAATCTCAATCTATATGGGATTTTCTTCTCTCTTAAGTGGACAAGTAGTGGCTGCAGGGTCTTCCTCTTCTGGAGTGTCAGCCACGATAGGTCCTGATATATTTGGACCGTAGCGCCATGAAAGTCAATGGATCGCAGCAGGCGAGCTTTGGCCATAATACTTTCTTTTAACTGGAAGTCATGAACACAGTATATAACATCACGTGCCTGCGCTAAAAAGGATTTAGGGCGCAATGCCCTATGAGCTCGATCCAGTTTTATAACTTGCGGCTGTGGAGCACCCAGTTTCATATTAAAAAGCTCTGTCAGAGTAACCTGCAGATTCTCATCTGTGGTCAGTTCAGGGAGGCCCCTAATTCAGATATTGTTTCTGCGTCCTCTATTGTCAAGATCTTCTAAATGGCATGGCATGTATTTTCCCGTATAGTATGGGAGTGAGCTGTGATAAGGGACTGTAGATGGGCAACATATCTGCGGGTCTCATCATGATCCAAGTCAATGCGAACAGACATTTGTTTCAGATCTTGCCTTAAAGAGGAAATTTCAGATTTGCAAGCACTCCTCACCTCAGTCAACAACGCCTTGAAATCTTCCTTGGTAGGCCTGGTGAAGTAAAGTGGTGGTCTGTAAAGACTGCTGTAACTCCTCATCTCCCTTGTCCACATAGTTTAACAACTGCTCCCAATTTGCACGGTCCCCCTCAGTGCTCATTTGGGAATGCACTGGATCCGTGATATCAATGGGGGGGGGGGGGGTCTGCCCATTCACGGCGCCGCTGTGATGGCATTGCGGCTTGCCTGTGCTGTTTTGCCATGAGTTTCGGCAGCATTACAATGTTCGGACTGGGCCGACTGGGTGATCCCAAGACTGCCCCTGCTGGGTTCCCCCTTCTGTTTATAGGAGGCCTGGGGACAAATTCCCCACCAGTGGGGATAGGAGAGATCACAGGTGCATATCCATGAAGCAAACTTGATTCTAAAAAAGAAAATGGCTGCACACCATTATACATACAAACAATAAAGCTAAGAAATGGAGGTCATTCTAAATAAAAGTGGTACAATACCGACTATAAGTGAGTCAATGGAAGCTCTTAGCGCACATATTTGATCAAACATGTGTCGGGCCCATCTACCAGGTGTCAAGGTGGCTTCCGCAGATGGGTCCCTAACACTAGTATACTGCCTCTCTTTGGACTTACCTAAGCCTACAATATTCAGGGCAGTGTAGGAACCAGCTACATACGTATTCTGCTCCGAAGTCCCAGGTAGATGGGCGTGTTCAGTCTAAAAGAGGCGCTACCCTCAATTCTACAAAAAATATTGACTAGAACCTTCAGAAATCACAGCTGCATATCCATGAAGCAAACATGATTCTTAAAAAAAAAAATGGCTGCACACCATTATACATACAAACAATAGAGCTAAGAAATGGGGGTTATTCCAAATAAAAGTGGTACAATACCGACTATAAGTGAGTCAATGGAAGCTCTTAGCGCACATATTTGATCAAACATGTGTCGGGCCCATCTACCAGGCATCAAGTTGACTTCCGCAGATGGGTCCCTAACTAGTATACTGCCTTTCTTTGGACTTACCTAAGCCTACAATATTCAGGGCAGTGTAGGAACCAGCTACATACATATTCTGCTCAGAAGTCCCAGGTAGATGGGCGTGTTCAGTCTAAAAGAGGTGCTACCCTAAATAATTCTACAAAAAATTTAGACTAGAACCTTCAGAAATGACAGGTGCATATCCATGAAGCAAACATGATTCTTAACAAGAAAATGGCTGCACACCATTATACATACAAACAATAGAGCTAAGAAAAGGGGGTCATTCTAAAAAAAAGTGGTACAATACCGACTATAAGTGAGTCAATGGAAGCTCTTAGCGCACCTATTTGATCAAAGTGTGTCGGGCCCATCTACGAGGCGTCAAGGTGCTGGTAAAGCATATGGATCTCTATTCTTCAATAGTGCAGAGGAGCTCGGCACTTAGGCTGCCATCACTGCAGAAGTCCAGGCCACGCCCCTCAAGGCTTATTTTAACAGCTGAACATTGACTTATAGGATAGCTGCCTTTCATCTGGTGGAATTAGAGGCAGAGCTTGTTAAGAGTTTATTTGCATTTCTTCCCTTTCAGAATTCCAAAGGAGCATGTATCGTCTATAAGTCTCCTCACACTGATTAAGGTGCTCTCTCCCTAAGGAGAGTTAGTTCCCCCTTGCTCATTCAGTTTTAGAAATGTGAGCTAGGCGAGTGTGCTTATTGGTCACGATCCTCCCTGCTGTGCTGAACGTCCTTTTAGATAAGACACTGGACAAGGGGCAAGCCAAGAGTTCCATGGCAAATTGTACCAGCTCTGGCCACGGGTCAAGCTTGCACACCCAGTAGTCCAGGGATTCCTCGCTTCTCAGAGCTTCCACATTGGCTGTTAACCCGACGTAGTCTGACACCTGTCGGTCTAGGTGTTCCCTGAGTCTGTCGATGGGTTGGCTGCAAAAATGTTCTCATTTCCAAAGTTACCAACACATCTTCAAAACGCCCTCTACTTGCAGGCGTTGTTGAATTGGTACCCGCAACTGTTTATCTGTGAGTGGAAATTCCTCTGCCAGCACCCACAAAAGCAGAATGCAGCATTTCTCGAAGCAAGACCTGGAAGTGCTGCATTCTGACATCTCTATGTGATGCTGGTAGCATGTACACCATTTTGTGTTTGTACCAGGGTCTAAGTACGTTTCCACCTAGTACTGGTCCTTTCCCTTTATGCTTTTTATACGGGGGTCCTCTTCAAACACTGAAGCATGAAGGCCCCATTTGCACTAAACTGGAAGCTGTGGAGAGGCCTGGCTCCTGCTCATCGTCCAGTATAATGTCATCCTCAGTCTCCTCCCCACAGCCATGGATAACACCGGGGATCCCAGAAAAGTTTAAAGCATGCTCTTCTTGCTCCTCCTTGGCCCCGGAACCATCCTCCTCTGATTCCTCTCAGACTCCTGTTGACTTGTCTCAGATGGAGTAACCCCCTGGGAATTCATCCAGCATTGTGACTTCCTCATCTTCCTGCTCCTGCTCCTCGATGGCTTGATCAATGACACAACGCAATACAAGCCCTAGAAAGAAGGCATACGGTATGATGTCACTGATGGCACCCTGGCTGCGACTGACCAGTTTGGTGAGCTCATCAAATGGCCACAGAAGTCTGCATGCATCGCGCATGAGCAGCCACTGGTGTGGTGATGAAAAACCAAGCTCCCCAGAAACTGTCCTGCCGCAGAGTTTGTACAGGTAGTCATTATCTGCATGTTTCTGCTGGAGCAGCCTATCAAGCATATACAAGGTGGAGTTCCATTGCGTCGGGCAGTCACAAATCAGACATCTAACGGGCAGGTAGTGTCGCCGCTGAACGTCACCAAGGCGAGCCATGACCGTGTAAAATCTTCTAAAATGGCCAGAGATTTTCCTGGCCTGCCGCAAGACATCCTGGACCCCAGGATATTTGCCAACGAATAACTGAACAACTAAGTTCAGGATGTGTGCCACGCACTACAATTGTGTCATTTTGCCCTGTTTCAGCGCACTCAGCAGATTGGCACCGTTGTCAGCAAAGCTGAAAGGAGTGCAGGACTGGTGTGGCTCTTAACTTCCAGGCACAACAGCCGCAGCACAGCATGGCAATGTCTCACCTGGCTAGTGATGTCCCGAACTATACGCCGGCGAACAGTTCCCGGCGAACATAGCTTGTTCGCGTTCACCGCGGCGGGCGAACATATGCGATGTTCGGACCACCCCTATACATCATCATTGAGTAAACTTTGACCCTGTGCCTTAAAGTCAGCAGACACAATCCAGCCAATCAGCAGCAGACGCTCCCACCCAGACCCTCCCACCTCCTGGATAGCATCCATTTTAGATTTATTCGGAAGCTGCATTCTCAGTGAGAGGAAAGACAGTGCTGCTGCTGCTGATCTAATAGGGAAAGAGTTAGCTAGGGCAGTGTTCTGTGTCCACAGACTCATCGGCTGTAAGGACAGCGTCCTGACAGCACCCCAAAAAGCCCTTTTCAGGGCTGGTACATCAGTGTGCTTTAAAAAAATAAAAAAATAAAAAAAAATATATATATATATATATATATATTGCAGTTGCCTGCCTGTGTGTGTGAGGCTGCAGGCTCAGTCACAGACAGTACTGTGTGCACACCATTCATACAGGGTGTGACAGAAAATACATTGCAGATAAAAAAAAAAAAAAAAAAATATTTTTCTGTGATATAATCCCAGTTGCAAGCCAGTGTGTGTCTGGCCCCAGACTGTACTGTGCCCACTGGCTAGGCCTCCACTCATATCGTTACAGGGTGTCACTCACTCATAAATACCTTGCAGATAAAAAAAAAATAATATAATATTTTTCTGTAATATAATCCCAGTTGCAAGCCAGTGTGTGTCTGGCCCCAGACTGTACTGTGCCCACTGGCTAGGCCTCCACTCATACCGTTACAGGGTGTCACTCACTCATAAATACCTTGCAGATAAAAAAAAAATCAATTTAAGATTTTTCTGTGATATAATCCCATTTGCAAGCCAGTGTGTGTCAGGCCCACACAGACTGTACTGTGGCCACTGGCTAGGCCTCCACTTATACCGTTACAGGGTGTCACTCACAAATACCTTGCAGATAAAAAAAAATTGCATTTAATATTTTTCTGTGAAATAATCCCAGTTGCAAGCCAGTGTGTGTCAGGCCCACACAGACTGTACTGTGCACACTGTCCACCACTTATATAGGGTTGCACAGTACCTTGCACGCATAGTACTGGTTGTGGTGCTGTGATTTCCACTGACCCTGGAATAATGCCCAGTGTTCAGAGGCCATGTACCCTGAACCCAAAAATTCAGAGAAAATAGTTGACTGGCTTACACAGGACACCCAATCTTCAACAGCTTCTGCTAAGAACCTTGACGCACCATCCTCCTCCAGCTCAGCTTTGGTCACCTGCTCTCAAGTTCCCACTCCCCCGCCCGCCGCCACTACCACCACCACCACTACCACAGCCACCACAGCCGCTTCACTTAATCCCTCAGAGGAGTTATTTACATATCAGTTGGATGAAATTAGGGATGCGCAACCATTATTGCCAGAGGATGTAGATAACAAGGATATGTCTCAGTCAGGCAGCACTACACACATGGACATACAGTGTGATGATGATGATGTTGTACCCGCTGCTGCTTCCTTTGCTGAGGTGTCAGATACAAGTGAAGCGGTTGATGATGACGATGTGTCCTTGGATGCCACGTGGGTGCCTGCTCGAAGAGAAGAAGAGGGGGAAAGTTCAGAAGGGGAGACAGAGAGAAGGAGGAGACGAGTTGGAAGCAGGGGGAGGTCGTCGCAAGGAGCTAGTGGCACAGTCAGACAGCATGTATCGGCACCCGGGGTCAGCCAGACAGCACGCCAATCAATGCATGCTGTTGCCACCACCAGAATGCCATCATTGCAAAGCTCAGCAGTGTGGCATTTTTTTGGTGTGTCTGCCTCTGATAACAGCAATGCCATTTGCAACCTGTGCCAAAAGAAACTGAGTCGTGGGAAGTCCAACACCCACCTCGGTACAACTGCTTTGCGAAGGCACATGATCTCACATCACAAACGCCAATGGGATCAACACATGAGTACAAGCAGCACACAAACTCAAAACCATCATCCTCCTCCTGGTCCAGCATCTTCAGCCCTGTCAACCACTGCTGTCCTCCTTGCCCCCTCGCCACTCGCCACTCTGCCTCTCACCTTCAGCAGTTCCATCTCATCTGCCCACAGTCAGGTGTCTGTAAAGGAAATGTTTGAGAGTAAGAAGCCAATGTCACAGAGTCACCCCCTTGCCCGACGTCTGACAGCTGGCATGATGGAACTCTTAGCCCACCAGCTTTTACCATACCAGCTGGTGAAGTCTGAGGCCTTCAAAAAATTTGTCGCTATTGAAACACCACACTGGAAGGTACCCGGACAAAAATTTTTCCAAAAAAGGCCATCCCAAACCTCTACTCAGTGATTAAAAAAAGAAAGTCATGGCTTCTCTGGCATACAGTGTTGGGGCAAGGGTCCATCTGACCACTGATTCCTGGTCTGCAAAGCACGGTCAGGGCAGGTATATCACCTACACTGCGCATTGGGTCAACCTGCTAACGACTGCCAAGCATGGAATGCATGGCTCTGCAGCGGAGTTGGTGACACCGCCACGACTTGCCGGCAGGCCTACTGCCACCTCCTCTACTCCTCCTACTCCATCCTCTTCCATAACCTCCTCGGCTGAGTCCTCTTCTGCTGCGGCAACTGGCTGCACATCAACTGACTCCCCCCTGCTCCCCAGGGGCTATTCCACATCCCGGATACGACAGTGTCACGCTGTCTTGGGGTTGATTTGCCTGAAAGCAGAGAGCCACACCGGACCAGCACTCCTGTCTGCCCTGAACGCACAGGTGGATCAGTGGCTGACCCCACACCAACTGGAGATCGGCAAAGTGGTGTGTGACAATGGAAGCAATTTGTTTGCGGCATTGAATTTGGGCAAGTTGTCACATGTGCCGTGCATGGCACATGTGTTGAATCTCATCGTACAACGCTTTGTGTCTAAGTACCCAGGCTTACAGGACGTCCTCAAGCAGGCCAGGAAGGTGTTTGGCCATTTCAGGCGTTCCTACATGGCCATAGCGCACTTTTCAGACATTCAGCGCCGAAACAACATGCCAGTGAGGCGCTTGATTTGCGACAGCCCGACACGTTAGAATTCAACACTCCTAATGTTCAACCGCCTGCTCCAACAAGAAAAAGCCATCAACAAGTATTTGTATGACCGGGGTGCTAGGACAGCCGTGGAATTTTTATTTTTTTTAAACATTCTCTTTTTATTAAAGTATACAACAGTAAAGCATAATATCACATATACTTTTTGAATATTTGGGAAAAAGGCATGACCAGTGCAACTGGTCTAAATGGCAAATTAGTGCAAGTCACAAGTACAACCTCTATCCAAAGATAACAAGTGGTACGCAAACCTAACTTATCATCTATCATGCAATGTGAGATTGCAGATTTCATACAATGGATTTCCCACTTAATGGACAACAAATAATAATAATAATAGTAGACATTAACAAAAAATTAGACCTTAAATCTTAAACCTAAACCTAAGAGCCGAGAAGGTTCACTCTCCTAACATGTTCAATCTCAATCTGAGATCTATGTACTTGAAAAAATGTATTATAAACCAGTTTTTTCTTCCGCAAAAAACTGTGTCCGTGGAAATTTTTTGCCATGTTACTGGACGCTCATGAGCAATGCCTGTAGGCTCATGCGTCCTTTTGAGGAGGTGACAAACCTAGTCAGTCGCACCGAAGGCGCCATTAGCGACCTCATCCCGTTTGTTTTCATCCTGGAGCGTGACCTGCGAAGAGTGCTTGATCAGGCTGTAGATGAGCGTGAAGAGGAAGAGTTGTGGTCACCATCACCACCAGAAACAGCCTTGTCATCATCGCTTGCCGGACCTGTGGCAACGCTGCAAGAGGAGTATGAGGAAGAGGAGTCAGAGGAGGAATGTGGCTTTGAGGAGGAGGAAGACCAACCACAGCAGGCATCCCAGGGTGCTCGTTGTTGTCACCTATCTGGGACCCGTGGTGTTGTACGTGGCTAGGGGGAAGAACAGACCGTCAATGACATCAGTGAGGAGGCGGAACGGGAAATGAGTAGCTCGCAATCCAACCTTGTGCAAATGGGGTCTTTCATGCTGTCATGTCTGTTGAGGGACCATCGTATAAAAAGGATGAAGGAGAACAAACTATACTGGGTGGCCACGCTATTAGACCCCCGGTATAAGCAGAAAGTGGCGGAAATGTTACCAAATTTCCAAAAGTTAGAAAGGATGCAGCAGTTCAAAACCAAACTAAAAAATATGCTTTACACAGCTTATAAGGGGGATGTCACAGCACAACGGGAATCTAACTGGGGAAGAGGTGAAAGTAATCCTCCTCCTACCACGACCACGGCGGCAAGGACAGGACGTTTTACAGATGTGTTGTTGATGGAGGACATGCATAGCTTTTTCAGTCCTACACATCGCCACAGCCCTTCGGGATCCAGCCTTAGACAACGACTCGACCGACAGGTAGCAGACTACCTCGCCTTAACTGCAGATATCGACACTCTGAGGAGTTGATTACCTCACCTTCATTAAGATGAATGAGGCATGGATCCCGAAGGGACTGACAGTGGGGGATACGTTTGAATAACAAAAGGCCTGATGACATGCCTTGGCCTAAAAATGGTCCCTACGCTGCTGTATTTAATGTCTGCATACCGGATGACTTTTATGAATTCTCCGCCACCAACTAGGGTTCAAGCCGCAATATTTTAGTCAATTTTCTGCCTGGAAAACACAAATTTTTCTCACCTCTTGTGCTGCACTGTGGCTGCAAAAACAAAACAAAAAAAAGGCACATACATGTGTCAATTCCCCTTTGTGATTGGTACCGTGTTGTGGTGAAGGGGCTTGCGTATCACAGTGAAGCGATTATAACCTCTATGAGTGTGTTGGCAATGTTGCCACACCCCAGATGATAAGGCCGTTGCTTCATTATAATCAGACTAAAAGCGATCGGCTGGATTATTATTATTTTTTTTTAACCACTTCAACCCCCCTAGCTGAAACACTCTTAATGACCAGGCCACTTTTTACACTTCTGCACTACACTACTTTCACCGTTTATTGCTCGGTCATGCAACTTACCACCCAAATTAATTTTACCTCCCTTTCTTATCACTAATAGAGCTTTCATTTGGTGGTATTTCATTGCTGCTGACATTTTTACTTTTTTTGTTATTAATCGAAATTTAACGATTTTTTTGCAAAAAAATAAAATTTTTCACTTTCAGTTGTAAAATTTTCCCAAAAAAACGACATCCATATATGAATTTTTCGCTAAATTTATTGTTCTACATGTCTTTGATAAAAAAAAAATGTTTGGGTAAAAAAAAAATGGCTTGGGTAAAAGTTATAGCGTTTACAAACTATGGTAAAAAATGTGAATTTCCACTTTTTGAAGCAGCTCTGACTTTCTGAGCACCTGTCATGTTTCCTGAGGTTCTACAATGCCCAGACAGTAGAAAACCCCCACAAATGACCCCATTTCGGAAAGTAGACACCCTAAGGTATTCGCTGATGGGCATAGTGAGTTCATAGAACTTTTTATTTTTTGTCAGAAGTTAGCGGAAAATGATGAATTTTTTTATTTATTTATTTTTTTCCTTACAAAGTCTCATATTCCACTAACTTGTGTCAAAAAATAAAAACTTCCATGAACTCACTATGCCCATCACGAAATACCTTGGGGTGTCTTCTTTCCAAAATGGGGTCACTTGTGGGGTAGTTATACTGCCCTGGCATTTTAGGGGCCCAAATGCATGAGAAGTAGTTTGAAATTAAAATCTGTAAAAAATGGCCAGTGAAATCCAAAAGGTGCTCTTTGGAATGTGGGCCCCTTTGCCCACCTAGGCTGCAAAAAAGTGTCACACATGTGGTATCGCCGTACTCAGGAGAAGTTGGGGAATGTGTTTTGGGGTGTCATTTTACATATACCAATGCTGGGTGAGAGAAATATCTTGGTCAAATGCCAACTTTGTACAAAAAAATGGGAAAAGTTGTCTTTTGCCGAGATATTTTTCTCACCCAGCATGGGTATATGTAAAATGACACCCCAAAACACATTCCCCAACTTCTCCTGAGTACGGCGATACCACATGTGTGACACTTTTTTGCAGCCTAGGTGGGCAAAGGGGCCCACATTCCAAAGAGCACCTTTTGGATTTCACCGGACATTTTTTACAGATTTTGATTTCAAACTACTTTGTACGCATATGGGCCCCTAAAATGCCAGGGCAGTATAACTACCCCACTAGTGACCCCATTTTGGAAAGAATACACTCCAAGGTATTTCGTGATGGGCATAGTGAGTTCATGGAAGTTTTTATTTTTTGTCACAAGTTAGTGGACTATGAGACTTTGTAAGAAAAAAAAATAATAATAATAATCATTTTCCGCTAACTTGTGACAAAAAATAAAAAAATTCTAGGAACTCGCCATGCCCCTCATGGAATACCTTGGGGTGTCTTATTTCCAAAATGGGGTCACTTGTGGGGTAATTATACTGTCCTGGCATTTTAGGGACCCAAATGCGTGAGAAGTAGTTTGAAATCAAAATCTGTAAAAAATGCCCTGTAAAATCCGAAAGGTTCTCTTTGGAATGTGTGCCCCTTTACCCACCTAGGCTGCAAGAAAGTGTCACACATGTGGTATTGCCGTACTCAGGAGAAGTTGGGGAATGTGTTTTGGGGTGTCTTTTTACATATACCCATGCTGGGTGAGAGAAATATCTTGGCAAAAGACTACTTTTCCCATTTTTTTTATACAAAGTTGGCATTTGACCAAGATATTTCTCTCACCCAGCATTGGTATATGTAAAATGACACCCCAAAACACGTTCCCCAACTTCTCCTGAGTACGGCAATACCACATGTGTGACACTTTTTTGCATCCTAGATGCGCAAAGGGGCCCAAATACCTTTTAGGAGGGCATTTTTTGACATTTGGATCCCAGACTTCTTCTCACGCTTTAGGGCCCTTAAAAAGCCAGGGCAGTATAAATACCCCACAGGTGACCCCATTTTGGAAAGAAGACACCTCAAGGTATTCAATGAGGGGCCAGGCGAGTTCATAGAATTTATTTATTTTTTGCACTAGTTAGCGGAAATTTTTTATTTTTATTTTTTTCTCACAAAATCTCCCTTTCCGCTAAATTAGGACCAAAATTTAAATCTTTCATGGACTCAATATTGCCCCTCACGGAATTCCATGGGGTGTCTTCTTTCCGAAATGGGGTCACTTGTGGGGTATTTATACTACCCTGGCATTTTAGGGGCCCTAAAGCGTGAGAAGAAGTCTGGAATATAAATGTCTAAAAAATGTTACGCATATGGATTCCGTGAGGGGTATGGTGAGTTCATGTGAGATTTTATTTTTTGACACAAGTTAGTGGAATATGAGACTATGTAAGAAAAAAACAAACAAAAAAAAAATCAATTTCCGCTAACTTGTGCCAAAAAAAATGTCTGAATGGAGCCTTACAGGGGGGTGATCAATGACAGGGGGGTGATCAATGACAGGGGGGTGATCAGGGAGTCTATATGGGGTGATCACCCCCCTGTCATTGATCACCCCCCTGTAAGGCTCCATTCAGTTGTCCGTATGTGTTTTGCGGTTCTGATTCATGGATGCGTGGATCCGTAAAACACATACGGACATCTGAATGGAGCCTTACAGGGGGGTGATCAATGACAGGGGGGTGATCAGGGAGTGTATATGGGGTGATCACCCCCCTGTCAGTCTCCATTCAGACGTCCGTATGTGTTTTGCGGATCCATGGATTCATGGATCGGATCCGCAAAACACATACGGACGTCTGAATGGAGCCTTACAGGGGGGTGATCAATGACAGGGGGGTGATCAGGGAGTCTATATGGGGTGATCACCCCCCTGTCGTTGATCACCCCCCTGTAAGGCTCCATTCAGTTGTCCGTATGTGTTTTGCGGATCCGATCCATGGATGCGTGGATCCGTAAAACACATACGGACATCTGAATGGAGCCTTACAGGGGGGTGATCAGGGAGTGTATATGGGGTGATCACCCCCCTGTCAGTCTCCATTCAGACGTCCGTATGTGTTTTGCGGATCCATGGATTCATGGATCGGATCCGCAAAACACATACGGACGTCTGAATGGAGCCTTACAGGGGGGTGATCAATGACAGGGGGGTGATCAGGGAGTCTATATGGGGTAATCACCCCCTGTCATTGATCACCCCCCTGTAAGGCTCCATTCAGACGTCCGTATGTGTTTTGGTGGATCCGTAAAACACATACGGACGTCTGAATGGAGGCTTACAGGGGGGTGATCAATGACAGGGGGGTGATAATGACAGGAGGGTGATCAGGGAGTGTATATGGGGTGATCACCCCCCTGTCGGTCTCCATTCAGACGTCCGTATGTGTTTTGCGGATCCATGGATTCATGGATCGGATCCGCAAAACACATACGGACGTCTGACTGGAGCCTTACAGGGGGTGATCAATGACAGGGGGTGATCAGGGAGTCTATATGGGGTATTCACCCCCCTGTCATTGATCACCCCCCTGTAAGGCTCCATTCAGACGTCCGTATGTGTTTTGCGGATCCGATCCATGGATCCGTAAAATACATACGGACGTCTGAATGGAGCCTTACAGGGGGGTGATCTATGACAGGGGGGTGTTCAATGACAGGGGGGTGATCAGGGAATGTATATGGGGGGATCACCCCCCTGTCAGTCTCCATTCAGACGTCCGTATGTGTTTTGCGGATCCACGCATCCATGGATCGGATCCGCAAAACACATACGGACGTCTGAATGGAGCCTTACAGGGGGGTGATCTATGACAGGGGGGTGTTCAATGACAGGGGGGTGATCAGGGAATGTATATGGGGGGATCACCCCCCTGTCAGTCTCCATTCAGACGTCCGTATGTGTTTTGCGGATCCATGGATTCATGGATCGGATCCGCAAAACACATACGGACGTCTGAATGGAGCCTTACAGGGGGGTGATCAATGACAGGGGGGTGATCAGGGAGTCTATATGGGGTGATCACCCCCCTGTCATTGATCACCCCCCTGTAAGGCTCCATTCAGTTGTCCGTATGTGTTTTGCGGATCCGATCCATGGATGCGTGGATCCGTAAAACACATACGGACATCTGAATGGAGCCTTACAGGGGGATGATCAATGACAGGGGGGTGATCAGGGAGTGTATATGGGGTGATCACACCCCTGTCAGTCTCCATTCAGACGTCCGTATGTGTTTTGCGGATCCATGGATTCATGGATCGGATCCGCAAAACACATACGGACGTCTGAATGGAGCCTTACAGGGGGGTGATCAATGACAGGGGGGTGATCAGGGAGTCTATATGGGGTGATCACCCCCCTGTCATTGATCACCCCCCTGTACGGCTCCATTCAGTTGTCCGTATGTGTTTTGCGGATCCGATCCATGGATGCGTGGATCCGTAAAACACATACGGACATCTGAATGGAGCCTTAAAGGGGGGGTGATCAATGACAGGGGGGTGATCAGGGAGTGTATATGGGGTGATCACCCCCCTGTCAGTCTCCATTCAGACGTCCGTATGTGTTTTGCGGATCCATGGATTCATGGATCGGATCCGCAAAACACATACGGACGTCTGAATGGAGCCTTACAGGGGGGTGATCAATGACAGGGGGGTGATCAGGGAGTCTATATGGGGTAATCACCCCCCTGTCATTGATCACCCCCCTGTAAGGCTCCATTCAGACGTCCGTATGTGTTTTGCGGATCCGATCCATGGATGCGTGGATCCGTAAAACACATACGGACGTCTGAATGGAGGCTTACAGGGGGGTGATCAATGACAGGGGGGTGATTAATGACAGGATGGTGATCAGGGAGTGTATATAGGGTGATCACCCCCCTGTCAGTCTCCATTCAGACGTCCGTATGTGTTTTGCGGATCCATGGATTCATGGATCGGATCCGCAAAACACATACGGACGTCTGACTGGAGCCTTACAGGGGGGTGATCAATGACAGGGGGGTGATCAGGGAGTCTATATGGGGTATTCACCCCCCTGTCATTGATCACCCCCCTGTAAGGCTCCATTCAGATGTCCATATGTGTTTTGCGGATCCGATCCATGGATCCGTAAAATACATACGGACGTCTGAATGGAGCCTTACAGGGGGGTGATCTATGACAGGGGGGTGTTCAATGACAGGGGGTGATCAGGGAATGTATATGGGGGGATCACCCCCCTGTCAGTCTCCATTCAGACGTCCGTATGTGTTTTGCGGATCCACGCATCCATGGATCGGATCCGCAAAACACATACGGACGTCTGAATGGAGCCTTACAGGGGGGTGATCTATGACAGGGGGGTGTTCAATGACAGGGGGGTGATCAGGGAATGTATATGGGGGGATCACCCCCCTGTCAGTCTCCATTCAGACGTCCGTATGTGTTTTGCGGATCCTATCCATGGATGCGTGGATCCGTAAAACACATACGGACGTCTGAATGGAGCCTTACAGGGGGGTGATCAATGACAGGGGGGTGATCAGGGAGTGTATATGGGGTGATCACCCCCCTGTCAGTCTCCATTCAGACGTCCGTATGTGTTTTGCGGATCCATGTATTCATGGATTGGATCTGCAAAACACATACGGACGTCTGAATGGAGCCTTACAGGGGGGTGATCAATGACAGGGGGGTGATCAATGACAGGGGGGTGATCAGGGAGTCTATATGGTGTGATCACCCCCCTGTCATTGATCACCCCCCTGTAAGGCTCCATTCAGTTGTCCGTATGTGTTTTGCGGATCCGATCCATGGATGCGTGGATCCGTAAAACACATACGGACATCTGAATGGAGCCTTACAGGGGGGTGATCAATGACAGGGGGGTGATCAGGGAGTGTATATGGGGTGATCACCCCCCTGTCAGTCTCCATTCAGACGTCCGTATGTGTTTTGCGGATCCATGGATTCATGGATCGGATCCGCAAAACACATACGGACGTCTGAATGGAGCCTTACAGGGGGGTGATCAATGACAGGGGGGTGATCAGGGAGTCTATATGGGGTAATCACCCCCCTGTCATTGATCACCCCCCTGTAAGGCTCCATTCAGACGTCCGTATGTGTTTTGTGGATCCGATCCATGGATGCGTGGATCCGTAAAACACATACGGACGTCTGAATGGAGGCTTACAGGGGGGTGATCAATGACAGGGGGGTGATTAATGACAGGAGGGTGATCAGGGAGTGTATATGGGGTGATCACCCCCCTGTCAGTCTCCATTCAGACGTCCGTATGTGTTTTGCGGATCCATGGATTCATGGATCGGATCCGCAAAACACATACGGACGTCTGACTGGAGCCTTACAGGGGGGTGATCAATGACAGGGGGGTGATCAGGGAGTCTATATGGGGTATTCACCCCCCTGTCATTGATCACCCCCCTGTAAGGCTCCATTCAGACGTCCATATGTGTTTTGCGGATCCGATCCATGGATCCGTAAAATACATACGGACGTCTGAATGGAGCCTTACAGGGGGGTGATCTATGACAGGGGGGTGTTCAATGACAGGGGGGTGATCATGGAATGTATATGGGGGGATCACCCCCCTGTCAGTCTCCATTCAGACGTCCGTATGTGTTTTGCGGATCCACGCATCCATGGATCGGATCCGCAAAACACATACGGACGTCTGAATGGAGCCTTACAGGGGGGTGATCTATGACAGGGGGGTGTTCAATGACAGGGGGGTGATCAGGGAATGTATATGGGGGGATCACCCCCCTGTCAGTCTCCATTCAGACGTCCGTATGTGTTTTGCGGATCCTATCCATGGATGCGTGGATCCGTAAAACACATACGGACGTCTGAATGGAGCCTTACAGGGGGGTGATCAATGACAGGGGGGTGATCAGGGAGTGTATATGGGGTGATCACCCCCCTGTCAGTCTCCATTCAGACGTCCGTATGTGTTTTGCGGATCCATGTATTCATGGATTGGATCTGCAAAACACATACGGACGTCTGAATGGAGCCTTACAGGGGGGTGATCAATGACAGGGGGGTGATCAATGACAGGGGGGTGATCAGGGAGTCTATATGGGGTGATCACCCCCCTGTCATTGATCACCCCCCTGTAAGGCTCCATTCAGTTGTCCGTATGTGTTTTGCGGATCCGATTCATGGATGCGTGGATCCGTAAAACACATACGGACATCTGAATGGAGCCTTACAGGGGGGTGATCAATGACAGGGGGGTGATCAGGGAGTGTATATGGGGTGATCACCCCCCTGTCAGTCTCCATTCAGACGTCCGTATGTGTTTTGCGGATCCATGGATTCATGGATCGGATCCGCAAAACACATACGGACGTCTGAATGGAGCCTTACAGGGGGGTGATCAATGACAGGGGGGTGATCAGGGAGTCTATATGGGGTGATCACCCCCCTCTCATTGATCACCCCCCTGTAAGGCTCCATTCAGTTGTCCGTATGTGTTTTGCGGATCCGATCCATGGATGCGTGGATCCGTAAAACACATACGGACATCTGAATGGAGCCTTACAGGGGGGTGATCAATGACAGGGGGGTGATCAGGGAGTGTATATGGGGTGATCACCCCCCTGTCAGTCTCCATTCAGACGTCCGTATGTGTTTTGCGGATCCATGGATTCATGGATTGGATCCGCAAAACACATACGGACGTCTGAATGGAGCCTTACAGGGGGGTGATCAATGACAGGGGGGTGATCAGGGAGTCTATATGGGGTAATCACCCCCCTGTCATTGATCACCCCCCTGTAAGGCTCCATTCAGACGTCCGTATGTGTTTTGCGGATCCGATCCATGGATGCGTGGATCCGTAAAACACATACGGACGTCTGAATGGAGGCTTACAGGGGGGTGATCAATGACAGGGGGGTGATTAATGACAGGAGGGTGATCAGGGAGTGTATATGGGGTGATCACCCCCCTGTCGGTCTCCATTCAGACGTCCGTATGTGTTTTGCGGATCCATGGATTCATGGATCGGATCCGCAAAACACATACGGACGTCTGACTGGAGCCTTACAGGGGGGTGATCAATGACAGGGGGGTGATCAGGGAGTCTATATGGGGTATTCACCCCCCTGTCATTGATCACCCCCCTGTAAGGCTCCATTCAGACGTCCGTATGTGTTTTGCGGATCCGATCCATGGATCCGTAAAATACATACGGACGTCTGAATGGAGCCTTACAGGGGGGTGATCTATGACAGGGGGGTGTTCAATGACAGGGGGGTGATCAGGGAATGTATATGGGGGGATCACCCCCCTGTCAGTCTCCATTCAGACGTCCGTATGTGTTTTGCGGATCCACGCATCCATGGATCGGATCCGCAAAACACATACGGACGTCTGAATGGAGCCTTACAGGGGGGTGATCTATGACAGGGGGGTGTTCAATGACAGGGGGGTGATCAGGGAATGTATATGGGGGGATCACCCCCCTGTCAGTCTCCATTCAGACGTCCGTATGTGTTTTGCGGATCCATGGATTCATGGATCGGATCCGCAAAACACATACGGACGTCTGAATGGAGCCTTACAGGGGGGTGATCAATGACAGGGGGGTGATCAGGGAGTCTATATGGGGTGATCACCCCCCTGTCATTGATCACCCCCCTGTAAGGCTCCATTCAGTTGTCCGTATGTGTTTTGCGGATCCGATCCATGGATGCGTGGATCCGTAAAACACATACGGACATCTGAATGGAGCCTTACAGGGGGGTGATCAATGACAGGGGGGTGATCAGGGAGTGTATATGGGGTGATTACCCCCCTGTCAGTCTCCATTCAGACGTCCGTATGTGTTTTGCGGATCCATGGATTCATGGATCGGATCCGCAAAACACATACGGACGTCTGAATGGAGCCTTACAGGGGGGTGATCAATGACAGGGGGGTGATCAGGGAGTCTATATGGGGTGATCACCCCCCTGTCATTGATCACCCCCCTGTAAGGCTCCATTCAGTTGTCCGTATGTGTTTTGCGGATCCGATCCATGGATGCGTGGATCCGTAAAACACATACGGACATCTGAATGGAGCCTTACAGGGGGGTGATCAATGACAGGGGGGTGATCAGGGAGTGTATATGGGGTGATCACCCCCCTGTCAGTCTCCATTCAGACGTCCGTATGTGTTTTGCGGATCCATGGATTCATGGATCGGATCCGCAAAACACATACGGACGTCTGAATGGAGCCTTACAGGGGGGTGATCAATGACAGGGGGGTGATCAGGGAGTCTATATGGGGTAATCACTCCCCTGTCATTGATCACCCCCCTGTAAGGCTCCATTCAGACGTCCGTATGTGTTTTGCCGATCCGATCCATGGATGCGTGGATCCGTAAAACACATACGGACGTCTGAATGGAGGCTTACAGGGGGGTGATCAATGACAGGGGGGTGATTAATGACAGGAGGGTGATCAGGGAGTGTATATGGGGTGATCACCCCCCTGTCAGTCTCCATTCAGACGTCCGTATGTGTTTTGCGGATCCATGGATTCATGGATCGGATCCACAAAACACATACGGACGTCTGACTGGAGCCTTACAGGGGGGTGATCAATGACAGGGGGGTGATCAGGGAGTCTATATGGGGTATTCACCCCCCTGTCATTGATCACCCCCCTGTAAGGCTCCATTCAGATGTCCATATGTGTTTTGCGGATCCGATCCATGGATCCGTAAAATACATACGGACGTCTGAATGGAGCCTTACAGGGGGGTGATCTATGACAGGGGGGTGTTCAATGACAGGTGGGTGATCAGGGAATGTATATGGGGGGATCACCCCCCTGTCAGTCTCCATTCAGACGTTCGTATGTGTTTTGCGGATCCACGCATCCATGGATCGGATCCGCAAAACACATACGGACGTCTGAATGGAGCCTTACAGGGGGGTGATCTATGACAGGGGGGTGTTCAATGACAGGGGGGTGATCAGGGAATGTATATGGGGGGATCACCCCCCTGTCAGTCTCCATTCAGACGTCCGTATGTGTTTTGCGGATCCTATCCATGGATGCGTGGATCCGTAAAACACATACGGACGTGTGAATGGAGCCTTACAGGGGGGTGATCAATGACAGGGGGGTGATCAGGGAGTGTATATGGGGTGATCACCCCCCTGTCAGTCTCCATTCAGACGTCCGTATGTGTTTTGCGGATCCATGTATTCATGGATTGGATCTGCAAAACACATACGGACGTCTGAATGGAGCCTTACAGGGGGGTGATCAATGACAGGGGGGTTATCAGGGAGTTTATATGGGGTATTCACCCCCCTGTCATTGATCACCCCCCTGTAAGGCTCCATTCAGACGTCCGTATGTGTTTTGTGGATCCGATGATCTATGACAGGGGTGATCTATGACAGGGGGGTGTTCAATGACAGGGGGGTGATCAGGGAATGTATATGGGGGGATAACCCCCCTGTCAGTCTCCATTCAGACGTCCGTATGTGTTTTGCGGATCCATGGATCTATGGATCGGATCCGCAAAACACATACGGACGTCTGAATGGAGCCTTACAGGGGGGTCATCAGGGAGTCTATATGGGGTGATCACCCCCCTGTCATTGATCACCCCCTGTAAGGCTTCATTCAGACGTCCATATGTGTTTTGCGGATCCGATCCATGGATGCGTGGATCCGTAAAACACATACGGACGTCTAAATGGGGAGTTTGCGGTTCGGCAAATGGACTGTTTGCGGTGAATTAAAAGGGGATTTTGGTCTGTCAATGTCTTTGAAGTGGGCGTAACCCTTACACTGCCTGATCGATACAACATTATACCTGATTGTATACACACACTAGATGTTTTAAACCACGTTGCATTTAGGATTGTTAGGTGATTTATTCCCTTTATGGATTAAAACCCAACTCTGCGTCAACTATGTCATTTTCCATGGGAGTTTTGTCATGGATCCCCCTCCGGCATGCCACAGTCCAGGTGTTAGTCCCCTTGAAACAACTTTTCCATCACTACTGTGGCTAGAAAGAGTCCCTGTGGGTTTTAAAATTCGCCTGCCTATTGAAGTCAACGGCGGTTCGCCCGGTTCGCCCGTTCGCGAACATTTGCAAAAATTCACGCTTGCCGTTCACGAACGAAAATTTTTATGTTCGCAACTAGGGATGAGCGAACCCAAACTGTATAGTTCGGGGTCGTCCAGAACTTTGGGGTGTCCGTGACACGGACCCGAACCCGGACATTTTCGTAAAAGTCCGGGTTCGGGTTCGGTGTTCGTCGCTTTCTTGGCGCTTTTTGAAAGGCTGCAAAGCAGCCAATCAACAAGCGTCATACTACTTGCCCCAAGAGGCCATCACAGCCATGCCTACTATTGGCATGGCTGTGATTGGCCAGAGCACCATGTGACCCAGCCTCTATTTAAGCTGAAGTCACATAGCGCCGCCCGTCACTCTGCTCTGATCAGCATAGGGAGAGGTTGCGGCTGCGACAGTAGGGCGAGATTAGGCAGATTAACTCCTCCACAGGACTTGATTAATTGATCGATCTGCAGCTGTGGATCATTGAGCTGCTGATACTCAATTGCTCACTGTTTTTAGGCTGCCCAGACCGTTTGTTAGTCACTTTTTTTCTGGGGTGATCGGCGGCCATTTTGTGTCTTGTGGTGCGCCAGCACAAGCTGCGACCAAGTGTTTTTTGGCTAAAGCCTACATCAGGGTGAAGCTGTCAAACCAAGTGCATTTAACCAGCAATAGTCTGGTTATTTTTTGGCCATATACTACATCAGGGGCAAGCTGAGCCTGTCACCAAGTGCATTTAACCAGCAATAGTCTGTTTATTTTTTGGCTATATACTACATCAGGGGCAAGCTGCGCCTGTCACCAAGTGCATTTAACCCTCAATGGTGTGGTTGTTTTTTGGCTAAAGCCTACATCAGGGTGAAGCTGTCACACCAAGTGCATTTAACCAGCAATAGTCTGTTTATTTTTTGGCCATATACTACATCAGGGGCAACCTGCGCCTGTCACCAAGTGCATTTAACCCTCAGTAGTGTGGTTGGTCAAGCTGTCACACCAAGTGCATTTAACCAGCAATAGTCTGTTCATTTTTTGGCCATATACTACATCAGGGGCAAGCTGCGCCTGCCACCAAGTGCATTTAACCCTCAATGGTGTGGTTGTTTTTTGGCTAAAGCCTACATCAGGGTGAAGCTGTCACACCAAGTGCATTTAACCAGCAATAGTCTGTTTATTTTTTGGCCATATACTACATCAGGGGCAAGCTGTGCCTGTCACCAAGTGCATTTAACCCTCAGTAGTGTGGTTGGTCAAGCTGTCACACCAAGTGCATTTAACCAGCAATAGTTTGTTTATTTTTTGGCCATATACTACATCAGGGGCAAGCTGCGCCTGTCACCAAGTGCATTTAACCCTCAGTAGTGTGGTTGGTCAAGCTGTCACACCAAGTGCATTTAACCAGCAATAGTCTGTTTATTTTTTGGCCATATACTACATCAGGAGCAAGCTGCGCCTGTCACCAAATGCATTTAACCCTCAGTAGTGTAGTTGGTCAAGCTGTCACACCAAGTGCATTTAACCATTAATAGTGTGGTTATTTTTTGGCCATATTCCAGTCTAATTCTGTCAGTAAACATATACCTGTCACCCAGCGCCTAAATACTAGGCCTAAAGTTTATATCCAGATAAATCTGTCGTTACTGGTGTGGCTGGTCAAGTTATTTAGTGTCCGTCAAAGCACATTTTTTGTTCTGGGTTGATATACAATTCCCAATTTAGCAATTTCATAATTTAGTGGTTTCTGCTGTATCAGAGCTATTTGAAATCTATCCCTAAAAGGGTATATCATATTCAAGGTGCACATAGGGTCATTCAGAATAACTTCACACACCCGCTACTGTGCATTTCCAAGTCTAATTCTGTCAGTAAACCTATACCTGTCACCCAGCGCCTAAATACTAGGCCTCAAATTTATATCCTGCTAAATCTGTCGTTACTGCTGTACTGTTGTGGCTGGGCAAGTTATTTAGTGTCCGTCCAAGCACAGTTTTTGTTCTGGGTTGAAATACAATTCCCAATTTAGCAATTTCCTAATTTAGTGGTTTCTGCTGTATCAGAGCTACTTTAAATCTATCCCTAAAAGGGTATATCAGATTCAAGGTGCACATAGGGTCATTCTGAATAACTTCACACACACGCTACTGTGCATATTCCAAGTCTAATTCTGTCAGTAAACCTATACCTGTCACCCAGCGCCTAAATACTAGGCCTCAAATTTATATCCTGCTAAATCTGTCGTTACTGCTGTACTGTTGTGGCTGGGCAAGTTATTTAGTGTCCGTCAAAGCACAGTTTTTGTTCTGGGTTGAAATACAATTCCCAATTTAGCAATTTCCTAATTTAGTGGTTTCTGCTGTATCAGAGCTATTTGAAATCTATCCCTAAAAGGGTATATAATATTCAAGGTGCACATAGGGTCATTCTGAATAACTTCACACACACGCTACTGTGCATTTCCAAGTCTAATTCTGTCAGTAAACCTATACCTGTCACCCAGCGCCTAAATACTAGGCCTCAAATTTATATCCAGCTAAATCTGTTCGTTACTGCTGTACTGTTGTGGCTGGGCAAGTTATTTAGTGTCCTGTCAAAGCACAGTTTTTGTTCTGGGTTGAAATACAATTCCCAATTTAGCAATTTCCTAATTTAGTGGTTTCTGCTGTATCAGAGCTATTTGAAATCTATCCCTAAAAGGGTATATAATATTCAAGGTGCACATAGGGTCATTCTGAATAACTTCACACACACGCTACAGTGCATTTCCAAGTCTAATTCTGTCAGTAAACCTATACCTGTCACCCAGCGCCTAAATACTAGGCCTCAAATTTATATCCATGCTAAATCTGTCGTTACTGCTGTACTGCTTGTGGCTGGGCAAGTTATTTAGTGTCCGTCAAAGCACAGTTTTTGTTCTGGGTTGAAATACAATTCCCAATTTAGCAATTTCCTAATTTAGTGGTTTCTGCTGTATCAGAGCTACTTTGAAATCTATCCCTAAAAGGGTATATCAGAATCAAGGTGCACATAGGGTCATTCTGAATAACTTCACACACACGCTACTGTGCATTATCCCAGTCTAATTCTGTCAGTAAACCTATACCTGTCACCCAGCGCCTAAATACTAGGCCCCAAATTTATATCCTGCTAAATCTGTCGTTACTGCTGTACTGTTGTGGCTGGGCAAGTAAATTAGTGTCCGTCAAAGTACAGTTTTTGTTCTGGGTTGAAATACAATTCCCAATTTAGCAATTTCCTAATTTAGTGGTTTCTGCGGTATCAGAGCTATTTGAAATCTATCCCTAAAAAGGTATATAATATTCAAGGTGCACATAGGGTCATTCTGAATAACTTCACACACACGCTACAGTGCATTTCCAAGTCTAATTCTGTCAGTAAACGTATACCTGTCAGCCAGCGCCTAAATTCTAGGCCTCAAATTTATATCCTGCTAAATCTGTCGTTACTGCTGTACTGTTGTGGCTGGGCAAGTTATTTAGTGTCCGTCCAAGCACAGTTTTTGTTCTGGGTTGAAATACAATTCCCAATTTAGCAATTTCATAATTTAGTGGTTTCTGCTGTATCAGAGCTATTTGAAATCTATCCCTAAAAGGGTATATCATATTCAAGGTGCACATAGGGTCATTCTGAATACCTTCTCTCACCCTCTACTGTGCATTTCCAAGTCTAATTCTGTCAGTAAACCTATACCTGTCACCCAGCGCCTAAATACTAGGCCTCAAATTTATATTCAGCTGAATTTGAATTCAATACATTGGGCCAAATAATATTTTTGTTGTTGTGGTGAACCATAACAATGAGGAAAACATCTAGTAAGGGACGCGGACGTGGACATGGTCGTGGTGGTGTTAGTGGACCCTCTGGTGCTGGGAGAGGACGTGGCCAGTTCTGCCACATCCACACGTCCTAGTGTACCAACTACCTCAGGTCCCTGTAGCCGCCAGAATTTACAGCGATATATGGTGGGGCCCAATGCCGTTCTAAGGATGGTAAGGCCTGAGCAGGTACAGGCATTAGTCAATTGGGTGGCCGACAGTGGATCCAGCACATTTCACATTATCTCCCACCCAGTCTTCTGCAGAAAGCGCACAGATGGCGCCTGAAAACCAACCCCATCAGTCTGTCACATCACCCCCATGCATATCAGGGAAACTGTCTGAGCCTCAAGTTATGCAGCAGTCTCTTATGCTGTTTGAAGACTCTGCTGGCAGGGTTTCCCAAGGGCATCCACCTAGCCCTTCCCCAGCGGTGGAAGACATAGAATGCACTGACGCACAACCACTTATGTTTCCTGATGATGAGGACATGGGAATACCACCTCAGCAAGTCTCTGATGATGACGAAACACAGGTGCCAACTGCTGCGTCTTTCTGCAGTGTGCAGACTGAACAGGAGGTCAGGGAGGAAGACTGGGTGGAAGACGATGCAGGGGACGATGAGGTCCTAGACCCCACATGGAATGAAGGTCGTGCCACTGACTTTCACAGTTCGGAGGAAGAGGCAGTGGTGAGACCGAGCCAACAGCGTAGCAAAAGAGGGAGCAGTGGGCAATGGCAGAACACCCGCCGCCAAGAGACTCCGCCTGCTACTGACCGCCGCCATCTGGGACCGAGCACCCCAAAGGCAGCTTCAAGGAGTTCCCTGGCATGGCACTTCTTCAAACAATGTGCCTAAGACAAGACCCGAGTGGTTTGCACGCTGTGCCATCAGAGCCTGAAGCGAGGCATTAACGTTCTGAACCTTAGCACAACCTGCATGACCAGGCACCTGCATGCAAAGCATGAACTGCAGTGGAGTAAACACCTTAAAAACAAGGAAGTCACTCAGGCTCCCCCTGCTACCTCTTCTGCTGCTGCCGCCTCGGCCTCTTCTGCTGCTGCCGCCTCGGCCTCTTCCTCCGCCTCTGGAGGAACGTTGGCACCTGCCGCCCAGCAAACAGGGGATGTACCACCAACACCACCACCACCTCCGTCACCAAGTATCTCAACCATGTCACACGGCAGCGTTTAGCTCTCCATCTCACAAACATTTGAGAGAAAGCGTAAATTCCCACCTAGCCACCCTCGATCCCTGGCCCTGAATGCCAGCATTTCTAAACTACTGGCCTATGAAATGCTGTCATTTAGGCTGGTGGACACAGACAGCTTCAAACAGCTCATGTCGCTTGCTGTCCCACAGTATGTTGTTCCCAGCCGCCACTACTTCTCCAAGAGAGCCGTGCCTTCCCTGCACAACCAAGTATCCGATAAAATCAAGTGTGCACTGCGCAACGCCATCTGTAGCAAGGTCCACCTAACCACAGATACGTGGACCAGTAAGCACGGCCAGGGACGCTATATCTCCCTAACTGCACACTGGGTAAATGTAGTGGCAGCTGGGCCCCAGGCGGAGAGCTGTTTGGCGCACGTCCTTCCGCCGCCAAGGATCGCAGGGCAACATTCTTTGCCTCCTGTTGCCACCTCCTCCTTCTCGGCTTCCTCCTCCTCTTCTTCCACCTGCTCATCCAGTCAGCCACACACCTTCACCACCAACTTCAGCACAGCCCGGGGTAAACGTCAGCAGGCCATTCTGAAACTCATATGTTTGGGGGACAGGCCCCACACCGCACAGGAGTTGTGGCGTGGTATAGAACAACAGACCGACGAGTGGTTGCTGCCGGTGAGCCTCAAGCCCGGCCTGGTGGTGTGCGATAATGGGCGAAATCTCGTTGCAGCTCTGGGACTAGCCGGTTTGACGCACTATCCCTTGCCTGGCGCATGTGCTGAATTTGGTGGTGCAGTAGTTCATTCACAACTACCCCGACATGTCAGAGCTGCTGCATAAAGTGCGGGCCGTCTGTTCGCGCTTCCGGCGTTCACATCCTGCCGCTGCTCGCCTGTCTGCGCTACAGCGTAACTTCGGCCTTCCCGCTCACCGCCTCATATGCGACGTGCCCACCAGGTGGAACTCCACCTTGCACATGCTGGACAGACTGTGCGAGCAGCAGCAGGCCATAGTGGAGTTTCAGCTGCAGCACGCACGGGTCAGTCGCACTGCGGAACAGCACCACTTCACCACCAATGACTGGGCCTCCATGCGAGACCTGTGTGCCCTGTTGCGCTGTTTCGAGTACTCCACCAACATGGCCAGTGGCGATGACGCCGTTATCAGCGTTACAATACCATTTCTATGTCTCCTTGAGAAAACACTTAGGGCGATGATGGAAGAGGAGGTGGCCCAGGAGGAGGAGGAGGAGGAGGAAGAGGGGTCATTTTTAGCACTTTCAGGCCAGTCTCTTCGAAGTGACTCAGAGGGAGGTTTTTTGCAACAGCAGAGGCCAGGTACAAATGTGGCCAGCCAGGGCCCACTACTGGAGGACGAGGAGGACGAGGATGAGGAGGAGGTGGAGGAGGATGAGGATGAAGCATGGTCACAGCGGGGTGGCACCCAACGCAGCTCGGGCCCATCACTGGTGCGTGGCTGGGGGGAAAGGCAGGACGATGACGATACGCCTCCCACAGAGGACAGCTTGTCCTTACCCCTGGGCAGCCTGGCACACATGAGCGACTACATGCTGCAGTGCCTGCGCAACGACAGCAGAGTTGCCCACATTTTAACGTGTGCGGACTACTGGGTTGCCATCCTGCTGGATCCACGGTACAAAGACAATGTGCCCACCTTACTTCCTGCACTGGAGCGTGATAGGAAGATGCGCGAGTACAAGCGCACGTTGGTAGACGCGCTACTGAGAGCATTCCCAAATGTCACAGGGGAACAAGTGGAAGCCCAAGGCCAAGGCAGAGGAGGAGCAAGAGGTCGCCAAGGCAGCTGTGTCACGGCCAGCTCCTCTGAGGGCAGGGTTAGCATGGCAGAGATGTGAAAAAGTTTTGTCAACATGCCACAGCTAACTGCACCACCACCTGATACGCAACGTGTTAGCAGGAGGCAACATTTCACTAACATGGTGGAACAGTACGTTTGCACACCCCTCCACGTACTGACTGATTGTTCGGCCCCATTCAACTTCTGGGTCTCTAAATTGTCCACGTGGCCAGAGCTAGCCTTTTATGCCTTTGAGGTGCTGGCCTGCCCAGTGGCCAGCGTTTTGTCTGAACGTGTATTCAGCAAGGCAGGGGGCGTCATTACAGACAAACGCAGCCGCCTGTCTACAGCCAATGTGGACAAGCTGACGTTCATAAAAATGAACCAGGCATGGATCCCACAGGACCTGTCTGTCCCTTGTCCAGATTAGACATTAACTACCTCCCCTTAACCATATATTATTGTACTCCAGGGCACTTCCTCATTCAATCCTTTTTTTATTTTCATTTTACCATTATATTGCGAGGCTACCCAAAGTTGAATGAATCTCTCCTCTGTCTGGGTGCCGGGGCCTAAATATATGCCAATGGACTGTTCCAATGTTGGGTGACGTGAAGCCTGATTTTCTGCTATGACATGCAGACTGATTCTCTGCTGACATGAAGCCAGATCCTCTGTTACGGGACCTCTCTCCTCTGCCTGGGTGCTGGGCCTAAAAATATGACAATGGACTGTTGCACTGGTGGCTGACGTGAAGCCTGATTCTCTGCTATGACATGCAGACTGATTCTCTGATGACATGAAGCCAGATCCTCTGTTACGGGACCTTTCTCCTCTGCCTGGGTGCGACTGTTGCAGTGGTGGCTGACGTGAAACCTGATTCTCTGCTATGACATGCAGACTGATTCTCTGCTGACATGAAGCCAGATCCTCTGTTACGGGACCTCTCTCCTCTGCCTGGGTGCTGGGCCTAAATATATTACAATGGACTGTTGCACTGGTGGCTGACGTGAAGCCTGATTCTCTGCTATGACATGCAGACTGATTCTCTGCTGACATGAAGCCAGATCCTCTGTTACGGGACCTCTCTCCTCTGCCTGGGTGCTGGGCCTAAATATATGACAATGGACTGTTGCCCTGGTGGCTGACGTGAAGCCTGATTCTCTGCTATGACATGCAGACTGATTCTCTGCTGACATGAAGCCAGATCCTCTGTTACGGGACCTCTCTCCTCTGCCTTGGTGCTGGGCCTAAATATATGACAATGGACTGTTGCACTGGTGGCTGACGTGAAGCCTGATTCTCTGCTATGACATGCAGACTAATTCTCTGCTGACATGAAGACAGATTCTCTGTTACGGGACCTCTCTCCTCTGCCTGTGTGCTGGGCCTAAATATATGCCAATGGACTGTTGCAGTGGTGGCTGACGTGAAGCCTGATTCTCTGCTATGACATGCAGACTGATTCTCTGCTGACATGAAGCCAGATCCTCTGTTACGGGACCTCTCTCCTCTGCCTGGGTGCTGGGCCTAAATATATTACAATGGACTGTTGCACTGGTGGCTGACGTGAAGCCTGATTCTCTGCTATGACATGCAGACTGATTCTCTGCTGACATGAAGCCAGATCCTCTGTTACGGGACCTCTCTCCTCTGCCTGGGTGCTGGGCCTAAATATATGACAATGGACTGTTGCCCTGGTGGCTGACGTGAAGCCTGATTCTCTGCTATGACATGCAGACTGATTCTCTGCTGACATGAAGCCAGATCCTCTGTTACGGGACCTCTCTCCTCTGCCTTGGTGCTGGGCCTAAATATATGACAATGGACTGTTGCACTGGTGGCTGACGTGAAGCCTGATTCTCTGCTATGACATGCAGACTAATTCTCTGCTGACATGAAGACAGATTCTCTGTTACGGGACCTCTGTCCTCTGCCTGTGTGCTGGGCCTAAATATATGCCAATGGACTGTTGCAGTGGTGGCTGACGTGAAGCCTGATTCTCTGCTATGACATGCAGACTGATTCTCTGCTGACATGAAGCCAGATCCTCTGTTACGGGACCTCTCTCCTCTGCCTGGGTGCTGGGCCTAAATATATGACAACGGACTGTTGCACTGGTGGCTGACGTGAAGCCTGATTCTCTGCTATGATATGCAGACTGATTCTCTGCTGACATGAAGCCAGATCCTCTGTTACGGGACCTCTCTCCTCTGCCTTGGTGCTGGGCCTAAATATATGACAATGGACTGTTGCACTGGTGGCTGACGTGAAGCCTGATTCTCTGCTATGACATGCAGACTAATTCTCTGCTGACATGAAGACAGATTCTCTGTTACGGGACCTCTGTCCTCTGCCTGTGTGCTGGGCCTAAATATATGCCAATGGACTGTTGCAGTGGTGGCTGACGTGAAGCCTGATTCTCTGCTATGACATGCAGACTGATTCTCTGCTGACATGAAGCCAGATCCTCTGTTACGGGACCTCTCTCCTCTGCCTGGGTGCTGGGCCTAAATATATGACAATGGACTGTTGCAGTGGTGGCTGACGTGAAGCCAGATTCTCTGCTATGGGACCTCTCTCCAATTGATATTGGTAATTTTTATTTATTTTATTTTTATTTTTATTCATTTCCCTATCCACATTTGTTTGCAGGGGATTTACCTACATGTTGCTGCCTTTTGTAGCCCTCTAGCCCTTTCCTGGGCTGTTTTACAGCCTTTTTAGTGCCAAAAAGTTCGGGTCCCCATTGACTTCAATGGGGTTCGGGTTCGGGACGAAGTTCGGATCGGGTTCGGATCCCGAACCCGAACATTTCCGGGAAGTTCGGCCGAACTTCTCGAACCCGAACATCCAGGTGTCTGCTCAACTCTATTCGCGACATCTCCACACCTGGCACGTCGAATAGATTCTGGGGAGCTTAGAAGGCGCAGCGGAAGAGTAGTGGAAAAGGAGGAGTCAGCCGAGGAGGAGATGGAGGATGGAGTAAGAGGAGGAGAAGAAGAGGCAGGCCTGCATGCAAGACGTGGCGGTAAAACCAAATCCCCAAGTCTACACAGGTGCCCGTGTTTGCTAGACCACAGGTCTGTGGTCAGATGTATCTTGGCACCGACACTTTGTGCCAGAGATACATTCACTTGCCGCTGAATGTGGCCATATAGCTCCGGGATGCCCTTCTGGGAGAAATATTTCCCTCCGGGGACCTGCCATTGCGGTGTGCCAATGGCCACAAATTTTCCAAGTCCACCAGCTTATATGGCATTAGTTGGCGGGCTAGCAGTTCTGACAAGCCAGCAGTCAGCCATTGGGCAAGAGGGTTATCCGGCATCATCACCTTTTTACACTCGAACATTTGGGCCACGGAACCCTGCCTTTTGCGAGATGAGCGCAACGATGGCACGGTGGAAGGTGGAGTGGAGGACAGATGGGAGGAGAGAGGAGAAGAGGTAGGACGTATATCGCCGGCAGTGTGGCTTTGTGGATTCTGACGCCTCCGGTGTTGCTCCCACTGGGCTCGGTGATGGGGGATGCCTTCTTAAGGCAGTTGTCTCTAGGTGGGTGTTGGGCTTACCGCGACTTATGCATTGACAGCACAGGCTGCAGATGGCAACACTATTGTTAGCAGCTGACACGTAAAAAAACAAAACACACTGCTGAGCCATGTGCCGGCGTCCTGGGAGCGCCAGATGTGACCGTGCATGGTGGATGGCTTGCTCCAGATACATTTGCAGTCTGCTTTTTGCCTCCTATGCACTGCAAGTTCTGCCTGCTTCTCCTCCTTCTCCTCCCCCCTATCTGATGTTCTATCTCTCCCTCTGAACTCCCCTCCTCTTCCTCTCTTGTGTGCACCCACTTGACATCCATCGACATGTCATCATCATCACCTTCACCACCACTGACATTAGAGATTTTGGAGTAGCCAGAAACAGCAGGAACCACCCTCCTTGGGCTGATCTGGGTACTGTCGTCAGACCGTTGGGTGGCGGCCGTTGCTACCTCCTCTTCCTGATCCGATGCCAAGAATGGCTGCGCATCGGTAAGGTCTGGGAATGGATGGGAAAATAATTTCTCTGACTCGAGGGGAGGGGCTATGGTGGTTGTGGTGTCTTTGGGGGTGCACACAGCAGAGAGTAAGGAGGGTGCTGATACAGAGGATGAATATGGTGCAGAATCGGAAGGCTTAGTGAGCCACCCAAACAACTCTGGTGCGTCCTTTGACATAATCGCACGCGCCTTCTTCAACTTTTAACTTAGGCTCTGGCCTGGTGCACCTGCCTGACCCCTTCCACCTCTGTGGAATGGCCTGCCTCTTCCTCTGCCTGTCATTTTTAAAATGATCCTTTGACAAAGTTCCTATAGAAGAGCAGTATTTGTGGAAGCAGTTATATAGAACGCCTTAATGATTATTTGCTGGAAGCAGGTATATCAAACCCCATAATCATTTTTTTTGGGGGGAAACAGGCATATCACACCAGTTGCAATTAGTTGTTCCAATAGCGTTTGTCCCTCTGTGTAGCTGCAGTATTACAGCAGAATCGCACACAACTGCTGCACAGTACAAATGCACTAAATAGAAAATATATTATATGGTAGGTATATCACACCCCTGTCTCAATCAGTTTTTTTGAGGGGCAACTGGTATATTATACCAGTTGTATTTAGTCATCCCAATAGCGTTTGTCCCTCTGTATAGCTACGGTATCTTAGCAGAACGGCACACAACTGCTGCACAATACAAATGCACTATACTGAAATTATATTATGGGCATATCATCCCCCTGCCTCAATCATTGTTTTTTTTTTGGGGGGGTGGGCAATTGGTATATCACACCAGTTACAATTAGTTGTTCCAATAGCGTTTGTCCCTCTGTATAGCTGCGGTTTCTCAGCAGAGCCGTACACAACTATCTCACAATACAAATGCACTATATAAAAAATATATTATAGGTACAGATGTAGCATGGTTAGCACTTAAGCTCGCAACTCAAATTTCTTAACTCATTGCGTTATCTTGAGACAAAAATCATTGAAAAGCAATTGAAGGTGTTTGCTTAACGCATTTAATTTAGATAACACGTCTCATAAATCATGAGGGTTAACTCTACTACAGCCATATATCACACCCTGCCTCAATTAGTTATTTGGGGGGCAACTGGTACGGATGGATTAAAGTTAACACTCCTGTGTTCTGAGATTTCTGAGTTGTGTTATCTAATCTAAGCAAACACCTTCAATTGCTTTTCAATGGCTGTTGTCTCAAGATAACGAGATGAGTATATCACACCAGTTGCAATTAGTTGTTCCAAATGCGTTTGTCCCTCTGTATAGCTGCGGTATTGCAGCAGAACCGCGCACAACTGCTGCACAATACAAATGTACTATATAGAAAGTATATTATAGGTATATCACACCCCTGTCTCAATCCGTTCTTTGGGGGGGCAACTGGTATATCACACCAGTTGCAATTAGTTATTCCAATAGCGTTTGTCCCTCTGTATAGCTGCAGTAATGCAGAAGAACCGCACACAACTACTGCACAATAGAAATGCACTATAATATACTTTCTATGTATAAGTATATCACACCCCTCTGTATGTCACACCTATTGATAGTACACCTATACCAATACTTAAAAGTACTTTTGTGGCTCTATTAGCTAGCATTTGGAGACATCTCCCTACACTGGCAAAAGAATGGAATGTAAAATGGCAACCAGATCAGGTTTATTTATAGGGTAGGCGTGTGTCCATGTGCTGAAATGTCTCAATTGGCTGTCCTGTCCCACCTGATGGATGTGTCATGGGTCAAAGTTCTGCATAAAGCCAAAAATATGTTGCCAGCAGACATTGCCATATGTTCTCCTGTTCGGCGAATCGCAAACGAGCAAAGTTCACCGCGGAATTACCGCCGGGCGAATCGCAAGGCCATCTCTATATAATAATCATGTATCAGAGAGAGAGAGAAAGCCACCACAGCCAACCAGTTGCTATGTGCTTGAACCATGCTGACACAGCTTGAAAATTACTGCTACCTTCCTTTGGAAAGATTCTTAAGCCATTAGTAGAGTTGATTAAGAATAGGGATGATCGAACCCGAAACTTTTTCACTAAAGTCTGTGTTCGGGGTTTGGGCGATTTGTGAATTACTTTATTATTTTCCGATATAACATGGTAATATTGGAAAATATTTAATAATTAAGACGGAATGCAAAATGGACACTCTAGAAACATTTCATTTTGCATTCCGTCATAACAGAAGTCTATGGGAGAATAACTAGTTACATTTGTCTTGTGACTTTTCTACCTTGTAGTCAAATCTCTGGGTTACTCAATTATGGTCCTCAAAAAGAACGTGAGAAATGGGGCCCTGATGCAGATTTTGCATTGGGGCCCTGCTTCTCTGAACAACTTGAGTTCCTTGCATTTTTTATAGATTGTTGCAAAGATGTTCACATTGTAATACAGTATACAAATCACACAACTTAACTAGTCTGTTTCTCTTATCTTTTAGGATTGTTCTCATAATAACAAGACATGTTGAAAGTCCTGAAGATCGCTTGTTTAGTTTTTACGTGTGCAGTTGTAGGATTTGTCATGAAAACAGTCAGTAGATCACATCGAAAAGAAAGTGATATAAGTGATGCATCTGTTATGCCTGTTCATCCCCCAAATGGCATTATCATAAATCTCAGAAATATACTCAGTGGTGGAAATGGAATCCTTTTTGTAGAAACAACAGACAGAATGGAGCCACCATCCTTGGTCTTATGTGCAATTGAATCAGCAGCTCGAGTGTATCATGATCGACCAATACTCTACTTTATGAAGGGGCTGCATGATATAGAAACAGAAGAAGATATGAATAGAACCAGGAATCTTTTTCCGTCTCTCTCGTCTTTTGATAATGTCTATATACTGCCTCTGAGACTTGAGGAATTGTTTAATAATACACCTCTTCAGTCATGGTATGAAAAGGTATGTAGATGCTATTAAAATTTGTGAATGTGAATGTTACACACAAAGCATAATAATTTTCAATGAACTTGCATCTTATATGTAAGAGTGTTTCTCTGACAGATTCTGCTGACATTTTGATCACTTTTTATTATTTTTTTTGTGAGAGGTGGTGACTAGGGATGAGCGAACTCGAACTGTATAGTTCGGGTTCGTACCGAATTTTGGGGTGTCCGTGACACGGACCCGAACCCGGACATTTTCGTAAAAGTCCGGGTTCGGGTTCGGTGTTCGTCGCTTTCTTCGCGCTTTTGTGACGCTTTCTTGGCGCTTTTTGAAAGGCTGCAAAGCAGCAATCAACAAGCGTCATACTACTTGCCCCAAGAGGCCATCACAGCCATGCCTACTATTGGCATGGCTGTGATTGGCCAGAGCACCATGTGACCCAGCCTCTATTTAAGCTGGAGTCACATAGCGCCGCCCGTCACTCTGCTCTGATTAGCGTAGGGAGAGGTTGCGGCTGCGACAGTAGGGCGAGATTAGGCAGATTAACTCCTCCAAAGGACTTGATTAACTGATCGATCTGCAGCTGTGGATCATTGAGCTGCTGATCCTCAATTGCTCACTGTTTTTAGGCTGCACAGACCGTTTGTCAGTCACATTTTTCTGGGGTGATCGGCGGCCATTTTGTGTCTTGTGGTGCGCCAGCACAAGCTGCGACCAAGTGCATTTAACCCTCAATGGTGTGGTTGTTTTTTGGCTAAAGCCTACATCAGGGTGAAGCTGTCACACCAAGTGCATTTAACCAGCAATAGTCTGTTCATTTTTTGGCCATATACAAAATCAGGGGCAAGCTGCGCCTGTCACCAAGTGCATTTAACCCTCAATGGTGTGGTTGTTTTTTGGCTAAAGCCTACATCAGGGTGAAGCTGTCACACCAAGTGCATTTAACCAGCAATAGTCTGTTCATTTTTTGGCCATATACTAAATCAGGGGCAAGCTGCGCCTGTCACCAAGTGCATTTAACCCTCAATGGTGTGGTTGTTTTTTGGCTAAAGCCTACATCAGGGTGAAGCTGTCACACCAAGTGCATTTAACCAGCAATAGTCTGTTTATTTTTTGGCCATATCCCAGTCTAATTCTGTCACTAAATCCATACCGGTCACCCAGCGCCTAAATACTAGGCCTCAAATTTATATCCAGCTAAATCTGTCCCTAGTGCTGTAGCTGGGCGAGTTATTTAGTGTCCGTTCAAGCACATTTCTTGTTCTGGGTTGAAATACAATTCCCAATTTAGCAATTTCATAATTTAGTGGTTTCTGCTATATCAGAGCTATTTGAAATCTATCCCTAAAAGGGTATATAATATTCAAGGTGCACATTGGGTCATTCAGAATAACTTCACACACACCCGCTACTGTGTATTTCCAAGTCTAATTCTGTCACTAAACCCATACCTGTCACGCAGCGCCTAAATACTAGGCCTCAAATTTATATCCAGCTAAATCTGTCCCTAGTGCTGTAGCTGGGCGAGTTATTTAGTGTCCGTTCAAGCACATTTCTTGTTCTGGGTTGAAATACAATTCCCAATTTAGCAATTTCATAATTTAGTGGTTTCTGCTATATCAGAGCTATTTGAAATCTATCCCTAAAAGGGTATATAATATTCAAGGTGCACATTGGGTCATTCAGAATAACTTCACACACACCCGCTACTGTGTATTTCCAAGTCTAATTCTGGCACTAAACCCATACCTGTCACCCAGCGCCTAAATACTAGGCCTCAAATTTATATCCCGCTAAATCTGTCCTTAGTGCTGTAGCTGGGCGAGTTATTTAGTGTCCGTTCAAGCACATTTCTTGTTCTGGGTTGAAATACAATTCCCAATTTAGCAATTTCATAATTTAGTGGTTTCTGCTATATCAGAGCTATTTGAAATCTATCCCTAAAAGGGTATATAATATTCAAGGTGCACATTGGGTCATTCAGAATAACTTCACACACACCCGCTACTGTGTATTTCCAAGTCTAATTCTGGCACTAAACCCATACCTGTCACCCAGCGCCTAAATACTAGGCCTCAAATTTATATCCCGCTAAATCTGTCCTTAGTGCTGTAGCTGGGCGAGTTATTTAGTGTCCGTTCAAGCACATTTCTTGTTCTGGGTTGAAATACAATTCCCAATTTAGCAATTTCATAATTTAGTGGTTTCTGCTATATCAGAGCTATTTGAAATCTATCCCTAAAAGGGTATATAATATTCAAGGTGCACATTGGGTCATTCAGAATAACTTCACACACACCCGCTACTGTGTATTTCCAAGTCTAATTCTGGCACTAAACCCATACCTGTCACCCAGCGCCTAAATACTAGGTCTCAAATTTATATCCCGCTAAATCTGTCCTTAGTGCTGTAGCTGGGCGAGTTATTTAGTGTCCGTTCAAGCACATTTCTTGTTCTGGGTTGAAATACAATTCCCAATTTAGCAATTTCATAATTTAGTGGTTTCTGCTATATCAGAGCTATTTGAAATCTATCCCTAAAAGGGTATATAATATTCAAGGTGCACATTGGGTCATTCAGAATAACTTCACACACACCCGCTACTGTGTATTTCCAAGTCTAATTCTGGCACTAAACCCATACCTGTCACCCAGCGCCTAAATACTAGGTCTCAAATTTATATCCCGCTAAATCTGTCCTTAGTGCTGTAGCTGGGCGAGTTATTTAGTGTCCGTTCAAGCACATTTCTTGTTCTGGGTTGAAATACAATTCCCAATTTAGCAATTTCATAATTTAGTGGTTTCTGCTATATCAGAGCTATTTGAAATCTATCCCTAAAAGGGTATATAATATTCAAGGTGCACATTGGGTCATTCAGAATAACTTCACACACACCCGCTACTGTGTATTTCCAAGTCTAATTCTGGCACTAAACCCATACCTGTCACCCAGCGCCTAAATACTAGGCCTCAAATTTATATCCCGCTAAATCTGTCCTTAGTGCTGTAGCTGGGCGAGTTATTTAGTGTCCGTTCAAGCACATTTCTTGTTCTGGGTTGAAATACAATTCCCAATTTAGCAATTTCATAATTTAGTGGTTTCTGCTATATCAGAGCTATTTGAAATCTATCCCTAAAAGGGTATATAATATTCAAGGTGCACATTGGGTCATTCAGAATAACTTCACACACACCCGCTACTGTGTATTTCTAAGTCTAATTCTGTCACTAAACCCATACCTGTCACCCAGCGCCTAAATACTAGGCCTCAAATTTATATCCTGCTAAATCTCTCGTTAACGCTGTCCTGTTGTGGCTGGGAAAGTTATTTAGTGTCCGTCAAAGCACATTTTTTGTTCTGGGTTTAAATACAATTCCCAATTTAACAATTTCATAATTTAGTGGTTTCTGCTATATCAGAGCTATTTGAAATCTATCCCTAAAAGGGTATATAATATTCAAGGTGCACATTGGGTCATTCAGAATAACTTCACACACACCCGCTACTGTGTATTTCCAAGTCTAATTCTGTCACTAAACCCATACCTGTCACCCAGCGCCTAAATACTAGGCCTCAAATTTATATCCTGCTAAATCTCTCGTTAACGCTGTCCTGTTGTGGCTGGGAAAGTTATTTAGTGTCCGTCAAAGCACATTTTTTGTTCTGGGTTGAAATACAATTCCCAATTTAGCAATTTCATAATTTAGTGGTTTCTGCTATATCAGAGCTATTTGAAATCTATCCCTAAAAGGGTATATAATATTCAAGGTGCACATAGGGTCATTCAGAATAACTTCACACACACGCTTCTGTGCATTTCCAAGTCTAATTCTGTCACTAAATCCATACCGGTCACCCAGCGCCTAAATACTAGGCCTCAAATTTATATCCAGCTAAATCTGTCCCTAGTGCTGTAGCTGGGCGAGTTATTTAGTGTCCGTTCAAGCACATTTCTTGTTCTGGGTTGAAATACAATTCCCAATTTAGCAATTTCATAATTTAGTGGTTTCTGCTATATCAGAGCTATTTGAAATCTATCCCTAAAAGGGTATATAATATTCAAGGTGCACATAGGGTCATTCAGAATAACTTCACACACCCGCTACTGTGCATTTCCAAATCTAATTCTGTCACTAAACCCATACCTGTCACCCAGCGCCTAAATACTAGGCCTCAAATTTATATCCCGCTAAATCTCTCGTTACCGCTGTCCTGTTGTGGCTGGGAAAGTTATTTAGTGTCCGTCAAAGCACATTTTTTGTTCTGGGTTGAAATACAATTCCCAATTTAGCAATTTCATAATTTAGTCGTTTCTGCTATATCAGAGCTATTTGAAATCTATCCCTAAAAGGGTAGATCATATTGAAGGTGCACATAGGGTCATTCAGAATAACTTCACACACACGCTTCTGTGCATTTCCAAGTCTAATTCTGTCACTAAATCCATACCGGTCACCCAGCGCCTAAATACTAGGCCTCAAATTTATATCCCGCTGAATTTGAATACAATACATTGGGCCAAATAATATATTTGTTGTTGTGGTGAACCATAACAATGAGAAAAACATCTAGTAAGGGACGCGGACGTGGACATGGTCGTGGTGGTGTTAGTGGACCCTCTGGTGCTGGGAGAGGACGTGGCCGTTCTGCCACATCCACACGTCCTAGTGTACCAACTACCTCAGGTCCCAGTAGCCGCCAGAATTTACAGCGATATATGGTGGGGCCCAATGCCGTTCTAAGGATGGTAAGGCCTGAGCAGGTACAGGCATTAGTCAATTGGGTGGCCGACAGTGGATCCAGCACGTTCACATTATCTCCCACCCAGTCTTCTGCAGAAAGCGCACAGATGGCGCCTGAAAACCAACCCCATCAGTCTGTCACATCACCCCCATGCATACCAGGGAAACTGTCTCAGCCTCAAGTTATGCAGCAGTCTCTTATGCTGTTTGAAGACTCCGCTGGCAGGGTTTCCCAAGGGCATCCACCTAGCCCTTCCCCAGCGGTGAAAGACATAGAATGCACTGACGCACAACCACTTATGTTTCCTGATGATGAGGACATGGGAATACCACCTCAGCATGTCTCTGATGATGACGAAACACAGGTGCCAACTGCTGCGTCTTTCTGCAGTGTGCAGACTGAACAGGAGGTCAGGGATCAAGACTGGGTGGAAGACGATGCAGGGGACGATGAGGTCCTAGACCCCACATGGAATGAAGGTCGTGCCACTGACTTTCACAGTTCGGAGGAAGAGGCAGTGGTGAGACCGAGCCAACAGCGTAGCAAAAGAGGGAGCAGTGGGCAAAAGCAGAACACCCGCCGCCAAGAGACTCCGCCTGCTACTGACCGCCGCCATCTGGGACCGAGCACCCCAAAGGCAGCTTCAAGGAGTTCCCTGGCATGGCACTTCTTCAAACAATGTGCTGACGACAAGACCCGAGTGGTTTGCACGCTGTGCCATCAGAGCCTGAAGCGAGGCATTAACGTTCTGAACCTGAGCACAACCTGCATGACCAGGCACCTGCATGCAAAGCATGAACTGCAGTGGAGTAAACACCTTAAAACCAAGGAAGTCACTCAGGCTCCCCCTGCTACCTCTTCTGCTGCTGCCGCCTCGGCCTATTCTGCTGCTGCCGCCTCGGCCTCTTCCTCCGCCTCTGGAGGAACGTTGGCACCTGCCGCCCAGCAAACAGGGGATGTACCACCAACACCACCACCACCACCTCCGTCACCAAGCGTCTCAACCATGTCACACGCCAGCGTTCAGCTCTCCATCTCACAAACATTTGATAGAAAGCGTAAATTCCCACCTAGCCACCCTCGATCCCTGGCCCTGAATGCCAGCATTTCTAAACTACTGGCCTATGAAATGCTGTCATTTAGGCTGGTGGACACAGACAGCTTCAAACAGCTCATGTCGCTTGCTGTCCCACAGTATGTTGTTCCCAGCCGGCACTACTTCTCCAAGAGAGCCGTGCCTTCCCTGCACAACCAAGTATCCGATAAAATCAAGTGTGCACTGCGCAACGCCATCTGTGGCAAGGTCCACCTAACCACAGATACGTGGACCAGTAAGCACGGCCAGGGACGCTATATCTCCCTAACTGCACACTGGGTAAATGTAGTGGCAGCTGGGCCCCAGGCGGAGAGCTGTTTGGCGCACGTCCTTCCGCCGCCAAGGATCGCAGGGCAACATTCTTTGCCTCCTGTTGCCACCTCCTCCTTCTCGGCTTCCTCCTCCTCTTCTTCCACCTGCTCATCCAGTCAGCCACACACCTTCACCACCAACTTCAGCACAGCCCGGGGTAAACGTCAGCAGGCCATTCTGAAACTCATATGTTTGGGGGACAGGCCCCACACCGCACAGGAGTTGTGGCGGGGTATAGAACAACAGACCGACGAGTGGTTGCTGCCGGTGAGCCTCAAGCCCGGCCTGGTGGTGTGTGATAATGGGCGAAATCTCGTTGCAGCTCTGGGACTAGCCAATTTGACGCACATCCCTTGCTTGGCGCATGTGCTGAATTTGGTGGTGCAGAAGTTCATTCACAACTACCCCGACATGTCAGAGCTGCTGCATAAAGTGCGGGCCGTCTGTTCGCGCTTCCGGCGTTCACATCCTGCTGCTGCTCGCCTGTCTGCGCTACAGCGTAACTTCGGCCTTCCCGCTCACCGCCTCATATGCGACGTGCCCACCAGGTGGAACTCCACCTTGCACATGCTGGACAGACTGTGCGAGCAGCAGCAGGCCATAGTGGAGTTTCAGCTGCAGCACGCACGGGTCAGTCGCACTACAGAACAGCACCACTTCACCACCAATGACTGGGCCTCCATGCGAGACCTGTGTGCCCTGTTGCGCTGTTTCGAGTACTCCACCAACATGGCCAGTGGCGATGACACCGTTATCAGCGTTACAATACCACTTCTATGTCTCCTTGAGAAAACACTTAGGGCGATGATGGAAGAGGAGGTGGCCCAGGAGGAGGAGGAGGAGGAGGAAGAGGGGTCATTTTTAGCACTTTCAGGCCAGTCTCTTCGAAGTGACTCAGAGGGAGGTTTTTGGCAACAGCAGAGGCCAGGTACAAATGTGGCCAGCCAGGGCCCACTACTGGAGGACGAGGAGGACGAGGATGAGGAGGAGGTGGAGGAGGATGAGGATGAAGCATGGTCACAGCGGGGTGGCACCCAACGCAGCTCGGGTCCATCACTGGTGCGTGGCTGGGGGGAAAGGCAGGACGATGACGATACGCCTCCCACAGAGGACAGCTTGTCCTTATCCCTGGGCAGCCTGGCACACATGAGCGACTACATGCTGCAGTGCCTGCGCAACGACAGCAGAGTTGCCCACATTTTAACCTGTGCGGACTACTGGGTTGCCACCCTGCTGGATCCACGCTACAAAGACAATGTGCCCACCTTACTTCCTGCACTGGAGCGTGATAGGAAGATGCGCGAGTACAAGCGCACGTTGGTAGACGCGCTACTGAGAGCATTCCCAAATGTCACAGGGGAACAAGTGGAAGCCCAAGGCCAAGGCAGAGGAGGAGCAAGAGGTCGCCAAGGCAGCTGTGTCACGGCCAGCTCCTCTGAGGGCAGGGTTAGCATGGCAGAGATGTGGAAAACTTTTGTCAACACGCCACAGCTAACTGCACCACCACCTGATACGCAACGTGTTAGCAGGAGGCAACATTTCACTAACATGGTGGAACAGTACGTGTGCACACCCCTCCACGTACTGACTGATGGTTCGGCCCCATTCAACTTCTGGGTCTCTAAATTGTCCACGTGGCCAGAGCTAGCCTTTTATGCCTTGGAGGTGCTGGCCTGCCCGGCAGCCAGCGTTTTGTCTGAACGTGTATTCAGCACGGCAGGGGGCGTCATTACAGACAAACGCAGCCGCCTGTCTACAGCCAATGTGGACAAGCTGACGTTCATAAAAATGAACCAGGCATGGATCCCACAGGACCTGTCCGTCCCTTGTCCAGATTAGACATTAACTACCTCCCCATAACCATATATTATTGGACTCCAGGGCACTTCCTCATTCAATCCTATTTTTATTTTCATTTTACCATTATATTGCGATGCTACCCAAAGTTGAATGAACCTCTCCTCTGCCTGTGTGCTAGGCCTAAATATATGCCAATGGACTGTTGCAGTGGTGGCTGACATGAAGCCTGATTCTCTGCTATGACATGCAGACTAATTCTCTGCTGACATGAAGCCAGATTGTCTGTTACGGGACCTCCCTCCTCTGCCTGGGTGCTGGGCCTAAATTTATGACAATGGACTGTTGCAGTGGTGGCTGACGTGAAGCCTCATTCTCTGCTATGACATGCAGACTGATTCTCTGCTGACATGAAGCCAGATTGTCTGTTACGGGACCTCTCTCCTCTGCCTGTGTGCTAGGCCTAAATATATGCCAATGGACTGTTGCAGTGGTGGCTGACGTGAAGCCTGATTCTCTGCTATGACATGCAGACTGATTCTCTGCTGACATGAAGCCAGATCCTCTGTTACGGGACCTCTCTCCTCTGCCTGTGTGTGTGCTGGGCCTAAATATATGCCAATGGACTGTTGCAGTGGTGGCTGACGTGAAGCCTCATTCTCTGCTATGACATGCAGACTAATTCTCTGCTGACATGAAGACAGATTCTCTGTTACGGGACCTCCCTCCTCTGCCTGGGTGCTGGGCCTAAATATATGCCAATGGACTGTTGCAGTGGTGGGTGACGTGAAGCCTCATTCTCTGCTATGACATGCAGACTAATTCTCTGCTGACATGAAGCCAGATTGTCTGTTACGGGACCTCTCTCCTCTGCCTGTGTGTGTGCTGGGCCTAAATATATGCCAATGGACTGTTGCAGTGGTGGCTGACGTGAAGCCTCATTCTCTGCTATGACATGCAGACTAATTCTCTGCTGACATGAAGACAGATTCTCTGTTACGGGACCTCCTCCTCTGCCTGGGTGCTGGGCCTAAATATATGCCAATGGACTGTTGCAGTGGTGGGTGACGTGAAGCCTGATTCTCTGCTATGACATGCAGACTAATTCTCTGCTGACATGAAGCCAGATTGTCTGTTACGGGACCTCTCTCCTCTGCCTGTGTGTGTGCTGGGCCTAAATATATGCCAATGGACTGTTGCAGTGGTGGCTGACGTGAAGCCTCATTCTCTGCTATGACATGCAGACTAATTCTCTGCTGACATGAAGACAGATTCTCTGTTACGGGACCTCCCTCCTCTGCCTGGGTGCTGGGCCTAAATATATGCCAATGGACTGTTGCAGTGGTGGGTGACGTGAAGCCTGATTCTCTGCTATGACATGCAGACTAATTCTCTGCTGACATGAAGACAGATTCTCTGTTACGGGACCTCTCTCCTCTGCCTGTGTGTGTGCTGGGCCTAAATATATGCCAATGGACTGTTGCAGTGGTGGCTGACGTGAAGCCTCATTCTCTGCTATGACATGCAGACTAATTCTCTGCTGACATGAAGACAGATTCTCTGTTACGGGACCTCCCTCCTCTGCCTGGGTGCTGGGCCTAAATATATGCCAATGGACTGTTGCAGTGGTGGCTGACGTGAAGCCTCATTCTCTGCTATGACATGCAGACTGATTCTCTGCTGACATGAAGCCAGATCGTCTGTTACGGGACCTCTCTGCTCTGCCTGTGTGCTAGGCCTAAATATATGCCAATGGACTGTTGCAGTGGTGGGTGACGTGAAGCCTCATTCTCTGCTATGACATGCAGACTGATTCTCTGCTGTCATGAAGCCAGATTGTCTGTTACGGGACCTCTCTGCTCTGCCTGTGTGCTAGGCCTAAATATATGCCAATGGACTGTTGCAGTGGTGGGTGACGTGAAGCCTCATTCTCTGCTATGACATGCAGACTAATTCTCTGCTGACATGAAGACAGATTCTCTGTTACGGGACCTCCCTCCTCTGCCTGGGTGCTGGGCCTAAATATATGCCAATGGACTGTTGCAGTGGTGGGTGACGTGAAGCCTCATTCTCTGCTATGACATGCAGACTAATTCTCTGCTGACATGAAGCCAGATTGTCTGTTACGGGACCTCTCTCCTCTGCCTGTGTGTGTGCTGGGCCTAAATATATGCCAATGGACTGTTGCAGTGGTGGCTGACGTGAAGCCTCATTCTCTGCTATGACATGCAGACTAATTCTCTGCTGACATGAAGACAGATTCTCTGTTACGGGACCTCCCTCCTCTGCCTGGGTGCTGGGCCTAAATATATGCCAATGGACTGTTGCAGTGGTGGGTGACGTGAAGCCTGATTCTCTGCTATGACATGCAGACTAATTCTCTGCTGACATGAAGACAGATTCTCTGTTACGGGACCTCTCTCCTCTGCCTGTGTGTGTGCTGGGCCTAAATATATGCCAATGGACTGTTGCAGTGGTGGCTGACGTGAAGCCTCATTCTCTGCTATGACATGCAGACTAATTCTCTGCTGACATGAAGACAGATTCTCTGTTACGGGACCTCCCTCCTCTGCCTGGGTGCTGGGCCTAAATATATGCCAATGGACTGTTGCAGTGGTGGCTGACGTGAAGCCTCATTCTCTGCTATGACATGCAGACTGATTCTCTGCTGACATGAAGCCAGATCGTCTGTTACGGGACCTCTCTGCTCTGCCTGTGTGCTAGGCCTAAATATATGCCAATGGACTGTTGCAGTGGTGGGTGACGTGAAGCCTCATTCTCTGCTATGACATGCAGACTGATTCTCTGCTGTCATGAAGCCAGATTGTCTGTTACGGGACCTCTCTGCTCTGCCTGTGTGCTAGGCCTAAATATATGCCAATGGACTGTTGCAGTGGTGGGTGACGTGAAGCCTCATTCTCTGCTATGACATGCAGACTGATTCTCTGCTGTCATGAAGCCAGATTGTCTGTTACGGGACCTCTCTGCTCTGCCTGTGTGCTAGGCCTAAATATATGCCAATGGACTGTTGCAGTGGTGGGTGACGTGAAGCCTCATTCTCTGCTATGACATGCAGACTGATTCTCTGCTGACATGAAGCCAGATTGTCTGTTACGGGACCTCTCTCCTCTGCCTGTGTGCTAGGCCTAAATATATGCCAATGGACTGTTGCAGTGGTGGCTGACGTGAAGCCTCATTCTCTGCTATGACATGCAGACTAATTCTCTGCTGACATGAAGCCAGATTGTCTGTTACGGGACCTCTCTCCTCTGCCTGGGTGCTGGGCCTAAATTTATGACAATGGACTGTTGCAGTGGTGGCTGACGTGAAGCCTGATTCTCTGCTATGACATGCAGACTGATTCTCTGCTGACATGAAGCCAGATCCTCTGTTACGGGACCTCTCTCCTCTGCCTGTGTGTGTGCTGGGCCTAAATATATGCCAATGGACTGTTGCAGTGGTGGCTGACGTGAAGCCTCATTCTCTGCTATGACATGCAGACTGATTCTCTGCTGACATGAAGCCAGATTCTCTGTTACGGGACCTCTCTCCTCTGCCTGTGTGTGTGCTGGGCCTAAATATATGCCAATGGACTGTTGCAGTGGTGGCTGACGTGAAGCCTCATTCTCTGCTATGACATGCAGACTAATTCTCTGCTGACATGAAGACAGATTCTCTGTTACGGGACCTCCCTCCTCTGCCTGGGTGCTGGGCCTAAATATATGCCAATGGACTGTTGCAGTGGTGGCTGACGTGAAGCCTCATTCTCTGCTATGACATGCAGACTAATTCTCTGCTGACATGAAGACAGATTCTCTGTTACGGGACCTCTCTCCTCTGCCTGTGTGTGTGCTGGGCCTAAATATATGCCAATGGACTGTTGCAGTGGTGGCTGACGTGAAGCCTCATTCTCTGCTATGACATGCAGACTAATTCTCTGCTGACATGAAGACAGATTCTCTGTTACGGGACCTCCCTCCTCTGCCTGGGTGCTGGGCCTAAATATATGCCAATGGACTGTTGCAGTGGTGGCTGACGTGAAGCCTCATTCTCTGCTATGACATGCAGACTGATTCTCTGCTGACATGAAGCCAGATCGTCTGTTACGGGACCTCTCTGCTCTGCCTGTGTGCTAGGCCTAAATATATGCCAATGGACTGTTGCAGTGGTGGGTGACGTGAAGCCTCATTCTCTGCTATGACATGCAGACTGATTCTCTGCTGTCATGAAGCCAGATTGTCTGTTACGGGACCTCTCTGCTCTGCCTGTGTGCTAGGCCTAAATATATGCCAATGGACTGTTGCAGTGGTGGGTGACGTGAAGCCTCATTCTCTGCTATGACATGCAGACTAATTCTCTGCTGACATGAAGACAGATTCTCTGTTACGGGACCTCCCTCCTCTGCCTGGGTGCTGGGCCTAAATATATGCCAATGGACTGTTGCAGTGGTGGGTGACGTGAAGCCTCATTCTCTGCTATGACATGCAGACTAATTCTCTGCTGACATGAAGCCAGATTGTCTGTTACGGGACCTCTCTCCTCTGCCTGTGTGTGCTGGGCCTAAATATATGCCAATGGACTGTTGCAGTGGTGGCTGACGTGAAGCCTCATTCTCTGCTATGACATGCAGACTAATTCTCTGCTGACATGAAGACAGATTCTCTGTTACGGGACCTCCCTCCTCTGCCTGGGTGCTGGGCCTAAATATATGCCAATGGACTGTTGCAGTGGTGGGTGACGTGAAGCCTGATTCTCTGCTATGACATGCAGACTAATTCTCTGCTGACATGAAGACAGATTCTCTGTTACGGGACCTCTCTCCTCTGCCTGTGTGTGTGCTGGGCCTAAATATATGCCAATGGACTGTTGCAGTGGTGGCTGACGTGAAGCCTCATTCTCTGCTATGACATGCAGACTAATTCTCTGCTGACATGAAGACAGATTCTCTGTTACGGGACCTCCCTCCTCTGCCTGGGTGCTGGGCCTAAATATATGCCAATGGACTGTTGCAGTGGTGGCTGACGTGAAGCCTCATTCTCTGCTATGACATGCAGACTGATTCTCTGCTGACATGAAGCCAGATCGTCTGTTACGGGACCTCTCTGCTCTGCCTGTGTGCTAGGCCTAAATATATGCCAATGGACTGTTGCAGTGGTGGGTGACGTGAAGCCTCATTCTCTGCTATGACATGCAGACTGATTCTCTGCTGTCATGAAGCCAGATTGTCTGTTACGGGACCTCTCTGCTCTGCCTGTGTGCTAGGCCTAAATATATGCCAATGGACTGTTGCAGTGGTGGGTGACGTGAAGCCTCATTCTCTGCTATGACATGCAGACTGATTCTCTGCTGTCATGAAGCCAGATTGTCTGTTACGGGACCTCTCTGCTCTGCCTGTGTGCTAGGCCTAAATATATGCCAATGGACTGTTGCAGTGGTGGGTGACGTGAAGCCTCATTCTCTGCTATGACATGCAGACTGATTCTCTGCTGACATGAAGCCAGATTGTCTGTTACGGGACCTCTCTCCTCTGCCTGTGTGCTAGGCCTAAATATATGCCAATGGACTGTTGCAGTGGTGGCTGACGTGAAGCCTCATTCTCTGCTATGACATGCAGACTAATTCTCTGCTGACATGAAGCCAGATTGTCTGTTACGGGACCTCTCTCCTCTGCCTGGGTGCTGGGCCTAAATTTATGACAATGGACTGTTGCAGTGGTGGCTGACGTGAAGCCTGATTCTCTGCTATGACATGCAGACTGATTCTCTGCTGACATGAAGCCAGATCCTCTGTTACGGGACCTCTCTCCTCTGCCTGTGTGTGTGCTGGGCCTAAATATATGCCAATGGACTGTTGCAGTGGTGGCTGACGTGAAGCCTCATTCTCTGCTATGACATGCAGACTGATTCTCTGCTGACATGAAGCCAGATTCTCTGTTACGGGACCTCTCTCCTCTGCCTGTGTGTGTGCTGGGCCTAAATATATGCCAATGGACTGTTGCAGTGGTGGCTGACGTGAAGCCTCATTCTCTGCTATGACATGCAGACTAATTCTCTGCTGACATGAAGACAGATTCTCTGTTACGGGACCTCCCTCCTCTGCCTGGGTGCTGGGCCTAAATATATGCCAATGGACTGTTGCAGTGGTGGCTGACGTGAAGCCTCATTCTCTGCTATGACATGCAGACTAATTCTCTGCTGACATGAAGACAGATTCTCTGTTACGGGACCTCTCTCCTCTGCCTGGGTGCCGGGGCCTAAATATCTGAGAATGGACTGTTCCAGTGGTGGGTGACGGGAAGCCAGATTCTCTGCTATGGAACCTCTCTCCAATTGATTTTGGTTAATTTTTATTTATTTAATTTTTAATTTAATTCATTTCCCTATCCACATTTGTTTGCAGGGGATTTACCTACATGTTGCTGCCTTTTGCAGCCCTCTAGCTCTTTCCTGGGCTGTTTTACAGCCTTTTTAGTGCCGAAAAGTTCGGGTCCCCATTGACTTCAATGGGGTTCGGGTTCGGGACGAAGTTCGGATCGGGTTCGGATCCCGAACCCGAACATTTCCGGGATGTTCGGCCGAACTTCTCGAACCCGAACATCCAGGTGTGCGCTCAACTCTAGTGGTGACCAAACAACGGCGAATCAGCAATTTTGAACTTTTTCCACCTTTTAGCCATTTGCCATATGGGATAAATATTTTTTATATTTTAATAGAACAGGGGTTTTCTGCTCACATAGCCTTATGAGGGCTATTTTTTTGCGAGACAAGTTGCACTTTCTGATGACACCATTTATGGTTGCATACAATTTAGTGGGAAGCAGAAAAAAATTCCAAATGGGAATATATGATTAAATTTACCTGTTACCTTCATTCTCCAGGTCAGTAGGATTACAATGATACCATACTTGCATAGTTTTTTGTACGTTTTAATACTGAAAATAAAATGAAACACCTTGAAAAGAAATTTATCTTCATCACCATATTCTGACCCCTATAACTGTTTTGTAGTAATGTGTACGGAGCTGTGTGAGGGCTCATTTTTTGCTGGGCAATCTGTACTTTTCAGTGATACTAATTTGAATTGTGTGCAACTTTTTGATCACGTTTAATAAGAAACATTTGGGGAGTTGAAGTGACAAAAAATGGCACTCAGGCACGTGGCCCTGAGACTGGTGAGGGTGACATCAGTGACGTGCAGACAGTCGTGGATGATGATGTAGCCGTTCGCACGTGCGAGTCGGGTGAAGAGGGGGCTTAATCATCATCAGGAGAAGAGAGCGGCAGCTTGTGCATGAGGCAGCGCCTGAGCCATCAGGCTGGTAGCGTGGCCGTAGGTCAGCAGGGTTGTAGCAGCGTGAGATCTGTAGCCAAACATGCCCTGAGTAGACCACCTGCTACTCAGAAGTCTACCTGTCTGGAAAAAAGTAGCAGTGCACGGGTTCAAAGAGGCAGCAGTAACAGACAGTAGGTGGGGTGAAAATGCCATACTCAGTGGTGTTGGAATGTTTCATCAAGCTGGCAGAGGACCCATTTCTCCCAATGTAATTCCTCATGTGATTCCCACCCTCACCACTCTGTGACTGACCACTATGTTAACTTTTCATGCAATTCCTCATGCAATTCCCACCCTCACACTCTGTGACTGACCACTATGTTGACTCCTCATGCGATTCCCACCCTCAACACTCTGTGACTGACCACTATGTTGACTCCTCATGCGATTCTTCATGCAATTCCCACCCTCACACCCTGTGACTGGGCCTTTGTGTTGACTCCTTATGCAGTTGCAACTATCACCACTCGGTGACTGACCACTATGTTGACTCCTCATGCAGTTGCCACCTCACCACTCTGTAACTGGACCACTGTGCTGACTTCTCTTGCAGTTGCCACTTCAACACTGTGTAACTGGGCCACTATGTTGACTCATCATGCAGTTGTCACCTCACCACTGTGTCACTTGGCCACTCTGTTGACTCATCATGTGGTTGCCGCCCCCCAATAATGTAACTGGGCCACTGTGTTGACTCCTCATGTGGTTGCCACCCTCCCCACTCTATGACGGGGCCACCATTTTCTCAGTTTGGCCTTGTTGAGATCACCAATTATTTTACCCTTCTTCTGATCTGCCAAAAGGACGGAAAAATGAGAAACACAACGGATCCTGTCTTTGGAGTAGCCATAAGGCCTGTATCACACAGTCCCTGTTTTCATGAGGATAAGCTCATGAATTGGAAGCCAAAAGCAGGAGTGAGTACAAGACATGCAAACTTTTGAATCACGTTATCTCTGTTTTTATTTTATTGTTTGGCCTTAGCAATACTGATGGATTACTGACCAAATGCTGACCATGTGAGGTGGATGCTCAAAAGACAGAATCCATTTTTTGTGGTTGTTTTTATGACAGATGAGAAGAAGGGCAAAATAAACAGTGACTTCAACACAAACTTACTGCTGATGCCCTGTCCACTCGGTTATGGAGGCCTTACTTGTATCAGCAAGTAACAGAACAGGTTCTGTAGGAATCTATGTGGGATCAGCTGACAACGGTGTAAAAGTTGAATCTTGGACCTCTGCATGTTTTTATACCTGACACTAACATTGACCTGTGAGTTCACACTTTATTTATTTGGTCAGTTTTGGCCCACTGACTAAAGAAATAAAGTATGAAGCGATTCTAAGAGTGACGCCTGTAATCTGCCAGTCATACAGACGCAAATTAACTATTTCACTACTACAGCGGACTTCCTATGCACGTCCCTGCAAGGCACAGTGTTCTACTCCAATATACAGGCTCTCTGCAGTCGGGAAATAGCAGTTTTTTAACGCAATTTGTAACAAATAAATTTAGATCTAATCTTTTAGAAACAATTTGGTGAACTGTCCGAATTAAATTTTTTGAAAGGTTTGCTCATCTCTAATTATTTTACTAGTGTGTTTTAGTACCTGCCATTTTTTCATAGTATTTTTTGTATGCCTTGCATTTTTTTTTTATTGAAGTATGTACTCCCTAGCATTGTCACTTATTCTGTAGTATGGGGAGATTACATTGGTACAAAAAGCACCATGCAAAAAATGACACACACTGACTGTCAGCAAATTTGTAACCGTGAAACTGGCTGACCTGCTGCATGTGCACTTGGCAGCTGAAGGCATCTGTGTTGGTCCCATGTTGGTCCCATGTTCATATGTGCACATATTGCTGAGAAAAATGATGCTTTAATGTATGCTAATGGGTGTCTAGGAGCAACTGGTGCACTGCTGATACATTAGAATGTCGTTTCTTCCAGCCTGACTTCAGATGTAATGATTGGCACTGACATAATGCCATCAGTACCATTCAGTGCAGCTGAGGTCAGGCAGGGAAACGCACCATTATAAATCACTATAATGCCATAAGATTATGTTTTCCGGAGAGAACACACTCATCTGAAACTGACCTTTTTGTCACACAAAAAAATAATAAGAAGAAAACCTTGTAAAACCACTGTTCTTAAGAAATGCACTGAATAACTAGAAAATTTATTTTAAATCCCTGTGGCTTAGACTCTACTGCAGCAATATAAAGGGGTTATCCCATGATTGATGTAAAAAGTCAAAACCAGACAATGACGTCATATAGTACATTACAGTCTCTTTCTAACTAAATTATAACCAGCCCTGCATTTCAAATGGATTCAGAGATATCCCCATTCCTTGCTATGCTAGATGTATATCAAGCTGAATGGGAGTGTACTTTCTGCTGCAGAGTAGGGGAAATGTCCATGTTGCTGCAGATCTCATACTATCACAGCTCAGGAGGCAGTTGAAGGATGAAACTGAATATGTGCGGCCATTTCAGTGAGCGGGTCAAATAAATAAGAAAAAGAACAAAGATCAGGTGGCGCTATATAGATACAGTTATTGAATAACTCAGCTGTTACATGCAAATACAAAAGTATTCAGATCCGAATGCTGGTTTTAAAACTGTAGAATATTTTTGGGGGACACCCCCTTTAAATGCTACAGATTTCACAGCAATTGTATTGGTTCATGTTACTCTGTGGAAAAATGATTTTTATGTTGTATTATGAAGGAATTTTTTTTTTAAATCAGATAGTTTTTATTAACAATTTTTCAATATACAGAAATAGAAAAAAAGACCACATCAGAGAATAAAGAAGGGAGTACATACAATCCCATTGGACATTCAGAGTGTTATCAAGACATTTTCATAAATCACGTCCAACTTACAATAATACAATCAAATGATACAGAAAACTACCCTATTTAGCAATTAATATCCTGGCCTGGAAAAGCAGACACTGCACTCCCAAGCGTGAATTTCGATTTTATAATGTCCAATATTCCCAGCACACACGTCCTCGGACCAGCCGGGACAACAATTTGATTTGCTTCTTTAATACAGGTTAACACACTTGTCCAAAAATTCCTAAGCTCTCTACAGTCCCAGAACATGTGCATCAGGCATGCAGGACTCTCCCCACATCTAGGGCAGGAAGCATCGTTCCTAACCCTGATCTTGAACAGAAAGGATGGAGTCTGATATAATTGGTGAATAAGAAATAATTGGGACATACGCTGACCCTTGCACAGTGATAACTAAGGTGTCAGTGCCAGTACTGATTTCCATTGATCCTCTGAAATAAAACCCACCTCCCATTTTTGTTTGACCACCAAGGGATCATGCTGCACAGATTTCACAAATAAATTCCTATATATGGATGATATTAGTCCACTCGAGGAGTCACTTTTGAGAATCTGTTGTAACAGTGGAACTGTTGTGCATGTAAGCGACATAGACTTTGCCTGATCCTGGAATGTGTCGTAACTGAAAAAATTGATGAAATGCCGTATGGGGAAGGGCAAACTCATTCCTGAATTGCTCAAAAGATTTAAACACACCATCTCTTTGCTTCTGATACAAAAAACCTCACACCCTTCCGTTCCCATAGAAAGAAACCTTCCAGGGGAAATATTTTAGACAACTGAGGGTTTATTCACAGAGGAGTGACCAGAGTAAAGCCCCATATAGACAGCAAGTCATGACACTTACTGTATATCAAATACCACTAACTTGCCAGAGAGACCACTGTGCTCTAATAGGGCTACAGGAGATTCATCTTCTATAATGTGTGCTATCAGCCGCACGGATGCGTTATCCCCAGGAGTCCTCCCCCACCCCCTCAACTGCTGCATCTATGGGGCAATAAAATAAAGCCATGGATTAGGAATAGAGAGACCCCCTGCATCGTTCCCTCTTTGTAAAATATCCAGCCAGATCCTGGCCCATTTTTTGCACCAAATCAAGCTTCTAAGCAGCCTTTGTATTCTAAAAAAGATCAGTTGTGGAATCCACATTTATGCAGGACATACATAAGTTTCGGCATAAGTATCATTTTAAGGAGATTGCTTCTACCTATTTTAGACATTGGTAGTTTGTAGTGGTCAATTTATACGAAAACCAGACCTGTCTCCAAAGTCCTTTATAAGAGACATTATTGGGGCCCAAGCATCCTTCCACATCTCACGTGTATATGAGAATGTCATTTGCATACAGGGACACACGTTCCTACCTTGATCCCATGGGGAATCCTACAATTCTATCTGAAGATCAAAATAAGCATGCAAGTGGCTCAAATGCAATGGTGAACAGAAGAGTGGACAGCGGGCATCCCTGACGTGTACCACTTCCCAACTCAAACACTTCTGATGTACCACCATTTCACAGATTCGCAAATTTCTATCGTGAATATTGGCACTTTGAGAATTGGTGAATATCTAGAATATAGTGCTATATCTTCGTAATCACAAATATTCAAGATTTTTTTCATCAGTACCCTGCTTCTTGCTTGTGGGTCAATGAGAAGGCTGCAATATCTTTGACTTTAGGAGTAGTGTAGATCGCAAATTTTCGCATCGCTAACATTTTTATAGCAAATTTTCAAATTGGCGATTTTCAGAATCAAGAAAATAATGACTGGCGATCACGAATTCCCGAATATATGACGAATATTCATCCAAATATTAACGAAATATCGCAAATTCAAATATTGCCCCTGCCGCTTATCACTGGTATCCATCAAGCTACTTGGATTCTGTAGATTTTTGGCAGGTGTCGGGAAGGGGATAAATAGATATTCCTATCTTACACATTTATGATATATTCAAAAGATTGTGTGGACTGCTTTACAGTTGGCATGACACAGGACTGATGGTAGCGCTCACCTTTTCTTCTCCGGACAAGCCTTTTTCCTGATACCCCAAACAATCGGAAAGAGGCTTCATCGGAGAATATGACTTTGCTCCAGTCCTCAGCAGTCCATTCACCATATTTTCTGCAGAAGATCAATCTGTCCGTGATGTTTTTTTGGGAGAGAAGTGGCTTCTTTGCTGCCCTTCTTGACACCAAGCCATCTTCCAAAAGTCTTCGCCTCACTGTGCATGCAGATGCGCTCACACCTCCCTGCTGCCATTCCTGAGCAAGCTCTGCACTGGTGGCACTCCGATCCTGCAGCTGAATCCTCTTTAGGAGACGATCCTGGCGTCTCCACGCATCGCGAGATTACGGCTATCTATCGTTAATGAAAGGAGGAGACATAGGCAGTGCTGGGCTCCTTCACAGGCAGACGTGGTTGGGCACGACTGGGCACAAGTAAGATTCGTACAGCCCCTTGGACACATTCAACACTCATTGACATATCTATAAAATCCTTTTTAAAGAAATTAAAACCACACAGCCCTATAGGACACATATATTGCGGACATGTTAGCGGCGATCTAGCCGTACATGTCCGCAGCTCTATAGCCCCAAACCTGGTGACAGAATCCCTTTAATGGCAGCAATGAAATGCAGTGGAAAGGTGGAGGTTTTTTGGGATTAAGTTAATTTTCATGGCAAAGAAGGACTATGCAATTCATCTGATCACTCTTCATAACATTCTGGAGTATATGCAAATTGATATTATGAAAACTTAAAGGGCTTCTGTCACCCCACTAAACTCATTATTATTTTTTTGGGGTACTTATAATCCCTATACTGCGATATAGCTATACATTACCGTATTTTTCGCCGTATAAGACGCACTTTTTCTTCCCCCAAAATGGGGGAGAAATGCCCCTGCGTCTTATACGGCGAATGCAGTCAGTTTTACATCGCTGGCAGCGATGTAAAGCGAGCGAGGACTCGGGGAGGGACTGGGAGGAGGAGCTGGGGCCGGCAATAGCGGCGGGGCGGTGCAGTCACTGTACTAAAGGCCCGCCCCGCCGCTCCTGTATACTAATAAAATATGTCATATTCAATGAATGGTTATTAAATATGCCCCTTTATGCCTAATAGTACCTTAAATCCTAAGCTCATCCGTACAATGCAGGCCGGGCGGGTGGCAGCGTTACTCCCTGATGTCACGTGCCTGCGCCGCCTACTTTATGAATGAACCAGGCGGCGCAGGCAAGTGACGTCAGTGAGTGACGCGCCGCGCCGGCTGCCCGGCCTGCCGGCATTGTACTGAAGCGCTTAGGATTTAAGGTACTTTTAGGAATAAAGAGGCATATTTAATAACTATTAATTGAATAAGACATATTATATTAGTATACAGGAGCGGCGGGGGATCTGTGGATGGCACAGTTATGGGCTGGGAGGGTCTGTGGATGACACATGTATAACAGTGCCATCCACAGATCCCCCCCTGTAACAGTGCCAGCCACAGATCCCCCTGTAACAGTGAAAGCCACAGATCCCCCCATAACAGTGTCCGTCATCCACAGTTCCCCCCTAACAGTGTCCGTCATCCACAGTTCCCCCCATAACAGTGTCCGTCATCCACAGATCCCCCCATAAGTGTCCGTCATCCACAGATCCCCCCATAACAGTGTCAGTCATCCACAGATCCCCCCATAACAGTGTCAGTCATCCACAGATCCCCCCATAACAGTGTCCGTCATCTACAGATCCCCCCATAACAGTGTCCGTCATCCACAGATCCCCCCATAACAGTGTCCGTCATCCACAGATCCCCCCATAACAGTGTCCATCATCCACAGATCCCCAGTAATAGTGCCATCCACAGACCACCTAGTTCCAAACCCACCAAACCCACAGCACACCTTTTGGTTAAAAATATTTTTTTTCTTATTTTCCTCCCCAAAAACCTAGGTGCGTCTTATACGCCGGTGCGTCTTATACGGCGAAAAATACGGTATGTTATTAATCATTTTCGTTCTGTACATATGTCAAAAAACGTACTTTTATAATATGCTAATTGCCTGTCTACCAGCAAGTAGGGCGTCTAGGAGGCGAGCCTCCGTATCTCAGAGCGCCTGCGCCGAATCAACACAGGCACGCAATTTTTGAAATTCTGACAGGGCCAGCAGGAGGAGGAGATCGCGGCAGGCCCTGTCAATCAACAGGAGGAGGGGGCGTTTTTTTTGCGGCTGCTACCAGCAAGTAGCCGCCCTACTTACTGGTAGACAGGTAATTAGCATATACGTTTTTTGACATATCTACAGAATGAAAATGATTAATAACATAATGTATGGCAATATCGCAGGATAGGGATTATAAGTACCCCCCAAAAAAATATAATGAGTTTAGTGGGGTGACAGAAGCCCTTTAAGCAGCAACTTTTCCAATTTCCAATATTTATGTAATTCTCAAAACTTTTGGCCACGACTGTATAAATCATTTTCAGCAATACTTTCCCTAGTACATAAGCTTTTGCCACATCTCTCCCTATGCTCAGCTTACAGGACAATGGCGGGGACTGTGTGGGATGAGGATTTATAGTGCTGTGGCATCACAGGGGATGGCTATCTGTGGATTGACTGCACAATACTATGGGCGATCTTGCGTACCTAGAATTTTCTCCTCTACACTTAGTTTCACTTTGTAACACGTGCATTTTAGAAAAATCTAATTTGTTGCTATGAAGCGCAAGAAAGTTCGGATTAGTTATGAATCATAACTTTCCGAAACTTTGGACCGAATTTCACTTCAAATGCCTCACTTCTACTTAAAGAGGACCTTTCATCGGTCCAAACATTGTGAACTAAGTATCCTGACATATACAGCGGCGCCCAAGGATCTCACTGCACTTACTATTATCCCTGGGCGCCACTCCGTTCTCCTGCTATGTCCTCCGGTATCTTCGCTCAGTAAGTTATAGTAGGCGGAGTCTGCCCTTGTTCTGCTGGGCGTCTCCTCCTCCTAGGCTGTAGCGCTGGCCAATCGCATCGCAGAGCTCACAGCCTGGGAGAAAAAAAAACCCAGGCTGTGAGCTCTGCGCTGCGATTGGCCAGCGCTACAGGCTAGGAGAAAGAGATGCCCAGCAGAACAAGGGCAGACTCTGCCTATTATAACCAAGTCCCCTAAGTCTCCACCTACTATAATCAAGTCCCCGAACATACCGGAGGACATAACGGGAGAACGGAGCGGCGCCCAGTGATGATAGTAAGTGCAGTGAGATCCATGGGCGACGCTGTATATGTCATGGCACTTAGTTCACAATGTTCGGACCGATGAAAGGTCCTCTTTAACAGTATCATTGCCTAGGTCGGTGAGTAGCTGCATAATGGAAAGAACACCAGGGCCAACCATGGCACTAACACTGGAGCGGCAGAGGATTAGGCAAGTGACTACTGTGTTTTGTAACATAGCATTTACAGCTGCCACCTTTTTTGTTAGGGTGGATTCACATCACGTTTTATGCCTCTGTTTGGCATATACATTCTTGTATCCTTAAGGTGAATGGATGCTATTGTATGGTATCGGTCTGAGGCATCCATTTAACTTATACATTTTATGTGTACCGTATGTGGGTGATGTGAACCCTTTTTAGTAAAATTTCATGCTGTAAACCAGCAATTTACAGTTTTCAAAACTCCATCCACATACAGTATAAAAATAGATCAGCAGTGTAATGATTTTCCATGCAGATTGGACTTTTTGCAATGATTGTAAACTCCTTGGCAAATCCATTCAAAATGACTAGTGAATCGAAGTTTACAAAGTGAACTTTGATCCAAATTTCAGGATAAATTTGATTTGCCGTGAGACCGAATTTCCTCGTGCTTTGTGGTAGCAGATGATTTAACCTGAAATCAAAACAAAAAAAACAAACCAAAAAATTAAAACTTACCTGCTCTATTTGCTCACGACCGAAATGCCGTACACAGTGACGTAATTTGTCACAAAGCAAATATTTTGGTAAAATTCGGGGAAGCAGCCAGATCGAATTTTGTAAATACTTTGCTCATCTCTACAAATTCCAAGTTTCATGCTGAATTTGCCATGGATTTGTTTAGGATTTGTGGCAAAGTCTGTGGTGAAAAATATCTGCAACGTCTGTGACTGAATTATGTTCAAAACTGTGATGTAAGCCCTAGTTTAAAATCTATCGCTTTGCTCACCACGTCTTCAGAGACTGATTCTAGATTCCATTAGTGCAGGATGCCCCAGACTAAAGACAAAATAAAACAAATAATCATAAGTTCTTTAAATATTGAAGTTGAAAATTGTGCAAATTAGAAACACAGTTATATTGCCTTCTGTTACTTTATGAATAAACAGCATTTTTTGTTGCATGAATAAAGACTTATGTAGCTTTGGGTTTTTCTGCCAAAATAGGAAAATTCATAAAAATTGTCAAATGAACAACGTTTGTGAATACAGTACATATAGTATTTAGAATAAATAGTCATCAGGAAAGGGGGCAGGCATAAATAGAGTAGACGGGTGCCTAGGGTCCCATTGAGGAGACTGGGCACAATTTATGTAGAATTTATGAACTTACAATTATGGCAAAGCATACACTGTTGATATTTTTCAATTATGCATTTTTTTTTAACCCTTAGGTAAACCCCGCAAAAGAAATCTACTGGACTCATGTTAAATCGGACGCATGCAGATTTGCAATGATGTGGAAGTATGGAGGCATTTACATGGATACTGACGTCATTTCAATCAAACCCATTCCTGAAGACCATTTTCTAGCAGCACAATCATTCGCATCGACCAGCGGCGGTGTATTTGGTTTATCTCCACATCATAAATTATCATGGGAGTTTATGGAAAACTTTGTCCAAAATTATAGAGGAGAAATATGGGGACACCAAGGACCAGGAGTTTTCTCACGTGTAGTGGCCAAATATTGTGGAGTTCCTCAGTTCAAATCTGTGGATCATGTTGATTGTGCGAATGTCTCCTACTTTCACCCTGAACGCTTCTACCCCATTCCATACCCATCTTGGAGAGACTACTTTAAGGTTTGTAAAGATTTGCCAACTTTCAATAATTCTTATGGTCTTCATCTCTGGAACTTCATGAATAAAGAAGGAAAGCGCATGATGGTTGGAAGTAACACACTAGTAGAACATCTTTATCAACAATACTGCCCTTCCACTTATGGAGAAGTCTAAGGCAGTGGCGTAACTAGAACTGACTGGGCCCCACAGCAAATTTGTTAGCGTGTCATTGTTTATAATGCCATTATAGAATAATGTTGAGGGGGTCCTAACAATACATTTTTTCATTCTTCCTCTTTCCTCCTGGCCCCAAAACAGCTGCTTCCCTTATAGCTACGCCCCTGGTCTGAGGAATAAAACAACTTCCTTCTAGGGAAGACTATCACAAAGATGTTAGGCTAGATTTAATTATGCACTCAAATGCCAAATGCTTCCTATTTTAGCATATGAACTTAATTTCCGAATTGGCAGATCAGGCATATGCAGGCACCTGACCAATCTATTTTGCTCTAAAAGGATCTTGTTTCATTTCCATATTCAAAACTGGCATTCTACTAGACAAAATATTGCTGCAGGCAGCTGTATGTCTGCCTTTTTTTGTCAGAATTAGTGATGGAGGCTTTTTCAGGAACTTATGCTGCAGATATGAAATTAGCCGAAGAAGGACAACAAAAAGCAAAAATACTTTTAAAAAAGTTATAAAGATATAAAATGAAACTGTTTACCTTTGCTCTTTGATAGCAAGTCTATTCCAGATGCTCGTCCTGGATTTACAGATGATAATTCATTGAATACAGTTGATGACAACATTTGCTTCAATTAATATTTGTCTCTCCTACGTTTACTTTTTCTTTAACTCTTAGCAAAACTCTTCACAGTATCAGACTAGGCTTGTTTTTTTTGTTTTTTTTCTTCCTGATGCTTCTACACAAAGTAGTTGCAAGATGTTGACTTGACTTTTTCAATGGCTTTCATTTTATTAATTGTCATAATAAGTTTGCTGCAACTATGTATTTTAATGTTTTAAGTGTAAAGTCCACATTTGCTAAATCTCTAACACTTATGTGTATCTTGCATGTCTCCATTTAATAATATATCCCTAATAAAGATAAGCAAATCTATTCTTAACAAATAAGATTGGTTATTAATTTGACAAACATTTAGCTGCCAAATAAATCCAAAGTTTTAGTGATTTGCTTTGGACAAATTACTCAAAACGGTGTCGGCAACATTTTACTATGAAAATTAGCGTAAACAAAGCAGGGAGAATGAAGATGGAGGATCACATGACTTTTTACCTTAGGTGGCTCAGGGGGTAATAGACAGCATGTGAACCAATCACATGGCAGAATTTTGGCAGGTTCTTATGTCTTTGGGTTTGCTCAGAAGCCACAGACACAATTATAAGCTTAGCTTAATTGTGATGTGAGAGGAGGTGTGTGGTGTGTCTCAGGCAGAAATAAATTACAGACACAAGCCAGCAAATAGAGAAGAGAGAAGTTTTCAAAAAACGATTTGGTCACTTTGCCAAATTTTTCCAAGAAATTTACTTCGTTATAAATTAATTAATCATGAAGATCATTAAATCAGACCTATCCTGGCCTGCAGGTAAAATCTAGGGATAATGTATCTTGGTGTACATCACTGCACAGTGCAGCAACATATGTAGCTAGTCCATTATGGTAGCTATGTGTGTCAGAATAAGGGGACATTCACACGTCAGTATTTTTACCTTTCCAGATAAACGTCTCTTTTTTTTGCGGATCCGTTTTTCTGTACAACCTTCCGTTTTTTTACTTAAGTGCTTCCGAATCCGTTCCGTGTTTCCGTGATTCATTTTATTTTTTATTTTTTTCATTTTAACCAATTTTCTCCACTAACAAAGCAAGGGTTAGCAGCCAAACAAGACTGTATCTTTATTGCCCTGACTCTGCCGTTTATAGAAACACCCCATATGTGGTCGTACACTACTGTACGGCCACACGGCGGGGCGTAGAGGGAACGGAGCGCCGTGTGGTTTTTGGAGGGCTGATTTTTATGGACCGGTTTCTTTACACCGTGTCCTGTTTCAACCCCCCTGATGCACCCCTGGAGTCGAAACTCCCTAAAAGTGACCCCATTTTGGAAACTATGGGATAAGGTGGCTTTTTTTGGGGACTATTTTTAGGGTACATATGATTTTTGGTTGCTCTATATTACATTTTTTGTGAGGCAAGGTTACCAAAAATTGAAATTCTGAAACTTTATAAAGGGTTTATAAAGTTTGTAAAATCAGTTTTGAACACCTTGAGGGGTGTAGTTTCTTAGATGGGGTCACTTTTATGGAGTTTTTACTCTAGGGGGGCATCAAAAGGGACATGGTGTCAATAAAAAAAGGCCATCAAAATCGGCCTTCCAGAAACCATGTCGGTCCATTCCTTTTGTGGCCTCCCTTTTACTGATACAGCAGTTTACGACCACAAATGTGGCGTTTCTGTAAACTGCAGTATCAGGGTAATATATATTAAGTTTTGTTTGGTTGTTAACCCTTGCTTTGTTAATGGAAAAAACGGATTGAAATGGAAAAGTGCCAAAAATAGCGGTTTTGGCACCGTTTAAATATTATTTTTTTGGGGGGGGTTAGGTCATGGGGTATTTTTATTTTTTTATAGAGGAGATTCTTATGGACACGGTGATACCTAATAAGTCATATTATCCTTTTTGATACAAAATTATTATTTTTTTTGTATCTCTAAAGTCTAATAGTCATTTTTTTTTGTTTTTTAGCTGATTATCTTATGTGGGGGCTCATTTTATGCGGGATGAGAGGACGGTTTTATTGGCACTATTTTGGGGGCTATATGAATTTTTGATCGCTTGCTATTAAACTATTTTTTTTTTGGACCATGTTAATCTTAGAGGTTGGGTCATGGGGTATTTTTCATATAGGAGATTCATACGGATGCGGTAATACCTAATAAGGCTACTTTTATTTACAATTATTTAGGTTTTAGACTATATTATCCTTTTTGATAAAAAAATTATAATTATCTTATGTGGGGGGCTCATTTTTTGCGGGATGAGAGGACGGTTTTATTGGCACTATTTTGGGGGCTTTATGACTTTTTGATCGCTTGCTAATAAAATTTTTGTTAAGTAAGGTGACGAAAACAAATCTTTTTGGGGGACCGTGTTAATCTTAGGGGTTGGGTCTTGGGGTATTTTTATATAGGAGATTATTACCAACTCTGAGGTACCTAATTTGTATACTTTTAATAAATTATCTCAAGTCTGAGAACTAGTTTTTTTATCCGATGTCAGTGGCTAAATTCGGATTTAAATTTAGTACTCCATGGAAGTGTGGCACTCCCTGAAGCAACAAATAATGCAGAAGCCCTCATGATCGGGGCACGTGTCACATTGAGTAGTGGTGTCCTTCCGTATCCCCCTCCTGTGTCACACTCTGCACCTTTTTTGGGTTCGTCCCTTCTTTCCAGTGTGGGGGACCACACCAGGAAAGTGTGGGCCAGGGACGATCCGGACACCTCCATTTCCCGAGGTACTCCAACCTGCTCTTTCCCGGTCCAAAAAGATCAGGGCCTTGAGGACTGCCTCATAGAACTGAGGGAATGTCCCTGTGTTGCCAGCGCTCCGGGACAGCACAAAAGAGTTGTACATGGCAACCTGCACCAAGTAGACCGCAACTTTTTTGTACCATGCCCGGATTTTGCGCATGGCATTATATGGCTTGAGGACTTGATCAGAGAGATCAACTCCTCCCATATACCGATTGTAGTTGACGATACAATCGGGCTTGAGGACCATTGCCGCTGTACCTCGCACAGGGACAGGGGTGATGCCGTTACCATGAATTGTGGACAGTACAAGGACATCCCTCTTGTCCTTATACCTGACCAGCAACAGGTTTCCAGTGGTAAGGGCACGGGTCTCACCCCTGGGGATAGGTACCTTGAGGGGGAGGGTAGGGAGGCCGCATAGATTTTTCCGCACGGTCCCACAAGCGGACGTGGATCGGTGATATTATATGAACATTAATGTTACAAACAGGCCACACAGGGTCCAATGTATAAAGCAACACGTACATGGAGCATATACAATCATCAATAAATGAATAGACATACAAATGCATATATATACATCTCGCTACATGTGTCTATGATGATGAAAACCAGCAACACTCAATGGTCTATGCAACCGATTGCCAGTTCCGGTACATTCTTTGTGGCTCTAAGTATATCTCATTGAGTATTATCGCCATTTAGCAAAACAACAACATGGGAAGTGACAGGAGGAGAGGAAGGAGGGGGGTGGAAGGAAGAAGGGAGGTGGTGGGGGAAGAAACATCATTAAAAGATGCTAATATAGATATAAATGTAAAAGGTAAGTGGACCTGACCTAAAAGAACTAAGATAGGTCTTGAGTACTACAAGTACTCATTACTCTCCTAACAAGTTATTAAACTCCGGCGAATCTAAAAACTGAAGTAAGGGGTCACAACTACGCACTAAAGATTCAGCCCTTTCTTGCTCAATTGCAATCAACTCTTCCATACGCAGTATAAGTGGGTGGAGAACTGGACTTCCAATGTCTGGGGATAACCATCCTGGCAGCTGACAGGAAATGTTGCAGAACCCCTTTCTTGACCTGGGCAAGAGAGCCAGGAATCAGGGATAGAAGGGTAAGATGTGGAGTGTTAGGGATTGCCCTGCTTGAGTACTTTGCATAGATCAGTAGGATACATTCCTAGAACGAATTAATTTTCGGACAGCTCCACCAAATATGCAATAAGGAACCCCTATCATTCTCGCATCTCCAGCACTTATCTGACACCGTAGGGAACATCTGATGTATTTTAGTAGGACAGTAGTACCACCATGAGAGAATTTTGTAATTCTTTTCCTTCACCTGTGACGCCAGTGAAATTCCATGGAAGAACGTACACATCTTCTCCACCTCCTCCCCTGTGAACCAGACCTGTAAATCAGTTTCCCATCTATCGAAAAATGATGCCCTTTCTCCACTATGTATATCCAGAAGCAGGTAAATGAAGAAAAAGGTCCCGGAGACAAATGAAGTTCCTCTGTCAGCTCTTCTTTATTGGTCACATGAAGTTAACAGACATAAGCATCTTCTACATGGCATAGGTTTACGCGTTTCGGGTTGGTACCCTTAGTCATAACAATTGTATCAAGTGTGGCCCCTCAATTTATAGGGGTTGGAGTACGCCCCCCACTGCCGCGAGGAAGGAGTCTCCAACTCCATAGGCTCTCACACTCAATAACACACCTTGCCGTTTGCTGAATCAATCACTGGTATAATTAGTAACACACTGTGTGGATACCTCTCTGAGGATATTAACCCCAGGAATGCCGTAAGAGTATTTCTCCGGCAAGGAACCGCACTGTGTGAACATGCCATCATCAATTAAAAATATATATATCCATACAAAAACAAACAACATAAAACAAAATGACCTTTTGTTATTCAACTGGTTAAGATTCATTGTATTATAGCAGATTACATGAAACAGATTATCTGTAATTCCATTGGTTGTTAATATCTGCAAACCACTTATTGTTCCCAAAAACAAATAGCAAAAGCTTGTTATACTATTCACAAGCCGCCACCGCTGCATGTGTGCAACACAATCAAATATAAAGCTTTCAAAGCACTCTAGTTGCGCTGGCTTAAACGGTTTTGTGGACAACCAAAATGACAGAAAAAAAAAAAAAATAGAGTGCTTTGAAAGCTTTATATTTGATTGTGTTGCACACATGCAGCGGTGGCGGCTTGTGAATAGTATAACAAGCTTTTGATATTTGTTTATGGGAACAATAAGTGGTTTGCAGATATTAACAACCAATGGAATTACAGATAATCTGTTTCATGTAATCTGCTATAATACAATGAATCTTAACCAGTTGAATAACAAAAGGTCATTTTGTTTTATGTTGTTTGTTTTTGTATGGATATATATATTTTTAATTGATGATGGCATGTTCACACAGTGCGGTTCCTTGCCGGAGAAATACTCTTACGGCATTCCTGGGGTTAATATCCTCAGAGAGGTATCCACACAGTGTGTTACTAATTATACCAGTGATTGATTCAGCAAACGGCAAGGTGTGTTATTGAGTGTGAGAGCCTATGGAGTTGGAGACTCCTTCCTCGCGGCGGAGGGGGGCCTACTCCAACCCCTATAAATTGAGGGGCCACACTTGATACAATTGTTATGACTAAGGGTACCAACCCGAAACGCGTAAACCTATGCCATGTAGAAGGTGCTTATGTCTGTTAACTTCATGTGACCAATAAAGAAGTGCTGACAGAGGAACTTCATTTGTCTCCGGGACCTTTTTCTTCATTTACCTACAGTTTGCTATGGGAACACTTCCCAGGGCCCCTGGAGCCGGGACTGCAAATTTTTACCAGAGAGGTGAGCTGGTTTAAGTATTTTATATATCCAGAAGCACTCTGTATAGTGTGGACAAGGTACCTTCAATTATGCCTTGTTGTAGATATAGTCTATCAAAATCTGTCATTGGGTTCACCATTCCTCCAGAGAATGTGGATCCAAAAAAGGAAGTTAATTGAGCATATCCAGCCAGAAGACATGCTGATTTCTGTGTACTGGTGTGCATTTTCAAAGGAGGATAATGACCCACCTGACAGGACATCCCTAATTCTCATTAAATCGTTATGTGTGGTTTTGATGAGAAAGGATGATGGAATCATGCCCGGGATAAACGCTGGATTCCCATGAAGTGGGGTCATAGGACCTGGTCTGAAGGTGATTTGAGACTTGGAAATCCATTCCTCCCAGATCACAAGAGCATGTCGTACAAGGAACGGGAATTCCTTTTAAGGGGGTCTGTCATTTATATTTAGCCAGGGTATGCCTTGAAGAGAGAGAGGGGATAAAGATTGTTCCAGAGTGACCCAGAGTTTCTTTAAGTCTTTATGTCTCCAATCTAAAAGTCTAGCAAGTACAGCCACTTCATGATAAAGGCGAATATCTGGTAATCCAAACCCCCCAAGGGATTTTTGTTTGATCAGGTCTTTTTTATTCAGTCTAGGTTTACTAGTGTGCCAAATAAACCTATTGAGGGCCCTTTGAATATCTAAAAAGTATTTTTTAGGCACATGAATAGGTATAGTTTGGAAAAGGTATAAAAACCTTGGTAAAATGTCCATTTTGACAGTGTTCATACGACCAAACCAGGAAAGGTGTTTAAGTTTGTATGTCTGTAATTCCTCAAGGGGTCTTTTCTGTAACGGTAGGTACTTTAAGGGGAATAACTGGTGTAGCTGAGCTGGGACCTGAATGCCTAAGTATGATAGGCTACTAGTTTTTCACTTAAAGGGGAAGTTGTGCTTGAGAGATTCTGTGGCCTCTTGAGAGAGAGAGAAATATTTAACATTTCAGTCTTATCCATGTTCACCTTAAGGCCTCCTGCACACGACCGTTGTGTGCACCCGTGGCCGTTGTGCCGTTTTCCGTTTTTTTTGCGGACCCATTGACTTTCAATGGGTCCGTGGAAAAATCGGAAACTGCACCGTTTGGCAGCCGCATCCGTGAGCCGTGTTTCCTGGCCGTGAAAAAAATATGACCTGTCCTATTTTTTTCACGGCTAACGGTTCACGGGCCCATTCAAGTCAATGGGTCCGTGAAAATCACGGATGCACACAAGATTGTCATCCGTGTCCGTGATCCGTGTCCGTTTTTTCCTATCATTTCAATGGCAAACTTGACTTAGATTTTTTTTTCATTTTTCATGTCCGTGGATCCTCCAAAAATCACGGAAGACCCACGGAAGAAAAAACGGGCACGGATCACGGACCTACGGACCCCGTTTTTGCGGACCGTGTAAAAAAACGTTCGTGTGCAGGAGGCCTAAAGTTGCTAAGATGGCTAAATCTATTGAACTCCTTGAGTAGGGATGGAATGGAAGTATGAGGTGAAGTTACATACAGAAGGAGGTCATCTGCAAAGAGTGCAAGTTTATGATGCAGCTTGGGAGTTTCTATTCCCCTGATTTTCTGGTTGTTCCTTATTGCCTCTGCCAAATGTTCCATTGACAGGACATATAGGAGAGGAGACAAGGGGCACCCCTGACGTGTTCCATTATGTATGTCAAACCAAGGGGCTAGAATGCCATTAGTTCGGACTCATGCTGTTGGATGTGAATAGAAAGCTGCTACCATCTCTACATATCTTTCCGCAATGCCTACTTGTTTTATGGAAGCCAACATAAATTGCCAATGCATCCTGTTGAATGCTTTTTAAGCGTCTACCGACATCAAGCACATGGGAACCTTTTGTTTTTGAGCTTGCAAAATTAGGGTAATGGTGCGTATGGTATTGTCCCTAGCCTCTCTCCCTAAGATGAATCCTACCTGGTCTTTGCTAATAATTTCAGGTAATAAGTTGTTGAGTCTGTTTTCTAGGATTTTCAAATAGATCTTAATGTCACAGTTTATTAAGGATATTGGCCTATAGTTACTGCATATAGTTCCATCTTTGTTTGGTTTAGGTAAAACCACTATGTGAGATTCTAAGGATTGCTTAGGGAAGGGACATGTAGGGGATATACTGTTATATATTTTAGTAAGACAGGGGAGCAGAGATTCCTGGTATCTTTTAAAGAAAATGGCTGTAAAACCATCTGGGCCAGGACTTTTCTTCCCTTTAAGAGATGTGATTACTGTTTTAACTTCTGATTCTGTGAAAGGCTGGTCTAAGTCCGTACTCTGCTCAACCGAAACCTCTGGTAAAGCTGTTTCTGACATGTAAGTAGATATACGTCTGTCAAGATCTTGTTGGGACATATCTGCAAACTGGCCTCTAATATTATACAAGGATTCATAGCATGTCCTAAAGGTATTGGCAATATGAGAGGGGTGATGTACTGATTGACCCCTATGGTCCTTAATCATAGGGATATATGTTTGCGACTGTCTAGGGTGTAACAGCTTGGCAAGCACGCTACCACATTTGTTGGCCTCGTCATATAGGAAACTCTGAAACCTTTCCCTATAGAAGGTGTAGTGTTTATCTATAGCTATTTTAAGATTATCTCTTATTGTTGTTAGTTCCACTAGGAGAGCAGGGGTAAGGAGTCGCTTGTGTAGTGATTCTAAATCCTGTAAGCTTTCTGTTAACCTCTTAATATGAGCTTTGCCTTCCTTTTTTTAGTCTAGATCCGTGTTGTATGATTGTGCCTCGTATTACACATTTAAGTGCTTCTCACTGCAAAGGGAGAGCTGTGGTGTCAGAAGCATGGTTCACCAAAAAATCTTGAATTGTATCGTCAATCGCCTTATTGCACACCATATCTCTCAACAGGGTTTCATTAAGTCGCCATGTCCACTTCCTGGCTACCAAATCAGACAGCTCCAGAGTAAGGAATATGGGTGCATGATCTGACCACAAAGCTGTGCCAATGTTAGCTTTAGGTTGGAACATTAAGGCATGGTGAGAGGTGGTGAATAAATCAATCCTGCTGTACGTGCGGTGGGCTGGAGAAAAGTATGTGTAGTCTCTATCATTTGGGTGTAGCATTCTCCATACATCTACCAGACTTCTATTGTGTAGAATAGTGCGTATCCTGGATATTGCCGAGTATGGCACCAAGGACCTGCCATGGGATGTGTCCATCTTAGGGTTTAGTGTCAGATTGAAGTCGCCCCCAAGAAGGAGAACATCCTCAATGAAGGAGTGCAATCCAGACATTATCGAGGCAAAGGCCTTACCCTGTCCCGAGTTTGGCAGATAGATGTTACCAATTGTGTACGTTCTCCCATGGATTTCTAGCTTGATGAATACGAATCTTCCTTTGTCACGAGATCTGAAATCCAAAACAGAGCAAGAAAAGGATTTATGCAAAGCAATGGAGACACCTCTAGCTTTAGTCTCAGGATTAGTGCTGTGATACACAATTTTATAGGACCTCGAGCGTAAACGTGGGATATGAGTTGTTTTGAAATGGGTTTCCTGCAACAGAACAATATGTACAGCGATAGCTTAGAGTCAGCGATAGCTTAGAGTCAGCGATAGCTTAGAGTCAGCGATGGCTTAGATGCAGCTATAGCTTAGAATCAGCGATAGCTTGGATACATATATAGATACAGCTATATGTCCATCTTATAGATAGAGCTGTAGCTGTATCTGAGCCGTAGCTGTATCTGAGTCGTATCTGTATCTGCAATGTGACAGGAAGATCTTCTGCCTGTGTTAGCTAGGAGATGATCATGTGCAGCACGCCAGACCTGAAGGGTATTGGCAACAGTGAGGTCACGGTATGGGCAATCGAGGGTTACTCACTTTTCTGAGGAGAACCCTGGGCAGGCATGCAACAGTGAAGGAGAGGTAGACACTAATTCCTCTGGGGCACACTCTGTAGATAGGGACCAGGCCTGATGGTATGTGAGGTGCCCTGGATGTTGTAGGTGTTTTGAGTGCCTTAGGTAAGGTCCATTTAAGGATCGTGACGCCAGTGCCTGTAAAGGTGGCACACCGGTTTGCAGGAGGATTAATAGAGTACACAGTTGGTAAACCAAACATTGCTTTACTTGGTGAAACAGTCCAACTTTTTACAATCAATTGCAATGGTTGATAATGCAGTCCTTTACAGTATTAATACACAGCAGGTTTACTTCACAGCAGGTTTCAATCTTGCAAGATACTTGGAGGGTATACAGTTAATACTTTGTTTGAAATCTCTTTTTATTAGATAAGCAAAATAAAGATCATCAGATAGCTTGTGTCGTATTACAGCGTTTGTCACATCTTTTTACACAAACTGAATGGAATGACGTGGTATTAGCAGGAGGTGCTCAAACCCACATGCAGTCGTGCATATATATAGGGGAGCAAATCCTGCACTTGTGGCCCGTTGCTAATGGCAATCCCCAGCAAACATGCATACGGTGGAGGATGCCCACAGCGAACCACAAGTACCACAATAGACATCCTACACAAGGTAACAATTGTGTGGATGTGATAATCAATATAACAATATAACAAAATAGCAAAAGACAGGTGCACTCTGCGGTATTACTAAATCCTCAAACTGGTTTTAAAATTGAGAGATTAGTCAACATGTCCTACGGTGTAGGACATGTCTAAGCCCGGGCACCGCGACAAGGTTTCTCAAGTAGCCCGGGACCTAACACTCTCCTACCTGTGCCAGTGGGCAAATACCAGGAGCCAGTGGGCAAATTACAGGAGCATAAGGCCGACTCACAAACAACTCACCAGTTACCTCCAGCATGTATCCATGCTTGCAATGGGAGGAGGGAGGAGTCTGCAAGTCCCACTCAAGACTGTCTGATATGGCCCAGGCCTCACAGGTGCACCTAAATGTGGCCTGTAGATGGAAAACAGGCACATTTAAATTGGAGTTTATATACCTCCAGGAATCTCTATATATACACAAACTGAATGGAATGACGTGGTATTAGCAGGAGGTGCTCAAACCCACATGCAGTCGTGCATATATATAGGGGAGCAAATCCTGCACTTGTGGCCCGTTGCTAATGGCAATCCCCAGCAAACATGCATACGGTGGAGGATGCCCACAGCGAACCACAAGTACCACAATAGACATCCTACACAAGGTAACAATTGTGTGGATGTGATAATCAATATAACAATATAACAAAATAGCAAAAGACAGGTGCACTCTGCGGTATTACTAAATCCTCAAACTGGTTTTAAAATTGAGAGATTAGTCAACATGTCCTACGGTGTAGGACATGTCTAAGCCCGGGCACCGCGACAAGGTTTCTCAAGTAGCCCGGGACCTAACACTCTCCTACCTGTGCCAGTGGGCAAATACCAGGAGCCAGTGGGCAAATTACAGGAGCATAAGGCCGACTCACAAACAACTCACCAGTTACCTCCAGCATGTATCCATGCTTGCAATGGGAGGAGGGAGGAGTCTGCAAGTCCCACTCAAGACTGTCTGGTATGGCCCAGGCCTCACAGGTGCACCTAAATGTGGCCTGTAGATGGAAAACAGGCACATTTAAATTGGAGTTTATATACCTCCAGGAATCTCTATATATACAAACTGAATGGAATGACGTGGTATAGCAGGAGGTGCTCAAACCCACATGCAGTCGTGCATATATATAGGGGAGCAAATCCTGCACTTGTGGCCCGTTGCTAATGGCAATCCCCAGCAAACATGCATACGGTGGAGGATGCCCGCAGCGAACCACAAGTACCACAATAGACATCCTACACAAGGTAACAATTGTGTGGATGTGATAATCAATATAACAATATAACAAAATAGCAAAAGACAGGTGCACTCTGCGGTATTACTAAATCCTCAAACTGGTTTTAAAATTGAGAGATTAGTCAACATGTCCTACGGTGTAGGACATGTCTAAGCCCGGGCACCGCGACAAGGTTTCTCAAGTAGCCCGGGACCTAACACTCTCCTACCTGTGCCAGTGGGCAAATACCAGGAGCCAGTGGGCAAATTACAGGAGCATAAGGCCGACTCACAAACAACTCACCAGTTACCTCCAGCATGTATCCATGCTTGCAATGGGAGGAGGGAGGAGTCTGCAAGTCCCACTCAAGACTGTCTGGTATGGCCCAGGCCTCACAGGTGCACCTAAATGTGGCCTGTAGATGGAAAACAGGCACATTTAAATTGGAGTTTATATACCTCCAGGAATCTCTATATATACAAACTGAATGGAATGACGTGGTATAGCAGGAGGTGCTCAAACCCACATGCAGTCGTGCATATATATAGGGGAGCAAATCCTGCACTTGTGGCCCGTTGCTAATGGCAATCCCCAGCAAACATGCATACGGTGGAGGATGCCCGCAGCGAACCACAAGTACCACAATAGACATCCTACACAAGGTAACAATTGTGTGGATGTGATAATCAATATAACAATATAACAAAATAGCAAAAGACAGGTGCACTCTGCGGTATTACTAAATCCTCAAACTGGTTTTAAAATTGAGAGATTAGTCAACATGTCCTACGGTGTAGGACATGTCTAAGCCCGGGCACCGCGACAAGGTTTCTCAAGTAGCCCGGGACCTAACACTCTCCTACCTGTGCCAGTGGGCAAATACCAGGAGCCAGTGGGCAAATTACAGGAGCATAAGGCCGACTCACAAACAACTCACCAGTTACCTCCAGCATGTATCCATGCTTGCAATGGGAGGAGGGAGGAGTCTGCAAGTCCCACTCAAGACTGTCTGGTATGGCCCAGGCCTCACAGGTGCACCTAAATGTGGCCTGTAGATGGAAAACAGGCACATTTAAATTGGAGTTTATATACCTCCAGGAATCTCTATATATACAAACTGAATGGAATGACGTGGTATAGCAGGAGGTGCTCAAACCCACATGCAGTCGTGCATATATATAGGGGAGCAAATCCTGCACTTGTGGCCCGTTGCTAATGGCAATCCCCAGCAAACATGCATACGGTGGAGGATGCCCGCAGCGAACCACAAGTACCACAATAGACATCCTACACAAGGTAACAATTGTGTGGATGTGATAATCAATATAACAATATAACAAAATAGCAAAAGACAGGTGCACTCTGCGGTATTACTAAATCCTCAAACTGGTTTTAAAATTGAGAGATTAGTCAACATGTCCTACGGTGTAGGACATGTCTAAGCCCGGGCACCGCGACAAGGTTTCTCAAGTAGCCCGGGACCTAACACTCTCCTACCTGTGCCAGTGGGCAAATACCAGGAGCCAGTGGGCAAATTACAGGAGCATAAGGCCGACTCACAAACAACTCACCAGTTACCTCCAGCATGTATCCATGCTTGCAATGGGAGGAGGGAGGAGTCTGCAAGTCCCACTCAAGACTGTCTGGTATGGCCCAGGCCTCACAGGTGCACCTAAATGTGGCCTGTAGATGGAAAACAGGCACATTTAAATTGGAGTTTATATACCTCCAGGAATCTCTATATATACACAAACTGAATGGAATGACGTGGTATAGCAGGAGGTGCTCAAACCCACATGCAGTCGTGCATATATATAGGGGAGCAAATCCTGCACTTGTGGCCCGTTGCTAATGGCAATCCCCAGCAAACATGCATACGGTGGAGGATGCCCAGCAGCGAACCACAAGTACCACAATAGACATCCTACACAAGGTAACAATTGTGTGGATGTGATAATCAATATAACAATATAACAAAATAGCAAAAGACAGGTGCACTCTGCGGTATTACTAAATCCTCAAACTGGTTTTAAAATTGAGAGATTAGTCAACATGTCCTACGGTGTAGGACATGTCTAAGCCCGGGCACCGCGACAAGGTTTCTCAAGTAGCCCGGGACCTAACACTCTCCTACCTGTGCCAGTGGGCAAATACCAGGAGCCAGTGGGCAAATTACAGGAGCATAAGGCCGACTCACAAACAACTCACCAGTTACCTCCAGCATGTATCCATGCTTGCAATGGGAGGAGGGAGGAGTCTGCAAGTCCCACTCAAGACTGTCTGATATGGCCCAGGCCTCACAGGTGCACCTAAATGTGGCCTGTAGATGGAAAACAGGCACATTTAAATTGGAGTTTATATACCTCCAGGAATCTCTATATATACACAAACTGAATGGAATGACGTGGTATTAGCAGGAGGTGCTCAAACCCACATGCAGTCGTGCATATATATATAGGGGAGCAAATCCTGCACTTGTGGCCCGTTGCTAATGGCAATCCCCAGCAAACATGCATACGGTGGAGGTTACCTTGTGTAGGATGTCTATTGTGGTACTTGTGGTTCGCTGTGGGCATCCTCCACCGTATGCATGTTTGCTGGGGATTGCCATTAGCAACGGGCCACAAGTGCAGGATTTGCTCCCCTATATATATGCACGACTGCATGTGGGTTTGAGCACCTCCTGCTAATACCACGTCATTCCATTCAGTTTGTGTATATATAGAGATTCCTGGAGGTATATAAACTCCAATTTAAATGTGCCTGTTTTCCATCTACAGGCCACATTTAGGTGCACCTGTGAGGCCTGGGCCATATCAGACAGTCTTGAGTGGGACTTGCAGACTCCTCCCTCCTCCCATTGCAAGCATGGATACATGCTGGAGGTAACTGGTGAGTTGTTTGTGAGTCGGCCTTATGCTCCTGTAGTTTGCCCACTGGCTCCTGGTATTTGCCCACTGGCACAGGTAGGAGAGTGTTAGGTCCCGGGCTACTTGAGAAACCTTGTCGCGGTGCCCGGGCTTAGACATGTCCTACACCGTAGGACATGTTGACTAATCTCTCAATTTTAAAACCAGTTTGAGGATTTAGTAATACCGCAGAGTGCACCTGTCTTTTGCTATTTTGTCACATCTTTTTACAAAATATGGTGTGACCACCACTTGTCAAGGATCAAGAGGTCCAACAAGTGATAGATTCTAACAATACAAATGTGAGATACATTAGATATCCATTAACAGTGGGGGAAGGGGTGTGGTTAGAACAGCCCCAACAGCATGTCGGTCCATGATACATATATCAACCTGCTCAGGAAACATCAATATAGATAATACTACAAGCAGTATCTAAGACATGGTATAAACAGATCTTGATCACATGGCATCAGAAAAACATACAAAAAAGAGTGACAGGGGAAGCAGACAGGGAGACTTGATGGGGTTTTTCATACGGGTTGGATGAAGAGGCTAAGAACTAATTTCCCTACTCAACATCCCATTGCTGAGATTTGAGAAGGCTCGCCCTGTAGGTCAGCCATGGTTGCCAGAGCTTCAGGAATCGATCTCGGCTTTTATGTGTCCAGCCCACTAACTCCTCCATCTGGCACATCTGGTGCACCCTATCACGCCACATCTTTGTTGTTGGAGGATCAACCGATCTCCATTTTACTGGGATCAAAAGTTTTGCGGCCATCAGCATATGCGTGGCCAGGTCATTTTTGCTAGGATGAAAATCCGATGTAGGTAACCAGAGTAGCACCAGCTGGGCCGTGAGTTTCAGAGTCGTTCCACAGATCTTATTAATAGCACATTCTACATCTGCCCAGAAGAGCCTGACAGTTGGACAGAACCACCAGATGTGAGACAAGGAGCCAGTAGCAGCAGCACACCTCCAGCAAAGGTCAGTGGGCAACAGGTTGATCTTGTAAAGATATTCAGGCGTTCTATACCAGCGTAGAGCAATCTTAACCGAGTTTAACCTGTATTTTTATACACTTGGAAAAGCCATTTACTGTCACTGTCATTAAAGTCTAGGTGTAATTCCCTCCCCCACTCAACGACCCAAGGCGGCACAACAGAGTCTCTAGCACTCAGAATCTGTCTGTAAATGAGTGTGGTGGATTTTTGGGGTAGGCGTGGCAATAGAACATAGTTCTCCAGCCAAGTCAGGTCCGGTAAAGGGATGAAGTTAGACACCATAAATTGTCTACAAGTGTTCTCAAAGTCATTCTTTTGAATGAAGTCCCTAGCAATGGCCTGATCCCCGGAGAGAGCAGTAAAGAAGATGGAGGAGATCCCTAATCTTTTCAAGTCCCCTAATCTGTGATGAGACAGGGATAACCAGATGCCTGACGGCTTATTAATGCGGGGGAACATTAGTGAGAGAATGATGGAAATAGGAGCAAGGGGTGAGGCTTTGCCCTGGGTAGATGATAATGCCACAGACTTACGGCAGTTATGAAGCATGCCCCTAGTAAGCTCACTGTCTATTCTAGTTCCTTCACCTGCTCCCCCGGGTGACCAAAGCCTGTGAAAGAGTTCCTTTCCCAACAAGGCTAACTCTAGGTCTATATGCATGTAGTGTGTCTCTTGCCTAACCAGTTAAAGCCACCTCTCTAGACTAATAGCCTGCAAATATGCTGAGAGATCAGGGAGGGAAATACCTCCATCTCTCTTTCTTCGGGAAAGGAGGCGAAAGGACATTCTAGGACGCACTTTGTCCCATAAATACCTAGCCAGGTGAGAAAGGGAGAACTACTTCCAGAGATAACGGAATTAACTTTGGTGAGTAGGGGGGGGAGTTGAGACTAAACAGCAGCTTGGGATCCTTCAGAGTCATCACCCCCAGTTATTTTATAGCCTGTGTAGGCCATTTGAAAGGTGTGAGGGTTTTAACTTTGTTACGCAAAGCAGCTGGTAGGGAAACGCCAAGGGCCTCCGACTTATCAAAATTTATCTTAAAGTTTGACAAAGCCCCGAAAGACTCAAAAACCAGCAAAACCTCCGGCAAGGCCTCTAGGGGATTTGTCAATAGAAGCAGTAGATCATCCGCAATGGCGGCGGCCATCTTGTGGTCATATCTACCTAATCTCACTCCTCTGATCGTGGGTGACTGGCGGAGCTTAAGAAGAAGTGTCTCCAGGGTGAGGACAAATAAGGTGGGGGATAACGGACAGCCATGGCGGGTACCATTTCTGATTTGGAAGGAGTTCGATAGGGTGCCGCCGACCAATACTCTCGCAGAGGGGGCGGAGTATAGAGTGTAGATAGCTCTGACGAAATCCGCAGGAAAACCAAATGCAAGTAACACTTTACTCATATAGGCCCAGCTCACCCTATCAAACGCCTTCTCCGCATCTGTCCCTAAAAGCACAAAAGGAGATTTAGTTTTGATAGCATATGTAACCGCATGTAACACTCTACTGATGTTATGTCTAACCTCTCTGCCTGCGACGAACCCTACTTGTTCCTCGCCCACAAGCCCAGGAAGCAGCCTTGTCATCCTACTGTTCAGCATCTTAGCCCACCACTTCAAATCAGTGTTAAGCAGTGAGATAGGTCTGTAACTTCCACAAGCCTCTTTGTCCTTACCCTCTTTATGGATAATCGTAATATGTGCTTCCTGGGCTTGCGGGGTCAGAGAGCCACCTGCGAGGAGGAGATTGCATGCTGTGACAAAATGAGGTATTAAGATATCCTTAAACTTTTTGGAGATTGGAAAGCCATCTGGTCCAGGGCTCTTACCAGAGGGGATAGACATTAAAACCTTCTCCACTTCTTCTGTTGTGAATGGTTGAAGCAGTATATGCATTTCATCCGCGGAGAGTTTCGGGATATCGATGGAGTTGAGAAATTCGGAGGTGCGCGCCTTAAACTGAAGACTATTAAGGGGAGATGGGCGATTATATAAGCCTGAGTAAAAGGAGCAGAATTCCTGAGCTATTGCCGGAGTATTGATAAGTCGAGGGCTCGAAGGTAATTTGATGGCTTGGATAAAAGACCTATTCCTTTGGCTCTTGATCAGGCTGGAGACTAACTTGGAACCCCTGTTCCCATGAAGGTATTGTTTGAAGCGTAAGGTCTTCAGGGCCCTAGCAGCTCGTATATTCAAAAGGTCAGTGACCTTGTATTTCAAGCACTTAAGGGACGTCAGGACGTCTTCTGTTTTAGTCTTCTTGTGAAGAGTCTCCAGTGTGGAGATCTGTTGAAGTAGGGAATCTAATTGTTTCTGCCTACGTTTCTTGACCCTAGAGCCCAGACTTATGAGTTCCCCCCTAACCACTACCTTGTGGGCCTCCCAAAGCGTCATCCCACTAGTGAGGTCCCTAGCGTTCTCCAGAAAGCAGTTTTTAAGACACAATTCAACAGCTTTCCTGTGAGATTCGTCTTCCAAAAGCGTTCCATTCAATCTCCAGACCCAGGATCTCGGAGGTAGGGCGTGAAGTCTCACACTTACACTCACCGGCGCATGATCAGAAATAATTATATTACTTATTTTAGCCTCAGTGACCGAGGATAGTACATGATTGGAGTTGAGTGAACACCTGGATGTTCGGGTTCGAGAAGTTCGGCCGAACTTCCCGGAAATGTTCGGGTTCGGGATCCGAACCCGATCCGAACTTCGTCCCGAACCTGAACCCCATTGAAGTCAATGGGGACCCAAACTTTTCGGCACTAAAACGGCTGTAAAACAGCCCGGGAAAGGGCTAGAGGGCTGCAAAAGGCAGCAACATGTAGGCAAATCCACTGCAAACAAATGTGGATAGGGAAATGAATTAAAATAAAAATTAAATAAATAAAAATTAACCAAAATCAATTGGAGAGAGGTCCCATAGCAGAGAATCTGGCTTCCCGTCACCCACCACTGGAACAGTCCATTCTCAGATATTTAGGCCCCGGCACCCAGGCAGAGGAGAGAGGTCCCGTAACAGAGAATCTGGCTTCATGTCAGCAGAGAATCAGTCTTCATATCATAGCAGAGAATCAGGCTTCACGTCAGCCACCAGTGCAACAGTCCATTGGCATATATTTAGGCCCAGCACACAGGCAGAGGAGAGAGGTCCCGTAACACAGGATCTGGCTTCATGTCAGCAGAGAATTAGTCTGCATGTCATAGCAGAGAATGAGGCTTCACGTCAGCCACCACTGCAAAAGTCCATTGGCATATATTTAGGCCCAGCACCCAGGCAGAGGAGAGAGGTCCCGTAACAGACAATCTGGCTTCATGTCAGCAGAGAATCAGTCTTCATGTCATAGCAGAGAATCAGGCTTCACGTCACCCACCACTGTAAGAGTCCATTTTCATAAATTTAGGCCCAGCACCCAGGCAGAGGAGAGAGGTCCCGTAACAGAGGATCTGGCTTCATGTCAGCAGAGAATAAGTCTGCATGTCATAGCAGAGAATCAGGCTTCACGTCACCCACCACTGCAACAGTCCATTGTCATAAATTTAGGCCCAGCACCCAAGCAGAGGAGAGAGGTCCCGTAACAGACAATCTGGCTTCATGTCAGCAGAGAATTAGTCTGCATGTCATAGCAGAGAATGAGGCTTCACGTCAGCCACCACTGCAACAGTCCATTGGCATATATTTAGGCCCAGCACCCAGGCAGAGGAGAGAGGTCCCGTAACAGACAATCTGGCTTCATGTCAGCAGAGAATCAGTCTTCATGTCATAGCAGAGAATCAGGCTTCACGTCACCCACCACTGTAAGAGTCCATTTTCATAAATTTAGGCCCAGCACCCAGGCAGAGGAGAGAGGTCCCGTAACAGAGGATCTGGCTTCATGTCAGCAGAGAATCAGTCTGCATGTCATAGCAGAGAATCAGGCTTCACGTCACCCACCACTGCAACAGTCCATTGTCATAAATTTAGGCCCAGCACCCAGGCAGAGGAGAGAGGTCCCGTAACAGACAATCTGGCTTCATGTCAGCAGAGAATCAGTCTTCATGTCATAGCAGAGAATCAGGCTTCACGTCACCCACCACTGTAAGAGTCCATTTTCATAAATTTAGGCCCAGCACCCAGGCAGAGGAGAGAGGTCCCGTAACAGAGGATCTGGCTTCATGTCAGCAGAGAATCAGTCTGCATGTCATAGCAGAGAATCAGGCTTCACGTCACCCACCACTGCAACAGTCCATTGTCATAAATTTAGGCCACGCTCCCAGGCAGAGGAGAGAGGTCCCGTAACAGACAATCTGGCTTCATGTCGGCAGAGAATCAGTCTTCATATCATAGCAGAGAATCAGGCTTCACGTCAGCCACCAGTGCAACAGTCCATTGGCATATATTTAGGCCCAGCACACAGGCAGAGGAGAGAGGTCCCGTAACAGAGGATCTGGCTTTATGTCAGCAGAGAATTAGTCTGCATGTCATAGCAGAGAATGAGGCTTCACGTCAGCCACCACTGCAACAGTCCATTGGCATATATTTAGGCCCAGCACACAGGCAGAGGAGAGAGGTCCCGTAACAGAGGATCTGACTTCATGTCAGCAGAGAATTAGTCTGCATGTCATAGCAGAGAATCAGGCTTCACGTCAGCCACCACTGCAACAGTCCATTGGCATATATTTAGGCCCAGCACACAGGCAGAGGAGAGAGGTCCCATAACAGACAATTTGGCTTCATGTCAGCAGAGAATCAGTCTTCATGTCATAGCAGAGAATCAGGCTTCACGTCACCCACCACTGTAAGAGTCCATTTTCATAAATTTAGGCCCAGCACCCAGGCAGAGGAGAGAGGTCCTGTAACAGAGGATCTGGCTTCATGTCAGCAGAGAATCAGTCTGCATGTCATAGCAGAGAATCAGGCTTCACGTCACCCACCACTGCAACAGTCCATTATCATAAATTTAGGCCCAGCACCCAGGCAGAGGAGAGAGGTCCCGTAACAGACAATCTGGCTTCATGTCAGCAGAGAATTAGTCTGCATGTCATAGCAGAGAATGAGACTTCACGTCAGCCACCACTGCAACAGTCCATTGGCATATATTCAGGCCCAGCACCCAGGCAGAGGAGAGAGGTCCCGTAACAGACAATCTGGCTTCATGTCAGCAGAGAATCAGTCTTCATATCATAGCAGAGAATGAGGCTTCACGTCAGCCACCAGTGCAACAGTCCATTGGCATATATTTAGGCCCAGCACACAGGCAGAGGAGAGAGGTCCCGTAACAGAGGATCTGGCTTCATGTCAGCAGAGAATTAGTCTGCATGTCATAGCAGAGAATGAGGCTTCACGTCAGCCACCACTGCAACAGTCCATTGGCATATATTTAGGCCCAGCACACAGGCAGAGGAGAGAGGTCCCGTAACTGAGGATCTGGCTTCATGTCAGCAGAGAATTAGTCTGCATGTCATAGCAGAGAATGAGGCTTCATGTCAGCCACCACTGCAACAGTCCATTGGCAAATATTTAGGCCCAGCACACAGGCAGAGGAGAGAGGTCCCGTAACAGAAAATCTGGCTTCATGTCAGCAGAGAATCAGTCTTCATGTCATAGCAGAGAATCAGGCTTCACGTCACCCACCACTGCAACAGTCCAATGTCATAAATTTAGGCCCAGCACCCAGGCAGAGGAGAGAGGTCCCGTAACAGACAATCTGGCTTCATGTCAGCAGAGAATTAGTCTGCATGTCATAGCAGAGAATGAGGCTTCATGTCAGCCACCACTGCAACAGTCCATTGGCATATATTTAGGCCCAGCACCCAGGCAGAGGAGAGAGGTCCCGTAACAGACAATCTGTCTTCATGTCAGCAGAGAATCAGTCTTCATATCATAGCAGAGAATCAGGCTTCACGTCAGCCACCAGTGCAACAGTCCATTGGCATATATTTTGGCCCAGCACACAGGCAGAGGAGAGAGGTCCCGTAACAGAGGATCTGGCTTCATGTCAGCAGAGAATTAGTCTGCATGTCATAGCAGAGAATGAGGCTTCACGTCAGCCACCACTGCAACATCCATTGGCATATATTTAGGCCCAGCACCCAGGCAGAGGAGAGAGGTCCCGTAACAGACAATCTGGCTTCATGTCAGCAGAGAATAAGTCTTCATATCATAGTAGAGAATCAGGCTTCACGTCAGCCACCAGTGCAACAGTCCATTGGCATATATTTAGGCCCAGCACACAGGCAGAGGAGAGAGGTCCCGTAACAGAGGATCTGGCTTCTTGTCAGCAGAGAATTAGTCTGCATGTCATAGCAGAGAATGAGGCTTCACGTCAGCCACCACTGCAACAGTCCTTTGGCATATATTTAGGCCCAGCAACCAGGCAGAGGAGAGAGGTCCCGTAACAGACAATCTGGCTTCATGTCAGCAGAGAATCAGTCTTCATGTCATAGCAGAGAATCAGGCTTCACGTCACCCACCACTGCAACAGTCCATTGTCATAAATTTAGGCCCAGCACCCAGGCAGAGGAGAGAGGTCCCGTAACAGAGGATCTTGCTTCATGTCAGCAGAGAATCAGTCTGCATGTCATAGCAGAGAATCAGGCTTCACGTCACCCACCACTGCAACAGTCCATTGTCATAAATTTAGGCCCAGCACCCAGGCAGAGGAGAGAGGTCCCGTAACAGAGTATCTGGCTTCATGTCAGCAGAGAATCAGTCTGCATGTCATAGCAGAGAATCAGGCTTCAAGTCACCCACCACTGCAACAGTCCATTGTCATAAATTTAGGCCCAGCACCCAGGCAGAGGAGAGAGGTCCCGTAACAGACAATCTGGCTTCATGTCAGCAGAGAATTAGTCTGCATGTCATAGCAGAGAATGAGGCTTCACGTCAGCCACCACTGCAACAGTCCATTGGCATATATTTAGGCCCAGCACCCAGGCAGAGGAGAGAGGTCCCGTAACAGACAATCTGGCTTCATGTCAGCAGAGAATCAGTCTTCATGTCATAGCAGAGAATCAGGCTTCACGTCACCCACCACTGTAAGAGTCCATTTTCATAAATTTAGGCCCAGCACCCAGGCAGAGGAGAGAGGTCCCGTAACAGAGGATCTGGCTTCATGTCAGCAGAGAATCAGTCTGCATGTCATAGCAGACAATCAGGCTTCACGTCACCCACCACTGCAACAGTCCATTGTCATAAATTTAGGCCCAGCACCCAGGCAGAGGAGAGAGGTCCCGTAACAGACAATCTGGCTTCATGTCAGCAGAGAATTAGTCTGCATGTCATAGCAGAGAATGAGGCTTCACGTCAGCCACCACTGCAACAGTCCATTGGCATATATTTAGGCCCAGCACACAGGCAGAGGAGAGAGGTCCCGTAACAGACAATCTGGCTTCATGTCAGCAGAGAATCAGTCTTCATGTCATAGCCGAGAATCAGGCTTCACGTCACCCACCACTGTAAGAGTCCATTTTCATAAATTTAGGCCCAGCACCCAGGCAGAGGAGAGAGGTCCAGTAACAGAGGAACTGGCTTCATGTCAGCAGAGAATCAGTCTGCATGTCATAGCAGAGAATCAGGCTTCACGTCACCCACCACTGCAACAGTCCATTGTCATAAATTTAGGCCCAGCACCCAGGCAGAGGAGAGAGGTCCCGTAACAGACAATCTGGCTTCATGTCAGCAGAGAATTAGTCTGCATGTCATAGCAGAGAATGAGGCTTCACGTCAGCCACCACTGCAACAGTCCATTGGCATATATTTAGGCCCAGCACCCAGGCAGAGGAGAGAGGTCCCGTAACAGACAATCTGGCTTCATGTCAGCAAAGAATCAGTCTTCATGTTATAGCAGAGAATCAGGCTTCACGTCACCCACCACTGTAAGAGTCCATTTTCATAAATTTAGGCCCAGCACCCAGGCAGAGGAGAGAGGTCCCGTAACAGAGGATCTGGCTTCATGTCAGCAGAGAATCAGTCTGCATGTCATAGCAGAGAATCAGGCTTCACGTCACCCACCACTGGAACAGTCCATTGTCATAAATTTAGGCCCAGCACCCAGGCAGAGGAGAGAGGTCCCGTAACAGACAATCTGGCTTCATGTCGGCAGAGAATCAGTCTGCATGTCATAGCAGAGAATCAGGCATCACATCACCCACCACTGCAACAGTCCATTGTCATAAATTTAGGCCCAGCACCCAGGCAGAGGAGAGAGATCCCGTAACAGAGGATCTGGCTTCATGTCAGTAGAGAATCAGTCTGCATGTCATAGCAGAGAATCAGGCTTCACGTCACCCACCACTGCAACAGTCCATTGTCATAAATTTAGGCCCAGCACCCAGGCAGAGGAGAGAGGTCCCGTAACAGACAATCTGGCTTCATGTCAGCAGAGAATTAGTCTGCATGTCATAGCAGAGAATGAGGCTTCACGTCAGCCACCACTGCAACAGTCCATTGGCATATATTTAGGCTTAGCACCCAGGCAGAGGAGAGAGGTCCCGTAACAGACAATCTGGCTTCATGTCAGCAGAGAATCAGTCTTCATGTCATAGCAGAGAATCAGGCTTCACGTCACCCACCACTGTAAGAGTCCATTTTCATAAATTTAGGCCCAGCACTCAGGCAGAGGAGAGAGGTCCCGTAACAGAGGATCTGGCTTCATGTCAGCAGAGAATCAGTCTGCATGTCATAGCAGAGAATCAGGCTTCACGTCACCCACCACTGCAACAGTCAATTGTCATAAATTTAGGCCCAGCACCCAGGCAGAGGAGAGAGGTCCCGTAACAGACAATCTGGCTTCATGTCAGCAGAGAATTAGTCTGCATGTCATAGCAGAGAATGAGGCTTCACGTCAGCCACCACTGCAACAGTCCATTGGCATATATTTAGGCCCAGCACCCAGGCAGAGGAGAGAGGTCCCGTAACAGACAATCTGGCTTCATGTCAGCAAAGAATCAGTCTTCATGTTATAGCAGAGAATCAGGCTTCACGTCACCCACCACTGTAAGAGTCCATTTTCATAAATTTAGGCCCAGCACCCAGGCAGAGGAGAGAGGTCCCGTGACAGAGGATCTGGCTTCATGTCAGCAGAGAATTAGTCTGCATGTCATAGCAGAGAATCAGGCTTCACGTCACCCACCACTGGAACAGTCCATTGTCATAAATTTAGGCCCTGCACCCAGGCAGAGGAGAGAGGTCCCGTAACAGACAATCTGGCTTCATGTCGGCAGAGAATCAGTCTGCATGTCATAGCAGAGAATCAGGCTTCACATCACCCACCACTGCAACAGTCCATTGTCATAAATTTAGGCCCAGCACCCAGGCAGAGGAGAGAGGTCCCGTAACAGAGGATCTGGCTTCATGTCAGCAGAGAATCAGTCTGCATGTCATAGCAGAGAATCAGGCTTCACGTCACCCACCACTGCAACAGTCCATTGTCATAAATTTAGGCTCAGCACCCAGGCAGAGGAGAGAGGTCCCGTAACAGACAATCTGGCTTCATGTCAGCAGAGAATTAGTCTGCATGTCATAGCAGAGAATGAGGCTTCACGTCAGCCACCACTGCAACAGTCCATTGGCATATATTTAGGCCCAGCACCCAGGCAGAGGAGAGAGGTCCCGTAACAGACAATCTGGCTTCATGTCAGCAGAGAATCAGTCTTCATGTCATAGCAGAGAATCAGGCTTCACGTCACCCACCACTGTAAGAGTCCATTTTCATAAATTTAGGCCCAGCACCCAGGCAGAGGAGAGAGGTCCCGTAACAGAGGATCTGGCTTTATGTCAGCAGAGAATCAGTCTGCATGTCATAGCAGAGAATCAGGCTTCACGTCACCCACCACTGCAACAGTCCATTGTCATAAATTTAGGCCCAGCACCCAGGCAGAGGAGAGAGGTCCCGTAACAGACAATCTGGCTTCATGTCAGCAGAGAATTAGTCTGCATGTCATAGCAGAGAATGAGGCTTCACGTCAGCCACCACTGCAACAGTCCATTGGCATATATTTAGGCCCAGCACCCAGGCAGAGGAGAGAGGTCCCGTAACAGACAATCTGGCTTCATGTCAGCAGAGAATCAGTCTTCATGTTATAGCAGAGAATCAGGCTTCACGTCACCCACCACTGTAAGAGTCCATTTTCATAAATTTAGGCCCAGCACCCAGGCAGAGGAGAGAGGTCCCGTAACAGAGGATCTGGCTTCATGTCAGCAGAGAATCAGTCTGCATGTCATAGCAGAGAATCAGGCTTCACGTCACCCACCACTGGAACAGTCCATTGTCATAAATTTAGGCCCAGCACCCAGGCAGAGGAGAGAGGTCCCGTAACAGACAATCTGGCTTCATGTCAGCAGAGAATCAGTCTGCATGTCATAGCAGAGAATCAGGCTTCACGTCACCCACCACTGCAACAGTCCATTGTCATAAATTTAGGCCCAGCACCCAGGCAGAGGAGAGAGGTCCCGTAACAGAGGATCTGGCTTCATGTCAGCAGAGAATCAGTCTGCATGTCATAGCAGAGAATCAGGCTTCACGTCACCCACCACTGCAACAGTCCATTGTCATAAATTTAGGCCCAGCACCCAGGCAGAGGAGAGAGGTCCCGTAACAGACAATCTGGCTTCATGTCAGCAGAGAATTAGTCTGCATGTCATAGCAGAGAATGAGGCTTCACGTCAGCCACCACTGCAACAGTCCATTGGCATATATTTAGGCCCAGCACCCAGGCAGAGGAGAGAGGTCCCGTAACAGACAATCTGGCTTCATGTCAGCAGAGAATCAGTCTTCATGTCATAGCAGAGAATCAGGCTTCACGTCACCCACCACTGTAAGAGTCCATTTTCATAAATTTAGGCCCAGCACCCAGGCAGAGGAGAGAGGTCCCGTAACAGAGGATCTGGCTTCATGTCAGCAGAGAATCAGTCTGCATGTCATAGCAGAGAATCAGGCTTCACGTCACCCACCACTGCAACAGTCCATTGTCATAAATTTAGGCCCAGCACCCAGACAGAGGAGTGAGGTCCCGTAACAGACAATCTGGCTTCATGTCAGCAGAGAATTAGTCTGCATGTCATAGCAGAGAATGAGGCTTCACGTCAACCACCACTGCAACAGTCCATTGGCATATATTTAGGCCCAGCACCCAGGCAGAGGAGAGAGGTCCCGTAACAGACAATCTGGCTTCATGTCAGCAGAGAATCAGTCTGCATGTCATAGCAGAGAATCAGGCTTCACGTCACCCACCACTGGAACAGTCCATTGTCATAAATTTAGGCCCAGCACCCAGGCAGAGGAGAGAGGTCCCGTAACAGACAATCTGGCTTCATGTCGGCAGAGAATCAGTCTTCATATCATAGCAGAGAATCAGGCTTCACGTCAGCCAGCAGTGCAAAAGTCCATTGGCATATATTTAGGCCGAGCACACAGGCAGAGGAGAGAGGTCCCGTAACAGAGGATCTGGCTTCATGTCAGCAGAGAATTAGTCTGCATGTCATAGCAGAGAATGAGGCTTCACGTCAGCCACCACTGCAACAGTCCATTGGCATATATTTAGGCCCAGCACACAGGCAGAGGAGAGAGGTCCCGTAACAGAGGATCTGGCTTCATGTCAGCAGAGAATTAGTCTGCATGTCATAGCAGAGAATCAGGCTTCACGTCAGCCACCACTGCAACAGTCCATTGGCATATATTTAGGCCCAGCACACAGGCAGAGGAGAGAGGTCCCGTAACAGACAATCTGGCTTCATGTCAGCAGAGAATCAGTCTTCATGTCATAGCAGAGAATCAGGCTTCACGTCACCCACCACTGTAAGAGTCCATTTTCATAAATTTAGGCCCAGCACCCAGGCAGAGGAGAGAGGTCCCGTAACAGAGGATCTGGCTTCATGTCAGCAGAGAATCAGTCTGCATGTCATAGCAGAGAATCAGGCTTCACGTCACCCACCACTGCAACAGTCCATTATCATAAATTTAGGCCCAGCACCCAGGCAGAGGAGAGAGGTCCCGTAACAGACAATCTGGCTTCATGTCAGCAGAGAATTAGTCTGCATGTCATAGCAGAGAATGAGGCTTCACGTCAGCCACCACTGCAACAGTCCATTGGCATATATTTAGGCCCAGCACCCAGGCAGAGGAGAGAGGTCCCGTAACAGACAATCTGGCTTCATGTCAGCAGAGAATCAGTCTTCATATCATAGCAGAGAATGAGGCTTCACATCAGCCACCAGTGCAACAGTCCATTGGCATATATTTAGGCCCAGCACACAGGCAGAGGAGAGAGGTCCCGTAACAGAGGATCTGGCTTTATGTCAGCAGAGAATTAGTCTGCATGTCATAGCAGAGAATGAGGCTTCACGTCAGCCACCACTGCAACAGTCCATTGGCAAATATTTAGGTCCAGCACACAGGCAGAGGAGAGAGGTCCCGTAACAGACAATCTGGCTTCATGTCAGCAGAGAATCAGTCTTCATGTCATAGCAGAGAATCAGGCTTCACGTCACCCACCACTGTAAGAGTCCATTTTCATAAATTTAGGCCCAGCACCCAGGCAGAGGAGAGAGGTCCCGTAACAGAGGATCTGGCTTCATGTCAGCAGAGAATCAGTCTGCATGTCATAGCAGAGAATCAGGCTTCATGTCACCCACCACTGCAACAGTCCATTGTCATAAATTTAGGCCCAGCACCCAGGCAGAGGAGAGAGGTCCCGTAACAGACAATCTGGCTTCATGTCAGCAGAGAATTAGTCTGCATGTCATAGCAGAGAATGAGGCTTCACGTCAGCCACCACTGCAACAGTCCATTGGCATATATTTAGGCCCAGCACCACAGGCAGAGGAGAGAGGTCCCGTAACAGACAATCTGGCTTCATGTCAGCAGAGAATCAGTCTTCATGTCATAGGCAGAGAATCAGGCTTCACGTCAGCCACCACTGCAACAGTCCATTGGCATATATTTAGGCCCAGCACACAGGCAGAGGAGAGAGGTCCCGTAACAGAGGATCTGGCTTCATGTCAGCAGAGAATTAGTCTGCATGTCATAGCAGAGAATGAGGCTTCACGTCAGCCACCACTGCAACAGTCCATTGGCATATATTTAGGCCCAGCACCCAGGCAGAGGAGAGAGGTCCCGTAACAGACAATCTGGCTTCATGTCAGCAGAGAATAAGTCTTCATAGTCATAGCAGAGAATCAGGCTTCACGTCAGCCACCACTGCAACAGTCCATTGGCATATATTTAGGCCCAGCACACAGGCAGAGGAGAGAGGTCCCGTAACAGAGGATCTGGCTTCATGTCAGCAGAGAATTAGTCTGCATGTCATAGCAGAGAATGAGGCTTCACGTCAGCCACCACTGCAACAGTCCATTTGGCATATATTTAGGCCCAGCACCCAGGCAGAGGAGAGAGGTCCCGTAACAGACAATCTGGCTTCATGTCAGCAGAGAATCAGTCTTCATGTCATAGCAGAGTATCAGGCTTCACGTCAGCCACCACTGCAACAGTCCATTGGCATATATTTAGGCCCAGCACACAGGCAGAGGAGGGAGGTCCCGTAACAGAGGAATCTGGCTTCATGTCAGCAGAGAATTAGTCTGCATGTCATAGCAGAGAATGAGGCTTCACGTCAGCCACCACTGCAACAGTCCATTGGCATATATTTAGGCCCAGCACACAGGCAGAGGAGAGAGGTCCCGTAACAGAGGATCTGGCTTCATGTCAGCAGAGAATTAGTCTGCATGTCATAGCAGAGAATGAGGCTTCACGTCAGCCACCACTGCAACAGTCCATTGGCATATATTTAGGCCCAGCACACAGGCAGAGGAGAGAGGTCCCGTAACAGAGGATCTGGCTTCATGTCAGCAGAGAATTAGTCTGCATGTCATAGCAGAGAATGAGGCTTCACGTCAGCCACCACTGCAACAGTCCATTGGCATATATTTAGGCCCAGCACACAGGCAGAGGAGAGAGGTCCCGTAACAGAGGATCTGGCTTCATGTCAGCAGAGAATTAGTCTGCATGTCATAGCAGAGAATGAGGCTTCACGTCAGCCACCACTGCAACAGTCCATTGGCATATATTTAGGCCCAGCACCCAGGCAGAGGAGAGAGGTCCCGTAACAGACAATCTGGCTTCATGTCAGCAGAGAATCAGTCTTCATGTCATAGCAGAGAATCAGGCTTCACGTCACCCACCACTGTAACAGTCCATTTTCATAAATTTAGGCCCAGCACCCAGGCAGAGGAGAGAGGTCCCGTAACAGAGGATCTGGCTTCATGTCAGCAGAGAATCAGTCTGCATGTCATAGCAGAGAATCAGGCTTCACGTCACCCAACATTGGAACAGTCCATTGGCATATATTTAGGCCCCGGCACCCAGACAGAGGAGAGGTTCATTCAACTTTGGGTAGCCTCGCAATATAATGGTAAAATGAAAATAAAAATAGGATTGAATGAGGAAGTGCCCTGGAGTCCAATAATATATGGTTAAGGGGAGGTAGTTAATGTCTAATCTGGACAAGGGACGGACAGGATCCTGTGGGATCCATGCCTGGTTCATTTTTATGAACGTCAGCTTGTCCACATTGGCTGTAGACAGGCGGCTGCGTTTGTCTGTAATGACGCCCCCTGCCGTGCTGAATACACGTTCAGACAAAACGCTGGCCGCCGGGCAGGCCAGCACCTCCAAGGCATAAAAGGCTAGCTCTGGCCACGTGGACAATTTAGAGACCCAGAAGTTGAATGGGGCCGAACCATCAGTCAGTACGTGGAGGGGTGTGCACATGTACTGTTCCACCATGTTAGTGAAATGTTGCCTCCTGCTAACACGTTGCGTATCAGGTGGTGGTGCAGTTAGCTGTGGCGTGTTGACAAAAGTTTTCCACATCTCTGCCATGCTAACCCTGCCCTCAGAGGAGCTGGCCGTGACACAGCTGCCTTGGCGACCTCTTGCTCCTCCTCTGCCTTGGCCTTGGGCTTCCACTTGTTCCCCTGTGACATTTGGGAATGCTCTCAGTAGCGCGTCTACCAACGTGCGCTTGTACTCGCGCATCTTCCTATCACGCTCCAGTGCAGGAAGTAAGGTGGGCACATTGTCTTTGTAGCGTGGATCCAGCAGGGTGGCAACCCAGTAGTCCGCACAGGTTAAAATGTGGGCAACTCTGCTGTCGTTGCGCAGGCACTGCAGCATGTAGTCGCTCATGTGTGCCAGGCTGCCCAGGGGTAAGGACAAGCTGTCCTCTGTGGGAGGCGTATCGTCATTGTCCTGCCTTTCCCCCCAGCCACGCACCAGTGATGGACCCGAGCTGCGTTGGGTGCCACCCCGCTGTGACCATGCTTCATCCTCATCCTCCTCCACCTCCTCCTCATCCTCGTCCTCCTCGTCCTCCAGTAGTGGGCCCTGGCTGGCCACATTTGTACCTGGCCTCTGCTGTTGCCAAAAACCTCCCTCTGAGTCACTTCGAAGAGACTGGCCTGAAAGTGCTAAAAATGACCCCTCTTCCTCCTCCTCCTCCTCCTGGGCCACCTCCTCTTCCATCATCGCCCTAAGTGTTTTCTCAAGGAGACATAGAAGTGGTATTGTAACGCTGATAACGGCGTCATCGCCACTAGCCATGTTGGTGGAGTACTCGAAACAGCGCAACAGGGCACACAGGTCTAGCATGGAGGCCCAGTCATTGGTGGTGAAGTGGTGCTGTTCTGTAGTGCGACTGACCCGTGCGTGCTGCAGCTGAAACTCCACTATGGCCTGCTGCTGCTCGCACAGTCTGTCCAGCATGTGCAAGGTGGAGTTCCACCTGGTGGGCACGTCGCATATGAGGCGGTGAGCGGGAAGGCCGAAGTTACGCTGTAGCGCAGACAGGCGAGCAGCAGCAGGATGTGAACGCCGGAAGCGCGAACAGACGGCCCGCACTTTATGCAGCAGCTCTGACATGTCGGGGTAGTTGTGAATGAACTTCTGCACCACCAAATTCAGCACATGCGCCAAGCAAGGGATGTGCGTCAAATTGGCTAGTCCCAGAGCTGCAACGAGATTTCGCCCATTATCACACACCACCAGGCCGGGCTTGAGGCTCACCGGCAGCAACCACTCGTCGGTCTGTTGTTCTATACCCCGCCACAACTCCTGTGCGGTGTGGGGCCTGTCCCCCAAACATATGAGTTTCAGAATGGCCTGCTGACGTTTACCCCGGGCTGTGCTGAAGTTGGTGGTGAAGGTGTGTGGCTGACTGGATGAGCAGGTGGAAGAAGAGGAGGAGGAAGCCGAGAAGGAGGAGGTGGCAACAGGAGGCAAAGAATGTTGCCCTGCGATCCTTGGCGGCGGAAGGACGTGCGCCAAACAGCTCTCCGCCTGGGGCCCAGCTGCCACTACATTTACCCAGTGTGCAGTTAGGGAGATATAGCGTCCCTGGCCGTGCTTACTGGTCCACGTATCTGTGGTTAGGTGGACCTTGCTACAGATGGCGTTGCGCAGTGCACACTTGATTGTATTGGATACTTGGTTGTGCAGGGAAGGCACGGCTCTCTTGGAGAAGTAGTGGCGGCTGGGAACAACATACTGTGGGACAGCAAGCGACATGAGCTGTTTGAAGCTGTCTGTGTCCACCAGCCTAAATGACAGCATTTCATAGGCCAGTAGTTTAGAAATGCTGGCATTCAGGGCCAGGGATCGAGGGTGGCTAGGTGGGAATTTACGCTTTCTCTCAAATGTTTGTGAGATGGAGAGCTGAACGCTGCCGTGTGACATGGTTGAGACGCTTGGTGACGGAGGTGGTGGTGGTGTTGGTGGTACATCCCCTGTTTGCTGGGCGGCAGGTGCCAACGTTCCTCCAGAGGCGGAGGAAGAGGCCGAGGCGGCAGCAGCAGAAGAGACCGAGGCGGCAGCAGCAGAAGAGGTAGCAGGGGGAGCCTGAGTGACTTCCTTGGTTTTAAGGTGTTTACTCCACTGCAGTTCATGCTTTGCATGCAGGTGCCTGGTCATGCAGGTTGTGCTCAGGTTCAGAACGTTAATGCCTCGCTTCAGGCTCTGATGGCACAGCGTGAAAACCACTCGGGTCTTGTCGTCAGCACATTGTTTGAAGAAGTGCCATGCCAGGGAACTCCTTGAAGCTGCCTTTGGGGTGCTCGGTCCCAGATGGCGGCGGTCAGTAGCAGGCGGAATCTCTTGGCGGCGGGTGTTCTGCTTTTGCTCACTGCTCCCTCTTTTGCTACGCTGTTGGCTCGGTCTCACCACTGCCTCTTCCTCCGAACTGTGAAAGTCAGTGGCACGACCTTCATTCCATGTGGGGTCTAGGACCTCATCATCCCCTGCATCGTCTTCCACCCAGTCTTGATCCCTGACCTCCTGTTCAGTCTGCACACTGCAGAAAGACGCAGCAGTTGGCACCTGTGTTTCGTCATCTTCAGAGACATGCTGAGGTGGTATTCCCATGTCCTCATCATCAGGAAACATAAGTGGTTGTGCGTCAGTGCATTCTATGTCTTTCACCGCTGGGGAAGGGCTAGGTGGATGCCCTTGGGAAACCCTGCCAGCGGAGTCTTCAAACAGCATAAGAGACTGCTGCATAACTTGAGGCTGAGACAGTTTCCCTGGTATGCATGGGGGTGATGTGACAGACTGATGGGGTTGGTTTTCAGGCGCCATCTGTGCGCTTTCTGCAGAAGACTGGGTGGGAGATAATGTGAACGTGCTGGATCCACTGTCGGCCACCCAATTGACTAATGCCTGTACCTGCTCAGGCCTTACCATCCTTAGAACGGCATTGGGCCCCACCATATATCGCTGTAAATTCTGGCGGCTACTGGGACCTGAGGTAGTTGGTACACTAGGACGTGTGGATGTGGCAGAACGGCCACGTCCTCTCCAACACCAGAGGGTCCACTAACACCACCACGACCATGTCCACGTCCGCGTCCCTTACTAGATGTTTTCCTCATTGTTATGGTTCACCACAACAACAAAAATATTATTTGGCCCAATGTATTGTATTCAAATTCAGCGGGATATAAATTTGAGGCCTAGTATTTAGGCGCTGGGTGACCGGTATGGATTTACTAACAGAATTAGACTTGGAAATGCACAGTAGCGTGTGTGTGAAGTTATTCTGAATGACCCTATGTGCACCTTGAATATTATATATCCTTTTAGGGATAGATTTCAAATAGCTCTGATATAGCAGAAACCACTAAATTATGAAATTGCTAAATTGGGAATTGTATTTCAACCCAGAACAAAAAATGTGCTTTGACGGACACTAAATAACTTTCCCAGCCACAACAGTACAGCGGTAACGAGAGATTTAGCGGGATATAAATTTGAGGCCTAGTATTTAGGTGCTGGGTGACCGGTATGGATTTACTAACAGAATTAGACTTGGAAATGCACAGTAGCGTGTGTGTGAAGTTATTCTGAATGACCCAATGTGCACCTTGAATATTATATACCCTTTTAGGGATAGATTTCAAATAGCTCTGATATAGCAGAAACCACTAAATTATGAAATTGCTAAATTGGGAATTGTATTTCAACCCAGAACAAAAAATGTGCTTTGACGGACACTAAATAACTTTCCCATCCACAACAGGACAGCGGTAACGAGAGATTTAGCGGGATATAAATTTGAGGCCTAGTATTTAGGCGCTGGGTGACCGGTATAGATTTACTAACAGAATTAGACTTGGAAATGCACAGTAGCGTGTGTGTGAAGTTATTCTGAATGACCCTATGTGCACCTTGAATATTATATACCCTTTTAGGGATAGATTTCAAATAGCTCTGATATAGCAGAAACCACTTAATTATGAAATTGCTAAATTGGGAATTGTATTTCAACCCAGAACAAAAAATGTGCTTTGACGGACACTAATTTTCTTTCCCAGCCACAACAGTACAGCGGTAACGAGAGATTTAGCGAGATATAAATTTGAAGCCTAGTATTTAGGCGCTGGGTGACCGGTATGGATTTAGTGACAGAATTAGACTTGGAAATGCACAGTAGCGTGTGTGTGAAGTTATTCTGAATGACCCTATGTGCACCTTGAATATTATATACCCTTTTAGGGATAGATTTCAAATAGCTCTGATATAGCAGAAACCACTAAATTATGAAATTGCTAAATTGGGAATTGTATTTCAACCCAGAACAAAAAATGTGCTTTGACGGACACTAAATAACTTTCCCAGCCACAACAGTACAGCGGTAACGAGAGATTTAGCGGGATATAAATTTGAGGCCTAGTATTTAGGCGCTGGGTGACCGGTATGGATTTACTAACAGAATTAGACTTGGAAATGCACAGTAGCGTGTGTGTGAAGTTATTCTGAATGACCCTATGTGCACCTTGAATATTATATACCCTTTTAGGGATAGATTTCAAATAGCTCTGATATAGCAGAAACCACTAAATTATGAAATTGCTAAATTGGGAATTGTATTTCAACCCAGAACAAAAAATGTGCTTTGACGGACACTAAATAACTTTCCCATCCACAACAGGACAGCGGTAACGAGAGATTTAGCGGGATATAAATTTGAGGCCTAGTATTTAGGCGCTGGGTGACCGGTATGGATTTAGTGACAGAATTAGACTTGGAAATGCACAGTAGCGTGTGTGTGAAGTTATTCTGAATGACCCTATGTGCACCTTGAATATTATATACCCTTTTAGGGATAGATTTCAAATAGCTCTGATATAGCAGAAACCACTAAATTATGAAATTGCTAAATTGGGAATTGTATTTCAACCCTGAACAAAAAATGTGCTTTGACGGACACTAAATAACTTGCCCAGCCACAACAGTACAGCGGTAACGAGAGATTTAGCGGGATATAAATTTGAGGCCTAGTATTTAGGCGCTGGGTGACCGGTATGGATTTACTAACAGAATTAGACTTGGAAATGCACAGTAGCGTGCGTGTGAAGTTATTCTGAATGACCCTATGTGCACCTTGAATATTATATACCCTTTTAGGGATAGATTTCAAATAGCTCTGATATAGCAGAAACCACTAAATTATGAAATTGCTAAATTGGGAATTGTATTTTAACCCAGAACAAAAAATGTGCTTTGACGGACACTAAATAACTTTCATATCCACAACAGGACAGCGGTAACGAGAGATTTAGCGGGATATAAATTTGAGGCCTAGTATTTAGGCGCTGGGTGACCGGTATGGATTTAGTGACAGAATTAGACTTGGAAATGCACAGTAGCGTGTGTGTGAAGTTATTCTGAATGACCCTATGTGCACCTTGAATATTATATATCCTTTTAGGGATAGATTTCAAATAGCTCTGATATAGCAGAAACCACTAAATTATGAAATTGCTAAATTGGGAATTGTATTTCAACCCAGAACAAAAAATGTGCTTTGACGGACACTAAATAACTTTCCCAGCCACAACAGTACAGCGGTAACGAGAGATTTAGCGGGATATAAATTTGAGGCCTAGTATTTAGGCGCTGGGTGACCGGTATGGATTTACTAACAGAATTAGACTTGGAAATGCACAGTAGCGTGTGTGTGAAGTTATTCTGAATGACCCTATGTGCACCTTGAATATTATATACCCTTTTAGGGATAGATTTCAAATAGCTCTGATATAGCAGAAACCACTAAATTATGAAATTGCTAAATTGGGAATTGTATTTCAACCCTGAACAAAAAATTTGCTTTGACGGACACTAAATAACTTGCCCAGCCACAACAGTACAGCGGTAACGAGAGATTTAGCGGGATATAAATTTGAGGCCTAGTATTTAGGCGCTGGGTGACCGGTATGGATTTACTAACAGAATTAGACTTGGAAATGCACAGTAGCGTGCGTGTGAAGTTATTCTGAATGACCCTATGTGCACCTTGAATATTATATACCCTTTTAGGGATAGATTTCAAATAGCTCTGATATAGCAGAAACCACTAAATTATGAAATTGCTAAATTGGGAATTGTATTTCAACCCAGAACAAAAAATGTGCTTTGACGGACACTAAATAACTTTCCCATCCACAACAGGACAGCGGTAACGAGAGATTTAGCGGGATATAAATTTGAGGCCTAGTATTTAGGCGCTGGGTGACCGGTATGGATTTAGTGACAGAATTAGACTTGGAAATGCACAGTAGCGTGTGTGTGAAGTTATTCTGAATGACCCTATGTGCACCTTGAATATTATATACCCTTTTAGGGATAGATTTCAAATAGCTCTGATATAGCAGAAACCACTAAATTATGAAATTGCTAAATTGGGAATTGTATTTCAACCCAGAACAAAAAATGTGCATTGACGGACACTAAATAACTTGCCCAGCCACAACAGTACAGCGGTAACGAGAGATTTAGCGGGATATAAATTTGAGGCCTAGTATTTAGGCGCTGGGTGACCGGTATGGATTTACTAACAGAATTAGACTTGGAAATGCACAGTAGCGTGTGTGTGAAGTTATTCTGAATGACCCTATGTGCACCTTGAATATTATATACCCTTTTAGGGATAGATTTCAAATAGCTCTGATATAGCAGAAACCACTAAATTATGAAATTGCTAAATTGGGAATTGTATTTCAACCCAGAACAAAAAATGTGCTTTGACGGACACTAAATAACTTTCCCATCCACAACAGGACAGCGGTAACGAGAGATTTAGCGGGATATAAATTTGAGGCCTAGTATTTAGGCGCTGGGTGACCGGTATGGATTTAGTGACAGAATTAGACTTGGAAATGCACAGTAGCGTGTGTGTGAAGTTATTCTGAATGACCCTATGTGCACCTTGAATATTATATACCCTTTTAGGGATAGATTTCAAATAGCTCTGATATAGCAGAAACCACTAAATTATGAAATTGCTAAATTGGGAATTGTATTTCGACCCTGAACAAAAAATGTGCTTTGACGGACACTAAATAACTTGCTTAGCCACAACAGTACAGCGGTAACGAGAGATTTAGCAGGATATAAATTTGAGGCCTAGTATTTAGGCGCTGGGTGACCGGTATGGATTTAGTGACAGAATTAGACTGGGATATGGCCAAAAAATAACCACACTATTGCTGGTTAAATGCACTTGATGTGACAGCTTGACCAACCACACTACTGAGGGTTAAATGCACTTGGTGACGGGCGCAGCTTGCCCCTGATGTAGTATATATATGGCCAAAAAATGAACAGACAATTGCTGGTTAAATGCACTTGGTGTGACAGCTTCACCCTGATGTAGGTTTTAGCCAAAAAACAACCACACCATTGAGGGTTAAATGCACTTGGTGACAGGCGCAGCTTGCCCCTGATGTAGTATATGGCCAAAAAATGAACAGACTATTGCTGGTTAAATGCACTTGGTGACGGGCGCAGCTTGCCCCTGATTTAGTATATGGCCAAAAAATGAACAGACTATTGCTGGTTAAATGCACTTGGTGTGACAGCTTCACCCTGATGTAGGCTTTAGCCAAAAAACAACCACACCATTGAGGGTTAAATGCACTTGGTGACAGGCGCAGCTTGCCCCTGATGTAGTATATGGCCAATAAAAAAAACAGACTATTGCTGGTTAAATGCACTTGGTGTGACAGCTTGACCAACCACACTACTGAGGGTTAAATGCACTTGGTGACGTGCGCAGCTTGCCCCTGATGTAGTATATGGCCAAAAAATGAACAGACTATTGCTGGTTAAATGCACTTGGTGTCACAGCTTGACCAACCACACTACTGAGGGTTAAATGCACTTGGTGACGGGCGCAGCTTGCCCTGATGTAGTATATGGCCAAAAAATGAACAGACTATTGCTGGTTAAATGCACTTGGTGACGGGCGCAGCTTGCCCCTGATTTAGTATATGGCCAAAAAATGAACAGACTATAGCTGGTTAAATGCACTTGGTGTGATAGCTTGACCAACCACACTACTGAGGGTTAAATGCACTTGGTGACGGGCGCAGCTTGCCCCTGATGTAGTATATGACCAAAAAATAAACAGACTATTGCTGGTTAAATGCACTTGGTGTGACAGCTTTACCCTGATGTAGGCTTTAGCCAAAAAACAACCACACCATTGAGGGTTAAATGCACTTGGTGACGGACACCCCAAAATTCGGTACGAACCCGAACTATACAGTTCGAGTTCGCTCATCCCTATATATGATTTGCAAGGAAAATGTAATGCAAGCATTGATATGAATTATGCGTCTGTGAGTGGAAAGTATAGTCTCTTCCCTCAGGATGGAGGAGGCGCCAGACATCCGAGACACCCAGGTCCCTAAGAGCTATAAGTAATCTCCTCAGCTGTCTTCCTGAGACAGAACTAATCTTAGAGGTCGAGTCAATAGACGGGTCAAGTGCAAGGTTAAGATCGCCCCCCATTTTAAGAAATCCTTCCCTAAATGTTTTTAAAATCTCCAAGGTGCGTAGTAGCCAATTGATCTGCCCGCTGTTCGGAGCATATAAATTGACTACAGTAAACATAGTATTTGCTACTTTACCTTTTAAGAAAAAAAAGCGACCATCAGAATCAGCCAATTTCGCTTCCATGGAAAATGGAAAATTCTGACCTAGGTCTATGGAAACTACTCTGGCAGCTGAGGAGTAGGAGGCATGATGCCATACGGGAAAGTTCTTATTTATCGTTTTGGGTAGATGCAGGTGTCTGAAATGGGTCTCCTGCAGAAGGACCAGATCGGCTCTTTCCTTACGGAGCAAGTGGTAAATTTGGCTTCTTTTCTGAGGAGTGTTCATACCATTTACATTAAAAGACAGTATCTTTAGATCAGACATAGTGAAAATATAGGAACCCTAGCAGGTTAGCTACATGACCAGTAGAGGACGACATGGGGCAACACAAAAAACAGAAAACATGAACATAATTAAGGAACAAATGATGTACCACACAAAACAGTGTGGAGGCCGTGGGTGCAGACTGCCACCTAGAGGATCTAGGGGGGTGAACAGGCAGCTAATGCCACATGGGTTTTACACCAGGTTAATTAGCAAAGTAAGGCACATATCAGATAGAATCATATGTATATGCAATGTATACTCAGTCTTTCTCCTGCACCGGACTGCAGGAACGGTGTTTCTCCAACCTTTTCCTCTGCTTTTGGGAACGTCCTTGACCCACCGGAGTCCAGGGGACGATCAGTGGCAACGCTGGAAGCTGGGTGAGTTCCTGGACCGGATTCCAATCTTCAATCTGGAGGTCATCTATGTCCAGCTTTTCATAAACTCTTCTGAGGTCAGCGGGTGACCTGACTGTAATCTTCCTATCCGGGAAATTCACTAGCAGGCCAAAAGGATATAGCCAGCGATAGATTAACTTGTGCTCTCTCAAGATGTCCAGCAGGGGTTTGAGCGCTCTCCTCTTCCGTAAAGTCACTGGTGAGAGATCCTGGTAAATTGAGATGGTAGAGCCTTCAAATAAAACGTGGAGCATAGCTCTGGCTGCTTTAACGACACTTTCCTTCGCTTGAAAACTAAGCAGCTTACAAATAATGTCTCTCGGGGGGTCAGTTGGACCTGGCGGAGGACTCAGGGCCCTGTGTGCTCTCTCCAAAGTAAAGTCCATGCTGCTTCCCTCCTGCATTAAGCCTTTGAAAAACTCCATTAGCGTGGGCTTGATGGCATCAGCCTGAATAGACTCCGGGAAACCTCTAAGCCTCAGGTTGTTACGCCTGCCCCGATTATCTTGGCCTTCCATCTGGCTATAAAGCGAGTTCAAGTGAGCCTGAGCGTGGTCCATGTTATGTGAGACCGCTGTATAAAAATCAACAATGGTGGCTCGCGCATTTTCTAGAGCTTCCACCCTGTCGTTCTGCTGTTTAAGGTCCTGCTTGAATTCCTTTAGCTCCGTGATCAGGGGATCCAAAGCCTCTGACAGCAGTTGTCTCATAAAGGCTCTTGAGACAGGCAGATCTTCGTTTACCCCAGGCGCTGCAGCAACACTGTCTGCTTCGTCCTCTGAGCCGGAGGACTCCAGCGACTCCGCTCTCAGCGCCATTTTATTAATGCGCTTCACACTCTGGGGGGCCGTTTTCTTCACAAAACGGTCTAGATCACCTTGACCTGGCAGCGATTTGCCGGTTCCAGGGGTCTCCTTCGCTCTATCCCTGGTGGTTTTGCCCATGTTGGTGCGTTATAAATAAGCTTAAAAAGCCTGTTCACCGGCGATCCTCAGCAGAGCTCACACTAGTGCGTGCATCCGGCTCTGCAGCTAGGCTCCGCCCAGTTAATGCTTTGCAGTACAATGCTGCTCTATCCCCACAGCTATACTAGCTGGCTGGATCCCAAGGCCCAGATGCCTAATTGCTGGCTTAAATCCTTGGTATAAAAATCCTTCCTCCAGTATTGGCACTTGCTAAAGGTCACAATACCTTCTTTTCCTAGCTGTCTTGTCTGCTGGATTGGAAAGGTGGCTGCATGTTTCTCCTAGGAGGTGCTGTCCTACTACTGGGGTATCTCAACTGAGCTATCCTTAGCCTCAGGAGCTTCAGGCTGACTAGGTGACTCCTCTAGTCCCCTGGAATACACTCGGTCTCCAAGCAGGCTGTACTCCTTCTAGCCTCCTGGTGCAGCTAGGAACCAGGACTATCTAGCTGCATGTCAGACAGAAGGAGGCCCTCAGCATATCCTGGGCTGGTGCCTTCTCACTTCTGTCTCCACAGACTCCTGACTATGACCTAACCCCTCCCTGTCTGGGCCTGGACATTTATACTAGGGGCTCCCTATCTCCCTCTAGTGTCTGGAATGTTAAATTACACCCAACTAGGCCTGATAAGCATATAACAGGGGGAACCAACATATGCAATACACACAGTAAATACATTACAATGCATGGATAAATATGATATCACTGTTAGGGATGAGCGAACTCGAACTGTATAGTTCGGGTTCGTACCGAATTTTGGGGTGTCCGTGACACGGACCCGAACCCGGACATTTTCGTAAAAGTCCGGGTTCGGGTTCGGTGTTCGTCGCTTTCTTGGCGCTTTTGTGACGCTTTCTTGGCGCTTTTTGAAAGGCTGCAAAGCAGCCAATCAACAAGCGTCATACTACTTGCCCCAAGAGGCCATCACAGCCATGCCTACTATTGGCATGGCTGTGATTGGCCAGAGCACCATGTGACCCAGCCTCTATTTAAGCTGGAGTCACATAGCGCCGCCCGTCACTCTGCTCTGATTAGCGTAGGGAGAGGTTGCGGCTGCGACAGTAGGGCGAGATTAGGCAGATTAACTCCTCCAAAGGACTTGATTAACTGATCGATCTGCAGCTGTGGATCATTGAGCTGCTGATCCTCAATTGCTCACTGTTTTTAGGCTGCACAGACCGTTTGTCAGTCTCATTTTTCTGGGGTGATCGGCGGCCATTTTGTGTCTTGTGGTGCGCCAGCACAAGCTGCGACCAAGTGCATTTAACCCTCAATGGTGTGGTTGTTTTTTGGCTAAAGCCTACATCAGGGTGAAGCTGTCACACCAAGTGCATTTAACCAGCAATAGTCTGTTCATTTTTTGGCCATATACAAAATCAGGGGCAAGCTGCGCCTGTCACCAAGTGCATTTAACCCTCAATGGTGTGGTTGTTTTTTGGCTAAAGCCTACATCAGGGTGAAGCTGTCACACCAAGTGCATTTAACCAGCAATAGTCTGTTCATTTTTTGGCCATATACAAAATCAGGGGCAAGCTGCGCCTGTCACCAAGTGCATTTAACCCTCAATGGTGTGGTTGTTTTTTGGCTAAAGCCTACATCAGGGTGAAGCTGTCACACCAAGTGCATTTAACCAGCAATAGTCTGTTCATTTTTTGGCCATATACAAAATCAGGGGCAAGCTGCGCCTGTCACCAAGTGCATTTAACCCTCAATGGTGTGGTTGTTTTTTGGCTAAAGCCTACATCAGGGTGAAGCTGTCACACCAAGTGCATTTAACCAGCAATAGTCTGTTCATTTTTTGGCCATATACAAAATCAGGGGCAAGCTGCGCCTGTCACCAAGTGCATTTAACCCTCAATGGTGTGGTTGTTTTTTGGCTAAAGCCTACATCAGGGTGAAGCTGTCACACCAAGTGCATTTAACCAGCAATAGTCTGTTCATTTTTTGGCCATATACAAAATCAGGGGCAAGCTGCGCCTGTCACCAAGTGCATTTAACCCTCAATGGTGTGGTTGTTTTTTGGCTAAAGCCTACATCAGGGTGAAGCTGTCACACCAAGTGCATTTAACCAGCAATAGTCTGTTTATTTTTTGGCCATATCCCAGTCTAATTCTGTCACTAAATCCATACCGGTCACCCAGCGCCTAAATACTAGGCCTCAAATTTATATCCAGCTAAATCTGTCCCTAGTGCTGTAGCTGGGCGAGTTATTTAGTGTCCGTTCAAGCACATTTCTTGTTCTGGGTTGAAATACAATTCCCAATTTAGCAATTTCATAATTTAGTGGTTCCTGCTATATCAGAGCTATTTGAAATCTATCCCAAAAAGGGTATATAATATTGAAGGTGCACATTGGGTCATTCAGAATAACTTCACACACACCCGCTACTGTGTATTTCCAAGTCTAATTCTGTCACTAAACCCATACCTGTCACCCAGCGCCTAAATACTAGGCCTCAAATTTAAATCCCTCTAAATCTCTCGTTACCGCTGTACTGTTGTTGCTGGGCAAGATATTTAGTGTCCGTCAAAGCACATTTTTTGTTCTGGGTTGAAGTACAATTCCCAATTTAGCAATTTCATAATTTAGTGGTTCCTGCTATATCAGAGCTATTTGGAATCTATCCCTAAAAGGGTATATAATATTGAAGGTGCACATTGGGTCATTCAGAATAACTTCACACACACCCGCTACTGTGTATTTCCAAGTCTAATTCTGTCACTAAACCCATACCTGTCACCCAGCGCCTAAATACTAGGCCTCAAATTTAAATCCCTCTAAATCTCTCGTTACCGCTGTACTGTTGTTGCTGGGCAAGATATTTAGTGTCCGTCAAAGCACATTTTTTGTTCTGGGTTGAAGTACAATTCCCAATTTAGCAATTTCATAATTTAGTGGTTCCTGCTATATCAGAGCTATTTGGAATCTATCCCTAAAAGGGTATATAATATTGAAGGTGCACATTGGGTCATTCAGAATAACTTCACACACACCCGCTACTGTGTATTTCCAAGTCTAATTCTGTCACTAAACCCATACCTGTCACCCAGCGCCTAAATACTAGGCCTCAAATTTAAATCCCTCTAAATCTCTCGTTACCGCTGTACTGTTGTTGCTGGGCAAGATATTTAGTGTCCGTCAAAGCACATTTTTTGTTCTGGGTTGAAGTACAATTCCCAATTTAGCAATTTCATAATTTAGTGGTTTCTGCTATATCAGAGCTATTTGAAATCTATCCCTAAAAGGGTATATAATATTGAAGGTGCACATAGGGTCATTCAGAATAACTTCACACACACGCTTCTGTGCATTTCCAAGTCTAATTCTGTCACTAAATCCATACCGGTGACCCAGCGCCTAAATACTAGGCCTCAAATTTAAATCCCTCTAAATCTCTCGTTACCCACCGCTGTACTGTTGTTGCTGGGCAAGATATTTAGTGTCCGTCAAAGCACATTTTTTGTTCTGGGTTGAAGTACAATTCCCAATTTAGCAATTTCATAATTTAGTGGTTTCTGCTATATCAGAGCTATTTGAAATCTATCCCTAAAAGGGTATATAATATTGAAGGTGCACATAGGGTCATTCAGAATAACTTCACACACACGCTTCTGTGCATTTCCAAGTCTAATTCTGTCACTAAATCCATACCGGTGACCCAGCGCCTAAATACTAGGCCTCAAATTTAAATCCCTCTAAATCTCTCGTTACCCACCGCTGTACTGTTGTTGCTGGGCAAGATATTTAGTGTCCGTCAAAGCACATTTTTTGTTCTGGGTTGAAGTACAATTCCCAATTTAGCAATTTCATAATTTAGTGGTTTCTGCTATATCAGAGCTATTTGAAATCTATCCCTAAAAGGGTATATAATATTGAAGGTGCACATAGGGTCATTCAGAATAACTTCACACACACGCTTCTGTGCATTTCCAAGTCTAATTCTGTCACTAAATCCATACCGGTGACCCAGCGCCTAAATACTAGGCCTCAAATTTAAATCCCTCTAAATCTCTCGTTACCCACCGCTGTACTGTTGTTGCTGGGCAAGATATTTAGTGTCCGTCAAAGCACATTTTTTGTTCTGGGTTGAAGTACAATTCCCAATTTAGCAATTTCATAATTTAGTGGTTTCTGCTATATCAGAGCTATTTGAAATCTATCCCTAAAAGGGTATATAATATTGAAGGTGCACATAGGGTCATTCAGAATAACTTCACACACACGCTTCTGTGCATTTCCAAGTCTAATTCTGTCACTAAATCCATACCGGTGACCCAGCGCCTAAATACTAGGCCTCAAATTTAAATCCCTCTAAATCTCTCGTTACCCACCGCTGTACTGTTGTTGCTGGGCAAGATATTTAGTGTCCGTCAAAGCACATTTTTTGTTCTGGGTTGAAGTACAATTCCCAATTTAGCAATTTCATAATTTAGTGGTTTCTGCTATATCAGAGCTATTTGAAATCTATCCCTAAAAGGGTATATAATATTGAAGGTGCACATAGGGTCATTCAGAATAACTTCACACACACGCTTCTGTGCATTTCCAAGTCTAATTCTGTCACTAAATCCATACCGGTGACCCAGCGCCTAAATACTAGGCCTCAAATTTAAATCCCTCTAAATCTCTCGTTACCCACCGCTGTACTGTTGTTGCTGGGCAAGATATTTAGTGTCCGTCAAAGCACATTTTTTGTTCTGGGTTGAAGTACAATTCCCAATTTAGCAATTTCATAATTTAGTGGTTTCTGCTATATCAGAGCTATTTGAAATCTATCCCTAAAAGGGTATATAATATTGAAGGTGCACATAGGGTCATTCAGAATAACTTCACACACACGCTTCTGTGCATTTCCAAGTCTAATTCTGTCACTAAACCCATACCTGTCACCCAGCGCCTAAATACTAGGCCTCAAATTTAAATCCCTCTAAATCTCTCGTTACCGCTGTCCTGTTGTAGCTGGGAAAGTTATTTAGTGTCCGTCAAAGCACATTTTTTGTTCTGGGTTGAAGTACAATTCCCAATTTAGCAATTTCATAATTTAGTGGTTCCTGCTATATCAGAGCTATTTGAAATCTATCCCAAAAAGGGTATATAATATTGAAGGTGCACATTGGGTCATTCAGAATAACTTCACACACACCCGCTACTGTGTATTTCCAAGTCTAATTCTGTCACTAAACCCATACCTGTCACCCAGCGCCTAAATACTAGGCCTCAAATTTAAATCCCTCTAAATCTCTCGTTACCGCTGTCCTGTTGTAGCTGGGAAAGTTATTTAGTGCCCGTCAAAGCACATTTTTTGTTCTGGGTTGAAGTACAATTCCCAATTTAGCAATTTCATAATTTAGTGGTTCCTGCTATATCAGAGCTATTTGAAATCTATCCCAAAAAGGGTATATAATATTCAAGGTGCACATTGGGTCATTCAGAATAACTTCACACACACGCTTCTGTGCATTTCCAAGTCTAATTCTGTCACTAAATCCATACCGGTCACCCAGCGCCTAAATACTAGGCCTCAAATTTATATCCCGCTGAATTTGAATACAATACATTGGGCCAAATAATATATTTGTTGTTGTGGTGAACCATAACAATGAGAAAAACATCTAGTAAGGGACGCGGACGTGGACATGGTCGTGGTGGTGTTAGTGGACCCTCTGGTGCTGGGAGAGGACGTGGCCGTTCTGCCACATCCACACGTCCTAGTGTACCAACTACCTCAGGTCCCAGTAGCCGCCAGAATTTACAGCGATATATGGTGGGGCCCAATGCCGTTCTAAGGATGGTAAGGCCTGAGCAGGTACAGGCATTAGTCAATTGGGTGGCCGACAGTGGATCCAGCACGTTCACATTATCTCCCACCCAGTCTTCTGCAGAAAGCGCACAGATGGCGCCTGAAAACCAACCCCATCAGTCTGTCACATCACCCCCATGCATACCAGGGAAACTGTCTCAGCCTCAAGTTATGCAGCAGTCTCTTATGCTGTTTGAAGACTCCGCTGGCAGGGTTTCCCAAGGGCATCCACCTAGCCCTTCCCCAGCGGTGAAAGACATAGAATGCACTGACGCACAACCACTTATGTTTCCTGATGATGAGGACATGGGAATACCACCTCAGCATGTCTCTGATGATGACGAAACACAGGTGCCAACTGCTGCGTCTTTCTGCAGTGTGCAGACTGAACAGGAGGTCAGGGATCAAGACTGGGTGGAAGACGATGCAGGGGACGATGAGGTCCTAGACCCCACATGGAATGAAGGTCGTGCCACTGACTTTCACAGTTCGGAGGAAGAGGCAGTGGTGAGACCGAGCCAACAGCGTAGCAAAAGAGGGAGCAGTGGGCAAAAGCAGAACACCCGCCGCCAAGAGACTCCGCCTGCTACTGACCGCCGCCATCTGGGACCGAGCACCCCAAAGGCAGCTTCAAGGAGTTCCCTGGCATGGCACTTCTTCAAACAATGTGCTGACGACAAGACCCGAGTGGTTTGCACGCTGTGCCATCAGAGCCTGAAGCGAGGCATTAACGTTCTGAACCTGAGCACAACCTGCATGACCAGGCACCTGCATGCAAAGCATGAACTGCAGTGGAGTAAACACCTTAAAACCAAGGAAGTCACTCAGGCTCCCCCTGCTACCTCTTCTGCTGCTGCCGCCTCGGCCTATTCTGCTGCTGCCGCCTCGGCCTCTTCCTCCGCCTCTGGAGGAACGTTGGCACCTGCCGCCCAGCAAACAGGGGATGTACCACCAACACCACCACCACCACCTCCGTCACCAAGCGTCTCAACCATGTCACACGCCAGCGTTCAGCTCTCCATCTCACAAACATTTGATAGAAAGCGTAAATTCCCACCTAGCCACCCTCGATCCCTGGCCCTGAATGCCAGCATTTCTAAACTACTGGCCTATGAAATGCTGTCATTTAGGCTGGTGGACACAGACAGCTTCAAACAGCTCATGTCGCTTGCTGTCCCACAGTATGTTGTTCCCAGCCGGCACTACTTCTCCAAGAGAGCCGTGCCTTCCCTGCACAACCAAGTATCCGATAAAATCAAGTGTGCACTGCGCAACGCCATCTGTAGCAAGGTCCACCTAACCACAGATACGTGGACCAGTAAGCACGGCCAGGGACGCTATATCTCCCTAACTGCACACTGGGTAAATGTAGTGGCAGCTGGGCCCCAGGCGGAGAGCTGTTTGGCGCACGTCCTGCCGCCGCCAAGGATCGCAGGGCAACATTCTTTGCCTCCTGTTGCCACCTCCTCCTTCTCGGCTTCCTCCTCCTCTTCTTCCACCTGCTCATCCAGTCAGCCACACACCTTCACCACCAACTTCAGCACAGCCCGGGGTAAACGTCAGCAGGCCATTCTGAAACTCATATGTTTGGGGGACAGGCCCCACACCGCACAGGAGTTGTGGCGGGGTATTGAACAACAGACCGACGAGTGGTTGCTGCCGGTGAGCCTCAAGCCCGGCCTGGTGGTGTGTGATAATGGGCGAAATCTCGTTGCAGCTCTGGGACTAGCCAATTTGACGCACATCCCTTGCTTGGCGCATGTGCTGAATTTGGTGGTGCAGAAGTTCATTCACAACTACCCCGACATGTCAGAGCTGCTGCATAAAGTGCGGGCCGTCTGTTCGCGCTTCCGGCGTTCACATCCTGCCGCTGCTCGCCTGTCTGCGCTACAGCGTAACTTCGGCCTTCCCACTCACCGCCTCATATGCGACGTGCCCACCAGGTGGAACTCCACCTTGCACATGCTGGACAGACTGTGCGAGCAGCAGCAGGCCATAGTGGAGTTTCAGCTGCAGCACGCACGGGTCAGTCGCACTACAGAACAGCACCACTTCACCACCAATGACTGGGCCTCCATGCGAGACCTGTGTGCCCTGTTGCGCTGTTTCGAGTACTCCACCAACATGGCCAGTGGCGATGACACCGTTATCAGCGTTACAATACCACTTCTATGTCTCCTTGAGAAAACACTTAGGGCGATGATGGAACAGGAGGTGGCCCAGGAGGAGGAGGAGGAGGATGAGGAAGAGGGGTCATTTTTAGCACTTTCAGGCCAGTCTCTTCGAAGTGACTCAGAGGGAGGTTTTTTGCAACAGCAGAGGCCAGGTACAAATGTGGCCAGCCAGGGCCCACTACTGGAGGACGAGGAGGACGAGGATGAGGAGGAGGTGGAGGAGGATGAGGATGAAGCATGGTCACAGCGGGGTGGCACCCAACGCAGCTCGGGTCCATCACTGGTGCGTGGCTGGGGGGAAAGGCAGGACGATGACGATACGCCTCCCACAGAGGACAGCTTGTCCTTACCCCTGGGCAGCCTGGCACACATGAGCGACTACATGCTGCAGTGCCTGCGCAACGACAGCAGAGTTGCCCACATTTTAACCTGTGCGGACTACTGGGTTGCCACCCTGCTGGATCCACGCTACAAAGACAATGTGCCCACCTTACTTCCTGCACTGGAGCGTGATAGGAAGATGCGCGAGTACAAGCGCACGTTGGTAGACGCGCTACTGAGAGCATTCCCAAATGTCACAGGGGAACAAGTGGAAGCCCAAGGCCAAGGCAGAGGAGGAGCAAGAGGTCGCCAAGGCAGCTGTGTCACGGCCAGCTCCTCTGAGGGCAGGGTTAGCATGGCAGAGATGTGGAAAACTTTTGTCAACACGCCACAGCTAACTGCACCACCACCTGATACGCAACGTGTTAGCAGGAGGCAACATTTCACTAACATGGTGGAACAGTACGTGTGCACAACCCTCCACGTACTGACTGATGGTTCGGCCCCATTCAACTTCTGGGTCTCTAAATTGTCCACGTGGCCAGAGCTAGCCTTTTATGCCTTGGAGGTGCTGGCCTGCCCGGCAGCCAGCGTTTTGTCTGAACGTGTATTCAGCACGGCAGGGGGCGTCATTACAGACAAACGCAGCCGCCTGTCTACAGCCAATGTGGACAAGCTGACGTTCATAAAAATGAACCAGGCATGGATCCCACAGGACCTGTCCGTCCCTTGTCCAGATTAGACATTAACTACCTCCCCATAACCATATATTATTGGACTCCAGGGCACTTCCTCATTCAATCCTATTTTTATTTTCATTTTACCATTATATTGCGATGCTACCCAAAGTTGAATTAACCTCTCCTCTGCCTGTGTGCTAGGCCTAAATATATGCCAATGGACTGTTGCAGTGGTGGCTGACATGAAGCCTGATTCTCTGCTATGACATGCAGACTAATTCTCTGCTGACATGAAGCCAGATTGTCTGTTACGGGACCTCTCTCCTCTGCCTGGGTGCTGGGCCTAAATTTATGACAATGGACTGTTGCAGTGGTGGCTGACGTGAAGCCTGATTCTCTGCTATGACATGCAGACTGATTCTCTGCTGACATGAAGCCAGATCCTCTGTTACGGGACCTCTCTCCTCTGCCTGGGTGCTGGGCCTAAATTTATGACAATGGACTGTTGCAGTGGTGGCTGACGTGAAGCCTGATTCTCTGCTATGACATGCAGACTGATTCTCTGCTGACATGAAGCCAGATCCTCTGTTACGGGACCTCTCTCCTCTGCCTGGGTGCTGGGCCTGAATATATGCCAATGGACTGTTGCAGTGGTGGGTGACGTGAAGCCTCATTCTCTGCTATGACATGCAGACTAATTCTCTGCTGACATGAAGCCAGATTGTCTGTTACGGGACCTTTCTCCTCTGCCTGGGTTCTGGGCCTAAATTTATGAAAATTGACTCTTACAGTGGTGGGTGACGTGAAGCCTGATTCTCTGCTATGATATGAAGACTGATTCTCTGCTGACATGAAGCCAGATTGTCTGTTACGGGACCTTTCTCCTCTGCCTGGGTTCTGGGCCTAAATTTATGAAAATTGACTCTTACAGTGGTGGGTGACGTGAAGCCTGATTCTCTGCTATGATATGAAGACTGATTCTCTGCTGACATGAAGCCAGATTGTCTGTTACGGGACCTTTCTCCTCTGCCTGGGTTCTGGGCCTAAATTTATGAAAATTGACTCTTACAGTGGTGGGTGACGTGAAGCCTGATTCTCTGCTATGATATGAAGACTGATTCTCTGCTGACATGAAGCCAGATTGTCTGTTACGGGACCTTTCTCCTCTGCCTGGGTTCTGGGCCTAAATTTATGAAAATTGACTCTTACAGTGGTGGGTGACGTGAAGCCTGATTCTCTGCTATGATATGAAGACTGATTCTCTGCTGACATGAAGCCAGATTGTCTGTTACGGGACCTTTCTCCTCTGCCTGGGTTCTGGGCCTAAATTTATGAAAATTGACTCTTACAGTGGTGGGTGACGTGAAGCCTGATTCTCTGCTATGATATGAAGACTGATTCTCTGCTGACATGAAGCCAGATTGTCTGTTACGGGACCTTTCTCCTCTGCCTGGGTTCTGGGCCTAAATTTATGAAAATTGACTCTTACAGTGGTGGGTGACGTGAAGCCTGATTCTCTGCTATGATATGAAGACTGATTCTCTGCTGACATGAAGCCAGATTGTCTGTTACGGGACCTTTCTCCTCTGCCTGGGTTCTGGGCCTAAATTTATGAAAATTGACTCTTACAGTGGTGGGTGACGTGAAGCCTGATTCTCTGCTATGATATGAAGACTGATTCTCTGCTGACATGAAGACAGATTCTCTGTTACGGGACCTCTCTCCTCTGCCTGTGTGTGTGCTGGGCCTAAATATATGCCAATGGACTGTTGCAGTGGTGGCTGACGTGAAGCCTCATTCTCTGCTATGACATGCAGACTGATTCTCTGCTGACATGAAGCCAGATCCTCTGTTACGGGACCTCTCTCCTCTGCCTGGGTGCTGGGCCTAAATTTATGACAATGGACTGTTGCAGTGGTGGCTGACGTGAAGCCTGATTCTCTGCTATGACATGCAGACTGATTCTCTGCTGTCATGAAGCCAGATTGTCTGTTACGGGACCTTTCTCCTCTACCTGGGTTCTGGGCCTAAATTTATGAAAATTGACTCTTACAGTGGTGGGTGACGTGAAGCCTGATTCTCTGCTATGATATGAAGACTGATTCTCTGCTGACATGAAGCCAGATTGTCTGTTACGGGACCTTTCTCCTCTGCCTGGGTTCTGGGCCTAAATTTATGAAAATTGACTCTTACAGTGGTGGGTGACGTGAAGCCTGATTCTCTGCTATGATATGAAGACTGATTCTCTGCTGACATGAAGCCAGATTGTCTGTTACGGGACCTTTCTCCTCTGCCTGGGTTCTGGGCCTAAATTTATGAAAATTGACTCTTACAGTGGTGGGTGACGTGAAGCCTGATTCTCTGCTATGATATGAAGACTGATTCTCTGCTGACATGAAGCCAGATTGTCTGTTACGGGACCTTTCTCCTCTGCCTGGGTTCTGGGCCTAAATTTATGAAAATTGACTCTTACAGTGGTGGGTGACGTGAAGCCTGATTCTCTGCTATGATATGAAGACTGATTCTCTGCTGACATGAAGACAGATTCTCTGTTACGGGACCTCTCTCCTCTGCCTGTGTGTGTGCTGGGCCTAAATATATGCCAATGGACTGTTGCAGTGGTGGCTGACGTGAAGCCTCATTCTCTGCTATGACATGCAGACTAATTCTCTGCTGACATGAAGACAGATTCTCTGTTACGGGACCTCTCTCCTCTGCCTGTGTGTGTGCTGGGCCTAAATATATGCCAATGGACTGTTGCAGTGGTGGCTGACGTGAAGCCTCATTCTCTGCTATGACATGCAGACTAATTCTCTGCTGACATGAAGCCAGATTGTCTGTTACGGGACCTCTCTCCTCTGCCTGTGTGTGTGCTGGGCCTAAATATATGCCAATGGACTGTTGCAGTGGTGGCTGACGTGAAGCCTCATTCTCTGCTATGACATGCAGACTAATTCTCTGCTGACATGAAGACAGATTCTCTGTTACGGGACCTCCCTCCTCTGCCTGGGTGCTGGGCCTAAATATATGCCAATGGACTGTTGCAGTGGTGGCTGACGTGAAGCCTCATTCTCTGCTATGACATGCAGACTAATTCTCTGCTGACATGAAGACAGATTCTCTGTTACGGGACCTCTCTCCTCTGCCTGGGTGCCGGGGCCTAAATATCTGAGAATGGACTGTTCCAGTGGTGGGTGACGGGAAGCCAGATTCTCTGCTATGGAACCTCTCTCCAATTGATTTTGGTTAATTTTTATTTATTTAATTTTTATTTTAATTCATTTCCCTATCCACATTTGTTTGCAGGGGATTTACCTACATGTTGCTGCCTTTTGCAGCCCTCTAGCTCTTTCCTGGGCTGTTTTACAGCCTTTTTAGTGCCGAAAAGTTCGGGTCCCCATTGACTTCAATGGGGTTCGGGTTCGGGACGAAGTTCGGATCGGGTTCGGATCCCGAACCCGAACATTTCCGGGATGTTCGGCCGAACTTCTCGAACCCGAACATCCAGGTGTTCGCTCAACTCTAGTTGGGGGGAGGCATTTTTATAACCTTTGGTGCATTTTTTTGTGTCCATGTCAAGCCTTTTCCCATAAACTTTCCTACTGGAATAAAATGACTAAAAGAAAAGTATAAAAAAAATAAAAATAATATGTGAACAAAAACTGTGGCAACAATAAGCGCTGTTCAGCCACAGTACTAATGGTGAAGGAAATAGACGGAATTAGCAGAGATGTGTATGTGGCGGTTTAGAATCAATACATGTGAAAGAGAGAATCAGATGTAGCAGAGCTGAATAAGCGGCTGTTCAGCCACAGTACTAATGGTGAAGGAAATCGACGGATTTAGCAGAGATGTGTATGTGACAGTTTAGAATCAATGCGGGTGAAAGATAGAATCAGATGTAGCAGAGCTGAATAAGCACTGTTCAGCCACAGCACTAATGGTGAAGGAAATAGATGGATTTAGCAGAGATGTGTATGTGGCGGTTTAGAATCAATGCATGTGAAAGATAGAATCAGATGTAGTAGAGCTGAATAAGCGGCTGTTCAGCCACAGTGCTGGTTGAAGAGATAAACAGACAGATGTAGCAGAGCTGTATATGAAGCTTTTCAGACACAGTGCTAGTGGGGGAGTAGAATAAAGATGTAGTAGAGCTGTATAGGAAGCCATTCAGCCAAAGTGATGTTAGGGGACTGGAGTAGCCACAAGTAGCTGAGCTGTTTATGCATCTATACAGATACATTGTGTAAGGTTTATACATAACTGGAGTACAGCTGTAATGGAAACAAATCTGCATCAGTGCTGTAGGTTGGGGGGGGGGGGGGGTGGTCGTTGTTCTGTCCCCAGATTCAGTTCCAGTTGTTTCTGTCTGTTTATCTGTTGACATGGCATTTAACTGTGTTGTAATTCATTTGCATTACATTGTGTGGTAACAGCACCATCTATTGATGAGTTTAGGTATTTCACCCAGCCTGTTTTTTTCTATGCATTATGGGAGTCCCAGAGCATTGTGGGTAGTTCCTGGTTCTTGCTAGTCTTGTGCTGGTACAGCAAGCAGCCACCATCTTATGTCTCAGGAGCCATGCACTCTCACTGGGTTTCCTGCCACATCATCTGTTATTCAGCCTGTTTTTGAGCATAGCCGGTAAGAGCACTATCTATGTGTCATTTAATGCAGTTTATTGTATCTGATAGCTCACTATTATTGTATTATCTCATATACTGAATGTACAGCAGATTCTTTGTTTTATGACATATACCATGGTATTTATGTTCTAAAATACTACTGTTTTATTCTGTAGTTTCACCTTTCCTGTCAGTCTATGAGCAATAAAGAGAACCTTAAAGCAGAACAGTCTCTTTTCTCTCAGAGGACAAAAGGTTTAGCTACATGTCAGATTACACACCGTCCTAACGTGTACGAGGACAGTATAGTCGTGTTTTATGGGAGACAAAAGCACAGATTATACGTTTACTAGCTGACAAGCTTTTGAGCTAATGTATAATATGGAATTATAGTTTTTGATAAACAAAATGGGTTTGTAAGAGATCAGACTGAGATTTTGTGTGTAAAACTGCAGAACAGCCACGTGTTCCTGTACACTGAGCTCACTGCACATGGCTCTCTGAGGATTCCACAGCAGGGGGAGGGGCCTCACAGACACTGCAGGCTGCCAGACTGATGACTCATAGTCTTCACATAAACTAGCACGCAGGACTCAGCTCTCAGTGTGATGTCATAAGGAGGCGTGGCCGGCCTTCACTCTAGCTGCCTAAGCTCGCCCAGCCTTAGCTGCAGAAAAACCAGGAAGCGAACAGCAGAGTGACTGCAGGGAAGGATGATTAAGTGAGATGAGAATACCCCTTTAAGTCTGGAGTCTCTTATGAACACTTTTTTTTTTACCCGCCTACTGAAGAAACCATCCTGTAACAGCAGGACATGGAGCAGAACCTGAACTAGCAGGTGGTAGCATACTTGGACTGCACCCTGTCACCCCATATCCAAGACCCCCTGGAATACTAGGCAGCCAAACTTGAATTGTGGCCGCAACTGGCCAAGTTTAACCCTGAACATGCTTTCCTGCATGACCAGTAGTGTGGCATCAGAGTGGGTATGTTAATTGGACTATCTTTTTCTTTATTACTGGTATCAGCACTCCTCCCATTCGGCACAGGTGGTTTTAAGCACAGAAGTCTGCATATAGTGGTCATTGACCTGTAGCTCCTGATAGCTATGGACATGTTGTGTTAGACAACTGTTCACATGGTGCAGTACTGTGTGGTGGCCTTTGTTTATGTGGTGCTGGGTTGGTGGGACCCAGTGCCATGGGTGGCATTGTCAGACAGCAGGGTTGTTGTTTGACTCCTGGGTCCTGCCGCCTACTAGGGCAGTGCCGATTGGTCACCGAATTGTGCTCCGCCTTTGTGTCAGAGTAGGTCCCACTCAAAGAGGCGACCTTGGCGTGGTGAGTGGGCTTATGTCTTTTGATCAAAATGTACACTAATGCCTCTTGTACAGCATGCAGTATGGGGGGCTGTACACTTCAACTTGGCCCTGAGAAGCGAGTTTGATTAGATCAAAGCATAGCATTGTGGATGTGCGATCCAGTTCCTTTTTTCTCCCCCTGGCTCAGCAGCAACTTAAGTCTGGAGTCTCTTATGAACACTTTTTTTTACCCGCCGACTGAAGAAACCATCCTGTAACAGCAGGACATGGAGCAGAACCTGAACTAGCAGGTGGTTGCATACTTGGACTGCACCCTGTCACCCCATATCCAAGACCCCTGGAATACTAGGCAGCCAAACTTGAATTGAGGCCGCAACTGGCCAAGTTTAACCCTGAACATGCTTTCCTGCATGGCCAGTAGTGTGGCATCAGATTGGGTATTTAGTGAGGCTGATGGCATACTTACCCCAAAGAGAACTCACCTTTTAACACAAAATGTTGAAAGAATAACTTTTAGGGTCTATTCACACGTCCGCAAGTGTTTTGCTGTCCGCAAATTGTGGACACCGGCGGACCACACTTACCAGGCACTTTAAATATAAATGCCTTTTCTTGTCGGTGTCTGTGGACAAGAATAGGACATGTTCTATTTTTTTGCGGAATGGAAATACGGATGCAGACAGCACACTGTGTGCTGTCCTCATCTTTTCCAGCCCTATTGAAAATGAATGGGTCAGCACCTGTTTCGCAAAATTTCTGAACGCATGCAAACTCATACATGCAGACATGTGAATGGACCCTTACATAGATGAATCAGGCCTGGATTAACCAGGATTTCCAGACACCGGTGCCTGATACAACAGACTAGATCATTCTGGCAGTAGTGATCAGACTGTGCCAAATTGCCCATTGCTTCTGCCATAGTGCTGCTGCCACTATTCTGATGCTGTCACCTGCATGATGCCTTCTGCCTCTACTTTCGTCTGCTCCTACTATGATCTGCCACTTTCTTGTGCTGTTACTGCCACTGCTGCGCCCCCTTCCCCCGCGCCTTCCATTATGTGCCATCTACTCAGATACCCGCGCTCTCAAGCAAGATGGCGCCGAAGCGTAGCGAGGAGGAAGAAGCGACCGGAGATGCTAGCGGCGCAGCGGCACTTGATGGATCGTGTGAGGTGAGCAGACCACACGCAGGGGGAGACCCGGCGGCTCTTACCCGAGATTTTTGGGAGAGTGCTCTTCAAAGGGCTTTAGCTCCGATTGCGGCCGATCTAACCACTATAAAGGAAGAGGTCCGCCATATTGGGGACAGAGTGGAGTCCCTGGAGCAAGCCCAAGACGCCATGATTGCCTTTAATACTTTGGTTAAAAGCTCACTGGGCTTACACACCAGAGCCATGAACAGCTTGTTACTCCAGATGGAGGACCAAGAAAATAGGAATAGAAGGCGCAACATAAGAATCAGAGGTCTCCCTGAGGCTGATACCAGTGAGAACTTGTTTGCAGTTATGGACTCACTATTCACTTCTTTATTGGGCCCGGATAGAGCCAAAGGCATTATAATTGAAAGAGTACACCGGGCGCTGAGGCCCAAACCAGGATCCTCTGAAAATCCCAGGGACATTATATGTGGCTTACTAAGCTACAGAGATATGGAGGAAGTTTTGCACAAGGCGAGGGAGAAAGGATAATTAACACTGCAGGGCAGGAGCATACAGATTTTCCAGGACTTGGCGGCCTCCACACTACAAAAACGAAGGTTGCTGAAACCGTTGACTGATCTTTTGCATACTTCAAAGATTCCATATCGGTGGCTATTCCCTTTTGGCTTACTGATCTCTGCAGGGAACCGCCGGTTTACTGTCCATACTTTTCATTTCCACAACCGTGGTCTTTTCACGTTGGTTTCACTTTATTACACTTTTTTTCCCTTCTTTTTTAGGTCCTTTATTGATCTTGGATCTTCTATTAGGGTCATCTATTATTATGCATGGACTTTGCATAATTTACATGTACATTAATGTTCACCTTTTTTAATATTCATGTTCTTGTAGAGATGCATATTGGGATTACTGACAACACCAGGAATATAGGTGTTTGGTCAGGTATGCTTGATATATGTATTTACATGCCTTCATATGCAATCATATATAATCTATGCCCAGGTCCTCCTCATATATTGTATACACGAATTATGCATGTATGTTTACATATCCAATTATCCATCAGTGTGCCCATTGTTATGCATTTGTTATATATCTTTATTATTTATCATCATTACTATTTATACATATTTCAGTGGCTAGCATTGGGGCATATAAGGGCTCTGTCTGACACTGTATAATTCTGTATAATATTGCATAATATTGCCTGCGCCATAGGTATGCAGACATTGTTACATAGATCAAATTCTGTCCTGCTTATTGCCATTATATCACCCCCACCTCCCCAGCTGTTGCCTCCTCTGTCCCTTCTAGCAGACTGCCGTGCCTCTGTGCGTGTGCTGGACGCATCGTGCGCTCCACCATTCACAGTGGAGCGCACTATGCGTTCCACCATGCGTTCCACAGCGGCACCTCACTTCCGGTTTTGTGATTACACACATCCGGTTTCGATGCATGGTTCTAATTGTTCACCAGATCGCCAGGCATGGTTCCAGTGTCTTTGGACAACCACATCTGGTACTATTCAGCACATACTCATGTCTCCTTCATGGCCTTTTTGGCCTCTCTTGTTATGGGGCTGTGGTTTGACTGGTGGAGCGCATATGCGTTCCACCATGCGTTCCACCAGCCGATCATGTGATCCACACTTCCGGGTTCCTGCTTTGACCTGAGTTTGATGTATTCATACACTGACAACAGTTCCTGCTGCACAGGTGAACTCAGTTAAACCTTATCTTACACCCTATATTAATTGACGCCCCAACACACAGTCCTTTACCCCTGAGGAAGCCGGATTGCTCCGGCGACACGCGTTGGGCGCTTGCTGTTTCCAGGTCCACTGCACCAGCTGGCTATGTAGGTCTGGCTCTTGATATTGGACCCCATGTTGGTCTGTCTGCATTTTCAATTCTAGTGGTCTTACCTTACCTTACATTTGCTATATGTGATTTATTGTATTGTTTTATATGCTGGTTGATAGCGCATACATTCAGATGTGATAAACTCAGTGGACCTGTATGTGTCGGTTACATATATTTTATTGCATACCGCACTTTGTTCCTATATTGTATACAATTTTTTAATGCGTGTGTGTTGTTGTGTCTAAATAAACTTTATATATATTTTTGTATCCCTTTATGGTTGGATGTGCATTTATGGGGTGGCTCTTTTTGACTCTCTCTTGGGTCAGATATTTGTCATATGTAATTATTCCACCCTTGCACTCCTGTCAGTATTTGGTGTGCCCCCTGTCTCTTTAAACTCATGTAATTGATTTGGATAGAAGTGTATTCTTTCCTTTCTGAGGGAGTGGCACCCCCCTGTGCAGTATACTGTTTTTGTTTGGTGTGTCTGTGTGGACATATTGTTATGGCGGCCTCATTGGAGGCTAAGGAAGCCCTGTGGAACTCGCAGGTCACAGCTGTATTTCATGAGATGGATGTTGATGCAGGCAACAATGGCAGTGATTTCAGACAATTAACTATAGAACTCACTGAGGCACAGAGGTTATTCACTCGGGTCTGGTGGAATATCCGCAGTTTGGAGGAATATTTAAAATGCTCCATTGCCCCTAGGGGACTCAGAGTCCAGAAGTTTCCAGTGTGGGAGGTCACTCCCGAATTTAAATCTAATTGGGAGTTGGGCCTTCTACAATGCTCCAAAATTATGATGGGTCTACTTATTGATCATGATAAGGCCCTTCTGAGTGAGGTCAGAAATAAAATCAGGAACTTAGAGGATAATCTGTCTAAAATGGACGAGGATAAGGTCACAGCATTAAGGTCAAATTACAGGCTAATTTAGAGAGTTATGAGAAGGAGGTCATGACTGGGAAGAAAAACAAATTTCAGAGAGACAAATCTGACTTTGAATGCAAACAGGCGTTATAAATGGAAACATGCTGGCAATCCACGTAACACAAGTAGGGGTCGTGCGAATTATAACATCCCCAGTAACCGCAGTGATAATATGGCATCTAGTTCTATTGGTATTAACAGCAATTCCAGTGATGGTTTTTTATCCGAGACAAGCGACGAAGGCGTACTAGGCGAGGATTACGTAAATCCAAGAAAGAGGGCATTTGTACAACAGAGGGGCAGCAATCATCATTATGCGACCCGCAAACGACGACCCCAGTATTAACGGGTGCCTCCACTCCAAGTACCCCGATGGAGGAGGACACTTTAAGGATCATCAATCTCTCAACATATTCACTTACACCAATTGAAAGATCAGTGCTGGTAAGAGGCCTCTCCTTCTCCCCATGAACACGCTAGATAAATTCGAATTTATTAAAGATGTCTATTTATTCTGTAGACAGTTGTGCTTTAGAGCGTTATATGCTCAACCTTCCCTTGTACAACAGCTACCTGAGGATGAAAGAGGTGTCTTCATGGACCTGATGGATCTATTGAAGGAAAGTGAGTGTGAGACAGGAAGGCGGCAATTTACACCACGCAAACCCTCCATTATTACTCCCACACTCAACCTCTTTCCTAACATTCAGTTGTTTTTCCAGGTCATGATAGTGGAAATTAGGAAACTACAAGCGAACAAGATCCAGGACAAAAACCTGTCTAAAGCAGAACTGTTGGCGATTAGGAATTTACAGAACAATACGGCTTTTGTCATCAAAGAGGCGGACAAAGGAGGTAATGTAGTGTTGTGGGAAACGGGGTTATATACTGCAGAGGCAAGAAGACAACTGAGTAATCGTCATTTCTATACCCCACTACCCACAGATCCCACTGTAACGTTTATGAAAAAATTGGATAGACTCCTCACCTCTGCATACCAATTTAATATCATCACCAAAAAAGAGAAGGGATTCTTGGAAGTCAACTGTCCTGTAATCCCCACGTTTTATATGCTACCCAAGGTACACAAGGACTTGGCCGTGCCTCCGGGCCGCCCTATTGTGGCGGGGATAGGGGGTCTATGTGAACAAGCCTGTATTTACCTCAATTTTTATTTACAGTCTTATGTCTTGGGTCTTCAATCGCATCTCAGGGACTCCATGCAGCTGGTACAACACCTACAGGAGATGGAGTTTCCACCGGGGACACTGATACTTACGTGTGACGTTGAGTCCCTGTATTCAAACATCTCGCACAGTGATGGTTTACAAGCTACTCAGTATTTCCTCCAAAAATCATCCTTTGGGGATCCGGCACATCATACATTTCTGGTGAGCCTCTTAGAGTTTGTCCTCCACCACAATTACTTTGTGTTTGATCGTGTCTTTTATAGACAAGTATCGGGGACTGCGATGGGGGCACGATGTGCGCCCTCCTACGCCAACCTATTTTTAGGTTGGTGGGAGGAGACACACGTGTACCCCACTGCAATGTATTGTGAACATGTACTTGCATGGTATCGCTACATTGATGACCTTTTGATCTTCTGGCAGGGCACAGTTGAACAGTGTACTGAATTTGTCAGCTTGTTGAATAACAACTCACTTAACATCTCTCTAACCTATAAGATATCGGATATCACTGCTGACTTCCTGGACCTGCGACTGAAACTTGATGAACAGGGCATTCGCACATCACTTTTTCGTAAGGAAACTGCAACAAATAGCTTGTTACATTTTGACAGCTTCCATCCGGCCCACCTGCGGAGAGGGATCCCAAAGGGCCAGTTTCTAAGGCTACGCCGCAACTGCACCACCACCCCTGATTTCAGTGAGGCCTCTATTGAGTTGACGAACAGATTCAGAGCACGTGGCTACCCGAAGAAAGTAATATCAGGGGCTTTTGAAAGGGCGAAGACAACTGATCGCCTGGAATTATTGAAATCTAAACCTAAACCTCGGAGCACCCAGGTCCATCTTATCACCAAATACAATAATCAATGGCGTGATCTATATACAATACTGAATGCACATTGGCATCTTCTATTGGCGGATCCCAAGCTGAGCGACCATGTAAATTCCACTCCGAAGATCATTGCACGCAGAGCCCCAAATCTACGGGACAAATTGGTACGTAGCCATTTTCAGAGGCCCACACAGGGGCTGGGGAGGGGTGTCAGATTGTGTGGGACGTATCCATGCGGAAACTGTAATGTCTGCCAATACATGATCTGTACGGATTCCTTCTCTACTTGCAGGCTTCCGTCGGGGATATCCTTGGATAAGTACATCAACTGTCGCACAAGAAATGTAATCTACGCACTCATCTGTGAATGTGGGAAGCTATATGTGGGGCAGACCGGCCAGGAGGTATGGAAACAAATTCAACAACATCTATCAAATATTGCTTTGGCCCGACGGGACAGGACCCAAGCAAAGAAACCGCTAACCTCAGTTGCTGCACATTTTCTGGATTGTCATCAATGTATAACCTCCGGTCTTAGGATTGCGGGACTTGACCTGGTACGCACGAATTTGAGGGGAGGATCGGCTACCTCTCAACTATTGCGTCTTGAGTCCAAATGGATCTTCAATTTGGACACAGTTGCCCCGCATGGACTAAATGAGGAACTTACGTTCACTGGCTTTTACCATGCCTGATATGTGGGGTGGCTTCCAAACCCTCCAGGTTGGGGCCATCCATTACCTCTTCATTTAGGTAGTTGATGTTCATCAAACAAATCATAACGGGTATACAGGTATAGCAGCGTTCATTCTTTGTGCCTTTTGAGCACTAAGAGTGGAGGTATATTAGGGGGCTCGTGCTTTATGTGGAGGCATCTATTGTAATAATGCGTTGTCCAGACATTGCATTGAGACGGGCAACAGCCATATATATTGGCACTTTCTGGGCATTGAGTAACCACTGCCTCTACCGGGGCTTAATTAATTAATTTTTTGGGGGGGCTGCAGTCAGGACAGAGATCAGAGAAGGCGTATATTCATTATTAGTGGTACCTTATTTAATTATTCAATTTTACATTTGCCTTAACCCCCCTTTTTTGTCATGCTTTACAGGTTCTGTCACTTCTTCACTTCTATTCACTATGTCACACGCACAGTTCGGGCACTTCTGTATCCACCATACTTTTCATTTCCACAACCGTGGTCTTTTCACATTGGTTTCACTTTATTACACTTTTTTTCCCTTCTTTTTTAGGTCCTTTATTGATCTTGGATCTTCTATTAGGGTCATCTATTATTATGCATGGACTTTGCATAATTTACATGTACATTAATGTTCACCTTTTTTAATATTCATGTTCTTGTAGAGATGCATATTGGGATTACTGACAACACCACGAACATAGGTGTTTGGTCAGGTATGCTTGATATATATGCTTTCATATGCAATTATATAAAGTCTATGTCTGTGTCCTTCTCATGTATGGTATACACAAATTTTGCATATATATATATATATATATATATATATACTTATATGTCCAATCATCCATCAGTGTGCCCATTGTTATGTATTGTTATATTATTATTTATCATCACCACTATTTATACATATCTCAGTGGCTTGGTCTATATTGTTTATACTCATTATACCATTGGGGCATGTTAGGGCCCTGTCTGACCTTGTAGAGTATTGCCTGGCACATATTACATAGATCAGGTTTTGTCCTGCCTACTGCCATTATATCACCTCCATCTCCCCTGTTTCTGACCTCTTCTGTCCCTTCTAGCAGACTGCCGTGCCCATGTACGTGTGCTGGACGCATCGTGCGCTCCACCAGTCACAGTGGAGCGCACTATGCGTTCCACCATGCGTTCCACATCGGCACCTCACTTCCGGTTTGTGATTACACACATCCGGTTTTGATGCATGGTTTTAATTGTTCACCAGATCGCCAGGCATGGTTCCAGTGTCTTTGGACAACCACATCTGGTACTATTCAGCACATACTCATGTCTCCTTCATGGCCTTTTTGGCCTCTCTTTTTATGGGGCTGTGGTTTGGCTGGTGGAGCGCATATGCGTTCCACCATGCGTTCCACCAGCCGATCATGTGATCCACACTTCCGGGTTCCTGCTTTGACCTGAGTTTGATGTATTCACACACTGACGACAGTTCCTGCTGCACAGGTGAACTCAGTTACACCTTATCTTACACCCTATATTAATTGACGCCCCAACACACAGTCCTTTACCCCTGAGGAAGCCGGATTGCTCCGGCGACACGCGTTGGGCGCTTGCTATGTTTCCAGGTCCACTGCACCAGCTGGCTATGTAGGTTTGGCTCTTGATATTGGACCCCATGTCGGTCTGTTTGCATTTTCAATTCTAGTGGTCTTACCTTACCTTACATTTGCTATATGTGATTTATTGTATTTCTTTACATGCTGGTTGATAGCGCATACATTCAGATGTGACAAACGCAGTGGACCTGTATGTGTTGGTTACATATATTTTATTACATACCGCACTTTGTCTTATATTGTATACAATTTTTTAATGCGTGTGTGTTGTTGTGTCTAAATAAACTTTATATATATTTTTGTATCCCTTTATGGTTGGATGTGCATTTATGGGGTGGTTCTTTTTGACTCTCTCTTGGGTCAGATCTTCAGTTTACTGTCCGTACTCCTGCAGATCTGATACCGTTCTGGGATATGACGGACATACCGCCTGTTGAAGTCCCCTCATGGTTACCAGTGGCATCTGAGGAAGAGTTACCACCTTTACCTAAAATATCGCCCTGGATGAAACCAAAGCAGCAAAGATCAGGCCGTAGCAAGAAGGCAGTGAACAGAGAAATTGACACCCGATCTCAGGACGTATGGGCTGTTGGGTTCAGCCGGGTTTGCTTTACTGCCGTTCATTCTCTAGTTTGAATAACCGTTATGCTGATGCATTGCTTTTCTTGCTTTGTACTAGCCTTGTATTGCGCTATATATATGCTAGGCTTTAATATTCTCTGGAAGTCAGGTGATACTGTCCTAGAGTCATAAGTTATTGATACTATTTTCAATTGAATCTAATTCATTATTAAGGGAGTTCGTAGATAGCTGATGGGTGGTTAATTGTCATTTTCAGTTTATCCAATTGGGCTGAGAGGGGATGTAGGCCGATCAGGATATACTATTGACAACTGATCACCACCCCCTTCCCCACCGAAAGGAATTACGACCTTGACGTGGCAGCTATCGGATTTGTCATGTGGTTCCTATTTGGTTTACATTTGGTTTATTTTCTTTATGTATTTAATGTTTTTACTCCATTCCTGGTCACATATGTCACATGCAACGCAATTTTTTCCTATAGGTCATAAGAATGGCGCCTCTAGTACTTAATATAGCAACATTAACGTGCATGGTTGCAATGGCCCTGTCAATCGGAGTCGTACTTTCTGAATAATTAAGAATGCCGCAATAGACATAATAATGTTACAGGAGACTCATTTTACGTCTCGCGGTATACCCAATTTAAGCAGTTCATCGTTTCACTACTGGTATCATGCATGCTCAGACAAACCAGCTTCCAAGGGAGTTAGTATTGGGCTAAAAAAAGGTTTACCTTTCACGTTTCATTCCCAACTGATAGACCCGGAGGGCAGGTATCTACTAGTGAACTGTGAAATAGGCCACACGAAAATTACATTGTGTAACTTTTATATGCCCTAAACGTTAAACCAGTGAGTTGGCTCTTAGAGATTCTGGATAAGATAGCCGCGTTCTCTTTTGGTTGGGTGTTTATAGGAGGTGATCTTAACTTAGCCTTAAACCCATTGCTAGATTCTTCATCACAGAGGTCGGCTGTCTCGTTCAGGGCACTTAAAGCCCTGAAAACTCGTCTGAGAGACTTACATGTTGCAGACGTATGGCGTTCACTACATGGGGACAGACGGGATTATACTTTTTATTCAAATCCTCACAAGTCATATCAAAGACTTGACTATCTTTTTATTCCTGAACAGCATCTAACCCTAGTCAAATCAGCAAATATCGATAACATAATGATTTCTGACCACGCCATGATGCAATGCGCCATTGCACTTCCTGAGGTGATTGGGAAAGAGTGGTCATGGAGATTGAACCATACGTTATTAGATACAAAAACACACGTTGATAGTATCTCGAAAAAATTGAGAGATTATTTCGATATAAATGTGAACTCTGCGACAACACCCACAATCACTTGGGAAGCGCATAAGGCGGTGATAAGAGGGGAGTTTATAGATTTGGGATCGCATCTTAAAAAAGAACGCACGCAACGGTTGACGGATCTACTGTCCAGAATCTCTCCGCTGGAAAAATCGCACAAGTCACTCTCAGACAAGACTTGAAATCTCTACTCAACATTAGATCCGCTAAAGCATATTTAAGAATTAAACAAAAGCATTATGTGCATGGGAATAGGGGTAGTAGAATACTCTCGGCGATGATTAAAAAGAGAACAGAGCAGTCATTTATCAAACAAATGAGAACAGCGGGTGGTGCGTTAACTACAGATGATAACAAGATATCTAAAGTGTTCACAACTTTCTACCACGATTTAAAAAATATAGGAAAAGATGAGCCTAGTGGAGTTTCTAAGGAAAAATGTAATAAGATGGCGACCTACTTGAAGAATCTTAAATTACCTATGTTGTCTGGAGCAGACAAGGAAGCACTTATAGCTCCTATAACATTAGGTGAGGTAGAGAAAGTTCTAAAAACTATTCCCAAAGGCAAGAGCCCGGGACCGGATGGTCTAACAGTAGCTTATTACAGGAAATTCCTCCCCATGCTAGGTCCCCATCTTGTCTCCCTCTTCAATGCCCTACTACAAGGAGTACCTTTGCCCAGACAATCTCTTGAAGCACATATTACTGTGTTGCCCAAGCCAGGCAAAGATCTGGTCCTACCTGCTAGCTATAGGCCAATATCATTGCTTAACGCAGACATCAAACTTTGGGCTAAGATTTTGGCACATAGGGTCGCGTCCTTACTTAAGGAATTAGTCTCCTCTGAACAATCTGGTTTTGTGGGGGGCAGAGAGTGCAGAGACAGTACATTTCGGGTATTACAAGCTCAGCAGTATGCCTTGTCACATGGGAAGGGGCTCACTTTCTTGAGCACTGATGCCGAAAAGGCTTTTGATAGGGTGGATTGGCAGTTCATGGAAGCCACTTTATATAGATTTGGCTTTTCCCCTTAATTTGTTGCCGCTGTGCTGTCTCTGTACTCCTCACCCACGGCAAGGATACGTTTAAATGGGAAACTCACGCCCCATTTTGAAATATGAAATGGAACCCGTCAAGGTTGCCCATTGTCACCTACTTTATTCATATTGAGTTTAGAGACCTTTCTTCAGGCAATAAGACAAGATGGGGACATTCAGGGGCTTAGCATAGGTTCTCAGACCCACAAAGTTGCGGCATTTGCCGATGATATGCTTTTATTAATATCCAACCCACTAGAAACATTCCCAGCATTACTGAAACAGTTGGATGTATTCAGGGATCTGTCCAATTTCAAAATAAATTTATCTAAGTGTGTAGCATTAGGAATTAACATTTCCCAAACCACCATAGCTCAACTTAAAGGATAACTGTCACACTTAGACCCTAATTTCAATTTTCATATATGTAGTTACTGATAACATGATATTCCAGAATCAGTTACTATTAGACTGACTTACCCCATATTTAATAAGATTCAGCCTTTAGCAACCAGTCTTCATAGAACTGCAATTTCACTATTCAGTTAAGATGGCCGCCACTGCCCTCACCCTGAGGCTAATCCCTCCTGCCCTCACTAGCCAGTAACAATAGCCCCCCAAAAGTGTCAGTAACCAGAGCCCTCCACCCTAAAGAGTTCATCTCCTGCAGCACAAAGGGGTCCTCTTACCACATGTTGCTTTCATTTATACACTGAGCAGACGGCAGATCTCCCTTCCCTGGTCTGCGCTGCTTCGGCTCTGCATTGTCCCAGTCTGCTGAGTGAGGGAGCGTCTGCCAAGCGCAGGGACAGGGAGAAGTGCACACAGCCCAGGCATTGTTATCAGCTGCTGGGGAGGACCTGGCTTTAATCATTTACACACAGTCCCTGGCTGTCAGTAATGTGACCTTGCAGGCTGCATGCTTCTGCATCCTCTGTCCTTCAACACATAGATGGACCCTGCCTAGCAATCCGATTTTAAGCAGAGGTAAAAGTAGGCAGTAGAGGGAACAAAACTGTGGAATTAAGGGGTAATTGAATACACAGTGAAAAGTTGAAATAGGGCCACCAAGGTGATCACCACAATCCAATACTCCCAAAAAAAAAAAAAATGACAGTTATACTTTAAGGCAAACTACCCCTTTCAATGGCATCCAGATAGTATATGTTACTTGGGAGTACACATAACTAGAAACCCCGATCAACTGTTTTTACAAAACTATCCCAAGTTATTAGCTGACATTAAAGCCCAATTAAAGGAACTGAAAGTCCCCTTTTTAACTTGGTTAGGTAGGAAGAATGTGCTGAAAACATATATTCTCCCTAAATTTCTGTATTTGATGCAGACTTTGCCTGTAGTCCTACCTCGGCACTATCTGGTTCAACTGCGGAAAACGTTTTCCATGTTTGTCTGGAATCAGGCAAAACCCTGATTAGCATATAGGAGATTGATTTTGCCCAGATACAAAGGAGGCTTTGGATTGCCGGATATTATGGAGCAATCCAAATGAGACTACACTCAGAGGTAGAAAATCCCTGAAATACTAAATTAGGCTGTCAGATTGCTAGGAAGATACTGGGGCCGAGAAACATAGCTATGCTATGGGATCCATGTAAGAGGCCCATTCGCGGGAGTAATCTCCCTTGCTCCTTAAGAGGTATGATGGATAGCTGGCTTAGACTGGCGAAACATTTACATCCCTCCAGTTGCCTATCGCCCTTTACTCCTATTGGGTACCTTCCCTACTTACATCAAGCCGATTTTCAAGATGATATGGGACTGTGGGCAGGACTAGGAGATTTGGCGATATCTTAGAAAATAGATTAGTCCCCACTATCCAGACTTTGAGAGTCAGGTTCAAGCACATCCCATGGGCTGCAACCCATTATTCTCAGTTTAGGAAGGTGTGCACTTGGTATTTGTTACACACTACGAGTAGTTATACCCCTACATGGTATGACGCAATATGGAGTCAATCAATGCACACAAAGGGCACTGTCTCAAAACTCTATAACAAAATACTAGAGATTGATTCTGACTCCAAACCGTCATTTGTTGTACAGTGGGAAAAGGAGCTTGGACATTCTCTAGAGGATGACATCATTGAAAGAATACTTGCCCATTCTCATGGTTACTCAAGATGTATTAAGATCCAGGAAAATGCTTTTAAAATAGTCACAAGATGGTATAAAACTCCGGATAGGATGCATTCCATTACCCCATCAATATCGTCCGACTGCTGGACGTGTAGGGAAGCTACGGGCTCCATGCACCACATATGGTGGTCGTGCCCACAAATTAAAACATTTTGGGATTCAGTGTCGAAGGAGGTCCAGAAGATATGTAAGATCAGCTCCCCCATCACTCCATTAGTGGCCCTGCTCAATATTCCTAATAGTCAATACAAGTTGGCCAAAAATTCATTACCTGCTCAATTGATTGCAGCGGCAAAGTTACTCATCCCAAAGTATTGGCTATCCAAGGAGATTCCCAGTCTGAGAGAGTGGGTTTTTAAGGTACAGGAGATTTATCAGTTAGAGGAACTGACTAGTTGGGAGACACTCTCTCATGACAATTTTATTTTAGTCTGGGAAAGGTGGTCTGAATGGTATAAGAATTACATTGGTTGAGGGACTAGTAAAGGAATGCATTTTATTGGAGTTATCAGTGGTGGAGCTGGTCGTGGTCTCATGGAATTCAATTCGCATAGGTATCGGAGTACACATTACCATGGGCTACCTAGAGGTCCAAGACTATGTCACGTCTTATATTGTGTTGCGTCTACATCTACTTATGCACTTTATTTTAACTGTATCTGACAAAATATGTGATTACCTAGGATAATGGAGTATATCTTTACTGTTCATTGTTTTTATTACTGCAATTGTCTTGTCGATTGATGATGATATTGTCAAACATAAAATAAAGATTTGAGAAAAAAAAATCTCTGATATACTGCACTTCTGGGATTAGAGGTGCATAAGTTACTGTAAAATTTAGGCCACAAATACCGCTGTCATAATTCTTTTTAACAGACTCAACCACTTTTTACTTTGCTTTGTGAACGCCAACTGTGAGGCAAACAGCTAATAAGGGGCACGGTCGTGGTGGTGGTGTTGGTGAAGCCTCTGGTGCAGGGAGAGGACGTGGCCGTTCTGCCACAGCTACACGTCCTACTAAACCTACTACCTCAGGTCCCAGTAGCCACCAGAATCTACAGCCATATTTGGTCGGGCCTAATGCCGTTCTAAGGATGGTAAGGCCTGAGCAAGTACAGGCGCTAGTCGATTGGGTGGCCGACAATGGATCCAGCAGGTTCACATTATCTCCCACCCAGTCTTCTGCAAAAAAGCGCACAGGTGGCGCCTGAAACCCATGCCCATCAGTCTGTCACATCACCCCTGTGCATATCAGGGAACCTGTCTGAGCCTCAAGTCATGCAGCATTCTCTTATGCTGTTTGAAGACTCTGCTGGCAGGGTTTCCCAAGGGCATCTACCTAGCCCTTCCCCAGGGGTGGAAGACATAGAATGCACTGACGCACAACCACTTATGTTTCCTGATGAAGACATGGGAATACCACCTCAGCACGTCTCTGATGATGACGAAACAGAGGTGTCCACTGCTGCGTCTTTCTACAGTGGGCAGACCGAAAAGGAGGTCAGAAAGGAAGACTGGGTGGAAGACGATGCAGGGTACGATGAGGTCCTAGACCCCACATGGAATGAAAGTCGTGCCACTGACTTTCAGAGTTCGGAGGAAGAGGCAGTGGTGAGACCGAGCCAACAGCATAGCAAAAGCGGGAGCAGGGTGCAAAAGCAGAGCAGCCGTCGCCAAAACATTTCGCCTGCTACTGGCCACTGCCACCAGGAACCAAGCACACCAAAGGCAGCTTCAAGGAGTTCCCTGGCATGGCACTTCTTCACAAAATGTGCTGACAACAAGACCCGAGTGGTTTGCACGCTGTGCCATCAGAGCCTGAAGCGAGGCATTAACGTTCTGAACCTTAGCACAACCTGCATAACCAGGCATCTACATGCGAGACACGGGCTGCAGTGGAGTAAGCACCTTCAAAACCAAGAAAGGTCTCTGGCTACTACTGCTTCTTCTTGTGCTGCTGACTCGGCCTCTTTATCCGCCTCTGGAGGAACGTTGGCACCTGCCACCCAGCAAACAGAGGATGTGCCACCAACACCACCACCTCCGTCACCAAGCATCTCCACCATGTCACAAGGAAGCATTCAGCTCTCCATCTCACAAACCTTGGGGAGAAAGCATAAATTCCCACCTAGCCATCCTAGATCCCTGGGCCTGAATGCCAGCATTTCTAAACTACTGAGCTTTGAAATGCTGTCATTCAGGCTGGTGGAGACGGACAGCTTCAAACAGCTCATGCTGTCATACAGTACGTTGTTCCCAGCCACCACTACTTCTCCAGGAGAGCCGTGCCCTCCCTGCACAACCAAGTATCCGATAAAATCAAGTGTGCACTGCGCAACGCCATCTGTGGCAAGGTCCACCTAACCACAGATACGTGGACCAGTAAGCACGGCCAGGAATGCTATATCTCCCTAACTGCACACTGGGTAATTGTAGTGGCGGCTGGGCTCCAGGAGGAGAGCTGTTTGGCGCACATCCTTCTGCCACCAAGGATCGCAGGGCATCATTATTTGCCTCCTGTTGCCTCCTCTTCCTACTCGGTTTCCTCCTCCTCTTCTACCACCTCCTCATCTGGTCAGCGACAGACCTTCACCACCAACTTCAGCACAGCCAGGGTGATGTTTGGGGGACAGGCCCCACACCGGGCAGCAGTTGTGGCGGAGTATAGAACAACGGCCCGACGAGTGGTTGCTGCCAATGAGACTCAAGCCCGGCCTGGTGGTGTGCGATAATGGGCGAAATCTCGTTGCAGCTCTAGGACTAGCCGGTTTGACACACATCCCTTGCCTGGCGCATGTCCTGAATTTGGCGGTGCAGAAATTCATTCACAACTACCCCGACATGTCAGAGCTGCTGCATAAAGTGCGGACCATCTGTGCGCGCTTCCGGCGTTCTCATCCTGCCGCCGCTCGGCTGTCTGCCCTACAGAGTAACTTCGGTCTTCCCACTCACCGCCTCATATGCGACGTGCCCACCAGGTGGAAGTCCACCTTTCACATGCTGGAGAGACTGTGCGAGCAGCAGCAGGCCATAGTGGAGTTTCAGCTGCAGCACGCACGGGTGAGTCGCACTGCGGAACAGCACCACTACACCACCAATGACTGCGCCTCCATGCGAGACCTGTGTGCCCTGTTGCGCTGTTTAGAGTACTCCACCAACATGGCCAGTGGCGATGATGCCGTTATCAGCGTTACAATACCACTTCTATGTCTCCTTGAGAAAACACTTAGGGCGATGATGGAAGAGGATGTGGCCCAGGATGAGGAGGAGGAGGAGGAAGAGGGGTCAATTCTAACACTTCCAGGCCAGTCTTTTAGAAATGGCTCAGAGGGAGTTTTTTTGCAACAGCAGAGGCCAGGTACAAATTTGGCCAGCTGGGGCCCACTACTGGAGGGCGAGGAGGAGGAGGAGGATGTTTACAGCGGGGGTGGCACCCAACGCAGCTCGGGCCCATCACTGGTGCGTGGCTGGGGGGATACGGAGGACGCAGACGATACGCCTCCCACAGAGGACAGCTTGTCCTTACCTCTGGCCAGCCTGGCACACACAAGCGACTACATGCTGCAGTGCCTGCACAACGACAGCAGAGTTGCCCACATTTTAACGTGTGCTGACTACTGGGTGGCTACCCTGCTGGATTGTGACATCCTTAATTCCCTCACTGGAGCGTGATCGGAAGATACGTGACTACAGGAGCACGCTGGTAGACACACTCCTGAGAGCATTCCCGAGTGACGCCGGGGGACAAGTGGAAGCACAAGGCGAAGGCAGGGGAGGAGGAAGAGGTCGCCAACGCAGCTGTGTCAGCACCAGCATCTCAGAAAGATGGCCGACATATGGAAAAGCTTTGTCACCTCACCGCAACAACCGGCCCCAACTACTGATATGGAGCGTGTTAGCCGGAGGCAGCATTTGAACAACATGGTGGAACAGTTCCTGTGCACACGCCTACGCGTACTGACTGATGGTTCTGCCCCATTCAACTTCTGGGTATCCAAATTGTCCACATGGCCAGAGCTTGCCCTGTATGCCAGTGTGCTCTCTGAACCTGCAAGAGGTGTCATTACAGACAGATGCAGCCGCCTGTCCACAGCCAATGTGGACAAGCTCACGTTCATTAAAATGAACCAGGCCTGGATCCCACAAAACTTGTCTGTACCTTGTGCAGAATAGACAGTTTTAACAGCCTCAACTATCCATATTTGTACTCAAGTGCACTTATTCCTATGTAAAAATGCAAAATAACACACATCTGTGTTGGCTACCTATTCCTTCTTCACCGCCGCTTCCACCTAGACCTCCACGTGAGTAGGGATGAGCGAACTCGAACTGTATAGTTCGGGTTCGTACCGAATTTTGGGGTGTCCGTGACACGGACCCGAACCCGGACATTTTCGTAAAAGTCCGGGTTCGGGTTCGGTGTTCGTCGCTTTCTTGGCGCTTTTGTGACGCTTTCTTGGCGCTTTTTGAAAGGCTGCAAAGCAGCCAATCAACAAGCGTCATACTACTTGCCCCAAGAGGCCGTCACAGCCATGCCTACTATTGGCATGGCTGTGATTGGCCAGAGCACCATGTGACCCAGCCTCTATTTAAGCTGGAGTCACATAGCGCCGCCCGTCACTCTGCTCTGATTAGCGTAGGGAGAGGTTGCGGATGCGACAGTAGGGCGAGATTAGGCAGATTAACTCCTCCAAAGGACTTCACTTGATTAATCGATCGATCTGCAGCTGTGCATCATTGAGCTGCTGATACTCAAATGCTCACTCACTGTTTTTAGGCTGCCCAGACCGTTTGTCAGTCACTTTTTTATGGGGTGATCGGCGGCCATTTTGTGTCTTGTGCGGTGCTGCGACCAAGTGCATCCAAGCTGCGACCAAGTGCATTTAACCCTCAATGGTGAGGTTGTTTTTTGGCTAAAGCCTACATCAGGGTGAAGCTGTCACACCAAGTGCATTTAACCAGCAATAGTCTGTTCATTTTTTGGCCATATACTAAATCAGGGGCAAGCTGCGCCTGTCACCAAGTGCATTTAACCCTCAATGGTGTGGTTGTTTTTTGGCTAAAGCCTACATCAGGGTGAAGCTGTCACACCAAGTGCATTTAACCAGCAATAGTCTGTTCATTTTTTGGCCATATACTAAATCAGGGGCAAGCTGCGCCTGTCACCAAGTGCATTTAACCCTCAATGGTGTGGTTGTTTTTTGGCTAAAGCCTACATCAGGGTGAAGCTGTCACACCAAGTGCATTTAACCATCAATAGTCTGTTCATTTTTTGGCCATATACTACATCAGGGGCAAGCTGCGCCCGTCACCAAGTGCATTTAACCCTCAGTAGTGTGGTTGGTCAAGCTGTGACACCAAGTGCATTTAACCAGCAATAGTCTGTTCATTTTTTGGCCATATACTACATCAGGGGCAAGCTGCGCCCGTCACCAAGTGCATTTAACCAGCAATAGTGTGGTTATTTTTTGGCCATATCCCAGTCTAATTCTGTCACTTAATCCATACCGGTCACCCAGCGCCTAAATACTAGGCCTCAAATTTATATCCCGCTAAATCTCTCGTTACCGCTGTCCTGTTGTGGCTGGGAAAGTTATTTAGTGTCCGTCAAAGCACATTTTTTGTTCTGGGTTGAAGTACAATTCCCAATTTAGCAATTTCATAATTTAGTGGTTCCTGCTATATCAGAGCTATTTGAAATCTATCCCTAAAAGGGTATATAATATTCAAGGTGCACATAGGGTCATTCAGAATAACTTCACACACACGCTTCTGTGCATTTCCAAGTCTAATTCTGTCACTAAATCCATACCGGTCACCCAGCGCCTAAATACTAGGCCTCAAATTTATATCCCGCTAAATCTCTCGTTACCGCTGTCCTGTTGTAGCTGGGAAAGTTATTTAGTGTCCGTCAAAGCACATTTTTTGTTCTGGGTTGAAGTACAATTCCCAATTTAGCAATTTCATAATTTAGTGGTTCCTGCTATATCAGAGCTATTTGAAATCTATCCCTAAAAGGGTATATAATATTCAAGGTGCACATAGGGTCATTCAGAATAACTTCACACACACGCTACTGTGCATTTCCAAGTCTAATTCTGTCACTAAATCCATACCGGTCACCCAGCGCCTAAATACTAGGCCTCAAATTTATATCCCGCTAAATCTCTCGTTACCGCTGTCCTGTTGTAGCTGGGAAAGTTATTTAGTGTCCGTCAAAGCACATTTTTTGTTCTGGGTTGAAGTACAATTCCCAATTTAGCAATTTCATAATTTAGTGGTTCCTGCTATATCAGAGCTATTTGAAATCTATCCCTAAAAGGGTATATAATATTGAAGGTGCACATAGGGTCATTCAGAATAACTTCACACACACGCTTCTGTGCATTTCCAAGTCTAATTCTGTCACTAAATCCATACCGGTCACCCAGCGCCTAAATACTAGGCCTCAAATTTATATCCCGCTAAATCTCTCGTAACCGCTGTCCTGTTGTAGCTGGGAAAGTTATTTAGTGTCCGTCAAAGCACATTTTTTGTTCTGGGTTGAAGTACAATTCCCAATTTAGCAATTTCATAATTTATTGGTTCCTGCTATATCAGAGCTATTTGAAATCTATCCCTAAAAGGGTATATAATATTCAAGGTGCACATAGGGTCATTCAGAATAACTTCACACACACGCTACTGTGCATTTCCAAGTCTAATTCTGTCACTAAATCCATACCGGTCACCCAGCGCCTAAATACTAGGCCTCAAATTTATATCCCGCTAAATCTCTCGTTACCGCTGTCCTGTTGTAGCTGGGAAAGTTATTTAGTGTCCGTCAAAGCACATTTTTTGTTCTGGGTTGAAGTACAATTCCCAATTTAGCAATTTCATAATTTAGTGGTTCCTGCTATATCAGAGCTATTTGAAATCTATCCCTAAAAGGGTATATAATATTCAAGGTGCACATAGGGTCATTCAGAATAACTTCACACACACGCTTCTGTGCATTTCCAAGTCTAATTCTGTCACTAAATCCATACCAGTCACCCAGCGCCTAAATACTAGGCCTCAAATTTATATCCCGCTAAATCTCTCGTTACCGCTGTCCTGTTGTAGCTGGGAAAGTTATTTAGTGTCCGTCAAAGCACATTTTTTGTTCTGGGTTGAAGTACAATTCCCAATTTAGCAATTTCATAATTTAGTGGTTCCTGCTATATCAGAGCTATTTGAAATCTATCCCTAAAAGGGTATATAATATTCAAGGTGCACATAGGGTCATTCAGAATAACTTCACACACACGCTTCTGTGCATTTCCAAGTCTAATTCTGTCACTAAATCCATACCGGTCACCCAGCGCCTAAATACTAGGCCTCAAATTTATATCCCGCTAAATCTCTCGTTACCGCTGTCCTGTTGTAGCTGGGAAAGTTATTTAGTGTCCGTCAAAGCACATTTTTTGTTCTGGGTTGAAGTACAATTCCCAATTTAGCAATTTCATAATTTAGTGGTTCCTGCTATATCAGAGCTATTTGAAATCTATCCCTAAAAGGGTATATAATATTCAAGGTGCACATAGGGTCATTCAGAATAACTTCACACACACGCTTCTGTGCATTTCCAAGTCTAATTCTGTCACTAAATCCATACCGGTCACCCAGCGCCTAAATACTAGGCCTCAAATTTATATCCCGCTAAATCTCTCGTTACCGCTGTCCTGTTGTAGCTGGGAAAGTTATTTAGTGTCCGTCAAAGCACATTTTTTGTTCTGGGTTGAAGTACAATTCCCAATTTAGCAATTTCATAATTTAGTGGTTCCTGCTATATCAGAGCTATTTGAAATCTATCCCTAAAAGGGTATATAATATTCAAGGTGCACATAGGGTCATTCAGAATAACTTCACACACACGCTTCTGTGCATTTCCAAGTCTAATTCTGTCACTAAATCCATACCGGTCACCCAGCGCCTAAATACTAGGCCTCAAATTTATATCCCGCTAAATCTCTCGTTACCGCTGTCCTGTTGTAGCTGGGAAAGTTATTTAGTGTCCGTCAAAGCACATTTTTTGTTCTGGGTTGAAGTACAATTCCCAATTTAGCAATTTCATAATTTAGTGGTTCCTGCTATATCAGAGCTATTTGAAATCTATCCCTAAAAGGGTATATAATATTCAAGGTGCACATAGGGTCATTCAGAATAACTTCACACACACGCTTCTGTGCATTTCCAAGTCTAATTCTGTCACTAAATCCATACCGGTCACCCAGCGCCTAAATACTAGGCCTCAAATTTATATCCCGCTAAATCTCTCGTTACCGCTGTCCTGTTGTAGCTGGGCAAGTTATTTAGTGTCCGTCAAAGCACATTTTTTGTTCTGGGTTGAAGTACAATTCCCAATTTAGCAATTTCATAATTTAGTGGTTCCTGCTATATCAGAGCTATTTGAAATCTATCCCTAAAAGGGTATATAATATTCAAGGTGCACATAGGGTCATTCAGAATAACTTCACACACACGCTTCTGTGCATTTCCAAGTCTAATTCTGTCACTAAATCCATACCGGTCACCCAGCGCCTAAATACTAGGCCTCAAATTTATATCCCGCTAAATCTCTCGTTACCGCTGTCCTGTTGTGGCTGGGAAAGTTATTTAGTGTCCGTCAAAGCACATTTTTTGTTCTGGGTTGAAGTACAATTCCCAATTTAGCAATTTCATAATTTAGTGGTTCCTGCTATATCAGAGCTATTTGAAATCTATCCCTAAAAGGGTATATAATATTCAAGGTGCACATAGGGTCATTCAGAATAACTTCACACACACGCTTCTGTGCATTTCCAAGTCTAATTCTGTCACTAAATCCATACCGGTCACCCAGCGCCTAAATACTAGGCCTCAAATTTATATCCCGCTAAATCTCTCGTTACCGCTGTCCTGTTGTAGCTGGGAAAGTTATTTAGTGTCCGTCAAAGCACATTTTTTGTTCTGGGTTGAAGTACAATTCCCAATTTAGCAATTTCATAATTTAGTGGTTCCTGCTATATCAGAGCTATTTGAAATCTATCCCTAAAAGGGTATATAATATTCAAGGTGCACATAGGGTCATTCAGAATAACTTCACACACACGCTTCTGTGCATTTCCAAGTCTAATTCTGTCACTAAATCCATACCGGTCACCCAGCGCCTAAATACTAGGCCTCAAATTTATATCCCGCTGAATTTGAATACAATACATTGGGCCAAATAATATATTTGTTGTTGTGGTGAACCATAACAATGAGAAAAACATCTAGTAAGGGACGCGGACGTGGACATGGTCGTGGTGGTGTTAGTGGACCCTCTGGTGCTGGGAGAGGACGTGGCCGTTCTGCCACATCCACACGTCCTAGTGTACCAACTACCTCAGGTCCCAGTAGCCGCCAGAATTTACAGCGATATATGGTGGGGCCCAATGCCGTTCTAAGGATGGTAAGGCCTGAGCAGGTACAGGCATTAGTCAATTGGGTGGCCGACAGTGGATCCAGCACGTTCACATTATCTCCCACCCAGTCTTCTGCAGAAAGCGCACAGATGGCGCCTGAAAACCAACCCCATCAGTCTGTCACATCACCCCCATGCATACCAGGGAAACTGTCTCAGCCTCAAGTTATGCAGCAGTCTCTTATGCTGTTTGAAGACTCCGCTGGCAGGGTTTCCCAAGGGCATCCACCTAGCCCTTCCCCAGCGGTGAAAGACATAGAATGCACTGACGCACAACCACTTATGTTTCCTGATGATGAGGACATGGGAATACCACCTCAGCATGTCTCTGATGATGACGAAACACAGGTGCCAACTGCTGCGTCTTTCTGCAGTGTGCAGACTGAACAGGAGGTCAGGGATCAAGACTGGGTGGAAGACGATGCAGGGGACGATGAGGTCCTAGACCCCACATGGAATGAAGGTCGTGCCACTGACTTTCACAGTTCGGAGGAAGAGGCAGTGGTGAGACCGAGCCAACAGCGTAGCAAAAGAGGGAGCAGTGGGCAAAAGCAGAACACCCGCCGCCAAGAGACTCCGCCTGCTACTGACCGCCGCCATCTGGGACCGAGCACCCCAAAGGCAGCTTCAAGGAGTTCCCTGGCATGGCACTTCTTCAAACAATGTGCTGACGACAAGACCCGAGTGGTTTGCACGCTGTGCCATCAGAGCCTGAAGCGAGGCATTAACGTTCTGAACCTGAGCACAACCTGCATGACCAGGCACCTGCATGCAAAGCATGAACTGCAGTGGAGTAAACACCTTAAAACCAAGGAAGTCACTCAGGCTCCCCCTGCTACCTCTTCTGCTGCTGCCGCCTCGGCCTATTCTGCTGCTGCCGCCTCGGCCTCTTCCTCCGCCTCTGGAGGAACGTTGGCACCTGCCGCCCAGCAAACAGGGGATGTACCACCAACACCACCACCACCTCCGTCACCAAGCGTCTCAACCATGTCACACGCCAGCGTTCAGCTCTCCATCTCACAAACATTTGATAGAAAGCGTAAATTCCCACCTAGCCACCCTCGATCCCTGGCCCTGAATGCCAGCATTTCTAAACTACTGGCCTATGAAATGCTGTCATTTAGGCTGGTGGACACAGACAGCTTCAAACAGCTCATGTCGCTTGCTGTCCCACAGTATGTTGTTCCCAGCCGGCACTACTTCTCCAAGAGAGCCGTGCCTTCCCTGCACAACCAAGTATCCGATAAAATCAAGTGTGCACTGCGCAACGCCATCTGTAGCAAGGTCCACCTAACCACAGATACGTGGACCAGTAAGCACGGCCAGGGACGCTATATCTCCCTAACTGCACACTGGGTAAATGTAGTGGCAGCTGGGCCCCAGGCGGAGAGCTGTTTGGCGCACGTCCTTCCGCCGCCAAGGATCGCAGGGCAACATTCTTTGCCTCCTGTTGCCACCTCCTCCTTCTCGGCTTCCTCCTCCTCTTCTTCCACCTGCTCATCCAGTCAGCCACACACCTTCACCACCAACTTCAGCACAGCCCGGGGTAAACGTCAGCAGGCCATTCTGAAACTCATATGTTTGGGGGACAGGCCCCACACCGCACAGGAGTTGTGGCGGGGTATTGAACAACAGACCGACGAGTGGTTGCTGCCGGTGAGCCTCAAGCCCGGCCTGGTGGTGTGTGATAATGGGCGAAATCTCGTTGCAGCTCTGGGACTAGCCAATTTGACGCACATCCCTTGCTTGGCGCATGTGCTGAATTTGGTGGTGCAGAAGTTCATTCACAACTACCCCGACATGTCAGAGCTGCTGCATAAAGTGCGGGCCGTCTGTTCGCGCTTCCGGCGTTCACATCCTGCTGCTGCTCGCCTGTCTGCGCTACAGCGTAACTTCGGCCTTCCCGCTCACCGCCTCATATGCGACGTGCCCACCAGGTGGAACTCCACCTTGCACATGCTGGACAGACTGTGCGAGCAGCAGCAGGCCATAGTGGAGTTTCAGCTGCAGCACGCACGGGTCAGTCGCACTACAGAACAGCACCACTTCACCACCAATGACTGGGCCTCCATGCGAGACCTGTGTGCCCTGTTGCGCTGTTTCGAGTACTCCACCAACATGGCCAGTGGCGATGACACCGTTATCAGCGTTACAATACCACTTCTATGTCTCCTTGAGAAAACACTTAGGGCGATGATGGAAGAGGAGGTGGCCCAGGAGGAGGAGGAGGAGGAGGAGGAAGAGGGGTCATTTTTAGCACTTTCAGGCCAGTCTCTTCGAAGTGACTCAGAGGGAGGTTTTTGGCAACAGCAGAGGCCAGGTACAAATGTGGCCAGCCAGGGCCCACTACTGGAGGACGAGGAGGACGAGGATGAGGAGGAGGTGGAGGAGGATGAGGATGAAGCATGGTCACAGCGGGGTGGCACCCAACGCAGCTCGGGTCCATCACTGGTGCGTGGCTGGGGGGAAAGGCAGGACGATGACGATACGCCTCCCACAGAGGACAGCTTGTCCTTACCCCTGGGCAGCCTGGCACACATGAGCGACTACATGCTGCAGTGCCTGCGCAACGACAGCAGAGTTGCCCACATTTTAACCTGTGCGGACTACTGGGTTGCCACCCTGCTGGATCCACGCTACAAAGACAATGTGCCCACCTTACTTCCTGCACTGGAGCGTGATAGGAAGATGCGCGAGTACAAGCGCACGTTGGTAGACGCGCTACTGAGAGCATTCCCAAATGTCACAGGGGAACAAGTGGAAGCCCAAGGCCAAGGCAGAGGAGGAGCAAGAGGTCGCCAAGGCAGCTGTGTCACGGCCAGCTCCTCTGAGGGCAGGGTTAGCATGGCAGAGATGTGGAAAACTTTTGTCAACACGCCACAGCTAACTGCACCACCACCTGATACGCAACGTGTTAGCAGGAGGCAACATTTCACTAACATGGTGGAACAGTACGTGTGCACACCCCTCCACGTACTGACTGATGGTTCGGCCCCATTCAACTTCTGGGTCTCTAAATTGTCCACGTGGCCAGAGCTAGCCTTTTATGCCTTGGAGGTGCTGGCCTGCCCGGCAGCCAGCGTTTTGTCTGAACGTGTATTCAGCACGGCAGGGGGCGTCATTACAGACAAACGCAGCCGCCTGTCTACAGCCAATGTGGACAAGCTGACGTTCATAAAAATGAACCAGGCATGGATCCCACAGGACCTGTCCGTCCCTTGTCCAGATTAGACATTAACTACCTCCCCATAACCATATATTATTGGACTCCAGGGCACTTCCTCATTCAATCCTATTTTTATTTTCATTTTACCATTATATTGCGAGGCTACCCAAAGTTGAATGAACCTCTCCTCTGCCTGTGTGCTAGGCCTAAATATATGCCAATGGACTGTTGCAGTGGTGGCTGACAGTGAAGCCTGATTCTCTGCTATGACATGCAGACTAATTCTCTGCTGACATGAAGCCAGATTGTCTGTTACGGGACCTCTCTCCTCTGCCTGGGTGCTGGGCCTAAATTTATGACAATGGACTGTTGCAGTGGTGGCTGACGTGAAGCCTGATTCTCTGCTATGACATGCAGACTGATTCTCTGCTGACATGAAGCCAGATAGTCTGTTACGGGACCTCTCTGCTCTGCCTGGGTGCTAGGGCCTAAATTATGACAATGGACTGTTGCAGTGGTGGGTGACGTGAAGCCTCATTCTCTGCTATGACATGCAGACTGATTCTCTGCTGACATGAAGCCAGATTGTCTGTTACGGGACCTCTCTGCTCTGCCTGTGTGCTAGGCCTAAATATATGCCAATGGACTGTTGCAGTGGTGGGTGACGTGAAGCCTCATTCTCTGCTATGACATGCAGACTGATTCTCTGCTGACATGAAGCCAGATTGTCTGTTACGGGACCTCTCTGCTCTGCCTGTGTGCTAGGCCTAAATATATGCCAATGGACTGTTGCAGTGGTGGGTGACGTGAAGCCTCATTCTCTGCTATGACATGCAGACTGATTCTCTGCTGACATGAAGCCAGATTGTCTGTTACGGGACCTCTCTGCTCTGCCTGTGTGCTAGGCCTAAATATATGCCAATGGACTGTTGCAGTGGTGGGTGACGTGAAGCCTCATTCTCTGCTATGACATGCAGACTGATTCTCTGCTGACATGAAGCCAGATTGTCTGTTACGGGACCTCTCTGCTCTGCCTGTGTGCTAGGCCTAAATATATGCCAATGGACTGTTGCAGTGGTGGGTGACGTGAAGCCTCATTCTCTGCTATGACATGCAGACTGATTCTCTGCTGACATGAAGCCAGATTGTCTGTTACGGGACCTCTCTGCTCTGCCTGTGTGCTAGGCCTAAATATATGCCAATGGACTGTTGCAGTGGTGGGTGACGTGAAGCCTCATTCTCTGCTATGACATGCAGACTGATTCTCTGCTGACATGAAGCCAGATTGTCTGTTACGGGACCTCTCTGCTCTGCCTGTGTGCTAGGCCTAAATATATGCCAATGGACTGTTGCAGTGGTGGGTGACGTGAAGCCTCATTCTCTGCTATGACATGCAGACTGATTCTCTGCTGACATGAAGCCAGATTGTCTGTTACGGGACCTCTCTGCTCTGCCTGTGTGCTAGGCCTAAATATATGCCAATGGACTGTTGCAGTGGTGGGTGACGTGAAGCCTCATTCTCTGCTATGACATGCAGACTGATTCTCTGCTGACATGAAGCCAGATTGTCTGTTACGGGACCTCTCTGCTCTGCCTGTGTGCTAGGCCTAAATATATGCCAATGGACTGTTGCAGTGGTGGGTGACGTGAAGCCTCATTCTCTGCTATGACATGCAGACTGATTCTCTGCTGACATGAAGCCAGATTGTCTGTTACGGGACCTCTCTGCTCTGCCTGTGTGCTAGGCCTAAATATATGCCAATGGACTGTTGCAGTGGTGGGTGACGTGAAGCCTCATTCTCTGCTATGACATGCAGACTGATTCTCTGCTGACATGAAGCCAGATTGTCTGTTACGGGACCTCTCTGCTCTGCCTGTGTGCTAGGCCTAAATATATGCCAATGGACTGTTGCAGTGGTGGGTGACGTGAAGCCTCATTCTCTGCTATGACATGCAGACTGATTCTCTGCTGACATGAAGCCAGATTGTCTGTTACGGGACCTCTCTGCTCTGCCTGTGTGCTAGGCCTAAATATATGCCAATGGACTGTTGCAGTGGTGGGTGACGTGAAGCCTCATTCTCTGCTATGACATGCAGACTGATTCTCTGCTGACATGAAGCCAGATTGTCTGTTACGGGACCTCTCTGCTCTGCCTGTGTGCTAGGCCTAAATATATGCCAATGGACTGTTGCAGTGGTGGGTGACGTGAAGCCTCATTCTCTGCTATGACATGCAGACTGATTCTCTGCTGACATGAAGCCAGATTGTCTGTTACGGGACCTCTCTGCTCTGCCTGTGTGCTAGGCCTAAATATATGCCAATGGACTGTTGCAGTGGTGGGTGACGTGAAGCCTCATTCTCTGCTATGACATGCAGACTGATTCTCTGCTGACATGAAGCCAGATTGTCTGTTACGGGACCTCTCTGCTCTGCCTGTGTGCTAGGCCTAAATATATGCCAATGGACTGTTGCAGTGGTGGGTGACGTGAAGCCTCATTCTCTGCTATGACATGCAGACTGATTCTCTGCTGACATGAAGCCAGATTGTCTGTTACGGGACCTCTCTGCTCTGCCTGTGTGCTAGGCCTAAATATATGCCAATGGACTGTTGCAGTGGTGGGTGACGTGAAGCCTCATTCTCTGCTATGACATGCAGACTGATTCTCTGCTGACATGAAGCCAGATTGTCTGTTACGGGACCTCTCTGCTCTGCCTGTGTGCTAGGCCTAAATATATGCCAATGGACTGTTGCAGTGGTGGGTGACGTGAAGCCTCATTCTCTGCTATGACATGCAGACTGATTCTCTGCTGACATGAAGCCAGATTGTCTGTTACGGGACCTCTCTGCTCTGCCTGTGTGCTAGGCCTAAATATATGCCAATGGACTGTTGCAGTGGTGGGTGACGTGAAGCCTCATTCTCTGCTATGACATGCAGACTGATTCTCTGCTGACATGAAGCCAGATTGTCTGTTACGGGACCTCTCTGCTCTGCCTGTGTGCTAGGCCTAAATATATGCCAATGGACTGTTGCAGTGGTGGGTGACGTGAAGCCTCATTCTCTGCTATGACATGCAGACTGATTCTCTGCTGACATGAAGCCAGATTGTCTGTTACGGGACCTCTCTGCTCTGCCTGTGTGCTAGGCCTAAATATATGCCAATGGACTGTTGCAGTGGTGGGTGACGTGAAGCCTCATTCTCTGCTATGACATGCAGACTGATTCTCTGCTGACATGAAGCCAGATTGTCTGTTACGGGACCTCTCTGCTCTGCCTGTGTGCTAGGCCTAAATATATGCCAATGGACTGTTGCAGTGGTGGGTGACGTGAAGCCTCATTCTCTGCTATGACATGCAGACTGATTCTCTGCTGACATGAAGCCAGATTGTCTGTTACGGGACCTCTCTGCTCTGCCTGTGTGCTAGGCCTAAATATATGCCAATGGACTGTTGCAGTGGTGGGTGACGTGAAGCCTCATTCTCTGCTATGACATGCAGACTGATTCTCTGCTGACATGAAGCCAGATTGTCTGTTACGGGACCTCTCTGCTCTGCCTGTGTGCTAGGCCTAAATATATGCCAATGGACTGTTGCAGTGGTGGGTGACGTGAAGCCTCATTCTCTGCTATGACATGCAGACTGATTCTCTGCTGACATGAAGCCAGATTGTCTGTTACGGGACCTCTCTGCTCTGCCTGTGTGCTAGGCCTAAATATATGCCAATGGACTGTTGCAGTGGTGGGTGACGTGAAGCCTCATTCTCTGCTATGACATGCAGACTGATTCTCTGCTGACATGAAGCCAGATTGTCTGTTACGGGACCTCTCTGCTCTGCCTGTGTGCTAGGCCTAAATATATGCCAATGGACTGTTGCAGTGGTGGGTGACGTGAAGCCTCATTCTCTGCTATGACATGCAGACTGATTCTCTGCTGACATGAAGCCAGATTGTCTGTTACGGGACCTCTCTGCTCTGCCTGTGTGCTAGGCCTAAATATATGCCAATGGACTGTTGCAGTGGTGGGTGACGTGAAGCCTCATTCTCTGCTATGACATGCAGACTGATTCTCTGCTGACATGAAGCCAGATTGTCTGTTACGGGACCTCTCTGCTCTGCCTGTGTGCTAGGCCTAAATATATGCCAATGGACTGTTGCAGTGGTGGGTGACGTGAAGCCTCATTCTCTGCTATGACATGCAGACTGATTCTCTGCTGACATGAAGCCAGATTGTCTGTTACGGGACCTCTCTGCTCTGCCTGTGTGCTAGGCCTAAATATATGCCAATGGACTGTTGCAGTGGTGGGTGACGTGAAGCCTCATTCTCTGCTATGACATGCAGACTGATTCTCTGCTGACATGAAGCCAGATTGTCTGTTACGGGACCTCTCTGCTCTGCCTGTGTGCTAGGCCTAAATATATGCCAATGGACTGTTGCAGTGGTGGGTGACGTGAAGCCTCATTCTCTGCTATGACATGCAGACTGATTCTCTGCTGACATGAAGCCAGATTGTCTGTTACGGGACCTCTCTGCTCTGCCTGTGTGCTAGGCCTAAATATATGCCAATGGACTGTTGCAGTGGTGGGTGACGTGAAGCCTCATTCTCTGCTATGACATGCAGACTGATTCTCTGCTGACATGAAGCCAGATTGTCTGTTACGGGACCTCTCTGCTCTGCCTGTGTGCTAGGCCTAAATATATGCCAATGGACTGTTGCAGTGGTGGGTGACGTGAAGCCTCATTCTCTGCTATGACATGCAGACTGATTCTCTGCTGACATGAAGCCAGATTGTCTGTTACGGGACCTCTCTGCCTCTGCCTGTGTGCTAGGCCTAAATATATGCCAATGGACTGTTGCAGTGGTGGCTGACGTGAAGCCTCATTCTCTGCTATGACATGCAGACTGATTCTCTGCTGACATGAAGCCAGATTGTCTGTTACGGGACCTCTCTCCTCTGCCTGTGTGCTAGGCCTAAATATATGCCAATGGACTGTTGCAGTGGTGGCTGACGTGAAGCCTCATTCTCTGCTATGACATGCAGACTGATTCTCTGCTGACATGAAGCCAGATTCTCTGTTACGGGACCTCTCTCCTCTGCCTGTGTGCTGGGCCTAAATATATGCCAATGGACTGTTGCAGTGGTGGCTGACGTGAAGCCTCATTCTCTGCTATGACATGCAGACTGATTCTCTGCTGACATGAAGCCAGATTCTCTGTTACGGGACCTCTCTCCTCTGCCTGGTGTGCTGGGCCTAAATATATGCCAATGGACTGTTGCAGTGGTGGCTGACGTGAAGCCTCATTCTCTGCTATGACATGCAGACTGATTCTCTGCTGACATGAAGCCAGATTCTCTGTTACGGGACCTCTCTCCTCTGCCTGGGTGCTGGGCCTAAATATATGCCAATGGACTGTTGCAGTGGTGGCTGACGTGAAGCCTCATTCTCTGCTATGACATGCAGACTAATTCTCTGCTGACATGAAGCCAGATTCTCTGTTACGGGACCTCTCTCCTCTGCCTGGGTGCCGGGGCCTAAATATCTGAGAATGGACTGTTCCAGTGGTGGGTGACGGGAAGCCAGATTCTCTGCTATGGAACCTCTCTCCAATTGATTTTGGTTAATTTTTATTTATTTAATTTTTATTTTAATTCATTTCCCTATCCACATTTGTTTGCAGGGGATTTACCTACATGTTGCTGCCTTTTGCAGCCCTCTAGCCCTTTCCTGGGCTGTTTTACAGCCGTTTTAGTGCCGAAAAGTTCGGGTTCCCATTGACTTCAATGGGGTTCGGGTTCGGGACGAAGTTCGGATCGGGTTCGGATCCCGAACCCGAACATTTCCGGGATGTTCGGCCGAACTTCTCGAACCCGAACATCCAGGTGTTCGCTCAACTCTACACGTGAGCCTACACCATTCCTCCTACATCATTCCCAATTTTTTTTTAAGGTCTTATGTTTTTTAATTCATTTCCTTATCCACATTTTGCTATGCTCTCAAGCACATTTTGCTGCCTTTTGCAGCCCTCTAGCTCTTTCCAGGACTATTTTACAGCCATTTTAGTGCTCAAAAGTTTGGGTCCCCATTGACTTCAATGGGGTTTGGGTTTTGGTTTAAGTTCGGGTCAAGTTCGGGTCCCGAACTTGACCTTTTTTTTCAAGTTCGGCCGAACCTGCCGAACCCGAACATCCATGTGTCCGCTCAACTCTACTTCTGTCATCATTTCTGCTGCCCATGCCACACTATGATATACCGTTTTTCACCCTATTAGACGCACCAGCCCATAAGACGCACCTAGGTTTTTGAGCAGGAAAATCAGAAAAAAAAATTTTTTTAACCAAAAGGTGTGCTTTTGGTGGGTTTTGAACTAATTGTGGTCTGTGGATGACACTGTTATGGGGGATCTGTGGATGGTGCACTGTTATGGGGGATCTGTGAATGGTGCACTGTTATGGGGGATCTGTGGGTGATGCACTGTTATGGGGGATCTGTGGGTGACGCACTGTTATGGGGGATCTGTGGGTGACGCACTGTTATGGGGGATCTGTGGGTGACACTTATGGGGGATCAGTGGGTGACACTTATGGGGGATCTGTGGGTGACACTTATGGGGATCTGTGGGTGGCCCTTATTGGGGTCTCTGGATGGCACTGTTATCGGGATCTGTGTATGACAGTTATGGGGGGTATCTGTGGATGTGTATATATATATATAGCATCTTATGCTATGTGTCATCCACAGATCCACAGATGCACATATATAGCATCTTATGCTATGTGTCATCCACAGATCCCCTCCATAAGTGTCCCTGTAGTGAATGACCCTCAATACAGGGGGTGTGGGTCACATCTGCTTTTATAATGACAGCGGGGCCCATGCAGTGACTGTATTCTACTACACGGGCTCCGCTCACTGTATAATCATATCTCTAATAGTTAATTGTTATGTATTTACTGTAATCGCATAATCAGCACCTGTATACTTACAAGTGCTCGGTAGGTAGCAGAGAGGAGGGAGGAGGCAGGCCGGGAGGACGGTCGCTGGCACTTCTAGGTGATCGCACATGCCCTATCAACTTTGGAGAAAAAATTTCAACAAGCACCTTCTGGTATAGCACCATTTTGATTGTCCTCTCCACCAGAAGAATGAGAGATGAGAAGTTCTCTTTGTAGCGGGGATCGAGAAGGGTGAACAACCATTAATTTGTGTTGTCTAAAATGCGTATAACGCATGGGTCTTGGGAAAGGAAGCCTAACATAAAGTCAGCCATGTGTGCCAGAGTACGAACAGGCAAGACTTCGCTGTCATCATCAGAAGGTGAGCTGATCCTGTAAAAAATTGTAGGTGAGGGCCTGAAGGTGAGCTGACCCTGTGAAACATTATATGCGAAGGCCTGCAGTTAAGCTGAACCTGTAAAACATTATATGCAAGGGCCTGCAGTTGAGCTGACCCTGTAAAACATTATATGCGAGGGCCTGCTGCTGAGCTGACCCTGTAAAAACTTAGGGGCAAGGGCCTGCAGGTGAACTGACCCTGTAAAACATTATATGTGAGGGCCTGCTGCTGTGATGAGCTGACCCTCTAAAACATTAGGGGCGTGGGCCTGTTTGTTAGCTGACCCTATAAAACATTATATGCGAGGGCCTGCAGTTGAGCTGAACCTGTAAAAGATTATACACTCACCTAAAGAATTATTAGGAACTCCATACTAATACGGTGTTGGACCCCCTTTTGCCTTCAGAACTGCCTTAATTCTACGTGGCATTGATTCAACAAGGTGCTGATAGCATTCTTTAGAAACGTTGGCCCATATTGATAGGATAGCATCTTGCAGTTGATGGAGATTTGAGGGATGCACATCCAGGGCATGAAGCTCCCGTTCCACCACATCCCAAAGATGCTCTATTGGGTTGAGATCTGGTGACTGTGGGGGCCATTTTAGTACAGTGAACTCATTGTCATGTTCAAGAAACCAATTTGAAATGATTCGAGCTTTGGTGAGATGGTGCATTATCCTGCTGGAAGTAGCCATCAGAGGATGGGTACATGGTGGTCATGAAGGGATGGACATGGTCAGAAACAATGTTCAGGTAGCCCGTGGCATTTAAAGGATGGCCAATTGGCTCTAAGGGGCCTAAAGTGTGCCCAGAAAACATCCCCCACACCATTACACCACCACAACCAGCCTGCACAGTGGTAACAAGGCATGATGGATACATGTTCTCATTCTGTTTAAGCCAAATCTGTTTGCTTAAATCACCTTTCATTCCCATTCTGACATTCAGTTTGAAGTTCAGGAGATTGTCTTGACCAGGACCACAACCCTACATGCATTGAAGCAACTGCCTTGTGATTGGTTGACTAGATAATCGCATTAATGAGAAATAGAACAGGTGTTCCTAATAATTCTTTAGGTGAGTGTATGTGAGGGCCTGCTGCTGAGCTGACCCTGTAAAACATTATATGCGAGGGCCTGCAGTTGAGCTGACCCTGTAAAACATATGCGAGGGCCTGCTGCTGAGTTGACCCTTCTCAAACATTAGGGGTGAGGGCCTGCAGGTGAGCTGACCCTGTAAAACATTATATGCGAGGGCCTGCTGTTGAGCTGACCCCCTAAAACATTAGTGGCGAGGGCCTGCTGGTGAACTGATGCTCTAAAACATTATATGCGAGTGCCTGCTGGTGAGCTGAAGCTGAAAAACATTATACTGTATGTGAGTGCCTGCAGGTGAGCTGACGCTCTAAAACATTATATGTGAGTCCATGCTGTTCAAATGATGCTCTAAAACATTATATGCAAGTGCATGCTGTACAGGTGACACTCTAAAACAATATTTTCAAGTGCATGTTGTTCAGCTGACGCTCTAAAACATTGTTGGATGATGATAATGATGATGTATAGTCTTGTGTACACGCAGTCTTACCCTTAGGGCCTCGATGCGCGTAGCTGGCTGATTCAACAAGGGAGGAAGAAGAAGAAGGCATGACACTTTACCATGGTCCACAAAGGCCTAGAGGATAAGGCACCAATTCCAGAGACCAATTTCCTATCACTTATCAAATGGAGAATCAAGAAAAAGGGAGGGAAGGTAAGGGGATCTCAAGGTTCAAAGGGTTCGGACGAGATAGAGAATGTGAAAATAAAAAAAATTAATAAACGTTAGGAAAAGGTATCTTTAAAATAGAAGGGACATTACCAACCGTGAATTTATAGACTAAGATTTAGGAAAACCCCCAAAATTATATGAACCAAAAATAAGTGTTACAAAGGAAGATCAAACGCCTGTTTGAAAAGTAGGGTTTTCAGTGCACGTCTGAATGAGAGAAGACTGGGAATCATTTTCAGGGCCAGAGGTAGGTGGTTCCAAAATCTGGCCACTTGAGCCGAAAAGGATCTACCTCCTACGTCTGATCTTATTAACTTGCGGGATGTTAATTTTCGCAGAGTTACTAGACCACAATGTCCTCAACGGGGCGTACCTGGTGAATTTACTTTGCAGGTACAAGGGCCCCACACCATGTAATACACTATGCATGAAGCATCCAATCTTGAACATCACCCGTTGTTGGACGGGGAGCCAGTGCAAGGCATTAAAAGAGGGAGTGATATGCTCTCGGCGGGTAACGCCCGTTAGTAGAATTGCTGCGGCATTCTGCACACGTTGAAGTCTATGCAAGTTCTTCTTAGGGAGTCCCATGTACAAGGCATTACAATAGTCCAACCTACTGCTGATCGCTGCTCCGACCAATGCTTTCCTGAGAGGGGATTTAATGTATTTTAAGATCCTCCTCAGAAGTTTCAGCTGGTAGTGGCAGGTACTAACTACCTGATTTATCTGAGGAGCCAGGGTTAATCTGGAGTCCAGGACCACTCCCAAGTCCCTGACCTGGATGGCTGTCTCAGGGACAGGTCCAAAAGACAATTGCCATTGGGGTGCTGAGGGTGTAATTTTCTGCTCACTGAATGTAATACATTCAGTTTTGGTGCCATTAAGCTTTAGATGATTGGTGCTCATCCAGTGATCAATCTCCAAGAGACACCCGGCCAGATCAACTTGATCAACTGTACCTTTGGCAAGCCTAAAGTACAGTTGTGTATCATCCGCATAAACATGAAACTGAAGATTGTGGCTTCTGATTATGTCGGCCAATGGTCTCAGATAGATGTTGAACAAGACTGGAGATAGTGCCGAGCCTTGTGGTACTCCACAGAACAGTGGGAGATCGACTGAGTGAAATACCCCCAGCTTTACTCGTTGTACCCTGTCCTGGAGAAATTAGACCATCCATGCCAAGGTCTTTCCATCTAGTCCGGCTACCACTTTCAACCGGTTCAGTAACACTTGATGGTCAATAGTGTCAAAAGCGGATGGTAGGTCCAGAAGGACTAGGACTATAGAGTCGTTCTGGTCTAATGCCATCAGTAGATTGTCCTGGACATTGACCAGAGCGGTCTCAGTACCCCTTCCGGGTCGAAATCCTGACTGGAAGTCGTCAAGAATGTGATTGGCCTCCAGATATCCCTGTAGTTGTGCAGCAACCTCCCTCTCGCCTATCTTTGCAGCGAACGGCAGTCCCGAAATTTGCGAGTGCCTTCAGATGAGATGATGCTCTAAAACATTATATGCGAGTGCATGCTGTTCAGCTGACCCTATAAAAAAAAATTGAGGTGAGGGCCTGTTGTTGAGCTGACCCTATAAAACAATTTGAGTTGAGGGCCTGCAGTTGAGCTGACCCTATAAAAAAAAATTTGTTGAGGGCCTACAGTTCAGCTGACTATATTAAAAAAAAAATAGATTGGAGGGAATATATACAATTTGGAGGAGGAGAAAACAAGATTCAACCATATACTCATTTTTTTTTTTTGTGGTGATATGCTCCTCCTCCTCCTCTTTATCGTCCAATTTGCTCTGAGAAGACGAACTATGGGTGGTCTGGTTATCACCCTGTGTAATGTCCTCCCACATTTCCTCACCTGCCACATTCAGAGAGTTGTCCTTAATTGTGAGCAGCAATCGTTTCAGTAGACACAGCAGTGGGATGGTTACGCTGATAATAGCGTTATCGCCACTAACCATCTGTGTGCATTCATCAAAGTTTTTTAAAACCTCATAGAGGTCTGACATCAATTCCCACTCCTTGCTTGTGAATAGTGGCAGTTGACTCAAAGGGCGACAACCATGTTTCAGCTGGTATTCCACAATTGTCCTCTGCTGCGCACAAAGCCTGGCCAACATGGGGAATGTAGAGTTCCAGCGCATGCTCATGTCGCACAACAGTCAGTAAGCTGGAAGCCGCAAGCGCTGTTGCAGCGTTGACAGACCGATTGAAGCTGTGGATGACTTTCTGAAATGGACACGCGCGCGGTGCGCCTTCACTAGTAGCTCTAGCAAATTGGGGTAGACATGGGTTAGGCATGGGATGTGTGTCAGGTTTCCCAGCTCCAAAGACGCCACCAATTTACAGACATTGTCAGACACAACCATGCCTGGTTGTAAGTTGAGTGGCGAGAGCCACAGCTCGGTCTGGTCCCTTATACCCTGCCACAGCTCTGCGGCGGTGTGCTGTTTGTCCCCTAAGCAGATCAGCTCAGCACAGCCTGTTGACACTTATCCACAGCAGTGCTACACTGCTTCCAGCTAGCGACTGATGGCTGACTGCTGCTGGCGGTGGAAGTGGAGAAGGAGGCGGCGGAGGAGGAGAAGTGGGGGTTGGAGCCAGTACCATAGCTGTTGGCGGAAACTCTGATGGATGTAGGGCCCGCAATCCTGGGCGTGGGTAGCACCTGTGCCATCCCAGGGTACAACTCGCTCCCGGCCTCCACAACATTCACCCAGTGTCCGGTCAGCAAAATGTAGCGTCCCTGGCAAATGACAAATTGGACGCTGTGCTGGGACAGGGAAGTGGATGTTGTTGCTGAAGGTCCAGGTGCAGGGCGAGTGTAATCCGAGCCTGCGCCTTCGACAGGATATTGGCCATCAGTGCGTAACACAGGAGAATAGGAGGCAGTGGTGTGACCCGCAGACCCAGATTGCGGACCTAGGCGTTCGGCCCACTAATTTGGGGGCTTGGATGCCATGTGTCGGATCATGCTGGTGGTGGTGAGGTTGTTAGTGTTCACTCTGGCTCATTTTGGTATGGCACAGGTTGCAAACTACCACTCTTTTGTTGTCTGCACTTTTATCAAAAATGCGCCATACTGCGGAACACCTACCCCATGGCAAGGTAGATTTACGCATGGGGGGCTTGGTGTAATGGTTGCAGGCTTATTTGGTGTGTGCCGACTTCTCCCTTTTGCAACCCCACTGCCTCTTCCAGCCTGTTGCGGTGCTGCGGATCCCTCTCCCTCTGTACTGCTGTCCTTGCTAGGCTTTTCACCTTCCTATATTGGGTCAGTGACCACATTGTCAACCAGATCCTCTTTCACTTCCTCACTCTGCTCATCCTCCTGACTTGACCAAACCACAACCTCAGTGATTGACAACTGTGTCTCATCATCATCCACCTTGTGAATGAATGATTGCCGTTCTCCACGGTCATCTTCTTGAGACTATGAAGGCTCAAGAGGTTGGGAATCAGGGCACAATATCTTGGGTACCTCTTCAAGCGTGCTGGGCGCGATGGCCAAATGTAATAGTGGTGCTGGAAAGAGCTCCTTGGAATATCCGAGTGTGGGATCACTCGTTTGGCAGGATGATCAGAGTGAGGATTCGGTTGACCAGACTTTTGGCTACAGATACTGGACTTGGTGGAAGAGAGGGTGATGCTTAACCGACTGGAAGCATTATCTTCAGCAATCCAACCGACCAAATGTTCGCACTGGTCTGAATTGGACAGTGTTGTCCTGCGCTGCCCAGCTAAGTTGGACATGAAGCTGGGTACGGTGGATGCTTTTTTTTTTTTTCCTGCTGCACTGGCAGCAGGCACAGTTTCATTGCGCCCCGGACCACCGCCTCTGCGTGCACCATCAGCATCACGCCCACTTCCCCGTCCCTTAGTGCTCGCCTTCTTCATATTAATGGTTTTGTCACTAGATGTGGCGCAGATTGTTTTATAGTCCACTAAAGACACAGTTTTCGGATGCAGGACAGTATATGTCACAGAAACGCACAGAATATGGACACTATATTAGGCCCAGATTAGTTAAATTTGCCCTAAAGAAACAGTTTTCGGATTGAGTACTGTATATGTCACAGAAAACAACACACTATGGTCAGTAGATTAGACCCAGATTATTGGAATTTGCAATACAAACTCAGTTTTTGGATTCAGGACAGTATATGTCACAGAAACCCACAGAATATGGACACTAGATTAGGCCCAGATTAGGTAAATTTGCCCTAAAGAAACAGTTGGATGGCGTACTGTATATGTCACAGAAAGCCACACACTATAGAGACTAGATTAGGCCCAGATTATTGGAATTTACGCTAAAGAAACAATTTTCGGATGGAGTACTGTATATGTCACGGATGTGTATTACACGCACACACTACAGAGACAGTAGATGAGAACTGGCCCCTGATTATTTAAATTTACACTAAAGAAACAGTTTTCGGATTGAGTACTGTATATGTCACAGAAATCCACACACTATGGACACTAGATTAGGCCCAGATTATTGGAATTTGACCTAAAGAAACAGTTTTCTGATGCAGGACAGTATGTGTCACAGAAAGCCACACATTATGGACACTAGATTAGGCCCAGATTATTGGAATTTTCAATACCAACTCAGTTTTTGGACGCAGGAAAGTATAGTCCACAGAAACCGACACAACATGGGAACTAGTACTACATTAAGTACAGTGAAGAGATTGAAGAGATACTGCAAGAGATTGGCTTGGAGTTTGCAACTGGCTCATCTGTGTTTCTTTTGCTGACCATTGCTTGAGAAGAGGTAAGGAATTCGGTCAGGTGTTTGCTATTGTGCGTTTGCTAATGAGCCTAGCTCACTAAGGTGTTACATTTGTTGCTGGGGAGGAGCTTGTGAAGGTAGGCTGGAAGGTGGAAACAATACAAAAAAAAGGTAAGATTTGTTTGATTTAAATTTACAAATTATTTATTTATTTATTTATTTATTTATGATTTTCTATTTTATTTTTTTCCTCTTTAAAATGGCAGACTTGGTTCAGTGCAGGAATTGTTGTGCATTTATTTCATGTTCCACTCTTTGGAGATTCGGATGCTGTCAGATCTGTAGACAGTTCTCCTTACTGCAGCAGGAAATTGCATTTTTGAAATCTGAGATATTTAAATTATCTGTTAGGACTGCTGCAATGCCACTGCCACAGAGGACCCCCAGAAAATGGCAGATGGGTTACTGTAGGTTCTGGAAGACTTAGAGTGGTGGATAGAAGACATGTCCCACAGTCGGTGGTTCTCCATAATTCATTTTCAGCACTCTCAGAATGTAAGGACAACATGGATATGGACTCAAGCACAGAGGGTGAGAAACCATCGACTCCTATGTCTAATGTATGCAAGACTGCAGCCAAGGACAAAAAAGATAAAGTGAAGTCTCAAAGGAAGCAGCTGTTGCTGGGTGATTCAATCATAAGAAGTGTGGAGCTTAAAGAAAATGGTTTTGTGAGATGTCTCCCTGGGGCTACTGCTAGAAGAGATAGAAGACGTATTATTAATATTGTTAAGCAAGCAAAGCAGGAAGGGGACGTGGATGTTCTTGTCCATCTAGGGACAAATGACCTGGCTTGCAATGAAGTGTCAGAGGTGAAAAAATCTTTTATCACACTTGGTAATGACGTACAGGATTTTGCATCCACCATTTCATTTTCTGAAGTTCTGCCTGTGCATAATGTTCAGAATGATAGGCAGAGGCGCATAAAGGAGTTCAACATATGGCTTGGTAAATGGTGTCAAGAGCAAGGATTTGGCTTTGTTTCTCATGATAGCTCTACTTGGAATAGAAAGGAACTGTACAAAAAAGATGGTTTGCATCTTTCTCTCAAAGGAACAAATGTACTTAGTGAACAACTCCAAGAAATTGCGAAAGAGTATTTAAACTAGGAAGGGGGGGGCAAAAGAGTGAAAATAAAAGAGTCCAATTGCCCCCCGAAACAATGCCAGAACAGGTCAGAAGCACAGAGGTTAAGAAATGATAAGCTCAGAGTCCTGTCTACAAATGTTCGCAGTTTAGGTAAAAAAATCAATGAACTTGGGTCAATAATGGCATCTGAGAATGTAGATTTAGTGGCTGTTACGGAGACATGGTTTAATTAAAGAAATGACTAGGACATAACCATACCAGGGTACTCTTTATACAGAAGAGGCAGAGAAGGCAAGAAAGGAGGAGGAGTGGCCCTGTATGTGAAAGATAGCATTAAATCTAACCTAATACAAGTTGGTGAGGCCAACATAGAGTCAGTTTGGGTTACGTTGCAGTTTGCTAATCATGCAGTAACTCGTGTAGGTGTGATATATAGACCACCTGGTCAAGTTAAAGAACTAGATGATCTACTAGTTGAAGAAATAGCTAAAATGACAATGAAAGGAGAAGTTATCATCATGGGAGATTTCAATCTTCCAGATATAAACTGGAAAACCAAAATAGCAAGTTCTACCAGGAGTACAGATATTCTAAATTCCCTACTGGGGTTATCCCTACAACAAATGGTTGAGGAGCCAACCCGGAGGGAGGCCATTTTGGATTTGACATTCACAAATGGGGATTCGGTATATGATGTCATTGTAGGCGAAACCTTGGGATCTAGTGATCACCAGTCAGTGTGGTTTAATATAAGAACTGTGAAAGAGTCCCACCACACAAAAACAAAAGTTTTAGATTTTAGAAAAACAGACTTTTCTAAAATGAAATTAGTCATAAATGAGTCCTTATCAGACTGGAACGGATTACATGGAGTCCAGGAGAAATGGGACTACTTAAAAGGTGCATTATTGAAGGCAACAGAAAATTGCATTAGACTTGTCAATAAAAGCAAAAAAAGGAAGAGACCACTGTGGTACTCAGCAGAAGTGGCCCAAATCATTAAAAATAAAAAGCTAGCATTTTGTAATTATAAAAAAAACCAGAGCAATGAAGATAAGGAAATCTACAAGATTAGGCAGAAAGAGGCCAAGCAAGTTATAAGAACTTCTAAAGCGCAGGCAGAAGAAAAACTAGCTCAGTCTATGAAAAAAGGGGATAAGACATTCTTCAGATATATAAATGAAAAAAGGAAATTAAAACAAGGAATAACTAAATTAAAAACAAAGGACGGGAGGTATGTAGAAGAGAATAAAGGGCTAGCCGACTGCCTTAATGAATACTTCTGTTCAGTTTTTACAAAAGAAAAAGAAGGAGAAGGACCTCCACTAGAAAGGATGACAAATAAATCGTTTGATGCATGTGTCTTTACAGAGGAAGATGTTCTAAGTTTGTCTAAAGCGAAGACAAATAAGTCACAGGGGCCTGATGAGATACACCCAAAATTATTAAAGAGCTTAGTGGTGAGCTGGCAAAACCGTTAACAGATTTATTTAACCAATCATTAGTAACAGGAGTCGTCCCGGAAGATTGGAAATTGGCAAATGTTGTACCCATTCACAAGAAAGGTAGTAGGGAGGAATCGAGCAACTATAGACCAGTGAGTCTGACATCAATAGTAGGCAAATTAATGGAAACCCTATTAAAGGATAGGATTGTGGAACATCTAAAATCCCATGGATTGCAAGATGAAAAACAGCATGGGTTTACTTCAGGGAGATCATGTCAAACAAATCTTATAGATTTTTTTTACTGGGTGACTAAAATAATAGACAGTGGAGGTGCAGTAGACATCGCATATCTAGATTTTAGTAAGGCTTTTGACACTGTCCCACATAGAAGACTTATAAATAAACTGCAGTCATTGAGCATGGACTCCCATATTGTTGAGTGGATTAGGCAGTGGCTGAGTGACAGACAACAGAGGGTTGTAGTCAATGGAGAACATTCAAAACAAGGTCATGTTACCAGTGGGGTTCCACAGGGATCTGTACTGGGACCAATTTTGTTTAATATCTTCATAAGTGATATTGCAAAAGGCCTCAATGGTAAGGTTTGTCTTTTTGCTGATGACACAAAGATATGTAACAGGGTTGATGTTCCTGGAGGGAAACGCCAAATGGAAAAGGATTTAGGAAAACTAGAAGAATGGTCAGAACTCTGGCAACTGAAATTTAATGTGGATAAGTGCAAGATAATGCACCTGGGGCGTAAAAACCCAAGGGCAGAATATAGAATATTTGACACAGTCCTGACCTCAGTATCTGAGGAAAGGGATTTAGGAGTAATTATTTCAGAAGACTTAAAGGTGGGAAGACAATGTAATAGAGCAGCACGAAATGCCAGCAGAATGCTTGGATATATAGGGAGAGGTATAAGCAGTAGAAAGAGTGAAGTGCTTATGCCGCTGTACAGAACACTGGTGAGACCTCACTTGGAGTATTGTGCGCAGTACTGGAGGCCATATCTCCAGAAGGATATAGATACTCTAGAGAGAGTTCAGAGAAGAGCTACTAAACTAGTACATGGATTGCAGGATAAAACTTACCAGGAAAGATTAAAGGACCTTAATATGTATAGCTTGGAAGAAAGAAGAGACAGAGGGGATATGATAGAAACTTTTAAATACATAAAGGGAATCAACTCGGTAACGGAGGAGAGCATATTTAAAAGAAGAAAATCTACCACAAGAGGACACAGTTTTAAATTAGAGGGGCAAAGGTTTAAAAGTAATATAAGGAAGTATTACTTTACTGAGAGAGTAGTGGATGCATGGAATAGCCTTCCTGCAGAAGTGGTAGCTGCAAATACAGTGAAGGAGTTTAAGCATGCATGGGATAGGCATAAGGCTATCCTTCATATAAGATAGGGCCAGGGACTATTCATAGGATTCAGATATATTGGGCAGACTAGATGGGCCAAATGGTTCTTATCTGCCGACACATTCTATGTTTCTATGTTTCTAACTATAATAGGCCTAGATTAGTTAAATTTGCCCTAAAGAAACAGTTTTCGGATGGAGTACTGTATATGTCACAGATGTGTATTACACGCACACACTACAGAGACAGTAGATGAGGACTGGCCCCTGATTATTTAAATTAACGCTAAAGAAACAGTTTTCGGATGGCGTACTGTATATGTCATGGATGTGTATTAAACGCACACTATAGACAATAAATGTGGCACTGATTATTTGTATTTACGCAAAAAAAAAACAGTCTGTGGATGATGATCAGTATATGTCACTAAAAGGTATTTTAGAAAAATATCTTGCTGCTGTCAAACACACACAGTAGTCCTTAAATGGACTTTGTGGTCTTTGAAAAGCTTTCTTAGATTAATAACTGTAAATTTCGCTCCCTACACTATCTGTCCCTTCCTACGATCTGCTCTCCCTGACTACGACTGATCCGAGCACATGTAATAGGGTGCTATATAGCACCCAATGACGCGTTCTAGCCAGCCAATTACTGTAATGCCAGCAGCCAACATGGCTACTGGCATTACAGTGATGGAAGTACTTACCTGCACATTTATTGGCTGCTTAACAACCACAAAACGTGCAGGGAGGAGACTCGAGCATGGCGCTCGGGCACATGCGGTACTTGGCCGAGTACCGCCATGTACCGAGCATAGACACAACAGTCAGCTTTGACTCCTATAAAATATTAAACCTAATGAGACGCATAAAGGATTATGTATGAAAACTGCTGTACTGTCTCAGTAGGGCACTGGAAGTGGAGTAGTGATAGCAGTATTCCACAAGATGGCACTGGATGTTGGGAAAAACTCTCCTGCATAAAACTAGATCTCCTATTATTTTCCAGACCTTCACTTATTTGAGAAAATGTCTAATAGATCAGTTTCACCTCTATTAATGGAAGATCCATTCCCAATACAAAGTGGTTTGTGTTCATAAAACACATGACATTCATGCTAAACACCATTTTTTTTCAGTGCAATTACCTTAGATACAGTGGCTGATATACTGTTATTCTTCATGACCTCCACGGTTTTCACTGTACATGGTTAGATAACTATTTATTGCTACACAAATACTCAAACCTGACTCTTAAAAGGAATCCGTCATGAGGATTTTTTTTTTTTTTTTTTTAGAGCAGATAATAAAAGGGATGTTTGGGGCAGTAGTCCCAGGTGTAGCGTCTCTGTACCACTCACTGCTGCCAAAATTGGCCATTTCAAGGAAGCAGAGTGTCCCTCATTTCCTGAGGAGGGAGTGTCAGGGTCCAGGCTGTCTGCTTACATTTACTGAATGTGAGCAGACAGCCTGGACCACTGCTGTCTCATTTGACTTGTGGATGCTCATAGGAAAAAAAGATCTGTGATGACATTGACATGTGACCAGTAACATAGGAATGTTACTGGTCACCTGGTGATGTCATCTTCAGATGTTTTACTACATACTGCATGCTGGGTGGCCAGTGGTGTAACTGGAAATGACTGGGCCCCCGCTCCTCCTGTGCAACTGCCACTCCTGTGGCTAGTCACAATCACTCTCTCAGATTGGCCTAACAGCCACTGTCTGTCCATTTTGTACAGTGTCTATCTATATAATGTAATTTTATAATACTGTTGAGGGGGTCCTGACAACAACATTTTTTTAGTCCTCCTTCCTCAAAGCAGCCACTTCCCCTGCTTCCCATATATTTATGCACCCAGGGTGGCAGTGCTGCTATGCAGTTAAAATTTATATAGTTTAATTCTATGAGTCTATATTTGGTTATATGCTCCCATCTAGTGGCCGTTTTTGGCATTGCACTTGTTTTTCTGTTCGTTATATCTGTGATTCATTTCATTGCTCCACCAATTCTTCTGTGTACCTCACTTCTTCTTTCTTCATACTGCTCCAGGCATTTGCACAGGTACACATGTATTCTCATGTAAGCTTACAAACGCATAATCTTTTGACCGCACAATACCAGAATCCATCTGTTCTGCTGTACTGTTACCTGACTTACAGAATAAAGCAAATTACACGTATAAACTCGGTGTTGGTGAGTTCAAGCTATCTGATAAGGATTGTCAGCAGTGATTATATCTGCTTATACAGGCCAGGCATAGAGGTCTCACTAGGGATAAATCGCTATTACAACAATCGAAGTCAGACTAGTCAAAAGATGCATAGAATTCCTACAGCCTGCTGTGTATACAGGTCCTTCTAAAAAAATTAGCATATTGTGATAAAGTTCATTATTTTCTGTAATGTACTGATAATCATTAGACTTTCATATATTTTAGATTCATTACACACCAACTGAAGTAGTTCAAGCCTTTTATTGTTTTAATATTGATGATTCTGGCATACAGCTAAAAAAATTAGCATATCATGAAAAGGTTCTCTAAACGAGCTATTAACCTAATCATCTGAATCAACTAATTAACTCTAAACACCTGCAAAAGATTCCTGAGGCTTTTAAAAACTCCCAGCCTGGTTCCTTACTCAAAACCGCAATCATGGGTAAGACTGCCGACCTGACTGCTGTCCAGAAGGCCATCATTGACACCCTCAAGCAAGAGGGTAAGACACAGAAATAAATTTCTGAACGAATAGGCTGTTCCCAGAGTGCTGTATCAAGGCACCACAGTGGGAAGTCTGTGGGAAGGAAAAAGTGTGGCAGAAAACGCTGCACAACGAGAAGAGGTGACCGGACCCTGAGGAAGATTGTGGAGAAGGACCGATTCCAGACCTTGGGGGACCTGCGGAAGCAGTGGAGTAGAAACATCCAGAGCCACCGTGTACAGGCGTGTGCAGGAAATGGGCTACAGGTGCCGCATTCCCCAGGTCAAGCCACTTTTGAACCAGAAACAGCGGCAGAAGCGCCTGACCTGGGCTACAGAAAAGCAGCACTGGACTGTTGCTCAGTGGTCCAAAGTACTTTTTTCGGATGAAAGCAAATGTTGCATGTCATTCGGAAATCAAGGTGCCAGAGACTGGAGGAAGACTGGGTAGAGGGAAATGCCAAAATGCAAGTCCAGTGTCAAGTACCCACAGTCAGTGATGGTCTGGGGTGCCATGTCAGCTGCTGGTGTTGGTCCACTGTGTTTTATCAAGGGCAGGGTCAATGCAGCTAGCTATCAGGATATTTTGGAGCACTTCATGCTTCCATCTGCTGAAAAGCTTTATGGAGCTGAAGATTTCATTTTTCAGCACGACCTGGCACCTGCTCACAGTGCCAAAACCACTGGTAAACGGTTTACTGACCATGGTATTACTGTGCTCAATTGGCCTGCCAACTCTCCTGACCTGAACCCCATAGAGAATCTGTGGGATATTGGGAAGAGAAAGTTGAGAGACGCAAGACCCAACACTCTGGATGAGCTTAAGGCCGCTATCGAAGCATCCTGGGCCTCCATAACACCTCAGCAGTAGAGTTGAGCAAACACCTGGATGTTCGGGTTCGAGAAGTTCGGCCGAACTTCCCGAAAATGTTCAGGTTCGGGATCCGAACCCGATCCGAACTTCGCCCCGAACCCGAACCCGAACCCCATTGAAGTCAATGAAGACCCAAACTTTTCGGCACTAAAAAGGCTGTAAAACAGCCCAGGAAAGGGCTAGAGGGCTGCAAAAGGCAGCAACATGTAGGTAAATCCCCTGCAAACAAATGTGGATAGGGAAATGAATTAAAATAAAAATTAAATAAATAAAAATTTACCAAAATCAATTGGAGAGAGGTCCCATAGCAGAGAATCTGGCTTCCCGTCACCCACCACTGGAACAGTCCATTCTCAGATATTTAGGCCCCAGAACCCAGGCAGAGGAGAGAGGTCCCGTAACAGAGAATCTGGCTTCATGTCAGCAGAGAATTAGTCTGCATGTCATAGCAGAGAATGAGGCTTCACGTCAGCCACCACTGCAACAGTCCATTGGCATATATTTAGGCCCAGCACCCAGGCAGAGGAGAGAGGTCCCGTAACAGACAATCTGGCTTCATGTCAGCAGAGAATCAGTCTTCATGTCATAGCAGAGAATCAGGCTTCACGTCACCCACCACTGTAAGAGTCCATTTTCATAAATTTAGGCCCAGCACCCAGGCAGAGGAGAGAGGTCCCGTAACAGAGGATCTGGCTTCATGTCAGCAGAGAATTAGTCTGCATGTCATAGCAGAGAATGAGGCTTCACGTCAGCCACCACTGCAACAGTCCATTGGCATATATTTAGGCCCAGCACACAGGCAGAGGAGAGAGGTCCCGTAACAGACAATCTGGCTTCATGTCAGCAGAGAATCAGTCTGCATGTCATAGCAGAGAATCAGGCTTCACGTCACCCACCACTGCAACAGTCCATTGTCATAAATTTAGGCCCAGCACCCAGGCAGAGGAGAGAGGTCCCGTAACAGACAATCTGGCTTCATGTCAGCAGAGAATTAGTCTGCATGTCATAGCAAAGAATGAGGCTTCACGTCACCCACCACTGTAAGAGTCCATTTTCATAAGTTTAGGCCCAGCACCCAGGCAGAGGAGAGAGGTCCCGTAACAGAGGATCTGGCTTCATGTCAGCAGAGAATCAGTCTTCATGTCATAGCAGAGAATCAGGCTTCACGTCAGCCACCACTGTAAGAGTCCATTTTCATAAGTTTAGGCCCAGCACCCAGGCAGAGGAGAGAGGTCCCGTAACAGACAATCTGGCTTCATGTCAGCAGAGAATTAGTCTGCATGTCATAGCAGAGAATGAGGCTTCACGTCACCCACCACTGCAACAGTCCATTGGCATATATTTAGGCCCAGCACCCAGGCAGAGGAGAGAAGTCCCGTAACAGACAATCTGGCTTCATGTCAGCAGAGAATCAGTCTGCATGTCATAGCAGAGAATGAGGCTTCACGTCAGCCACCACTGCAACAGTCCATTGGCATATATTTAGGCCCAGCACACAGGCAGAGGAGAGAGGTCCCGTAACAGACAATCTGGCTTCATGTCAGCAGAGAATCAGTCTGCATGTCATAGCAGAGAATGAGGCTTCACGTCAGCCACCACTGCAACAGTCCATTGGCATATATTTAGGCCCAGCACACAGGCAGAGGAGAGAGGTCCCGTAACAGACAATCTGGCTTCATTTCAGCAGAGAATTAGTCTGCATGTCATAGCAGAGAATGAGGCTTCACGTCAGCCACCACTGCAACAGTCCATTGGCATATATTTAGGCCCAGCACACAGGCAGAGGAGAGAGGTCCCGTAACAGACAATCTGGCTTCATGTCAGTAGAGAATCAGTCTGCATGTCATAGCAGAGAATCAGGCTTCACGTCACCCACCACTGCAACAGTCCATTGTCATAAATTTAGGCCCAGCAACCAGGCAGAGGAGAGAGGTCCCGTAACAGACAATCTGGCTTCATGTCAGCAGAGAATTAGTCTGCATGTCATAGCAGAGAATGAGGCTTCACGTCACCCACCACTGTAATGCCTCGTTTCCACTGAGCGGATCGGTTCGGGTCGGTACGGTACAGTTCGCTATTTTGGGTGTTTCCACTATGAAAGCGATCCATACAAGCGAACCGTACCGCACCATTCAGGGTCCTGCTTCTGATGTAGGGCCATAGAAAAATGGAACGGTTCGGTTAGGGCGGAGCTACTTGCGTCACACAATACATTCTCCTGATTGGCGGCCTGAATTACGTCAAATGTAAGCGCAACATAAACAGCACGCCGCGATTAGTACAGATAATAGGAGGATGCCTGCAAACCACAGCAAGCTGTGGTCGTCTCAGGAACTATCCACTTTTTTAACTATTCTTGGGGATGGCGCTATTCAGTGTGAGCTTGATGGATCAGTGAGAAATGAAAAGGTGTTCCAAGATATTTCTCAGCGGATGGCGGCCGAAGGATTTGAACGGACGTCGGGTCAGTGTAGGGCTAAGCTTAAGAAGCTTAAAATACAATATAAAAAAATTAAGGATGCCAACGGCCGTAGTGGAAACAGTCGCAGTACCTGGAAGTGGTACGATGCCATGGACGCCATTTACGGTCATAGGCCGGCAAACCAAGGCAGGGAGGGAGGTCTGGACTCTGCTACTGCACTTCTCGAGTCCATGATAGAACCTGTTGGTAAGTGTTTTTTTGGGGGATTCTGCATATCATTTCGCTCTGCTAACCTTAGGCTACGCTCACATCACCGTTCATCCTTTACGTTCTCCTGCTCCTTTTAGGGGCAGGAGAACAGAAAGGACGGATAAGCACATAACTGACACCAAACTGAGTCAAACGGAGCTTGAGGGCCCCATATAGACTATGGGGTTGTTTCTGCTCAGAAGATGATTTTTAAGCGGAGACCAAAGTTGTGCATACAGGACTTTTGTCTCCGCTTAAAAATCATCTTGTGAGCGGAAACCTATCGGACTCCATTATAGTCTACGGGGTCCTCAGGCTCCGTTTGACTCAGTTTGGCGTCAGTTATGTGCTTATCCGTCCTTTCCGTTCTCCTGCCCCTAAACCAGGCATGTCCAAACTGCGGCCCTCCAGCTGTTGTAAAACTACAACTCCCAGCATGCCATAATAGCTGTAAGCTATCCAGGCATGCTGGGAGTTGTAGTTTTGCAACAGCTGGAGGGCCGCAGTGTGAACATGCCTGCCCTGAACGGAGCAGGAGAACAGAAAGGCTGAACGGTGATGTGAACGAAGCCTCTAAAATATATATATATATATATATATATATATATAAAACCATATTTGCATTTTCAGATACAGTTGAAGGACTCTCCAATGATGCGTCAAACTTGTCTGATGATAGTCCGTCAATGTCGTTCAGCAGCACCAGCACTATTGCATCACCACCTTCCAGCCAACCACATAGTACGCCCAATGCACCCCGGCAAACAGGTAAGACATGATCAGGTTTTCTTCTTATTTTTTAATTTGTGCATATATTTTGTCCACTCACACTTGAAAGAGTACATAGCAAGATTACTTGTGAACTTTTTTCTGTCTGTACGTTTCATATGTGTGTTATTATCTAATATTAGACATACCAATTTCTAACAAAAACACTATTCTGTTCTGTTGTATATTCCAGTTGAAAGGAGACGCTCGCAGCTGGATCTGCGCACAGTCTTGGAGGATATGCGGGCAGCTGAGGAAAGGCAGCTGGAAAGGCTGGATAACCTTTCTGAGCGGAGGTTTCAGGCACTGCGTCAGGATGCCCAGGAAGCTATGCGCCAGGAGGCTGAAATTGCACGGCAACAGATGGAGCAGATGGCTACATTCAACCAGGACCTTCCTGGGTATCCTTGGGCAGCTTGTTCAAGTACTAGGAGCCAGTCGTGATCCCAGACCACCACCAAGGGAGTAGTCCCTCTCTGCCAGCACTGTTCTGATGTAAAGATTGGATGTAAATGTGTATATTTTTTAGTATATAGCAAGATTACTTTTTGTTTTTAAAATGCAAGACATGAGAGACCCTGGTTGTGTCTGATGTAAGGTAAACTTTATTTGACCAATAAAAAATGAATACAACATTAAAAATTAAGTGTTAAGGTGTCGCATCAGAGCCTGACGTACCTCATTGCACTCTTCCTCCATATCCTGTGCTACTACCCGTACTGGCTCTTCTGCATTCGTATTCCAGTCCTGGTAGAAGTCTTCTCCATGTCTTTCACAAATATTGTGAAGAGCACAGCAAGTAAGCACCATGGCTTTTGCAAGTTCAATGTCACTGTCATTCCTTTTCATAAGACACCGCCATCTACCCTTTAGTCTTCCAAATGCATTCTCCACAACCACCCTTGCCCTGGATGTTTTCCTGTTGTAGATTTGCTGTTCTGGTGTCAGGCGGCCATTGTCAGCAAATGGTTTCAGGAGCCAATTTTGTAAAGGGTATGCAGAATCCCCGAGCACATAATAGCCAACATTCACCCCTGAAATGTTCCTAGTGTGACCAGAGTACAGGCCTCCCTGGCCCACCCAGTCCCAAAATGTTGACAATCTTAGAACTCGAGCATCATGCAAACTTCCAGGTTTTCCCACATTCACACTCCAGAATAGTCCTTTTCCATCCACTACTCCCTGGAGGATGATGGAATGCCAGCCTTTGCGGTTAAAATAGTCAGTGTGGTATACTTGTGGTGCTATTATTGGTATGTGTGAACCATCAATAGCGCCAACACACTGTGGAAGGCCCCACCTGTCCTCAAAGTAGTTAGCCATGTCTTTTAGCTTTTCACTGTCTGGAAAATGAACAATCTCAGGAGCTAGCAAAGTGCAGACAGCCTTACAGAAGTCCTGCACACACCGGCACACTGTTGATTTGCTCACACCGAAAAGGTGGCCTATACTTCGGTATTCACTGTTGGTAGCCAGCTTCCACAGTGCAATGGCAACTCTTTTCTTCACTGGCAAACTAGCTCTGAAGTTGGTGCTTTGCTTCTTCATTGCTGGACTTACCTTTGCACAAAGGTATCCAAAGGTTTCCTCCGACATTCTGAAATTGCGCAGCCACTGTGTGTGTGTAAATCCGAGGACGGTCACATCCCACCACTCATTTGAACGGGGTAGAGCCCAAATGACTGGTCGGCGGCGCTGCTTTAACGAAAGGAGAAGTATCTGCCGTCTTTGTCTTTGTCGCACAAGGCTGTATTTCTCCTCCCGGCTCAAGATCCAAGATTGAAGTTTTCTTCTCTTTTCTGCTGTATTTCTCTTTGCCGCTTGCAATGTTCTGTCATACAGAGCAGCATGTATTTTAACTACCATGCACCAAAATGCAAGTAGTGAAAACACGAGCTGCTGGATGACCTCCATTTTTGTTGTTTGTAGCGTCGCGTTTGTGGTCGCACTAGTGTGACGTCACGCTACGCATTTTTTTTCTAAACCACGTATGGACCCGGCGGACCGATTTGCAGTGGAAACGCTCAACTAAATAGACCGGACCATTACAAATCTTCCAAACTGTGCCGAGCCGAACCGATCCGCTCAGTGGAAACGAGGCATAAGAGTCCATTTTCATAAGTTTAGGCCCAGCACCCAGGCAGAGGAGAGAGGTCCCGTAACAGAGGATCTGACTTCATGTCAGCAGAGAATTAGTCTGCATGTCATAGCAGAGAATGAGGCTTCACGTCAGCCACCACTGCAACAGTCCATTGGCATATATTTAGGCCCAGCACCCAGGCAGAGGAGAGAGGTCCCGTAACAGACAATCTGGCTTCATGTCAGCAGAGAATCAGTCTTCATATCATAGCAGAGAATCAGGCTTCACGTCACCCACCACTGTAAGAGTCCATTTTCATAAATTTAGGCCCAGCACCCAGGCAGAGGAGAGAGGTCCCGTAACAGAGGATCTGGCTTCATGTCAGCAGAGAATCATTCTGCATGTCATAGCAGAGAATCAGGCTTCACGTCACCCAACATTGGAACAGTCCATTGGCATATATTTAGGCCCCGGCACCCAGACAGAGGAGAGGTTCATTCAACTTTGGGTAAAATGGTAAAATGAAAATAAAAATAGGATTTAATGAGGAAGTGCCCTGGAGTCCAATAATATATCGTTAAGGGGAGGTAGTTAATGTCTAATCTGGACAAGGGACGGACAGATCCTGTGGGATCCATGCCTGGTTAATTTTTATGAACGTCAGCTTGTCCACATTGGCTGTAGACAGGCGGCTGAGTTTGTCTGTAATGACGCCCCCTGCCGTGCTGAATACACGTTCAGACAAAACGCTGGCCGCCGGGCAGGCCAGCACCTCCAAGGCATAAAAGGCTAGCTCTGGCCACGTGGACAATTTAGAGACCCAGAAGTTGAATGGGGCCGAACCATCAGTCAGTACGTGGAGGGGTGTGCACATGTACTGTTCCACCATGTTAGTGAAATGTTGCCTCCTGCTAACACGTTGCGTATCAGGTGGTGGTGCAGTTAGCTGTGGCGTGTTGAAAAAAGTTTTCCACATCTCTGCCATGCTAACCCTGCCCTCAAAGGAGCTGGCATTGACACAGCTGCCTTGGCGACCTCTTGCTCCTCCTCTGCCTTGGCCTTGGGCTTCCACTTGTTCCCCTGTGACATTTGGGAATGCTCTCAGTAGCGCGTCTACCAACGTGCGCTTGTACTCGCGCATCTTCCTATCACGCTCCAGTGCAGGAAGTAAGGTGGGCACATTGTCTTTGTACCGTGGATCCAGCAGGGTGGCAACCCAGTAGTCCGCACACGTTAAAATGTGGGCAACTCTGCTGTCGTTGCGCAGGCACTGCAGCATGTAGTCGCTCATGTGTGCCAGGCTGCCCAGGGTTAAGGACAAGCTGTCCTCTGTGGGAGGCGTATCGTCATCGTCCTGCCGTTTCCCCCCAGCCACGCACCAGTGATGGGCCCGAGCTGCGTTGGGTGCCACCCCGCTGTGACCATGCTTCATCCTCATCCTCCTCCACCTCCTCCTCATCCTCGTCCTCCTCTCAGTAGTGGGCCCTGGCTGGCCACATTTGTACCTGTCCTCTGCTGTTGCAAAAAACCTCCCTCTGAGTCACTTCCAAGAGACTGGCCTGAAAGTGCTAAAAATGACCCCTCTTCCTCCTCCTCCTCCTCCTGGGCCACCTCCTCTTCCATCATCGCCCTAAGTGTTTTCTCAAGGAGACATAGAAGTGGTATTGTAACGCTGATAACGGCGTCATCGCCACTGGCCATGTTGGTGGAGCACTCGAAACAGCGCAACAGGGCACACAGGTCTCGCATGGAGGCCCAGTCATTGGTGGTGAAGTGGTGCTGTTCCGCAGTGCGACTGACCCGTGCGTGCTGCAGCTGAAACTCCACTATGGCCTGCTGCTGCTCGCACAGTCTGTCCAGCATGTGCAAGGTGGAGTTCCACCTGGTGGGCACGTCGCATATGAGGTGGTGAGCGGGAAGGCCGAAGTTACGCTGTAGCGCAGACAGGCGAGCAGCGGCAGGATGTGAACGCCGGAAGCGCGAACAGACGGCCCGCACTTTATGCAGCAGCTCTGACATGTCGGGGTAGTTGTGAATGAACTTCTGCACCACCAAATTCAGCACATGCGCCAAGCAAGGGATGTGCGTCAAATTGCTAGTCCCAGAGCTGCAACGAGATTTCGCCCATTACCGTACACCACCAGGCCGGGCTTGAGGCTCACCGGCAGCAACCACTCGTCGGTCTGTTGTTCTATACCCCGCCACAACTCCTGTGCGGTGTGGGGCCTGTCCCCCAAACATATGAGTTTCAGAATGGCCTGCTGACGTTTACCCCGGGCTGTGCTGAAGTTGGTGGTGAAGGTGTGTGGCTGACTGGATGAGCAGGTGGAAGAAGAGGAGGAGGAAGCTGAGTAGGAGGAGGTGGCAACAGGAGGCAAAGAATGTTGCCCTGCGATCCTTGGCGGCGGAAGGACGTGCGCCAAACAGCTCTCCGCCTGGGGCCCAGCTGCCACTACATTTACCCAGTGTGCAGTTAGGGAGATATAGCGTCCCTGGCCGTGCTTACTGGTCCACGTATCTGTGGTTAGGTGGACCTTGCCACAGATGGCGTTGCGCAGTGCACACTTGATTTTATCGGATACTTGGTTGTGCAGGGAAGGCACGGCTCTCTTGGAGAAGTAGTGCCGGCTGGGAACAACATACTGTGGGACAGCAAGCGACATGAGCTGTTTGAAGCTGTCTGTGTCCACCAGCCTAAATGACAGCATTTCATAGGCCAGTAGTTTAGAAATGCTGGCATTCAGGGCCAGGGATCGAGGGTGGCTAGGTGGGAATTTACGCTTTCTCTCAAATGTTTGTGAGATGGAGAGCTGAACGCTGCCGTGTGACATGGTTGAGACGCTTGGTGACGGAGGTGGTGTTGGTGGTACATCCCCTGTTTGCTGGGCGGCAGGTGCCAACGTTCCTCCAGAGGCGGAGGAAGAGGCCGAGGCGGCAGCAGCAGAATAGGCCGAGGCGGCAGCAGCAGAAGAGGTAGCAGGGGGAGCCTGAGTGACTTCCTTGGTTTTAAGGTGTTTACTCCACTGCAGTTCATGCTTTGCATGCAGGTGCCTGGTCATGCAGGTTGTGCTCACGTTCAGAACGTTAATGCCTCGCTTCAGGCTCTGATGGCACAGCGTGCAAACCACTCGGGTCTTGTCGTCAGCACATTGTTTGAAGAAGTGCCATGCCAGGGAACTCCTTGAAGCTGCCTTTGGGGTGCTCGGTCCCAGATGGCGGCGGTCAGTAGCAGGCGGAGTCTCTTGGCGGCGGGTGTTCTGCTTTTGCCCACTGCTCCCTCTTTTGCTACGCTGTTGGCTCGGTCTCACCACTGCCTCTTCCTCCGAACTGTGAAAGTCAGTGGCACGACCTTCATTCCATGTGGGGTCTAGGACCTCATCGTCCCCTGCATCGTCTTCCACCCAGTCTTGATCCCTGACCTCCTGTTCAGTCTGCACACTGCAGAAAGACGCAGCAGTTGGCACCTGTGTTTCGTCATCATCAGAGACATGCTGAGGTGGTATTCCCATGTCCTCATCATCAGGAAACATAAGTGGTTGTGCGTCAGTGCATTCTATGTCTTTCACCGCTGGGGAAGGGCTAGGTGGATGCCCTTGGGAAACCCTGCCAGCGGAGTCTTCAAACAGCATAAGAGACTGCTGCATAACTTGAGGCTGAGACAGTTTCCCTGGTATGCATGGGGGTGATGTGACAGACTGATGGGGTTGGTTTTCAGGCGCCATCTGTGCGCTTTCTGCAGAAGACTGGGTGGGAGATAATGTGAACGTGCTGGATCCACTGTCGGCCACCCAATTGACTAATACCTGTACCTGCTCAGGCCTTACCATCCTTAGAACGGCATTGGGCCCCACCATATATCGCTGTAAATTCTGGCGGCTACTGGGACCTGAGGTAGTTGGTACACTAGGACGTGTGGATGTGGCAGAACGGCCACGTCCTCTCCCAGCACCAGAGGGTCCACTAACATCACCACGACCATGTCCACGTCCGCGTCCCTTACTAGATGTTTTCCTCATTGTTATGGTTCACCACAACAACAAAAATATTATTTGGCCCAATGTATTGTATTCAAATTCAGCGGGATATAAATTTGAGGCCTAGTATTTAGGCGCTGGGTGACCGGTATGGATTTACTAACAGAATTGGACTTGGAAATACACAGTAGCGTGTGTGTGAAGTTATTCTGAATGACCCTATGTGCACCTTGAATATTATATACCCTTATAGGGATAGATTTCAAATAGCTCTGATATAGCAGAAACCACTAAATTATGAAATTGCTAAATTGGGAATTGTATTTCAACCCAGAACAAAAAATGTGCTTTGACAGACACTAAATAACTTTCCCAGCCACAACAGGACAGCGGTAACGAGAGATTTAGCGGGATATAAATTTGAGGCCTAGTATTTAGGCGCTGGGTGACCGGTATGGATTTACTAACAGAATTGGACTTGGAAATGCACAGTAGCGTGTGTGTGAAGTTATTCTGAATGACCCTATGTGCACCTTGAATATTATATACCCTTTTAGGGATAGATTTCAAATAGCTCTGATATAGCAGAAACCACTAAATTATGAAATTGCTAAATTGGGAATTGTATTTCAACCCTGAACAAAAAATGTGCTTTGACGGACACTAAATAACTTGCCCAGCCACAACAGTACAGCGGTAACGACAGATTTAGCGGGATATAAATTTGAGGCCTAGTATTTAGGCGCTGGGTGACCGGTATGGATTTAGTGACAGAATTAGACTGGGATATGGCCAAAAAATAACCACACTATTGCTGGTTAAATGCACTTGGTGACGGGCGCAGCTTGCCCCTGATGTAGTATATGGCCAAAAAATGAACAGACTATTGCTGGTTAAATGCACTTGGTGTCACAGCTTGACCAACCACACTACTGAGGGTTAAATGCACTTGGTGACGGGCGCAGCTTGCCCCTGATGTAGTATATGGCCAAGAAATGAACAGACTATTGCTGGTTAAATGCACTTGGTGACAGGCGCAGCTTGCCCCTGATTTAGTATATGGCCAAAAAATGAACAGACTATTGCTGGTTAAATGCACTTGGTGTGATAGCTTGACCAACCACACTACTGAGGGTTAAATGCACTTGGTGACGGGCGCAGCTTGCCCCTGATGTAGTATATGGCCAAAAAATGAATAGACTATTGCTGGTTAAATGCACTTGGTGTCACAGCTTGACCAACCACACTACTGAGGGTTAAATGCACTTGGTGACGGGCGCAGCTTGCCCCTGATGTAGTATATGGCCAAAAAATGAACAGACTATTGCTGGTTAAATGCACTTGGTGACGGGCGCAGCTTGCCCCTGATTTAGTATATGGCCAAAAAATGAACAGACTATTGCTGGTCAAATGCACTTGGTGTGATAGCTTGACCAACCACACTACTGAGGGTTAAAAGCACTTGGTGACGGGCGCAGCTTGCCCCTGATGTAGTATATGGCCAAAAAATAAACAGACTATTGCTGGTTAAATGCACTTGGTGTGACAGCTTCACCCTGATGTAGGCTTTAGCCAAAAAACAACCACACCATTGAGGGTTAAATGCACTTGGTGACAGGCGCAGCTTGCCCCTCATGTAGTATATGGCCAAAAAATAAACAGACTATTGCTGGTTAAATGCACTTGGTGTGACAGCTTCACCCTGATGTAGGCTTTAGCCAAAAAACAACCACACCATTGAGGGTTAAATGCACTTGGTCGCAGCTTGTGCTGGCGCACCACAAGACACAAAATGGCCGCCGATCACCCCAGAAAAATGTGACTGACAAACGGTCTGGGCAGCCTAAAAACATTGAGCAATTGAGTATCAGCAGCTCAATGACCCACAGATGCAGATCGATCAATAATCAAGTCCTTTGGAGGAGTTAATCTGCCTAATCTCGCCCTACTGTCGCAGCCGCAACCTCTCCCTACGCTAATCAGAGCAGAGTGACGGGCGGCGCTATGTGACTCCAGCTTAAATAGAGGCTGGGTCACATGGTGCTCTGGCCAATCACAGCCATGCCAATAGTAGGCATGGCTGTGATGGCCTCTTGGCGCAAGTAGTATGACGCTTGTTGATTGGCTGCTTTGCAGCCTTTCAAAAAGCGCCAAGAAAGCGTCACAAAAGCGCCAAGAAAGCGACGAACACCGAACCCGAACCCGGACTTTTACGAAAATGTCCGGGTTCGGGTCCGTGTCACGGACACCCCAAAATTCGGTATGAACCCGAACTATACAGTTTGAGTTCGCTCATCCCTAGTTTTGACTTACACTGAAAGTCAATGGGAGGCAAATCCGTTTTCAATTGCACCATATTGTGTCAGTGAAAACTGATCTGTCCCCATTGACTTACATTGTAAATCAGGACGGATTTGTTTGGCTCCGCATCGTCAAGCAGCGTTTTGGTGTCCGCCTCCAGAGCTGAATGGAGGCTGAACGGAGGCAAACTGATGCATTCTGAATGGATCCTTGTCCATTCAGAATGCATTGGGGCTTAACTGATCCGTTTTGGGCCGCTTGTGAGAACCCTGAAATGGATCTCACAAGCGGACCCAGAAACGTCAGTGTGAAAGTCACCTTTTAATTGTTAGTAAAAAGGCTACACCTTGTAATAGCTATGTACACATAAACCAACACTTCATACGAGAATGGGTTAAATGGTCTGTTGTATTTAAAGCATATCAGAAAATTGCATTTTCCCATGTGCAATAATGTGAATTATGATAATGGAACTTTGCCACATTATGATCTGAGGATTGCTAGCATGTTTAGGATGCAAGCATCAATTATAACCAGTTTTAGTATTCTACACAAAGGTTTCCTGCATCAGCCCATGATACACAGCTTGCAAACATTCACTTGTTTTACATTTCAGAAGGGAATTTGAAGACAGTCATTTACAACTGGGGCTTCTGTTCAGCATTTATCTAAATGCAATTCACTTGGAGACAGTTTTACACATACACCTTAATTAATCTGTTACTGAATGTGAATAGCAGAGGACTAAGCACAGGAAATCAAATGATGCTCAGTAAGTACATAGCAGAACATTTCTTACACTTATGTGCAATAGCTATTGAAGCCATGTAGCATGTGGACTATTAAAGGCAACCCCTGACAAACAGGAAAACTGACTGATATTGACAGACACTTACAGAAAGACATAATATAGAGCAGAAGGGGGGCATAATAGAAAAAATACTGCAATCATATAATATAATATGGTTGCACACCCTTAAACTAATACTTTGTTGAAGCACCTTTTGATTTTATTACAGCACTCAGTCTTTTGGGGTATGAGTCTATTAGCTTGGCACATTTTGACTTGGCAAGATTTGCCCACTCTTCTTTGCAAAAACACTCAATCTGTCAGATTGTGATGTCATCTCCTGTGCACAGCCCTCTTAAGATCACCCCACATATTTTCAATCAGATTCAGGTCTGGGCTCTGGCTGGGCCATTCCAAAACTTTAATCTTCTTCTGGTGAAGCCATTCCTTTGTTGATTTGGATGTATACTTTGGGTTGTTGTCATGCTGAAAGATGAAGTTCCTCTTCATGTTCAGCTTTCTAGCAGAAGCCTGAAGGTTTTGTGCCAATATTGACTGGTATTTGGAACTGTTCATAATTCCCTCTAGCTTAACTAAGGCCCCAGTTCCAGCTGAAGAAAAACAGCCCCAAAGAATGATGCTGCCACCACCAAGCTTCACTGTGGGTATGGTGTTCTTTTGGTGATGTGCAGTGTTGTTTTTGTGCCAAACATATCTTTTGGAATAATGGCCAAAAAGTTCAACCTTGGTTTCATCAGACCATAACACCTTTTCCCACATGCTTTTGGGAGACTTCAGATGTGTTTTTGCAAAATGTAGCCTGGCTTGGATGTTTTTCTTGGTAAGAAAAGGCTTTCGTCTTGCCACTCTACCCCATAGCCCAGACATTTGAAGAATATGGGAGATTGTTGTCACATGTACCACACAGCCAGTAGTTGCCAGGTATTCCTGCAGCTCCTTTAATGTTGCTGTAGACCCCTCTTGGTAGCCTCCCAGACCAGTTTTCTTCTTGTTTTTTCATCAATTTTGGAGGGATGTCCAGTTCTTGGTAATGTCACTGTTGTGCCATATTTTCTCCACTTGATGATGACTGTCTTCACTGTGTTCCATGGTATATCTAATGCCTCGAAAATTCTTTTGTACCCTTCCTCTGACTAATACCATTTAACAATGAGATCCCTCTGATGCTTTGGAAGCTCTCTGTGGACCATGGCTTTTGCTGTGGGATGCGACAAAAATTTCAGGAAAGACCAACTAGAGCATCTGAACTTTATTTGGGGTTAATCAGAGGCACTTTAAATGATGACATGTTAACAGGGGTGTGTAGAATTTTTATATCAACTGTAGATACATATTTAAAAAAATATATGTCCATCAAAGTCATGCAAAAGACGGTAATGGATGTGAATGGAGGGAAAGGGTGTTTCATCTGTGACATTAATCTCAAAGAGGTTAATTTACTAACCAGAAATACATCTATATTAGGGGTATTTCTGGCACAGATTGCAGTGCAAAGGTTATTTGCACCACAATCTGCAACTTTTCCCCCCTCACGCCAGGTCTACAAAAGTATGAGGCCTGGGAAGAGGATGGGCTGGCAGGCCCATCTCATTCATCATTTTCTATGCCATCATTTCTATGCCTGCAAGGGAGCTGGCGTACATTTAGAAGCGACAGTGGATCCACCAAAGTTGTGTAGAGGCCGACGCCTCTACATAACTTCAGCGGACCACAGCCAGCGCAGGGCCTTATTAAGACCGGTGTCTAAAACACTGATTTTCATAAATGACCCCCAAAGTGTTTTGCTACTATGCTTAGGCTCCTTAGTAGTGAGGCAGAACATTTTCAGATGGTACCACTAACAAGGGTTGTAATACAATTTTAAAGGAGCATTCATCCTTATGGTTGGGGGTACACAAAACAGCATCATATGGACATTCAGTGTAGTGCATGTAGAGATTATAGAATAGTATTATGGTGTAATCTGCATGTAAGGGGGGTCAGAAAAGGTCTATATGGCCCTGAGTTGTATGTGTAGATCCCCTCTCATGCTTTGGATATTATCAGCATGAATGGATGGATTCCCCCCGCCAATCAGCTGTTTGAGAAAGCAGCGGCGCTCCAGTAGCGGTGCGGCCTTCTCACTGTTTACCCCTGGCCCTGTGACGTCACGACTAGTATCAACTAGCGTGGGCGGGGCTAAGCTCCATTCAAGTGAACAGAGCTTTGCCCCGCCCACGCTAGTTGAAGCGCCGCTGCCTTCTCAAACAGCTGATCGGCGACGGCGGGGGTCCCAAGTATATGTTTTATGAAATAAAAGTAAAAAGACAGTCACAGAGGTAAATCAAGCCACGCTTCGGTCCTAGTGACCTCTGAAACTCACACATTAAATTTAAATAGTATAATCATGGAAGCATAAGTATATCATGGATATGTAGTATATGAGATATAAAGAAGGAGTAACAGCACTGGTTTAGTAGAATATTGCACATATGGGGTAATTATAGTATAATGTATATAGATGGTGCTCACAGAATTATGGTAGTATATAGGTACACACTTAATAGAACAGGATAATGTGAGATCTGATTATAGATAAACGAAAATTTAGTACACAATTATGGTTCTTCTATATAACATCTTGCTCCCAATCCTCCTCCAATAATGAAGGTAGAAGATCCATACCAGATAGATTCCAGAAATCCTTCTAAGTACTGACGCAGGCGCAGCAGTAAGGCGCAACGATCCATAATACCGGACCAAGCATTGGAGAAAAATTTCTAAGTCCCGACACAGGCGCAGAAGAACCACACTGATGTTGGTGGTGGTGTCTTTGGGGGTGCACACAGCAGAGAGTTAAGAGGGTGCAGATAGAGAGAATGAGGAGGGTGCAGAAGCGGAAGGTTGACTGAGCCACTCAAACTGTGTCTCAGTTTCAGGTTACCGGTTCTGCTTGCATTCATGGAGTTTGTTCCGAGCCTAAGATCTCGCTTCCGGATACGTTCTCCGGGGGTAGTGAGAATTTTGTTCGCTTTAGAAAGGCTTGCAAACTCCATTTTCGCCTACTTCCCCATTCCTCTGGTGATGAGGAGCAGAGGGTGGGGATCATCATCTCGCTGCTCAGGGATAACGCTCAGTCTTGGGCCTTTTCGCTGCCGGTGGGGGCACGGCCCTTCCGATCGGTAGATTAATTTTTTGTAGCCCTGGGACAGATATATGATGAACTGGATCGTATTGCTCTGGCTGAATCTAAACTGCATCTTTTATGCCAGGGTAAACAGTCCACAGAGATATATTGTTCTGAATTTCGGAGATGGGCAGCTGATACTGGTTAGAACGATGCTACACTCCTAACTCAATTTTGCCATTGTCTTTCGGAGGGATTGAAAGATGCATTTGGTTCCAGTGGCGGACATTAAGGCTACTCGTCTCATCAAGGCTTTCCATAGGTCTCATCCTGAGAAGGTGGGTTCTGGGTGTCTGGAGTCCACCCGTAGAGGGAGGGGTACTGTCACCGTCACTTCTGTGAGAAGATCTGACAGACGTCCAATTCTACCTCTTGCATGATGTTCTTTGTTTTGGTTTCACTTTGTCATCTCATTTCCTTCTCCCAGGTGTCACCTATTTTGACTAATCCTCTTTCCTTTATATTCCCTCCCATACTGCCTCACTTTGAGGTTTATACTACTTCCTGGATTGAAAGTGTTCACTGCTGGAGACTTCTGTTGCTGCTTGTTCAGATAAGTCCTTTCATGTATTGTGTTTTCTTGCTGGCTTGATTCTAGGTGACCCTGACTCCCACTGTATTAAGTGCAGGGAGCCGGTGGTCGTGTCCCCTCACTATTATAGGGTTTTGAGGTGTCAGATAGTCTAGGTACAAGGGCATGCAATTGTCTACCTCTGAGACCCTTGTATGTGCTTAGCAGTCAGGGTGAGCTCTTAGGGTTTTATAGGGGTCACCTTTATGCTCCTTAGTTTGGGATCAAGCCAGTCAGATGTTTATTTATAACTTCCATATATCTGCAACTTCTCATCCGTGACAGAGAGATGAGAATTTTTCTTTGTTACGGGGGTCGAGAAGGGTGAACAACCAGTAATCTGTGTTGTCTAAAATGCGTATAATGCGCAGGTCAGGGAAAAGGCAGCCTACAATGAAGTCAGCCATGTGTGCCAGAGTACCAACAGGCAAGACTTTGCTGTCGTCATCAGAAGGTGAGCTGACCCTGTAAAACATTATATGTGAGGGCCTGCAGGTGAGCTGACCCTCTAAAACATTATATGCAAGGGCCTGCAGGTGAGCTGACCCTGTAAAACATTATATGCGAGGGCCTGCAGTTGAGCTGACCCTGTAAAACATTATATGTGAGGACCTGCAGGTGAGCTGACCATGTAAATAATTTTATGAGAGAGCCTGCAGTTGAGCTGACCCTTAAATCATTATATGCAAGGGCCTGCAGGCGAGCTACCTGCAGGTAAGCTAACCCTGTAAAACATTATATACAAAGGTCTGCAGTTGAGCTGACCCTATAAAACATGATATGTGAGAGCCTGCAGTTGAGCTATGCGAGGGCCTGCAGTTGAGCTGACCCTGTAAAACATTATATGTAAGGATCTGCAGGTGAGCTGACCCTGTAAAACATTATATGCGAGGGCCTGCAGGTGAGCTGACACTGTAAAACATTATATGCGTGGGCCTGTAGGTGAGCTGACCCTGTAAAACATTATATACAAGGGCCTGCAGTTGAGCTGACCCTGTAAAACATTATATACGAGGGCCTGCAGGTGAGCTGACCCTGTAATCATTATATGCGAGGGCATGCAGGTGAGCTGACACTGTAAAACATTATATGCAAGGGCCTGCAGGTGAGCTTACCCTGTAAAACATTATATACAAGGGACTGCAGTTGAGCTGACCCTGTAAAACATTAAATGCGAGGGACTGTAGGTGAGCTGACCCTGTTATACATTATATGTGAGGGCCTGCAGGTGAGCTGACTCTGTAAAATATTATATGCGAGGGCCTGCATGTCAGCTGACCCTGTAAAACATTATATGCAAGGGCCTGTATGTGAGCTGACCCTGTAAAATATTATGTGCGAGGGCCTGCAGGTGAGCTGATCCTGTAATCATTATATGCGAGGGCATGCAGGTGAGCTGACACTGTAAAACATTATATGCGAGGGCCTGCAGGTGAGCTTACCCTGTAAAACATTATATACAAGGGACTGCAGTTGAGCTGACCCTGTAAAACATTAAATGCGAGGGACTGTAGGTGAGCTGACCCTGTTATACATTATATGTGAGGGCCTGCAGGTGAGCTGACCCTGTAAAATATTATATGCGAGGGCCTGCATGTCAGCTGACCCTGTAAAACATTATATGCAAGGGCCTGTATGTGAGCTGACCCTGTAAAATATTATGTGCGAGGGCCTGCAGGTGAGCTGATCCTGTAAAAGATTGTAGGTGAGGGCCTGCAGTTGAGCTGACCCTGCAAAAAACATTATATGTGAGGGCCTGCAGGTGAACTGACCCTGTAAAACAATATATTTGAGGGCCTGCAGTTGAACTAACCCTGTAAAACATATGCGAGGGCCTGCAGTTGAACTACCCCTGTAAAACATAATATGCGAGGGCCTGCAGATGAGCTGACCCTGTAAAACATTATATATGAGGGCCTGCAGGTGAGCTGACCCTGTAATCATTATATGCGAGAGCCTGCAGTTGAGCTGACCCTGTAAAACATTATATGCAAGGGCCTACAGGTGAGCTGACACTGTAAAACATTATATACAAGGGTCTGCAGTTGAGCTGACCCTGTAAAACATTATATACAAGGGTCTGCAGTTGAGCTGACCCTGTAAAACATTATATGCAAGGAACTGTAGGTGAGCTGACCCTGTAATACATTATATGTGAGGGCCGGCAGGTGAGCTTACCCTGTAAAACATTATATGTGAGTGCCTGCAGTTGAGCTGACCCTGTAAAACATTATATGCGACGGCCTGCATGTGAGCTGACACTGTAAAACATTATATGCGAGGGCCTGCAGGTGAGCTTACCCTGTAAAACATTATATACAAGGGACTGCAGTTGAGCTGACCCTGTAAAATACTATATGCGAGGGACTGTAGCTGAGCTGACCCTGTTATACATTATATGTGAGGGCCTGAAGGTGAGCTGACCCTGTAAAATAATATATGTGAGGGCCTGCATGTCAGCTGACCCTGTAAAACATTATATGCAAGGGCCTACAGGTGAGCTGACACTGTAAAACTTTATATACAAGGGTCTGCAGTTGAGCTGACCCTGTAAAACATTATATACAAGGGTCTGCAGTTGAGCTGACCCTGTAAAACATTATATGCAAGGGACTGTAGGTGAGCTGACCCTGTAATACATTATATGTGAGGGCCGGCAGGTGAGCTTACCCTGTAAAACATTATATGTGAGTGCCTGCAGTTGAGCTGACCCTGTAAAACATTATATGCGAGGGCCTGCAGGTGAGCTTACCCTGTAAAACATTATATACAAGGGACTGCAGTTGAGCTGACCCATAAAACATTATATGCGAGGGCCTACAGGTGAGCTGACCCTGTAAAAAATTATATGCAAGGGCATATATGCGACAAATAAGCATGTTGATATGATGGAAAAGGAGGATGAGAAAAGGGAGATTTAACCATATATCCTTGTTTGTGGTGTTTGTGGTGGATGGGGTACATGGGAATATAGTGTATTGAGTACATTAAACAACACATTGAAATTGCCTTTGTCCATCTGCTTTCCTCTGGTGGAGTCGAGAAGTCTGGGGCAATCCATGCCTTGTTTATTTTTATAAGAGTCAACCTGTAAGCATTTTCAGTTGACAGGCAGATATGCTCATCTGTTATAATACCACCAGCAGCACTAAATACCCACTTAGACAAAACGCTGACGGCAGGGCAGGGCAGGCCAGCACCCCCATGGCTTAGAGCGCCAGTTTGTGCCACGTGTCTAGCTTGGGCACCCAATAGTTGTAAGGCACTAAGGGGTCACTGAGGACACAGACACGGTCTGCTACCTACTCCTTCACCATCTTCCAAAACTTTTCCCTCCTTGTGACACTAGGCCATACATCAAGGTGAGGGTGCTGGCAGGGTGTTATGAAACTGTCTGTGTGTTCCCCTTTTTTACTCTCTTCGGTTGCCCAAGGAAGTTTGGAGTCTGCCGGCAGTATTGTCAGATAGGAATTTATGGAGCAATTTTTCAACAAGGACATTCTAGTATTGCACCGTTTTGCTCATCCACTCCACCTGAGGAATGACAGATGAGAAGTTCTCTTTGTAGCGGGGGTTCGAGAAGGGTGAACACCCAGTAATCCGTGTTTTTTAAAATGCATATAACGCGCGGTTCGCGGGAAAGGCAGCCTAACATGAAGTCAGCCATGTGTGCCAGAGTACAAACAGGCAAGACTTCGCTGTCATCATCAGGAGGATCACTCTCAATCTCCTCATCCTCTTCCTCCTATTCTGGCCACCCACGCTAATCAGATGGAATTAAACTTCCATGGGTACTACCCTCTGTAGTGAAGGTAACCGTCTCCTGCTCCTCCTCCTCCTCTTCATCGTCCAATTCGCGCTGAGAAGACGGAGGGTGGTCTGGCTATCACCCTGTGTAATGTCTTCTTCCCCTATTTCCACCTCTTCCACATGCAAAGTGTCGTCCTTAATTATGAGCAGCGAAAAATTTTGTAGACACAGAAGTGGGATGGTTACGCTGATAATAGCTTTATCGCCGCTCACCATCTGTGTTGATTCCTCAAAGTTTCTTAAAACCTCACAGAGGTCAGGCATCAATGCCCACTTCTCGCTTCTGATTAGTGGAAGCTGCCTGGAAAGGTGACAACCATGTTGCAGCTGGTTGTCCACTACTACCCTCTGCTGCTCACAAAGCCTGGCCAACATGTGGAATGTGGAGTTCCAGCACATGCTCACGTTGCACAACAGCTGGTGATCTGGCAAGTAAAAGCACTGCTGCAGCATTGACAGAGAGGCTGAAGCTGGCGATGACCTGCGGAAATGTGCATACATGCGACACACCTTCACCATTAGCTCAGACAAATTGGGGTAGGTTTTTTCGTGGGTTAGGCATCGGATGTATGTGAGCTTGTGTAAGGTATGTCAAAAATAGGCACCCCATAAAAACGAAACTAATACACATTACATGTCCAGCTTTAACAATACAGAAGTATAACTGTGGTAATAGGAAAGTTAAACTCATGGCAATTCTACTAAATCACCAATAGATGGCAGCAGAGTGTTTAAAGCATGAATAACATAGTACTGCAAAATAACAGGGGGAACTTAAAAACACAGATCTTTTGGTTTCTGGAGGACAGAATATCTTGTTACTATCCTGTCTACCAGACTGAAGGTCATGTGTTTGTCATTGGATGTAAGAGAACACACATTAAGGGCAATAAACTGGGTAAAATGATTTAATGCACATCCCTGTAATCAGCTAAGGCTGCTGGTGATGCAGTGGGAGTAGCTAACCCTGCACAAATTTTAGTGAAGTAAACTGATGTGACACCTGGCGCTAGTGTATAGTGATGTTAATATATATGAGTATACTGCACTATTTGCTTACTGTGACGCAGGTTCAGTAATAACAGAGCTGCACATGATAACGGGTTATCTCTTATAAGAATGTTATAGCTGCATTTGTGAATGTCTGTATTGAATAGATAGATGTGTATTAATCTATACTGACAGAATATCTTGTTACTATCCTGTCTACCAGACTGAAGGTCATGTGTTTGTCATTGCAGAAAATTGTTCAGTAAAAACACTTCTGGTTTCACCCAGCCAGCTCCCTTCTCACATTGGAACTATTGACCATACTTTCAGCATTTGTGCAACACTTGCCGAGCTCCAAAGCGGCCACCAAGTTACGGCCATTATCAGACACAACCATGCCTGGTTTTAGGTTTAGTGGTGAGAGCCACAGCTCAGTCTGGTCTCTTATCCGCTGCAACAGCTCTGCGGCGATGTGCTGTTTGTCCTCTAAGCATATCAGCTTCAGCTCGGCCTGTTGCCGTTTCCCCACTATAGTGCTACACTGCTTCCAGCTACTGGCTGATGGCTGACTAGTGCTGCACGCGGATAATTCAGAGGTGGAAGTGGAGGCGGAGGAGGAGAAGTGGGGGTTGGAGCCACTAACGTAGGTGCTGGCGGAAACTCTGATGGAATTAGGGCCTGCAATCCTCGGCGTCGGTAGCACCTGTGCCATCTCAGGGTATGATTTGCTCCCAGCCTCCACAATGTTCACCCAGTGTGCCGTTAGGGAAATGTGGCTTCCCTGGCCAAATGCACTTGTCCATGTGTCCATGGTTAAGTGAACCTTCCCAGCAACTGCGTTGGTCAGGGCATGTGTGACGTTTCAGGACACCTGTGAAAACTTACCAGAACCTTATTGAGTCATGCCCAGTCCATCTAGCTGTTGTTTGTAGTGTTGATCGAGCAGCATAGTGCTCGGGAACTCGGGCCGAACACATCAAGCATAATGGAAGTTAATGGGAGAACCCGATCATTATGGAAGTCAATGGGAGAACCCGAGCATTAAACCAGGCACACCCTGCTCTGAGGAGAGGGTGTCTGGTTCATAGGAAAAGGTCAGAAATTGATTGAAATACCACCAAAATGGTTCGGGGTCAGCATGGGGAGGATGTCTGGATGCATCTAGGACTCCAAGGTCGCTGCTGGGAGCAATGTTGACCGAGTAGTACGCCACTTTTACAGACTGACAATAATACGTACAGAACCAAAGTAAAATCAATTTTAGAGGAAAAATTGTTAGGAAACATTCTTTCCTTTATATATTTACTTGTATATAAGGTGAAAGTGCTGACAAAAATTACAAGGAAGAGGCACTCTGATACAACCTGTATATCACATAAAGGAGGCCCTCATTCACGTTTTGGTACAATTGTTCAGGTAGTGGGACTCCTATACTCATAAAGAATATGCACTAAGTGAAAAGGCTGCCAAAAATTAGAAGGAACCGTCACTATAATACACCCTTTGTTACACATAAAGGAGGACATCATACACAGCCTTGAAAAATTATGATTGCTTGCCTGCTGGTGACCCTCAATAACATTTGGAGCAAGGGCCTGCTGATCTGACCATTTAAAACATTATGGGCGAGGGCTTGCTGCCCCTTTGGTGATTCTAGATAACCTGAGCCGGATAGCACGTCCCCGTGATGGCGACGATCCATTTGGATGTCTGCCCTATCAACTTTCAATGTTATTTTCAGTGCCAACCACGGTGACCATGGGTAATGGGGAATCGGGGTTTGATTCCGGAGAGGAAGCCTGAGAAACAGCTATGGCTATCACTTCCAAGCAAGGCAGCATGCACGCAAATTAACTATTAGGTATAATTAGGTGAGGGTCTTCAGGTGAGCTGACCATCTAAAAGATTGTAGGTGAGGGCTTGCTGGTGAACTGACCCTCTAATAGACTGTAGGTGAGGGCCTGTAGGTGAGATGACCCTGTAAAAGATTGTAGGTTAGGACCTGCAGGTGGTCTGACCCTCTAAAAAATTATATGTGAGGGCCTGCTGCTGAACTGACCCTCTAAAACATTATATGCCAGGGCCTGTAGGTGAGAGGACCCTGTAAAAGATTGTAGGTGAGGACCTGCTGGTGAGCTAACCCTCTAAAAAATTATATGCGAGGGCCTGCAGGTGATCTGACCCTCTAAAAAGTTACATGCGAGCGAGGGCCTGCTGCTTAGCTGACTATTGAAAAAAATTACAGTGTTCAAAGCAGGCCGGGTCGCCTGAACACTTCAGCTAGGAATAATGGAATAGGACTCCGGTTCTATTTTGTTGGTTTTGGAACTGGGGCCATGATTAAGAGGGACAGCCGAGAGCATCTGTATTGCGCCGCAAGAGGTGAAATTCTTGGACCGCCGCAAGATGAAACAAAGCGAAAGCATTTGCCAAGAATGTTTTCATTAATCAAAAACGAAAGTCAGAATTTCAAAGACGATTAGATACCGTTGTAGTTCAGACCATAAACGATGACGACCGGCGATACGGCTGAGTTATTCCCATGACCCACCGAGCAGCTCCCGGGAAACCAAATTCTTTGGTTTCCCGAGAAAGTATGGTTGCAAAGCTGAAACTTAAAGGAATTGACGGAAGGGCACCACCAGGAGTGGAGCCTGCGGCTTATATTGACTTATCACGGGAAACCTCACCCGGCCCGGACACGGAAAGGATTGATCGATTCTGTGGGTGGTGGTGCATGGACATTCTTAGCTGGAGCGATTTGTCTGGTTAATTCCGATAACGAACGAGACTCCTCCGTGATAAATAGTTACGCGATCCCCAGTGGTGAGAATTGTGTTGGATAGTGAGACTGGACTTGTAGGTTAGGGCCTGCTGAAGATCTGACCCTCTAAAAAATTATATGCGAGGGCCTACAGGTGAGCTGATCCTGTAAAACATCACATGTGTGGGCCTGTAGGTGAGTTGACCCTGTAAAAGATTGCAGGTGAGGGCCTGCTGGTGAACTGACCCTGTAATACATTATATGCGAGGGCCTGCTGGTTAGCTGACCCTATAAAAGATTTTAGGTGTGGGCCTGTTGGTTAGCTGACCCTGTAAAAGATTTTAGGTGCCCACCTGCTGGTGAGCTGACCCTATAAAACAATATATGTGAGGGCCTGCTGGTGAGATGACCCAATAAAACATTATATGCAAGGGCCTGCTGGTTCAGGTTTCAGCTTTCCTCTGGTGGATTTGAGAAGAAATGGTCATTCCAAGCCTTGTTCATTTTTATAAGAGTCAACCTGTCAGCATTTTTAGTTGACAGGCGGATGGGCAAATCTGTTATAATGCCACCAGCAGCACTAAATATCCGCTCAGACAAAATGCTGACGGCAGGACAGGCCAGCAGCTTCAAGGCGTAGAGCGCTAGTTCGTGCCACGTGTCCAGCTTGGACACCCAGTAGTTGTAAGGCACTGAGGGATCATTGAGGATGCCGACACAGTCTGCTATGTACTCCTTCACCATCTTCAAAAAAAATTCCCTCCTTGTGACACTAGGTCGCGCATCATGGTGAGGGTGCTGGCGGGGTGTCATGAAACTGTCCCAGGTTTTGGAGAGTGTTGCCCTGCCTCTGTTGAAACTGCTGTGTGTTCCCCTTGTCTCCCCTCCTTGGTTGGCCAAGGAAGTACGGAGTCTGCTGCCAGCATTGTCAGATGAAAATTTTGGAGCAATTTTTCAACAAGGACATTCTGGTATTGCACCGTTTTGCTCGTCCTCTTCACCAGATGAATGAGAGATGAGAAGTTCTCTTTGTAGCGGGGGTCAAGAAGGGTGAACAACCAGTAATCCGTGTTGTCTAAAATGTGTATAACGCGCGGTTCGCGGGAAAGGCAGCCTAACATGAAGTCAGCCATGTGTGCCAGAGTACCAACAGGCAAAACTTTGCTGTCGTCATCAGGATGATCACTCTCAATCTCATTTTCTTCCTCCTCTTTTGCCCACCCACGCTAAACAGATGGAATTAAACTTACATGGGTACTACCCTCTGTAGCGGAGGAAACCTTCTCCTGCTCTTCCCCCTCCCCCTCTTCATCATCCAATTTGTAATGTCTTCCCCCATTTCCACATCTTCCACATGCAAAGCCAGCATTTGAGTAGGCACAGAAGTGGAATGGTTACACTGATAATAGTGTTATCGCCACTCACCATTTGTGTTGATTCCTCAAAGTTTCTTAAAACGTCACAGAGGTCAGACATTCATGCCCACTCCTCTCTTGTAAATAGCGGAAACTGACTGGAAAAGGGACGACCATGTTGTAGCTTTTATTCTACTTCTGCTCTCTGCTGCTCAGAAAGCCTGGCCAACATGTGGAACGTCAAGTTCCAACGCGTGCTCACGTCGCACAACAGCTGGTGAGCTGGCAATTTCTAGCGCTGCTGCAGCGTTGACAGACCGGCTGAAGCTGTTGATGACTTGTCAAAATGGGCACACACGCGGCACACCTTCACCAATAGCTCAGGCAAATTGGGGTAGGTTTTGAGAAACCGCTGAACCACTTAATTTAAGACGTCAGCTTGGCATTAGATGTGTGTGAGCTTGCCGAGCTCCAAAGCCGCCACCAAGTTACGGCCATTATCCCGAAAACCATGCCTGTTTCTAAGTTGAGTGGCGAGAGCCACAGCTCAGTCTGGTCTCTTATCCCCTGCCGCAGCTCTTCGTTAGTGTTCTTTTTGTCCCCTAAGCATATCAGCTTCAGCACGGCCTGTTGCCGCTTCCCCACTGCAGTGCTACATTGCTTCCAGCTACCGACGGATGAATGACTGGTGCTGCAAGCGGATAATTTGGAGGTGGAAGTGGAGGAAGAGGAGGAGAAGTGGGGGTTGGAGCCACTAACATATGTGCTAGTGGGAACCCTTATCGACGTAGGGCCCGCAATCCTTGGCGTTGGTAGCACCTGTGCCATCCCAGGGTACGACTCGCTCCCGGCCTCCACAACATTTACACAGTGTGCCGTTAGGGAAATGTAACATTCCTGGACGAATGCATTTGTCTACATGTCCGTGGTTAAGTGGACCTTCCCAGTAACTGCGTTGGTCAGGGCACGTGTAATGTTACTGGACACATGTTGGTGTAAGGCGGGCACGGCACACCTTGAAAAATAGTGGCGGCTGGGGACTGCGTAACGCGGGATGGCCGCCGACATGAAGCTGCGGAAGTCCTCAGTGTCTACAAGCCTAAATGGCAACATTTCCAGGGCCAGTCATTTGGAAAGCTGTGCATTTAGTGCTATGGCCTGTGGGTGGGTGACTGGGTATTTGCACATGCGTTCAAATGCCTGGGGTAAGGACATTTGTAAGCTGTGCTGGGACAAGGAAGTGGATGTGGTCGCTGATGGTGCTTGCGCAGGTCCAGGTGCAGGGCGGGAGGCATCTGGGCCTGCGCCTTCAAGAGGGAATAGGCCAGCACGTAAAACCGGGTAAGAGGAGGCAGTGGTGTGACCTTCAGACACATATTGTAGACACAGGCATTCAGCTCACCTACTACAGTGCTTTGATGCCATGTGGTGGATCGTGCTGGTGGTGAGGTTGCTAGTGTTCACGCCTCTGCTCATTTTTGTATGACACAAGTTGCAAATTAAAATTTTTGGGTCTTCCTCACTTTCCTCAAAAAAAGTGCCAGACTGCGGAACACCTACCCATTGACAAAGGAGATTTCCGCAAGGATGTGCTCCGGAGACCAGTTGTGGGCCTGTTTGGTGTGGCTTGCCTTCTCCCTTTTGCCACCCCATTTCCTCTTACAGCCTGTTGCGGTGCAGCAGATCCCTCCCCCTCTGTACTGCTGTCCTCACTCAGCTTTCCACCTTCCTAGGTTAGGTCATCGTCCACCATCTTCTTTTCCACTTCCTCACTCTGCTAATCCTCCTGACTTGTTGACCTAACCACAAACTCAGTGATTGACAACTGTGTTTCATCCTATTCATCAACCTCTTGAGAAAGTAATTGCCGTTGAGTTATTGGCAACTGTGTCTCATCATCATCCACCTGATTAAACAGTAATTGCCGTTCCCTACCGCCATCTTCTTGTGATTGTGGATGCTTAAGGGTTTGGGAATCAGGGCACAAGATCTGTCCCTCTTCAAATGTGCTTGGCGAGAAGGCCAAATCAAGGAATGGCGCTGAAAAGAGCTCCTCGGAATATCTAAGTGTGGGATCACTTGTTTGCCCAGACTCTCCATGGTGGGAGGATCAGGGTAAGGATTGGGTTGAGCAGACTCTTGGCTACTGAGACTGAACATGGTGGAAGACAGGTTGGTGCTTAAGCAACTGGAAGCATTTTCTGCTGCATTCCAACTGACCACCTGGTCGCACTGGTCTGACTTCAAGAGTGGTGCCCTGCAAACTGGGACATGAATCTAGGTATTGTGGATAGGGATGAGCGAACTCGAACTGTATAGTTCGGGTTCGTACCGAATTTTGGGGTGTCCGTGACACGGACCCGAACCCGGACATTTTCGTAAAAGTCCGGGTTCGGGTTCGGTGTTCGTCGCTTTCTTCGCGCTTTTGTGACGCTTTCTTGGCGCTTTTTGAAAGGCTGCAAAGCAGCCAATCAACAAGCGTCATACTACTTGCCCCAAGAGGCCATCACAGCCATGCCTACTATTGGCATGGCTGTGATTGGCCAGAGCACCATGTGACCCAGCCTCTATTTAAGCTGGAGTCACATAGCGCCGCCCGTCACTCTGCTCTGATTAGCGTAGGGAGAGGTTGCGGCTGCGACAGTAGGGCGAGATTAGGCAGATTAACTCCTCCAAAGGACTTGATTAACTGATCGATCTGCAGCTGTGGATCATTGAGCTGCTGATCCTCAATTGCTCACTGTTTTTAGGCTGCACAGACCGTTTGTCAGTCTCATTTTTCTGGGGTGATCGGCGGCCATTTTGTGTCTTGTGGTGCGCCAGCACAAGCTGCGACCAAGTGCATTTAACCCTCAATGGTGTGGTTGTTTTTTGGCTAAAGCCTACATCAGGGTGAAGCTGTCACACCAAGTGCATTTATCCAGCAATAGTCTGTTCATTTTTTGGCCATATACAAAATCAGGGGCAAGCTGCGCCTGTCACCAAGTGCATTTAACCCTCAATGGTGTGGTTGTTTTTTGGCTAAAGCCTACATCAGGGTGAAGCTGTGACACCAAGTGCATTTAACCAGCAATAGTCTGTTCATTTTTTGGCCATATACAAAATCAGGGGCAAGCTGCGCCTGTCACCAAGTGCATTTAACCCTCAATGGTGTGGTTGTTTTTTGGCTAAAGCCTACATCAGGGTGAAGCTGTCACACCAAGTGCATTTAACCAGCAATAGTCTGTTCATTTTTTGGCCATATACAAAATCAGGGGCAAGCTGCGCCTGTCACCAAGTGCATTTAACCCTCAATGGTGTGGTTGTTTTTTGGCTAAAGCCTACATCAGGGTGAAGCTGTCACACCAAGTGCATTTAACCAGCAATAGTCTGTTTATTTTTTGGCCATATCCCAGTCTAATTCTGTCACTAAATCCATACCGGTCACCCAGCGCCTAAATACTAGGCCTCAAATTTATATCCAGCTAAATCTGTCCCTAGTGCTGTAGCTGGGCGAGTTATTTAGTGTCCGTTCAAGCACATTTCTTGTTCTGGGTTGAAATACAATTCCCAATTTAGCAATTTCATAATTTAGTGGTTCCTGCTATATCAGAGCTATTTGAAATCTATCCCAAAAAGGGTATATAATATTGAAGGTGCACATTGGGTCATTCAGAATAACTTCACACACACCCGCTACTGTGTATTTCCAAGTCTAATTCTGTCACTAAACCCATACCTGTCACCCAGCGCCTAAATACTAGGCCTCAAATTTAAATCCCTCTAAATCTCTCGTTACCCACCGCTGTACTGTTGTTGCTGGGCAAGATATTTAGTGTCCGTCAAAGCACATTTTTTGTTCTGGGTTGAAGTACAATTCCCAATTTAGCAATTTCATAATTTAGTGGTTTCTGCTATATCAGAGCTATTTGAAATCTATCCCTAAAAGGGTATATAATATTGAAGGTGCACATAGGGTCATTCAGAATAACTTCACACACACGCTTCTGTGCATTTCCAAGTCTAATTCTGTCACTAAATCCATACCGGTGACCCAGCGCCTAAATACTAGGCCTCAAATTTAAATCCCTCTAAATCTCTCGTTACCCACCGCTGTACTGTTGTTGCTGGGCAAGATATTTAGTGTCCGTCAAAGCACATTTTTTGTTCTGGGTTGAAGTACAATTCCCAATTTAGCAATTTCATAATTTAGTGGTTTCTGCTATATCAGAGCTATTTGAAATCTATCCCTAAAAGGGTATATAATATTGAAGGTGCACATAGGGTCATTCAGAATAACTTCACACACACGCTTCTGTGCATTTCCAAGTCTAATTCTGTCACTAAATCCATACCGGTGACCCAGCGCCTAAATACTAGGCCTCAAATTTAAATCCCTCTAAATCTCTCGTTACCCACCGCTGTACTGTTGTTGCTGGGCAAGATATTTAGTGTCCGTCAAAGCACATTTTTTGTTCTGGGTTGAAGTACAATTCCCAATTTAGCAATTTCATAATTTAGTGGTTTCTGCTATATCAGAGCTATTTGAAATCTATCCCTAAAAGGGTATATAATATTGAAGGTGCACATAGGGTCATTCAGAATAACTTCACACACACGCTTCTGTGCATTTCCAAGTCTAATTCTGTCACTAAATCCATACCGGTGACCCAGCGCCTAAATACTAGGCCTCAAATTTAAATCCCTCTAAATCTCTCGTTACCCACCGCTGTACTGTTGTTGCTGGGCAAGATATTTAGTGTCCGTCAAAGCACATTTTTTGTTCTGGGTTGAAGTACAATTCCCAATTTAGCAATTTCATAATTTAGTGGTTTCTGCTATATCAGAGCTATTTGAAATCTATCCCTAAAAGGGTATATAATATTGAAGGTGCACATAGGGTCATTCAGAATAACTTCACACACACGCTTCTGTGCATTTCCAAGTCTAATTCTGTCACTAAATCCATACCGGTGACCCAGCGCCTAAATACTAGGCCTCAAATTTAAATCCCTCTAAATCTCTCGTTACCCACCGCTGTACTGTTGTTGCTGGGCAAGATATTTAGTGTCCGTCAAAGCACATTTTTTGTTCTGGGTTGAAGTACAATTCCCAATTTAGCAATTTCATAATTTAGTGGTTTCTGCTATATCAGAGCTATTTGAAATCTATCCCTAAAAGGGTATATAATATTGAAGGTGCACATAGGGTCATTCAGAATAACTTCACACACACGCTTCTGTGCATTTCCAAGTCTAATTCTGTCACTAAATCCATACCGGTGACCCAGCGCCTAAATACTAGGCCTCAAATTTAAATCCCTCTAAATCTCTCGTTACCCACCGCTGTACTGTTGTTGCTGGGCAAGATATTTAGTGTCCGTCAAAGCACATTTTTTGTTCTGGGTTGAAGTACAATTCCCAATTTAGCAATTTCATAATTTAGTGGTTTCTGCTATATCAGAGCTATTTGAAATCTATCCCTAAAAGGGTATATAATATTGAAGGTGCACATAGGGTCATTCAGAATAACTTCACACACACGCTTCTGTGCATTTCCAAGTCTAATTCTGTCACTAAATCCATACCGGTGACCCAGCGCCTAAATACTAGGCCTCAAATTTAAATCCCTCTAAATCTCTCGTTACCCACCGCTGTACTGTTGTTGCTGGGCAAGATATTTAGTGTCCGTCAAAGCACATTTTTTGTTCTGGGTTGAAGTACAATTCCCAATTTAGCAATTTCATAATTTAGTGGTTTCTGCTATATCAGAGCTATTTGAAATCTATCCCTAAAAGGGTATATAATATTGAAGGTGCACATAGGGTCATTCAGAATAACTTCACACACACGCTTCTGTGCATTTCCAAGTCTAATTCTGTCACTAAATCCATACCGGTGACCCAGCGCCTAAATACTAGGCCTCAAATTTAAATCCCTCTAAATCTCTCGTTACCCACCGCTGTACTGTTGTTGCTGGGCAAGATATTTAGTGTCCGTCAAAGCACATTTTTTGTTCTGGGTTGAAGTACAATTCCCAATTTAGCAATTTCATAATTTAGTGGTTTCTGCTATATCAGAGCTATTTGAAATCTATCCCTAAAAGGGTATATAATATTGAAGGTGCACATAGGGTCATTCAGAATAACTTCACACACACGCTTCTGTGCATTTCCAAGTCTAATTCTGTCACTAAATCCATACCGGTGACCCAGCGCCTAAATACTAGGCCTCAAATTTAAATCCCTCTAAATCTCTCGTTACCCACCGCTGTACTGTTGTTGCTGGGCAAGATATTTAGTGTCCGTCAAAGCACATTTTTTGTTCTGGGTTGAAGTACAATTCCCAATTTAGCAATTTCATAATTTAGTGGTTCCTGCTATATCAGAGCTATTTGAAATCTATCCCAAAAGGGTATATAATATTGAAGGTGCACATTGGGTCATTCAGAATAACTTCACACACACCCGCTACTGTGTATTTCCAAGTCTAATTCTGTCACTAAACCCATACCTGTCACCCAGCGCCTAAATACTAGGCCTCAAATTTAAATCCCTCTAAATCTCTCGTTACCGCTGTCCTGTTGTAGCTGGGAAAGTTATTTAGTGCCCGTCAAAGCACATTTTTTGTTCTGGGTTGAAGTACAATTCCCAATTTAGCAATTTCATAATTTAGTGGTTCCTGCTATATCAGAGCTATTTGAAATCTATCCCAAAAAGGGTATATAATATTCAAGGTGCACATTGGGTCATTCAGAATAACTTCACACACACGCTTCTGTGCATTTCCAAGTCTAATTCTGTCACTAAATCCATACCGGTCACCCAGCGCCTAAATACTAGGCCTCAAATTTATATCCCGCTGAATTTGAATACAATACATTGGGCCAAATAATATATTTGTTGTTGTGGTGAACCATAACAATGAGAAAAACATCTAGTAAGGGACGCGGACGTGGACATGGTCGTGGTGGTGTTAGTGGACCCTCTGGTGCTGGGAGAGGACGTGGCCGTTCTGCCACATCCACACGTCCTAGTGTACCAACTACCTCAGGTCCCAGTAGCCGCCAGAATTTACAGCGATATATGGTGGGGCCCAATGCCGTTCTAAGGATGGTAAGGCCTGAGCAGGTACAGGCATTAGTCAATTGGGTGGCCGACAGTGGATCCAGCACGTTCACATTATCTCCCACCCAGTCTTCTGCAGAAAGCGCACAGATGGCGCCTGAAAACCAACCCCATCAGTCTGTCACATCACCCCCATGCATACCAGGGAAACTGTCTCAGCCTCAAGTTATGCAGCAGTCTCTTATGCTGTTTGAAGACTCCGCTGGCAGGGTTTCCCAAGGGCATCCACCTAGCCCTTCCCCAGCGGTGAAAGACATAGAATGCACTGACGCACAACCACTTATGTTTCCTGATGATGAGGACATGGGAATACCACCTCAGCATGTCTCTGATGATGACGAAACACAGGTGCCAACTGCTGCGTCTTTCTGCAGTGTGCAGACTGAACAGGAGGTCAGGGATCAAGACTGGGTGGAAGACGATGCAGGGGACGATGAGGTCCTAGACCCCACATGGAATGAAGGTCGTGCCACTGACTTTCACAGTTCGGAGGAAGAGGCAGTGGTGAGACCGAGCCAACAGCGTAGCAAAAGAGGGAGCAGTGGGCAAAAGCAGAACACCCGCCGCCAAGAGACTCCGCCTGCTACTGACCGCCGCCATCTGGGACCGAGCACCCCAAAGGCAGCTTCAAGGAGTTCCCTGGCATGGCACTTCTTCAAACAATGTGCTGACGACAAGACCCGAGTGGTTTGCACGCTGTGCCATCAGAGCCTGAAGCGAGGCATTAACGTTCTGAACCTGAGCACAACCTGCATGACCAGGCACCTGCATGCAAAGCATGAACTGCAGTGGAGTAAACACCTTAAAACCAAGGAAGTCACTCAGGCTCCCCCTGCTACCTCTTCTGCTGCTGCCGCCTCGGCCTATTCTGCTGCTGCCGCCTCGGCCTCTTCCTCCGCCTCTGGAGGAACGTTGGCACCTGCCGCCCAGCAAACAGGGGATGTACCACCAACACCACCACCACCACCTCCGTCACCAAGCGTCTCAACCATGTCACACGCCAGCGTTCAGCTCTCCATCTCACAAACATTTGATAGAAAGCGTAAATTCCCACCTAGCCACCCTCGATCCCTGGCCCTGAATGCCAGCATTTCTAAACTACTGGCCTATGAAATGCTGTCATTTAGGCTGGTGGACACAGACAGCTTCAAACAGCTCATGTCGCTTGCTGTCCCACAGTATGTTGTTCCCAGCCGGCACTACTTCTCCAAGAGAGCCGTGCCTTCCCTGCACAACCAAGTATCCGATAAAATCAAGTGTGCACTGCGCAACGCCATCTGTGGCAAGGTCCACCTAACCACAGATACGTGGACCAGTAAGCACGGCCAGGGACGCTATATCTCCCTAACTGCACACTGGGTAAATGTAGTGGCAGCTGGGCCCCAGGCGGAGAGCTGTTTGGCGCACGTCCTTCCGCCGCCAAGGATCGCAGGGCAACATTCTTTGCCTCCTGTTGCCACCTCCTCCTTCTCGGCTTCCTCCTCCTCTTCTTCCACCTGCTCATCCAGTCAGCCACACACCTTCACCACCAACTTCAGCACAGCCCGGGGTAAACGTCAGCAGGCCATTCTGAAACTCATATGTTTGGGGGACAGGCCCCACACCGCACAGGAGTTGTGGCGGGGTATAGAACAACAGACCGACGAGTGGTTGCTGCCGGTGAGCCTCAAGCCCGGCCTGGTGGTGTGTGATAATGGGCGAAATCTCGTTGCAGCTCTGGGACTAGCCAATTTGACGCACATCCCTTGCTTGGCGCATGTGCTGAATTTGGTGGTGCAGAAGTTCATTCACAACTACCCCGACATGTCAGAGCTGCTGCATAAAGTGCGGGCCGTCTGTTCGCGCTTCCGGCGTTCACATCCTGCCGCTGCTCGCCTGTCTGCGCTACAGCGTAACTTCGGCCTTCCCGCTCACCGCCTCATATGCGACGTGCCCACCAGGTGGAACTCCACCTTGCACATGCTGGACAGACTGTGCGAGCAGCAGCAGGCCATAGTGGAGTTTCAGCTGCAGCACGCACGGGTCAGTCGCACTACAGAACAGCACCACTTCACCACCAATGACTGGGCCTCCATGCGAGACCTGTGTGCCCTGTTGCGCTGTTTCGAGTACTCCACCAACATGGCCAGTGGCGATGACACCGTTATCAGCGTTACAATACCACTTCTATGTCTCCTTGAGAAAACACTTAGGGCGATGATGGAACAGGAGGTGGCCCAGGAGGAGGAGGAGGAGGATGAGGAAGAGGGGTCATTTTTAGCACTTTCAGGCCAGTCTCTTCGAAGTGACTCAGAGGGAGGTTTTTTGCAACAGCAGAGGCCAGGTACAAATGTGGCCAGCCAGGGCCCACTACTGGAGGACGAGGAGGACGAGGATGAGGAGGAGGTGGAGGAGGATGAGGATGAAGCATGGTCACAGCGGGGTGGCACCCAACGCAGCTCGGGTCCATCACTGGTGCGTGGCTGGGGGGAAAGGCAGGACGATGACGATACGCCTCCCACAGAGGACAGCTTGTCCTTACCCCTGGGCAGCCTGGCACACATGAGCGACTACATGCTGCAGTGCCTGCGCAACGACAGCAGAGTTGCCCACATTTTAACCTGTGCGGACTACTGGGTTGCCACCCTGCTGGATCCACGCTACAAAGACAATGTGCCCACCTTACTTCCTGCACTGGAGCGTGATAGGAAGATGCGCGAGTACAAGCGCACGTTGGTAGACGCGCTACTGAGAGCATTCCCAAATGTCACAGGGGAACAAGTGGAAGCCCAAGGCCAAGGCAGAGGAGGAGCAAGAGGTCGCCAAGGCAGCTGTGTCACGGCCAGCTCCTCTGAGGGCAGGGTTAGCATGGCAGAGATGTGGAAAACTTTTGTCAACACGCCACAGCTAACTGCACCACCACCTGATACGCAACGTGTTAGCAGGAGGCAACATTTCACTAACATGGTGGAACAGTACGTGTGCACACCCCTCCACGTACTGACTGATGGTTCGGCCCCATTCAACTTCTGGGTCTCTAAATTGTCCACGTGGCCAGAGCTAGCCTTTTATGCCTTGGAGGTGCTGGCCTGCCCGGCAGCCAGCGTTTTGTCTGAACGTGTATTCAGCACGGCAGGGGGCGTCATTACAGACAAACGCAGCCGCCTGTCTACAGCCAATGTGGACAAGCTGACGTTCATAAAAATGAACCAGGCATGGATCCCACAGGACCTGTCCGTCCCTTGTCCAGATTAGACATTAACTACCTCCCCATAACCATATATTATTGGACTCCAGGGCACTTCCTCATTCAATCCTATTTTTATTTTCATTTTACCATTATATTGCGATGCTACCCAAAGTTGAATGAACCTCTCCTCTGCCTGTGTGCTAGGCCTAAATATATGCCAATGGACTGTTGCAGTGGTGGCTGACATGAAGCCTGATTCTCTGCTATGACATGCAGACTAATTCTCTGCTGACATGAAGCCAGATTGTCTGTTACGGGACCTCTCTCCTCTGCCTGGGTGCTGGGCCTAAATTTATGACAATGGACTGTTGCAGTGGTGGCTGACGTGAAGCCTGATTCTCTGCTATGACATGCAGACTGATTCTCTGCTGACATGAAGCCAGATCCTCTGTTACGGGACCTCTCTCCTCTGCCTGGGTGCTGGGCCTAAATTTATGACAATGGACTGTTGCAGTGGTGGCTGACGTGAAGCCTGATTCTCTGCTATGACATGCAGACTGATTCTCTGCTGACATGAAGCCAGATCCTCTGTTACGGGACCTCTCTCCTCTGCCTGGGTGCTGGGCCTGAATATATGCCAATGGACTGTTGCAGTGGTGGGTGACGTGAAGCCTCATTCTCTGCTATGACATGCAGACTAATTCTCTGCTGACATGAAGCCAGATTGTCTGTTACGGGACCTCTCTCCTCTGCCTGTGTGTGTGCTGGGCCTAAATATATGCCAATGGACTGTTGCAGTGGTGGCTGACGTGAAGCCTCATTCTCTGCTATGACATGCAGACTGATTCTCTGCTGACATGAAGCCAGATCCTCTGTTACGGGACCTCTCTCCTCTGCCTGGGTGCTGGGCCTAAATTTATGACAATGGACTGTTGCAGTGGTGGCTGACGTGAAGCCTGATTCTCTGCTATGACATGCAGACTGATTCTCTGCTGTCATGAAGCCAGATTGTCTGTTACGGGACCTTTCTCCTCTACCTGGGTTCTGGGCCTAAATTTATGAAAATTGACTCTTACAGTGGTGGGTGACGTGAAGCCTGATTCTCTGCTATGATATGAAGACTGATTCTCTGCTGACATGAAGCCAGATTGTCTGTTACGGGACCTTTCTCCTCTGCCTGGGTTCTGGGCCTAAATTTATGAAAATTGACTCTTACAGTGGTGGGTGACGTGAAGCCTGATTCTCTGCTATGATATGAAGACTGATTCTCTGCTGACATGAAGCCAGATTGTCTGTTACGGGACCTTTCTCCTCTGCCTGGGTTCTGGGCCTAAATTTATGAAAATTGACTCTTACAGTGGTGGGTGACGTGAAGCCTGATTCTCTGCTATGATATGAAGACTGATTCTCTGCTGACATGAAGCCAGATTGTCTGTTACGGGACCTTTCTCCTCTGCCTGGGTTCTGGGCCTAAATTTATGAAAATTGACTCTTACAGTGGTGGGTGACGTGAAGCCTGATTCTCTGCTATGATATGAAGACTGATTCTCTGCTGACATGAAGCCAGATTGTCTGTTACGGGACCTTTCTCCTCTGCCTGGGTTCTGGGCCTAAATTTATGAAAATTGACTCTTACAGTGGTGGGTGACGTGAAGCCTGATTCTCTGCTATGATATGAAGACTGATTCTCTGCTGACATGAAGCCAGATTGTCTGTTACGGGACCTTTCTCCTCTGCCTGGGTTCTGGGCCTAAATTTATGAAAATTGACTCTTACAGTGGTGGGTGACGTGAAGCCTGATTCTCTGCTATGATATGAAGACTGATTCTCTGCTGACATGAAGCCAGATTGTCTGTTACGGGACCTTTCTCCTCTGCCTGGGTTCTGGGCCTAAATTTATGAAAATTGACTCTTACAGTGGTGGGTGACGTGAAGCCTGATTCTCTGCTATGATATGAAGACTGATTCTCTGCTGACATGAAGACAGATTCTCTGTTACGGGACCTCTCTCCTCTGCCTGTGTGTGTGCTGGGCCTAAATATATGCCAATGGACTGTTGCAGTGGTGGCTGACGTGAAGCCTCATTCTCTGCTATGACATGCAGACTAATTCTCTGCTGACATGAAGACAGATTCTCTGTTACGGGACCTCTCTCCTCTGCCTGTGTGTGTGCTGGGCCTAAATATATGCCAATGGACTGTTGCAGTGGTGGCTGACGTGAAGCCTCATTCTCTGCTATGACATGCAGACTAATTCTCTGCTGACATGAAGCCAGATTGTCTGTTACGGGACCTCTCTCCTCTGCCTGTGTGTGTGCTGGGCCTAAATATATGCCAATGGACTGTTGCTGTGGTGGCTGACGTGAAGCCTCATTCTCTGCTATGACATGCAGACTAATTCTCTGCTGACATGAAGACAGATTCTCTGTTACGGGACCTCCCTCCTCTGCCTGGGTGCTGGGCCTAAATATATGCCAATGGACTGTTGCAGTGGTGGCTGACGTGAAGCCTCATTCTCTGCTATGACATGCAGACTAATTCTCTGCTGACATGAAGACAGATTCTCTGTTACGGGACCTCTCTCCTCTGCCTGGGTGCCGGGGCCTAAATATCTGAGAATGGACTGTTCCAGTGGTGGGTGACGGGAAGCCAGATTCTCTGCTATGGAACCTCTCTCCAATTGATTTTGGTTAATTTTTATTTATTTAATTTTTATTTTAATTCATTTCCCTATCCACATTTGTTTGCAGGGGATTTACCTACATGTTGCTGCCTTTTGCAGCCCTCTAGCTCTTTCCTGGGCTGTTTTACAGCCTTTTTAGTGCCGAAAAGTTCGGGTCCCCATTGACTTCAATGGGGTTCGGGTTCGGGACGAAGTTCGGATCGGGTTCGGATCCCGAACCCGAACATTTCCGGGATGTTCGGCCGAACTTCTCGAACCCGAACATCCAGGTGTTCGCTCAACTCTAATTGTGGATGATTGTTTTTCTTGTGCTCTGGCAGCAGGCACAGTTTCACCGCGCCCAGGGCCACGGCCTCTGCGTGCACCATCAGCATCACTGCCACTGCCCTGTCCCTTACTGCTCTCCTTCTTCATATTAAATGTTATATATGATTGAAAGTCTGTCATCCATACAGTAGCGTAGGATTTGTAAGTGCAGGCACAAACAAATTAAAAAAGGTATTTGGGATGTGGAAACATCACACAGGAGATATCCTGCAGATAATGTCGCTGATAGGATGAGGAAACGTTATATAGGAGAAGTACCACCAGTAATGTCACTGTCCGCAGCATCTACAAAAAAGTACACTGTATGTCACAGATAAATTTTTGAAGCAAACACAATACACTGCAGATGTGGCCCTGGTAAGGTGGAAATGAACACTGTCTATGGAAAAAGTACACTGTATGACAGATAATTTTTTTGGAAGCGCACACTTTACACAGGACATGTGGCACAGCTAATGTCACTGTCAGCAGCGGACACCGTCTACAGAAAAAGTACACTGAATGTCACAGATACATTTTTGAAGCGCACACATTACACTGCAGATGTGGCCCTGGTAAGCTCGCTGTCAGAAGCGGAAACCGTCTACGGAAAAAGTACACTGTATGTCACAGATACATTTTTGAAGCGCACACTTTACACTGTAGATGTGGCACTGGTTATATCACTGTCAGAAGCGAACACTGTTTATTGAAAAAGTACACTAAATGTCACAGATATTTTTTGGATGCGCACACTTTACACTGGAGATGTGGCGCAGCTAATGTCATTGTCCGTAGCGGATACTGTCTACGGAAAAAGTACACTGGATGTCACAGATATTTTTCGGATGCGCACACTTTACACTGGAGATGTGGCGCAGTGGCCTATTAGATGCTATTTAGCACAAAAAATATGTATTGCTGCCATCACACACAATAGTCCTTAAAATGAATTTTGAGTCTCTGAAAAGTTTTTCAAATAAAAATCTTCCAATAACACTCCCTACACTGTCTGTACCTTCCTATGCTCAGCTCTCCCTGACTAAGACTGAGCTGAACACAAGTCATCGGGTGCTTTATAGCATCCGATGACTCGTTCTAGCCAGCCAATCACTGTAATGCCAGTAACCAACATGGCTGCGGCATTACAATGAGGGCAGTACTTACCTGCACGTTTATTGGCCGAGTACCGCAATGTGCCGAGCATCGAGATGCTCAAGCCGAACTGGTGTTCGTCTGAGCATGCTGGATCAACACTAGTTGTGTGTGCTGTACACAGCGGTTATGCTGGATATTAGCTGGTGGTCATGATAGTGTGATTCAACTTTGCAATAGCATGTCAATTAAAAGCACTTAAAATGGTTGTGCAACTATTATAAATGTATCCCACCAACCAGATATTGCTGTTCTATAATTTTTCCCAAATACCACCATTTATCAAAACTGCCTTATTCTAAAGTTATTAGTAGGGATGAGTGAATTTTTCAAAAATTTGATTTGCCGGTTCGCCAAATTTTGGGGAAATAATTTGGTTCGATCTGAATATATTTGCAGCGAACTTCGTTAACAAACAGCTATTTCCTGGCTGCAGAGATCCTTTATAGTTGTGTAGAACACTGTGATTTATTGCAATAAACTCTGTTAATTCCTGTATCAAACAGCACTTGCACCCTAATAAGAACGGTTTGCTGGAATTACAGAGCTGTATAACGGCAATTTGGATCCCGAGTCAGTGCACCAAGATATAATAGGATTGTTCATATTACCCATTCTGTAACCTCCCCTACTGAACCGTGTTCTACACAAATGCTGTGGAACAATGCCTCTCTATCCTTTCCATGCACTTATAAATCGTTTTTTCACCACAATCAAGACTTTCCTATCACCGTTCCTAGCGCCTGCATACGCCTCTCCCTGCACTAAGTACACTGGTAAATGGCAGAATCTAAGATGGCTGCATCTATTTATAGGGTTGTGACATCACAGGGCTGGTTGGCTGCTGATTGGCTGCATGCATGGCATTATGGGTGATCCCGCCTTCCCAGAGTTCCTTTCTCCATGTCCTAACATGTGCAGCAGCCATTTTAGGAAAATATTTGATTCGTTATCACAAAGCGAGAGGAAATTCGGCTTCGGTGCAAATCAAAATTTTCCTGAAATTCGGATCGAATTCCACTTCTTCAGCTCTCATCTCTAGTTATTAGCCTATCATGGCATCCAGTGACAAATCAGTTTTGATTTCAATTGATGGTTACACAGCACTTTTAAAGGTATAGCAATAGTCAAGTAAAAGTTTAACAGTTTAGCCATGTGAAATGGTCACCAAATATTGGGGCAACGGTTACTTACGGTGACATCATAAATGCAAAAGGATAGTTTTTTTTGTGAGAGTGGGTGCACTACATTTCCACCCACCTACTTGGGTGGACAAGTGGATAAGGTGACCCACAGATATCCTCCGGCATGGTTGCCCCCGCCACAGTGCCTTAGCTAAGATGCCCCTACACATTTAGCATTTTCCTGGATAGAATATGGTAGCATGATATGCTATTCTGAACATCAAAAAGCTACAAAAACCTGATAGCAACAGACACAAGTGTTAACAGAGCCCATTGCTGTACATTTTATGGGATGTTAAGTCAATTAAGTATGTTCTAATTTCTATTACAACTACCTACTGGACTTTATTCCAGATTCTGTTCCATTCTGTGTCCAACAAATCAGAAAATCATTTTTATGTTTATTTTCAACTTTTATCAAGCTCATTTTCCTCAAGATCTTGGGTATCTCAGCACTGCATGGCAATAATTAGTATAATCCCTATAGGATGGAAGTAGTCAGACACCTGTTAAAGTACTATTAGTCACATTTAAGGATGCTAATTACTTTGGCAATTCTATGTGAAGTGTAAAGTAGATCTGGCTCCAATTGACAGCTATGTGCATTAGAAGAGATAATAGCAGAACCTGCTGTATATAAAATGAATGCTTGATAGGAACAAGTTGTCGCTCCTGGGATGCTACTACAAATGAATATTCCAATCATTTCCAGATATTACATAAATTTAAAGAAAATGAAGCATCAAAAGTTTTGGATAGGACAAGACTGGGTAATACATATGATAGATCTGTTCTTTCAGCTTGCCTTTTGTTATTCAATTCAGAATCAAAATTCTAAAATGTATCATTCAGTTAATAATAGTGTAATGAGTTATTAAAAGATCACCCAACATATAAAATGCATATATAAATATGGGTAGCAGACAACCATAGCTACCATGAAGGTTGAATTGTACAACCACAGTGTGTCTGGGAAAAACTAGAGATGTAGCTTAAAGGCTATGTGCACCTCTGGTGTCAGTTTATTTTCTTCTTCTACTTGCATTTTATTCAATTTGAGCTAAAAATTTAATTTTCAATTGGTCTTTATTAAAAATGTTGAACCATTGTCTCTGTACAGCCTTGAGTTTCTCAGAATTTTCACTCTTTTCCATCAGGCAGCTCAACTGACAATTCCTTATCTCGGATGTCTGACCTCTTAAACATTCATTATAGCTCAATTATTATTTTACTAATAAGAATCTTGCTTAAATAAGTGTTTATTAGATAATCAGCACAAAGTGAAAGTACCATTCACACAGCTAGACAAACTGTTAACCCATTGTGCTCAATAATGTTGAATAAAGATTATTGAAAAAAAAAAAAAAAAAATTTAGGCCAAAATGCGTAAAATACAATAATTAAAAATAGCCCCAAAGGTGTACATAGCCTTTAAATGGGTTGTCTGTGCTCAGAGCTGAACCCGGACATACCCATATTTTCACCCATGCTCCAATGCTCTCCTTTGCCCTGCGCTGAATCGTACAGGGCAAAGGCATTTTCAGGAGATCTGGTGACATGCCGGGCTCTCCATTGGGCTGCCGGAGGCTTCCGCCCAGCACTTAGCCAGGTGAGGTCACCGGCACTGATGGGAGGGCTTTAGTGCTGCCTAAAATGGCTAGGGCAGTGCTAAATCCGGCTCATCAAAGTGGAATCGACATCACTGAATACACTGCTGTGTGGAAGCGAAAATTGCCAGAAAAAGCAAGTGAAATCTTTTTAGTTAACAATTTCTAAATTGAATACTAATAAAATGTGGCCTGATTGTTATATAAGTCACAATTGCACATAATAAGACTAAACTAATGCAAATAGTGGCATCATTAATTTCTTATTGAAACAAAAGAAAGTGAACCCTCTAGAATTGGTTGTATTTCTGCATTGATTACTAATTGAAATGTGGTCTGAATGTTATCCAATTCACAATTACAGATAAACACAATCCAACTAAACAAGTAACACACAAATGGTGGCACCATTCATGTCTTTTATTGAGCACATTGAGTAAACATCCAAGTAAAAAAAGTAAGTAACAAGAGAATCACTTACAAAAGTAATCTCTGTGCTAGTGATTTTTCCAAGCATTAAAAAAACTGGCAAAAGGTGTTTTAACAGAGATTTTCCATTTTTTGCATTTTCGTTAACTCCCTGCCTTCCGGAAACCATAACCCTTTTGCTTTTCTGTTCATTTAGCCATATGAGGGCTTGTTATATGCAGGACAAGTTTTACTTTCTAACCACAATATTTAATATTGCATATGATGTAGTGGGAAGCTGAGAAGCAGTAAAACTGATCTGTTACCTTCATTCTTTGGGTCAGTACGATTACAAAAATACCCAATTATATCTTTTTTCTTTTGTTTTAATACTAGAAAGAAATAAAAACTTTGGAAAAAATGTAATTATTCAATTTCTTTTCATTGTCATATTCTGGCTCCTATAATTTCTTTTTTTATAGTTATGTCTACAGCGCTGTGTGAGGGCTCATTTTTGTAGTGCAATCTCTAGTTTTTATTGATGCCATTTTGGAGTATGTATGATGTTCAGTTTTTATTACTTTTTGGGGGAGGTGAAATGACAAAATTGTCAAATCATCCATTTTGATTTTTTTTTCCATTATTTTCTTCACTGTACGGGATAAATACATTTATATTTTAGAAGTTTGAGTGTTTTGGGATGCAGCAATGCCTATAATGTATATTTTTATTGTTTATTTTTATTATGAGGATATTTATTATGAGTGATTATATTTTTTTAAAATATTTTTTTAAAACTTTTTTTTTTAGGTCCCCTAGAGGAGCTGAACACGCAGTTATAAGATTGCCTTTGCCATACACTAATGTGATTTAATGCATTAGTGTAAGGTAAATTTTAGTATATTCCAGTGCAGTACTGCCAGGCCAACATTGAAATATGTCTGTGATAGGCCTGGTAGCCTTGTACAGGTACCAAGGATTGGCTTTACTGTCCTCAGTCTGGAGAAGCCGTTCAAGCCCCAGGAGAGTAGTGCTCTTGGGTAAAGCCACTTCAGATGCAGTGATCACAAATGAACACAACATCTGAGGAGTTAAATGCCTGCGATCAGTGTTATCGCTGATCACAGATATTAGACCCTGGTGCCTACTTTTGAAACAACAGAAGCCTGGTAGCTATGGCGCCAGCTGTGCTCACGAGAGGTGGGTGGACTGGAAGGGGTTAATTAAGGAGATGAGATAATAAGTGCGTGTTTCAAGTCTTCTTTGTCCATTGTATAAAGACCCACAAAGTCTGATTACTGACAATTATGCTCTTCTCAAGATGCAGTGGCCAATGCTGAATGATACATTTTGGCACGTAAGGTGTACACAGTTATTATAGCGCCTCATAGGAAAACATAGCATGGGGCCACCTAATGAGTTACGGTAGAAATATATATATATATACTGTATATATTCTTTTATTAAGCAGAAAAAATATTTAACATAAAAGCACGCTCAACCTGATGTCTATGTCTGTGTAACAAAAAGTGAAACAAGTGGTTCATAAATATGGTGCTCTTCCTGAATATCATATGTTACTATGCAAGACAACTACCTTGTTGTATACAGATAGTGTTCATATAATAATTACCGAAAACATATTTTGCTATATTTCTTTCAAAACTATTAATTTAGTAATAGGAAGAAAACTCTTAGTTCTATTAGTAGATAAATGCACTTCTGGCCATTCGGGCAGTGTTCAGATTACAGAAGTGATATTAAACTATGCCAAGATGCATATTACAAAGCTGCCTTATAATCTGATTAGTCAGGTTTTCAGGGAAACATTGACATCATTTTGCATCGAGAACACAAACCCCAATGGTATTTATCTGCTAATATTCACTCTTCTAGCTTACGAGATGGAGAAGATTCGAGAATAAAGAAGAATAACTCACAAATATAACTGGAATGGGGCAAAAAATGTCTCTGAATGACTAGCTTCATTATTCTCCTGTCAGCCAACTAAACTGCACTGTTTTTATCTGTCCGGAAAAGAAATTTCATTGGGCAAAAGAAAATGAGCTGAGTATTTCAACATGAACTGCAATGCACATATCCGCTGCTGACGTGCTTGATCTGCTATGGAAAAGGGTGAACGTTTAAAGAGACCTGTCACTAGGCGGTTGAATATCTCTAAAGGCTTGAATGTACCATCACTATCAATTTGCACTTTTATGAGCTGCCTCCAATGGAAAAGTGGAAATTGCCAGTCTCCACACCATTGTCGCACTTTCGTAATTTGTATCAAAGTTGTCAATTGCGATGCTGAAAAGGAAGAAATCAGATAATAGGCAAAAATAAAAACCTAAAAATTAAAACAACTGTACTGTACATTGCTGCAAAATTAGTGGAGCAGTTGCTGATGGTAGATAAAAAGACATGCTACACATTTCAACAGCGATCACCCATCTTCATCGGGTCTGATGAAGACAGCGGACCACTGTTAAAACAGGTAGCATATTTGTTTTTTGTTTTTGTTATTGGTTTTAATAGGCACCATCTCATCAGATGCTCCTGGTGCAGTGCACAATTCTTATCGGTGTCCATCTAGGGGGCTCATTTTCTCTGATATACTTTTCCCGTCTCCCATGGTCGTGTCTGACGTTGAGCGCAGCAGCTCGGGTATCTTCAAGCAATAGAGGAGCTTCGCTTTGTACCGGTGTTGCGCTTGGCTTGCACAACTTTCTGAAGTAAAGAGATTGTATCACAGGGGTTTACCTATCTAATTGGGTGGTATCACTCTAGGGAGCTCCCCGTCTCATTGATTCTTTTACAGAACAGGGATAATTCACATAATGATGTCACAGTGCAGGAATAATGCAAACAGTGATGTCACAGTACAATGATAATTTACTCAATCTTGTCACAGTACAGGATTAAAGGGCTTCTGTCAGCAGTATTGTATCTATGAAATTGTCTGACCTGCTGCATGTGCACTTGGCAGCTGAAGACATCTTTGTTGGTCCCATGTTCATATGTTTCTGCATTGCTTAAAAAAATTACGTTTTAATACAGTATATGCAGAAGAGCCTCTAGGAGTAATGGGCTCAGCTCTCTCTGCAATGGCAACTCCCCCATTGTTCCTAGAGGCTCATTTGCATATACTAAAACCTCATTTTTCTCAGCAATACAGACACCTATGAACATGGGACCAACACAGATGTCTTCAGCTGCCAAGCGCACATGGAACAGGCCAGACAGTTTCATGGGTATAAATCTCCTGACAGATGCCCTTTAATGCACACAATGATGCCACAGGTATAGATAACAATCTTTTTAGAATTCTTCAGAATATAATAATTATAATTATACTACCTCCCTATTGGTTTAGCTGAGCTCCAATAATTTATTGGGGCTGTTACTACTTCATGCATCCGACTTACAGAGTTCCATTACAAGGCTACCTGTAATTCACATCACTGGATCTAACTCCATGGCCCTTATTAATCATGCTTTCAGAATTTTGGCTTCGAAAAGTTGACAAAGGAGAATTTTGCAACTTTTTAGGCTCACTTGTGGAAAAAAAAATTGCTACTTTTTGCCTTTTTACCCCACTAAGGCCTCTTTCATACTTGCGTTGTCCGGATCCGGCGTGTACTCCACTTGCCGGAATTACACGCCGGATCCAGAAAAACGCAAGTGTACTGAAAGCATTTGAAGACGGATCCATCTTCAAAATGCTTTCAGTGTTACTATGGCACCCAGGACGCTATTAAAGTCCTGGTTGCCATAGTAGGAGCGGGGAGCAGGAGAGCGGTATACTTACAGTCCGCGCGGCTCCCGGGGCGCTCCAGAATGACGTCAGAGCGCCGTCACTCTGGAGCGCCCCGGGAGCCGCACGGACGGTAAGTATACTGCTCCCCACTACACTTTACCATGGCTGCCAGGACTTTAGCGTCCCGGCAGCCATGGTAACCATTGAGAAACAGCTAAACGTCGGATCCGGCAATGCGCCGAAACGACGTTTAGCTTAAGGCCGGATCCGGATCAATGCCTTTCAATGGGCATTAATTCCGGATCCGGCCTTGTGTCAAGTCTTCAGGATTTTTGGCCGGAGCAAAAAGCGCAGCATGCTGCGGTATTTTTCTCTGGCCAAAAAACTTTCCGTTCCGGAACTGAAGACATCCTGATGCATCCTGAACGGATTTCACTCCATTCAGAATGCATTAGGATAAAACTGATCAGGATTCTTCCGGCATAGAGCCCCGACGACGGAACTCTATGCCGGAAGACAAGAACGCAAGTGTGAAAGAGCCCTTACTTCAGTTTTCGAAAGTGGACATGGTTAGCTATGTTAATGAGTTTCACTGAGACCTTTTTTTTAAAGAGACAGGACTTTTTTTTTCCGATCATACATAACGGAAAAAAAACATTATTTGTGCCCATAGAAATGTATTAGGAGGGAGCAAAGCAAAAGGGTTCTGTTTTGCATTCCATCGTAAAATTCCATTATATTTCCCGTTTTTAGTGGAACACTATAATGGAATTTCTAACGCTGATGCGAACCCGGACTTAATATACAGCATAGAGCTCTTTGCTGTTCCTTAAAAACATCTAAATCATTTCTAAAGTTTTTCTATCCCAGTAACAGGAATTTGTTCACTGAAAGATTCTTGAAAGCAAGTTTCAGATTATAACAATTATTAGAATATCACTAGAATACAGTACAATATAGAAATATGTACACAATACACTTGCTAACTGACATACCCCCACACACAGCATTAGGGTTAAAACCATCATCTAAACCACTCCATCATGTTGCTGAGATGTCAGTTGTTGAACTCAGTATATGTTTTACCACCAAACAAGTAAAGATCAGGTTCTTAACTGCATGGAAAAATATCTGGATGAGATATTGATTTTCGTCTTCAAATGGCTTTATTTTCTTCACATGTATATTTCAGGGAATTTCTTATTGACCTGAAAGACATTTTGAATAGGCTTGGTGAAAATATGTTGTCTTGCAAAAGCTTCAAACTGAGAATACATTAAGTGCTGTAGCAGATTGGAAAGATTTAGGGTGTCATCATAGCTAGGTTTGGGAATATCAGCAGACACTGTGAAGATTGATTGAAGTGGTATGATCATGGATGGCTCTAGAATGCATTAAGGGATGCAGAGAGCATTCATCTACTGCATGTGCTTGCTTTCTATGGAAAATAACAAACTGTGTATATGAGGGCTATATTTTCAGTTTTACCACTCGTGGTCGTTTTATCAGTTGTTGCACAGATTCAATGAATCAGCTTGAATGTCAATCATAAGATGAGTGAATCTCAAAAAAATGTTCTTTTAGTGTTATTTTTCTAAGAAGCTAATAAACAGCATTTACTATAAACTTCAGTAAAGTCCCTAAATCCAGGTTATCTATTGGAAATATATGTAAACACTAGTGTTGATCGAGCACCAAAGTGCTCGGGTGCTAGAGTGCTCGGGCCGAACACCTCGGAGTGCTTGGGTGCTCTACCGAGCACCTGTGCACGATAGAAGTCAATAGGAGAACCCGAGCATTAAACCAGGCACGCCCTGCTCTGAAGAGGGGAGGGTGTCTGGTTCGCATGAAAAGGTCAGAAATTGATGGAAACACCACTGAAATGGTTCGGGAACAGCATGGGCAGGATGTCTGGATGCATCTTGGACTCCCAGGTCGCTGCTGGGAATGATGTTGTCCGAGTAGTATGCCACTTTTACAGACTGACAATAATATGCACAAAGCCAAAGATAAAATCGATTTTAGAAGAAAAATTGTTAGAAAACAATATTTCCTATATATTTACTTGTATCTAAAGTGCAAGTGCTGACAAAAATTGCAAGGAAGAGGCACTACGATACAACCTGTATATCGCATAAAAGAGGGCATTATTCACATTGTGGTACAATTGTTCAGGTAGTGGTACTCCTACACTCATAAAGCCTATGCACTAAGTGAAAAGGCTGCCAAAAATTACAAGGAACCGGCACTCCAATACACCCTTTATTACATATAAATGAGGGTATCATACACCCTTGAAAAATTATGATTGATGGCCTGCTGGTAAGCTGACCATCTAAAAATTATATGCGAGGGCCTATAGGTGAGCTGACCCTGTAAAAGATTGTAGGTGAGGGCCTACAGTTGAGCTGACCCTGTAAAAGATTGTACGTGAGGGTCTGCAGGTGAGCTGATCCTATAACAGATTGTAGGTGAGGGCCTGATGGTGAGCTGACCCTGTAAAACATTATATTTGAGGGTCTGCAGGTGAGCTGGCCCTGTAATACATTATATGCGAGGGCCTATAGGTGATCTGACCCTGTAAAACATATGCGAGGGCCTGCAGGTGAGCTGATCCTGTAAAAGATTGTAGGTGAGGGCCTGCTGGTGAGCTGATCCTCTAAAATAATTATATGTGAGGGCCTGCAGGTGAGCTGACCCTGTAAAGCATTATATGCGAGGGCCTATAGGTGAGCTGACCCTGTAAAAGATTGTAGATGAGGGCTTGCTGGTGAGCTGACCGTCTAAAAAATTATATGTGAGGGCCTGCTGGTTAGCTGATCATATAAAAGATTGTAGGTGGGTGCCTGTTGGTGAGCTGACCCTCTAAAAAATTATATGCGAGGGCCTGCAGGTGAGCTTACCCTGTAAAACCTTACATGTGAGGGCATTATATGCGATGAATTAAGCATGTTGATATGATGGAAGAGGAAGAGGAGGGTGAGAAAAGGAAGATTCAACCATATACCCTTGTTTGTGGTGGGAGAGGTCTGTGGGAATACAGTGTATTCAGTGCATTATAAACAACACATTTAAAGTGCATTTATGTTCATGAGCTTTCCTCTGGTGGAGTCGAGAAGTTATGGTCAATACATGCCTTGTTCATTTTTATAAAAGTCAACCTGTCGGCATTTTCAGTTGACAGGCGGATACGCGTATCTGCTATAATGCCACCAGCAGCAATAAATACCCGCTCAGACAATTCGCTATAATCCACAATCCCATACTGCGGAACACCTACCCCTTGGGAAGGGAGATTTCCGCAAGGGAGTGCTCCGTTGAACAGTTGCGGGCCTGTTTGGTGTGGCCTGCCTTCTCCTTTTTGTCACCTCACTGCCTCTTCCAGCCTGTTGCGGTGCTGGGGATCCCTCCCCCTCTGTACTGCTGTCCTCACTCGGCTTTCAACCTTCCCAGGTTGGGTCAGTGACTTCATCGTCCACCACCTCCACTTCCCCACTATGCTCATCCTCCTGACTTGTTGAAATGACCACAAACTCAGTGATTGACAACTGTGTCTCATCCTCTTCATCAACCTCTTGAGACTGTAATTGCCATTGACTTATTGACAACTGTGTCTCATCATCATCCACCTCATTAAACAGTAATGTCATTCCCCTCCGTCATCTACTTGTGACTGTGGATGCTCAAAAGTTTGGGAATCAGGGCACAAGATCTGTCCCTCTTCAAGCGTGCTTTGCGAGAAGGCCAAATCAAGGAATAATGCCGAAAAGAGCTCCTTGGAATATCCGAGTGTGGGATCACTTGTTTGCCCAGACTCTCCATGGTGGGAGGAAGGAGGATCATGGTGAGAATTGGGTTGAGCAGACTATTGGCTACTGAGACTGGACGTGGTGGAAGACAGGGTGGTGCTTAAGCGACTCAACGCATTATCTGCTGCATTCCAACGGACCACCTGGTTGCACTGGTCTGACTTCAAGTGTGATGTCCTGCGCCACCCTGCAAACTGGGACGTGAAGCTAGGTATCGTGGATGATTGTTTTTTTTGTGCTCTGTCAGCAGGCACAGTTTCACCGCGCCCAGGGCCACGGCCTCTGCGTGCACCATCAGCATCACGGCCACTGCCCTGTCCCTTAATGCTCGCCTTCTTCATATTAAATGTTCTATATGCTTGAAAGTCTGTCACATGTACAGTAGCGTAGGATTTGGAAATGTATGCACAAACAAATTTAAAAAGGTATTTGGGATGTGGAAACATCACACAGGAGATATCCTGCAGAAAATATCAATGCTGTCACCAGCGGCTAATAAAAAATTACAGGGAATTTCACAGGTATTTGGGATGAGGAAATGTTATACAGGAGAGGTATCACTGGTAATGTCACTGTCCGCAGCATCTACGAAAAAAGTACACTGTATGTCACAGATACATTTTTTCAGCACACACGTTACACTGCAGATGTGGCACTGGTAATGTCACTGTCAGAAGCAGACACCGTCTATTGAAAAAGTACACTGGATGTCACAAATATTTTTGGGATGTGCACACTTTACACAGGACATGTGGCGCAGCTAATGTCACTGTTCACAGCGGACACCGTCTATGGAAAAAGTACACTGGATGTCCCAGATATTTTTTGGATGCGCATACTTTACACTGGAGATGTGTGGCAGCTAATGTCACTGTCCGCAGCAGACACCGTCTACCGAAAAAGTACAATGGATGTCACAGATATTTTTGGGATGAGTACACTTTACACTGGAGATGTGGCGCAGCTAATGTCACTTTCCGCAGCAGACACCGTCTACGGAAAAAGGACACTGGATGTCAGATATTTTTTGGGATGCGCACACTTTACATTAAAGATGTGACGCAACTAATGTCACTGTCCACAGCGGACACCGTCTACGGAAAAAGTACACTGGATGTCACAGATATTTTTGGGATGTGCACACTTTACACAGGAGATGTGGTGCAACGGCCTAACTGCAGGTTGCGCTAAAAATAGATACCATATTTTTCTCCCTATATGACACACTTAGGTGTTTGAGGAGGAAAATAAGAAGAAGAAAAAAATTGAACCAAAAGGTGTGCTTTTGTTGGGTTTTGAACTAATGGTGGTCTGTGGATGACATTATTATGGGGGATCTGTGGATGACACTGTTATGGGGGATCTGTGGATGACACTGTTCTGGAGGGGATCTGTGGATGACACTGTTATGGGGGATCTGTGGATGACACTTATGGGGGATCTGTGGACGACACTATTATGGAGGGGATCTGTGGATGACACTGTTATGGGGGGATCTTTGGATGGCACTGTTATGGGGGGGATCTGTGGATGCACTATTATGGGGGGATCTGTGGATGGCACTTTTATGGGGAGGGGTGGCACTTTTATGAGGAGGGGGATCGGTGGATGACACTGTTATGGGGAAGGGGATCTTTGGGCGACACTGTTATGGGGAGGGGGATCTGTGGACGACCATGCTATCGGGGGAACTGTGGATACACCCCAAAAAAGGCTGCAACTTTGTCACTTCATCACACAAAGGCTAATAGCCCCTTTTTGCCAACTAATACACCCCAAAAAAGGCTTCAGAACATATAACTGCACCACTGAACAGCTAATAACACTTTTTTCCTGCTAATACACCCCAAAAAAGGCTGTAATTTTGTCACTTCACCGCACAAAATCTAATAAGCCCTTTACTTTATTTTTTACTAATACATCTGAAAAAAGGCTTCAGAACATATAACTGCACCACTGATCAGTTAATAACACTTTTTTGTCCTCAAATACACCCCAAAAAAGGCTGTATTTTGTCACTTCACCGCACAATGGCAAATAAGCCTTTTTTCCCCACTGATACACCACAAAAAAGGCTTTAAAACATATAACTGCACCACTGACCAGTTAATAAGACTTTTATTTTCCACTAACACACCCAAAAAAAGGCTGTAATTTTGTCACTTCTCCTCACAACGGCTAACAAGCCTTTTGTCCCACTAATACACTGCAAAAAGCTTTAGAACATATAACTGCACAGCTGAACTTCTCATAACACTTTTTTCCATTATTACACCCTAAAAAAGGCTGCAATTTTGTTACTTCACTGCACAACGGCAAATACTCCCTTTTGTTCCACTAATTCAACACAAAAAGGCCTTAAAATATATAACTGCACCGCTGAACGGCTAATAAGATTTTTTTTTCACTAATACACCCCAAAAAAGGTAGTAATTTTGTCACTTCACCGAACAACGGCTAACAAGCCTTTTTACACAACAAAAATGCTTTAGAGCATATAACTGCACCGCTGAATGGCAAATGAGCCCTTTTTTCCCACTAATACACCCCAAAAAAGGCTTCAGAACATATAACTGCACCGCTGAACGGCTAATAATACTTTTTTTTTTCAGCCAAAAAAAAGGCAGTCATTTTGTCACTTCACCGAACAACGGCTAACAAGCCTTTTTTTCCACTAATACACCACAAAAAAGGCTTTAAACCTATAACTGCCCAGCCTAACGGCTAATAAGCCCTTTTTTATTCCATTAATACACCACAAAAAATGTTTTAGAACATATAACTGCACCGCACAACGGCTAATAAGACGTACAAATATTTCCTAGTAATGCACACTGTTAATGGTTGTATCACACAGCACTTGCACCCCAATAACAAGCTAGGTTTCCTGGAATTACAGAGGTATCATCTATAATTATGAGCGGCAGGGGTCATATTCGAATTTGCGATATTTAGGAAATATTTTGTAGAATATTTGTTGAATATTCGCAAATTCGAATATTCGTTATATTATGCTTTTTTTTAAAAACAAATCGGCAATGTAATGATTGTGTAATATGCGAATATTGCGCGATCAATACAGGCGTAGGTCAAAAATGAATATATAGCATTATAGAAGATTGTGCTATATATTCATTTTTTAGAATATTTGTTATTTTTTTCCATCTGAAGTTATGATTCCTCCCTGCTTAAGTTGCTTGTCAAGAATATTAGAAATATTAGTAAATTCTCAAAGTTGCAATATTTGCGATAAATATTTGTAATTCGAATATTCTCGCTCATTACTAATCATCTATTGCAAACCTAAAAACAGCACTATAATGGCAATTTGGATCCCCAGTCAGTGCAGCACTGCAGCAAGGTGTAATAGGATTACTCCTATTACCCAGGCTGTACACTCCCCTATTGGACCCTGTTCTCCTTTTTATAGTGTGGAATAATTCCTCCCTACCCTTTCTCTACACTTCGGCTACATGCACACAACCATATGTGTTTTGCTGTCCGCAAATGGTGGATCGGCAAAAAAAAAAAAAACTGATGACATCCGTATGCCATCCTTTTTTTGCTGATCCATTGTAACAATGCCTAAAACGGACAATAATAGGACATGTTCTATTTTTCTGCGGGGCTACGGATTTTTTGCCGACCCATTGAAATGAATGGGTCCGCATCCTATCCGAAAAAAAAAACATCGGAACGGACACGGAAACAAACAACGTTGATGTGCTGCATGTACCCTTCTAATGAACTTCTATTCAGCCCAAAAATCGTTTTAAAGTATTTTCTACCACTGTCCCTAGTGCCTGCTGACGTCTCTCCCTGCACTAAGTACACTGGAAAATGGCTGAATCCAATATGGCTGAGGTTATTTATAGGGCTATGACATTACAGCGGCTGGCTGCTGTTTGGCTGCATGCATGGCTTTTTGGGTGATCCCTCATTCCCAGAGTTCTTTGCTCAATGTCCTAACACGTGCAGTAGACATTTTAGAAAAAAAAATGTGATTTGTTACCACGAAGCGTGAGGAAATTCTGATTTGGCGTGAATCAAATATTTCCTGAAATTCGGATCAAATTCCACTTTGTCAACTTCAATTCACTCATCTCTATTCATCATAGGAGCAGAAAACCAAACATGATGTTGTGGTGAATCCATCACATAGTGGGCAGCAACAGCACCTGATGGAAACCAATGATATATAGCGGTCTCCTTTGGATTTTATTGTGGAGTCCATTATTTTGACAGGAAGAAGAGCATGCAGCAGTCTTCCCATCAAATATGAAAGTAATCTGCAGTGAAGGTTCCAGAAGGAGATGAGAACACAGCATCAGCTAGTCTACTGGTTTAGTTTGACCATAAATACCCATTTCTGTATGATTCAATGGTATGTATCTATTAGCAAGGGTTCCAGCTGGCATAACTTAAAGGGAACCTGTCACCAGTTTTATGGTGTCCTAACTAAGGGCAACATAAATAAGTGACTGATTCTCTAAGCAAAATGCTGGGTCACTTTCTTTAATTGACCCAGTCAATCTGCCAACATCTTGTATTGAAAAGCTCCAGCTGATAATGATGAGTCATGAATATTCATGAGCTCCTGACTCTCCCCGCCTACCTGCTGCTGAATGACAGTTTGTTTCCATAGGAATCAGCAGCAGGTGGGCAGGGGAGTGGCTATAGCTCTGAATTAAATATACGCCGGACTCAATGACATCACGCTGGACTCAAATCAGCTCATTAGCATGCAGCATGCAGCATATTTGTGTGTATATTATGAGGTAACCATCTGTCACACCAGTAAGTGAATACATCTAAGGCACTTTTTAGTAGTTAATGATTGTATATAATTATTGTATATAATTAGTTAGATTATAATCAAATATCCACATGACAGGTTCCCTTTAAAGGAGTATTCCCATCTGACACAATGGGGGATATGCCCCCATTGTCTGAAAGGTGCGAGTTCATCAAGAAATGTGCGGGGAAGGTGGCCACCACCAAGTGCTCTTCTAGTAGTAGTAAATGCCCCCGCTCCCACTCATTTCACTCAGCTATTTTCGGCAGCCCCATAGAAATGAATGAAGGGAGGCTGCGCATGCACAGTGCTCCCTCCATAACTTTCGGGCTCCATTATCGGTGTATCTCTGGGTCCCAGAGGTGAGACCCGCACCTATCAGAAAATGGGGGCATATCCTAATAAGTTTTCAGATATTATGTTTCTTCATAGAGTAGATGAGAAAAAATGTAAGATCAGATAATGCTGCTGTCAAAGCCAATCCTGAGTGCAATACTTCTACACAAAGACTACATATTACTAATGTGACTATAAATGTGACTGTACAAGAAACCGTGTAACTAAACATCCATTTAAATATTCTGTGTATGTTGCATTTTTACAATGAGTTTGTTCATGGGATGGGATTTTTTCTCTGTGAGATATTAGTCACTGAACTGGTTAATCATCCACCAGTGTATGCCATAATTTCCTGACGCTCTTGATTGTCCTTGGTTTATGCAGATGACTGTCAATGCTTACCCTTGTTAAAAACACCATTATTTATTTCCCATAATACACCGCATTCTCATTTGTATATATGAAAACCTATGTCCATTTATCCCAAATTGCAACATTGCTTTTCTTTACTGCACTGAATCAAAATGCATTAATTAGCATAAGTGGCTGATGCTCCCTAATTAAGACTCTAGCTATGCAAACAAGAAAACCTATTATTCATAAAATATTCATTCAAAACACACTAGCGCGTGTGAGCAAACAAAAAAAAAACAAAAAACATACAACAATTCATTACTCAAAGCATTTTCACATCATTAAAAAAAAAAAAAAAAACTATCTCCTGCTGTTATCTGTAATGTGCAGTCTGGCTGAGGTTGAATTAGATAGGCAGTAATTGGAAATGGCCAACCGAGGGTTTCAGTAAAAACTTTGCTTCATTTACATTGATCCAAAGTTGATCAGAAGAAATCAGTCTGCTATGTATGTGACTATAAGCCTAGAACTCTGTAGACAATGAGAAAGTCTCATGCTGCCATTTCTTATGTGTGTGTGTGTGTGTATATATATATATATATATATATATATACACACACATACAGGGAGTGCAGAATTATTAGGCAAGTTGTATTTTTGAGGATTAATTTTATTATTGAACAACAACCATGTTCTCAATGAACCCAAAAAACTCATTAATATCAAAGCTGAATATTTTTGGAAGTACAAACCGGATTCCCAAAAAGTTGGGACACTATACAAATCGTGAATAAAAACTGAATGCAATGATGTGGATGTGCCAACTTCTAATATTTTATTCAGAATAGAACATAAATCACGGAACAAAAGTTTAAACTGAGAAAATGTACCATTTTAAGGGAAAAATATGTTAAATCAGAACTTCATGGTGTCAACAAATCCCCAAAAAGTTGGGACAAGGCCATTTTCACCACTGTGTGGCATCTCCCCTTCTTCTTACAACACTCAACAGACGTCTGGGGACCGAGGAGACCAGTTTCTCAAGTTTAGAAATAGGAATGCTCTCCCATTCTTGTCTAATACAGGCCTCTAACTGTTCAATCGTCTTGGGCCTTCTTTGTTGCACCTTCCTCTTTATGATGCGCCAAATGTTCTCTATAGGTGAAAGATCTGGACTGCAGACTGGCCATTTCAGTACCTGGATCCTTCTCCTACGCAGCCATGATGTTGTGATTGATGCAGAATGTGGTCTGGCATTATCTTGTTGAAAAATGCACGGTCTTCCCTGAAAGAGATGACGTCTGGATGGGAGCATATGTTGTTCTAGAACCTGAATATATTTTTCTGCATTGATGGTGCCTTTCCAGACATGCAAGCTGCCCATGCCACACGCACTCATGCAACCCCATACCATCAGAGATGCAGGCTTCTGAACTGAGTATTGATAACAACTTGGGTTGTCCTTGTCCTCTTTGGTCCGGATGACATGGCGTCCTAGATTTCCAAAAAGAACTTCGAATCGTGACTCGTCTGACCACAGAACAGTCTTCCATTTTGCCACACTTCATTTTAAATGTTCCCTGGCCCAGTGAAAACGCCTGAGCTTGTGGATTTGATTAGAAATGGCTTCTTCTTTGCACTGTAGAGTTTCAGCTGGCAATGGCGGATGGCACAGTGGATTGTGTTCACTGACAATGGTTTCTGGAAGTATTCCTGAGCCCATTCTGTGATTTTCTTTACAGTAACATTCCTGTTTGTGGTGCAGTTTCGTTTAAGGGCCCGAAGATCACGGGCATCCAGTATGGTTTTACGGCCTTGACCCTTACGCACAGAGATTGTTACAGATTCTCAGAATCTTCGGATGATGTTATGCACAGTTGATGATGATAGATGCAAAGTCTTTGAAATTTTTCACTGGGTAACACCTTTCTGATATTGCTCCACTATCTTTCTGCGCAACATTGTGGGAATTGGTGATCCTCTACCCATCTTGGCTTCTGAGAGACACTGCCATTCTGAGAAGCTGTTTGTATACCCAATCATGTTGCCAATTGACCTAATTAGTGTTAATTGGTCTTCCAGCTCTTCGTTATGCTCAAATTTACTTTTTCCAGCCTCTTATTGCTACTTGTCCCAACTTTTTGGGGATTTGTTGACACCGTGAAAATTTGAATCAACGCATTTTTCCTTTAAAGCGATACATTTACGCGGATTAAACGTTTGATCTGTCATCTACGTTCTATTACAAATAAAATATTGACATTTGCCATCTCCACATCATTGCATTCAGTTTTTATTAACAATTTGTTTAGTGTCCCAACTTTTTTGGAATCCGGCTTGTAGTTTTTAGTTTGTTTTTAGTTTTAGCTATTTTAGGGGGATATCTGTGTGTGCAGGTGACTATTACTGTGCATAATTATTAGGCAACTTAACAAAAAACAAATATATACCCATTTCAATTATTTATTTTTACCAGTGAAACCAATATAACATCTCAACATTCACAAATATACATTTCTGACATTCAAAAACAAAACAAAAACAAATCAATGACCAATATAGCCACCTTTCTTTGCAAGGACACTCAAAAGCCTGCCATCCATGGATTCTGTCAGTGTTTTGATCTGTTCACCATCAACATTGCGTGCAGCAGCAACCACAGCCTCCCAGACACTGTTCAGAGAGGTGTACTGTTTTCCCTCCTTGTAAATCTCACATTTGATGATGGACTACAGGTTCTCAATGGGGTTCAGATCAGGTGAACAAGGAGGCCATGTCATTAGATTTTCTTCTTTTATACCCTTTCTTGCCAGCCACGCTGTGGAGTACTCGGACGCGTGTGATGGAGCATTGTCATGCATGAAAATCATGTTTTTCTTGAAGGATGCAGACGTCTTCCTGTACCACTGCTTGAAGAAGGTGTCTTCCAGAAACTGGCAGTAGGACTGGGAGTTGAGCTTGACTCCATCCTCAACCCAAAAAGGCCCCACAAGCTCATCTTTGATGATACCAGCCCAAACCAGTACTCCACCTCCACCTTGCTGGCGTCTGAGTCGGACTGGAGCTCTCTGCCCTTTACCAATCCAGCCACAGGCCCATCCATCTGGCCCATCAAGACTCACTCTCATTTCATCAGTCCATAAAACCTAAGAAAAATCAGTCTTGAGATATTTCTTGGCCCAGTCTTGACGTTTCAGCTTGTGTGTCTTGTTCAGTGGTGGTCGTCTTTCAGCCTTTCTTACCTTGGCCATGTCTCTGAGTATTGCACACCTTGTGCTTTTGGGCACTCCAGTGATGTTGCAGCTCTGAAATATGGCCAAACTGGTGGCAAGTGGCATCTTGGCAGCTGCACGCTTGACTTTTCTCAGTTCATGGGCAGTTATTTTGCGCCTTGGTTTTTCCACACGCTTCTTGCGACCCTGTTGACTATTTTGAATGAAACGCTTGATTGTTCGATGATCACGCTTCAGAAGCTTTGCAATTTTAAGAGTTCTGCATCCCTCTGCAAGATATCTCACTATTTTTGACTTTTCTGAGCCTGTCAAGTCCTTCTTTTGACCCATTTTGCCAAAGGAAAGGAAGTTGCCTAATAATTATGCACACCTGATATAGGGTGTTGATGTCATTAGACCACACCCCTTCTCATTACAGAGATGCACATCACCTTGGAGTAAGATAACATGCATAAAGAGGATGATGTGGTCAAAATACTCATTTGCCTAATAATTCTGCACTCCCTGTATATATATACAGTACAGACCAAAAGTTTGGACACACCTTCTCATTCAAAGAGTTTTCTTTATTTTCATGACTATGAAAATTGTAGATTCACACTGAAGGCATCAAAACTATAAATTAACACATGTGGAATTATATACAGTGGAATGCAAAAGTTTGGGCAACCTTGTTAATCGTCATGATTTTCCTGTATAAATCTTTGGTTTTTATCATACAATAATGTCAGTTAAATATATCATATAGGAGACACACACAGTGATATTTGAGAAGTGAAATGAAGTTTATTGGATTTACAGAAAGTGTGCTATAATTGTTTAAACAAAATTAGGCAGGTGCATACATTTGGGCACCACAAAAAATAAATAAAATCAATATTTAGTAGATCCTCCTTTTGCAGAAATTAAAGCCTCTAAACACTTCCTGTAGGTTCCAACGAGAGTCTGGATTCTGGTTGAAGGTGTTTTGGACCATTCCTCTTTACAAAACATCTTTAGTTCATTCAGGTTTGATGGCTTCCGAGCATGGACAGCTCTCTTTAAGTCACACCACAGATTTTCAATTATATTCAGGTCTGGGGACTGAGATGGCCATTCCAGAACGTTGTACTTGTTCCTCTGCATAAATGCCTTAGTGGATTTTGAGCAGTGTTTAGGGTCGTTGTCTTGTTGAAAGATCCAGCCCCAGCGCAGCTTCAGCTTTGTCACTGATTCCTGGACATTGGTCTCCAGAATCTGCTGATACTGAGTGGAATCCATGCGTCCCTCAACTTTGACAAGATTCCCAGTCCCTGCACTGGCCCCACAGCCCCACATCATGATGGAACCACCACCATATTTTACTGTAGGTAGCAGGTGTTTTTCTTGGAATGCTGTGGTTTTTTTCCTCCATGCATAACGCTCCAAATAACTAAATTTTTGTTTCATCAGTCCACAGCACCTTATTCCAAAATGAAGCTGGCTTGTCCAAATGTGCTTTAGCCCACCTCAAGCGGAACTTTTTGTGCTGTGGGCGGAGAAAAGGCTTCCTCTGCATCACTCTTGCCTACAGCATCTCCTTGTGTAAAGTGCGCCGAATGGTTGAACGATGCACAGTGACTCCATCTGCAGCAAGATGATGTTGTAGGTCTTTGGTGTTGGTCTGTGGGTTGACTCTGACTGTTCTCACCATTCGTCGCTTCTGTCTATCCGAGATTTTTCTTGGTCTGCCACTTCGAGCCTTCACTTGAACTGAGCCTGTGGTCTTCCATTTCCTCAATATGTTCCTAACTATGGAAACAGACAGCTGGAATCTCTGAGACAGCTTTCTGTATCCTTCCCCTAAACCATGATGGTGAACAATATTTGTTTTCAGGTCATTTGAGAGTTGTTTTGAGACCCCCATGTTGCTACTCTTCAGAGAAAATTAAAAGAGAAGGGAAACTTACAATTGACCCCCTTAAATACTCTTTCTCATAATTGGATTCACCTGTATATGTAGGTCAGGGGTCACTGAGCTTACCAAGTGAATTTGAATTCCAATAATTAGTTCTAAAGGTTTTGGAATAAATAAAATGACAACAGTGCCCAAATTTATGCACCTGCCTTGGAAGACCATTTCAGGTGACTATCTCTTGAAGCTCATCAAGAGAATGCCAAGAGTGTGCAAAGCAGTAATCAAAGCAAAAGGTGGCTACTTTGAAGTACCTAGAATATGACATATTTTCAGTTGTTTCATGCTTTTTTGATAAGTATATAATTCCACGTGTGTTAATTCATAGTTTTGATGCCTTGAGTGTGAATCTACAATTTTTATAGTCATGAAAATAAAGAAAACTCTTTGAATGAGAAGGTGTGTCCAAACTTTTGGTCTGTACTGTATACCAAAAATAAAAAGGCCAAGGTAGCACTCAATTATCCGTGAAAAACAGTGGGTGTTTTATTAACCTATGTGGTAACAGCAACGTTTCAGCTCACTCCATGGAGCTTTTGTCAATCCATTATACATAGTGCAAAGTCAAGTGCTTATATAGCATACATGATTAACATAATTATACATCAATATCCATAAAAACAGTGTTTAAAACATTATACAAAAAGTGTACATGATTTTATACTCAGTGGAAACAGACAATGGATCATAAAATGCTATGTGCCAATGTTGTGTACATAAATTCATATGTTTTCAGTACATATCATAAAAAAAACTTTCATTAATCAATATCGCATCCTAGGTGTACATGATTGTGTTAATTAAAAACAAGTAGCTCATTTAATCAAAAGTTCTCACATGCAGCTTGAGACGGCAGGACCTGGTCGGCATCCGAGATTTCGTATTGCGCAGACGTAGAGTACTTCTCATCCCGCGGGAATAGCCTATCGCATAGAGAACATAGGCGCCCACAACCAAGATGGCGACCTAGCACTAAGTGTCAACTGAGCATGCTCCAGCCCATAGTAAGGTGGATGCAATCTGCCGATCACATGACACAGTCACATGACCTTATGAAGAATTCAAGATATACCGCGGCACTCTCTTTTCTTCAGCAATTCAATGTTTATACACCAATTCTAAGCGACGCTTTCTCAAGCAATATACAAAATGAATAAGGTGCAGTATTTAAACCCTTAGGATCCAATCCCATAATGCAATTAGACCCCTCCCCCTTCATTGTAACACAGCATAAGATGCATTTATAATAAAATCATATACATTATAAACATTGAAAATGCTTACATTAGTTGAAGAATCCGGTGGGCATAAATCCCCTCTAATGGTCCCGATCGCCTCTATAAATCATGCGATGCACACACTAGATCCAGCGTCCCTCATGGTTCAGTGCCCATGCATGCCGGATGTGTATGTATCCCACGTCTGTACGGTAGCCAACCGCCTGCGCAGTACTTCTCTTCCGAGCCTTCGGGTGCATTTGTGTATTACATCCCTATGGCAACTGTGCGCCTGCGCAGTTCTTCCAACCGAAGCCGCTCATATTCAGGAAAACTAACCATATCCTCCCTGCGCATGCTCCGCTTGCCGCTCACTTTGCAATTGTATCACCAATCATATTCTATTTCTATAACAGAACGTCCATTTCTTCCAGGTACTGGGTTCGCAATAAAGGTCGGGTCGAAGTGATATGACTACTCAAATCCTTATGAAAACAAATATCCATAAATAATACAGTGTCTCCATTTGTTACCCTTCATCTATCGGCTTTATAGGGAATATAATCCCACTTACACCTGCGCCACTTCAGGCCATATATTACAACTATTGGTTGGCGCTCCTCCACTCACACATCGTTTAAAGGGGGGTATGTGTATCCTCGCCTCAAATTTAAAGGAGGTATTCCCCAACCATATATCAAAACCTATCAGGTAGTGGTGCGACAACTCCCTGGTGAAGGAAGAACCGCACTCTCCTCTCTGATGGATACCATTCACACCGATGGCGGGTGACACCACCCACACAAGTGAGAAGTGTCCCCAATCCATCTATGTCAAACAACCTTGATGGTTAAATAGGGTGCTCATGTTACCTCACACCATCTCACATATTTCAACCCTATTTAACCACGGGGTACTTACAGACTGTTACCTGACATCGCGGGCACCACCACTACATAATCGCACTGTTGTGCTGTTGCACTTTTCTCTTTTTTTTTACAGTCACATGACCGCCATTCGCACACTGGGACAATCCATACTGCAATATTTATTTAATAATTACTTAAGGAAGGGAATCAAACAATAGTATAAGTCGGGCTAGTCCCGTCCCGCCATTATCACCCACTAGAGCTTAATCCCATAACCTTGTATAACAATAATTCAGATGATAAACTCACCATATATAGTAGTCTACTTATCTTGAGCAGTCACATACTCATGTTCGGGGACAGCGTGTCCTATTGGGATTATGGGACGCTGCCGTCGCCGTAAAACAACTTTGCATCCCAGTCCCTATCCTGAAACACTCAATCACAAGATTCAATCATACGCAAACTATATAATGCCCTATGGGCGCAATGAGCACAGGCATATGGCCTCCAAAAGGGTGTCAATGTCCAGTGTGCCAAAGACCCCAAATTATTCAAAAAATTGTGCATGGTCTAGTCATGATTGTGGCGTCATATGTCTCAATGTAGTTACATGCATACAGCATTATAAAAAACTGAAAAATGACACGTGTCCATAGATGCCTGTCTGTTCCTGCTGTCTCATAGCTTTCAAGGAGGTAATTCATTGTTGTAAATATTTGCATATCCATCTGTATAAAAACAAAAAAAGTAAAAAATGAATAAATTAATAGAATAAATCAAATAGTTGCACATGCATTAAGCCTATACAAGAGAGATCAAGAGACAGAATTCATCAGAACAAAGGAAAGGAAAAGGAAGAGACAGAGCAGCAGATAGGGAGGAAAAGGAGGAGGAGCAGGCAGAACTTACAGTGCACAGGAGGCAAAAAGAAAACTGCTAATGTATCTGGAAAGAGGGATCCACCATGGACAGTCACATCTGGCGCGCCCAGGACGCTGGCACATGGCTCCACAGTGTGGGCTCTTTTTTACGTGTCCTCTGCTGACAATAGTATTGCCATCTGCAACCTATTTCTGTCAACGCATAAGTCGTGGTAAGCCCAACACTCACCTAAGGACAACTGCCTTAAGAAGGCACCTGGCCTCCCATCACCAAGTCCAGTGGGAGCAACAGAATCAGAACCCACAAAGACACACTCCTTGTGCTCCACATCCTACCTCTTCTCCTTAACCTTTTCCTCTTTCCTCCCATTTGTCCTCCACTACACCTTCCACCATGCCGTTGTTGCGTTCATCTGGCAAAAGGCAGGCATCCGTGGCCCAAATGTTCAAGCAAAAATAGATGATGGCGCCTGATAACAAACGGCTGACCGCTGGCTTGTCTGAACTGCTAGCCCACCGACTAATGCCATATAAACTTGCACACCGCAATGGAAGGTCCCCAAAAGGAAATATTTCTCCCAGAACGGCATCACAAAGCTATATGGCCACATTCAGCCGCAAGTGAATGTATCTCTGGCACACAGTGTCGATGTCAAGATACATCTGACCACAGACACGTGGTCTAGCAAACAAGGACAGGGAAGGTACATAACTTTTACTGCCCACTCGGTGAACTTTCTGACAGCCATCAAGCATGCAACCCGTGGCACCCGTGTTACCGCTATGGATTGCATGCAGGCCTGCCTTTTCTTCTCCTCCTCCTACTCCATCCTCCATCTCCTCCTCAGCTGACTCCTTTTCAACTGCTACCGCCTCTTCTGCTGCACCCCCAAGCTCCCCAGGACCTATTTGACATGCTAGGTGAGACGTTGCCATGCTGTGCTGCGGCTTTGCTGCGGCTGTTGTGCCTGAAAGCCAATTGGTCCTGCACTCCTTTCAGCTTTGCGGTCACAGGCCGAACAGTGGCTAACCCCGCTCAATTTGACAGTTAGTAAAGTGGTGTGTGACAACGGTGCCAATCTGCTTAGCGCGCTGAAACATGAGAAAATGAAACATGTGCCGTGCATGGCACACGTCCTGAACTTAGTCGTGCAGCGATGGATTGCCAAATACCGTGGGGTCCAGGACGTCTTGCAGCAGGCCAGGAAAATCTCTGTCCATTTTAAAAGATCTTACACGGCAATGGCTTGCCTTGCTGACATTCAGCGGCGACATCATCTGCCCGTCAGACGCTTGATTTGTGACTGCCCGACGCGATGGAACTCCACCTTGCATATGCTTGATAGGCTGCTTCAGCAAAAATGTGCAGTTAATGACTAAGTGTACGAACTCTGTGGCAGGACAGTTTCTGGGGAGATTTTTTTCACTGTGCCAGTGGCTGCTCATGCTCAATGCATGTAGACTTCTGCGGCCATTTGTGGAGATCAGGGCACCATCAGTGACATCGTACCTTACACCTTCTTTCTGAAGTGTGTATTGCATCATGTAATTGATCAAGCCGTCGAGGAGCAGGAAGATGAGGAAGTCGCATTGCTGGATTAATTCTCAGGGGGGCTACTTCATCTGATACAAGTCAACAGGAGTCTGAAGAGGAGTCGGAGGAGCATGGTGCCAGGGCGGAGGAGGAGGAGGAGGAGCAAGAAGAGCATGCTTTAAACTTTTCTGGGATCCTTGGTGTTGTCTGTGGCTGGGGGGAGGAGACCGAAGATGACATTATCCTGGATGATGAGCAGAAGCAAGGCCACTCAACCGCTTCCAGTCACCGCTTCCAGTTTAGTGCAAATGGGGGGCCTTCATGCTCCAGTGTTTGAAGAGGGACCCCCGTGTAAAAATTATAAAGGGCAAGGACCAGTACTGGGTGGCAATGAACTTAGACCCCTGGTACAAAAACAAAATGGCGAGCATGTTACCAACATCACAGAATGCTGTCGAAATGCAGCACTTCCAGGCCTTTGAGAAATGTTACATTCTGCTTTTGCGTGCACTGGCATAGGAATTTTCACTCACAGAAAACCAGTTGCGGGTACCAATCCAACAGCGCATGCAAGAAGAGGGCGGTTTAAAGATATTTTGGTCACTAAGGATTTGAGATCATTCTTGCATCCAACCCATCGACAGCCGCCATCCATATCGATCCTTTGGGAATGCCTAGACCGACAGGTGTCCGACTACATTGGGTTAACGGCCGATGTGGACGCTCTGAGAAGTGAGGAACCCCTGGACTACTGGGTGTGCATGCTTGATCTGTGGCCAGAGCTGGCACAATTTTCCATGGAACTCTTGGCTTGCCCCTCGTCCAGTGTTCTGTCCGAAAGGATGTTGAGCGCAGCAGAGGGGATTGTGACTGATAAGTGCACTCGCCTAGCTCACGACAGTGTGGACTACCTCACATTTCTAAAAATGAATGAGGCCTGGATCTCAGAGGAATTCAACACATGTGATGATTCGACCACGTTTAATTGAATTTCCTTATGACAGCTCACAAATATCCGCCCGCACCCAGAACAAATAAAGGTCCCTATCTTAGGTAAATACAGCAACATAAAAGTCCTTTTCTGTCCAGAGGAATTCAACACCTCTGACGACTGCATATTTCAACTATTATCATTTGTGTTTTTTTCAAGAGGGGGGATTTCCATGTTTTTAATGCAATTTAATATTTTGTGTTCTTTTAAACATATGTATTTGACCTCTATTTGTACTGGCCTTCAGTAAAATTGATATCCATTGACCATCTAATAGACCTCCAGCCACATACTTACTTGTTCTTTTATGTACGCTGAATGCATAATTTTGGGGCCTGTAGTACATTGGCCTGCTGGAAAATTGATATCCAATGACCGTGTAATCTACCACCAGCCATATATTTACTTGTTCTTTTATGTAAGCTGAATGCATAATATTTGGAACCTGTAGTCCACTGGCCTGCTGGAAAATTGATTTCCAATGACCGTGTAATCTACCTCATGCCACATACTTACTTGTTCTTTTATGTACGCTTTATGCATAATTTATGGAGCCTGTAGTACACTGGCCTGCTGGAAAATTGATATCCAATGACCGTGTAATCTACCTCCAGCCACATACTTAATTGTTCTTTTCTGTACGGTGAATGAATAATTGTTGCGGCCTCGGAGGAATTCAACACCAGTGACGACCACATGTCTTTGAATTTCAACTATTATCATTAGGGGTTTAGGGGTTTCGTTAGCCATGTTTTTAGTCCAATTTTATACTTTTAGTTTATTTAAACATATGCATTTGACCTCTATTTGTACTGGTTTGCAGTAAAATTGATGTCCATTGACCGTGTAATATACCTCTGGCCACATAATCACTTTATCTTTGCTGTCAGGTGAATGCCTAATGTTTGGGGCCTGTAGTCCAGTGGCCTACAGTAAAAATTTTATCCATTCACCGCATAATGTACCTTGAGCCACATAATCAGAATTTCTTATATTTCAGGTAAATTCCTAATTTTTAAGGCCCATACTCCCGTGGCCTTAAATAAAAAAATTCTAGGCTCCAGCAGGGCACATTTCAGAGAATTTCCCTTTAAGACGCATAAAAATGTCCCCTGATTAAGATACATATTTTTGTTGGAATTTTTGTCATTGATCCCCCTCTAGTATGTCACTATCCTTGTTGTGGGACTAATTGTACACTTCTACTAAGTATTTGTAGTATGTGGCTGCAAATATGAGCTGAGGGTTTTTCAGGTTCGTTTGCCATTAAAGTGAATGTGGCGTACCGCGAACATTTCATCACGTTTGCGTGATTGCATTGGCAAACTGTCGCGGCGGATGTTCGTCTATCACTATTAGAGACCTAAAAGTCCTTTTAAGAACTATAGTTGTATCTGGCAGCAATATATATTTTTAGTGCAACCTGCGCAAAATAGCTTGCAATTGTTTAGCCGCTGCAGACAGCGACATTATCCGCGCTACATCTCCTGTGCAATGTGTGCGCAGCCTAAAAATATCTGTGACATCCAGTGGACTTTTTCCATAGATGATGTCCGCTGCGGACAGTTACATTACCTGCGCTACATCTCCTGTATAACGTTTGCATATCAGAAATATCAGTGACATTCAGTCTAATTTTTTATTTTTTTTTAACAAATCTTTATTTAAGATTTTCATCAGTTGAGAGAAAAGACATTAATAAGGTGCATCAAATAATAATAATATAACATAACAAAGAAGTACATCCTGGGTCTAATACAGGTCTCACATGGTACATATTTAAGATCATATGAATAGGTAAGTAATAAACGTATAAAAGTGGCATGTAAATTACAATCACAAGAAATAAAGAAAAAAGCTATTATTTTTAAGAGCAGATCCACATTGATTAAAGAAATGGGTGTGAACATACAAGAATATACATAACCTGTTCAATATAATGATTGATTGGCTGGATAGCAAACCAATAAATAATACACCACATCAGTATATTGCCATTCCCTCGTAGAGAGGGCATGGCATTACATGGAAACCGGCAATTGTTAACTCTTGTTAGCAGGAATTGGTGCTAGTTGAGTTGTTAGGACATTTGAACAATCCTCCTGTCACTTCAACCATGGAGCCCATATTCGCAGACGTTTGTCATGGGACAAAGATTCCCAACTAGACATCTCTTCCAACAGTCGGATCTCCTGGACTTTATTTATCCAATCTGCTATCCCCGGTATTTTGTTGGTGAGCCAAAACATTGGAATAAGGAGTTTTGCTGCAGCTATTAGGGAGGACAGCAAGGAATGTTTGGTAAGTATACATTTTTCACTGGGCAAGTTTAGCAGAACTACCAAGGGGGTAAGTGGTGACGAGGGGGGCATGATGTCTAGGATATAATTAGAAATCATATCCCAGAATGGGGATATCAAGGGACAGGTCCACCAGATATGGATTAGAGTGCCTGTATATCCTCTACATCTCCAGCATTGATCTGAATGTGAGGGGTCCATGGCATGAAGTTTTGCAGGTGTATTATACCACCTGGTCACCAATTTATAAGCATTCTCTTGGATCCTGATACATCTAGAGTATCCATGAGAGTGACATAAGATCCTATCTACTGTACTATCATCAAAGGTGGTGCTCAAATCTTTTTCCCACTGTGAAATAAACCAGGGTCTATAAGGGCCTACCTCATCCAATAATTTGTTATATATCTTAGATATGCATCCTTTTTTGCCCGTATGTTGTAGTAACATTGAGTCGTACCAAGTGGGATCAAGTTTATTAGGAGTACAAGCTAAGTATTTAGTACAGACTCTCAAAAACTGTGAATAATGTATGGGTGACCATGGGATATGAGGGAAACTTGTTTTCAAGCTTTGAATAGAAGGGACTATCCGTTTTTTTAAGACATCTCCTATTGCCACAGAACCCAACGCCCTCCAAAGGCCCAGATCATCTTGAAAACCCTGTACTACCAAGTATGGGACATAGCAAGTGGAGGTGAACGGAGAAAGGCAAGGGGGAGAGCACAAAAGTGGTGATAATTTAAACCATGTGTGCATAACTCCCTTCAGGGGGTTTAGACCTGTCTTACCCAAATTGTCATTCATTGTTAATTTTGGGTCCCATAAGGTCGCTACACCCTCCGGACCTAATAGACTTCTAGCTAACCTGCAACCCAGTTTGGCGTTCATAGGGTTGCTAATTCCGGAGTGTAATCTGAGCTGAACAGCTCTATAATATGCAGCCACATCAGGGAGGCCGAAACCACCTTTAAATATGGGTTTGGTGAGAACCCTATACGCCAACCTGGGTCTGCAGCCGCCCCACACAAATGAGGAGTAAAGACTACGTACTCGTGCCAGAAAGGACTTGGGTAAGGGTATAGGCAAGGTCTGTAAAGTATACAGCAATTTAGGCAGAATATAGGTTTTTAATAGCCAAGACAGAAAGGGGATCTTTATTTCAGCTAATTGCTGTTTCATACTGGTAAGTAGTGGCGAGTAATTCTGGTGGAACAATTGGCCAGGGTCTTTTGTTACGTTGATGCCCAGATATTTAATATGTGAATTATTCCATTTAAACGGAAAATCCTTTTCTAATTTATCCACGGACGATTGGGAGATATTAATACCTAGCGCCGTGCATTTGGAAAGATTAATTTTAAAATTGGACAAGGAGCCAAATACGTATATCAAATTGTTTTAATAGAGCCGGCAATGCCTCTTCAGGTTTTGTTAAGAAGATAAGCATGTTGTCTGCAAACGCAGCAACAGTATGTACATCCCTACCCACTTTAAGTCCCTGAATTGCAGGATCCTGTCTCAAAGACTGAATGAATGTTTCCAAACAGAATGAACAGCGTAGGGAAAGCGGACAACCTTGACGCGTCCCGTTTGTTATCCCAAAGGAAGGTGACAGGATACCACTCACCTGCACTTTTGCGGAGGGGTTAGAGTACAAAGACAGCACCGCCCCCACAAATTGAGGGAGAAGGCGAAATTTCAGCAGTGAGGCTTCCATGTAATCCCAGTCCACTCTATCAAATGCCTTTTCGGCATCGGTGCTGAGAAACATAAGTTTCTTCCCCTGTCTCAAAGAAAATTGCTGGGCCTGTAATACTCTAAGTTGCTGTCTCTGCACTCCCTGCCCCCCCACAAAGCCTGATTGTTCATGGGATATAATCCCCGGAAGTAGAGGGGAGAGCCTATTGGCCAATATTTTAGCCCATAGTTTTACATCTGCATTTAGCAGAGAAATCGGTCTATAGCTAGATAGGACTTCGGTGTCCTTGCCCGGTTTTTGTAGCACAACTATGTGCGCCTCCAAAGCCTGGTTAGTTAGGGGGGTTCCATTTAGCAGGGCGTTGAAGAAATTCACCAGTTGTGGACCTAGGACTGAGAAAAACTTTTTATAATAAGCCACGGTAAGTCCGTCAGGGCCTGGACTCTTACCAGAAGGAGTCGCATTTAGTACTTTTTTCAGCCAGGGTGACAGGTGCTATCAGTGATAATTTAGCGGAATCATTAATGGCCGGTAAATTCAATGTCTTCAGAAAGTTTTCTGTTTCTCCTCTACGCGCTATCCGCATGCCATCCCGTTCCTCCCCTCTAAGATTATACAGGTCGTGATAATAATCCCTAAAGATTTTTTATATCTTTTAAGTATCCGTTACCACAGGCCCCTCCTGTGACTTCATGCGTTTAATAAAAACTTGATCATCACGTTTTTTAATTAGCGCGGACATTATCTTACTGCCCCTATTCCCGTTAACATAATGTTTATGTTTCACTTTCAAATAAGCTTTGGACGCCTTAATATTCAACAGTTCCTGTAGTTCACGTCTCTTAACTCTTAACTCCTCAAGATCTTTAAGTGCACATGAACGTTTATGTGACGATTCTAGATTAGCGATACAGGACAGAGCACGGAATGAGACGGCTGATTTCTGGGTAGAAGAGTCAAGCAGGGGATTCAGGGTGAAATTGAGGTCCCCACCTACAAATAGCATACCTGCGGCGAATGCACCTATCCTACTCAATACGTCTTTTAGCCAACTAACTGGTTTCACATTGGGAGCATACAAGTTACAGATCGTGACTGCGATGTGGCCTACTTCCCCTTTCAGTAATAGATATCTCCCTTCTGGGTCTCTGACTTCAGAGTGTAGTGTAAAGGGGGTGCCCCTTTTGAAACCAATGCTGACTCCTCTAGCCGCAGAACTGTTGGAAGTAGCATGATACCAAACATTAAAAGGGGAGTTGCTGAGATTGGGGATATGCAAATGGAGAAAAATAGGTCTCTTGAAGGAGTATTATGTCTGCACCGATTTTCTTGAGAATTTGGAATATTCTACTGCGTTTTTTAGGATCATTGCAGCCGTGTACATTATGGGTGGATAAAGTTAATGGAGCCATCTTAACTAAGTGACATTCTGCAAGTTAAATTTGCGTATCTGACCAGACATCAAGGGTGCACGCAAAAAATCAACGAACAATGTAAAACAGTAACCACAACTTGAGGGTGGTTCCAGGTATGTATGAAATTTTGAGCTGGGGGAGGAATAGAAGAATTGCACATGTTAGTACCATGTGTATCCCAACCAGCCCAGAACCCAAACTCCTAGCCTCAATGATAACAAGCAAGGTGAATTAAGACTATCCTGGCAAATATGCTTGCTAGATAAGGAAAGGCACTGCTTGGTAGAAGCATATAGCTTACACAAAGGATTGAAAAAGAATTGAAAAAAGGAAGGGACAGTAGGACAGCAGGCGTCATTAATACTGAGAACAGAAAAAAAACAAATGACAGGAAGCTGTTCGAACATATCAATGCAGCTGCATCTGATGTAGAGAAGAAAGGACATTAGCAGCAAACCCTCAATCTGGATCTCCTTGGGACCAAGCTCACTTGTTCTTCCCGGATCTTTGGGGTTTCGGCTTCATCCATCTCGACACAGAGTGGAGAGGTGGTAAGTCCTCCATATGCGGGATGGGTAACCAGGAGGGAATTTTAACTGGTGGTTGTTGCAGCGCTTCCCAAACCGGTTGTAGCTACTCAGGCGTCCGGACAGTGATTCGGCGGTTCCCCGCAGTGATTAAAATCCCAAACGGAAAAAGCCATCTATATGGGAACTTGGATGACCGTAAAAGGTCTGTAAGCGGTTTCATCAATCTTCTCTTTTGTAAGGAAGATGCTGCCATGTCCTGGTATATCTGGACACTGACACCCTGAAGCTTTACTTCTCCCTTTTTCCTTGCTGCTTGTAAAATTAATTTGGTGTCCCTATAGCTCAGGATACCGCAGATTATATCCCTTGGGTTGTCGCGGGATACTGGTTTATGTTTTAGGGCTCTATGAACCCTTTCAACAGTAACATGTACTGCTTGCTCTGGGCCGAGCTGCATGTGGAAGAGGGAGTCCATAACTTGGAACAGGTCCTCTTTCTCTTCAGCCTCTGGAAGTCCCCTGAGTCTGATATTTCTCCTCCTATTTCTATTCTCTTCCATCTGGAGCAGGAGTGTGTTCATTTCCCTAGCATGTGAAAGCAGGGAGTCCTTCACCGCCAAATTAAATGTGAGCATGGCGTCTTGGGATTGCTCCAGCGTCTCAACCCGGTCGCCGATATGATGAGCGTCTGCTTTAATGGACACCAGATCCGCAGCGAGTGGGGCAAGCGCCCTTTGCAGGGCTCCCTCCAGAAACTCTCTGGTGAGATCGGACCTCTCGTCGCTATGTGGTGAGATGTTACCACCTAAGGACTCAGCCTCCTGCAGTACCTTAGACGCTTGAGGTGGAGCAGGATTGCCTGTGGTCGCGCCGTGCCGTTTCGGCGCCATCTTGGAGGGCCGCGCCGGCGACTGCGAAGTCGATTTACTTAAGTATTTATCCATATCAGGATTCGGGCTCGGGTCCTCTTTGTGCCCTGCTGTGGTCTGCGAACAATCCTTCGGCTGGATCTTCATGCCGTTTTCAGGATAGTGCTATAATAGAGGCTAAGATGGGTTCTGGCGGCGAGAGCTCTGCTAACAAGCAGCCGCCATCAAGCTCGGTCCCAGTCTAATTGTTTTGCCGCTGGTGGCAGCGACATTACCTGCGCTACATCTCCAGTATAACGTTAGTGCATCCGAAAAATCTGTGACATTCAGTGTAATTTTTTTTGCCGCTGGTGAATGTCACATTATCTGCATTACATCTTCTGTGTAACATGTGCGCAGCTTAAAAATATCTGTTACATCCATTTGTACTTTTTCTGTAGACGATGTCTGCTGCGGACAGTTACATTGCCCATCCTAAATATCAGTGACATTAATTCAGTGCAATTTTTTATTAGCCGCTGGTGACAGTGACATTACTTGCGCTATACCTCCTGTTTAATGTGTGCGTATCCTAAAAATAACTGTGACATTCTGTGTACTTTATTTGCGCATACATTTACAAAACCTGCGCTACTGTACGTGTGACATACTTGCAAGCATATATACCATTTAATATGCACAAGGCAAGCAGTAAGGGATGGAGAAGTGGCTGTGCTGATGGTGCACGCAGAGGCTGTGGCCCTCGGTGCGGTGAAACTGTGCCTGCTACCATAGCACAAGAAACACACTCATCTATGATACCTAGCTTCATGTCCCAGTTTGCAGGGCGGCGCAGAACAAATCTCGAAGTCAGACCAGTGCGACCAGGTGATCGGTTGGTTTGCAGCAGATAATGCTTCCAATTAGTTGAGCACCACCTTGTCTTCCACAAAGTCCAGTCTCAGTAGCCAAGAGTCGGGTAAACAGAATCCTCACCCTGATACTCTTTTCACCCACCATTGAGAGTCTTACCAAACAAGTGATCCCACACTCAGATATTCCGAGGAGCTGTTTTCATAGCCATTCCTTAATTTGGGCCTCTCGCCAATCCCGCTTGAAGAGGGACACGAGGAGATCTTGTGCCCTGATTCCCAAACTATGGAGCATCCACAGTCAAGTCAAGAAGATGACGGTGGGGAACGACAATTAGTGTTTCATGAGGTGGATGATGATGATGATGAGACACAGTTGCCAATAAGTCAACCACAATTAGTGTCTCAAGAGGTTCATTATGAGGATGAGACACAGTTGTCAATAAGGTGGGTGGAATGCCTGGGTCCACAACCAGTGTCTGCGGGTCACACCACTGCCTCCTCTTCCCCTGTGTTACGTGCTGGACAATCCCCTGTTCAAGACGCAGTCCAGGATGCCTCCCACTATGCACCAGGACCTTTGCAAGCACCATCATCTAGCACATCCACTTCTGTGTCCCAGCGCCGCATACAGATGTCTATACCTCAGGCCTTTGAACGAAAGCGCAAATACCCAGCCACCCACCCACAGACCATAGCACTAAATGCGCACCTTTCCAAATTGCTGGTCCTGGAAATGTTGCCATTTTGGCTTGTGGACATTGAGGCTTTCCACAGCCTGATGCCGGTTGCTGTCCTGCGGTTCTCTGTCTCCAGCCACCAATATTTTTTACGGTGTGCAGTCCCAGCCTTACACCAGCATGTGTCCCGTAACATCACAAGTGCCATGACTAACGAAGTTATTTGGAAGGTCCACTTAACGACTGACACATGGACAAGTGCTTTTGGCCAGGGATGCTACATTTCCCTGATTGCACACTGGATGAACGTTGTGAATGCTGGGAACGAGTCGTACTAGCAAGCTCATATACATATACAATGCCTAGCACATGTGTTCCACCTAGTGGTTCAGCGCTTTCTCAAAACCTAACCTAATTTGCCTGAGCTACTGGTGAAGGTGCACCACGTGTGTGCCCATTTCCGCAAGTCATCGACAGCTTCCGCCAGTCTGGCAACGCAGTGCTTACAATTGCCAGCTCACCGATTGTTGTGAGAACGTGCTGGAACTCGACATTACACATGTTGGCCAGGCTTTGTGAGCAGCAGACGGCAGTACTGGAATACCAGCTGCAACATGGTCGTCGCCAACTTTATTTTTTTGCAAGCGATGAGTGGGCATTGATGTCTGACCTCTGTGAGGTTTTATGCAACTTTGAGGAATCAACACAGATGGTGAGCGGCGATAATGCTATTATCAGCCTAACTATCCCACGTCTGTGTCTACTAAAACGCTCACTGATCACAATAAAGGCAGACGCTTTGGATGTGGAAGAGGTGGAATTAGTGGATGAAGGTACACAGGATGATAGCCAGACCACCCTCAGTTCGTCTTGGATGAGAAGGAGCAGGAGACGGTTGCCTCCGCTACAGAGGGTAGTACCCATGTGAGTTTTATTCCATCTATTCAGCATGGATGGGTAGAAGAGGAGGAAGAGATGAGGAAATTGAGAGTCATCCTCCTGATGAGGACAGTGAAGTCTTGTCTCTTGGGACTCTGGCACAAATGTCTGACTTTATGTTAGGCTGCTTTTCCATGAGCCTCGCATTGTAAGCATTTTGGCCAACAATGATTACTGGTTGTTCAAACTTCTCACCCCCCGCTACAAGGAAAACTTCTTATATCTCATTCGTGTGGTGGAGAGGATGAGCAAAATGGTGCAATTCCAGAGGGTCCTTGTGGAAAAATTGCTCCAAAAATTTCCAGCTGACAACGCTGGCGGCAGAGTATGTAGTTCCTTTTGCAACAGAGGAGGGGAGACGACAGGAACACACACCAGTTATAAACAGAGGCAGGGCAACACTCTGCACAAAGCCTAGGACAGTTTGATGACACACCGCCAGCACCCCCACCCTGAGGCGCGGACTAGTGTCACAAGGAGGGAAAAATTTTGGAAGATGGTGAAGGACTATGTAGCAGATCGTGTCAGCGTCCTCAATGATCCATTTGTGCCTTACATCTACTGGGTGTTCAAGCTGGACAAGTGGCACGATCTGGCGCTCCATGCCTTGGAGGTGCTAGCCTGCACCGCCGTCAACGTTTTGTCAGAGAATGTATTTAGTGCTGCTGCGGGCATAATAACTGACAAGTGCATCCACCTGTCAAATGAAAATGCTTACAGGTTGACTCTTATAAAAATGAATAAGGCCTAGATTGGCCCTGACTTCTCTACTCCACCAGAGGTAAGTGGCTGAACATAAAGGCACTCTAAATGTGGCTTTTATGGTGTATTGAATACACTGTATTCCCATGTACTCCTTCCACCACTAAAAAGGTATATGGTTCAATCTTCCTTTTCTCCTCCACCTTATCAACATACGTATTAGGCTGGCCTCGCTCCTAATGTATTAGAGGGTCAGCTCTGCAGCGGGCTCTCACCCATAATGTTTTTGAGGGTCATCAGCAGGCCCCCAACCATAATGTTTTAGAGGGTCAGCTCAGCAGCAGACCCCCACCCCTAAATTTTTAGATCGTCAGCTCAGTAGCAGGCCCTCCCCCACAAATTTTTTTAGATTGTCAGCTCAGCAGCAGGCCCTTGCCCACAAAATGTTTTAGATGAACAGCTCAGCAGCAGGCCCTATCCCACAAAATTTTTTAGATGGTCAGTAGGGTTGAGCAAACCCTAACTGTAAAGTTCGGGTTCGTACCAAACTTTAGGATTTTTGGACACCGGACCGGAACCCGAACTTTTCAGTAAAAGTTTGGGTTCGGGTTTGGTGTTCAGCGATTTAATGGCGCTTTTTCAAAGGCTGCATGGCTGTGATTTGCCAGTGCAGCATGTGACCCAGCCGATATATAAGCTGGAGTCACGTAGCGTTTCACATCACTCTGCAATAATTAGTGTAGGGATAAGATGCTGCTGCTGTGAGGGAGAGAATAGACCAGAATCTTTAATCTGAAGGGCTTGTTATCTCAGTGCTCTACCTAGATTTTGTTTTGTGGGTGCAGTGTACAAACTTTTTACACCGCCCTGAGCTCAGTGACCCAGAAAAATTACTTTTATCCGTCTGATAGTTAGGTGGGTGGTGGCGGAAAATGTATGCAAGTTCTGTGCACCAGCACAGCATATGTGCATTTGTGACAGTCAAATAGAAGCTTGAGATACTGCAATTATATTCTGGGTTTAAAAAAAAAAATCACCCATTTTTGGCAAGACCCTACATCTGTAGCCTTTGCAGCATTTGACTGTGTGCAATTTAAGCTTGAAATACTACAATAATTTTCTGGGTTTTAGAAAACATCCATTTTTGGCTATACCCTCCATCTGGGGCCTATGCCGCATTTGTCAGTGTGCGATTTAAGCTTGAAATACAGCAATAATTTTCTGGGTTTTAAAAAACACCCTTTTTGGGCAAAATACTAAACTTTACAGTCCATGCTGCATCTGTCAGAGTGAAATACAAGCGTTATAACTGCTGTCATATTCTGTTATTAAAAAAACACCCATTTAGGGCAAAATCCTAATTTTGCGGCATTTGCTGCATCTGTCATTGTTAAATACAAGCTTGAAATACTGCAATAATGTTTTGGTTTTAAAAAAACACTGCTTTTTAACATGAACCTCCATCTGGGGCCTATGCAGCATTAGTCAGTGTGACATTTAAGCTTAAAATACTGCAATAATGTCGTGGGTTTTAAAAAACACCCTTTTTGGGCAAAAGACTAAATTTTACATTGTTGCATCTGTCAGTGTGAAATAACACGTTAGATGTTGCTGTTATCTTATGTTATAAAAAAAATAAAAAAACATTTTGGACAAAATACTAAATTTGCAGCCTTTGCTGCATCTGTCAGTGTGAAATACACGCGTTAGATACTGCTGTTATCTTCTGAAATAAAATAAAAAAACACCAATTTTGGGCCAAATAATAAATTTGCGGCCTTTGCTGCTTCTGTCAGTGTGAAATACATGCATTAGATACTGGTGTTATATTCTGCTATTAAAAAAAAAACACCCATTTTGGGCCAAATACTAAATTTATAGAGAATGAGGAGAGTGTTAAATAAGGGACGTGGCCCAGGTCGTGGTGCTGCTGGTGGAGCTCCTGTTGCAGGGAGAGGATGTGGTCGATCTGTGCCAGCTACACGCACAAGTAAAACAAATTCCTCAGGTGCGAGTAAGCAACAGACCTTCAGCGTTATTTGGTCGGGCCTAATGCTGCTCTACGAATGGTGAGACCAGAACAAGTACATGCGATAGTAGATTGGGTTGCTGACATTGCCTCCAGTTTCTTCACATTGTCTCCCACCCAGTCTTCTGCTGAAAGATCAGCGTTAGCACCTGCAGCCGATGTCCATCAGTCTTTTACCTCACCCCCTTGCAAATTAGCAAAGCAGTCTGAGCCCCATGTCATGCAGCAGTCTCTTCTGCTTTTTGATGACTCTGCTAGCAGGGTTTCCCAGGGCCATTCACATAGCCTTGCACCAGAAGTTGAAGAGATTGATTGCACCGATGCCCAACCACTTATGTTTCAAGATGAGTACATGGAAGGACCACTGCAGCACGTCTCGGATGATGACAAAATATAGGTGCCAACTGCTGTGGTTTTCGAAAGTGTGCAGACCGACAATGAGGGCAGGGGTGAAGACTGGATGGAAGATGATGTGGAGGACGATGAGGTCCTCAACCCCACATGGAATCAAGGTCATGCGTGTGACCGGTGTAGTTCGGAGGAAGAGGCGGTGGTCGCACAGAGCCACCAACACAGCAGAAGAAGGAACAGGGTGCAAAAGTGGAGCAGCCATCCCCTAGACAGTATGCCTGCTACTGCCCAATGTAGCCAGGGACCAAGCACACCAAAACGAGCTCCAAGGTGTTCCTTGGCATGGCAGTTCTTCACACAATGTGCTGACGAAAAGACACCAGTGGTTTGCACACTGTGCAATCAGAGCCTGAAGTGAGGCATAAACGTTCTCAACGTGGGCACAACCTGCATGACCAGGCATCTAAGTGAAAAGGACAAGCTGCAGTGGAGTAGACATCTCGAAAACCAAGAAAGGTCTCTGGTTCGTCCTGATTCCTCTTCTGCTGCAGGCCTCTTCATCCACCTCTGGAGTGACAGTAACACATGCCACACCGCAAACAGAGGATCTGCCAGCAACACCACCACCTGGGTCACCAAGCATCTCCACAATGTCCCACGGAAGCATTCAGCTCTCCATCTCCTAAACACTGTATCGGAAGAGGATGTACCCCCTTACCTACCTGCGATCCCTGGCCCCGAATGCCAGGATTTGAAAATTACTGGCCTTTGAAATGCTGTCATTCTATCTGGTGGAGACAGATAGTTTTAAAGGCCTTATGGCAGTGGCTGTCCCACAGTACGTCGTGCCCAGCCGCCACTACTTTTCCAGACGAGCCACACCTTCCCTGCACAAGCAAGTGGGGGACAAAATAAGGTGTGAACTGCGCAACGCCATCTGTAGCAAGGTACACCTAACTATGGATACGTGGACCAGTAAGCATGGTAAGGGATATTAAATCTCCCTAACAGCACACTGGGTAAATGCAGTGGTGGCTGGGACTGAGGCGGATAGCAGTTTGGCGCATTACCTTCCACCACCGAGGATTGCAGGGTGCTTCAATTTACCTCCTGTTGCTTCCTCCTCCTACTCTGCTTCCTCATCCTCTACCGCCTCCTCATCCGGTCAGAGTAACACCTTAATCACCAACTTTAGCACAGCCAAGGGTAAACGACAGCAAGCAGTTTTAAAACATATCTGTTTGGGGGACAAACCCTACACCGCGCAGGAGCTGTAGACGGGCATGTAACAACAGACCGATGAGTGGTTGGTGCCAGTGAGCCTCAAGCCTGGCCTGGTGGTGGTGCGATAATGGGCAAAATCTCGTAGCAGCTCTGGGACTAGCAGGTTTGACGCACATCCCTTGCCTGACGCGTGTGCTGAATTCCGTGGTGCAGAGGATACTTAAAAATTACCCCGATATGTCAGAGCTGCTGCAGAAAGTGCGGGCCATCTGTGCTCACTTTCGGCATTCTGATCCTGCTGTTGCTCGCCTGTCAGTGCTGCAGCGTAACGTCGGCCTTTCCGCTCACCGCCTCATATGCGATGTGCCCACAAGGTAGAACTCCACCTTGCACATGCTGGCCAGATTGTGCAATCAACAGCAGGCCATAGTGGAGTTTCAGCTGCAGCATGCACGGGTGAGTCGATATGCGGAACAGCACCACTTCACCACCAATGACTGGGCCTCCATGCAAAACCTATGTTCCTTGTTGCGCTGTTTCGAGTACTCCATCAACATGGCCAGTGCTTATAACGCCATTCTCAGCGTTACTATTCCACTTCTATGCCTCTTTAAAAAAACTCTTCTGGCGATGATGGAAGAAGATGTGGCACAGGAGGAGGAGGAGGAAAAGGGATCATTTCATAGGGTTTCCGGCCAGTCATTCACAAGTGGCTCTGAGGGTGGGTTCCTACACCCACAAACCCAAGGTACACAATTGTCCATGATGAAGTGGAGGATGAGGAGGAGTTGATGGAGGAGGAGGAACCGTGTTAACAGCAGGGTGGCACCCAAACCAGCTCATGGCCATCACTGATGCTTGTCTGGGGGGGATACAGAGTACACAAACTATACACCTTCCACAGAGGACAGCTTTTTGCTGCCTCTGGGTAGCCTGGCACACATGAGCGATTACATGCTGCAGTGTCTCCGCAATAACTGCCAAGTTGCCTACATTCTAACTTATGCTGATTACTGAGTGGCCACGCTGCTGGATCCCCGTTACAAGGACAATGTACTGTCCCTAATTCCGTCACAAGAGCATGATCGTAAGATGCGCGAGTACAAGCACGCGCTGGTAGACGCGCTGCTGGTGGCATTTCCACCTGAGAGCGGGGGCACAGTGGAAGCACAAGGCAAAGGCAGAGGAGGAGGAGGAGGAAGCGGTCGTGAATGCAGCTGGGGCACCACCAGCACCTCAGAAGGCAGGGTTAGCATGGCCGAAATGTGGAAAAGCTTTGTCAGCACGCCACAACAACAAGCACCACCAGCTGATATGGAACGTCTTAGCAGGAGGCAGCATTTCACCAAAATGGTGGAGAAGTATTTGTGCACCGGCCTACACGTACTGAATGACGGGTCTGCCCCCTTTAACTTCTAGGTCTCGAAATTGGGCACATGGCCTGAGCTTGCCTTTTACGCCTTGGAGGTGCTTGCCTGCCCTGAAGTCAGTGTATTATCTGAACGCGTGTTTAGCAGAACAGGGGGCATTATCACAGACAAGCGCAGCCGCCTGTCCAAAGCCAATGTGGACAAGCTCACGTTCATTAAAATGAACCAGGCATGGATCCCACAGGACTTGTCCTTGTGCAGAATAGACATGTATACTGACCTTACCCAGCCATTGTTTTACTACAGTGAAATTGTTCATTGTTGTATTTTTGACATTTTGCACTCTTTTGGGGGTGTACCCTAAAAAAAAATATATATATATTAAAACCAAAAACCAGTGTTGGCTACCTCGTCCTCCTCCACCGCTGCTTCTACATATACCGCTATGTCCACCGCCTCCTCAACTTCCTACTCCATATAGACCTTCACCTCATACATCAAGAATATTTTTTTTATTATTTGTACATATTTTATTTTATTTCATTTCACTAATTTGCCTGTTACATTTCCGGGTGAAATTCACAAATGTTTGGCTGTGATATACCCCTGCTCTAACTAGAAGACAGGAAAACTAATTTCACAAATTTTTCTGTTACATTGTCGGGTGAAATTCAACAATTTGTGGCTGTGATATACCCCTGCTCTACCTAGTAGACAGGTTAATACATTTCACAATTTTTTCTGTTACATTGTCGGGTGACATTTACCAATTTTTGGCTGTGATATACCCCTGCTCTACCTAGTTGACAGGTAAATAAATTTCACTAATTTGTCTGTTACATACTTGGGTGACATTCACCAATTTTTGGCTGTGATATATCCCTGCTCTGAACAAATGGAGAAAAAAAGAAATGAATTGCACATCCACTGCAAATGCTATGATCTCATGGCTGCATATCTGCAGGAGACAGCACTAAAAAGCGCATGTGTACCACCTCCATGCTACACGCTAAATGAGGCATTAGTGTACATTTTGATCAAAAGGCATAAGCCCACTCACCACGCCAAGGTTGCCTCTATGAGTGTGTCCTAACCTAAAATAGGCGCGGCGTTGCACGGCGACCACCAGCGCTGTGGCGCCATCCCGGCCGGCAGCGGGACCCAGTGGCCAAACAGCACCTCTGCTGCCTGACCATGCCAAACCTAGCTCTGGGCCCCACCAACCAGCCAGAAAAACAGCACAGTTGTCAAGGCTCACCTGCTCTGAAGCTCACAGGAACTCCAACTGAGAGCATGATAGGCTAATTTAACCCCTACTACAGAATACTAGGCTAATTAAAATCACATGGCTAGTGGAAGGAGTGCTGATCCAGGGACAGAAACGCTATGTAATGAACAAATGGAGAAAAAAAGGAATGAATCGCACATCCACTGCATATGCTATGATCTCACCCCTGCATATCTGCAGGAGGCAGCACTAAATAGCGCTTGTGTACCACCTCCATGCAGCATGTAGCATGGAGGTAGTACACATGCGCTATTCAGTGCTGTCTCCTGCAGGAATGAGATCATAGCATTAGCAGTGAATGTGCGATTCATTTCTTCTTTTCTCCCATTATTTAATGCATAGAATTCTGTCCCTGGATCTGCACTCCTTCCACTAGCCAGGTGATTTTAATTAGCCTAGTATTTTGTAGTAGGGGTTAAATTAGCCTATCATGCTCTCAGTTGGAGTTCCTGTGAGCTTCAGAGCAGGTGAGCTTTGACAACTGTTCACATGGTGCGGTGCTGCACGGGGGCCACTGTGCTGTTTCTCTGGCTGGTTGGTGGGGCCCAGAGCTAGGTATGGCATGGTCAGGCAGCAGGGGTGCTGTTTGGCCACTGGGTCCCACCGCCGGCCGGGGTGGCGCCACAGCGCTGGTGGTCGCCGTGCAGCGCCGCGCCAATTTTAGGTTAGGACCCACTCATAGAGGCAACCTTGGCGTGATGAGTGGGCTTATTGCCTTTTGATCAAAATGTACACAAATGCCTCATTTAGCATGTACCATGGAGGTAGTACACATGTGCTATTCAGTGCTGTCTCCTGCAGGAATGCAGGGATGAGATCATAGCATTAGCAGTGGATGTGCGATTCATTTCTTCTTTTCTAACATTTTTTATATCCCTGCTCTACCTAGTAGACAGGTAAACAAATTTCTCAATTTTGTCTGTTACATTTTTGGATGAAATTCACCAATTTTTGGCTATGATATACCCCTGCTCTACCTAGTTGACAGGTTACTAAATTTCACAATTTTTTCTGTTACATTGTCGGGTGACAGTCACCAATTTTTGGCTGTGATATACCCCTGCTTTACCTAGTTGACAAATTAATACATTTCACAAATTTTTCTGTTACATTGACGAGTGACATTCAACAATTGTTGGCTGTAATATACACCTACTCTAACTAGTAGACAGGTAAACTAATTTGTCATTTACATTTTCTGTTGAAATTCACCAATTTTTAGCTGTGATATACCAATGCTCTACCTAGTAGACAGGTAAACAAATTTCACAATTTTGTCTGTTACATTTTTGGATGAAATTCACCAATTTTTGGCTGTGATATACCCCTACTCTACCTAGTAGACAGGTTAATGAATTTCACAAATTTTTCTGTTAAATTGTCGTGTGCCATTCACCAATTTTTGGCTGTAACATATAAACCCCTGCTCTACCTAGTTGACAGGTTAATAAATTTAAAAAAATAATCTGTTACATTGTCAGTTGACATGTACCAATTTTTGGCTGTTATATAACCCTGCTCTTCCTAGTTGACAGCTTTAATATATTTCACTAATTTTTCTGTTACATTGTTGGTTCACATTCACCAATTTTTGGCTGTAATACATATGCCCCTGCTCTAACTAGTTGACAGGTTAATACATTTCACTAATTTTTCTGTTACATACTTGGTTGACATTCACCAAATTTTAGCTGTGATATGCCCCTGCTCTACCTAGTAGACAGGTAAACAAATTTCACTAATTTGTTTGTTACATTGTCGGGTGACATTCACCAATTTTTGGCTGTGATATACCCCTGCTCTACCTAGTAGACAGGTTACTAAATTTCACAATTTTTTCTGTTACATTGTCGGGTGACAGTCACCAATTTTTGGCTGTGATATACCCCTACTCTACCTAGTAGACAGGTTAATGAATTTCAAAAAAATTTCTGTTACATTGTCGGGTGACATTCACAAATTTTTGGCTGTGATATACCCCTGCTTTACTTAGTTTACAGGTTAATACATTTCACAAATTTGTCTGTTACATTGTCGGGTGACAGTCACCAATTTTTGGCTGTGATATACCCCTGCTCTACCTAGTTTACAGGTTAATACATTTCACAAATTTTTCTGTTACATTGTCGGGTGACATTCACCAATTTTTGGCTGTGATATACACCTGCTCTAACTAGTAGACAGGTAAACAAATTTAACTAATTTGTTTGTTACATTGTCGGGTGACATTAAAGGGATATTATCATCTTAATGATCACTGTTAAATCTGTTAATGATTTAACAGTGATCATTTTTCTAAATATATTTAATTAACAAATTCCCACCCCTTAGAAAAAAATAAACCTATACTTAACTGACTGTTGTCTTTCGTCTCCCCTGGTTATGGCCACCGCTCTTCTCAGGAATCGCGGTGGCTGCGTGTGCGCAGACTACTTCTTTTCTTCTCCCGGTCGGCCGCTCGCTGTATGAACGCGCACGCCGAGGCCACGCATGCGCTATGGCGAGTTCTTCCTGGCCAGTATAGTATACTTTCCAGGAAGAAGTCACGATGGTGCATGCGCGGACTCGGCGTGCGCATTCAGTACAGCGCGAGGCCCGGCCGGGAGAAGACATCAATCAAGATGGAGCCCGCCCCCTGCCGAGTGCCGAAGCCAGGAAGTGGACAGCGCGCCGGGAGCAGGTAAGTATTAAATGCCGTGTTGAGGATACCCCTTTAACACATTTTTGGCTATGATATACCCCTGCTCTACCTAGTTGACAGGTTAATAAATTTCACACTTTTTTCTGTTACATTGTCGTGTGACATTCAACAATTTTGGGCTGTGATATACCCCTGCTCTACTTAGTTGACAGGTTACTAAATTTGACAATTTTTCTGTTACATTGTCGGGTGAAAGTCACCAATTTTTGGTTTTGATATACCCCTGCTCTACCTAGTTTACAGGTAAATACATTTCACAAATTTTTCTGCTACATTGTCAGGTGACTTTCACCAATTTTTGGGTGTGATATACCACTGCTCTACCTAGTTGATAGGTAAACAAATTTTACTAATTTGTCTGTTACATTTTCTGGTGAAATTCACCAATTTTTGGCTGTGATATACCCCTGCTCTGGCTAGTAGACAGGTTAATAAATTTCACTAATTTCTCTGTTACATTGTCTGTTGACATTTACCATTTTCTGGCTGTGATATACCCCTGCTCTACATAGTTGACAGCTTAATAAATTTCACTAATCTTTCTGTTCCATTGTCGGGTGACATTCATCAGTTTTTGGCTGTGCTATACCCCTGCTCTACCTAGTTTACAGGTTAATAAATTTCACTAATTTCTCTGTTACATTGTCCGGTCACATTCACCAATTTTTGGCTGTGATATACCTCTGCTCTTCCTAGCTGACAGGTTAATATATTTCACCAATTTTTCTGTTACATACTTGGGTGACATTCACTAATATTTTGCTGTGATATTTCCCTGCTCTACCTAGTAGACAGTTGAATAAATTTCACTTTTTGTCTGTTACATTTTTGTGTGAAATTCACAATTTTTTGGCTGTGATATACCACTGCTCTACCTAGTAGACAGGTTAATGACTTTCACAAAATTTTTCTGTTACATTGTCGGGTGACAATCACCAATGTTTGGCTGTGATATACCCGTGCTCTACCTAGTTGACAGGTTACTAAATTTCACAATTTTTCTTCTACATTTTCGGGTGACAGTCACCAATTTTTGGCTGTGATATACCCCTTCTCTACCTAGTTTACAGGTAAATACATTTCACTAATTTCTCTGTTACATTGTCTGTTGACATTTACCAATTTTTGGCTGTTATATACCCGTACTCTACCTAGTTGACAGCTTAATAAATTTCACAAATTTTTCTGTCACATTGTCGGGTGACATTCACCTATTTTTGGCTGTGATATACCCCTGCTCTACTTATTAGACAGGTAAACAAATTTCACTAATTTGTTTGTTACATTTTCAGGTGAAATTTACTAGCTTTTAGCTGTGATATACTCCTGCTCTACCTAGTAGACAGGCTAATACATTTCACACATTTTTCTGTTACATTGTCACGTGACATTAACCAATTTTTGGCTGTGCTATACCCCTGCTCTACCTAGTTTACAGATGACTAAATTTCACAATTTGTTTCTGTTGCATTTTCGGGTGAAATTCACCAATTTTTGGCTGTGATATACCCCTGCTCTACTTAGTAGACAGGTTAATAAATTTCACTAATTTGTCTGTTACATTTTCTGGTGAAATTCACCAATTTTTGGCTGTGATATACCCCTGCTCTACCTAGTAGACAGGTAAACAAATTTCACTATTTTGTTTTTACTTTTTCAGGTGAAATTTGCCAACTTTTGGCCGTGATATACTCCTGGTCTACCTAGTAGACAGGCTAATAAATTTCACTAATTTTTCTGTTACATTGTCGGGTGACATTCACCAATTTTTGGCTGTGATATACCCCTGTTCTACCTAGTTGACAGGTAAATACATTTCACAAATTTTTCTTTTAAATAGTAGGGTGACATTCACAAATTTTTGGCTGTGATATACCCCTTCTCTACCTAGTAGACAGGTTTATAAATTTCACAAATTTTTCTGTTACATTCTTGGTTGACATTTTACCAATTTTTCTGTGAATTAACCCCTGCTCTGCATAGGTGACAGGGAACAACATTTTTAAAAATCATCTGTCCCATTGGTGGGTGACATTAACCCATTTCTGGCGATGAAAACCCCCTGCTCTTCTTAGGTGACAGGGACTTGAATTCCTAAAATTGGCACTTTCATTTGATCCTTCTGCTTTAATAATTTGTCCTACATTTCAGCTTGATCACATTGCAGCCATTGACCTCCTTTGGATGTGGTCTCCCTTTCTCACGCTCCCTCTCCGGTGTGGAACCCTGATTCGCTTGTAACAGTGATCAACATGGTATGCGCAGAAAAGAACATTGAAAGTTGATAGAGCAGATATCCAATTGGATCGTGGACATCACGGGGATGTGTGACATGTTGGAGCATTATGTGTGCACACACCTACACAAACTGACTGATGGGTCTGCCCCCTTCAACTTCTGGGTCTACAAATTGGGCATATAGCCTGACCTTGCCCTTTACGCCTTGGAGGTTCTGGCCTGCCCTGCAGCCGGTGTATTGTCTGAACGTTTGTTTAGCTCGGCTGAAGGGGGTTATAACAGTTTGTATTTCCTAATGTACCCTAATTTAAAAAAAAAAAAAAAAAAAAAAAAAAAACAGTGTTGGCTACCTCCTCCTCCTCCACCGCCGCTTCCACCTACACCGCCACAGCCACCGCCTCCTCAACCTCTTACCCCATATGAACCTCGTCCTCCAAGATCAAGATTATAATTTTTTATGTTTACGTATTTTATGTTATTTGAAGTCATGGCACTTGCCATGCTCTTAATCACATTTTGCTGCCATTTGCAGCCCTCTAGCCCTTTCTATTACTTTTTGTACAGCCATTTTAGTGCTCAAAAGTTCGGGTCCCCATTGACTTTAATGGGGTTAGGGTTCCGGGTCAAGTTTGGGTCAAGTTCGGGTCCTGAACTTTAAATCTTTTTGACCTTCGGCCGAACCCGTCAAACACGAACATTCAGGTGTCCGCTCAACTCTAATGGTCAGCTCAACAGCAGGCCCTCGCCCATAATGTTTTAGACAGTCAGATCAGTAGCAGACCCTCGCCCACAAAATATTTTAGATGGTCAGCTCAGCAGCAGGCCCTCGCCCACAAAATATTTTTGATGGACAGCTTGGCAGCAGGCTCTCACCCCTAATGTTTTAGATGATCAGCTCAGCAGCAGACACTCACCCTAATGTTTTAGATGGTCACATCAGCAGCAGGCCCTCACCCCTAATGTTATAGAGGGTCACCAGCAGTCCATCAATCATCATTTTTCAAGGGTTTGCATGATGCCCTCCTTTATGTGTAATAAAGGGTGTATTGGAGTGCCGGTTCCTTGTCATTTTTGGAAGCCCTTTCCCTTAGTGCATAGGCTTTATAAGTGTAGGAGTCCCACTACCTGAGCAATTGTACCACAATGTGAATGAGGCCCTCCTTTATGTGATATATAGGTTGTATCGGAGTGCCTCGTCCCTGTAATTTTTGGCAGCACTTGCACTTTATATACAAGTAAATATACAGAAAAAAAAAGTTTTACAATTTTTCTCTAAAATCGATTTTATCTTTGGTTTTGTGTGTATTATTGTCATTCTGTAAAAGTGGCGTACTACTCGGACGACATCGTTTCCAGCAGCAAGCTGGGAGTGCATCCAGACATCATCCCCATGCTGTTCCCAAACCATTTTGGTGGTGTTTTTATCAATTTATGGCATTTTACCATGAACCAGACACCCTCCCCTCTTTAGGGCAGGGGGTGCCTGGTTTAATGCTCGGGTTCTCCCATTGACTTCCATTGTGCGGGTGCTCAGTAGAGCACCCGAGCCTCCCGTGGGGTGCTACTCGAGCACCTGAGCACTTTGGTGCTCGACCAACACTAGTCACTACCCAAACAACTGAGCATGCATCGGGCCATTTGTGCAAGTAACTCGGACTCTCTGCCTCCATCTCCACTGCATACTGCCACGGTGTGTCTGGGTCATCTGCCTCATCTTACGGCTGCTCCTGCTCCTCCTGCTCCTCCTGCTCCACCTCTCCGGTCACCTGGGTATTAAAAACACCCATTTCTCTATGCATTGTTTGTGCTCGAACGTCCTCCTCCTTCTCTAGTTCAGCCCCCATAGGGCTCATGTGTCCTTGAGATGTAATTGCCACCTCTTCTGTCCCCTGGCCATCCAGATTTTGCAGCATTTGTTCCAGGACATGAATCAATGGGATGACGTTGTTCATCCCGTAGTCCTGGTGACTGACAAATAAAGTGGCCTCCTCAAAGGGCCTGAGCAAACAGCAGATGTCACACATGAGCTGCCACTGGCTAACATTGAAGTTACAGAGGGGAGTATCTCTGTCCGACTGTATTATCAAGAATTCATTTATGGCCTTTCTATGTTCAAATAATCGGTCCAACATGTGGAGGGTGAAATTCCAACGGGTAGAAATGTCGCATATCAGCGTATGTTGGGGGATGCCGTTCTGCCGCTGCAGGTCAAGGAGGGTGTGCTTTGCAATGTACGAGTGACTGAAGTTCATTAACAGTTTCCTGGCCTTTTTCAGGAGTCTTGCAGATGGGGTGAAGACTTTAGGAACCAATTTATAACAGATTGAACACATGTGTCATGCAGGGCGTATGGCTAAGCCCTCCTTGACGCAGCGCCAACACCATGTTCTTCCCAGGTTGAGGACAGTTGGGGGCACAGGGCATGCTCCCGGGAAATGCCTACTAAGTGTCGTATCAGAGGAACCTACCCTCTCTTGGCTGGGGGTGTCTGATGTCACTTGCGACAAAGTCAAAGACCAAATCAACCATTTAAGCACCGCTGGGTTGCTGGTGAAGACAAGAACACTAGATGACACCAGGAGTTCAGGTCTCATTCTGCGACTCCTGCTGCCACCCCCCCCCCCCCTTCTTTTGCTGCCTGTGACAGAAACACCACTGTCTGTTCCCTTTAAATGGCCTGTCACCTGTCTGTCTGACATACTGTGTAATAAATGAATTAAAATATAATTAAAATAATACACCCCAAAAAAGGCTGTAGCACAATGTAACTTCACCTCAGAACGGCAATTAAGACATATTCTTTTTCCTATTAATACAACCCAAAAAAAGGAATATAATAGAATTCACAGCAGAATAGGACGCACGTATATTTCCTTTTAATACACCACATAAATGGCTGTAGTACAAATTAAGTTTACCTTAGAACGGCAATTAATAAACCCACCAAAAAAAATTACAATCACAATTCACCGCAAAACGGCTAATATATAGAACATACATTTATTTCCTTTCAATACACCCCATAAATGGTTGTAGTACAATGTAACTTTACCGCAGAACTGCAATTAAGACGCATTTTTTTCCTATTAATTCACTTCAAAAAAAGAATTATAACAATCACAATTCACTGCAGAACGGCTATTAAGACGTACATATCTTTCCTAATAATAAACACCCCTGGTTATAAAAACACCACAGTGTTTGGGTTTTTTGAGCATTTCTTCCCATTTAGGCCACTTTATTTCAGCTATTTTGCTATTAATACATCCCCGAAAAAAGTTAAACGTAAAATAAACTCAGAACGGCTAATAGGATGTACGCATATTTCCTATGAAAACACCCCGTAAATGACTGTATCACACAGAACTTTCACCCCAATAACAAGCAAGGTTTGCTGGAATTACTGATGTATCATATAGTGCAAACAACCTACAAGCTGCAGTATAACTGCAATTTGGACCACAGTCAGTGCACCAAGGTGTAATAGAATTGCTTCTATTACACAGGCTGTACACTCTCCTATTGCACCCTGTTCTCCTTTTAGTGTAGATGATGCCTCCCTATCCTTTCCCTACACCTTGACTAATCTTTCTCTGAACTTGTAAATTGTTTTTCAGCACAATAAAGTCTTTCCTAACACTGTCCCTAGCGCCTGCTGATGTCTCTCCCTGGAAAAGGGCTGAATCCAAGATGGCTTAGGCTATTTATAGGGCTGAGACATCACAGGGGCTGTCTGGCTGCTGATTGGCAGCATGCATGGCATTGTGGGTAATCCCTCGTTCCCAGAGTTCTTTGCTCCATGTCCTAACACATGCAGCAGCCATTTTAGGAAAAAATTACATTCATTGCCATGAAGCGCAAGAAAATTCAGCTTCGGTGAAAATCTAATTTTTCCTGAAATTTGTATTGAATTCCACTTCGTCAACTTTGATTTGCTCATGTCTACTCCCTATCACTCTAATTTGTTCCAGCTCCTTAGCTCCCTTCACTGGTCTTCAGTACCACCCTGTAAACTTCTGGCTTGATTGGGTCATGTGCGTCACTACAGCCCATGACTGGCCTCAGAGGTAATGTGTCCCTAAGTAGCACATCACAGATACATCACTGCTGAGGCTAGTCATTGGTTGCAGCAGCTCACATAATCTTGTACTGAAAGTCTTCATGAATACCTCTGAAGGGAGACAGGGAATCAGAACAGGGCATGTAAGTATGAGTTTTTCTACAGGTGCAATATGCTGCATGGATGTGTTAAACAAATCGAAAAAGCTGGACAATCCCTTTAAGGAAAGAAGCAAATAAAAGCTATAGAACAAAGCATGTATGTTCTTCCTTTTGAGGTTCATTATCACCTCTTAGGAGTGCCAGCTATAAAATCCATATATAGTCACATCACTAGGTATGAACCACATCACTATACTGCATATTGAGAGCTTGCATTCTTTATTTATTTTTTTTTTTCAATGCTTTATTGAATATATCGATCAATAGTACACATAATCCACAGTAAATGAACAATATTCATCATGAAGCAGTATTGCAATGCGTACATACTTGGGTAATTACTAAATTACAACATAAAATAGAAATTAAGAGCCAAATTAAAATACAATCAGGTACAAATTAGCGACACAAAATCATATTCTTAGTCACATTAATAGGACGTAAATAAGTGCTACTAACATCTGCAGATACAATAATACAATATTTAAAGGAGGCAAACAGGACTCCTGGATGCTAAAGAACTCAGTACCATAGAGTAGTCAGTATATCATTTCCAAACATAGAATCCTAAGTTTGTTATCATGGAAAATATAGAAGAACATACCTGTCATTAGCAGAGACAGCTAGTCATATCCCCTGAAAGATGACCATTGTTTCCAACGTGACCTATAGGCTGTTATGCCGTCATTTTCCCAAGCTGCTAACTCCTCAAATCTGAAGATTTGATCAATTTTGGCAATCCACCTGGAAATGGGTGGTATTTCCAATGATAACCAATAACATGGAATTAGAAGTCGAGCTGCATCTAAAAGATGAGCAAATAAGGGGGGCATGGTCGTCTTATGAGCGGATGTGTGCGTTCCCAAGAGAGCTAAGTCGGGTGAGGCAGGTATGGATGACTGGCAAATCTTGTTACACTGTTCGAAAATAGTAAGTCACCATGACTTAATTATGGGGCAAGACCACCATATGTGGAAAAAGGAGCCTTGGCCTTTTTCACACCTCCAACACCTGTCCGAAAGTGTGAGGTTGAATCTACAGGTAGTCTCCAGTACTTTATACCACCTTGTCAAAATCTTATAAGCGTTCTCCTGGACACGCACACATCTTGAAGCTTTGTGAGGTCTTATAAGCAGTCTAGTTGTAGTTGTTTGATCGAACGAAGTGTCCAGATCTTTCTCCCATAGACCAATGAAAGCTGGTTTAACAAAATTTTTAGGAGAGATAAGGTTTTTGTATATTAGGGAGATTAATTTGGGTTGAGGTTTGGGATTAGCCACAAGATTCTCAAACCATGTGAGTGGACGCTGAAGGGAACTTTTATCAATAAATTTGGTGGCAAAGGATTGAAGAAAGGATTGTAGAGGAAGAGGAAACTTGCATTCCGGGTAAAGTTTAGTAATGGAGGTCGGATCTAGTACCTCATCTCTACTACTAAATAGCGAAACCACCGTATGAGTAGAATTTTTTATGGATAGTGGGAGGCTATCCAACAGGGTTTCGGACGCAAGTCCCAAGATGTCTCTCACTTGAATCAGGGGGGATGGTAGTGAAATAGCATGAACAGACGATTGAAACCAGTCCCACGCTCTCAACGTGGATTTAACTATGGGAGTATCACCCACTAACTTTTGCTGAAATACTTTATTGCCCACTAAAAGCCCTCTAAAGGGGGGCCCATGAAGTCCTTGTTCAAGGGTAATCCAAGGTTCATTCGTTGTGCCTTTAACCCAACCTACAAACCTAGCTAGCAGTACTGCATTATTATAAATTTCAGGATCAGGCATGTTTATCCCACCAAAACGTTTGGGTTTCTGTAAAGTCGCAAGGGAGATCCGAGCTTTTTTACCAGCCCAAATGAAACATCTAATCATCCTATTGAATGATATATAGAAAGATCTTGGCACCGGAATTGGTAAGACTTGTTGGAGGTAAGTCATTCTGGGGATAATGAGTGAGGATACTATATTCTTTCTACCGAACCATGACAGCATAAGGTTATTGAGGGAAGAGAGTTGGTCTTTAATTGAGTTTAGGAGCGTTGAGTAATTTAGACCGAAGAGGGTATCAGGATTGGGTCCTATTTTGACCCCTAAATAGGTAATATGGGAACAATCCCAGTTAAATGGTGAATTTAATTTAAGCTTATTGGCCAAATGGGAGGGGAAACCCACATTAAGAACATGAGACTTGGTCGCATTAATTTTAAAATTTGAAAGTTTACCAAAGCTTTCCAGGATGTGTTCAATGTGGGGGAAGGCAATGGATGGGTTTGTAAACATAATAAGCAAGTCATCAGCGAAAGCTGCAACCTTGTGGCATTGTCTACCAACCATAACCCCCTGGATACCCCTCTCCCCCCTAATGGCCTGCAGCAGGGATTCCATGACCAATACAAACAAAAGGGGGGAGAGAGGACATCCCTGCCTGGTCCCATTGCTGATGGCGAAGGGTGAAGACAAAGAGTCATTTACAATTACAGAGGCCGAAGCATTTGTGTATAGGGAAAAAACCGCCTTCAGGAACCTTTCCGGTATCCCAAATACTAGCAGAACCTTGCTCATATAATCCCATCCCACCCTGTCAAATGCCTTCTCAGCATCAGTGCTGAGAAGGACCAAAGGGCGCTTGGATCTTTTAGCATGATAGATGCAGTTTAAGACTCTGGCTGTATTATCCTTGCCCTCTCTTCCTTTAACAAAACCCACTTGGTCTTTTTGAATTAAAATAGGAAGGAGGGAGGACAGGCGAGAAGCCATTAATTTTGCTAAAATTTTTAAGTCTAAATTCAGCAAAGAGATGGGCCGATAATTCGCACAATCCGAAGGGTCTTTTCCCTCTTTGTGAATCAAGGATATATGAGCCTTCGTCATATCCGAGGACATATTAGAGCCATTTAGAGCACTGTTGCATACCTCCAATAGGAAAGGGCTAAGTATATCGGATAGGGATTTATAATATGACGCTGAAAGACCATCCGGGCCCGGGCACTTTCCTCTCGGGAGTTGCTTAATAGTGTCCTCCAGTTCCTGAATAGTAAAAGGGGTCTCTAATAATTGGGCTTGTTGCGAGGACAACGAGGGTAGTGACAATGATTGTAAAAAGGAGGATATTGAATTATTAAGTGGGAAAGGGTAGTGTGCTTTACCAACTGATCCTTCTAGGTTATATAGGGAATGATAAAAAGTTTTGAATTGGACCGCTATCTCATTTGTGGTGTAGACTAGTCCGCCACTCGAAGTTTTGATCTGGTGAATATAGTTTTGGGCTTACCTTTGTTTAATCCGCTGCATCATAAATTTAGATGCTCTATCGCCGTGGGCGTAATATTTAAAGCGTGCCTGTAAATAATATTTGGCCGAGGTGGAGTCTAAGATCTTTTTTAGGGCCTCTCTTGCAGCAGTTAGCTCAATGAGATGAGACTCTAATAAAGAATGTTTGTGGAGGGTTTCTAATGTTTGGATTTTAGTTAGTAAGGAGTTTACTCATGCCGTCCTTTCTTTTTTGGCTTTCGCACCCATTGAAATGAAAAAACCTCTAATGAATGCCTTATGGGCATCCCATAACACATGTCAGGAGTCAACAGATTTATGATTAAAAGTGAAATATTCCCTCAGTGCTGTTTGTGTCTGAGTCAGGCGATCACCTGGGGAAATTAATTGCTCGTTGAGCCGCCATCTGAATGGTCGAGGATTTGCATTTGGGGCTGAGATCGACAAGAAGATAGGGGCATGATCAGAAAGATGCATAGTCCCAATGCTGGTCTGGCTGCAGAACTGAAGATGCTCCCTTGAAATGAACAAGTAATCTAATCTATGGTAAGAGCCATGCACATGTGAAAAGAAAGAGTAATCTCTTTCGTTAGGATTGAAAATCCTCCATGCATCACATATGGACCAATTGTGTAGGGTTTTCTTAAGACGTCTAAGCTCTTTGATAGCTATTGGTGGCCTTTTGGATGTGGAGTCTATACAAGGCTCAAGGGCTAAATTTAAGTCTCCTCCCAGTACTACCACTCCTTCTTTGAATGGTTCCAGTAAAGAGAGAGTTTCTATAATCCATGAAGCCTGGCCAACATTGGGAGCATACAGATTAATGAAAGTATATGTTTGGTTATTGACAACTCCTTTGAGTAATAAGTATCTACCTTCCTGGTCCTGGGTGTGATATAGATAAGTGAATGGTACTTGCTTCCTAAACCCTATGCTTACGCCCCTGGAGGCCGAGGAACTGGAGCCACAATGGTACCATTCCGCGAATATGGAGTTTTTAAGATTCGGGTATTTGCCAAATTTAAAGTGGGTCTCCTGTAGAAATAAAATTGAGCACTTTTCTTTTTTTAAGTAAGAGAAAACTTGATTACGTTTAGAGGGGGAGTTGAATCCCTTCACATTGAAGGACGTAATGCATAAGTCATCCATACCACAATGTCAAGGGATATACGACACATAATTTTAGTGAATTTTTTTTGATGAAGGCGAATCTTATAAGGGGGGGGGGGGTACTTAGCCTCCAGGAGCGTATCAAGGAGTTGTCCCAAGTATCTCGAATAAGATCCTATGTCTTGCGCACAAAGAAGGGTACCTGATTGAGGAACAAAAATAACAGAAAAATCATAAAAGTAATACATCATAATACCAACAACCATAAAGAGAACACTCTGAAGTGCATTAAACATTATGGATTAAGTAATAGAACTCTTTATCTATTGATTGGGGGGAATAGGGAGAACACTCCATTCGCAGTATCCTTCCTGAAGGCCAAAAATATCAGACCTAGGTCCAGTAGTATGAGGGAAACTTAAAATAGTCGCGTTGCGTTGCGAAAAGATCAATCGCGTTTCCCCAAATACTGGAACTAGCAATTTAGACTAGAACAGCGGGAGACATATAAGTGAACATTAACCAATGAGTACACACGAGAGGAAAATTCTCACGCATATATTCGCACTCCGTGCTGAGCGCAAATATGACCGTAAAAATGCAAACATGCGAAAGTTCACAGATCCGTAGAAGCTTATCCTGACCAGGGGGGGTAGCTGTGAAGCAGTACAAACATAGAGGAGATCTGAAAATAGGCCTCCGCATACTGTGTGAGGCGCACACAAGGTGTCGGTGTTGCCAATATGCGAAAGTTTACAATACGGTAAAAGCATACCTATCCTTAGGGGTCTGCGAAAACTATCTCGAAACATCAAGGGTAAAGAAAGAGGACCTTAACATATTACTAGAGCCTCATATGAAGAAAATACGAGCGCCACAACCGCACATGTGGCGATTGGTTAGTGAAAGTACTATAACAGGTACAGAGATTATACTCATCCAGAGGGATTTTCTTCACTCGTCGGTCAAAGGCAGTCTCCTCGGAGTGGCGGCATTCATTCTTCTGCCTCTTGATGGCTTTGGGGTACGTTGAGGTTCCCAGGGAAGGAACGATGGCAACTCAGGTAAGGCGTAAGTATTCTGCAACACCTCCCAGTTATCAATCGGCAGCGGTTGGATTTGAAGTTGTGAATAAATCTTCTCCAAGTCCCTGGGTGATGAGACCATTAGACGACGGCCGTCGTAGGAGAATGAAAGTCCAAAGGGGAAGGACCAGCAATATAGGATTTTCCGTGATCGCAGCCAATCCGTGAGCTGCGCTTGCGAAGAGTTGTTTGAGCTAGATCTTGAAAAATCGCAATTTCATTGCCTTCCCACAATAGCGACGGATTATTCCTTGCTCCCGATAAGATCGCTTCCTTAACCGGGAAATAAAGAAATCTACAAATGATGTCTCTCGGAGGCTCATTCGGAAGCGGCTTCGGTCTCAGGGCTCTATGAGCCCGTTCAATAGTGATCTCATGTGCTGTGTCAGGGCCCAAGAGCTGTAGGCAGATTTGCATTATTGCTTCAGAGATATCGCTAGGGCCGACTGATTCAGGAATTCCTCTAAATTGGAGGTTATTCCTTCTTCCCCTATTTTCCTGGTCCTCCAGCGCTGTGTACAGTGCATTTATGTGGGCTTGATGGTCAGCCATGTTAGCAGAAACCGCTGTTTGATGCGCCACAACTTTCTGTTGATGTTCTTCCAGGATTTCCACTCTGGATCCAATGTGGCGTATGTCTCCCCTGATAGCAGCTAGCTCCAAGCTGAGGGGTTCTAAGGCTTCAGCTAGAGAATCTTTAATAAAACTCCTAGATATTGGGAGAGCTTCTGGGCTAGGAGAGGACCCTCTGCCGCCTTCAGCACCTAGCGGAGCATGCTGTTTGTGGCCTATTGTCTTCGGTGTTCCGGGCGCCATTTTATTTTCACTAGCCACATACACAGCGGCTGCCTTTTTGACAAATTTGTCCATTTCTCCAGGCTGAGACACCGTTCTAGCAGGACCGGAGTTGTCACTGTTCTTCTGCCCACCGATTTTGACCATTGTAGGTCTGGTCAGCTAAAGATATAAGGCTTAGAAGGATATCTGTTAAGCGGAGCAACGCTTCACACAGCCATCCACACTCGGCGTTGGCTCCGCCCCCGAGAGAGCTTGCATTCTCAATATGCAGTACAGTGATGTGGTTCATACATAGTGACACCCATACACAAAGACAGAAGATTGCAGCTCTCACCTCAGATCACCCCTGTGAAGCACGGAGGATAGGGCTTGAACCCAGCCACATTTGAAATGTCCAAAAACAAAGGATCGACTCCAGCTTCTGACGTGTAAAAATAATTGGTTCTTTATTGGCTTCCAAGATTTAAGATCCGACATACATCACATGGAAAGACAAGTTGTAGTTGTGACGCATTTCGGGCTATGGTATTGAGCCCTTCATCAAGACACTACCGTAGTGTCTTGATGAAGGGCTCAATACCATAGCCCGAAACGCGTCACAACTACAACTTGTCTTTCCATGTGATGTATGTCAGATGTTAAATCTTGGAAGCCAATAAAGAAACAATTATTTTTACACGTCAGAAGCTGGAGTCGATCCTTTGTTTTTGGATAGTGACACCCATATACGCGTCTAGTATTCAACCTACTTGGGCCCTCCTCTTCACAGGATTAAAACTGATTTTGGCATCAAAACTGTATTGTTCGATGTGGCCTAAGGTTTAGCCCTATTAAATAGGGTGGCACATCTCAAACACTGGTGGCATATCAGTTGGATATGCTACTAATGTCAAATACAGTAGGTGTGGGTCTGCATGTCCCAACTCTGGGTCCCACTCATATATCTGGAATGGGGCCACTGCAGTGAAGGAGCATGGTGCACACATGTTCCATTCACTTCTATGGGAGTTTTGAAAATAGCGGAGTGAGCTTACTTGGCTAATTTTGGAAGTCCCATAGAAGTGAATGGAGAGCGCACTGCCCTTGCATGGCCACATCTTCATTTACCACTATGGGACTCCTGGATATAGCAGAGCTTGGCAGTTAGCTATTTTGGGAGCTCCTATAGTGGTGAATAGAGGGTGGCAGCGCATTTACAGTGTGCTATTCCTCTCTTTGGGGGGCCCATTCTGGAGATGGTACCCACACCTATCTGACATTGATGGCATATTCTAGCAATATGCCACCAATGACTGACATGGGAATACCCCTTTAAGAATGTTTGGCAGCAGCTTAGTCTCTTCAGCCCTAGTAAAGATGTCTGGCGGTGGCTTTCTCCCCTCTTCCCACTGAGAACACATGCACACTTGGCTGACAGCTACTGTATATAGTGAGCTGAGCTGTATACCAGGCACAGTCCATGGTCATGGCACTGTTTCTAGAAAATAAGAAGATCTCACTTTGTTGTTTCACATAATCATTTAAAAAAAAAAAAAAAAAAGGTTATTCTTTTATCATGGGGTTCAAGGTAAATAGCCCCCAGTCTCCTGCCTATTTGTATTGTACCATAGAGTATGTATCCTTGCAATCATCCAGTATTTAATATTGGACAAATTCATCTCTCAGCAGCAAACATAAAGCTATACTTATTCATAAAACCATCATTAGATATATGAAATGTCACCATCTTGTTGGTTCAATACTACGCAATAAAAAGAGGATTATACAGGAGCAGGGAGATATCTACAGAAACAGAAGAGGAGATAATTGTTATGCATTCCCTGCCTGGGCTGCACTGTTCTGCTGTGCAGAGGTATGTGGCTAGATGGATTAGCATGCTATAAATCAATGAGACTGTCTCAATGATATCGCAAATAGACAGACTGACATGAGTGCAGTGTAATAACACTAATACACGATGACTAATTTATCACCCATTAATCTATCTGATGCCTGCTCTTAGTCATCACAATATACTTAGGAAATAAAAGGGTTTTAAATAGTCTCCAGATTTAACATCATATAAGTATCCAAGAGCTGCCAGCCTTACTTGGTGTTAAATAATCATGCTTTAAATGCCCATTTGAAATATATTGGTTGACTGGAGAGAAGAAACAAGTGGGAGTGCTAGTAAGGCAGTATGTTTTAAAACGGTGATAACATCCATAACAATGAGGCAATAGCTGATGCGCTCACAATGATGGCCGTGTACTGACCATAAAGCTTGCTTTAAACATATGTATTCTCTAAGATCCAGATATCACTGAAAATGCCTATAGACAGTCAGGAGTCCATTATGTAAAATAGATATCACAAAGGACCAAATTTAAAATAAGTATGGCTGTATGGAATGTGTTTCAAGGCATCTTGGCCCCATCTTTAGATCATAGTTTCAGATAGACCCGAAGAAGGGGCCAAGGTGTGGCAAAATTATCTGTTTGAAGGGTATTACTGATAATAAACTTTCACACGAAGATGAATTGCATATTGCCTCCCATTTTAAATTGGGTACTTAGTCACATTTTATGGGCCGGCACCTCTTCAAAACTCAGATAGATCTACCGCCTGGTGTAGGGCTTATTAAGACTGGCGTCTAAAATGCTGATCTTAAAAAATGTGCCTCATGGTGTTTTACAAGAATAAAATAGGCTTAAAAAAGGTTAAGTGAGTATGAAAACCTTTATTAACAGCAATCACTCTGACTAGTCAGTTGTCATGACATGGCAAAGGCACAAAGATGACGCATAGTCATGGTGGCATATAAGAGGAAATTTGGGTTTATAAAAGGGACCCCTTATTTGAGATATTCCTCAATTGCTTGGAGCATTGCAAGGAGTGTCTTTGTCTTTTTCCCTCTGGAGGACCTATCATGTCAGCTCATTACACAGACAACACATTTCATTAGGCACTGTTTTGTTGTCTTTGTGGCAGTGCTGCACACTGGCTGTCTATTTCACCCACATATTATTATAATTTATTATTAAAGTGCCATTCATTCCATAGCGCTGTACATATGAAAAGGGGTATACATACATAATACAAACAATTGCATTAATCATAAACAAGACGAGTTACAAACTGGTACAGAAGGAGAGAGGGCCCTGCCTGTGAGGGCTTACAATCTACATGGTATGGGAGAAGGACACAGTAGGTACGGGTGAAGTTGGTCATGGCGGTATAGAAGCAGCAGGGTCACTGGTTGTAGGCTTGTCTGAAGAGGTGGGTTTTCAGGTTTCTTTTGAAGGATTCCACTGTAGATGAGAGTCTAATATGTTGGGGTAGTGAGTTCCAGAGTGCGCGGGATGCACAGGAGAAATCTTGGAGGCGATTGTGGGAAGAGGTGATAAGAGGAGAGAAGGAGGTCTTGTGAGGATCGGAGAGTGTGTGTGGGGATGTATCGGGAAAGTAGCTCAGAGATATAGGGAGGGGAAAGGATGTGAATGGCCTTGTATGTATTTGTTAGTATTTTTAAGTGAATTCGCTGGGCATTGGGCATTGGGGAGCCAGTGAAGGGATTGGCAGAGGGGAGAGGCAGAGGAGTAACAGGGTGAGAGGTGGATTAGTCGGGCAGCAGAGTTGAGGATTGATTGGAGGGGTGCGAGAGTGCTAGATGGAAGGCCACAGAGGAGAATGTTGCAGTAGTCTAGGCAGGATATGATGAGGGCATGTACAAGCATTTTCACAGATTCAAAGTTAAGGAAAGCACGGATGCGGGAGATGTTTTTGAGTTGGAGGCGACACGTGGTGGAAAGGGCTTGGATGTGCGGTCGGAAGGAGAGGGTAGAATCCAAGGTCACTCCAAGGCAGCAGACTTGGTTGATGGGGGAGAGTGTGCAGCCATTGATTGTGATAGATAGGTCTGTTGAGGGTGTTGAGCAAGATGGGGGAAAGATTATGAATTCTGTGTTATCCATGTTAAGTTTTAGAAAGCGAAAGGAGAACAAGGGTTATATGGAAGATAGACATTGTGGGATTCTGGATAGTAAGGTGGTGATGTCTGGACCAGAGAGGTAGATCTGTGTGTCATCAGCATAAGAGTGATACTGAAAGCCATGGGACTCTGACATGTCCCAGGCCAAAAGTGTAGATAGAGAAGAGCAGGGATCCTAGGACAGAGCCTTGCAGGACACCAACAGAGAGGGAATGAGACAAGGAGGTGGTGCGAGAGTGGGAGACGCTAAACCTTGCAGGACACCAACAGAGAGGGAATGAGACAAGGAGGTGGTGCGAGAGTGGGAGACGCTAAACTTCCGGTCTGTGAGATATGATGTGATCCAGGAGAGGTCCAGGTCAGTGATGTCAAGAGATGAAAGAGTTTGCAACAGAAGGGAGTGGTCAACAGTGTCAAAGGCAGAGGACAGGTCAAGGAGAAGGAGGACAGAGTAATGTTTTTTGGTTTTGGCTGTTAGTAGGTCATTGGTGACTTTGGTAAAGGCAGACTCAGTCGAGTGGTGGGGTCAGAAGCCAGATTGTAGGCAGTCAAAGAGGGAGCAGGAGGAGAGGTGAGAGGACAGTTCAGAATGGACACATTGTTCAAGTAGCTCTGAGGCAAATGGAAGAAGTGATATGGGGCGTTAACTGGACAAAGAAGATGGGTCAATTGAAGGCTTTTTGAGAATGGGTGCAATAGTAGCGTGTTTAAAAGCAGAGGTGAAGACACCAGAGGTTAGTGCTAGGTTGAAGAGATGAGTTAGGGCTGGGATAAACACTGTGGTGAGGTTAGGGATGAGGTGGGTTGGGACTGAGTCAAGTGTAAAGTTGAGCGGACACCTGGATGTTCGGGTTCGACAGGTTCGGCCGAACTTCAGAAAAAAGTTTGAGTTCAGGACCCCAACTTGACCCCAACTTGACCCCGTACCCCATTGAAGTCATTATGGATCTGAACTTTTGAGCACTAAAATGGCTGTAAAAATGTCATGGAAAGGGCTAGTGGGCTGCAAATGTCATCAAATGTGGTTAAGAGCATGGCAAGTGCTCTGCAAACAAAGGTGGATAGGAAAATGACTTTAAATAACATAAAATACGTAAAAATAATAATAATAATAATAATAATCTTGATCGAGGAGGACAAGATCCATATGGGATCGGAGGCTGAGGAGGCGGTGGATGTAGCAGTGTAGCTGGAAGTGGCGGTGGAGGAGGAGGAGGTAGCCTACACTGCTTTTTAGTTTAATTGTATTTTTTATTTTTTTAAATTAGGGTACACGCCAAAACATTTGGAAATATAACCCTCCATTCGTGCTAAACACACGTTCAGACAATACACTGGCTGCAGGGCAGGCCAGCACCTCCAAGGGGTAAAGGGCAAGCTCAGACCATGTGCCCAATTTGGAGACCCAGAAGTTGCAGGTGCTGACAGTCAGTTCATGTAGGCGTGTGCAAACTTACTGCCCCAACATGTCGCACGTCCCCGTGCTGTTCACAATCCAATTTAATATCTGTTCTATCAACTTTCGATGTTCTTTTCTGCACCTACCATGGTGATCATGGGTGGCGGGGAATCAGGGTTCGACGCCGGACAGGGAGCATGAGAAAGAGAGACCACACCCAAGGGTGGATTAATTCTTTCAAATTAAAAATTATAGAGTTGAATTATGGGACAAATTATTAAAGCATAAAAGTGTGACAACTTTTAAAAGTTTAAGCATTGAATGAAAGGATGTGGCTCGCATTAATTACTGAAGAATTTATTAACTTTTATTCCCTGTCAACTATGCAGAGCAGGGATTTCTATCCGGCAAAATTTGAAAAATGTCACCTGACAATGTAATTGACGATTTTTTTAAATGTATGTTCCTGTCACCTATGTAGAGATGCCCCAGTGACATCCACCATCCATTTGGATATCTTCTCTATCAACTTTCGATGATCTCTTCTGAGCCTACCATGTTGATCACGGTTATCGGCGAATCAGGGTTCCACGCCGGAGAGGGAGTGTGAGAAAAAGAGACCAAATTTAAGGGAGATAAATTTATTTTAAAAATTTGGGATCGAGCAGAAATGTGGGAAGAGCTATTGAGGCGCAAATGTTGGACAGATTACAGAAGACCAAATGTGGGCCAAAAGAGTCAAGTGGAAATGTGGGAAAAGCTAATAAGGCGCAAATGTTGGCCAAAAGAGTATAGCAGAAATGTAGGACAAATGATTGAAGTGCAAATGTGGTTTAAGCATTGAATCAAAGGAGGTGGCGCATCAATTAAAGAAGCATTTCAGAAATTGTATTCCCTGTCACCTATGCAGAGCAGGGGTTTATTCACGTCAAAAATTGTATAATGTCAACCCAAGAATGTAACAGAAAAATTTGTGAAATTTATTACCTGTCTACTTGGTAGAGCAGGGGTCTTTGACAGAAAAAAATTGTTTATTGTCACCCGAAAATGTAAAATAAAAATTATTGAAATTTATTAAGCTGTCAACTAGGTAGAGGAGGGGTATATTACACTTAAAAATTGGTGAATTTGACCCTAAAATGTAACTGCCAATTTATTTTTATTTTTTACTGGTCTACTAGGTATAGCAGTGGTACTTCACACCCAAAAATTGTTACATTTCAACTGAAAATAGACGGAAACTAGACCCCTTGCCAATCTCCTACAATGACTTCCCCTGGTGTACCCCAGTATTATTGTACATCATATGCTGCTGGGTTTTGTTGCTTTAATAATCTTTCAACATGGTGTAATGTAACTGTTGATGTATTGGAAACATGATATACTGTCCTCTGCTGCATCCTGTGTGAAATTTGCATCTATGTACTTGTTTCACGCCTTGCTAGGCATTTAAGAATCTATAAATTTACCTTGTTATGTTTTATAAAATAAAAATAAATTATAAAAAAAATAAAAAATTCAACTGAAAATGTAACTGACATTTTATTTTTATTTTTTACCGGCCTACTAGGTATAGCAGTGGTACATCACACCCAAAAATTGGTGAATTTCACCCGAAAATGTAAATGACAATTTATTGATTTTTTTTTTACCTGTCTACTAGTTATAGCAGTTGTATATCACAACCAAAAATTTGTGAATTTCACCCGAAAATGTAACAGACAAATTATCAATTTTTTTTTAACTGTCTTCTAGGTATAGCAGTGGTACATCACACCCAAAAATTGGAGAATTTCACCAGAAAATTTAACAGACAAATTATTTTTATTGTTTAACCTGTCTACTAGGTATAGCAGTGATACTTCACACCCAAAAATTGGTGAATTTCACCTGAAAATGTAAATTACAATATTTTTTTTTTGTCCTGTCTACTAGGTATAGCAGTGGCAATATATACCCAAAAATTGGTGAATTTCACCAAAAAATTTAACTGACAATTTTTTTTATTTTTTTTAATGGTCTACCAGGTATAGCATTTTGGGGTACTATACAATTTTGGGGTACCATACACCCCAAAATTGGTGAATTTAACCCGAAAATGTAAATGACAATTTTTTTTTATTTTTTTTTACCTGTCTACTAGGTATAGTAGTGGTATATCACACCAAATAATATGAGGATCGGCGCTAAAACAAAATAACAATTACTTTATTATATGTTCTGTTTAAAATAAAGGGTGTCCACCTGTCAGTGCAACAGTCAGCGACTGACTAATACTAAATTTGTGAGAATGAACCTGTGTCTGCAAACAGGGCAACCATCTGGAGCACATGTATGTCTCACAAACTAAACCCACCAACACATAAGGGGGCTCAAAACACCACAGGGTACAAGGTGTGTAACCCGGGTGAAAAATACTATGTAGGAGGATATCTGGTGCCGTAAAAGCCACCAAGCAGCGCTCCGAACAGCAGGGTCGGCCTTTGGGGTGTGCGGGCTGTGCGGCCGCACAGGGCGCCATAGCAACAGGGGCGCCGGGCGGCCGACAGCCCGCAATGTAATATGGGCAGGCGAGGCGGCACTTATGTTTTCCCACGGGGCGGGCGGGCCCCGCCCCCTCCATCTCCCCCTCCCCTGTATTCAGCAGGGGGCGCACGTTGCGGTTTAAAAAAAAAAAAACTTCGGGCGGCGGGCGGCGCCCCTCATTCTGCGCCGCCTGAGTGGCTGAGGCTGAGCGCCTGCCTGCGCCTGCTGTGTGCTGTTAGTGTAGCGTGGCCGAGCTCTGTTCGATCCGCGGTACAGGAGCTTTTGTTTCCTGTACCCGGCCGGACTCACAGGAAGTGCTCACTTAGTGTGCACTTCCTGTCAGTCCTGCCGGGTACAGGAAACAAATGCTCCTGTACTGCGGATCGAACAGAGCTCGGCCACGCTACACTAGAGGTGGAAAAGAGAGTGGGAGGGGGGAGGAAATAATGAGAGTGATGGGGGGGGGGGAGAGAAATAATGAGAGTGATGGGGGGGGGGAGAGAAATAATGAGAGTGATGGGGGGGGGAGAAATAGTGAGAGTGATGGGGGGGGGAGGGAGAAATAGTGAGAGTGATGGGGGGGGGGAGAAATAGTGAGAGTGATGGGGGGGGGGAGAAATAGTGAGAGTGATGGGGGGGGGGAGAAATAGTGAGAGTGATGGGGGGGGGAGAAATAGTGAGAGTGATGGGGGGGGGGGGAGAAATAGTGAGAGTGATGGGGGGGGGGAGAAATAGTGAGAGTGATGGGGGGGGGGGAGAAATAGTGAGAGTGATGGGGGGGGGGAGAAATAATGAGAGTGATGGGGGGGGGGAGAAATAATGAGAGTGATGGGGGGGGGAGAAATAATGAGGGGGAGAAATAATGAGAGTGATGGGGGGGGGGGAGAAATAATGAGAGTGATGGGGGGGGGGGAGAAATAATGAGAGTGATGGGGGGGGAGAATAATGAGAGTGATGGCGGGGGGGGGGGAAATAATGAGAGTGACAATGGAGTCCCCAGAGCCAGACTGCAGCCAGAGTCCAGATCATCTTATTGTCCTGGTGGTAAGTAGACAATGCAATATGTTATTATTTAATTGTTTAGTTATTAATACTACATTGGAAACTAATTTTCTCAGCTGGACACCGGCCGACATGCGCTGGGGGCCTCACCAGCGGTTAGGGTAGGGAAAAAGCACTGGCCCGTACGTAAATTTTTCCCTTCCCTAACCGCTGGTGAGGCTCCCGGTGCATGCGCAGTGTCGGCCGGTGTTCAGCTGAAAACATCCATCCGATCACTGCGCATTGGCCCATAGTTTTTCCCTACCCTAACCGCCGGCGAGGCTCCTGGCGCATGCGCTGCTGTGAAATTTCCCTAACCTGTCGTTGTGCGCCTGCGCGATGCTGCACACCTCCTCACGTCATGTCCGGTGCGACCGGAAGTGACGAGGGTAGGGAAATCTCACGAACTAGGGAAGTATAACATTACACCGGCCTTTGGGGTGTACGGGCTGGTAACTACTTGGTTGGATAGTCAGCCAGCCTATGCCATGATGCCAGCAACAAGCATTTTTATTTTTATTTTTTGGGGGGGGGGGGGGCGCCACAAGGTTAGCTCGCACAGGGCGCCTGAACACCTAAGGCCGGCCCTGCCGAACAGTGACTGTCAGCGCGCATACTCTCACTGCACAAAGATAGTATCGGTGCAGGACTATGGCAGAGCATTAGCTGTCACTTCAATTGTGGTATATGGAGCAAGGATTGCCCTGACACACTCCTTTATGGTAAAATCTCAACGCGTTTCCATGCATTAACAATGCACTTCATCAGGAGCTATGTGCACCATACTTGAACAAAGCCCACAGCCTCTACTGTGATGTTAGACAGAGGCAGTGGATGACAAACAACAGTAGGATAACCTGCCTAACACCGGATTCCTCTAGTGTGAGGTACGGTGTTGTCACTAACAGACTACTGTCCTGCCTAAGCTACACACCTCTAAGCTGAGGCGTAGCGTGCTAGTGTGCGTACAAAGCGGCACTGTAATGGCCGCAAAGCGGCCCACAGAACGTCGAAATTTACAGGGTGAAACCCCGCCCTGCTAGACACGCCCCCGTCTAACAGCCAATCCGGTCGGTCCAGGGTAAACCAATGGCTGAACAGAGGAGGGACTCCATGGGTCTCAGGGAAAGCGCAAAGCGCCGCATTAAACAAGATAATTAAAAGGCGGCTTGACATAATGTCACCGCAGCATCAAAACCTATGTGTACATATACAGTGGGGTGAGATCACAATAGAGGGATATAAGAACGAGCGACCACATATCATCACATGCATTAAGAAATGAACATGAATCTCATTTTAACCCCCTCATTACTGAACTATAGAAATAGACACAGTCGCCACCCCTAGATGACAATTTCACAGAGTCGATCACTTGGAATTTGACCGATGACGTATTCCCTCTGTGATGATCAAGTACATGGAGTGCAATCGGGTCGTCTTTGAGATTCGTAATGTCCAGAATATGTTCCCCAATCCGTCTTCTTAACTCTCTAATGGCAGGCGAGCAGCAGCAGGGTGAGAACGCTGAAAGCGTGCACGGATGGCACGCACTTTATGCAGTAGCGCTGACATATCGGGGTAATTTTTAAGGAATCTCTGCACCACCAAATTCAACACATGCGACAGGTAAGGGATGTGCGTCAAACCGGCTAGTCCCAGAGCTGCTACGAGATTTTGCCAATTATCGCACACCAACAGGCCGGGCTTGAGGCTGACTGGCACCAACCACTCATCGGTCTGTTGTTCCATGCACGTCCACAGCTCCTGCGCGGTGTGGGGTTTGTCTCCCAAACAAAAAAGTTTTAAAACTGCCTGCTGTCGTTTATCCCTGGCTGTGCTGAAGTTGGTGGTACAGGTATTACGCTGACTGGATGAGAAGCTGGTAGAGGATGAGGAAGCAGAGTAGGAGGAGGAAGCAACAGGAGGCAAACTGAAGTGCCCTGCAATCCTCGGTGGTGGAAGGACATGTGGAAAACCACAGAAATAAGAAAATAATGCACTTAGTAAAATAGATCCAAACACTATATATGGACAAAGTCCTCACTCTGATATGATAATATCTGAGACAATTAGTCAATATATTTTGATCAAAACACATCTAAGCCGCCTACCGAACGCCAAGGTGGTCTCAGGTCAGACGGGTCTTGCGCTAAACCTACCTAAGCCGTTGGGCTTCTATGTTCAGGAGCGCAGACGCTGCACATATGGTGTGCTGCTCCTAGTCACCTCCATGTGCATCAAGCAACCAATGGGAGGTGGAGCATCAAGCAACCAATGGGAGGCGGGCTTAGATGTGTTTTGATCAAAATATATTGACTAATTGTCTCAGATATTATCATATAAGAGTGAGGACTTTGTCCATATATAGTGCTTGCAACTATTTTACTAAGTGCATTATTTTCTTATTTCTGTGGTTTTCTTCAATAATATGGCCAGGGACATCCGCACATTTGAATATCATATCGTGCAGGATGTTTTTATCTTAGTTTTTTCTGTGGAATTTTTTTGTCCTGGAAGGACATGTGCCAAACTGCTCTCCGCCTCAGGCCCAGCCGCCACTGCATTTACCCAGTGTGCCAGTGTGCTGTTATGGAGATATAACCCCTACTTGGTTGTGCAGGGAAGGGATGGCTTTCCTGGAAAAGTAGTGGCGGCTGGGCACGACGTACTGTGGGACAGCCACCATCATAAGGCTTTAAAAACTATCCATCTCCACCAGACAGAATGACAGCATTTCAAAGGCCAGTAATTTAGAAATGCTGGCATTCAGGGCTAGGGATCGTGGGCGGGTAGGGGGGTACTTCCTCTTCCTCTACAGCGTTTGGGAGATATAGAGCTGAACGCTTCCGTCAGACATTGTGGAGATGCTTGGTGACCCACGTGTTGGTGTTACTGGCAGATCCTCTGTTTGTGGGGTGGCTGGTGGCACTGTCACTCCAGAGGTAGATGAAGAGGGCGCAACTGCAGCAGAAGAGGAAGCAGGAGGAGCCAGAGACCTTTCTTAGTTTTTAAGGTGTCTGCTTCACTGCAGTTCATGCTTTGCACTTAAATGCCTGGTCATGCAGGTTGTGCTCAGGTTGAGAACGTTTATGCCTCGCTTCAGGCTCTGATTGCACAGTGTGCAAACCACTGGTGTCTTGTCGTCAGCACATTGTCTGAAGAACTGCCACGCCAGGGAATTCCTTGGAGCTGGCTTTGGTGTGCTCGGTCCCTTGCTGCGGTGGGCAGTAGCAGGCGTACTGTCTAGAGAACGGCTGCTCCGCTTTTGCACCCTGCTCCCTCTTCTGCTGTGCTGTTGCCTCTGTGCGACCACCGCCTCTTCCTCCGAACTACATAGGTCACAAGCATGACCTTGATTCCATGTGGGGTTGAGAACCTCATCGTCCTCTACATCATATTCCACCCTGTCTTCACCCCAGCCCCAGCAGTTTGCACCTGTGTTTCCTTATCATCCCAATCTACTATCGCATGTACTTGTTCAGGCCTCACCATTCGCATTAGGCCTGACCAAATACCGCTGCAGTTTATGTTGCCTTCTTGCACCTGAGTAAGGGTTTTCACTTGTGAGTGTAGCTGCCACAGATTGACCACGTCCTCTCCCTGCAACAGGAGCTCCACCAGCAGCACCAGGATCCACATCCCTTATTTGACACTCTCCTCATATTTCTCGAATTTAGGATCTTGCCCTAAATGGGTGTTTAATTAATAGAAGAATAGAACGACAGTATGTACAGGGTGTATCTCACACGGCCTGAACCAGACTAGGCCTCAATTAAAGAGTTGTTTGCGCAAAATGGCTGTATTTTAAATACCTGAATCAAACCCCTTTATTTAAAGGGTGTATCTCACAGGGCCTGAACCAGACTAGGCCTCAAATAAAGATTTGTTTGCCTAAAATGGCTGTGTTTCAAATACCAGAATCAAATCCCTGTATTTAAAGGGTGTATCTCACACGGCCTGAACCAGACTATGCCTCAACTAAAGATTTGTTTGCCCAAACTGGCTGTATTTCAAATACCTGAATCAAACCCCTGTGCATCACACACGGCCTGACCAACAGTAGACCTCAATTAAAGATTTGTGCACCAAATGGCAGTATTTCAAATATCTGAATATAACCCAAATGTATGAAGGGTGTATCTTACAATGATATATGCAGCAAAGGCTTGCCCAAACGGGTGTTTGTTTAATAACTCAATATGGCAGCAGTATATAACCCTGGAATTTCAAACTTCAAGATGCTGCAAGGCCTGAAATATTGTGTATTTTGCCCTAAAAAGGGGTGTTTTATTAACCTCCTCAGAACCGCTGCACACAGGGATGCGTCTTTGCGGCGGCCCTGTTATTCCTACTGGACGCGCCGACACGTCATCTCGTGAGACGCGAGATTTCGGTCAGAGCAGGCCCATGCATGCGCATTGCGGGCCGGCAAAAGTTAAAGAAGTATTTAGTCACCAGCCTGCCAGCCAATGATCGGCTGGCAGGCTGGTGATTTTCAAAAAAACGAATCCTGGTGATTTTCAAAAAAACGAATCACAAGCCATATAACACCTTATATTTATAAATATAAGGTGTTAAATGGCTGCTGTGCTCCTCTGCTGGTTCTTTTCATCGGTTGGTTCCAACAGAGGAGCACAGTTCACAGTGAGTACACCAAACAGCACACTTAGCCCCCAGATCACCCCCATCACCCCAATTAACCCCTTGATCACCCCTGTCAATGACCTAGTGAAAGGGAAAAAAGTGATCAGTGTAAACTGTCACTTTTTTTTTTCACTAGTACTGACGGTTAGGTTTAGGATAGTTTAGGCCCCTTTGTTAGTCAGTTAGCGTTGGTTAGCGCCCAGCCCACCGCACCACAGTCACTGATTCGCTGATTAGCGTATCACTAATCAGCATTTGTACTTTTATAGTATCTGTAAGTGATCAGAACTGATCACAGTCAGATCTATAATAATATTAGTGTCACCTTAGCTCGCCCTCCACCCAAAACGCAGTGTTTGCCCGATCAGGCCTGATCGGTCGCCCACACGTGCGTTCACCCACTCCCGCCCCGCCGCAGTGACAAAATGTTATTTTATTTTTTTATCACTGCACAATCACTTTAAAAGCGCTGCGGCGATAAAAAATTTTTTAGCAATCACAGCGGCCTCCGGTATTTCGCTAGCCTCCCATTTGTAAGACAGGCTTGCTTTTTTTCTTGGGTAGTCTCAGGGAATACCCCCTAAGTTTAGCAGTCCAAATGGCAAATAAGGGGTATTCTTCTGAAGAGGCCCACAGGCTTCTGACCCAGTCGGATGAGGAATGGGAACCCTCATCTGACAAATCCAGCGGGTCAGAATACGAACCTGTAGAAAGCAGTGGCAGTCTGACCCAAAGTTCGGACGAGGAGGTTGAGGTCCCTGATACCACCAGGCGTACCCAGCCCCCTGTTGCTAGACCATAGGTTGCGCAGGATCCGCTACAAGGGCAGCAGAGTGGGGCTGGCACTGTCGGATTACGTGGTGAGGCATGCACCAGCAGCGTAGCCCATCCTGGACCTAGTACCAGCACTGCCGTACAACATGGTGAAGTGGCAAGCACCAGAAGCGCAGTTGAAGCTGGTACGGTGGCACGTGCATTAGTTCCCCTGTCGCAGCCACCGCACAGACAGGCCCGTAGAGCCCCTAGAGTCCCTGAGGTGCTGGCAAACCCTGATTGGCAGCCCCCAACTTCAGCCGCACCAGTAGTTCCCCCTTTCACCGCCCCCAGTCTGGAGTTCGTGTTGAGACAGCTCAGATCGGTTTGGCACTGGGGCTTTTTGAGCTGTTCTTGACTGCGGAGCTGTTGGACTTAGTTGTGGCAGAAACAAATCGATATGCCACTCAATTTATAGCCGCCAACCCGGGAAGCTTTTATGCCCAGTTTTTCCCGTCCAAGTTTCCGAAATTAAAACTTTTCTGGGCCTTCTCCTCAACATGGGCCTAACAAAAAAGCATGAGTTACGTTCATATTGGTCCACGAACCCAATTCATCACATGCCCATATTCTCTGCTGCCATTTCCAGGACACAATTTGAGACCATCCTGCGTTTTTCCTGCACTTTAGCGACAACAGCACCTCCCGTCCCAGAGGCCACCCAGCTTTTGACTGGCTCCACAAAATTCGGCCCCTCATAGACCACTTTAACACCAAATTTGCAGATTTGTATACCCCTGAGCAAAACTTCTGCGTAGACGAGTCCCTTATACATTTTACCGGGCGCCTTGGCTTCAAACAATACATCCCAAGCAAGCGCGGCCGGTATGGGGTCAAATTGTATAAGCTCTGTGAAAGGGCCACAGGCTATACCCACAAATTTTGGATCTATGAGGGTAAAGATCAGACCCTGGAGCCGGTCAGTTGCCCAGACTACCTGGGGAGCAGTGGGAAGACAGTCTGGGACTTGTTGTCACTCTTATTTGGCAAGGGGTACCATCTTTATGTGGACAATTTCTACACAAGTGTGCCCCTCTTCAGGCATTTGTTCCTAGAACAGATTGGCTGCTGTGGCACCGCGCGACTTAGCCGCCGGGGCTTCCCCCAACGGCTCGTTACCACCCGTCTTGCAAGGGGGGAGAGGGCTGCCTTGTGTAACCAAGAACTGCTCGCGGTGAAATGGAGAGACAAGGGTGGCGTTTACATGCTCTCCTCCATTCACGCAGACACGACACTCCAAATTGAACGAGCAACCATTGTCATTGAAAAGCCCCCTGTGTCCACGACTATAATTCGCTCATGAAAGGGGTGGACTTCAATGACCAAATGTTGGCTCCCTATTTACTTTCCCACAGAACCAGACGCTGGTATAAGAAGGTGTCTGTATATTTGATTCAATTGGCTGTATATAATAGTTTTGTTCTCTACAGTAAGGCTGGGAGAACAAGATCCTTCCTCAAATTTCAGGAAGAGATCAACGAGAACCTCCTGTATCCAGGAGGTTCCGTGGCCCCAACCACCAGTGTAGTGAGCCGACTACATGAGCGACATTTCGTTGCCGGTACCTCAAACCAACCGCCACTCCGAAAAAAATGTTGTGTCTGTAGCAGGAGTGGAATAAGGCGTGACACCTGCTGCCCTGACCACCCTGCCCTATGCTTAGGGGAGTGTTTCCGGAAGTACCACACACAGGTACACTTAGCATAGGGATTACATCTCACAGGACAGGCACACAGGGCTATTAGGGCCCATTCACACAGAGCTGCTGCAAACCTCTACTTTCACCTCGGACAAAGTGCATAATGTACTTCGCCACATCTCTGGGAGATTTGTAAAGGTAAAAAAAATAAAAAAATCACCGGTAAGCAAAAAAGTTAATGTTCTGTTTCCAAAGTTCATAAAAGTTAATGTTCTGTTCAAATATTATTATAAAATTCATGTTAATAAATTTATTGCGTTGCGGCCTGGTGTTTTTTTTTTTTTTTTACCTTCTAGGTGGACCAACCGATCGACAGAAGCATTGCGCTGCTGTCAGATTACACAAAAGTCGGTGTATGCGGCGCTGCAAGACGAGATTTCTCCTCTGCAGTACAAAAATATATGTTTGCCGATGATTATGAGCTGAGGGGGGCGGTGGTGTTCATATGCTTTTGCAAACACTTTGTATATAAAATTAAAATAAATAAAAAACGGCAATGATTTATTCATCCACATCGATTGTGTGAATGGAGAAATCGGGTTTGCCAGGGCATACGAGCTAAGTGGGTATGGATGTTGGGAGGACTTCCTATGTCCTGACAGACGCCTTTCCCCTCCTTTTTTTTTTTTATTTGGCAGAGATTTTTTCATCCACATTGATCGATGCGAATGAAGAAATCTGTGCCGTTCAGTTTTTCTTTCAGCCCAGAGGCTAAACGGAAAAAAAAAAAAATCTCATTACCTGTATACTCAATATAAGGAGATTAGCAGAAACTCCTAATGCTGGCCATACATGTAATGATTGCGGAGACCCTCAAATGCCAGGGCAGTACAAACACCCCACAACTGACCCCATTTTGTAAAGAAGACACCCTAAGGTCTTCGCTTATGGGCATAGTGAGTTCATAGAAGTTTTTTTTTTTGTCACAAGTTAGTGGAAAATTATGTTTTTTTTTTTTTTTTCTTACAAAGTCTCATATTCCACTAACTTGTGACAAAAAATAAAAACTTCCATGAACTTACTATGCCCATCACGAAATACCTTGGGGTGTCTTCTTTCCAAAATAGGGTCACATGTGGGGTATTTATACTGCCCTGGTATTTTAGGGGCCCTAAAGCATGAGAAGAAGTCTGGAATCCAAATGTCTAAAAATGCCCTCCTAAAAAGGAAATTGTGCCACTTTGCGCCCCTAGGCTGCAAAAAAAGTGTCGCACATGTGGTATCACCATACTTAGGAGAAGTTGGGCAATGTGTTTTGGGGTGTCTTTTCACATATACCCATGCTGGGTGAGAGAAATATCTGTGTCAAATGACAACTTTGTATGAAAAAAAAATGGGAAAAGTTGACTTTTAGAGAGATATTTTTCTCACCCAGCATGGGTATATGTAAAAATAAACCCCAAAACACGTTGCCTTACTTCTAGAGTTGAGCGAACACCTGGATGTTCGGGTTCAAGAAGTTCGGCCGAACTTCCCGGAAATGTTCGGGTTCGGGATCCAAACCCGACCCGAACTTCGTCCCGAAAGAGCTAGAGGGCTGCAAAAGGCAGCAAAATGTAGGTAAATCCCCTGCAAACAAATGTGGATAGGGAAATGAATTAAAATAAAAATAAAATAAATAAAAATTAACCAATATCAATTGGAGAGAGGTCCCATAGCAGAGAATCTGGCTTCACGTCACCCACCACTGTAACAGTCCATTGTCAGATATTTAGGTCCAGGCACCCAGGCAGAGGAGAGAGGTCCCTTAACAGAGAATCTGGCTTCATGTCAGCAGAGAATCAGTCTTCATGTCATAGCAGAGAATCATGCTTCACGTCACCCAACACTGGAACAGTCCATTGTCAGATATTTAGGCCCCGGCACCCAGGCAGAGGAGAGAGGTCCCGTAACAGAGAATCTGGCTTCATGTCAGCAGAGAATCAGTCTGCATGTCATAGCAGAGAATCAGGCTTCACATCACCCACCACTGTAACAGTCCATTGTCAGATATTTAGGCCCCGGCACCCAGACAGAGGAGAGGTTCATTCAACTTTGGGTTGCCCCGCAATATAATTGTAAAATGAAAATAAAAATAGGATTGAATGAGGAAGTGCCCTGGAGTACAATAATATATGGTTAAGGGGAGGTAGTTAATGTCTAATCTGCACAAGGGATGGACAGGTCCTGTGGGATCCATACCTGGTTCATTTTTATGAACGTCAGCTTGTCCACATTGGCTGTAGACAGGCGGCTGCGTTTGTCTGTAATGACGCCCCCTGCCGTGCTGAATACACGTTCAGACAAAACGCTGGCTGCCGGGCAGGCCAGCACCTCCAAGGCATAAAAGGCTAGCTCTGGCCACGTGGACAATTTAGAGACCCAGAAGTTGAATGGGGCCGAACCATCAGTCAGTACGTGGAGGGGTGTGCACACGTACTGTTCCACCATGTTAGTGAAATGTTGCCTCCTGCTAACACGTTGCGTATCAGGTGGTGGTGCAGTTAGCTGTGGCGTGTTGACAAAAGTTTTCCACATCTCTGCCATGCTAACCCTGCCCTCAGAGGAGCTGGCCGTGACACAGCTGCCTTGGCGACCTCTTGCTCCTCCTCTGCCTTGGCCTTGGGCTTCCACTTGGTCCCCTGTGACATTTGGGAATGCTCTCAGTAGCGCGTCTACCAACGTGCGCTTGTACTCGCGCATCTTCCTATCACGCTCCAGTGCAGGAAGTAAGGTGGGCACATTGTCTTTGTAGCGTGGATCCAGCAGGGTGGCAACCCAGTAGTCCACACACGTTAAAATGTGGGCAACTCTGCTGTCGTTGGGCAGGCACTGCAGCATGTAGTCGCTCATGTGTGCCAGGCTGCCCAGAGGTAAGGACAAGCTGTCCTCTGTGGGAGGTGTATCGTCATCGTCCTGCGTTTCCCCCCAGCCACGCACCAGTGATGGGCCCGAGCTGCGTTGGGTGCCACCCCGCTGTGACCATGCTTCATCCTCATCCTCCTCCACCTCTTCCTCATCCTCGTCCTCCTCGTCCTCCAGTAGTGGGCCCTGGCTGGCCACATTTGTACCTGGCTTCTGCTGTTGCAAAAAAACTCCCTCTGAGTCACTTCTAAGAGACTGGCCTGCAAGGGCTAAAAATGACCCCTCTTCCTCCTCCTCCTCCTCCTCCTCCTGGGCCACCTCCTCTTCCATCATCGCCCTAAGTGTTTTCTCAAGGAGACATAGAAGTGGTATTGTAACGTTGATAACGGCGTCATCGCCACTGGCCATGTTGGTGGAGTACTCGAAACAGGGCAACAGGGCACACAGGTCTCGCATGGAGGCCCAGTCATTGGTGGTGAAGTGGTGCTGTTCCGCAGTGCGACTGACCCGTGCGTGCTGCAGCTGAAACTCCACTATGGCCTGCTGCTGCTCGCACAGTCTGTCCAGCATGTGCAAGGTGGAGTTCCACCTGGTGGGCACGTCGCATATGAGGCGGTGAGCGGGAAGGCCAAAGTTACGCTGTAGCGCAGACAGGCGAGCAGCGGCAGGATGTGAACGCTGGAAGCATGAACAGACGGCCCGCACTTTATGCAGCAGTTCTGACATGTCGGGGTAGTTGTGAATGAACTTCTGCACCACCAAATTCAGCACATGCGCCAGGCAAGGGATGTGTGTCAAACTGGCTAGTCCCAGAGCTGCAACGAGATTTCGCCCATTATCGCACACCACCAGGCCGGGCTTGAGGCTCACCGGCAGCAACCACTCGTCGGTCTGTTGTTCTATACCCCTTCACAACTCCTGTGCGGTGTTGGGCCTGTCCCCCAAACATATGAGTTTCAGAATGGCCTGCTGACGTTTACCCCGGGCTGTGCTGAAGTTGGTGGTGAAGGTGTGTGGCTGACTGGATGAGCAGGTGGAAGAAGAGGAGGAGGAAGCTGAGTAGGAGGAGGTGGCAACAGGAGGCAAAGAATGTTGCCCTGCGATCCTTGGCGGCGGAAGGACATGCGCCAAACAGTTATCCGCCTGGGGCCCAGCCGCCACTACATTTACCCAGTGTGCAGTTAGGGAGATATAGCGTCCCTGGCCGTGCTTACTGGTCCACGTATATGTGGTTAGGTGGACCTTGCCACAGATGGCGTTGCGCAGTGCACACTTTATTTTATCGGATACTTGGTTGTGCAGGGAAGGCACGGCTCTCTTGGAGAAGTAGTGGCGGCTGGGAACAACATACTGTGGGACAGCAAGCGACATGAGCTGTTTGAAGCTGTCTGTGTCCACCAGCCAAAATGACAGCATTTCATAGGCCAGTAGTTTAGAAATGCTGGCATTCAAGGCCAGGGATCGAGGGTGGCTAGGTGGGAATTTACGCTTTCTCTCAAATGTTTGTGAGATGGAGAGCTGTACGCTGCCGTGTGACATGGTTGAGATGCTTGGTGACGGAGGTGGTGGTGTTGGTGGTACATCCCCTGTTTGCTGGGCGGCAGGTGCCAACGTTCCTCCAGAGGCGGAGGAAGAGGCCAAGGCGGCAGCAGCAGAAGAGGCCGAGGCGGCAGCAGCAGAAGAGGTATCAGGGGGAGCCTGAGTGACTTCCTTGTTTTAAAGGCGTTTACTCCACTGCAGTTCATGCTTTGCATGCAGGTGCCTGGTCATGCAGGTTGTGCTAAGGTTCAGAACGTTAATGCCTTGCTTCAGGCTCTGATGGAACAGCGTGCAAACCACTCGGGTCTTGTCGTCAGCACATTGTTTGAAGAAGTGCCATGCCAGGGAACTGCTTGAAGCTGCCTTTGGGGTGCTCGGTCCCAGATGGCGGCGGTCAGTAGCAGGCGGAGTCTCTTGGCGGCGGGTGTTCTGCTTTTGCCCACTGCTCCCTCTTTTGCTACGCTGTTGGCTCGGTCTCACCACTGCCTCTTCCTCGGAACTGTGAAAGTCAGTGGCACGACCTTCATTCCATGTGGGGTCTAGGACCTCATCGTCCCCTGCATTGTCTTCCACCCAGTCTTGATCCCTGACCTCCTGTTCAGTCTGCACACTGCAGAAAGACGCAGCAATTGTCACCTGTGTTTCGTCATCATCAGAGACATGCTGAGGTGGTATTCCCATGTCCTCATCATCAGGAAACATAAGTGGTTGTGCGTCAGTGCATTATATGTCTTTCACCGCTGGGGAAGGGCTAGGTGGATGCCCTTGGGAAACCCTGCCAGCGGAGTCTTCAAACAGCATAAGAGACTGCTGCATAACTTGAGGCTCAGACAGTTTCCCTGGTATGCATGGGGGTGATGTGACAGACTGATGGGCTTGGTTTTCAGGCGCCATCTGTGCGCTTTCTGCAGAAGACTGGGTGGGAGATAATGTGAACGTGCTGGATCCACTGTCGGCCACCCAATTGACTAATGCCTGTACCTGCTCAGGCCTTACCATCCTTAGAACGGCATTGGGCCCCACCAAGTATCGCTGTAAATTATGGCGGCTACTGGACCTGATGTAGTTGGTACACTAGGACGTGTGGCTGTGGCAGAACGGCCACGTCCTCTCCCAGCACCAGAGGGTCCACTAACACCACCACGACCATGTCCGCGTCCCTTACTAGATGTTTTCCTTATTGTTACCGTTAACCACAATAAGAAAAATATTATTTAGCCCAATGTATTGAATTCAAATTCAGGCCTTTTTTTACAGACACCTAACACTATCTGGCTATCTATTTAGGTACCGTATTACACTAATAAAGGCACAGCAGTAACGACAGATTTAGCTGAATATAAATTTGAGGCCTAGTATTTAGGCGCTGGATGACAAGTATACGTTTACGGACAGAATTAGACTTGGAACTGCGCAATAGCTTGTGTGTGAAGTTATTGAGAATAACCCTATCTGCACCGTGAATCTTATATACCCTTTTAGGGATAGATTTAAAGTAGGTCTGATACAGCAGAAACCACTAAATTAGGAAATTGCTAAATTGGGAATTGTATTTCAACCCAGAACAAAAACTGTGCTTTGACGGACACTAAATAACTTGACCAGCTACAGCAATAATGACAGATTTGGATGAATATAAATTTGAGGCCTATTTTTTAGGCGCTGGGTGACAGGTATACGTTTACACACAGAATTAGACTTGGAATTGCACAGTAGCGTGTGTGTGAAGTTATTGAGAATAACCCTATCTGCACCTTGAATCTTATATACCTTTTTAATGAATAGATTTAAAGTAGCCCTGATACAGCAGAAACCACTAATTTAGGAAATTGCTAAGTTGGGAATTGTATTTCAACCCTGAACAAAAATATATCCTTTGCCAGACAGCAGACAGTATTACAATTGGCTGGCCACAGCTGAAACACCAGATTTAGGGTACTGCTATTTGGGCAATTGTATTTCACCCCTCAATAAAATAGCAAGCACAGCCAAGCCCCTGATGTAGGATATAGCCAAAAAATAACCACACTATTGATGGTTAAATGCACTTGGTGACAGCTTCAAGCTGATGTAGGATATAGCCAAAAAATAACCACACTATTGAGGGTTAAATGCACTTGGTGACAGCTTGACCCTGATGTAGGATATAGCCAAAGAACAACCACACTATTGATGGTTAAATGCACTTGGTGACAGGCTCAGTTTGCCCCTGATGTAGTATATGGCCAAAAAATAACCACACTATTGATGGTTAAATGCACCTGGTGTGAGAGCTTGAAACTGATGTAGGATATAGCCAAAAAATAAACCACACTATTGATGGTTAAATTTACTTGGTGTGACAGCTTGACCCTGATGTGGGATATAGCCAAAAAACAACCACACTATTGAGGGTTAAATGCACTTGGTGACAGCTTGACCCTGAAGTAGGATATAGCCAAAAAATAAACCACACTATTGATGGTTAAATTTACTTGGTGTGACAGCTTGACCCTGATGTGGGATATAGCCAAAAAACAACCACACTATTGATGGTTAAATTCACCTGGTGTGAGAGCTTGAAACTGATGTAGGATATAGCCAAAAAATAAACCACACTATTGATGGTTAAATTTACTTGGTGTTACAGCTTGACCCTGATGTGGGATATAGCCAAAAAACAACCACACTATTGAGGGTTAAATGCACTTGGTGACAGCTTGACCCTGAAGTAGGATATAGCCAAAAAATAAACCACACTATTGATGGTTAAATTTACTTGGTGTGACAGCTTGACCCTGATGTGGGATATAGCCAAAAAACAACCACACTATTGATGGTTAAATGCACCTGGTGTGAGAGCTTGAAACTGATGTAGGATATAGCCAAAAAATAAACCACACTATTGATGGTTAAATTTACTTGGTGTGACAGCTTGACCCTGATGTGGGATATAGCCAAAAAACAACCACACTATTGAGGGTTAAATGCACTTGGTGACAGCTTGACCCTGAAGTAGGATATAGCCAAAAATCAACCACACTATTGAGGGTTAAATGCACTTGGTGACAGGCTCAGCTTGTCCCTGATGTAGTAAATGGACAAAAAATAACCACACTATTGATGGTTAAATGCACTTGGTGTGACAGCTTGACCCTGATGTAGGATATAGCCAAAATGCACTTGGTGTGACAGCTTGACCCTGATGTAGGATATAGCCAAAAAACAACCACACTATTGAGGGTTAAATGCACTTGGTGACAGGCTCAGCTTGCCCCTGATGTAGTATATGGCCAAAAAATAACCACATTATTGATGGCTAAATGCACTTGGTGTGACAGCTTGACCCTGATGTAGGATATAGCCAAAAAACAACCACACTATTGAGGGTTAAATGCACTTGGTGACAGGCTCATCTTGCCCCTGATGTAGTATATGGCCAAAAAATAACCACACTATTGATGATTAAATGCACTTGGTGTGACAGCTTGACCCTGATGTCGGATATAGCCAAAAAATAACCACACTATTGATGGTTAAATGTACTTGGTGACAGCTTGTGCTGGCGCACCACAAGACACAAAATGGCCGCCAATCACCCCAGAAAAAAGTGAATGAAAAACGCTCTGGGCAGCCTAAAAACAGTGAGCAATTGAATAGCAGCAGTTCAATGATCCACAGCTGCAGATCGATCACTGAATGAAGTCTTTTGGAGGAGTTAATCACTGCCTAATCTCGCCCTAACGTCGCAGCTGCAACCTCTCCCTACACTGATCAGAGCAGAGTGACGTGCTGCGCTATGTGACTCCAGCTTAAATAGAGGCTGGGTCACATGCTGCACTTGCCAATCACAGCCATGCCAATAGTAGGCATGGCTGTGACGGCCTCTTGGGGCAAGTAGTATGACGCTTGTTGATTGGCTGCTTTGCAGCCTTTCAAAAAGCGCCAAGAAAGCGATGAACACCAAACCCGGACTTTTACTAAAATGTTAGGGTTCGGGTCCGTGTCACGGACACCCCAAAATTCGGTACAAACCCGAACTATATAGTTCGTGTTCGCTCATCCCTACTTACTTCTTCTGAGTACGGCGATACCACATGTGTGACATTTTTTTGCAGCCTAGGTGGGCAAAGGGGCACAAATTCTAAAGAGCACCTTTAGGATTTCACAGGGCATTTTTTACACCTTTGGATTTCAAACTACTTCTCACGCATTAGGGCCCCTAAAATGCCAAGGCAGTATAAATACCCCCATTTTGGAAAGAAGACACCCCAAGGTATTTCGTGATGGGCATAGTGAGTTCATGGAAGTTTTTTTTTTTTGTCACAAGTTAGTGGAATATAAGACTTTATAAGAAAAAAATAAATGAAAAAATAAATCATCATTTTCCGCTAACTTGTGACAAAAAATAAAAACTTCAAATTTGTAAAAATGCTCTGTGAATTCCTGAAAGTACTCATTGGAAATTGGGCCCCTTTGTGCATCTTGGCTGCAAAAAAGTGTCACACATGTGGTATTGCCGTACTCAGGAGAAATTGGGCAATGTATTTTGGGGTGTCTTTTTACATATATCCATGCAGAAATATTTCTCTAAAATCACAACTTTGTATAAAAAAAATTGAAAAGTTGACTTTTAGAGAGATATTTCTCTCACCCAGCATGGGTATATGTAAAAGACACCCCAAAACACATTGCCCAACTTCTCCTGAGTACGGCGATACCACATGTTTGACACTTTTTTGCAGCCAAGATGCGCAAAGGGGCCCAATTTCCAATGAGTACTTTCAGAATTTTACAGGGCATTTTTACGAATTTGGATTCCAAACTACTTCTCACGCATTAGGGCCCCTAAAATGTCAAGGCAGTATAACTACCCCACAAGTAACCCCATTTTGGAAAGAAGACACCCCAAGGTATTTCGTGATGGGCATAGTGAGTTCACGGAAGTTTTCATTTTTTGTCACAAGTTAGTGGAAAATGAGAGTTTGTAAGAAAAAAAAAAATCATAATTTTCCGCTAACTCGTGACAAAAAATAAAAAGTTCTATGAACTCACTATGCCCATCAGTGAATACCTTAGGGTGTCTACTTTCCAAAATTGGGTAATTTGTGGGGGTTTTCTACTGTATGGGCATTGTAGAACCTCAGGAAACATGACAGGTGCTCAGAAAGTCAGAGCTGCTTCAAAATGCGGAAATTCACATTTTTGTACCATAGTTTGTAAACGCTATAACTTTTACCCAAACCATTTTTTTTACCCAAACATTTTTTTTATTAAAGACATGTAGAACAATAAATTTAGAGAAAAATTAATATAGAAATGTAGTTTTTTTTTGAAAAAATTTACAACTGAAAGTGAAAAATGTCTTTTTTTGCAAACATTTTGGTAAATTTCGATTAATAACAAAAAAAAGTAAAAATGTCAGCAGCAATGAAATACCACCAAATGAAAGCTCTATTAGTGAGAAAAGGAGTTAAAATTAATTTGGGTAGTAAGTTGTATGACCGAGCAATAAACGGTTAAAGTAGTGTAGTGCAGAATTGTAAAAAGTGGTCTGGTCATTAAGGGTGTTTAAGCTAGGGGAGCTGAGGTGGTTAATGAAAGAATATAAGCCCTGTATATACAGGGTGTATCTCACACAGCCTGACCCACAGTAGGCCTGAATTAAAGATTTGTGCACCAAATGGTGGTATTTCAAATATCTGAATATAACCCCTATATACAGGGTGCATCTCACACGCCCTGATCCACACTAGGCCACAATTAAATTTGTTGTCCCAAAATGACTGTATTTCAAATACCTGAATAGAACCCCTGTATTTAAAGGGTGTATCTCACATGCCCTGATTCACACTAGAACATTTTAAAAGAATTGTGCCCAAAATGGTTTTATTTCAATTAACTGAATAGAAAGACAGTATGTAAAGGCGGTATCTCACAATGACATCTGCAGCAAAAGCTGCCAACAATTTTTTTTCCCCCCAAACGGGTGTTTGTTAAATAACTGAATTTGACAGCAGTATATAACCCTTGAATTTCACACGTGCTGATGCTGCAAGGCCTATAAAATTGTGGAATCTGGCAAAAAAATTTGGGGAGAAATCAAGAAAATGATGGCTGTATTTCTAGCTTAAATTGCACACTGACTAAGCCTGCAAATGCACCAGTAAATTGCCCAAAAAATTGGGATTTTAAATGTCCCAAAAGCTCAGATGCAGTGCTAGTGCACTGAGCTTGCATAAAATGGCCGCCGCCGTCGCCCACCTAACTGAATTAATATTTATTTCTTTTTTCTGTCACTGGGCTCAGGGCAGGATAAAAAAAATTGTGCCCTGCACCCACAAAACACAATGTATGTAGATCGCTGAGTTAGATTCAGATTTTGAGCAAAGATTCAGTCCTATTCCCTCCCTGAAATCACCAGCAGCATCCTCTCCCTACACTAAGCACAGCAGAGTGACGTGCAGCGCTACAAGACACCAGCTTATATAGAGGCTGGGTCACATGCTACACTGGCCAATCACAGCCATGCCATTAGTAGGCATGGCTGTGATGGCTTCTAAGGTCAGGCAGTTAACCGCTTGTTGATTGGCTGCTCTGCAGCCTTTCAAAAAGCACCAAGTAAGCGCAGAACACCGAACCCAAACTTTTACTGAAATGTTCAGGTTCGGGTCCGGGGTCCAAAAATCCTAAAGTTCGGAACAAACCCGAACTTTTCAGTTCGGGTTCGCTCAACCCTAGTCAAGTGCACAGGTGATGAGATGTGATCTGGAGAGTAGAGTGGAGAGTTTTTCTCTGTAATGGTGTAGAAGCGGGTTTTGGTAGAAGAGGACCGAGCAGTTGTGTAGAAGGTCTGTGGGGAATGTGTACTGAAGCTGTCTCTGATGTTGACTATCTATTGTTTGAAGTATTTGGCAAAGCCCTCAGCTGAGAAGAGGGGAGAGGGTGGGGGCACTGGCGGATGGAGAAGGGAGTTAAAAGTGTTAAAAAGTTGTTTATCACAGTAACCTATAGGGATGCCAGTACTGGGACACCCTAAGAGTAGCTTATTTTGTGAGAACCAAACAAGAGGAGATTGTAAAAAATAGACAAACCCTTTACAACCCCTTAAATGCCAGGTGTTTCCCATGGTGCTGTTGCTAATCAGTGCTGATGAGCACAGGTTCTGGAATGAATGCATCTTCTTCCCCCTCTGGGGAAGAATGAAAAGCTGTGGATGAAGAGTCTTCTCAAGTACATTATACTGCCACCCAATGCAAGGCTGTACTCTTTCTTTGAAAGGGTTATTATTATTATTTATTATTAAAGCGCCATTCATTCCATAGTGCTGTACATATGATAAGGGGTGCACATACATAATACAGACAATTGCACTAATCATAAACAAGATGAGTTACAAACTGGTACAGAAGGAGAGAGGGCCCTGCCCGTGAGGGCTTACAATCTACATGGTATGGGAGAAGGACACAGTAAGTGCGGGTTAAGTTGGTCATGGCGGTATAGAGGCAGCAGGGTCACTGGTTGTAGGATTGTCTGAAGAGGTGGGTTTTCAGGTTTCTTTTGAAGGATTCCACTGTAGGTGAGAGTCTGATATGTTGGGGTAGCAAGTTCCAGAGTATGGGGGATGCACGGGAGAAATCTTGGAGTCGATTGTGGGAAGAGGCAATAAGAGGAGAGGAGAGAAGGAGGTCTTATGAGGATCAGAGAGTGCGTGTGGGGGTGTATCGGGAAAGTAGCTCAGAGATGTAGGGAGGGGACAGGTTATGGACGGCCTTGTATGTATTTGTTAGCACTTTGAAGTGAATTCGTTGGGCAATGGGGAGCCAGTGAAGGGATTGGCAGAAGGGAGAGGCAGAGGAGTAATAGGGTGAGAGGTGGATTAGTCGGGCAGCAGAGTTGAGGATAGATTGGAGAGGTGCAAGAGTGCTAGATGGAAGGCCTAGCCTTACCTTTGAATTTTCACAGATTCAAAGGTAAGGAAAGCACGGATGCAGGAGATGTTTTTGAGTTGGAGGCGACAGGTGGTGGAAAGGGCTTGGATGTGCGGTCGGAAGGAAAGGGCAGAATCCAAGGTAACTCCAAGGCAGCGGGCTTTGTTGACTAGTGAGAGTGTGCAGCCATTGATCATGATAGATAGGTTTGTTGGCGGGGTTGAACAAAATGGGGGAAATATTATGAATTCTGTCTTATCCATGTTAATTTTTAGAAAGCGAGAGCCGAAGAAGGATGATATAGAAGATAGACATTGTGGGATTCTTTATTGTAAGGTGGTGATGTCTGGACCAGAGAGGTAGATTTGTGTGGCATCAGCGTAGGAGTGATACAGAAAGCCCTGGGATTCTATGAGCTGTCCCAGGCCAAAAGTGTAGATAGAGAAGAGCAGGGGTCCTAGGACAGAGCCTTGCGGGACATCAACAGAGAGGGAATGAGACAAGGAGGTGGTGCGGGAGTGGGAGATGCTAAACGTCCTATTGAGGTCTGATTTGAACACAAATCAAAATCGGAACCTGCGCTGATTCCGATACGTTTCCAAGTATTGGCTCAAAGTACAAGAGGTATTTACAGTAGTAAGGAGAAATGTTCACAGTTTCTAGTACATGGGGAAGAGAGTTTGTTCACAATAGTCTTTTTAGTAGTTACCTTATTTAGCAGGTAGTCTGTCTGTCCATAGAGTGTTCTTCTTGTTGGATCCGGTGGGTTGGTTTTCAAAGCGCCTTCAGGTTCAACCTCTAGTGTGGGTGGTGCTCCGGCCGGCAGCGGATCACTCACACGAGGGAAACCCAGTTGAAGTCCGGGAACTTGGCGTGTGACGTCACCGCACTGAGTATGGAAGCCTTCAGGGGACAAATTCAATCCGACGCGTTTCTGAGCCTAAACGGGCTCCTTCGTCAGGGATGGTAAGATTTGTCAGTCCTGAAAGTAAATAGGCTGTTGTTCCCATGGCAACTACTAGTTTGTTGGCACTAGGAACACTTAACCCCATCCGATCCAGTCAGTATTTTCTTTTGTTTTATTCAAATGCAAACAGTTCAATGCCTTGATTGAGGCCATATGGGGCCAAGCTATTTAGTTTAAAGATCCATTTGCTTTCCTGTCTTGACATCTCTTTTAAGTAGTCACCACCTCTCTTATTGGCCGGTACTTTTTCAATCCCTCCAAAAATGGATCCCATGAATTTGCATGCATGATGTTGGGCATAGTGACGGGATAGTGGGTACCCCTCAAATTTTTTGTGTATATTATTCACATGTTCTCTGATTCTTGTTTTTAGTTGTCTTTTGGTCCTTCCCACATAGATTTTTTGACATGGGCATCTTATGAAGTATATAACTCCTGCCGTACTGCATGTCATATAGTGGTTTAGTTTGAAAGCGGAGTCTTTTGTTTTTAATTCTAACATGGGTCCTTTTGTGAATTTATTGGTCAATTTACAATTTGGGCATAATTTGCATGGAAAAAAGCCCTTCTTCATAATGCATGTAAATTCATGGGATCCATTTTTGGAGGGATTGAAAAAGTACCGGCCAATAAGAGAGGTGGTGACTACTTAAAAGAGATGTCAAGACAGGAAAGCAAATGGATCTTTAAACTAAATAGCTTGGCCCCATATGGCCTCAATCAAGGCATTGAACTGTTTGCATTTGAATAAAACAAAAGAAAATACTGACTGGATTGGATGGGGTTAAGTGTTCCTAGTGCCAACAAACTAGTAGTTGCCATGGGAACAACAGCCTATTTACTTTCAGGACTGACAAATCTTACCATCCCTGACGAAGGAGCCCGTTTAGGCTCAGAAACGCGTCGGATTGAATTTGTCCCCTGAAGGCTTCCATACTCGCCAAGTTCCCGGACTTCAACTGGGGTTCTCTCGTGTGAGTGATCTGCTGCCGGCCGGAGCACCGCCCACACTAGAGGTTGAATCTGAAGGCGCTTTGAAAACCAACCCACCGGATCCAACAAGAAGAACACTCTATGGACAGACAGACTACCTGCTAAATAAGGTAACTACTAAAAAGACTATTGTGAACAAACTCTCTTCCACATGTACTAGAAACTGTGAACATTTCTCCTTACTACTGTAAATACCTCTTGTACTTTGAGCCAATACTTGGAAACGTATCAGAATCAGCGCAGGTTCCGATTTTGATTTGTGTTCAAATTAGACCTCAATAATACTTTTTTATTACGGTCACCGCAGCAGACCGTGGCAGTGAACCTTGCAGCGATTCCTTGCATGATACAAAGATCTTAGTGAATCGGGGAGCGCGGGTGGGCCTGTATAATATTCTACATGCTAAACGTCCTGTCTGTGAGGTATGATGTGATCCAGGAGAGGGCCAGGTCAGTGATGCCAAGAGATGAGAGAGTTTGCAACAGAAGGGAGTAGTCAACAGTGTCGAAGGCAGAGGACAGGTCAAGGAGGAGGAGGACAGAGTATTGTTTTTTGGTTTTGGCTGTCAGTAAGTCATTGGTGACTTTGGTAAGAGCAGTCTCAGTTGAGTGGTAGGGTCGGACGCCAGATTGTAGGCGGTCAAAGAGGGAGCAGGAGGAGAGGTGGGAGGACAGTTCTGAATGGACATGTTGTTCAAGTAGCTTTGAGGCATATGGAAGAAGTGATATGGGGCGATAACTAGACAAGGAAGATGGGTCAAGTGAAGGCTTTTTGAGGATGGGTATAATGGTAGCATGTCTAAAAGCAGAGGGGAATACACCAGAGTTTAGTGATAGGTTGAAGAGATGAGTTAGGGCTGGGATAAACACTGTGGTGAGATTAGGATGAGGTGGGATGGGATTGGGTCAAGTGCACAGGTGGTCAGATGAGATTTGGAGAGTAGAGTGGAGAGTTTTTCTTCTGTAATGGTGGAGAAGCGGGTTTGGGGAGAAGAGGACTGAGCAGTTGTGTAGAGGGTCTGCGGGGACTGTGTAGTAAAGCTTTCTCCGATGTTGACTATCTTTTGTTTGAAGTATTTGGCAAAGTCCTCAGCTGAGAAGAGAGGGTGGGGGCGCTGAGGGACGGAGAAGGGAGTTAAAAGTGCTAAAAAGTTGTTTAGGGCTGTGTGACAGGGAAGATATGAGAGATGAGAAGTAGGCCTGTTTTGCATCAGCAAATAAGGATTTGAATATGAGAAGGGGTTGCTTGTATGCGGTGAAATGATCTTTAGAATGGGATTTCTTCCATCGCACCTCAGCAGCCCTGGAAGCTTGTCTGACTTTTTTGGTCAGGTTGGTGTGCCAGGGTTGTCTGTTGATTTTTCGGGTTTTGCTGTGTGTGAGGGGGGGCAACAGTGTCCAGAGCTGTAGTTATTGGGGTGTTATATAGGGTGGTAGCATCTTCTGGGTCTTGGAGGGAACAGATGGTAGAGAGTGGGAGAAAAGAGTCAGAAAGCAAGCGAAAGTCGAGATGTTTGAGGTGTGCTAGTGTGTGGACTGGGGGAGCTGCAGAAGAGACCAGTGAAGAAAAGATGAGTAGGTTGTGGTCGGATAGGGGGAGAGGCGAATTAGAAAGGTTAGATAGGGAGCAGAAGCGGGTAAAGATTAGATCCAGAGTGTGACCATCTCTGTGGGTGGGAGCTGAAGACCACTGTGATAGGCCGAAGGAGGAAGAGAGTGACAGGAGTTTAGAGGCGGCCGAGTGACATGTGTCAATAGGGATGTTGAAGTCACCCATGATGATAGTGGGGATGTTGGCAGAAAGTGTAGTAGCCAGGTGTTAAAGTGGTCAAGAAAGATGGTGGCTGGGCCTGGAAGGCAGTAAATGATGGCTACTTAAAGGTTGGAGGGAGAGTAGATGCGAACAGAGTGTACTTCAAATGGGGTGAGTGTAATGGAGGGTGGCAGTGGAGTTGGGCTGTAGGAGCAGGTGTCCGATAGGAGAAGACCAACTCCTTCACCATGTTTGCAGCCGGGGCGGGGGCGGGGGGGGGGGGGTGTGAGTGAATTGAAATCCACTATAAGAGAGTGCAGCAGGGGAGGAGGTGTCTGAGGGTGTCAGCCATGTTTCTGTGAGACCCAGAAAGGAAAGGTTTTGAGAGATGAAAAGTTCATGAATGTACAACAGTTTGTTATTGTAGTGTGTTTTATGTAGGCAAACAGGTTTGTGCAAGCGGTCAGATGAGAAGGTAAGATGTAGGAAGAGATGAATAGTTCCTTGTTGGGTGAATGGGTGTGGGGGGTTTTCAGGAGGTTGTGGAGAAGTAGGAAGAGTAAGAAGAAAAATTTAAACATTGTTAGCATTGACTCTGTCTGTAGTTACCTGTGACCCCCTTCTGGTACAATTCTGGTATAATTCAGTTTGTGCACTGAGAGGGGAGGGGGCTACATTTGGCCTAATCAAGGAGGACCAGATACAGGGGTGAAATAGTCAATGTAAACAAATACTCAATAAATCTAGCAGGGAAAGATACATTAATGCTTCAGAAAAGACATACCAGGATTTAGAAGGAGAGATGAGAGGGGGTGGACAATATCAGATCAGACTGTGGAAAAGCTGGGTGCAGCAGTTATGTTCAATGCAGACATACCAGGATTTAGAAGGAGAGATGAGAGGGGGTGGACAATATCAGACTGTACTATTCTCAAGTACATTATACTGCCAGCCAATGCAAGGCTGTACTCTTTCTTTGAAAGGGTTATACCATCTTATATACTGGGGACATATCGCTAGGATCTATCTTTAGAACAAAGCTTGTAAAGTGAAGGAGGGACCATCACGCATGCGTGGATGCCCTCCATTCATGCCTATGGACTGACAAAAGTAGCCGTTCACTCGCTTGGCTTTTTTTAATTAGTCCCATAGAAGTCAAAGGGACTTCCAAATATAGTCAAAAGTGCTGCTCAACTATTTTTGGCATTCCCAGCCACAGTTGCATTCTGTGCCCTCCTTTACTCTGCTGGGCTCCGTTCTAAAGATAGGTATGGGTTCCAGAGGTGGGACCCGCACCTATCAGACATTGGGGGCATATCCTAGTGATATGTCCCCAATGTATGAGATGGGACAACCACTTTAACAAGCAAGGCACAAAACTAATCTATTTCAGACGATCAGAGTGACCAGGCATACTTTACCACTAGCATTCAGCTTATCTGAAAGACGTACCATAAAGTGGCACCTTACTATGAAAGTAAATATCTTCACTGGATTTAATTTTTATTTATTTTTTTACCATTCCTGCCTAATTTGTTTAAATGTAGTCTTAAAATGTGCCACTATCAAATTCATCATAGTGGCTGATTTTGGATAAATCTGGCACACCTGTTTATTTTATATGACTTATTTATTGGCTTAGCTTACACCAAAAATTTGTCCTTATGCAGCAAAAATTGTCTACATGGCCTTGAAATTCTGTCTACATGTGCCAAATCTTGGCTTTATAAATGGATCCAAAAGAAGGCAAGCTGCCCACAACAATATGTGAAAACTGCAGAAAAGTCAATTGTATTGGCACATCTAAATGATAAATGTGTCTAAAAGGACGCACCAAAATTTTGGTGCAAATAATGCCGCAATAATAACGCATTTATGCGGGCCAAAGTATTTATAATTTGGTGCTTCGTTAAATACACATAATAAACTTAGTGGGATAACCCCTCAGCTATTTTGTGGTTGTTGTACTTTTCATATACTAACACAAATAGCTTCAGCTCACCCTTACATGCAAAATTCTGATCAGGCCACTGTTAAAATCCCAGCATTTATTATATTTTCTTAAAATCCATTAGCCGATTGGAGTGCAAAGCGGTCGGCTAATGGATTTTAAGATGTAGTAAATGCTGGGATTTTAATAGTGCCCTGAGTACTTGAATTTTTGCATTGTGCACTTTGGATGGACTTTACATATACTGTACTATGTCACTAAAGGAGGTCACTAACAAAATATTGGCATGGTGAGGTTAACAATAAGTCTTTTTTTTTTTGTCGATAAGTTGGTGAGCAGCAACTTTTTCCTTGCAGGTTCCTCTGAGTGTCATTTTATGGACAGAAGAATACTAGAATTATGTATCCTACTACTTATTATAAATACCTTCGATATTGGACCGCTTCTTTTATATCCAATTGCACTTAGCAAGTAAAGACTACCAATAAACGTGTATAGTACATGGCAGAGTGTACATTGTACATGCACATTTGTCTATTCTCTATTTCACTGCATTTATAGAAAAGGAAATTGCAGTTTTCACAAAGACCACCTTGCACTTACAATAAGCTGACACATAGCTTTTTAGCCTGTGCTGAATATACTGGTACAGGGTCATAGTAACACAACTAATAAGGCTGAAAAAAGATATTCATCCATCCAGTTCAGCCTGTTATCTTGCAAATTGATCCAGAGGAAGGCAAAAAAACTAACAAACTGTAAGGTAGAAGACAATTTTTCTCATTTCGGGAAGGGATGGGGGGAATTCTTCCCAACTCCAATCAGGCAATCAGAATAACTCCCTGGATCAACGACCCATCTCTAGTAACTATAACGTGTAATATTATTACACTCCAGAAATACATCCAGGCCCCTCTTGAACTCTTTTAGTGAACTCGCCATCATCACCTCCTCAGGCAGAGAGTTCCATAGTCTCACTGCTCTTACTGCAAAGAATCCTCTTCTATGTTTGTGTACAAACCTTCTTTCCTCCAGACGCAGAGGATGTCCCCTTCTCACAGTCCTGGGGATAGATAGATGATAGGATAGATCTCTGTACTGACCCCTAATATATTTATACATAGTTATTAGTAGTGATGAGCGGCAGGGGTCATATTCAAATTTGCGATATTTTGCAAATATTTTGTAGAATATTCAGCAAATATTTGTGAATTTGAATATTCGTTATATTCTACGATTTTTTTTACTTGGAAAATCAACAAGGTAATGATTGCACAATATGCAAATTTTTGTAATGCAAATTTTTATTGCAAATTTTTCAATTGCCGAGCAAAAAAATGATTCCTCCCTGCCTCTTGTTTGTGGGCCAATGAGTCATAGCACTATATTGAATATATTCATTTTTTTGAATATTTGGAATATTCTAAAACAAGAATATATAGCAATACAGCGAATATTAAAAAAAAAAAAAAAAAATAATGTACAGCAATTTAGCTAATATAGTGCTATAATCTTTTTTTTTTCAATAGTTGAATTTTTTTTTCAAATCTGAACTTCAGATGAGAAAAAAATTGCAATTATTAGACAAAGAAGATTATAGCACTATATTAGTTTTTTTCAAATATTCACTAATATAGCACTATATTGAATATATTTATTTTTTGAATATTCGTAATATTCTAAAACAAGAATATATAGCAATATGCTATATATTCTTGTTTTAGAATATTACGAATATTCAAAAAATAAATATATTCAATATAGTGCTATATATTTGTTTTTTAGAATATTCATCATTTTTTCCATTTCTTGTGGGCCAATGAGTCATTGGCTCACAAGCAATAAGCAGGGAGGAATCATGTTTTAAAATTTGCATTTCAAAAATTTGCAATAAAATATCTTGAATATTCGAAATTACGAATATACACTCATCTAAAGAATTATAGAAACACCATACTAATACGGTGTTGGACCCCCTTTTGTCTTCAGAACTGCCTTAATTCTACGTGGCATTGATTCAACAAGGTGCTGATAGCATTCTTTACAAATGTTGGCCCATATTGATAGGATAGCATCTTGCAGTTGATGGAGATTTGAGGGATGCACATCCAGGGCACGAAGCTCCCGTTCCACCACATCCCAAAGATGCTCTATTGGGTTGAGATCTGGTGACTGTGGGGGCCATTTTAGTACAGTGAACTCATTGTCATGTTCAAGAAACCAATTTGAAATGATTAGAGTTTTGTGACATGGTGCATTATCCTGCTGGAAGTAGCATTCAGAGGATGGGTACATGGTGATCATGAAGAGATGGACATGGTCAGAAACAATTCTCAGGTAGCCCATGGCATTTAAACGATGGCCAATTGGCACTAAGGGGCCTAAAGTGTGCCCAGAAAACATCTCCCACACCATTACACCACCACCACCAGCCTGCACAGTGGTAACAAGGCATGATAGATACATGTTCTAATTCTGTTTACGCCAAATTCGGACTCTACCATTTGAATGTCTCAACAGAAATCGAGACTCATCAGACCAGGCAACATTTTTCCAGTCTTCAACAGTCCAATTTTGGTGAGCCCGTGCAAATTGTAGCCTCTTTTTCCTATTTGTAGTGGAGATGAGTGGTACCCGGTGGGGTCTTCTGCTGTTGTAGCCCACCTTTCTTTCCCATTCTGACATTCAGTTTGGAGTTCAGGAGATTGGCTTGACCAGGACCACAACCCTACATGCATTGAAGCAACTGCCATATGATTGGTTGACTAGATAATCGCATTAATGAGAAATAGAACAGGTGTTCCTAATAATTCTTTAGGTGAGTGTATAAGCCTTTGAATATTATATCTCAAGGTTCATAACACAGCACCTCACCACTGAAATAAAATAATAAAGATGGCTCAGCGTTTTCTCCCACCTGAAAGCGCATGCCCACAACACATCCCCATAGAAGTTAATATACAGCTGAAACTCGAAAAATTAGAATATTGTGCAAAAGTCCATTTATTTCAGTAATGCAAGTAAAAAGGAATTGCATTAATGCAGCTTAAAATTATAATTTTGTGAAACGGTTTAATATTCTAGGTTCAAAATGTCACACTCTAATCAGCTAATTAATCCATACACCCTGAGCAAAGGGTACCTCAAAATTGAGACTTTGGGGTTTGATAAACTGTAAGCCATAATCATCCAAATTATAACAAATAAAGGCTTGAAATATCTTACGTTGCATGCAATGAGTCTATCTCATATATTAGTTTCACCTTTTAAGTTGCATTACTGAAATAAATGAACTTTGCATCGGTGAGTTTCACCTATATAGTGTCTAGAGATGAGCGAATCGAAGTTGACGAAGTGGAATTCTATCCGAATTTCAGGAAAAATTCAATTTGCACCCAAGTCAAATTTCATCATGCGTCGTGGTAACGAATGGTTTCTGCCATTTTCCAGTGTACTTAGAGACATGACATGCTCTAGAGACAGTGTTAGGAAATACTTTATTTTGCAAAAAAAATTAAAATATTTCAAAGTTATGGGAAAGATCATTCAAAGTGTAGGGGTAGGATAGGGAGGAATTAACCACTCTATAGTGAGAGAGCATGGACCCATAGGGAAGTGTTAATCCTGGGTAATAGAAGAGATTACTATTACACATTGCTGCACTAATTGGGGATCCAAACTGTTGTTATACTGCTGCTTTTAGGTTTGCATTATATGATAGCTCAGTAATTCCAGAAAACCTTGCCTGTTATTGGGGTGCAAGTGCTGTGTGATGCAACCAGTTTTGGGGTGTATTAATAGGAAAAATAAGTACAGTCATGTGAAAAAATTAGAAAAAAAGCAATGGAGGCAGCATATCCGGTGAAAAAACCCCTTTATTGGGTCCAGCCAAGTGAACTTGACGTGCAAAAAAGTAGTGACGTTTCGGCCGCTTCACAGCCTTTATCAAACACGAGTGCGATTCCAATACTTTATTGTTTATCACTATGTGAAAAAATTAGGACACCCTTTGAAAGCATGTGGTTTTTTGTAACATTTTTAATAAAAGGTTATTTCATCTCCGTTTCAACAATACAGAGAGATTAAAGTAATCCAACTAAACAAAGAAAACTGAAGAAAAGTCTTTTCAAGATCTTCTGTAAATGTCATTCTACAAAAATGCCTATTCTAACTGAGGAAAAAGATAGGACACCCTTGCCCCTAATAGCGAGTGTTACCTCCTTTGGCTGAAATAACTGCAGTGAGACGGTTCTTGTAGCCATCTACCAGTCTTCGACATCGGTCTGAGGAAATTTTACCCCACTCCTCAATGCAGAACTTTTTCAGCTGTGAGATGTTTGAGGGGTTTCTTGCACGTACAGCCCTTTTCAAGTCACCCCACAGCATCTCAATGGGATTCAAATCTGGACTTTGACTTGGCCATTCCAGGACTCTCCATTTCTTCTTTTTCAGCCAATCTTTGGTTGATTTACTAGTATGTTTTGGGTCATTGTCATGTTGCATGGTCCAGTTCCGCTTCAGCTTTAATTTTCTAACTGATGGTCTCACATGTTCTTCAAGCACCTTCTGATACACAGTAGAATTCATCGTGGATTCTATGATGGTGAGCTGACCAGGTCCTGCTGCAGCAAAGCAGCCCCAAACCATGACACTTCCACCTCCATGCTTCACAGTTGGTATGAGGTTCTTTTCTTGGAATGCTGTGTTTGGTTTACGCCAAACATGTCCTCTGCTGTTGTGTCCAAATAATTCAATTTTGGACTCATCTGTCCAAAGAACATTATTCCAGAAGTCCTGGTCTTTGTCAACTTTATCTCTGGCAAATGTCAGTCTGGCCTCGATGTTTCTCTTGGAAAGCAAAGGTTTCCTCCTTGCACACCTCCCATGCAAGTTAAACTTGTACAGTCTCTTTCTGATTGTAGAGGCATGTACTTCTACATCAACAGTAGCCAGAGCCTGCTGTAGTTCTCGAGATGACACTTTAGGGTTTTTGGAGACCTCTTTTAGCATCTTGCGGTCTGCTCTTGGGGTGAACTTGCTGGGGCGACCAGTCCTGGGCATGTTGGCAGTTGTTTTGAAAGCCCTCCACTTGTAGACTATCTTCCGGACAGTGGAATGGCTGATTTCAAAATCTTTTGAGATCTTTTTAAATCCCTTCCCAGACTCATAGGCTGCTACAATCTTTTTTCTGAAGTCCTCTGACAGCTCTTTTGCTCTCACCATGGTGCTCACTCTCACTTCAACAGTCAGGAGCACACCAAACTAAATGTCTGAGGTTTAAATAGGGCAAGCCTCATTCAACATGCAGAGTAACGATCTACTAATTATGTGCACCTGGTGTGATATACCTGTGTGAGATCTGAGCCAATTTAAGAGGGAATACATGTGAGGGTGTCCTATCTTTTTCCTCAGTTAGAATAGGCATTTTTGTAGAATGACATTTACAGAAGATCTTGAAAAGACTTTTCTTCAGTTTTCTTTGTTTAGTTGGATTACTTTAATCTCTCTGTATTGTTGAAACGGAGATGAAATAACCTTTTATTAAAAATGTTACAAAAAACCACATGCTTTCAAAGGGTGTCCTAATTTTTTCACATGACTGTATGTGTTATTGGCCATTCTGCGGTGAACTTACATTGTCATACAGCCATTTTTGGGGTGTATTAATAAGAAAAATAGTACGTGTTATTACCCGTTCTGCTGTGAACTTACATTGTTATACAGCTATTTTTGGGGTTTATTTATAGGAAATATAAGTACATCTTATTAGCCGTTCTGCGGGTAATCAACATTGTTATATAGCCATTTTTTTGGATTTATTAACCACCTCCGGACCGCCTAACGCAGATGTGCGGTCCGGAGGTGGCAGCGCTGCGCAGAGTCACGCATATACGCGTCATCTCGCGAGACGCGAGATGATGCGCTTTGCCGGCCCGCGCATGCGCAGTTCGGGCCGGCATTTCGTCAAGGGGGGTCGCGTCATCAGCTTGCCAGCCAATGATCGCGGCTGGCAAGCTGATGATTTTTTAAAAAACCAATCAAGTGCCAGATAACAGATCATATTAGTAAATATGATCTGTTATATGGCTGCCCTGCTCCTCTGCTGGTCCTTTTCGTCGGTTGGATCCAGCAGAGGAGCAGGCTTCACAGTGAGTACACCAACACTACACACTTAGCCCCAGATCACCCCCCTGCACCCCAATTAACCCTTTGATCACCCCTTTGATCGCCCCTGTCAATCACTAGTGAAAGGAAAAAAGTGATCAGTGCAAACTGTCACTTTTTTTTTTCACTGGTATTGACTGTTAGGTTTTAGGTATAGTTTAGGCCCCTTGGTTAGGTAGTTTAGGGATCAGTTAGCGCCCAGCCCACCGCACCGCAGTCCCTTATTCGCTGATTAGCGTATCGCTAATCAGCATTTGTACTTTTATAGTATCTGGAAGTGATCAAAACTGATCACGGTCAGATCTATAATAGTATTAGTGTCACTTTAGTTCGCCCTCCACCCAAAACGCAGTGTTTGCCCGATCAGGCCTGATCGGTCGCCCACACGTGCGTTCGCCCACACCCGCCCCACCGCAGTAACAAAATTTTTTTTTTTTTTTATCACTGCACATTCACTTTACACGCGCTGCGGCGATAAAAAAATCAGTTTTGATATTTTTTATCAACCGCAGCCGACTCCGGTACTTCGCTAGCCTCCCCTTTGTAAGACAGGCTTGCTTTTTTTTCTTGGGTAGTCTCAGGGAATACCCCTAAATTTAGTTGCCCAAATGTCAAACAGGGGGTATTCTTCTGAAGAGGCCTACAGGCTTCTGACCCAGTCGGATGAGGAATGGGAACCCTCATCTGATGAATCTAGCGGGTCAGAATACGAACCTGTAGAAAGCAGTGGCTCTCTGACCCAAAGTTCGGACGAGGAGGCTGAGGTCCCTGATAGCACCAGGCGTACCCGGCCCGTGTCGCTAGACCACAGGTTGCGCAGGATCCGCTTCAAGAGCAGCAGAGTGGGGCTGGTGCTGTCGGATTACGTGGTGAGGCATACACCAGCAGCGCAGCCCTCCCTGGACCTAGTACCAGCACTGCCGTACAACCTGGTGACGTGGCGAGCACCAGAAGGGCAGTTGAAGCTGATACGGTGGCACAAGCAGTAGTGACCCCGTCGCAGCCACCGCAAAGACGGGCCCGTAGAGCCCCTAGAATCCCAGAGGTGCTGGCAAACCCTGATTGGCAGTCCCCAACTTCAGCCGCTCTTGTAGTTCCCCCTTTCACTGCCCAGTCTGGAGTTCGGGTTGAGACAGCTCAGATCGGTTTGGCCCTGGGATTTTTTGAGCTGTTCTTAACTGCAGAGCTCTTGGACTTAGTTGTGGCCGAAACAAACAGGTATGCCACACAATTTATAACCGCCAACCCGGGAAGCTATTATGCCCAGCCTTTCCAGTGGAAACCAGTCCAAGTTTCCGAAATTAAAACTTTTCTGGGCCTTCTCCTCAACATGGGTCTAACTAAAAAGCATTAATTGCGGTCATATTGGTCCACAAACCCAATTCATCACATGCCCATGTTCTCTGCTGCTATGTCCAGGGCACTTTTTGAGGCCATCATGCGTTTCCTGCACTTTAGCGACAACACCGCCTCCCGTCCCAGAGGCCACCCTGCTTTTGACCGGCTCCACAAAATTCGGCCCCTCATAGACCATTTCAACCTGAAATTTGCAGATTTGTATACCCCAGAGCAAAACATTTGCGTAGAAGAGTCCCTGATACATTTTACCGGGCGCCTTGGCTTCAAATACATCCCAAGCAAGCGCGCCCGGTATGGGGTCAAATTGTATAAGCTCTGTGAAAGGGCCACAGGCTATATCCACAGATTTCGGATCTATGAGGGAAAAGATCAGACCCTGGAGCCGGTCGGTTGCCCTGACTACCTGGGGAGCAGTGGGAAGACAGTCTGGGACTTGGTGTTTACCCTTATTCGGCAAGGGGTACCATCTTTATGTGGACAATTTCTACACAAGTGTGGCCCTCTTTAGGCATTTGTTTCTAGAACGGATTGGCGCCTGTGGCACCGCGCAAACTAGTCGCGCGGGCTTCCCCCAACGGCTCGTTACCACCCGTCTTGCAAGGGGGCAGAGGGCCGCATTGTGTAACGAAGAACTGCTTGCGGTGAAATGGAGAGACAAGCGTGACGTTTACATGCTCTCCTCCATTCACACAGACACGACAATACAAATTGAGCGAGCAACCCGTGTCATTGAAAAGCCCCTCTCAGTCCACGACTATAACCTTCACATGGGAGGGGTGGACTTCAATGACCAGATGTTGTCTCTGTATTTAGTTTCCCACAGAACCAGACGCGGATATAAGAAGGTGTCTGTATATTTAATTCAATTGGCTCTGTATAATAGTTTTGTTCTCTACAGTAAGGCTGGGAGAACTGGATCCTTCCTCAAATTTCAGGAAGAGATCATCGAGAACCTCCTGTACCCAGGAGGTTCCGTGGCCCCATCCACCAGTGTAGTTAGCCGTCTACACGAGCGACATTTCCCCAATGTCGTTCCTGGTACCTCAACCCAACCGTCACCCCGAAAAAGATGTTGTGTCTGTAGCAGGAGTGGAATAAGGCGTGACACCCGCTATTTCCGTCCTGACTGTCCTGACCACCCTGCCCTATGCTTTGGAGAGTGTTTCCGGAAGTACCACACACAGGTACACCTAGCATAGGGATCACATCTCACCAGGACAGGCACACAGGGATATTAGGGCCCATTCACATACAGCTGCTGGAAAACCTCTCCTTTCACCTGGGACAAAGTGCATAACGCACTTCGCCACATCTTTGGGCGATTTGCGCTTTGCACATTGACCCATGGGGAAGGAGAGGTTTGTTCTATAAAGGTAAAAAAAAAAAAAAAAAGCACCAGTAAGCAAAAAGGTTAATGTTTAGTTCAAAAAGTTAAAGTTTATATATTCTGCTCCAAAGTTAATAAAATTATTGCGTTGCGGCCTGGTTTTTTCTTTTTTTTTTTTTTACCTTCCAGGTGGACCAACCGATCGACCAGCTGCAGCACTGATGTGCATTCCGACAGAAGCATTGCGCTGCTGTCAGATTACACGCAAGTCTGTGTATGCGGCGCTGCAAGACGAGATTTCTACTCTGCAGTAAAAGATACGTTTGCCAAGGCATACGAGCTGAGGAGGAGGCGGCATTCCTATGCTTTGGCAAACACTTTGTATATAAAAAATAAAAATTTAATCCCGGCAATGATTTATTCATCCACATCGATTGTTGTGAATGGAGAAATCTGGTTTGCCAGGGCATACGAGCTAAGTGGGTATGGATGTTGGGCGGAGCTCCTATGTCCTGGCAGACGCCTTTCCCCTCCTTTTTTTTTTTTTTTTGGCAGAGATTTTTTCATCCACATTGATCGATGCGAATGAAGAAATCTGTGCCGTTCATTTTTTTTCTTTCAGCCCAGAGGCTGAACGGAAAAAAACATCTCATTACCTGTATGCTCAATATAAGGAGAATAGCAGAAACCCCTAATGCTGGCCATACATGTAATGATTGCAGAGACCCTCAAATGCCAGGGCAGTACAAACACCCCACAACTGACCCCATTTTGGAAAGAAGACACCCCAAAGTATTCGCTGAGGGGCATATTGAGTCCATGAAAGATTTAAATTTTTGTCCTAAGTGAGACTTTGTGAGAAAAAAGAAAAAAAGAAAATCAATTTCCGCTAACTTATGCCCAAAAAAAAAAAAATTCTATGAACTCGCCAGGCCCCTCATTGAATACCTTGGGGTGTCTTCTTTCCAAAGTGGGGTCACATGTGGGGTATTTATACTGCCCTGGCTTTTTAGGGGCCCTAAAGCGTGAGAAGAAGTCTGGGATCCAAATATCTAAAAATGCCCTCCTAAAAGGAATTTGGGCACCTTTGCGCATCTAGGCTGCAAAAAAGTGTCACACATGTGGTATCGCCGTACTCAGGAGAAGCTGGGGAATGTGTTTTGGGGTGTCATTTTACATATAACCATGCTGGGTGAGAAAAATATCTTGGTCAAATGCCAACTTTGTATAAATTGGAAAAGTTGTCTTTTGCCAAAATATTTCTCTCACCCAGCATGGTTATATGTAAAATGACACCCCAAAACACATTCCCCAACTTCTCCTGAGTACGGCGATACCAGATGTGTGACACTTTTTTTATGCCAAGGTGGGCAAAGGGGCACATATTCCAAAGTGCACCTTTCGGATTTCGCAGGCCATTTTTTACACATTTTGATTGCAAAGTACTTCTCACACATTTGGGCCCCTAAATTGCCAGGGCAGTATAACTACGCCACAAGTGACCCCATTTTGGAAAGAAGACACCCCAAGGTATTTCGTGAGGGGCATGGCGAGTTCCTAGAATTTTTTATTTTTTGTCGCAAGTTAGTGGAATATGAGACTTTGTAAGGAAAAAAAATAAATAAAAATCATCATTTTCCGCTAACTTGTGACAAAAAATAAAAAATTCTAGGAACTCGCCGTTCCCCTGTTTTGGGGTGTCATTTTACATATACCCATGCTGGGTGAGATAAATATCTTGGTCAAATGCCAACTTTGTATAAAATTTTTTTAAAAGTTGTCTTTTGCCAAGATATTTCTCTCACCCAGCATGGTTATATGTAAAATGACACCCCAAAACACATTCCCCAACTTCTCCTGAGTACGGCGATACCAGATGTGTGACACTTTTTTGCAGCCTAGGTGGGCAAAGGGACCCACATTCCAAATTGCACCTTTTGGATTTCACCGGTCATTTTTTACAGATTTTGATTGCAAACTACTTCTCACACATATGGGCCCCTAAATTGCCAGGGCAGTATAACTACGCCACAAGTGACCCCATTTTGGAGAGAAGACACCCCAAGGTATTCCGTGAGGGGCATGGCGATTTCCTAGAATTTTTTTATTTTTTGTCGCAAGTTAGTGGAATATGAGACTTTGTAAGGAAAAAAGAAAAAAATGAAAAAATCATCATTTTGCGCTAACTTGTGACAAAAAATAAAAAAATTCTAGGAACTCGCCATGCCCCTCACGGAATACCTTGGGGTGTCTTCTTTCCAAAATGGGGTCACTTGTGGGGTAGTTATACTGCCCAGGCAATTTAGGGGCCCAAATGTGTGAGAAGTACTTTGCAATGAAAATGTGTAAAAAATGGCCTGCAAAATCCGAAAGGTGCACTTTGGAATATGTGCCCCTTTGCCCACCTTGGCTGCAAAAAAGTGTCATACATCTGGTATCGCCGTACTCAGGAGAAGTTGGGGAATGTGTTTTGGGGTGTCATTTTACATATACCCATGCTGGGTGAGAAAAATATCTTGGTCAAATGCCAACTTTGTATAAAAAAATTGGAAAAGTTGTCTTTTGCCAAGATATTTCTCTCACCCAGCATGGTTATATGTAAAATGACACCCCAAAACACATTCCCCAACTTCTCCTGAGTACGGCGATACCAGATGTGTGACACTTTTTTGCAGCCAAGGTGGGCAAAGGGTCACATATTCCAAAGTGCACCTTTCGGATTTCGCAGGCCATTTTTTACACATTTTGATTGCAAAGTACTTCTCACACATTTGGGCCCCTAAATTGCCAGGGCAGTATAACTACCCCACAAGTGACCACATTTTGGAAAGAAGACACCCCAAGGTATTCCGTGAGGGGCATGGCGAGTTCCTAGAATTTTTTATTTTTTGTCGCAAGTTAGTGGAATATAAGACTTTGTAAGAAAAAAAAAAAATCATCATTTTCCGCTAACTTGTGGCAAAAAATAAAAAGTTCTATGAACTCACTATGCCCATCAGCGAATACCTTAGGGTGTCTACTTTCCGAAATGGGGTCATTTGTGGGTTTTTTCTACTGTTTGGGCATTGTAGAACCTCAGGAACCATGACAGGTGCTCAGAAAGTCAGAGCTGCTTCAAAAAGCGGAAATTCACATTTTTGTACCATAGTTTGTAAACGCTATAACTTTTACCCAAACCATTTTTTTTGCCCAAACATTTTTTTTTTATCAAAGACATGTAGAACAATAAATTTAGCGAAAAATTTATATATGGATGTCGTTTTTTTTTGCAAAATTTTACAGCTGAAAGTAAAAAATGTCATTTTTTTGCAAGAAAATCGTTACATTTCGATTAATAACAAAAAAAGTAAAAATGTCAGCAGCAATGAAATACCACCAAATGAAAGCTCTATTAGTGAGAAGAAAAGGAGGTAAAATTCATTTGGGTGGTAAGTTGCATGACCGAGCAATAAACTGTGAAAGTAGTGTAGTGCAGAAGTGTAAAAAGTGGCCTGGTCATTAAGGGGGTTTTAGCTAGCGGGGTTAAAGTGGTTAATAGGAATATAAGTATGTCTTATTAGCCATTCTGGGGTGAATCAACATTGTTATGCAGCCATTGTTGAGGTATATTAATAGGATAAATAAGTACGTGTTATTGGCCATTCTGCGGTGAATTTACATTGTCATACAGCCATTTTTTACGGTGTATTAATAGGAAAAATAAGTAAGTGTCATTATCCGTTCTGCTGTGAACTTGCATTGTTATGCAGCCATTTTTGGGGTGTATGAATAGGGAAAATAATTAAGTCTTATTAGCCGTTCTGTGGTGAACCGACATTGTTATACAGCCGTTGTTGGGGTGGATTAATAGGGACAATAAGTATGTGCTATTACCCGTTCTTCTGTTAACCTACATTGTTATACAGCTATTTTTGGGGTTTATTTATAAGAAATATAAGTACATCTTATTAGCCGTTCTGACTGTGAATCGAAATTGTCATACCGCCATTTTTGGGGTGTATTAATATGAAAAATAAGTATCATTACCCGTTCTGCGGTGAACTTACATTGTTATACAGACATTTTTAGGGTTTATTTATAGGAAATATAAGTATGTCTTATTAGCCGTTCTGCAGTGAACTAACATTGTTATACAGCTATTGTTGGGGTGTATTAATAGGAAAAATAAGTACGTATTATTAGCCGTTCTTCGGTGAACCTACATTTTTATACAGCCATTGTTGGGGTGTATTAATAGGAATAATAAATATGTCTTATTAACCGTTCTGTGGTGAACTTACATTGTTATGCAGCCATTGTTGGGGTGCATTAATAGGAAAAATTCATACGTCTTATTAGCCATTCTACTGTGAACTCACATTGTTATACAGCCATTTCTGGGATGTATTAATTTACTTTTAATTTAATTATTTTATTTTACATTATGTCAGACAGACAAGTGAGAGGCCCTTCAAATGTAAGGGGCAGTGGCCAAAATATTTCTGGCGCAGACACAAGTAGAAGCAAAAGAAGGGAGGGGTGGCAGCAGGAGTTGCAGCAAAAGGCCTGAGCTCTCAGTGTCATCTAGCATTCAAGTCTTCACCAGCAACCCAGCAGTGCTTAAATGGTTGCCACAGTCTTCGACTTCATTGCAAGTGACATTAGACATCCCCAGCCAAGAGTTGGTGGGTTCCTCTGACATGACGCTTAGTTGGAATGGCCCGGGAGCAGGCCCTGTGCCCTCACTTGTCCTCAACCTGCCTCTGTCAATTTCTGTTCCCACAGAGTGAGAAGTATTATATGCCATAGGCACGGCTCCATTTTTCAGTGAGGATGAGCTACTAGAGGACAGTCAACAGCTACTGTCCAGCCAAGATCTGAAGGAGACATCCGCTGCTTCCTCCAGTAGGCTGGCAAGTAGTGATAATTAGAGTTGCATGCGAGCTGGTGCGGTCAGGCTCCTGGCCCTGAGATCATTGAGGGGGACATCAGTGATGTGCAGACAGTAGTCGATGATGTAGACAATTGCACTTGGGAGCCGGGTGAAGAAGGGGCTTCATCATCATCAGAAGAGTGTTGCAGCTTGCACATGAGGCAGCGGCTGAGCCAGCAAGGTGGTAGCATGGCCTTGAGTCATCAGGGTGGCAGCAGTGGAGGTCGGGAGCCAACCTGCCCAGAAAGTAGCAGTGCAGGGGTTCACGGAGACAGTGGTAGCAGGCAGTCAGCGGGGAGTGTTGGGGGGAAAATGCCATACTCAGTGGTCTGGCAGTTTTTTGTCAAGCCTCACTCTGAAGGAGATAAACTTGACCATTTGCCGAATTTGTGGGCAGAAGGTGAAGCGTGGCCAGGGTGCCAATGTTGGCACCACGGTTCTGCGGCAACACACTTAGCATCACCATAGAGTGACCTGAGAGAAATATGGCTCTGATGTAGTGGTGAAGCCTTCCACAGCAACTGCTGCATCACCCAGTGGCCCTCACCTTTTTTCCTGCAGTCAATACTCACCACCTCAGCTAAAGGGAGCTGTCTGTCCTTCCCATCATCTACTGGTCCTGATGCTTCTGCTCCTCGTCCTCCTGCTCCTCGTCAGTCATTTAATCAGCAATCGATCGCCGAAGCGATTGCAAAGAGACATGTACGAGTGCACTCATCCAATTGCGCAGAAGCTTAACGTGCTCCTGGCCAAGTTGCTAGTACTGCAGTCTGTCCCTTTCCAAGTGGTGGACTCTGCACCTTTCAGAGAACTTATGGCTTGTGCCCAGCCAAGGTGGAGAGTAGAGTTGAGCGAACACCTGGATGTTCGGGTTCGAGAAGTTCGGCCGAACATCCCGGAACTGTTCGGGTTCGGGATCCGAACCCGATCCGAACTTCGTCCCGAACCCGAACCCCATTGAAGTCAATGGGGACCCGAACTTTTCGGCACTAAAAAGGCTGTAAAACAGCCCAGGAAAGAGCTAGAGGGCTGCAAAAGGCAGCAACATGTAGGTAAATCCCCTGCAAACAAATGTGGATAGGGAAATGAATTAAAATAAAAATTAAATAAATAAAAATTAACCAAAATCAATTGGAGAGAGGTTCCATAGCAGAGAATCTGGCTTCCCGTCACCCACCACTGGAACAGTCCATTCTCAGATATTTAGGCCCCGGCACCCAGGCAGAGGAGAGAGGTCCCGTAACAGAGAATCTGTCTTCATGTCAGCAGAGAATTAGTCTGCATGTCATAGCAGAGAATGAGGCTTCACGTCAGCCACCACTGCAACAGTCCATTGGCATATATTTAGGCCCAGCACCCAGGCAGAGGAGGGAGGTCCCGTAACAGAGAATCTGTCTTCATGTCAGCAGAGAATTAGTCTGCATGTCATAGCAGAGAATGAGGCTTCACGTCAGCCACCACTGCAACAGTCCATTGGCATATATTTAGGCCCAGCACACACACAGGCAGAGGAGAGAGGTCCCGTAACAGAGAATCTGGCTTCATGTCAGCAGAGAATCAGTCTGCATGTCATAGCAGAGAATGAGGCTTCACGTCAGCCACCACTGCAACAGTCCATTGGCATATATTTAGGCCCAGCACACACACAGGCAGAGGAGAGAGGTCCCGTAACAGAGAATCTGGCTTCATGTCAGCAGAGAATCAGTCTGCATGTCATAGCAGAGAATGAGGCTTCACGTCAGCCACCACTGCAACAGTCCATTGGCATATATTTAGGCCCAGCACACACACAGGCAGAGGAGAGAGGTCCCGTAACAGAGAATCTGTCTTCATGTCAGCAGAGAATTAGTCTGCATGTCATAGCAGAGAATGAGGCTTCACGTCAGCCACCACTGCAACAGTCCATTGGCATATATTTAGGCCCAGCACACACACAGGCAGAGGAGAGAGGTCCCGTAACAGAGAATCTGTCTTCATGTCAGCAGAGAATCAGTCTGCATGTCATAGCAGAGAATGAGGCTTCACGTCAGCCACCACTGCAACAGTCCATTGGCATATATTTAGGCCCAGCACCCAGGCAGAGGAGGGAGGTCCCGTAACAGAGAATCTGTCTTCATGTCAGCAGAGAATTAGTCTGCATGTCATAGCAGAGAATGAGGCTTCACGTCAGCCACCACTGCAACAGTCCATTGGCATATATTTAGGCCCAGCACCCAGGCAGAGGAGGGAGGTCCCGTAACAGAGAATCTGTCTTCATGTCAGCAGAGAATTAGTCTGCATGTCATAGCAGAGAATGAGGCTTCACGTCACCCACCACTGCAACAGTCCATTGGCATATATTTAGGCCTAGCACACAGGCAGAGCAGAGAGGTCCCGTAACAGACGATCTGGCTTCATGTCAGCAGAGAATCAGTCTGCATGTCATAGCAGAGAATGAGGCTTCACGTCACCCACCACTGCAACAGTCCATTGGCATATATTTAGGCCTGGCACACAGGCAGAGCAGAGAGGTCCCGTAACAGACAATCTGGCTTCATGTCAGCAGAGAATCAGTCTGCATGTCATAGCAGAGAATCAGGCTTCACGTCAGCCACCACTGCAACAGTCCATTGTCATAAATTTAGGCCCAGCACCCAGGCAGAGGAGAGAGGTCCCGTAACAGACAATCTGGCTTCATGTCAGCAGAGAATTAGTCTGCATGTCATAGCAGAGAATCAGGCTTCATGTCAGCCACCACTGCAACAGTCCATTGGCATATATTTAGGCCTAGCACACAGGCAGAGGAGAGGTTCATTCAACTTTGGGTAGCCTCGCAATATAATGGTAAAATGAAAATAAAAATAGGATTGAATGAGGAAGTGCCCTGGAGTCCAATAATATATGGTTATGGGGAGGTAGTTAATGTCTAATCTGGACAAGGGACGGACAGATCCTGTGGGATCCATGCCTGGTTCATTTTTATGAACGTCAGCTTGTCCACATTGGCTGTAGACAGGCGGCTGCGTTTGTCTGTAATGACGCCCCCTGCCGTGCTGAATACACGTTCAGACAAAACGCTGGCTGCCGGGCAGGCCAGCACCTCCAAGGCATAAAAGGCTAGCTCTGGCCACGTGGACAATTTAGAGACCCAGAAGTTGAATGGGGCCGAACCATCAGTCAGTACGTGGAGGGGTGTGCACACGTACTGTTCCACCATGTTAGTGAAATGTTGCCTCCTGCTAACACGTTGCGTATCAGGTGGTGGTGCAGTTAGCTGTGGCGTGTTGACAAAAGTTTTCCACATCTCTGCCATGCTAACCCTGCCCTCAGAGGAGCTGGCCGTGACACAGCTGCCTTGGCGACCTCTTGCTCCTCCTCTGCCTTGGCCTTGGGCTTCCACTTGTTCCCCTGTGACATTTGGGAATGCTCTCAGTAGCGCGTCTACCAACGTGCGCTTGTACTCGCGCATCTTCCTATCACGCTCCAGTGCAGGAAGTAAGGTGGGCACATTGTCTTTGTAGCGTGGATCCAGCAGGGTGGCAACCCAGTAGTCCGCACAGGTTAAAATGTGGGCAACTCTGCTGTCGTTGCGCAGGCACTGCAGCATGTAGTCGCTCATGTGTGCCAGGCTGCCCAGGGGTAAGGACAAGCTGTCCTCTGTGGGAGGCGTATCGTCATCGTCCTGCCTTTCCCCCCAGCCACGCACCAGTGATGGACCCGAGCTGCGTTGGGTGCCACCCCGCTGTGACCATGCTTCATCCTCATCCTCCTCCACCTCCTCCTCATCCTCGTCCTCCTCGTCCTCCAGTAGTGGGCCCTGGCTGGCCACATTTGTACCTGGCCTCTGCTGTTGCCAAAAACCTCCCTCTGAGTCACTTCGAAGAGACTGGCCTGAAAGTGCTAAAAATGACCCCTCTTCCTCCTCCTCCTCCTCCTCCTGGGCCACCTCCTCTTCCATCATCGCCCTAAGTGTTTTCTCAAGGAGACATAGAAGTGGTATTGTAACGCTGATAACGGTGTCATCGCCACTGGCCATGTTGGTGGAGTACTCGAAACAGCGCAACAGGGCACACAGGTCTCGCATGGAGGCCCAGTCATTGGTGGTGAAGTGGTGCTGTTCTGTAGTGCGACTGACCCGTGCGTGCTGCAGCTGAAACTCCACTATGGCCTGCTGCTGCTCGCACAGTCTGTCCAGCATGTGCAAGGTGGAGTTCCACCTGGTGGGCACGTCGCATATGAGGCGGTGAGCGGGAAGGCCGAAGTTACGCTGTAGCGCAGACAGGCGAGCAGCAGCAGGATGTGAACGCCGGAAGCGCGAACAGACGGCCCTGCACTTTATGCAGCAGCTCTGACATGTCGGGGTAGTTGTGAATGAACTTCTGCACCACCAAATTCAGCACATGCGCCAAGCAAGGGATGTGCGTCAAATTGGCTAGTCCCAGAGCTGCAACGAGATTTCGCCCATTATCACACACCACCAGGCCGGGCTTGAGGCTCACCGGCAGCAACCACTCGTCGGTCTGTTGTTCAATACCCCGCCACAACTCCTGTGCGGTGTGGGGCCTGTCCCCCAAACATATGAGTTTCAGAATGGCCTGCTGACGTTTACCCCGGGCTGTGCTGAAGTTGGTGGTGAAGGTGTGTGGCTGACTGGATGAGCAGGTGGAAGAAGAGGAGGAGGAAGCCGAGAAGGAGGAGGTGGCAACAGGAGGCAAAGAATGTTGCCCTGCGATCCTTGGCGGCGGAAGGACGTGCGCCAAACAGCTCTCCGCGTGGGGCCCAGCTGCCACTACATTTACCCAGTGTGCAGTTAGGGAGATATAGCGTCCCTGGCCGTGCTTACTGGTCCACGTATCTGTGGTTAGGTGGACCTTGCTACAGATGGCGTTGCGCAGTGCACACTTGATTTTATCGGATACTTGGTTGTGCAGGGAAGGCACGGCTCTCTTGGAGAAGTAGTGGCCGGCTGGGAACAACATACTGTGGGACAGCAAGCGACATGAGCTGTTTGAAGCTGTCTGTGTCCACCAGCCTAAATGACAGCATTTCATAGGCCAGTAGTTTAGAAATGCTGGCATTCAGGGCCAGGGATCGAGGGTGGCTAGGTGGGAATTTACGCTTTCTATCAAATGTTTGTGAGATGGAGAGCTGAACGCTGGCGTGTGACATGGTTGAGACGCTTGGTGACGGAGGTGGTGGTGGTGGTGTTGGTGGTACATCCCCTGTTTGCTGGGCGGCAGGTGCCAACGTTCCTCCAGAGGCGGAGGAAGAGGCCGAGGCGGCAGCAGCAGAATAGGCCGAGGCGGCAGCAGCAGAAGAGGTAGCAGGGGGAGCCTGAGTGACTTCCTTGGTTTTAAGGTGTTTACTCCACTGCAGTTCATGCTTTGCATGCAGGTGCCTGGTCATGCAGGTTGTGCTCAGGTTCAGAACGTTAATGCCTCGCTTCAGGCTCTGATGGCACAGCGTGCAAACCACTCGGGTCTTGTCGTCAGCACATTGTTTGAAGAAGTGCCATGCCAGGGAACTCCTTGAAGCTGCCTTTGGGGTGCTCGGTCCCAGATGGCGGCGGTCAGTAGCAGGCGGAGTCTCTTGGCGGCGGGTGTTCTGCTTTTGCCCACTGCTCCCTCTTTTGCTACGCTGTTGGCTCGGTCTCACCACTGCCTCTTCCTCCGAACTGTGAAAGTCAGTGGCACGACCTTCATTCCATGTGGGGTCTAGGACCTCATCGTCCCCTGCATCGTCTTCCACCCAGTCTTGATCCCTGACCTCCTGTTCAGTCTGCACACTGCAGAAAGACGCAGCAGTTGGCACCTGTGTTTCGTCATCATCAGAGACATGCTGAGGTGGTATTCCCATGTCCTCATCATCAGGAAACATAAGTGGTTGTGCGTCAGTGCATTCTATGTCTTTCACCGCTGGGGAAGGGCTAGGTGGATGCCCTTGGGAAACCCTGCCAGCGGAGTCTTCAAACAGCATAAGAGACTGCTGCATAACTTGAGGCTGAGACAGTTTCCCTGGTATGCATGGGGGTGATGTGACAGACTGATGGGGTTGGTTTTCAGGCGCCATCTGTGCGCTTTCTGCAGAAGACTGGGTGGGAGATAATGTGAACGTGCTGGATCCACTGTCGGCCACCCAATTGACTAATGCCTGTACCTGCTCAGGCCTTACCATCCTTAGAACGGCATTGGGCCCCACCATATATCGCTGTAAATTCTGGCGGCTACTGGGACCTGAGGTAGTTGGTACACTAGGACGTGTGGATGTGGCAGAACGGCCACGTCCTCTCCCAGCACCAGAGGGTCCACTAACACCACCACGACCATGTCCACGTCCGCGTCCCTTACTAGATGTTTTTCTCATTGTTATGGTTCACCACAACAACAAATATATTATTTGGCCCAATGTATTGTATTCAAATTCAGCGGGATATAAATTTGAGGCCTAGTATTTTGGCGCTGGGTGACCGGTATGGATTTAGTGACAGAATTAGACTTGTAAATGCACAGAAGCGTGTGTGTGTGAAGTTATTCTGAATGACCCAATGTGCACCTTGAATATTATATACCCTTTTAGGGATAGATTTCAAATAGCTCTGATATAGCAGAAACCACTAAATTATGAAATTGCTAAATTGGGAATTGTATTTCAACCCAGAACAAAAAATGTGCTTTGACGGACACTAAATAACTTTCCCAGCCACAACAGGACAGCGTTAACGAGAGATTTAGCAGGATATAAATTTGAGGCCTAGTATTTAGGCGCTGGGTGACCGGTATGGATTTAGTGACAGAATTAGACTTGGAAATGCACAGAAGCGTGTGTGTGTGAAGTTATTCTGAATGACCCAATGTGCACCTTGAATATTATATACCCTTTTAGGGATAGATTTCAAATAGCTCTGATATAGCAGAAACCACTAAATTATGAAATTGCTAAATTGGGAATTGTATTTCAACCCAGAACAAAAAATGTGCTTTGACGGACACTAAATAACTTTCCCAGCCACAACAGGACAGCGTTAACGAGAGATTTAGCAGGATATAAATTTGAGGCCTAGTATTTAGGCGCTGGGTGACAGGTATGGGTTTAGTGACAGAATTAGACTTAGAAATACACAGTAGCGGGTGTGTGTGAAGTTATTCTGAATGACCCAATGTGCACCTTGAATATTATATACCCTTTTAGGGATAGATTTCAAATAGCTCTGATATAGCAGAAACCACTAAATTATGAAATTGCTAAATTGGGAATTGTATTTCAACCCAGAACAAAAAATGTGCTTTGACGGACACTAAATAACTTTCCCAGCCACAACAGGACAGCGTTAACGAGAGATTTAGCAGGATATAAATTTGAGGCCTAGTATTTAGGCGCTGGGTGACAGGTATGGGTTTAGTGACAGAATTAGACTTGGAAATACACAGTAGCGGGTGTGTGTGAAGTTATTCTGAATGACCCAATGTGCACCTTGAATATTATATACCCTTTTAGGGATAGATTTCAAATAGCTCTGATATAGCAGAAACCACTAAATTATGAAATTGCTAAATTGGGAATTGTATTTCAACCCAGAACAAAAAATGTGCTTTGACGGACACTAAATAACTTTCCCAGCCACAACAGGACAGCGTTAACGAGAGATTTAGCAGGATATAAATTTGAGGCCTAGTATTTAGGCGCTGGGTGACAGGTATGGGTTTAGTGACAGAATTAGACTTGGAAATACACAGTAGCGGGTGTGTGTGAAGTTATTCTGAATGACCCAATGTGCACCTTGAATATTATATACCCTTTTAGGGATAGATTTCAAATAGCTCTGATATAGCAGAAACCACTAAATTATGAAATTGCTAAATTGGGAATTGTATTTCAACCCAGAACAAAAAATGTGCTTTGACGGACACTAAATAACTTTCCCAGCCACAACAGGACAGCGTTAACGAGAGATTTAGCAGGATATAAATTTGAGGCCTAGTATTTAGGCGCTGGGTGACAGGTATGGGTTTAGTGACAGAATTAGACTTAGAAATACACAGTAGCGGGTGTGTGTGAAGTTATTCTGAATGACCCAATGTGCACCTTGAATATTATATACCCTTTTAGGGATAGATTTCAAATAGCTCTGATATAGCAGAAACCACTAAATTATGAAATTGCTAAATTGGGAATTGTATTTCAACCCAGAACAAAAAATGTGCTTTGACGGACACTAAATAACTTTCCCAGCCACAACAGGACAGCGTTAACGAGAGATTTAGCAGGATATAAATTTGAGGCCTAGTATTTAGGCGCTGGGTGACAGGTATGGGTTTAGTGACAGAATTAGACTTGGAAATACACAGTAGCGGGTGTGTGTGAAGTTATTCTGAATGACCCAATGTGCACCTTGAATATTATATACCCTTTTAGGGATAGATTTCAAATAGCTCTGATATAGCAGAAACCACTAAATTATGAAATTGCTAAATTGGGAATTGTATTTCAACCCAGAACAAGAAATGTGCTTGAACGGACACTAAATAACTCGCCCAGCTACAGCACTAAGGACAGATTTAGCTGGATATAAATTTGAGGCCTAGTATTTAGGCGCTGGGTGACAGGTATGGGTTTAGTGACAGAATTAGACTTGGAAATGCACAGTAGCGGGTGTGTGAAGTTATTCTGAATGTCCCTATGTGCACCTTCAATATGATCTACCCTTTTAGGGATAGATTTCAAATAGCTCTGATATAGCAGAAACCACTAAATTATGAAATTGCTAAATTGGGAATTGTATTTCAACCCAGAACAAGAAATGTGCTTGAACGGACACTAAATAACTCGCCCAGCTACAGCACTAACGACAGATTTAGCTGGATATGAATTTGAGGCCTAGTATTTAGGCGCTGGGTGACAGGTATGGGTTTAGTGACAGAATTAGACTTGGAAATGCACAGTAGCGGGTGTGTGAAGTTATTCTGAATGACCCTATGTGCACCTTGAATATTATATACCCTTTTAGGGATAGATTTCAAATAGCTCTGATACAGCAGAAACCACAAAATTTTAAATTGCTAAATTGGGAATTGTATTTCAACCCAGAACAAAAAATGTGCTTTGACGGACACTAAATAACTTTCCCAGCCACAACAGGACAGCGGTAACGAGAGATTTAGCGGGATATAAATTTGAGGCCTAGTATTTAGGCGCTGGGTGACAGGTATGGGTTTAGTGACAGAATTAGACTTGGAAATGCACAGTAGCGGGTGTGTGAAGTTATTCTGAATGTCCCTATGTGCACCTTCAATATGATCTACCCTTTTAGGGATAGATTTCAAATAGCTCTGATATAGCAGAAACCACTAAATTATGAAATTGCTAAATTGGGAATTGTATTTCAACCCAGAACAAGAAATGTGCTTGAACGGACACTAAATAACTCGCCCAGCTACAGCACTAACGACAGATTTAGCTGGATATGAATTTGAGGCCTAGTATTTAGGCGCTGGGTGACAGGTATGGGTTTAGTGACAGAATTAGACTTGGAAATGCACAGTAGCGGGTGTGTGAAGTTATTCTGAATGACCCTATGTGCACCTTGAATATTATATACCCTTTTAGGGATAGATTTCAAATAGCTCTGATACAGCAGAAACCACAAAATTTTTAAATTGCTAAATTGGGAATTGTATTTCAACCCAGAACAAAAAATGTGCTTTGACGGACACTAAATAACTTTCCCAGCCACAACAGGACAGCGGTAACGAGAGATTTAGCGGGATATAAATTTGAGGCCTAGTATTTAGGCGCTGGGTGACCGGTATGGATTTAGTGACAGAATTAGACTGGGATATGGCCAAAAAATAACCACACTATTGCTGGTTAAATGCACTTGGTGATGGGCGCAGCTTGCCCCTGATGTAGTATATGGCCAAAAAATGAACAGACTATTGCTGGTTAAATGCACTTGGTGTCACAGCTTGACCAACCACACTACTGAGGGTTAAATGCACTTGGTGACGGGCGCAGCTTGCCCCTGATGTAGTATATGGCCAAAAAATGAACAGACTATTGCTGGTTAAATGCACTTGGTGACGGGCGCAGCTTGCCCCTGATTTAGTATATGGCCAAAAAATGAACAGACTATTGCTGGTTAAATGCACTTGGTGTGATAGCTTGACCAACCACACTACTGAGGGTTAAATGCACTTGGTGACGGGCGCAGCTTGCCCCTGATGTAGTATATGGCCAAAAAATAAACAGACTATTGCTGGTTAAATGCACTTGGTGTGACAGCTTCACCCTGATGTAGGCTTTAGCCAAAAAACAAACGCACCATTGAGGGTTAAATGCACTTGGTGACAGGCGCAGCTTGCCCCTGATGTAGTATATGGCCAAAAAATAAACAGACTATTGCTGGTTAAATGCACTTGGTGTGACAGCTTCACCCTGATGTAGGCTTTAGCCAAAAAACAACCACACCATTGAGGGTTAAATGCACTTGGTCGCAGCTTGTGCTGGCGCACCACAAGACACAAAATGGCCGCCGATCACCCCAGAAAAATGTGACTGACAAACGGTCTGGGCAGCCTAAAAACAGTGAGCAATTGAGGATCAGCAGCTCAATGATCCACAGCTGCAGATCGATCAGTTAATCAAGTCCTTTGGAGGAGTTAATCTGCCTAATCTCGCCCTACTGTCGCAGCCGCAACCTCTCCCTACGCTAATCAGAGCAGAGTGACGGGCGGCGCTATGTGACTCCAGCTTAAATAGAGGCTGGGTCACATGGTGCTCTGGCCAATCACAGCCATGCCAATAGTAGGCATGGCTGTGATGGCCTCTTGGGGCAAGTAGTATGACGCTTGTTGATTGGCTGCTTTGCAGCCTTTCAAAAAGCGCCAAGAAAGCGTCACAAAAGCGCGAAGAAAGCGACGAACACCGAACCCGAACCCGGACTTTTACGAAAATGTCCGGGTTCGGGTCCGTGTCACGGACACCCCAAAATTCGGTACGAACCCGAACTATACAGTTCGAGTTCGCTCATCCCTAGTGGAGAGTCCCAAGCCTTTATTTCTTTGCAAAAAAAGGCAGTATCAGCCCTGCATTCCTAGGTAGAAATGAAATTGGGCCATTCATTGAGCCTGCCAGTGTCCGCCAAAATGCACGGCAGCGCCAACATGTAGAGCTGTAACTACGGTCAAGGATAATATATGTCCTTTAGGGCTCACTGGGTAAATGTGGTTCCTGCCCAGCCCCACCAGCATTTTGGCCAGGTGACGCCGCTGCCTCCCCTACATTCTCACGCCGTTGGGCATGCGACAATATCCACCTTTGCCTCCTCATCCTCCACCGTGTCCTCAGCCTTCACTGCAGGGACAATTCACAGTGCTCCCCATAATACCACATGTGCAGGGCACTGCGTTGTCACACTGTTCTGCACCTAGTTTGCTTGGGCGAACTGAGTCACACGGGGGAGGAACAGCTCTGCGTTCTTTGTCAAGAAATCAAATCCCGGCATTTTCGACAACTTAAAATCGGAACCATGGTCACCGACAATGGAAAGAATTTGGTGTCAGCGCTGGGTCAAGGAGGTCTGAACAATACGCCCTGCATGACACACGTGTTTAATCTAATTGCAAAGAGGTTCCTGAAGTCTTCCACCTATCTGCAAGACATCCTAAAAATGGTCATGAAACTGTATGCACTTCAGCCATTCTTACACAGCAAAGCAGACCCTCCTTAAGCTGCAAAAGCAGAATGGTGTTCCCCAAAATTGGCCGATATGCAACATTTCCACCCATTAGAACTCCACCCTCCATATGTTGGAGCGACTACTAGTGTTGATTGAGCACCAAAGTTCTCTGTTGTTCTCCCATAGACTTCCGGGCACAATGGAAGTCAATGGTAGTGACCGAGCATTAAAACAGGCAACCCCTGCTCTGAAGAGAGGACGGTGTCTGGTTCATAGGAAAAGGTCAGAAATCAATGGAAACATGAGTAGTATGCCACTTTTACAGACTGACAGTAATACGCACACAACCAAAGATAAAATCTATTTTAGGGGAAAAATTGTTAGGAAACATTCTATCCTGTATACTTGTATATAAAGTGCAAATGCTGCCAAAAATTACAAGGAAGAGGCACTCCGATACAACCTGTATATCACATAATTGAGTTCCTCATTCACATTGTTGTACAATTGTTTAGGTAGTGGGACTGCTACAGTCATAAAGCCTATGCACTAAATGATATGGCTTCCAAAAATTACAAAGAACCGGCACTCCAATACACTCTTTATTACACATAAAGTAAGTAAGCATCATACACCCTTGAAAAATTATGATTAATGGCCTGCTGGTGACCCTCTAAAACATTACAGGCGAGGGCCTGCTGCTGAGCTGACCATCTAAAACATTAGGGGCAAGTGCCTGCTGTTGTGGGACTATTTGTGCACTTCTAGGAAGTATTTGGTGGCTGCAGTATTTGGTCTCATCATGGTGCTGCCACCTCAACACTCTGTGGTCTCCTCATGCAGCTGCCAACTCAACACTCTGTCACTGGGCCCCTCTGTGGTCTCTTCATGCTTCTGCCACCTCAACACTCTGTTACTGGGCCACTCTGTGGTCTACTCATGCTGCTGTCACCTCACTACTCTGTCACTGGACCACTCTGTGATCTCCTCATTCTGCTGCTACCTAAATACTCTGTCACTGGGCCACTCTGTGGTATCCTCATGCTGCTGACACCTCACCACTATTTCCTTTGGCCACTCTGTGGTCTTCTTATGCTGCTATCACCCTACTACTCTGTGGTCTTCTCATACTGCTTTAAATATAACATTCTGTCACTGGGCCACTCTGTAGTCTCCTCATGCTGCTGCCACCTCAACACTCTGTGGTCTCCTCATGCTGCTGCCACTTCAGCACTATGTTACTGGGCCACTCTGTGGTCTCCTCATGTTCCTGCCATCTCATCACTCTATGGTCTCCTCATGCTGCTGCCAACTCACCACTCTGTCACTGGGCCTTCTTCTTATCTGTCAGAAGGAAGAAAAAATGAGACACACAATGTATCCTGTCTATTTAGCAGCTGTAAGGCCTATATGACATTGTCCCTATTTTGCATCAGAATTGGCTTATGATTTGGTAGCTAAAAGCAGGAGTGGGTACAAAACACAGAAGACATGCAAATATTCAATTAACATGTCATCTCTGTTTTGGATTCACTCCTTTTAGTTTTTTTGTGGCCTTAGCAATACTGATGGATTACTGACCAAATGCTGTCTGAGTGAATGCGGATGCTCAACAGACAGGATCCGTTTTCTGGGGGTTATTGTTCTGACAGATCAGAGGAAGGGCAAAATAATCAGTGACATCAACATAAACGTACTACTAACACCCTCTTCACTCTATCGGGGGGGGGGGGGCCCTACTATAGTAGGATCTTTTCTATAGTATAGGATCTTAGTCAGATCCTTGGCCTATTGATTGTTCTTTATACCCGGCACTAGCATTGACTGATAAGGCTGAGTTCACGCTTGGGCTATTTGGTCAGTTTTGGCCCCCACCTGTCATCTGTGTGTCATACTGAATCATAGTATTGTATCATTACCACAGCAGACTCTCTATGCATGTTTCTGCAAGGCACAGTGTTCTACACTATACAGGCTCTCTGCAGCCAGGAAATGGCTGTTTTTTAACGCGATTCATCAATTTTTTTCCATCAAATTGAATTTTTTTTTAAAAATTAGCGAACCGACCAAATATATATATATTTTTTTAATTTGCTTATCTCTAATGGTGTCCTTGAGAAAGAATACTTTGGACATTTGTGGACATTTTCCCCTACAGCCAGCGTACAAGCCTTCTGAGAGAGAGATACTTTTCCACAGCATGAAATCTTCTGCTGTCTTGGCAGAGACTATAGAAGCTAGCTCAGTAGCTTACCTGTATTGTTTTGCACTTGAGTTCCTTCAGGAAAGAATCACACTAGTTTAATGCAGATGCAGACTGTCACACCAACACACCTTTCTATCCCTCCCAGAGAGCATCAGCATATGGTGTCACCTAAACGCTGTCCAGGGGACCCAGTAAAACATTTGAGCAACCCCAAACCTAATAACTGCAAGTAATCTTTGGAAGCAAATGCATGAGAATATTTGTTACCCAATGAGCAGTGATGAGCGGTAGAATATTCATCATATATTCACAAATTCGAGAATTTGTGATCTCTAGTCATTATTTTCTTTATTGCGAAAATCAACAATCGCTAAAAATTTGCAATATGAAAATTTGCGATCAACACTACTTCTAAAGTCAAATATATTGCAGCCTTCTCATTGGCCCACAAGCAAGAAGCAGTGAGGGATCATGAGTAGAGTTGAGCGAACACCTGGATGTTCGGGTTCGAGAAGTTCGGCCGAACTTCCTGGAAATGTTCGGGTTCGGGATCCGAACCCGATCCGAACTTCGTCCCGAACCCGAACCCCATTGAAGTCAATGGGGACCCGAACTTTTCGGCACTAAAAAGGCTGTAAAACAGCCCAGGAAAGGGCTAGAGGGCTGCAAAAGGCAGCAACATGTAGGTAAATCCCCTGCAAACAAATGTGGATAGGGAAATGAATTAAAATAAAAATTAAATAAATAAAAATTAACCAAAATCAATTGGAGAGAGGTCCCATAGCAGAGAATCTGGCTTCCCGTCACCCACCACTGGAACAGTCCATTCTCAGATATTTAGGCCCCGGAACCCAGGCAGAGGAGAGAGGTCCCGTAACAGAGAATCTGGCTTCATGTCAGCAGAGAATTAGTCTGCATGTCATAGCAGAGAATGAGGCTTCACGTCAGCCACCACTGCAACAGTCCATTGGCATATATTTAGGCCCAGCACACAGGCAGAGGAGAGAGGTCCCGTAACAGACAATCTGGCTTCATGTCAGCAGAGAATTAGTTTGCATGTCATAGCAGAGAATGAGGCTTCACGTCAGCCACCACTGCAACAGTCCATTGGCATATATTTAGGCCCAGCACACAGGCAGAGGAGAGAGGTCCCGTAACAGACAATCTGGCTTCATGTCAGCAGAGAATTAGTCTGCATGTCATAGCAGAGAATGAGGCTTCACGTCAGCCACCACTGCAACAGTCCATTGGCATATATTTAGGCCCAGCACACAGGCAGAGGAGAGAGGTCCCGTAACAGACAATCTGGCTTCATGTCAGCAGAGAATCAGTCTGCATGTCATAGCAGAGAATCAGGCTTCACGTCACCCACCACTGCAACAGTTCATTGTCATAAATTTAGGCCCAGCACCCAGGCAGAGGAGAGAGGTCCCGTAACAGACAATCTGGCTTCATGTCAGCAGAGAATCAGTCTGCATGTCATAGCAGAGAATCAGGCTTCACGTCACCCAACATTGGAACAGTCCATTGGCATATATTTAGGCCCCGGCACCCAGACAGAGGAGAGGTTCATTCAACTTTGGGTAGCCTCGCAATATAATAGTAAAATGAAAATAAAAATAGGATTGAATGAGGAAGTGCCCTGGAGTCCAATAATATATGGTTAAGGGGAGGTAGTTAATGTCTAATCTGGACAAGGGACGGACAGATCCTGTGGGATCCATGCCTGGTTCATTTTTATGAACGTCAGCTTGTCCACATTGGCTGTAGACATGCGGCTGCGTTTGTCTGTAATGACGCCCCCTGCCGTGCTGAATACACGTTCAGACAAAACGCTGGCCGCCGGGCAGGCCAGCACCTCCAAGGCATAAAAGGCTAGCTCTGGCCACGTGGACAATTTAGAGACCCAGAAGTTGAATGGGGCCGAACCATCAGTCAGTACATGGAGGGGTGTGCACATGTACTGTTCCACCATGTTAGTGAAATGTTGCCTCCTGCTAACACGTTGCGTATCAGGTGGTGGTGCAGTTAGCTGTGGCGTGTTGACAAAAGTTTTCCACATCTCTGCCATGCTAACCCTGCCCTCAAAGGAGCTGGCATTGACACAGCTGCCTTGGCGACCTCTTGCTCCTCCTCTGCCTTGGCCTTGGGCTTCCACTTGTTCCCCTGTGACATTTGGGAATGCTCTCAGTAGCGCGTCTACCAACGTGCGCTTGTACTCGCGCATCTTCCTATCACGCTCCAGTGCAGGAAGTAAGGTGGGCACATTGTCTTTGTAGCGTGGATCCAGCAGGGTGGCAACCCAGTAGTCCGCACAGGTTAAAATGTGGGCAACTCTGCTGTCGTTGCGCAGGCACTGCAGCATGTAGTCGCTCATGTGTGCCAGACTGCCCAGGGGTAAGGACAAGCTGTCCTCTGTGGGAGGCGTATCGTCATCGTCCTGCCTTTTCCCCCAGCCACGCACCAGTGATGGACCCGAGCTGCGTTGGGTGCCACCCCGCTGTGACCATGCTTCATCCTCATCCTCCTCCACCTCCTCCTCATCCTCGTCCTCCTCGTCCTCCAGTAGTGGGCCCTGTCTGGCCACATTTGTACCTGGCCTCTGCTGTTGCCAAAAACCTCCCTCTGAGTCACTTCGAAGAGACTGGCCTGAAAGTGCTAAAAATGACCCCTCTTCCTCCTCCTCCTCCTCCTCCTCCTGGGCCACTTTCTCTTGCATCATCGCCCTAAGTGTTTTCTCAAGGAGACATAGAAGTGGTATTGTAATGCTGATAACGGCGTCATCGCCACTGGCCATGTTAGTGGAGTACTCGAAACAGCGCAACAGGGCACACAGGTCTCGCATGGAGGCCCAGTCATTGGTGGTGAAGTGGTGCTGTTCTGTAGTGCGACTGACCCGTGCGTGCTGCAGCTGAAACTCCACTATGGCCTGCTGCTGCTCGCACAGTCTGTCCAGCATGTGCAAGGTGGAGTTCCACCTGGTGGGCACGTCGCATATGAGGCGGTGAGCGGGAAGGCCGAAGTTACGCTGTAGCGCAGACAGGCGAGCAGCAGCAGGATGTGAACGCCGGAAGCGCGAACAGACGGCCCGCACTTTATGCAGCAGCTCTGACATGTCGGGGTAGTTGTGTATGAACTTCTGCACCACCAAATTCAGCACATGCGCCAAGCAAGGGATGTGCGTCAAATTGGCTAGTCCCAAGGCTGCAACGAGATTTCGCCCATTATCACACACCACCAGGCCGGGCTTGAGGCTCACCGGCAGCAACCACTCGTCGGTCTGTTGTTCTATACCACGCCACAACTCCTGTGCGGTGTGGGGCCTGTCCCCCAAACATATGAGTTTCAGAATGGCCTGCTGACGTTTACCCCGGGCTGTGCTGAAGTTGGTGGTGAAGGTGTGTGGCTGACTGGATGAGCAGGTGGAAGAAGAGGAGGAGGAAGCCGAGAAGGAGGAGGTGGCAACAGGAGGCAAAGAATGTTGCCCTGCGATCCTTGGCGGCGGAAGGACGTGCGCCAAACAGCTCTCCGCCTGGGGCCCAGCTGCCACTACATTTACCCAGTGTGCAGTTAGGGAGATATAGCGTCCCTGGCCGTGCTTACTGGTCCACGTATCTGTGGTTAGGTGGACCTTGCCACAGATGGCGTTGCGCAGTGCACACTTGATTTTATCGGATACTTGGTTGTGCAGGGAAGGCACGGCTCTCTTGGAGAAGTAGTGGCGGCTGGGAACAACATACTGTGGGACAGCAAGCAACATGAGCTGTTTGAAGCTGTCTGTGTCCACCAGCCTAAATGACATCATTTCATAGGCCAGTAGTTTAGAAATGCTGGCATTCAGGGCCAGGGATCGAGGGTGGCTAGGTGGGAATTTACTCTTTCTCTCAAATGTTTGTGAGATGGAGAGCTGAACGCTGCCGTGTGACATGGTTGAGACGCTTGGTGACGGAGGTGGTGGTGGTGGTGTTGGTGGTACATCCCCTGTTTGCTGGGCGGCAGGTGCCAACGTTCCTCCAGAGGCGGAGGAAGAGGCCGAGGCGGCAGCAGCAGAAGAGGCCGAGGCGGCAGCAGCAGAAGAGGTAGCAGGGGGAGCCTGAGTGACTTCCTTGGTTTTAAGGTGTTTACTCCACTGCAGTTCATGCTTTGCATGCAGGTGCCTGGTCATGCAGGTTGTGCTCAGGTTCAGAACGTTAATGCCTCGCTTCAGGCTCTGATGGCACAGCGTGCAAACCACTCGGGTCTTGTCGTCAGCACATTGTTTGAAGAAGTGCCATGCCAGGGAACTCCTTGAAGCTGCCTTTGGGGTGCTCGGTCCCAGATGGCGGCAGTCAGTAGCAGGCGGAGTCTCTTGGCGGCGGGTGTTCTGCTTTTGCCCACTGCTCCCTCTTTTGCTACGCTGTTGGCTCGGTCTCACCACTGCCTCTTCCTCCGAACTGTGAAAGTCAGTGGCACGACCTTCATTCCATGTGGGGTCTAGGACCTCATCGTCCCCTGCATCGTCTTCCACCCAGTCTTGATCCCTGACCTCCTGTTCAGTCTGCACACTGCAGAAAGACGCAGCAGTTGGCACCTGTGTTTCGTCATCATCAGAGACATGCTGAGGTGGTATTCCCATGTCCTCATCATCAGGAAACATAAGTGGTTGTGCGTCAGTGCATTCTATGTCTTTCACCGCTGGGGAAGGGCTAGGTGGATGCCCTTGGGAAACCCTGCCAGCGGAGTCTTCAAACAGCATAAGAGACTGCTGCATAACTTGAGGCTGAGACAGTTTCCCTGGTATGCATGGGGGTGATGTGACAGACTGATGGGGTTGGTTTTCAGGCGCCATCTGTGCGCTTTCTGCAGAAGACTGGGTGGGAGATAATGTGAACGTGCTGGATCCACTGTCGGCCACCCAATTGACTAATGCCTGTACCTGCTCAGGCCTTACCATCCTTAGAACGGCATTGGGCCCCACCATATATCGCTGTAAATTCTGGCGGCTACTGGGACCTGAGGTAGTTGGTACACTAGGACGTGTGGATGTGGCAGAACGGCCACGTCCTCTCCCAGCACCAGAGGGTCCACTAACACCACCACGACCATGTCCACGTCCGCGTCCCTTACTAGATGTTTTCCTCATTGTTATGGTTCACCACAACAACAAAAATATTATTTGGCCCAATGTATTGTATTCAAAATCAGCGGGATATAAATTTGAGGCCTAGTATTTAGGCGCTGGGTGACCGGTATGGATTTACTGACAGAATTAGACTTGGAAATGCACAGTAGCGTATGTGTGAAGTTATTCTGAATGACCCTATGTGCACCTTGAATATTATATACCCTTTTAGGGATAGATTTCAAATAGCTCTGATATAGCAGAAACCACTAAATTATGAAATTGCTAAATTGGGAATTGTATTTCAACCCAGAACAAAAAATGTGCTTTGACGGACACTAAATAACTTTCCCAGCCACAACAGGACAGCGGTAACGAGAGATTTAGCGGGATATAAATTTGAGGCCTAGTATTTAGGCGCTGGGTGACAGGTATGGGTTTAGTGACAGAATTAGAATTGGAAATGCACAGTAGCGGGTGTGTGAAGTTATTCTGAATGACCCTATGTGCAGCTTCAATATGATCTACCCTTTTAGGGATAGATTTCAAATAGCTCTGATACAGCAGAAACCACTAAATTATGAAATTGCTAAATTGGGAATTGTATTTCAACCCAGAACAAAAAATGTGCTTTGACGGACACTAAATAACTTTCCCAGCCACAACAGGACAGCGGTAACGAGAGATTTAGCGGGATATAAATTTGAGGCCTAATATTTAGGCGCTGGGTGACAGGTATGGGTTTAGTGACAGAAGTAGACTTGGAAATGCACAGTAGCGGGTGTGTGAAGTTATTCTGAATGACCCTATGTGCACCTTCAATATGATCTACCCTTTTAGGGATAGATTTCAAATAGCTCTGATACAGCAGAAACCACTAAATTTTTAAATTGCTAAATTGGGAATTGTATTTCAACCCAGAACAAAAAATGTGCTTTGACGGACACTAAATAACTTTCCCAGCCACAACAGGACAGCGGTAACGAGAGATTTAGCGGGATATAAATTTGAGGCCTAGTATTTAGGCGCTGGGTGACAGGTATGGGTTTAGTGACAGAATTAGACTTGGAAATGCACAGTAGCGGGTGTGTGAAGTTATTCTGAATGACCCTATGTGCACCTTCAATATGATCTACCCTTTTAGGGATAGATTTCAAATAGCTCTGATTCAGCAGAAACCACTAAATTTTTAAATTGCTAAATTGGGAATTGTATTTCAACCCAGAACAAAAAATGTGCTTTGACGGACACTAAATAACTTTCCCAGCCACAACAGGACAGCGGTAACGAGAGATTTAGCGGGATATAAATTTGAGGCCTAGTATTTAGGCGCTGGGTGACCGGTATGGATTTAGTGACAGAATTAGACTGGGATATGCACAGTAGCGTGTGTGTGTGAAGTTATTCTGAATGACCCTATGTGCACCTTGAATATTATATACCCTTTTAGGGATAGATTTCAAATAGCTCTGATATAGCAGAAACCACTAAATCTTTAAAATTGCTAAATTGGGAATTGTATTTCAACCCAGAACAAAAAATGTGATTTGACGGACACTAAATAACTTTCCCAGCCACAACAGGACAGCGGTAACGAGAGATTTAGCGGGATATAAATTTGAGGCTTAGTTTTTAGGCGCTGGGTGACCGGTATGGATTTAGTGACAGAATTAGACTGGGATATGCACAGTAGCGTGTGTGTGAAGTTATTCTGAATGACCCTATGTGCACCTTGAATATTATATACCCTTTTAGGGATAGATTTCAAATAGCTCTGATATAGCAGAAACCACTAAATTATGAAATTGCTAAATTGGGAATTGTATTTCAACCCAGAACAAAAAATGTGCTTTGACGGACACTAAATAACTTTCCCAGCCACAACAGGACAGCGGTAACGAGAGATTTAGCGGGATATAAATTTGAGGCCTAGTATTTAGGCGCTGGGTGACCGGTATGGATTTAGTGACAGAATTAGACTGGGATATGGCCAAAAAATAACCACACTATTGCTGGTTAAATGCACTTGGTGACGGGCGCAGCTTGCCCCTGATGTAGTATATGGCCAAAAAATGAACAGACTATTGCTGGTTAAATGCACTTGGTGTCACAGCTTGACCAACCACACTACTGAGGGTTAAATGCACTTGGTGACGGGCGCAGCTTGCCCCTGATGTAGTATATGGCCAAAAAATGAACAGACTATTGCTGGTTAAATGCACTTGGTGTGATAGCTTGACCAACCACACTACTGAGGGTTAAATGCACTTGGTGACGGGCGCAGCTTGCCCCTGATGTAGTATATGGCCAAAAAATGAACAGACTATTGCTGGTTAAATGCACTTGGTGTCACAGCTTGACGAACCACACTACTGAGGGTTAAATGCACTTGGTGACGGGCGCAGCTTGCCCCTGATGTAGTATATGGCCAAAAAATGAACAGACTATTGCTGGTTAAATGCACTTGGTGACGGGCGCAGCTTGCCCCTGATTTAGTATATGGCCAAAAAATGAAAAGACTATTGCTGGTTAAATGCACTTGGTGTGATAGCTTGACCAACCACACTACTGAGGGTTAAATGCACTTGGTGACGGGCGCAGCTTGCCCCTAATGTAGTATATGGCCAAAAAATAAACAGACTATTGCTGGTTAAATGCACTTGGTGTGACAGCTTCACCCTGATGTAGGCTTTAGCCAAAAAACAACCACACCATTGAGGGTTAAATGCACTTGGTGACAGGCGCAGCTTGCCCCTGATGTAGTATATGGCCAAAAAATAAGCAGACTATTGCTGGTTAAATGCACTTGGTGTGACAGCTTCACCCTGATGTAGGCTTTAGCCAAAAAACAACCACACCATTGAGGGTTAAATGCACTTGGTCGCAGCTTGTGCTGGCGCACCACAAGACACAAAATGGCCGCCGATCACCCCAGAAAAATGTGACTGACAAACGGTCTGGGCAGCCTAAAAACAGTGAGCAATTGAGGATCAGCAGCTCAATGATCCACAGCTGCAGATCGATCAGTTAATCAAGTCCTTTGGAGGAGTTAATCTGCCTAATCTCGCCCTACTGTCGCAGCCGCAACCTCTCCCTACGCTAATCAGAGCAGAGTGACGGGCGGCGCTATGTGACTCCAGCTTAAATAGAGGCTGGGTCACATGGTGCTCTGGCCAATCACAGCCATGCCAATAGTAGGCATGGCTGTGATGGCCTCTTGGGGCAAGTAGTATGACGCTTGTTGATTGGCTGCTTTGCAGCCTTTCAAAAAGCACCAAGAAAGCGTCACAAAAGCGCCAAAAAAGCGACGAACACCGAACCCGAACCCGGACTTTTACGAAAATGTCCGGGTTCGGGTCCGTGTCACGGACACCCCAAAATTCGGTACGAACCCGAACTATACAGTTCGAGTTCGCTCATCCCTAATCATGGGTACTGATGAAAACAAATGTAGAATATTCACGATTACGAAGATATAGCACTATATTTTAGATATTCCCAATTTCTCAAAGTACCAATACTAGCAATAAAAATTTGCAATTAGAATATTCGTGATCAACACTACCAATGAGTTGTTATCGAACAATCCTTGAATCTCAAAGCTATGTTCTTCATACAATATTTAGCAAATTGTAGTATATTTAGTGCTCTATTATTTTTTCCATATTTGTATACTCCTGAAAAAATTCCTTCCGTATGTAATTCTGTGATACTTATTTTGTTATCTTGGATTATTTAACTTGAACCCATCAGAAGCTTTGTGCTGTTCAAACCACACGAAGCATAAAATACCAACAGGCTTTGGTTAGAAACGACTATGGGAGCCATCTCCATGACTTTTCTCCCTGCTTCCAGATCACTCTTGAACTTTCATCTCTCTGAATCACTGTATTTCTTCAGAATAACACACTTTTTTTTGTAACCAGGGACCGTGTTGATAATTCATGCAGTCTGTGGTTTTGGCTACTGACAGGTTCCTCTGATGGACATTTCTAATATAATAAGAATGCTGAAAGTTAGATTGCTTTTTCGAGACTGAAGCAAACTTTAATGATAAATTTTGCTCCTTTATTACCAGCAAAGTATTTAGACTTACAAGTTCAATTTGCGGACACATCAGCACCTTTTATCATGCTTAAGAAAATTACATGAGTGGGAATTATATATAGGTTATAATAAGTGGACTGATGTTAAAATTCTCTATAGCGCTTTGAAATCCAAGGATGAAAAGCAAAGAATAAGAGCATGGTAACAGTTCCATTTCTTATTAAAATGAGGACACAGCAGTCGTAATTAGATCTTTTGGCTTTCATATTAACCATCAGAAAATTCACACTTTTATAAACCACAGGACAATAAGTCTCAGAGATAGCTTTGCCTTTTAATAATTCCATATTAAGACCCAGACATTCAAAGCGTGTTAACTTGTTAGATATTGTGGAGACATGTTTCCCTTACTTCTCATATGGTACATTTTAGAAAACAGTTTTGTAAATCTAGGGCCCGAAAAAACTGTAAAAAAAAAAAAATAATAATAATAATAAGATGAAAAAAAAAATGTTGAAAATTGTGTAGAAATAGAGTAAATCCCATATGCTAAGGAAAAGAGGTATCATGGAGATTCTCCAGGAATATTCTTTTCAGGAAAAGCCCCTAGCCCGCATCGCCTACTAAAAGATTTATACTTACCTGCTCACTGTCTCTCTAGTCTTGTGTTCTGACTCTTGTTTCTCCATCTTCCAATCCTGGCTTCTGACAAGGGAAAAGACATGGCCATGTGCACTGCTGCAGCCAATGACTGGTGGCAGCGGTTCATGGGGCCATGTTTATTCCATGGCCAGAAGAAGAAAAGCTATGGAATGGAAGATGGAGGAACAGGAGCTATTGCACAGGAATTGAGAGGAAAGGAGTAGATAAGTATGAATCTTTTAGAAGGCGACACAGGCTAGGGTCATTTGCTTAAAAGTTAATATTAGCAGAAAACCCCTTTAAGGCTTTTACACCACAAAGGTAGTAATCATATATTATAGTGCTTGCCATATTGGCACCATCATTTTCAAATTTTTGAACTTCTAGTCACTTTTCTAAAGTGCAAGAAAAGGGTGTGTGGCCTATTGGGAGGGACAGAGCACCTCTTTACATGTTGGATTTACTATCATGTATGCCAGAAATGTATGCAAATTATAGCTCAAGTCTATGCCAGCCCAGAGTTGGCATATATTTGAGCCTGTGTTGCATGGTGGACCAGAGATGCTACTAAATTATTGAAAGGCATCTGCCACTCAATAAATTAGTTGCATCTCACTCTAGTGCATAGGAGGTCAAGATTGTTGTATAAAATGCCAGTCTTGATAATACTCCCCCATATGTATATTGGCTAAAAGGAGTAAAAAAAAATGTGGCACATGCAACATATTAACATAGATGTATGCCTGCTGTGAGACAGTGACAGGTCTCACTTAGGTTAGAGGCAAGGAAGGGGTGGATAGTTCGGTCCACACCCCTGTTCCACCACAGGTTAGAGAAGCTGGAGGTAATCGGCCTAGCACAAAGCACCTCCCAGAGTGTCAGAAAGGGGGGAGTGTGGTACCTGTGGACAGAGGCCTGGAGGCTCTGTCTGTGTGGTCTCAGCTGGGCTAGGCTGAGAGACCACAAGGCTGAGTGACAGCCTGGAGTTGGGGGACGCAGCGACGCCTGGGAGGGTCGCAGGGCCATAGTCAGGCAGACTACTGAGCCCCAATCCCCCACAAGAAATACTGAACTGGAGACAGTGGGCGTACTGTGCTCTGTACAGCCAGGAGGCTGTGGGACATTGGCTGACAAAGCCGCACGAGTTCACAGGGTGTGAGCTGGGACCTAGGTGAGTCAGGAAACTTTATGTTTAGTTAGAGCCTGGACGGGCGAGTGTTTATTATTTTGTCATTTTATTGTTGCTGGTGTTGAACAATAAATACACTGTTTGGACCTGAAACTTGGTGTCCTAAAGGCGTATCTGTGAGAATGACCCCCGGAGAAGAGCTAACCCCCCACACTGCCTAGAGGTTGTACTATATATATAAAATAATTTACCTCTCTCATGACTTTAAAGGTACAGGTACTGAAAATAATTACTTTCTTTGTGACATTTTCAATTTAATTTTGTTATGACATATTCTATTGCTATATAATATAACATTACAAAATGGGTACACCCCTACATTCTTGAATGTGAGAAAAAAAACTGGATATTCATGAGTGTAAGGTGAGGCTATTTTTATATAATCCTGTGGCTGTGGGCAGCATGGTGGCTCAGTGGTTAGCACTGGTGCCTTGAATCACTGGGGCACTGGATTCGAATTCGACCAAGGACAACATCTGCATGGAGTTTGTATGTTCTCCCTGTGTTTCAGTGGGTTTCCTATGGGTGCTCTGGTTTTCTCCCACCCTCCAAAGGACATACTGATAGGGACAACTTAATGCTAACGTCTGTAAAGTGCTGCAGAGTATGTCAGCGCTATAAAACTGCATAAAATAAATAAAAACTAAAGGAAAAATAACTTCATTGCCTTTTCCATGTGTATCTTCAATAGGTTAGGAGACATAGATTCTAATGTATTATTTTTATTGCATTATATTTCTAAAAAGTGAGAGCTTAAAATGACTTTGGTGAGACTGTTCTGGGACTATGGGACAGATTTATCATATCATGTTTGCTACTTTTTAAATGCCATTGTGAAAATATATTGTCACAATTAGTGATGAGCGGCAGGGGCAATATTCAAATTCATGATATTTTGTGAATATTTTGTAGAATATTTGTCATATATTTGCGAATTCGAGAAATCAAGATTATATTCTTGATTCCGAAAATCGGCAATGTAATATTCACGTAATGTGCGCGAAATACCAGCGTGGGTCACTTATACTATATTTTTCCAAATGGTATATGTTTCCTGAGACTGGAGAAAATGGTTGGCACGGCAGAACATTAGAATAGCTTTATATGCAGATAGAGTGCTACGATATATTTGCACTTGCAACATCACAGCACTATGTCTGTAGCATGTATGTATGGACAGCAGAACACTGCCTAACACCCTGCACTGGAACCTATCATCTACAGTATAGATCAATCTAACCTACACTGACTATGTCCCCCTAACTATCTGAATTATATATATATATATATATATATATATATATATACCGTATGTAAAAGTGGGGTAAAAATAGCACTGCGTCTTATGGGGCAAATGCTGCAATTTACATTGATACACCGCCGCCTCGATGCTGCACAGCACGGTCGGCGTTTGTATCAGCGAGGAGGGGCTGGGGGCCGGCATCTTGTTCTGTAATGGCAGTGGGGCCCCATCTTATGCTATGTGTCATCCACAGATCCTCCCCATAACAGTGTCCCTGTGTAGTGAATGACCCCCAATACAGGGGGTGGGGGTCGGCAACTTATTTTGTAATGGCAGAGGGGCCTGGTGCAGTCACTGTATTCTATTACACCGGGCCCCGATTACTGTAGTAATCATATAGGCAATATTAAACTGTAGAATTCCTCTCTAATCCAGCCTGTAGTACTTACTACAATCTTGCCTAGCAGGCAGGAGGCCGGGCGGGTGGGAAGCGGCAGCGTAACTCACTACCTAACGTGCCTGCTCCTCCCACTTTATGAATAATGCAGGCAGCGCAGGCACGTGACGTAGTGAGTTACGCTGCCGCTGCCCAGACTCCTGCCTGCTATGGAAGTTAGTAGTAAGTACTACAGCCTGGGTTGGAGGGGAATTCTACAGTTTAACATTGCCTATATGATTACTACAGTAATCGGGGCCTGGTGTAATAGAATACAGTGACTGCACCAGGCCCCTCTACCATTACAAAACAAGTTGCCGACCCCCACCCCCTGTATTGGGGGTCATTCACTACACAGGGACACTGTTATGGGGAGGATCTGTGAATGACACATAGCATAAGATGCTATGTGTCATCCACAGATCCCCCCATAGCAGTGTCATGCCATCCCCAGATGCCCCCATAACAGTGCCATCCCCAGATGCCCCCATAACAGTGCCATCCACAGATGCCCCCATAACAGTGTCATCTTCAAATCCCCCATAACAGTGCCATGCACAGATCCCCATAACAGTTTCATCCACAGACCCCCATAACAGTGCATCATACACAGATCCCCCATAATAGTATCATCCACAGACCACCATTAGTTCAAAACCCACCAAAAGCACACCTTTTGGTACAAAATATTTTTTTCTCTCTTATTTTCCTCCATAAAAACCTAGGTGCATCTTATAGGGTAGAAAAAACAGTAAGTTAACTGTCTAATGTAATACAACAAAGCACAGAGCACAGCAATGACACTGCTGTCTCTTTCATAACTGCAATGAACTTTAGAAAATAGCTGCTGGGGAGGTTCTTATATAGAAAGGGGTAAGCAACTTTTCTATTAGTTGCTAGGGATGTTGTTAAGCTGTGACAAAGCCTTCTCATTGGCCCACAAGCTAGAAGAACGAGGGATGATCACTTGATGTGTACTGTGTTAAAAAAAAAAAAAAAAAAATCATCATTACAAATATATAGAACAATATTCTAAATATTCGCAAATTCTCGAAGTGCCGATATTTGCAAGAAAAATTTGCTTTTCGAATATTCACGCTCAACACAGTAGTCACAATCTTGGAAACATTGTGTTACTCAAGTTGTCTTGTGAGAAAATTATAATAAATGTGGCACTTACCGGATCCTTTTGCAGTTTCTTTATTTTTCTTTAAAACATATTAATGTTATGTTTTAAAGAAAAATAAAGAAACCGCAAAAGGATCTGGTAAGTACCAAATTTATTGTCATTTTCTCATAAGACAAGTGGATTTTAGTCTGTGATGCAGAGCACTGCCAGGGAATTAAACGTGAGTGCAATACCATGAGAATCCCATAAAGATGCGACAGTGCCAACCGCTAGATTTTTTCTAAGTATACACGTTATGTAATCAAGAAATACTATAAAAAGTTGTGCCAAAGGTAATATGTCATGCACACTATTTGGGTAACTTTGCACCTTGTATTTCCGCATCCTAGAACTATAATGATACTGTAGATTCTACAACTTTGGGTGCATTTATAACAAGTTAGGGTGGGTTCACATCTGCATTCTGGATTCTGTTATGGCTTTCCGTTATAAAATGGTTATAACAGAAAATAACGGAATCCATAAGACGGAATGACGGATCCATTATGCTGCTCATAGACTTGTATTATGACAGAATGCAAAACGGAAGCCTAAACTTGTGCAGCACAGAGGCTTAACTTGAAGCCACATTAGGACCTGGGTCCTGGGTGTGAATTCTACCACTGCATCCCCTTTACATACACCATGGCACAGTACGACTAGAAGTTGGAGTAAGGGTTGGTTCACATCTGCGTTCTGGATTCCGTTATGGCTTTCTGTTATAAAAAGGTTATAATGGAAAATAACGGAATCCATAAGATAGAAGTCAAAACTGAAGCCTTTAGAGGCATTTCGATTTGCTTTCCGTCTTAATAGAATTCTATAGGGAAGCATAACGGATCCGTCTGGTTTTCGTTATGCAGAACGGAGAAAAAAGTCCTGTCGACAGGACTTTGTTTTCCGTCTTGCATAACGGGACCCAGACGGATCCTTTATGATTCCCCATAGACTTCTATTAAGACGGATCAAAACGGAATGCTTTTAAAGGCTTCCGTTTTGACATCCATCTTATGGATTCCGTTATTTTCCGTTATAACCTTTTTATAACAGAAATCCATAACGGAATCCAGAATGCAGATGTGAACCAACCCTTACTCCAACTTCTAGTCTTACTGTGCCATGGTGTATCTAAAGGGGATGCAGTGGTAGAATTCACACCCATGACCCAGGTCCTAATGTGGCTTCAAGTTAAGCCTCTGTGCTGCACAAATGTAGTTTTCACCGAATTTCTAAAAATAAGCACATCCGTGTGGTCATGAATTTGATAAATAGTGTAATGAAAGTATTAAACGTTACCTATTTCTAAATGCATCCTTGTGTTAAATTGTATTGCCCATTATTTTAATCACTGAGCTTACTTTTCACATGTTGTTAAAATTGTAAAAAGGCGCAGTAAAATTCAGTTTAAAACCTAACTCTGCTGCAGTAACTGCGGACATAGTTTAATTAGTATTACATATCATTGAAGATCCTATGTTTATTGCCCGTCCATGCTACATTGGCTGAGGTTTTAGGCTCCAGCTACTGAGGCAACAGAAAGACTGCAAAATAAATAATTCTTCTTCAAGATATAAAACTATGAAGACAGGGAGTTAAAGGTACAGGACCTTGAGGTACATATACATTCGTTTTTGGGGAGTCCTATCTCTCCTTACGAGAGAGCACCTTAATCGGCCTGAGGAGGCTTATAGGCCATACATGCTCCTCTGGAATTCTGGGGAAAAGGTATGCAAATGAGCTCTTAGCAAGTTATACATTAGTGTGTAATTTACATCATTTTATATCTTGGGATGGTTGTAGAAAAAAAAGATTTATTTCCGCAAGGCATTTTCCAATTTGTTAGATTTGCCATAGTCAACTGTACATGCTATTAGTGTGATCACAAATCACTTCAAAAATCACCTATTCCCTGTTGTTTCACCCTGCAATTGCCTCCAGAAGTGGCATCAGTACAAGCACTGTGCATCAAAAGACTATAAGATGTACATTTTTTTCTCCCAAAAGTGAGGGAAAAGTGGCAGTGCAGCTTATACTGTAGTTAGAATGCTAATGGTTATCACAATGTGGAAGGCTCGGTAGGGGGTGAGAGAAGCGCTGCTCTGGCACTACTCACCATCCCTGGTCTGAGTCCCACTCTGCACTGTGTCTTGACTACATACAGAGTCAGGACGTAGTGCATGTACTGTAGCTGTGCAAAGTCAGGTCAGCACGGGCCAGAAGAAAACTAGGGAGCGGTGAGTGAGTGGCAGCACCATCCGGAGCAAGTGAAGTAAGTTTATTATTTTTATTTTTTTCATCTGATTGGAGGTCTGATCTGAGGCTGATGGAGCTTTGGGGTCTGAAAATCTATTCTGAGGCTGATGAAGCCTGGCAGTCTGATTTTGGGGTCTGAACTGAGGTCTGATTAAAAATTGTGGTCTGATTTGTAGATAGGATGAGGACTAAGGGTCTGATCTTAGATCTGATGAAAAATATTTGTTTCTTTCTTTCCTCCTACAAGTCCTAGTTGCGTCTTATAGTCCAAAGTGTCTTATTGTCTGAAAAATAAAATAATTCATTCTGGCCAAGTCAATTTTATATCAGGCAGACAAGTCCCAGGTAACATTTGCAAACAATAAAATATAATTGATTCTACAAACCAAACTAAATCTCAATGTTTATATTAGGTACTCACCTTACTCCACTCCTCAAGCATACCTAAAATTAGCATTTGTAGTTGTATGGTAATCTAACAATGCAAAACCTTCTTGCCTACCTGTCCAATTTATTTTCAGACCCAAATCAGTTTCCTCTGTTTCTGGATTACACATAATTACAAGTAAACCCAAAACAATGTTTTAAAAAATAGATCTCAGTTTTGACTTTCAGGTTAGAGAATACATACGGAATCTCTCTTTGTAGCACTGCAATATGTTGTCCTGATTGGGATGTGTTCATATCATAACACTTCTAAGAGTGATCTATTGTTTTAGAGCTTTACCAATCTGAATGCACTCTATTGCTCTAAAAAAAAATACATAAAAGACATCTTCAAATGTGTTTAGAAAAGCCCAAGTAATTTATAGAATGTATGTTTCTACATGAACAAACAAAATGCCTAATTTTACCAAATATTTCTGGTCAGCTAGATTAGCTCAACTGACCTCTATACAGCAAGCAAGATGAACCCCAATGTGTTGATATCAAATCAGAACTGGTGAGACCAGCATTTTTCATGGCTTTACTGTGGACTCTTGTCATATCTAGTACACCCTATGACCATATGACTAAAGTTACTTATTGCTCCTTGACATTATGGCACCAAATTGGTTTTATTTATTAACTTTATTTATTAACTTTGTTTGCAGCCCTCCAATAATTATCAACCTGTAAATTCCTCCTGCGATTAAATGTGATAAGCGTACTTGATGTATTCAAAATAAATTACTTACAGTCCATTACATTTCATTTACAAGCAGCCTATGACTCACTTCTACTTGGTCTAAGGGGATCATTTACTATTCTGAAATACACGTAAATTAGGCTAATTTCAGGCACAGATGACAGCTTAACAGTTAGTGAGCAAATTTCTTGAAACTCGTTTTTCCCCCGGATTCTGCAAATTTATCAAAAAATTTGAGAGAGAAAGTTAATCTAGTAAAGTGACATGCAAATCAGTTTTTCTTCCCAAAAGGCAAATAAAACTGAGAGTCCCTTAAGTAAGAGATTTATAAATCAGTCCTACTTCCCCCCCACCCCCAAAAAAAAGGTCTTTCTGATGCTATCTGATATAAGATGTGCTAACTTGCATATATTATTCCCAGAAACACAGAGCAGCATTGCCTCGCTTACAATACTCCTCTTGCCTACTATGTGCTCTCCATAATGACAAAGAGCACCCCTCAGAGTCCCATCCAAAAGTTCATTTTTTTTTAGCTTTGATAAATCAATAATACCTAGAAAAAAACTGTTTGTAGATGCGATATATGCGGGTTCCTTTTGGGAGGAAAACTGGTTTGGACATCTGCTTTCCAGAGGAGTGCTATGGGTTTCTGTCTCTTGTTGAAAAGTTTGGGTTTATTAGAATTTGAGTTTTTTTAACAGAATTTAGCATGTATTCTGAATTGATTTGCTCACCTCTAATCGTGACCAAATGTTTCTCTTTTTAATATTTTGAAATATCTTACAGGACATAATTCTATAGTGTTTCTTTTGAAAAATGATATAAGTACAGACCTGCTCAGAGATCTTCTCTGATATCAATTTCACTACATCAAACTGTAAATTGGACATTTTGGGAAGTTGTTTTACACTTTACAATGACCCCCAATAAATGGCATGAATGTTATACTACCATAAGCAAGGAAAGCTGTCTGTGGTTGAATTTTCTCTTAAGTTAAGATACCATACAGATTCTATATGGTTATTACCAGAATGCATACATTCCATCTAGGTGCTTTCCTGGTTATATTGACATCGGTTTGACCATCCATATATAGTATGGTTGATGTGCAATAAAATACAGAATTTTTTTTAGGGTCAGGAAACTCTTGAACAAAGTTATTGGTGTTGATATCTCACTTTCTGTCCCAATATACCTTCTTGGTGAAAAACCGGAGCACATGTCTTTTGACACCTTTAAATTATGTTTAGTAGACTCACAGTAATAACGTGTTAACTATATGCGATAACTCATCGTGTGTGTGTTAACTCTGCTGCATTTTAATTTGCATAGGCTTACATAAGAGGTACAGTTGTAGCAGTGTAGCGTGTATATATATACAGTCATGTGAAAAAATTAGGACACCCTTTGAAAGCATGTGGTTTTTTGTAACATTTTTAATAAAAGGTTATTTCATCTCCGTTTCAACAATACAGAGAGATTAAAGTAATCCGACTAAACAAAGAAAACTGAAGAAAAGTCTTTTCAAGATCTTCTGTAAATGTCATTCTACAAAAATGCCTATTCTAACTGAGGAAAAAGATAGGACACCCTTGCCCCTAATAGCGAGTGTTACCTCCTTTGGCTGAAATAACTGCAGTGAGACGGTTCTTGTAGCCATCTACCAGTCTTCGACATCGGTCTGAGGAAATTTTACCCCACTCCTCAATGCAGAACTTTTTCAGCTGTGAGATGTTTGAGGGGTTTCTTGCACGTACAGCCCTTTTCAAGTCACCCCACAGCATCTCAATGGGATTCAAATCTGGACTTTGACTTGGCCATTCCAGGACTCTCCATTTCTTCTTTTTCAGCCAATCTTTGGTTGATTTACTAGTATGTTTTGGGTCATTGTCATGTTGCATGGTCCAGTTCCGCTTCAGCTTTAATTTTCTAACTGATGGTCTCACATGTTCTTCAAGCACCTTCTGATACACAGTAGAATTCATCGTGGATTCTATGATGGTGAGCTGACCAGGTCCTGCTGCAGCAAAGCAGCCCCAAACCATGACACTTCCACCTCCATGCTTCACAGTTGGTATGAGGTTCTTTTCTTGGAATGCTGTGTTTGGTTTACGCCAAACATGTCCTCTGCTGTTGTGTCCAAATAATTCAATTTTGGACTCATCTGTCCAAAGAACATTATTCCAGAAGTCCTGGTCTTTGTCAACTTTATCTCTGGCAAATGTCAGTCTGGCCTCGATGTTTCTCTTGGAAAGCAAAGGTTTCCTCCTTGCACACCTCCCATGCAAGTTAAACTTGTACAGTCTCTTTCTGATTGTAGAGGCATGTACTTCTACATCAACAGTAGCCAGAGCCTGCTGTAGTTCTCGAGATGACACTTTAGGGTTTTTGGAGACCTCTTTTAGCATCTTGCGGTCTGCTCTTGGGGTGAACTTGCTGGGGCGACCAGTCCTGGGCATGTTGGCAGTTGTTTTGAAAGCCCTCCACTTGTAGACTATCTTCCGGACAGTGGAATGGCTGATTTCAAAATCTTTTGAGATCTTTTTAAATCCCTTCCCAGACTCATAGGCTGCTACAATCTTTTTTCTGAAGTCCTCTGACAGCTCTTTTGCTCTCACCATGGTGCTCACTCTCACTTCAACAGTCAGGAGCACACCAAACTAAATGTCTGAGGTTTAAATAGGGCAAGCCTCATTCAACATGCAGAGTAACGATCTACTAATTATGTGCACCTGGTGTGATATACCTGTGTGAGATCTGAGCCAATTTAAGAGGGAATACATGTGAGGGTGTCCTATCTTTTTCCTCAGTTAGAATAGGCATTTTTGTAGAATGACATTTACAGAAGATCTTGAAAAGACTTTTCTTCAGTTTTCTTTGTTTAGTTGGATTACTTTAATCTCTCTGTATTGTTGAAACGGAGATGAAATAACCTTTTTTAAAAATGTTACAAAAAACCACATGCTTTCAAAGGGTGTCCTAATTTTTTCACATGACTGTATATATATATATATATATAATCACAAATATCGCAGCAGCACAGTCGGATGTTGTGCACTGGGTGCAATTCATCACAGAGGTCGGCCTCTCCTCCACGATATATACTTAACAAATGACGAGGCAGCACTTCCAGCTTTAGGTGGCAGGGTGAAGACCCCAAAACTTTAATCCCAGCAACGTTTCGGCCTACTCAATGAGGCCTTTATCAAGCTACACAACAGTGCATACAACTGGGTATATATACCCACAATTCAATACATTCCAAATACAATTAGTGAATACACATGTCATCAATCTGGTCACATGATCTCCAACTACATCATCACATGACACTCTGTGTGTAGTATACATTCATAATAAATCCATATATAAGGTACAAAAGTTATAAAATACATCATAAGTGATCTTACATCAATGTTATAAAATATACACTCCAGTTCATACATACATTTTACAATTTGATCTACAAAAATCGCGTCCCTTGCGTGCATAATCCAAAGGGTGATTAAAGTGCAAACGTGCTCGGTGCATCAAGGGTTAAAATTCATTATTCATGATGCAGCTGCATCATATCAGAAGTTAAAAACAGTGGAGCTTACCGCCAGTGGACCCGCCGAGTCAGCCAGTGCTGGCGTCCCTCCCTCTGCACCGCGCATTCGTCGGGCCAGACATCTCTCACTTACCTCCCGACATCGCCGCACATCTACTCACACTCCATGGAACGCACCGTCATCCAATGGAGCGCATTGCAAGCGCAGCAGCGGAGGGCAAGGCCATGTGACACGGCCACAGTCGCGCAGCATCGGGGGGCGTGTTTAGTGACCATGGAAATGTGGGATGTGTATCCCAGTGCGGCCAATGGCGGAGGCATCCGGACAGGCACACAGTGCACAAAAGTACATGACACAACATAATCCTTATCCTCAGTGGGTTAGGAAGGCCGGGGGGCGGCACCAGTCAAGCCCGGCTCAATAGCCATAAGCGACCCTAGCGTCCCTACCGGCCCTCCACCACCCTGCAAGACATTACCGTGCAGCTCCAATGGGACAAACCCTTCCCATCTGCATGCACCTAAACGTGGTGTACCATTCGTATACCAACTAGCATCCCGGTTTGTGGCCAGTACCATGGCATACATCGACACCAGCGTCTTACTCACTGTACAGTACCATGCAGAATTCAATAAACATATTGTGTACCACGTAACTCATCCCAGAACACATCCGCCACTGTTCGCCAGTTCTTCACATGATAGTCACTGCCTCACTAGCGGACTCAGGGGGTCCACATGCAGCACCATCCACAGAATAGACAAAGGGTCATTGGGCTAATCCAAAGAATCTCTGAAACAAACAATGGATGTATAAACCTTCGAGAAATGCAATACATAAAAAAAAAAGGCACTGTTGTACATCCCCCACACCAGACCAGACGATTCAGACCCCCTATGTTCAATGAGCTAACCGCACACTCTCTATCCACATAGTTCCCCTCTACATTCTGCATTAAGGCCGTCGGGCTTCAGTGTGCGTAACCTGTGGATCCACATAATCTCACACTGTTTTAACAGTCTTTCCCTGTTGCCTCCCCTTTTAAAGTGGAGGGATATGATCTATCACCCTGAACTTGAGGTCCTTCTCCCTGTGTCCAGCTTCAACAAAGTGCTTGGACACAGGGAGATCCCTCCTCTTTTGAGGAATGGAATACCTATGATAGTTTATTCTCGTCTTCACATCGCAAATGGTTTCCCCTACATAAAGGAGGTTGCAGGGGCAAGACAGAAGGTAGACGACAAATGAACTATCACAGGTCAAAAAATGTCGTATTTCGAACTACGTATTAAGTACAGGGTGCATAAATTTCTCCCCTTTCAGCATATAGCTACAATTAACACAGTTCAAACACTGGTAACATCCATACTTTCTGCGACCTATATAGGTCTGAACAACGGCCCTATCTCCAGCCACTTCTGCTCTAACTAATTTGTCCCTCAGGTTGTCAGTTCTCCTGTATGACATTAGAGGGGGTACAGCAAATTCTTTAACATTGCCAAAATGACTATTCAGTATGGGCCAATGCTTCTTAATGACACCTGCTATCTGGTAACTCCCCTCGGTATATGTGGAAATAAATGGCACCCTAACTTGTTTGTTGACTTCCTTGGGGCCCTTAGACTCCAAATCGTCCAGCTGTCTATGGAGCAATTTTCTTGGGTACCCTCTATTGGTAAATTTGTCTGCCATTTCAGACAGTCTCTTGGTCCGTAATTGTGGATCTTTCACAATCCGTTGCACATGGAGAAACTGACTCCGTGGCAGTGTTTTCACCATGGACCGCGGATGGCAGCTCTCAAACCTCAATAATTGGTTACAATCAGTCGGCTTTGTAAACAAATCGGTCACCAACCCGGTATCCTGCTTCTTGATCATGGTGTCCAGTAATTGGACCTGCTCGGTGGAGTATGTCAGAGTGAATTGGATCTCAGGATCCATTTTATTCAAGAACTCATGAAAACTCGCCAATTCACCCTCAGTGCCGTCCCAGATGACAAAAACATTGTCTATGTATCTCCACCACCCCCGCACATGGCTAAAGTGGTGGGACACATAGACGTGCTCAACCTCCAGGCCCGACATGAAAATGTTGGCGTAGGTCGGCGCCATATTTGAACCCATTGCGGTTCCCCGCAGTTGTAGGTAATAGCCATCTTGAAACGCAAAATAATTATATCTGAGCACTACACCGAGCAGGTCCATAATGAACTCCCTACATTCATCAGTGTACTGTGTCTTAGCCAGACACTTCCTAACTGCTTCTACACCCCTATTATGGTTGATAGAGGTGTAGAGGCTCACCACATTAAAAGACACCAGCATTGTGCTTGCTGTCACTTCCACATGTGCAATTCTATTCAAAAAATCACTTGTGTCTCGTATGTATGATTTAGCTCCAACTGCAAACTCACAGAGAATCTTGTCTAAGAAAATAGCTAAATTAGAGAACACAGACTCCCTCCCGGAGACAATGGGTCTCCCCGGGGGGTTTTGTACACACTTATGAATCTTAGGTAACACATATATCAATGGTGTCTTTGGGTGCGCCACCAATAGGTACTTATGCAAAGATTCATCAATCAGACCTCCTGTCTTAGCTCTATCTAGCACTCTGTTATACTAGGGTATCCCCCAATTGCCTCTGTATCTCAGAGATATACCATTTGGTGTCCATTACAACGACGGCTCCCCCCTTATCAGCGGGCTTCACTGTGAGGGATCCGTCGTTGCACAGTTCACCCAATGCCTGTATCTCTGCAGACGTCATGTTTGGATGTTTGAGACCACTAGCTTGCATAGGGCCTTTCAGGCCTTCAATGTCTGCCCTCACTGCATTGATATATGTGTCTATAGCTGGACATTTTATCTGTGGTGTGAAGTCACTCTTGGCATGCAATCCAACACTGCGAAGAGAGAGTTCACAACCATGCTCCGTATCAACACTAGTCATCTGTTCATCCACTTCAGAGAACCACACCTTCAATTTAATGTTTCTAAAAAACTTCTGTAGGTCAACTTCAAGTTGAAACCAATCTACACCCACTGCGGGGCAATAAGATAGACCTTTGGATAAAAGATCAGTCTGTGCAACTGTCAGTGTATGGGAAGATATATTTACCACTGTGGATTTCTTTTCCTCGTGGGCCGATTCCTTGCAGTCCGTTGTTCTTTTCCTCCATCTAAATTGTCTCTGTCCACCACGTCTGGTCCTTTTGGATCCAGAGTTGGGCCTAAAAAACAATTATCTCGCCACTGCTCAGTTTGTGTAGATCCCTCTTCAGCAGTTGATGCCATTCTATTCCTAGAATTGCTGTTGCTTTTCTTGGTGTTGTTAAGGTTACCATAGAAGGGTTGCCGTCTCTGGCCTTTTGGTTCCTGCCATGTATAGACATTACCTCGTCTGTAGTCTTCCTCATCTCACAGCCATTTTTGTCATTTAATCACCTCCTGTTCTTTTCTAAATTTTCCCAGATAAGCAGAACAACTGGTTAAATATGTATCATAGTCCTGTACTGGGAGGGCTTCCTTTAACTTGTTGTCAGCCTTGTCAAGCTGCTCCCGTGTCACACCCAACTCATATTGGAGAAACTCCAGATTGAGCAGTATAACATCAAGAGCATATTTATTTGAGTATTTATCTGCGTGAATTTGTGCGCAAATTTACTGTCAGCTGGAAACAAGCTGTGCTTCAATTGGGAGCGCATCCCCCTTGGGATTCTGTGCGACTTATAGTACTCAGCTAGAGTCGCTAGATGCAGCTCCATTGAAGCCAGTCGTTTACCATCAGCCTCATAGCCTTTCTTTAGCTCTGTAACAGATGGGGTGGACAAGAATGTGCAGTCGCTCACCAAATCATGGAGGATCCTCTCCTCATCCTGCCTGGTGTAGGAGAATACATCGGGGGGGGGGGGGGTCTCTCTCAGATGGATCAGGCATCTTCAATATATTCAGTGCTAAGTCCTTATATAATCACAAATATCACAGCAGCACAGTCGGACGTTGTGACACTGGGTGCAATTCCTCACAGAGGTCGGCCTCTCCTCCATGATATATACTTAACAAATGATGAGGCAGCACTTCCAGCTTTAGGTGGCAGGGTGAAGACCTCAAAACTTTAATCCCAGCAACGTTTCATGGAGTGTGTGTAGATGCGCGGCGACGTCGGGAGGTGGGTGAGTGACGTCTGGCCCGACGCATGCCCGATGCAGAGGGAGGGACGCCAGCACTGGCTGACTCGGTGGGTCCACTGGCGGTAAGCTCCACTGTCTTTAACTTCTGATATGATGCAGCTGCATCATGAATAATGAATTTTAACCCTTGATGCACCGAGCACGTTTGCACTTTAATCACCCTTTGGATTATGCACGCAAGGGACACGATTTTTGTACATCAAATTGTAAAATGTATATATGAACTGGAGTGTATATTTTATAACATTGATGTAAGATCGCTTATGATGTATTTTATAACTTTTGTACCTTATATATGGATTTATTATGAATGTATACTACACACAGAGTGTCATGTGATGATGTAGTTGGAGATCATGTGACCAGATTGATGACATGTGTATTCACTAATTGTATTTGGAATGTATTGAATTGGGGGTATATATACCCAGTTGTATGCACTGTTGTGTAGCTTGATAAAGGCCTCATTGAGTAGGCCAAAACGTTGCTGGGAATAAAGTTTTGGGGTCTTCACCCTGCCACCTAAAGCTGGAAGTGCTGCCTTGTCATTTGTTAAGTATATATATATATATATATATATATATATATATATATAAGTATGCTGAGATTCCTTTTAGTATGGTTATCCAGAAAATAAAATTATGCTGTTTGAAAAGATTAACTCAACAATTTTGACATTGGTGATCATTTAAAAAGTTCTGGACACCATGGATTTCTTCTATATACCATGCTAACTTTAACAATTACATATACCTATAATCAGTCTATAATGATACGTACAGCAAATCAATGACCTTTCAGTGATATCCCTAAAATGTATTAAAGTGTTGATCAAGCACCAAAGTGCTTGGGTGCTCTGGCCAAACACATCGGGATGCTCAGGTGCTCTACCGAACACAAGCACAATGGAAGTCAATAGGAGAACCCAAGCACCCCCTGCTCTGAAGATGAGTCGGTGTCTAGTTTACAAAAAAAGGTTAGAAATTGATGGAAACACCACCAAAATGGTTTGGAAACAGCATGGGGAGTAGAGCTGCTCAGTTCTTGAATGAATCGTTTTTTTGGAATCGATTCCTTTCACTGAACTGGAAGAAACGATTCATCTGACCCAGCTGATTCGTTTGAAGCAGCTCAGTGTGAGGTAGCAGAGAGTCTAGCAGGTCTTGTGCAACATGATTCTAGAGTGAAGGCTGGGCCCTTCCACCCAGTCTGCAAACATTTTAATTATATTAATTACCCCTCCCCTATAGTCGTGAGTTTTTCTCACCCCCTGGATGCTTTATATATTTTTTTTAACTCCTGAGCTTTGGTTCACTTGCTTGTCAGCCAACTCAGCAAGTGAATCAAAGAATTGATCCATGAATAGGGTTGAGCGAACTTTTAGGATTTTTGGACCCCGGACCCGAACCAGAACATTTCAGTAAAAGTTTGGGTTCGGTGTTCAGCGCTTTCTTGGTGCTTTTTGAAAGGCTGCAGAGCAGCCAATCAGCAAGCGGTTAACTGTTTGACCTTAGAAGCCATCACAGCCATGATTACTAATGGCATGGCTGTGAATGGCCAGAGCAGCATGTGACCCAGGCTCTATATAAGCTTGAGTCACATAGCGCTGCAAGTCACTCTGCTGTTACAAGTGTAGGTAGAGGATGCTGCTGGACTTTTTTGGCAATCTGGATTAGTCAGTGTGCAATTTAAGGTAGAAATACACCCATATATTTTCTGGTGTTTTAAAAACACAGTTTTTGCCCAAAAAAAATGTATTTTCCTGATCTGCAAGTGTTAAATTCAAGTTTAAAATATACAGCTTTCATATTCTGTTACCAAAAAACACTATTTTTTTTTGCAATCTACAACATCTAGATTAGTCAGTGTGCAATTTAAGCTAGAAATACACCCATCATTTTCTGGGGTTTTAAAAACACACTTTTTTTTGCCAAAAAACTGTTTTTTCCTGATCTGCAAGTGTTAAATTCAAGTTTAATATATACAGCTTTCATATTCTGTTACAAAAAAAAACTTTTTGGGCAATCTACAACATCTGGATTAGTCAGTGTAAAATTGAAGCTAGAAATACACCCATCATTTTCTGGGGTTTGAAAAACACACTTTTTTGACAAAAAAAACTATTTTCAGGAATTGCAGCATCAGCACGTGTGAAATTACAGGATTATATACTGCTGTCAAATTCAGTTGTTAAACAAACACTCGTTTGGGCCCAAAAAATTTAGTTGGCAACCTTTGATGCAGATGTCATTGTGAGATACACCCTTAATACATTTGGGTTAGATTCAGAGATTTGAAATACTGCCATTTGGTGCACTAATATTGAATTCAGGCCTACACTGGTTCAGGCAGTGTGAGATGCACCCTCTACATACAAGGGTTTGATTCAGGCATTTGAAATACAGCCCTTTGAAATACAGCCATTTTGGGCAAAGAAATATTGAATTCAGGCCTACACAGGTTAAGACCGTGTGATATACACCCTCTACATACAGGGGTTTGATTCAGGCATTTGAAATACAGCCAATTGGTACACCAATATTGAATTCAGGCCGTGTGAGATACACAGTCTACATACAGGGGTTTGATTCAGGTATTTGAAATACAGCCCTTAGAAATACAGCCATTTTGGGCAAATAAATATTTAATTCAAGCCTACACTGGTTCAGGCCCTGTGAAATACACCCTCTACATACAGAGGTTTGATTCAGGCATTTGAAAAACAGCCCTTTGAAATACAGCCATTTTGGGCAAATAAATATTTAATTCAAGCCTACACTGGTTCAGGCCCTGTGAGATACACCCTCTACATACAGGGGTTTGATTCAGGCATTTGAAATACAGCCATTTTAGGCGTAGAAGTATTTAATTCAGGCCTACACTGGTTCAGACCGTGTGAGATACACCCTCTACATACAGAGGTTTAATTCAGGCATTTGAAATACAGCTATTTGAAATACAGCCTTGTTGGGCAAATAAATATGTAATTCAGGCCTACACAGGTTTAGACCGTGTGAGATACACCTTTTACATACAGGGGTTTGATTCAGGCATTTGAAATGCAGCCATTTGAAATACAGCCATTTTGGGCAAAGAAATATTTAATTTAGGCCTACACTGGTTCAGGCTGTGTGAGTTACACCCTCTACATACAGGGGTTTGATTCAGGCATTTGAAATACAGCCAATTGGTGCACCAATATTGAATTCAGGCCTACATTGGTTCAGACAGTGTGAGATACATCCTTTATATACAGGGGTTTGATTCAGGCATTTGAAATACAGCCATTTGAAATACAGCCATTGTGGGCAAATAAATATTTAATTCAGGCCTACACTGATTGAGGCCCTGTGAGATGCACCCTCTACATACAGGGGTTTGATTCAGGCATTTGAAATACAGCCAATTGGTGCACCAATATTGAATTCAGGCCTACAATGTTTCAGACAGTGTGAGATACACCCTTTATATACAGGGGTTTGATTCAGGCATTTGAAATACAGCCATTTTGGGCAAAGAAATATTAATTCAGGCCTACACAATTCTGACCGTGTGAGATAAACCCTCTACATACAGGGATTTGATACAGCCATTTTGGGCAAATTTTTTATTTATTGAGCCCTAGTCTGGTTCAGGCCGTGTAAGATACACTCTTTACATACTGTTGTTCTATTCTACTATTAATTAAACACCCATTTAAGGCAAGATCCTAAATTCGAAAAATATGAGGAGAGCGTCAAATAAGGGACATGGCCCAGGTCGTAGTGCTGCTAGTGGAGCTCCTGTTGCAGGGAGAGGACGTGGTCGATCTGTGCCAACTACACGCACAAGTGAAACCCCTTCGTCAGGTGCCAGTAGGCGACAAAACCTGCAGCAGTATTTGGTCGGGCCTAATGCTGCTCTACGGATTATGAGGCCTGAACAAGTACAGGTAATAGTAGATTGGGTTGCTGACAGTGGATCCAGTTCCTTCACATTGGCTCCCACCCAGTCTCCTGCTGAAAGACCACAGTTGGCACCTGCAGCCGATGTCCATCAGTATTTCACCTCACCCCCTTGCAAATCAGCCAAGCAGTCTGAGGCCCAAGTCATGCAGTAGTCTCTTCTGCTTTTTGATGATGACTTTAGCAGGGTTTCCCAGGGCTACCCACCTAGTCCTGCCGCAGAAGTGGAAGAGATTGAGTGCACCGATACCCAACCACTTATCTTTCAAGATGAGTACATGGGAGGACCATCGCAGCACATCTCGGTGCCAACTGCTGGGGCTTTCAAAAGTGTGCAGACCGACAAGCAAGGCAGGGGTGAAGACTGGGTGGAAGATGAGGTCCTCGACCCCACATGGAATCAAGGTCATGCGAGGGACCTATGTAGTTCGGAGGAGGAGGTGGTGGTCGCACAGAGCCACCAGCACAGCAGAAGAGAAAGCAGGGTGCAAAATCAGAGACAGGACGCCCGCTACTGCCCACCACAGCAAGGGACCGAGCACACCAAAGCCAGCTCCAAGGAGTTCCCTGGTGTAACAGTTCTTCAGACAAAGTGCTGACGACAAGACACGAGTGGTTTGCACGCTGTGCAATCAGAGCCTGAAGCGAGGCATAAACGTTCTCAACCTGAGCACAACCTGCATGACCAGGCATTTAAGTGCAAATCACGAGCTGCAGTGGAGTAGACACCTCAAAAACCAAGAAAGGTCTCTGGTTCCTCCTGCTTCTTCTTCTGCTGCAGTCTCGGCCTCTTCATCCACCTCTGGAGTGACAGTGCCACCTGCCACCCCGCAAACAGAGGATCTGCCAGCAACACCAACACCTGGGTCACCAAGCATCTCCACAATGTCCCACGGAAGAGTTCAGCTCTCCATATCCCAAACATTGGAGAGGAAGAGAAAGTACCCCCCTACCCACCGGCGATCCCTAGCCCTGAATGCCAGCATTTCAAAATTTCTGGCCTTTAAAATGCTGTCATTCCGTCTGGTGGAGACGGATAGTTTTAAAAGCCTTATGGCGGTGGATGTCCCACAGTACATCGTGCCCAGCTGCCACTACTTTCCAAGACGAGCCATCCCTTCCCTGCACAACCAAGTAGGGGACAAAATCAGGTGTGCACTGTGCACCGCCATCTGTGGCAAGGTGCTCCTGACTATGGATACATGGACCAATAAGCACGGTCAGGGCCACTATATCTTCATAACAGCACACTGGGTAAATGCAGTGGCGGTTGGGCCTGAGGCGGATAGCAGTTTGCAGTGCGCTTCAGTTTGTCTCCTGTTCCTTTCTCCTCCTACTCTGCTTCCTCATCCTCTACCAGCTACTCATCAGGTGAGTGTAACACCTTCACCACCCACTTCAGCACAGCCAGAGGTAAACGACAGCAGGCAGTTTTAAAACATATCTGTTTGGTGGACAAACCCCACACCGCGCAGGAGCTGTAGACGGGCCTTGAACAACAGACCAATGAGTGGTTTGTGCCAGTCAGCCTCAAGCCCGGCCTGGTGGTGTGCGATAATGGGCAAAATCTCATAGCAGCTCTGGGACTAGCTGGCTTGACGCACATCACTTGCCTGGTGCATGTGCTGAATTTGGTGGTGCAGAGATTCCTTAAAAATTGCCCCGATATCTCAGAGCTGCTGCATAAAGTGCGGGCCATCTGTGCGCACTTTTGGCGTTCTCACCCTGCTGCTGCTCGCTTGCCAGCACTGCAGCGTAACTTCGGCCTTCCCGCTCAACGCCTCATATGCGACGTGCCCACAAAGTGGAACTCCACCTTGCACATGCTGGCCAGACTGTGCGAGCAGCAGGCGATAGTGGAGTTTCAGCTGCAGCACACACGGGTGAGTCGCTCGGCGGAACAGCAGCACTTCACCACCAATGACTGAGCCTCCATGCGAGACCTGTGTTCCTTGTTGCGCTGTTTCGAGTACTCCACCAACATGGCCAGTGCAGATAACGCTAGCGTTACTTTCCCACTTCTATGCCTCCTTGAAAAAATGCTCCTGGCGATAATGGAAGAGGATGTGGCACAAGAGAAGGAAGAGGGATCATTTCGTAGGGATTCCGGCCAGTCATTCCCAAGTGGCTCCGAGGGTGGGTTGCTGCACCCACAAACCCAAGGTACACAACTGTTCAGCCATGACACAGTTCTGGAGGATGGCAAGATGGAGTATGAGGAGGAGGAGATCAGGAACCATGTTCACAGCAGGGTGGCACCCAGACCAGCTCATGGCCATCACCGGTGCGTGGATGGGGGGATACAGAGGACACAGACGATACACCTTCCACAGAGGACAGCTTTTCGTTGCCTCTGGGCGCCTGGCACAAATGAGTGATTACATGCTGCAGTGTCATCGCAACGACCGCCGAGTTGCCCATATTTTAACTTGTGCTGATTACTGGGTGTCCACGCTGCTGGATCATTAAGGACCGTTACAAGGACAACGTACCGTCCTTAATTCCCTCACTGGAGCATGATCGTAAGATGCGCAAATACAAGCACACGCTGGTAGACACGCTGCTGGTGGCATTCCCACCTGACAGCGGGGGCACAGTGGAAGAACAAGGCGAAAGCAGAGGAAGAGGTCGCCAACGCAGCTGGGGCACCGCCAGGACCTTTTAGAAGGCAGGGTTAGCATGGCCGAAATGTGGAAAAGCTATGTCAGCACGCCACAACAATCAACACCACCAGCTGATATGGAACGTCTTAGCAGGAGGCAGCATTTCACCAACATGGTGGAGCAGTATGTGTGCACACGCCTACACGTACTGAATGACGGGTCTGCCCCCTTCAACTCCTGGGACTCCAAATTGGGCACACGGCCTGAGCTTGCCCTTTACGCCTTGGAGGTGCTGGCCTGCCCTGCGGCCAGTGTATTATCTGAACATATGTTTAGCACGGCAGGGGGCGTCATTACAGACAAGCACAGCAGCTTGTCCACAGCCAATGTGGACAAGCTCACATTTATTAATTAACCAGGTATAGATCCCTCAGGACTTGTCTGTACCTTGTCTAGAATAGACATGTATACCGGCACTAACCAGCCATTGTTAGGCTACTTTCACACTAGCGTTCATGGGTCCGTTCGTGAGCTCCGTTTGAAGGAGCTCACGAGCGGACCCAAACGCCTCCGTCCAGCCCTGATGCAGTCTGAATGGAGCGGATCCGCTCAGACTGCATCAGTCTGGCGGCGTTCAGCCTCCGCTCCGCTCGCCTCCGCACGGACAGGCGGACCGCTGAACGCTGCTTGCAGCGTTCAGCTGTCCGCCTGGCCGTGCGGAGGCGTGCGGATCCGTTCAGACTTACAATGTAAGTCAATGGGAACGGATCCGCTTGAAGATGACACCATATGGCTCAATCTTCAAGCGGATCCATCCCCCATTGACTTTACATTGAAAGTCTGAACGGATCCGCTCAGGCTGCTTTCACACTTAGAAATTTTTCTAAGTTATTAATGCAGACGGATCCGTACTGAACGGAGCCTCCGTCTGCATTAATATGATCGGATCCGTTCAGAACGGATCCGATCAAGCGCAAGTGTGAAAGTAGCCTTATACTGCAGCGCAATTGCTCATGTTTGTATTTTGGATATTTCACGCTCTTTCGGAGTGTACTGCTATACCTAGTAGACCGGTAAAAAAAAATTAAAAAATGTCAGTTAGATAGTCTGGTGAAATTTTGGGTGTATAGTAGAAATTAACAAATTTTTGGGTGTATAGTACCACTGCTATACCTAGTAGACAGGTTAAACAAAAAAAATAATTATCAGTATATTATGGTGAAATTCAACAATTTTTGGGTGTATAGTAGAAATGAAAAAAATTTTGGGTGTATAGTACCACTGCTATACCTAGTAGACAGGTTTAAAAAAAAAAAGTAATTGTTTTCGCTAATATTTTTCCTATTATCTGGCCCTGACACACATATGCTATTGCAGCACAGATGTGACAATTCACTGCAGTGACCGTTTATAATAAAAATGTGGATAAATTATGGAAAAATTATAATTGTTTTCGCTAATATTTTTCCTAATATCTTTGCCTGACACACACACACACACACACAATTGCCGCATACATATGAAAATTCACTACAGGGACCAATTATAGAAAAACTATGGATAAATTAAGGAAAAAATATATTTGTTGTCACTAATATTTTTCCCAATATCTTGGCCTGACACACACACACACACTATTGCAGCACAGATGTGACAATTCACTGCAGGGATCGTTTATAGGAAAAATGTGAATAAATTATGAAAAAATTGTTATTGTTTTGGCTAATATTTTTCCCAATATCTGTGCCTGACACACACACGCCATTGCAGCACAGATGTGACAATTCACTGCAGGGACTGTTTATAGGAAAAATGTGGATAAATTATGGACAAAATATATTTGTTTTCGCTAATATTTTTCCTAATATCTTTGTCTGACACACACACACACTATTGCAGCACACATATGACAATTCACTACAGGGACCAATTATAGAAAAACTTTGGATAAATTAAGGAAAAAATATATTTGTTGTCACTAATATTTTTTCCAATATCTGGGCTTGACACACAGACGCTATTGCAGCACAGATGTGACAATTCACTGCAGGGACCGTTTATAGGAAAAATGTGGATGAATTATGGAAAAAAATATAATTGTTTTTGCTAATATTTTTCCCAATATCTGTGCCTGACACACACACACACCATTGCAGCACAGATGTGACAATTCACTGCAGGGACCGTTTATAGGAAAAATGTGGATAAATTATGGAAAACATATAATTGTTTTTGGTAATATGTTTCCCATTATCTGGCCCTGACACACACACACGCTATTGCAGCACAGATGTGACAATTCACTGCAGATACCGTTTATAGGAAAATTATAGATAAATTATAGAAAAAATATATACTTCTTTTCACTAATATTTTTTCCAATATCTGGGCCTGACACACAGACGCTATTGCAGCACAGATGTGGCAATTCACTACAGGGATTGTTTATAGGGAAAATGTGGATAAATTATGGAAAAATAAATAGTTTTTGCTAATATTTTTCTTAATATCTGTAAAACTTACATAAATAATAAGAAATTATACATATTAGGTATCACCGCATCCGAGGGGGGCGTGGCTTGCAGCCGAACAGAGAGGAAGCACCTTGCTTGAGCTTCTGCGATCCAGTGCATATCCTAAGTCATCCTGACTGCAGCTAACTTTACAGAACTTTGAAAAGCCCTCAGTTAGCTTGACATCGTATCCAGGATCATTTTGAACCTTTCTTGGAACTTTTTCGGATCTCTAAAGCCGTTATTCCATCTGCGGCCTAGACGGAGAACAGACTCCTGGACGCCATTGCTACAGATGGCCGGCGGACGCTTCCCGCCAAGCTTATTATTGCCGTATCAAGAGGAAGATCCTTACAGGAGGGGAGACATTATACTGGTAAGAAGCCTTTGACTTACCGTTAAACAGCCCGAACCCCACGCTGTCCTACAGTACAGCCAGAAGCAGAGGATATCTCTCCGGGCCAGCAACGCTGCAGACTCTTGCAGACACTTGTTCCTCCTCGATCTCTCTCTCCACATTATCTAATTAGAGGCTGACAGTTTAGCTGTAATTACCGGCCCAGAAGATTTTTTCTCACACCATCCGACCAGATCGTACCACGGTCCGTGTGAATAAAAGATGCGACACGGCAGTGTTTGGAGCTGACGCGCTTCACCATTACTCCTGCAGTGCTACAGCGCAAAGGACTTTTTGGAGAGTCTCCGTTTTAATCCGATCCACCGGACAGTTTTAACATGTAATCAGAATAACTTACAAGCTCAGATTCAGCACGCTCAGACCTTCCATCCTCCTTTGCAGCCACTTCCCTCCCATACCTCACCAGCAAGACCTCTCTGCTATTATCTTTAACAAGTAGGTTGCCTACAATTTTTTCGGATCCTCAGCAGAAGATCCACATCTGTTACAACTCTCGCATTTAAAGGGCCAGTGACCCAATTTTTCCTCTTCACAAATAGATAACCTATAAGGTACAAAGAAGAGAGATAGAGAGTTCTGTGAAGAAAACACTATTAGTCTATCATAGTTTGTTATACAGAGGAACTTATGTCCCTGTGCATCCCAGTTTGAGAAGCACGGACATGCCTTAAACAACCTGCTCTTGTCAACTATAGACACAGGTGACACCCATCTTTACAGTGGTTTCTAAGTTTAATGCACCTATGGTAAAAGTAGGAAAATACAGAGGCGCTAGCCAGGATTACCAAGGACAATCTAAACTCTCTCACCTGTCTCAAACTGGCCTAGACAAATTTGTAATGAAGAAATCACAAGGTAGTGCAGGGGCTCAGATCTCCACGCCGAAAGGTGCATCATCAAAGCAGCAAGATCACAAGATGGTGACAGTGACAATGAAGAGGCAGCAGAATTAATGTCAGAGCTTCCACTGTCCAGATCTTTCATCTCTAGAGCACTATCAGATGCATTAAACCCAGTCCTGGAGGACTTATCAGAAATTAAAAGAGAAATGAGACAGATTGGCAGCAGAGTAGAAACTCTAGAAATCAACCAAACAGCTTTCACTAACTATACCAGACAAGCTTCTGATACCCTCTCAAAATATCAACAGCATATAAATTATCTCCATGACTACATTGAAGACCAAGATAATAGGGGTAGAAGGAACAATATTTGCTTTAGAGGAATACCTGAAACCGTAGCTAATGAAGCAGTACCAAAAGCTGCTGAAGAAATTTGCAATTCGTTGTTAGACAATAACACACAGGATTCCATAGTCATAGAAAGAGCCCACAGAGCACTTCGCCCAAAACCAAAGCCAGGCGAACCCCCAAGAGATGTAATATGTAAATTTTTGAATTTCGCACAGAAGGAAGCTATTATGAAAAAAGCAAGAGAAATGGAGCGTATTGAATATGAAGAATCCACAATTCTACTTTTTCAAGACTTAGCTCCAGCTACACTAAACAAGAGGCGCATATTAAAGCCCCTAACTGACTACCTTAGGCACAAGAAAATTGCCTTTCGTTGGCTATTCCCCTTTGGTATTCTAATAACCTGGAGAGAAAGAAAGTACATTATCAGAACACAGAAAGATCTACCAGATGTCCTCACAGCTCTTGGAATAGAGGACTTAGACATCCAAGATTGGTCTATTGCTACAGATGTCCTCATTCCGTCAGAGATCCCTCCCCCTACCACCTGGGAGACCGTGTTGTCCAGCAAAGCCTTGAAGAATAAGAAAAGACAAGGGAAGATGACACCGAGGCGTCTCATCACCGAAGATGATTGAGGACTATTTCTCCGCTATCCCTTGTTCCATCAAGTTACCTCCTGTAAGAAAGTTTAGAGGATGATAACCCTCCCCATCTTCATATTGAAGTGAAGATGGAAAGCTAAAGGATTTTGTTCTGGCTTATGCAGCGTGGGTGTTCCCCCCTCTCTAAACCCTTACCCCAGTTTCCCTTCCCCCCCCCATTCCCCCTCTCCTTTCCTTCCCTTCAGACCCCCCCCCCCCACCCAAAACCATACATCATTGCCTGGTAAGGCAAGCTGTTTTCTGGGGCGGGATACCCATGCTGCACACCTCAGTTGGACCCTCATTAGTAATTTTTATATCTTGCTATATGTACTATCACTGTTACACTTATAGTTTAAACTCAGTATAGTATCACTCTAATTGTCACCTGTGTCATACGTCACATGTATGACCAAACAATCTAAACTTACCATGTTACAGTAATACATGTTCTGGTCCTCCCTTTGGACCTTTATATTGTTTTTCATTCTTATTCAGCATCACCTAATTGCCACTACTTTTGTGGTTATGTTGTTACTTTCACTATGTCAAGATAACCTATGTTATGTTCTTTATCTATTTAGAATGACCATCACCCCCTCCTACTTCTTCTTTCCTTCTCAAAAGGTATCATTAAAGGAAGATGGACATCGCAATGTCCTCCTTGGGAACATATACACAGTAAGTAAATTTCCTACGCGACTCCACCCACACAACCTACTCCATGGCAGAACTTAAAATCGTCACCTTCAACATTAGAGGCTTCAAGTCCCCAGTAAAAAGGAGCCAAATCCTTAACCAGCTCAATAAGGAAAACGTCAATATAATACTGTTACAAGAAACATAATTTAAACATGAGAGGACTCCGGATCTAGTTAGATCTAAATATAACCTTTGGTTTCATAGCACATCTACCTCTTCCAGTAAGTCAGGCACAAGTATAGGGATACACAGTAACACAGATTTCCAACATATTAATACTATGTCAGACACAGAAGGGAGATGTATTATGGTCAAAGGAAAAATCAATACTCACCTATACACACTTGTGAACATTTATGCACCTAATACTGCCCATAAAAAATGGTTTGATAAGTTTTGTCTAGATTTTGAGTCTTTCAGGGAAGGGTCAGTAATCGTAGCAGGCGACTTTAATATCACCCTTAACCCCCGAGTAGACTCTTCAACGGGAAAATCAGCGGTTCCGAACAAAACTTTAATTAGTATAAAAAGATCCTTAAACAAAAGCTCTCTAGTGGACGTTTGGAGAGCTCTCAATCCAAAAGAAAAAGACTACACACATTTTTCCGCCCCCCCATAACTCTTACCAGAGATTGGATTACATCTGTTTCCCCGTCACCAACCTACACCTTATCCTTGAAGTTAAAATAGGACCTCTCATACACTCTGACCACGCTCCAGTGTTTCTCTCATTCAAACCTTTCAATGCTCCTCCCAAGAGCTTCAGTTGGAGACTGAATGAGACGCTGCTTAGCTCAACAGACATACGATTGGCCATAAGTAATCAAATTAAAGAATACTTCGAGCATAACAATCAAGGAGAGACCTCCCCGCAATTTGTGTGGAAGGCCCACAAAGCAGTAATAAGAGGCAAATTTATCTCTCTTGCTTCTAACTTAAAGTAGGTGAGACAGAAAAAAACTGAAGAAATTCTCTCAAGGATTTCTAGTCTAGAATGTGCACACAAGCGCCATAAAGAAAGAGATACTTTAGATAAACTTAACACTGCCAAAGGGGAACTAAAAACTCACCTTAATGCACAATCAGCAAAAATATACCTGGCTCATGACAATAGACCTACTAAATTTATGCTAGCCTTGCTATGCCAACGTAAACGCAAATCTATTAAGTCTAGCAGTAAGCATCTGTTCAGAGATGATGAGTCGATCGCTCAGGCTTTCCATGACTTCTATTCAGATCTCTATAACATCAACCTGACAGACTCAGAAGAGGTAAAAAAAAAAGGAAGATTGCTTCCTCTCATGAGTTTCAGCAGAATTCATTTATTTATTTATTTATTTATTTTTCAAATAGACTTTATTGAAAATAAAAGGTATTACATATGACAGAGTATGACGAAATACCTACTGATGTCCATTTAAATACATATGTATATTAACAATGCTCAAACAGTAGAACAGGTTCCATCTTACGCAGATTCCGAGAGTTGTACCATACATCAGAAACTACAGATCATATTAGAAATTCACGTATCAGTAAGGGTTCATTCTCCACTATTATTCTCAGATGTAGTTGGGAAATCATTGCATATGACGTTAATGTTTCTATACGAAAACCATTCTTTCCATTGAGTCCTATATGAAAGTATCCTACGGCTTTCCCACGCTGCTAACTCCTCAAACCTGCATAGCTGATCTATTTTCCCTAGCCATTGAGAAATAGAGGGTAAATCTTCGGAAAGCCAAAATTTTGGTATTAAAAGGCGTGCAGCACTTAGCAGTGTATGGAATAGCCTAGTTGAGGATTTGTTTGTCACAGCGGGGACCGAAACTGAGTAGAGCAGACTGGGGAGAAGTCGGTAGATTTGTTCCACAAATCTTATTGGCGTGGGTGAAAATATCCTTCCACCATTTCTGAAGAGGGGGGCATTCCCACCAAATATGAAAGTATGAACCCCTGTCATTTTTGCACCGCCAGCATGTATCTAAATTATCTGCATTATAGAGGCAGGTAACATCTGGGGTCCTATACCACCTCGTCATTATTTTGTACCCATTTTCTTGTATGCGGACGCATCTAGAAATTTTATGCGGGGTAAGTAGAAGTTTTGGTAGGTCCTCTTGTGAAAAGGTAATTCCCATGTCTCTCTCCCACAACCTTATGAATGCGGGTTTGATCAAAGGGTCTGGTGATATTATTTTCTTATAAATTTGCGAGACTAGCTTAGTATGTTTGGTTTGGTCTGATAACAAGGTCTCGAACCAGGTCAGAGGTCGAGATAAGTCCTTCAGCCTGATATGTTTTCCTATGAAAGTGTGTAAAAAAGACAGCAAATGAGGAATTTTCTTACTGTCTGGAAATAATTCTAACAGAGAATCCTGTTTCAGGACTTCAGCCTTCTCATCGAAAAGGGATTTGATAAGCAATGCGGAATTTCTGACCGGGTTTGGGAGACACTCTCTGAGGTTATGCGGGGCGTAGGATAGGACATCTTTCACTTGTATCAATGGCGAGGGTAATGGGATTGCGTATTGAGATTGTTGGAACCATTTCCATGTTTCCAATGTTGATCTTACAACCGGGTTAATGGGCCTGTCTTGGGATGGGAAATTCTTCACCCCTACCAGTAGACCTGAGGGAAAGAACCAAAGTTCACTCTGTTCCATGGAGATCCAGGGCTTCCGGTTAGGGCGCTTGAACCAGTCTATCAATCTTGACATCAAAACTGCTCTCCCATATAACTCTGGGTCAGGCAACCCTATACCTCCATTCATCTTCGTTCTACATAGCATAGAGCGAGCTAACCGAGCTCTTTTCCCGGCCCAAATAAATGAGCTAATTTGACTTTTCACTTTAGCATAAAACGTCTTTGGGACTGGGATCGGTAATACTTGTTGTAGGTAGGTTAGTCTCGGAAGAACTAGTGATGTAGCTATATTCTTTCTGCCGAACCATGATAACATCGGGTATTTTAGGCCAACGAGCTGATCAGAAATCGATTGAAGAGCGGGAATGTAATTAAGTCTGAACAGAGAGGATGGATCAGGGCCAATTTTAACTCCCAAGTATGTAATATATGGGGTATCCCAATTAAAGGGGGAGTTTGCTTTCAGTGTATTCCTAGTTGAGGAAGGGAGGTCAATGCTGATAATATGGGATTTGCCCATGTTAATTTTGAAATTAGAGTATATGCTAAATTGCTCTAGTATCTCATAAATTAACGGAAGGGCTTTAGCTGGGTTGGTAATCATAATTAGTAGATCATCAGCAAAGGCCGCTACTTTGTGTTCTCTTTGATCTATCTTGATGCCTACTATTCTCTTCTCCAGCCTAATAGCCTGTAGGAGTGTCTCCATTACCAAGACAAATAATAAGGGTGACAATGGGCATCCCTGCCTGGTGCCATTCCTGATGCCGAAGGAGGGGGACAAGGTATCGTTGATAATGATAGATGCTGAAGCATGTGTATATAGGGAAAAGATGGCATTAATGAATGGGTCAGGGAATTTGAGTGTTTTAAGAACTTCCATCATATAATCCCAATTAACCCTATCAAAGGCTTTTTCAGCGTCCGTGCTAAGGAGGACTAGAGGCCTTCTATATCTTTTTGCAAAATATATGGCATTAAGTACTTTGGCGGTATTATCCCTGCCCTCCCTACCACGGACAAAGCCAACCTGATCTTCTTTAATCAGGGATGGAAGGAAAGAGGATAAGCGTGTGGCCAGCATTTTGGCTAGAAGTTTCAAGTCCAGATTTAGAAGGGATATTGGACGATAATTGGAGCATTGGGAGCTGTCTTTTCCCTCCTTCGGAATCAGAGTGATATGTGCTCTTGTCATATCTGAGGATAATGGGACACCAGACAGGGAGCAATTAAATAAAGAAAGAAGGTAGGGCCCCAATGTTTTATAAAAGTTGCGATAGTACAGAGCTGGATAGCCATCAGGCCCAGGGCTCTTCCCATTAGGAAGTTGTTTAATCGCACATTCAAGTTCTTCTAACGTAAAAGGGGCTATTAAAGTTTGGGCTTGGGAATCTGTCAGTGCCGGTAACGCTAATGAATTTAAAAATGAGGTTACTGACTCTTAGGAGTACGTATAGGGGAGACATCACTTGATCTATCTTCCTCTTTAAGATTGTAAAGTGAGTGGTAGAACCTTTGGAATTGTTTGGCGATTTCTGAGGTAGTGGAAGACTTCATCTCCGTTGGAGGTCTTAATCCTATGTATGTAGTTATGGGATTTCCTCTGTTTGAATACGCTGCATCATAAATTTAGAAGCCTTATCTCCATGCGCGTAATATTTGTATTGCGCATGGAGATAATACTTCGCTGAGGCCGCACCAAGCAGGGTTTTCAAAGCACTTTTTAGTTCTGTAAGCTCTTTCAAATGAGATTCCAATAAAGAGCTCTTATGAACAGCTTCTAATCTATGAATCTGTTTTAATAGGTCATCAACCTTCCTTTTCCTCTCTTTTTTGAGTCTTGACCCCTTGCTGATTAATTGCCCTCTCATGTAGACCTTATGTGTGTCCCACAGGATACTGGGAGATATGTCAGGGGAGGCATTGATAGAGAAGAACTCCTCTATCATGTCTTGAGTATGTTTTTTGTTTTCTTCAGAGGATATTAATTGTTCGTTAAGTCTCCATCTAAAGGCTCTGGGTTCTAGTGAGGGGGCTTTGATTTTAATAAACACTGGTGTGTGGTCCGATAAGAATATATTGCCCATGTAGGAGTGGGTACATAATTGTAAATGTTCTTTTGACAGGAATAAATAGTCGAGCCTTTGATACGAGTTATGGGGGTGGAAGAAAAAGGTATAGTCCTGCTTTGAGGGGTTATATAAGCGCCAGACATCATGAAGGGCACTTAGATAAAGCTTATTTTTGAGGTGTCTGAGTGCTTTAGTAGGGATTGCAGATTTGTGGGAAGAAGAGTCTAGTATGGGATTCATAGCGATGTTTAAGTCACCTCCAAATACTACTATTCCCTCCTTAAATGAGTCCAAAATGTTGATTATCTCCATCAGCCACGAGGTCTGATTGAGATTTGGGGCATAAACGTTGGCCAATGTATATATTTGGTTTGCGATTTTCCCTTTCAGCAGTATGTATCTGCCATCTACATCTTGGATATGCGAAATATAGGTAAAAGGCAGACCCCTCCGCACTCCTATGCTCACGCCTCTGGATGCAGCAGAATCAGAACCACAATGATACCACTGTGGAAATATCGTGCGGGACAGATCTGGGTATTTATTAAATTTAAAATGCGTCTCCTGTATCATCAGGATTGCACAATCCTCTTTTTTAATGTGAGAGAATATTTGGCTGCGTTTCGATGGTGCGTTAAAACCCTTAACGTTTAGAGTAGCAATACACAAGTCAGCCATTTGGTATTGAAATGTCTAATTGTGCACCGCTGAGGGAATTTAGCATTATGTGCGTAAGTGCAATCATATTGTACTTAACCATCCTAGGCTGAGCAACGAAGCTGCACAGGAGTCCCCTTCTCACTTTAGTGGGTAAGGTTGATTGTCTATGGAACCTGTCATGGAACCAACGATAAAGTAAAAATAACATTAGAAACAAACAAAAACATTGATCAAAAATATAGAACCAATGAGCAATATTGCTCCAACAATGAGGAGGGGGGGTACAATACACATTATAGTGTGACTTATGTATGTTCCCTCTGATTAGTATGCATATAAGCACTTAACAAGGAAAATTAGAAGACAGTCCCAGAGCTAAAAGAGACATATGGAGAATTATAAAGAGCGAATACTTATGCTAATGCAAACCTCAGTTGACCTATGATCCAGCTAAGGTTCAGTCCCGTATCTAATTCAAGAGTCAGGCAATGGGAGACGTCTTGGTGTAGAATGACGACCTCTCCTGGATCTTTGAGGTTTGCCTGGACGAGGCGTTTCCCAGGGATCAGCAGAAGAGAGGACCGGAGGTGTGATCTTGCTTTGAATATAGTCCCAGTTCTCAATGGGAAGCTGATCTATTTGTAGAGCATCATATATTTTTGGCAAATCTGTGTATGAAGAGATGGATAAGCGTCTTCCTTCATGTAAAAACGATAACCCAAAGGGGAACAACCATTTATATAGGATTTTCTGGTTACGAAGCCAATCTGTAAGCGGCTTCAAAGCCCTCCTTTTCTTCAAGGTTGATTGGGCTAAATCCTGGAATACTGTAATAGGACTGTCCTCCAGAGATAGCTGCTGGTGGTTTCTTGCTTTACTAAGTATCGCATCTTTCACTGGAAAATGGAGAAACTTACAGATGACATCCCTTGGGGGTTCTGCAGGCTGGGGTTTAGGTCTCAGGGCCCTGTGAGCCCTCTCTATGGCGATTTCAAGAGCGGAATCAGGGCCAAGAAGTTGTAGGCAAATATTCATGACGGCCTCCTGTATATCAGCAGGGCCTATAGACTCGGGTATGCCCCTAAAGCGCAGATTGTTGCGTCTACTCCTGTTCTCCTGATCTTCCAGGAGTGTATATAAGGAGTTCAGGTGGAGCTGGTGCAGAGACAGGGTGGAGGAGACAGCGCTCTGATGAGATATAATCGCAGATTGGTTTTCTTCTAGCGACTCGACTCTCCTCCCAATATGGCGCACGTCCTCTTTAATAGTGGTAAGATCCGACCTGAGGGGTTCCAGGGCTTCTAATAGCGCGTCTTTCAGGAATGCCCTCGATATAGGCAGTGTGTCAGGACTAGGGGAGACCTCTCTTACCCTTTCTGTAGCTGTATTGCTCCTCGGAGCGCCCCCTGAGGCTTTCGGTGTTCCTGGCGCCATCTTGCTTTCTTTGGCCACGTGCGTCTGGGCAACTTTCTTTATAAATTTCTCCATGGATTCGCTGTTTGCCTTAGTTTTGGTCGGGACTGAAGCGTCAGTGGGTCTGGGACCGCCAATCTTGACCATTCTGGAGGTTAAAGTGCTGCTAATTAAGGCTATGAGGGAAGTCAGAACATCGGAGCCTCACTTCATGCTGCCATATAGCTCAGGTGCAGGTTCTGCCCCCGGGCGTTCTATTTCAGGGTACAGAGTCTTTAGTCAGCTTGAGGTATTTGTAGCAATTTGCAACTTTATGTATGCATTCAAGATCGGTGTCAATGCAGTGATCTGAGATCTATTATTGATGCCTGAGGATGTGAGAGCTGTATTTATCACACTGGAGCCTTATACAGGGAGGTCCAGCAGTCTATTATTCAGGGCACTGGAGCAACTATCAGCCCCACAGTGGTGTCTTATGTTTATTTAAGTTCTGTGCCTCTCCTCTCTCAGCTCCAAAGCATCTATCAGCCCCACTCTGGTGCCGGGAGTCAGGCGCGGAAGGATCTGTGAGAAGGTACTGGAGCAGCTACTGTGCCGGATATAGCTCCGGCCGGAACTACTTTCGCCGGTGCGAATCGGTGCGAAAATTCTCCCGGTTCCAGCGTTAGATAGTACTAACCTCGGTGATGTCCTCAGGCTAGTTTTCGGCTGTCTCTTGCTGAACTTCTTCAGCAAACAGGGTCTTGAAAGTACGGGACTTCTTTTTCTTAATCGGCTCTGTCTCACTGCCAGAAGCGCCGCTCCGGTGTCTTCTTATCGCAGCTTGATCCCGCAGCATGAACGTCTCTGGGTTGTCTCTTGCCCCAATCAGTCTCTGGGGTATAGCAAACGTTTGAAGGCGTTTGAAAAGGGGGTTAATTATCCTCTGTCGGCTTCTATTTTCCGCTGGGAGCACAGACAGCAGTGCCTGCAGGGGAACAGGCCTCGCTCCTAAAAACCCCGATATTCGCCGTAAATAAGGCGATCACAGCCAAATAAAGTAGCTGGGTCGTCACCCAGACTACTGGTGTCTTTAGAGCCACACACTTTGGGTGGTAAAAACCATAAAAATGCTGAAAAACAGCTCAAAAGCAGCTCAAAGTGCAGGAGCTGAGATCACACGCAGCCTTCCTGCTCCTCAGTCGGCTCCGCCCCCCACCAGTTTCAGCAGAATTTAAACCTCCCATCTATCAGCACAACTCAGGCAAACCGTTTCTGTGCCACAATATCTGAGAAAGAAGTCTTGGAAACCCTCAAAGCTATCGCCAAAGGAAAGTCCCCTGGCCCAGATGGCCTTCCAGCCCTTTATTACTCAACATTTAAATATATACTAGCTCCTCACCTAGCCCAACTATATAATTCGGCATTAAAAGGAACGCCCTTCACCATCCAAACTTTAAGTGCACATATAACTCTGATCCCAAAACCGCAAAAAGACCCATCACTCTGCTCTAGCTATAGGCCTATCACCTTATTAAATATAGATCTTAAAATATATGCCAGAATCTTGTCAGCTAGGATAAAGCCATTACTCCAAGACTTGATTCACCCTGACCAATCAGGCAGGGAAGGGAAAGATGGCTTATATAAAATCATTAACTCCATGGTTTTGGCCAAAAAACGTACATCCCCCATTGTACTGCTCGCGACAGATGCGGAAAAAGCGTTTGATAGAGTGGCTTGGCCCTTCATCATTAACACTGTATGCATTTTTGGGTTCCCAGACCCCTTTATACAAGCAATCTTTTCAATGTACGCTTCTCCCACTGCTTATGTAAAAACAATTGATATTCTGTCCCGGGCAGTACATATTAGCAACGGCACGAGACAGGGCTACCCGCTATCCCCTATCTTATTTATTTTGTCAATAGAACCTTTATTACAATCTATAAGACAGAACCCTGAGATTAAAGGCCTAAAATGCGGTGACCTGGAGATAAAACAAGCAGCTTACGCAGACGACCTCCTCTTAGTCGTCTCAAATCCCAAACAAGCTTTCAGTCACATCATAGACACCTTTGAAAGGTTTGGGGAGATCTCAAACTTCAAAATTAATATCTCCAAGTCACAGGCAATGGGCATCCACTACTCCACCAAAGCTCTAGAACATTTAGAAAACAATTCCGCCTTCCAATGGACTAGAAACTCCCTGAAATTTCTGGGAGTTAATATGCCACCAGACCTCAATAAATTATATAAACTAAACCACATACCTCTACTAAACTCTATCCCAGGTCTGCTGAGCTCTTGGTCTCCCACCTTTCTCTCGTGGTTAGGCCGTAAAAACATGTTTAACTCCTTAATTCTACCCAAACTTACTTACCTCATTCAGGCTATACCGATCAAACTCCCAAAGCACTTTATTGAGTCCTTTCGGAAAATCTGCTCAAAATACATTTGGGACAAAGTAAAACCAAGGATTTCACACAAAATCCTCCAGCTACCTCCCACCAAAGGAGGTATTGGTCTACCATCACTTAACAGATACGTTTCAACAGTTCACCTCACCCGTATCATTGACTGGGTGAGACGTCCGAAACATAAACTCTGGATCCAGTTAGAGGAAAAAATAACTGGATACCTTTTAAAAAGCCTTGTATTCACAGACCCACTCACAGCCCCTATCACTAATAAAGATAACTTGTTAGTTCACACAACTTTGTTCATATGGAAGCTAAAACCTATAAGAGACTTCTGCTCAAAATACCCTTCCCATCTATTAAGTCTTGGAGACTATCTCTTGACAGCTGGAGAAGGCTTTAAAACTTTGCCAACACAAGTAAGAAATAATAATACTCCTCCTGCAGATTTACTGGACCCAGATGGGAGCATTCCAGATTTAAAGACCATGAGAGAGAGGCTGGGGGACCCTACAACTCAATAGACTACATCATAATCTTATTGTAAATGCATTAAGGAAGGTAATGTCATTAGATGGTCAAAAAAGAGAGCCACCCTGATTTGAGAAGCTAATTACACTAACACAGATCCCTAAAAAACTTATACATAACATTAGCCAGAATCTCCTTCATGAGGAAATTCCAAGCTCATTATACTTTCTGAGGGAATGGGAAAGAGATTTAAATGTTAAGTTCACAGAAAATGACATTAAATTGATATTAGCGTCACCAAAATGGTCCTCGAGATGTGTAAACATACAGGAAAACACTTACAAGGTAATCGTCAGATGGTACCTTACTCCAGTCAGACTAAGTCAGATGTATAGCAACACGTCGGATAAATGCTGGAGATGCCTAAAAGATAGAGGCACCTTTCTACATATTTGGTGGACATGTCCGGTAGTAAAAGCGTTCTGGTCACAGATCTTTGACAATATTAACTGTATTTTAGAGAAAAAACTGTTGAAAATTCCCAACTGCCCCGAAATTGCCCTCTTAAACATCTTACCAAATAATCTGACCTCCTATGAGAAAAGTTTACTAAGAGTCCTTCTAGCGGCAGCCAGACTGCTTATAGCTTCTAACTGGAAAACACAAGGAAATCTATCCAACACTCAATGGCTAGGAAAAGTAGCCTCAATTTCCAGACTAGAAGAATTATCACACTGGGAACTGAGGACCTACAATAAATATAAAAAAAAAAAAATTGGTTTCCCTGGGTAAATTGGACATCATCTAGGAAAAGCACACAATCCGTTCCCACTGATCAGCACAGAAGTGGTTAACTTTAACTCCGGAGTTACCTAGCACGGAGATGTGGGTCATCCCTTCCCACCCAATAAGTAACCTAAGCCCAGCTACACTATTATTTAATGGTACCCCCCTCCTCCTCCCTCTCTCCCCCTTCTTCTCCTTCCCTCTCTACCACCTCTTCCCTCTCACCCTTTCAACTTCTAATTCCTCTCCCGGTTTTCCACCCATTTGTTTAAATGTTGTTTCTGTATTATCCAAGGTTCCTTCTCTAGCAGGCATAGCCCCCTTGAGCAGCATCCAGCGAAGTAGCTTTCCTACAGCCCCGTGCTCGGCACCTTCTTACGAGTCTTTAGACAGGGTACCCATGTGAGAGATGGATGCTTATGTCTGGAAACGGAACTGTGCAGTGCAGGGGAGCTGAGGAGTTCTGCTCAATTAGGCATAGTGTAAACTCAAAAATGAGGTTATTTTATTAGAATCAGGCACAGTGATGTGTCAGGAAGTCAAGTATCTTTTTTTCTGATGTTTTAGTTTTTCGCTGTCACTATCTTTATGGGCATACAAGTCCCTTGAATATGACATTGAATGTACTTAAAACATCATCACTTGTTTTCCCTTTATATGTGCCCTATCTTGCTGATATATTTTGCTGATATGTCCTGCGACTTGTCTTGTAATTTCCCTTCTTTTTGAAAATCAATAAAAAGAATTAAAAAAAAAAAAAAAAGGTATCACCGCATCCATGACAACCCGGTCTATAAAAATACCACAGGATCTAACCTGTCAGATGAATGTTGTAAATAACAAAAGATAAAAACGGTGCCAAAACAGCTATTTCTTGTTACCTTGCCTCACAAAAAGTGTAATATAGAGCAACCAAAAATCATATGTACCCTAAACTAGTACCAACAAAACTGCCACCCTATCCCATAGTTTCTAAAATGGGGTCACTTTTTTGGAGTTTCTACTCTAGGGGTGCATCAGGGGGGCTTCAAATGGGACATGTAAAAAAAAAACAGTGCTGCAAAAATGGCCTTTCAAAAAGCGTATGGCATTTATTTCCTTCTGCGCCCTACCGTCTGCCTGTACAGCAGTTTACAACCACATATGGGTGTTTCTGTAAACTACAGAATCAGAGCCATAAATATAAAGTTTTGTTTGGCTGTTAAATCTGCCAAAAAAGTGATTATTTTCCATTAATTCTTGTGAAACACCTAAAGCAGCGGTTCTCAACCTGGGGGTCGATCGGCCCTTTCCGGGTGGTCGCCTGAGGCATCCTATTAGGGCTGCACGATTGTAGAGTTACATTACCCTACTTCGTGAGATTTCCCTACCTCCTGACTCCCGTCGCACTGCTAATGACGTGAGGAGGCGTTCCTGAGTTTTGACGATCTGCGCATGCGCAAACCGACAGTTTATGGAAAATCTCAGCGGACTTAAGCTTCACACCGGGACACTGCACATGTGCCGGCCGGACTTAGCCTCGCTTGCACACTGGGCCGTAATATTTCCCTACTAAGGCTCTCCTGCGCAGATCGTCAAAACTCAGGAACGCCTCCTCACGTCATTAGCAGTGCGACAGGAAGTCAGAAGGTAGGGAAATCTCACGAGGTAGGGTAGTATACAAATAGGAGAGAGATTGTTTCACACAGGAGTAACATACTTTACACGCAAAGACAGTTATGTGCGCAGTTTAGGACACATGAGGGGACACATAGGGTCATGAGGGGGACCAGCATAAGATGCTATATGTCTTATGCTGGCCCCCCTCATGGCCCTATGTGTCATAGCACACATCCCCCTATAACAGCGTACTCCACAGATCCACTCCATAACAGTGCCATCCACAGGTCCCCCATAAGTGTCCTCCACAGATCCCCCATAACACTGTCCTCCACAGATCCCCCATAACAGCGTCCTCCACAGATCCCCCATAACACTGTCCTCCACAGATCCCCCATAACACTGTCCTCCACAGATCCCCCATAACAGCGTCCTCCACAGATCCCCCATAACACTGTCCTCCACAGATCCCCCATAACAGCGCCCTCCACAGATCCCCCATAACAGCGTCCTCCACAGATCCCCCATATAACAGCGTCCTCCACAGATCCCCCATATAACAGCGTCCTCCACAGATCCCCCATATAACAGCGTCCTCCACAGATCCCCCACAACACAGCGCCCTCCACAGATCCCCCACAACACAGCGCCCTCCACAGATCCTCCACAACACAGCGCCAATTACAGAACTACCTAACACCTTGTAATAGACTGGCATACATCCTGCATATCAGATATTTACATTACAATTCATAACAGTAGCAAAATTAGTTATGATGTAGCAAGGAAAAAAAATATTATGGTTGGGGGTCACCACAACATGAGGAACTGTATTAAGGGGTCACGGCTTTAGAAAGGTTGAGAGCCACTGACCTAAAGGGTTAACAACGTTTGGAAAATCAGATTTGAATACCTTGAATGGTGTAGTTACTAGAATGTGGTCATTTTTGGGTGGTTTCAATTATGCAAGCCTCACAAAGCGACTTCAGACCTGGACTGTCCTTAAAAAGTTTTTGAACATTTCTTAAAAATTTAATGATTTGCTTCTAAACTTCTAAGCCTTGTAACATCCCCCAAAAAATAAAATGACATTCCGAAAATGATCCAAACATGAAGTAGACATATGGGGAATGTAAATTAATAACTATTTTTGGAGGTATTACTATGTATTATAGAAGTAGAGAAATTGAAACTTGAAAATTTGCAAATTTTTTGTAAATTTAGTATTTTTTTTAATAAATAAAAATAGTTTTTTATCTCCATTTTACCAGTGTCATAAAGTACAATATGTGAAGTAAAAACAATCTTAGAATGGCCTGGATAAGTCAAAGCGTTTTAAAGTTATCACCACATAAATTGACACTGGTCAGATTCACAAAAAATGGCCTGGTCTTAAGGTCAAAAGGGGTTATGCTAGAAATACAGGTATAATTTTCTCGGTTTTAAAAAAACACCCTTTTTGGGCATACTACTCAATTTTACAGCTCTTGCTGCATCTGTACATGTGAAATACAAGCGTTATATACTGCTGTCATATTCTGTTAGTAAAAAAAAACATTTTGGGCAAAATACTTAATTTGCAGCCTTGACTGCATCTGTCAGTGTGAAATTCAAGCGTTATATACTGCTGTCATATTCTGTAATAAATTTTGGGCAAAGTGCTTAATATTGCAGCCTTTGCTACATCTTTTATTTTTAAAACAAGCTTGAAATACTTCAATAATTTTCTGGCTTTGAAAAAACACCAATTTTTTGCAGTAACCTCCATCCTGCCTCATTAGTCATTGTGCAATTTAAGCTAAAAATACAGCTATAATTTTCTGGGTTTTAAAAAACACCCTTTTTGGGCAAAATACTCAATTCTACAGCCCTTGCTGCATCTGTACGTGTTAAATTCTAACGTTATATACTGCTGTCATAGTCTGTTAGTAAAAAAACAAACAAAAAAACATTTTGGGCAAAATTCTTAATTTGCAGCCTTGTCTGCATCTGTCAGTGTGAAATTCAAGCGTTATATACTGCTGTCATATTCTGTTATTTAACCCTCCTCTTATGTTAGGGTCAGAACCGACCCGTTTTCAGGTTTTGAATGTCTATAAGTATCACATGAATTTGTTTATTGCATCAAGATTTTTTTACTTTGTCAGGAACCTCTATTTAAACAATGTAATAGAAAAATAATCCTTTTCACTAAATTATAAAATACTGTGGTTAAAATTAAGACGTTTATGGTGTTAGGGTCAATTCTGACCCAGTTATAATATAGGATTATAGGACACTAATAAGTGCCAAAACTGAAATCATAAACACTCTCTCTGCTTAGTAACACTGACAGCCAATCCCCTCTCAACCCTGTGAGCTGTAGTTAGGGAGGGGCCTATCTCTTTGCCTGCTTGTCTGCTTCTCTAAATAAAGTAAAGAAACATAGGACCAATACATTTCAGAGTTGCTAACTTGCAGAGTAATCATCTCCAATATGCAGCATGGGAGGTATGCTATCAAAAGAAAGGTCTAAGGGTCACACCAAAAATATTAAAACCAATCTTTTCAAGGATAAAGAAGCCTAACAAGTTAACCAAGAAGTAAGAAACAAATTGGATGAAAAATAATTGTTCAGAGGGTATTTTATGGCTGATTTAAGACACGGGTCAAAACCAACCCGTTAACATCATGGATAGTAACAGAAAGCTAACATAAGAGGAGGGTTAAAAAAAAACACCCATTTTGGGCAAAGTACTTAATATTGCAGCCTTTGCTACATATATTATTGTTAAAACAAGCTTGAAATAATTAAATCATTTTCTGGGTTTAAAAAAAAAACACCCATTTTTTGCAATAACCTCCATCTTTGGCCTCAGTGTGCAATTTAAGCTAGAAATAAAGCTATACTTTTCTGGGTTTTAAAAAACACTCTTTATGGGCAAAATGCACAATTTTACAGCCCTTGCTGAATATGTGAAATTCAAGCTTTTTTTACTGCTGTCATATTCCGTTATTTAAAAAAAACACCCATTTAGGGCAAAATACTTAATATTGCAGACTTTGCTGCATCTGTGAATGTTAAAAACAAGCTTGAAATAATTTTCTGATTTGAAAAAACACAAATTTTTGGCAATACCCTCCATCTTGGTCCTCTGCTGCATTAGTCGGTGTGTAATTTAAAGAGGACCTTTCACCGATTATTACAATGTGAACTAAGTATACAGACATGGAGAGCGGCGCCCGGGGATCTCACTGCACTTACTATTATCCCCGGGCGCCGCTCCATTTTCCTGCTATGCCCTCCGGTATCTCCACTCACTAAGTTATAGTAGGCAGAGATTTCAGTCACTAAGTTATGGTAGGCGGAGTCTGCCCTTGTTCTTCTGTAGCACTGGCCAATCGCATTGCAGAGCTCATAGCCTGGGAGAAAATAATCTCCCAGGCTCTGAACTCTGCTCTGCGATTGGCCAGCGCTAGAGCAGAACAAGGGCAGACTCCACCTACCATAACTTAGTGACTGAAATCTACGCCTACTATAACTTAGTGAGCGGAGATACCGGAGGGCATAGCAGGAGAACGGAGCGGCGCCCGGGGATATTAAGTGCAGTGAGATCCCCGGGCGCTGCTCTCCATGTCTGTATACTTAGTTCACATTGTAATAATTGGTGAAAGGTCCTCTTTAAGCTGGAAATACAGCAAACATTTTCTGGGTTTTAAGAAACACCCATTTAGGGCAAAATACTTAATTTGATGCCTTGTCTGCATCTGTACGTGTGAAATTCAAGCGTTATATACTGCTGTCATATTTTGGTATTAAAAAAACACGCATTTAGGGCAAAAATCTTAATTTTGCAGCCTTTGCTGCATATGTTATTGTGAGATATACCCTTTAGATACTGTTGTTCTATTCTGCTATTAAAAAAAACACCTATTTAGGGCAAAAAACATAATTTTGCAGCGTTTGATGCATATGTCATTATGAGATACACGCGTTAGATACTGTTATATTGTATTATTTAAAAAAAAAACACCCATTTTGGGCAAGATCCTAAATTTGAGAAATTTGAGGAAAGTGTCAAATAAAGGACGTGGACCCGGTCATTGTCCTGCTGGTGGAGCTCCTGTTGCAGAGAGAGAATGTGGTCGATCTGTGCCAGCTATACGCAAGTATAGAAACACCTTCCTCAGGTGCAAGTAGGCGACAGAGTCTTCAGAGGTATTTGGTCGGGCCCAATTCCTGCTGTACGAATGGTGAGGCCAGAACAAGTACAGGCGATAGTGGATTGGGTTGCTGACAGTGCCTCCAGTTCCTTCACATTGTCTCCCACCCAGTCTCCTGATGAAAGATCAGAGTTAGCACCTACAGCCGATGTCCATCAGTATTTCACATCACCCCCTTGCAAATCAGCCAAGCAGCCTGAGCCAGTCTCTTCTGCTTTTTGATGACTCTGTTAGCAGGGTTTCCCAGGGCCATACACCTTGCCCTGCCCCAGAAGTGGAAGTGATTGAGTGTACCAATGCCCAACCACTTATGTTTCAAGATGAGTAAATGGGAGGACTATCGCAGCACGTCTTGGATGATGACAAAACACAGGTGCCAACTGCTCTGGCTTTCGAAAGTGTGCAGACCGACAAGGAGGGCACGGGTGAAGACTGGGTGGAAGATGATGTGGAGGACGATGAGGTCCTCGACCCCACATGGAATCAAGGTCATGCGAGTGACCTGTGTAGTTCGGAGGAAGAGGCAGTGGTCGCACAGAGCCACCAGCACAGCAGAAGAGGGAGCAGGGTGCAAAAGCGGAGTGACCGTCCTCTAGACAGTACGCCTGCTACTGCCCAATGCAGCAAGGGACCGAGCACACCAAAGCCAGCTCCAAGGAGTTCCCTGGCATGGCAGTTCTTCAGACAATGTGCTGACGACAAGACACAAGTAGTTTGCACGCTGTGCAATCAGAGCCTGAAGAGAGGCATAAACGTTCTCACCCTGAGCGCAACCTGTATGACCAGGCATCTAAGTGCAAAACACGAGCTGCAGTGGAGTAGACACCTAAAAAAACAATAAAGGTCTCTGGCATCTCCTGCTTCTTCTTCTGCTGCAGTCTTGGCCTTTTCATCCACCTCTGGAGTGACAGTGGCACCTGCCACCCCGCAAACAGAGTATCTGCCAGCAACTCCACCATCTGAATCACCAAAAATCTCCACAATATCCCACGGAAGCGTTCCATCTCCCAAACACTGGAGCGGAAGAGGAAGTACCCCCCTACCCACCCGCGATCCCTGGCCCTGAATGCCAGCATTTCAAAATGACTGGCCTTTGAAATGCTGTCATCCTGTCTGGTGGAGACGGAGAGTTTTAAAAGCCTTATGGCGGTGGCTGTCCCACAGTACGTCATGCCCAGCCACCACTACTTTTCCAGGTGTGCCATCCCTTCCTTGCATAACCAAGTGGGGGACAAAATCAGGTGTGCACTGCTCAACACCATTTGTGGCAAGGTGCACTTCACTACGGATACGTCGACCATTAAGCATGGGCGCTTCAGTTTGCCTCCTGCTTCCTCCTCCTCCTACTCCGCTTCCTCATCCTCTACTGGCTTCTCATCCAGTCAGCCTAACACCTTCACCACCCACTTCAGCACAGCCAGGGTTAAACGACAGCAGGCAGTTAAAAAAAACGTATCTGTTTGGGGGACAAACCCCACACCGCGCAGGAGCTGTGGATGGGCCTTGAACAACAGACCAATGAGTGGTTGGTGCCAGTGAGCCTCAAGTCCGGCCTTGTTGTGTGCGATAATAGGCAAAATCTTGTAGCAACTCTGGGGCTAGTCGGTTTGACACACATCCCTTGCCTGGTGCATGTGCTGAATTTGGTGGTGCAGAGATTCCTTAAAAATTACCCCAAAATGTCAGAGCTGCTGCATAAAGTGTGGGCTGTCTGTGTGCACTTTCGGCATTCTCACCCTGCTGCTGCTCGCCTGTCAGTGCTGCAGCGTAACTTCGGCCTTTCTGCTCACCGCCTCATATGCGACGTGCCCACAAGGTGGTACTCCACCTTGCACATGCTGGCCAGTCTGTGCAAGCAGCAGCAGGCGATAGTGGAGTTTCAGCTGCAGCACGCACAGATGAGTCGCTCTGCGATAAAGCACCACTTCACAACCAATGACTGGGCCTCCATGTGAGACCTGTGTTCCTTGTTGCGCTGTTTCGAGTACTCCACCAACATGGCCAATGCCAATAACGCAGTTCTCAGCGTTATGATCCCACTTCTATGCCTTCTTGAAAAAACGCTGCTGGCAATGATGGAAGAGGACATGGCACAGGAGGAGGAGGAAGAGGCATCTTTTCATAGGGTTTCCGGCCAGTCATTCACAAGTGGCTCCGAGGGTGGGTTCCTGCACCCACGAACGCCAGGTACACAATTGTCCAGCCAGGGCACAGTTCTGGAGGATGATGAGGTGGGGGATGAGGAGGAGGAGATGGAGGAGATGGAGGAGGAGGAACCATGTTCACAGAAGGGTAGCACCCAGACCAGCTCATGGCCATCACTGGTGCATGGCTGGGTGGATACAGAGGACACAGACGATACACCTCCCACAGAAGACAGCTTTTCGTTGCCTCTGGGTAGCCTTTCAAACATGAGCGAATACATGCTGCAGTGTCTCCGCAACAACCGCCAAGTTGCCCACATTCTAACTTCTGCTGATTACTGGGTGGCCACGCTGCTGGATCCTCGTTACAAGGACAACATACCGTCCTTAATTTTCTCACTGGGGTGTGATCGTTAGATGCGCGAGTACAAGCGCACGCTGGTAGACGCGCTGCTTGTGGCCTTCCCATCTGACAGCGGGGGCACAGTGAAAGCACAAGGCAAAGGCAGAGGAGGAGGAAGAGGTCGCCAATGCAGCTGAGGCACCGCCAGCACCTCAGAAGGCAGGGTTATCATGGCTGAAATGTGGAATAGCTTTGTCAGCATGCTACAACAACCAGCACCACCAGCTGATATTGAATGTCTTAGCAGGAGGCAGCATTTCAGCAACATGGTGGAGCAGTATGTGTGCACACGCCTACACATACTGAATGATGGGTCTCCCCTTCAACTTCTGGGTCTCCAAACTGGGCACATGGCCTGAGCTTGCCCTTTAGGCCTTGAAGGTGCTGGCCTGCCCTGCAGCCAGTGTATTGTCTAAACGTTTGTTTAGCACAACTGGAGGGGGTTATCACAGGTTATATTTCCAAATATTTTGGGGTGTACCCTAATAAAAAAAAGAAAAAAAAGAAAAGCAGTGTAGGCTACCTCCTCCTCCTCCACCGCCGCTTCCACCTACACCTCCACATCCACCGCCTCCTCAACCTCCTATTCCATATGAACCTGGTCCTCCTAGATCAACATAACCACATCTTGATGCCATTTGCAGCCCTCTAGTCCTTTCCATGACATTTTTAAAACCATTTTGGTGCTCAAAAGTTAGGGTCCCAATTGACTTCAATAGGTTCGGGCTCAAGTTCGGGTCCTGAACTCGAACTTTTTTGTGAAGTTCGGCCGAACCCGTCGAACCCGAATATCCAGGTGTCTACTCAACACTAGTAAGAACTAGTTCTCCCACCACCCTACTCACTACCTAGTGCTTCTTCCAGGGTAAGTCAGGTACAAGGCACATGATCGGCGTACGGGTGAGTAACCCATCTCAGGACGTCAGGGTAGCCAGGTGCCAATGCTAGGTGAGTTAGGGGTCACCACTCCTCCCTCTCCCTTTTGTTAAGGCACCCAGTTTCCATTCCCTCTCCGCTGCACGTCTGGTACCTGCTATACTAGACGTGATATTATATCTGCCCCTTATTTTTTAAGCTCCACAATGGATCCTATTGCTGCTTTGGCAAAGTAGCTGCAGGGTCTGCCTCTTGAAGTGACAGAATTGAAGGCGCCTGTCCTTCAGCAGCAACAACTGCAGCAATCCTTGAGCCCAGTGGTTGCCATGGGTAACCACGTTAATCTAGAACCTAAGGTTGCTCTCCTTGACAGATTTTCTGGAAGCCTGTAAATTGTATTTCAGGCTGCGCCCAAATTCCTCAGGTAATGAGGAAAAGCCGTTGAGGATTGTTATCTCCCTTCTTCAAAGGGACTCTCAATCCTAGGCTTTTTTGCTGCCAGCTGGTACCCAGGCCCTTCGGTCGGTAGAGGAATTTTTTGAAGCCCTGGGTCTGATATACGATGACCCTGACCAAGTCTCTCTAGCTGAGTCCAGATTACGGCAGCTTCAGCAGGGAGATCGGTTAGCAGAGGTTTATTGTTCTGAATTTCGAGGGTGGGCCACAGATGCTAAGTGGAATGACCCGGCTCTCAGGAGTCAGTTTTGCCAAGGCTTGCGCTGTACTAGATTAAATTTGGTGGATGCTCAGTTTGCTCAGACTTTTTTTTTTTCTTTTAGTCCATTACTATGCTCAACCTGCGGCCCTCCAGCTGTTGCAAAAATACAACTCCCATAATTCCCAGACAGCCTACAGCTATCAGCCTACAGAAGGGCATAGTGGGAGTTGTAGTTTTACAACAGCTGGAGGGCCACAGGTTGTGTATCCCTGACTTAGATCTATCCCCTTATTTGCTATCGACTCTGCTCCTTTTACTCAGGGGAACCTGACACACATTGTACATAACATTCGTCTTCGGTGGGAGCCCTCCATAATGCGGTTATTTATTACTATGTCCTGGAAGGCCTTCCTACTTTATGGTATTTGGTCTTCCCTGGTTTGTAGCGCACAATTCTGTTCTTGATTGGCAGGCCAGAAAGATATTTGAGTGGAGTGGGCATTGTACGGACAATTGCTTAAGTAGCAGTTGCTCAGCCACCTCCATTACAACCTTACCAACATTTGTGAATGATTTTGAAGATGTTTTCTTTGAGAAGGATTGTCAAGAGTTACCACCCCATCGTCCATATGATTGCCCGGTTAACCTGCTCCCTGGACAAAAGTCTCCTAAGACCAGGCTATATAATCTTTCTGGCCCCGAAAGACAAGCCATGAAGGATTGGACTTCACTCGTGGAATCAGGGTTCTTCTTTGTGAATGGGGGCCTGCGTCCTTGCCTACATTTTCGTAAGCTAAATCAGATAACTATCCGAGACCCCTATCCCTTCCCTCTCATTCACAACCTATTTAATCAAATTGCTGGTGTGAAGTGGTTTTCCAAGATGGATTTGAGCAGAGCCTGCAATCTGATTTTCATCAAAGAGGGGGATGAGTGGAGGACTGTGTTTAACACTCCTGATGGGCATTATGAAAACCTGGTCATGCCTTTTGGCCTGGCTAATGAAGAACGGTTTACGTCGTCACTCTCCTCTGTATGGCAGAAGGTTCAAAGAAATTTGAAAAACATGGAAGACAGATATAAACGTAAGGCTGATAAGAAACATTCGCCAGGTCCAGACCTAAGAGTGAATGACCATGTGTGATTGTCGATAGTGATGAGCGGCAGGGGCAAATTTCGAATTTGCTATATTTTGCAAATATTTTGTAGAATAATCGTCATATATTCGCAAATTCGATATTATATTCTTGATTGCGAAAATCAGCAATATAATATTCGCATAATGCGCACAAAATATAGGCGTGGGTCACTTATGCTATATTTTTCAAGCTGGTATAAGTTTCCTGAGATTAGAGAAAATGGTTGGCACGGCAGAACATTGGAATAGCTTTATATGCAGATAGAGTGCTCCAATATGTTTGTGCTTGTTAATTTTCAACAATTAATGATGAGCATATTTTCTCACAATACATACAACTTGTGACATCACAGCGCTATATCTGCAGCATGTATGTATGGACAGAAGAACCTATCAGCCAAACTATAGATCAATCTAACCTACACTGACTATCTCCCCCTAAATATCTGAATTATATACAGTCCTGATAAAAAGTTTAAGACCACTTGAAAAATGGCAGAAAATCATATTTAGCATGGCTGGATCTTAAGGTTCCAAGTAAAACTTCAACATGCAAGGGGGAGTGAGACAAAAAATTTTTTGGAGCATTCAATTCAATTTAATGAAAACAATGAATAAACTGAAATAGGTTGTTATTCAGCTGATCAAAAGTTTAGGACCACACCTCCAAAAAAAAAAATAACTAAACCCCCAAAAACTGAGATCCAACTTTCAAACATGAACTCAATAATGAGTAGCTCCGCCGTTATTGTTTATCACTTCCAAAATTTGTTTCGGCATGCTTGTGAGTGGGAACATTTCTCCAAGTGGTGAAGACGGCCGCACGAAGGCCATCTACTGTTTGGAACTGTTGTCTATTTTTGTAAACTTCCCTTACCATCCATCCTCAAAGGTTCTCAATTGCATTTAGATCAGGGGAACACGCAGGATGGGCCAAAAGAGTGATGTTATTCTCCTGGAAGAAGTCCCTTGTCCTGCGGGCATTAGTGTACTGTAGCGTTGTCCTGTTGAAAAACCCAGTCGTTACCACACAGACGAGGAACCTCAGTTATGAGGAATGCTCTCTGCAACATCTGGACATAACCAGCGGCCGTTTGACGTCCCTGCACTTCCTGAAGCTCAATTGTTCCACTGAAGGAAAAAGCACCCCAGACCATTATGGCGCCCCCTCCACTGTGGCGCATAGAAAACATCTCAGGTGGGATCTGCTTGTCATGCCAGTAACGTTGGAAACCATCAGGACCATCAAGGTTAAATGTTTTCTCATCAGAGAATAAAACTTTCTTCCACCTTTGAATGTCCCATGTTTGGTGCTCTCTTGCAAAGTCCAAACGAACAGTTCTGTGGCGTTCAAAGAGACAAGGTCTTTGAAGACGCTTTTTGTTTTTGAAGCCCTTCAGTCTCAGATGCCGTCTGATGGCTATGGGGCTGCAGTCAGCACCAGTAAAGGCCTTAATTTGGGTTGAGGATCGTCCAGTGTCTTGACCGACAGCCAATTGGATCCTCCGGCTCAGTGCTGATGAAATTTTTGTTGGGTCTTCCACTTGACTTTTTTGTTCCATAACCCTCAGGATCATTTAAGAAATTCCAAATGACTGTCTTAAAGCGCCCCACCTCAGCAGCGATGGCGCGCTTTGAGAGACCCTGCTTATGCAGTTCAACAACCTGACCACGTTCAAAAAGGGAGAGTTTTTTTGCCTTTTCCATCACAACGTGTGACTACCTGACAGAAAATGACAATGAATCCACATCTTTGAACAGATTTGGCCTTTTAAAGGCATGTGGTCCTAAAATTTGGATCAGCTGAAAAATATCCTGTTTCAGTTTAATCGTTATTTTCAATTAATTGAATGCTCAAAAAATGTTTTGTCTCACTCTCATTTCTTCTTGTTGCATGATGAAGCTCAACTTGGAACCTTGTTATGATCCAACAATGTAAAATATGATTTTTTGCCATTTTTCAAGTGGTCTTAAACTTTTGATCAGGACTGTATGTATAAGTTAACAGTCTAATGTAATACAACAAAGCACAGAGCACAGCAATGACACTGCTGTCTCTTTCATAACTGCAATAAACTTTAGAAAATAGATGCTGGTGAAGTTATTATATAGAAAGGGTTGGGAACTTTTTTATTGGTTGCTAGGGATGCTGCTAAGCTATGACAGAGCCTTCTCATTGGCCCACAAGCTAGAAGAAGGGAGGGATGATCACTTGATGTGTAATGTGTTAAAAAAATAAAATATATATATATATATATATATATATTCGTCATTACGAATATATAGCACTATATTCGAAATTTTCACAAATTCTCAAAGTGGCGATATTCACGATAAAAATTCATAATACGAATATTCACGCTCAACACAAGCTGTCAACTAGAAATACTGTATTAAGTTAAAAGTTCCCTCTTGGAAACTGGGTCCTTATAAAATAATCACCGTCATTAACCCTGTGGCTTTTTGCTTAGATCTACCTCAAACATTGAAAATTCATAATGTATTTCATAAATTGTTGCTCAAAAAGTATGTTCCATCTCCAGAACCATCCCCGTTACCGCCCCCTCCAATTATTGTCGAAGGCAATTTGGAGTTTCAGGTAGCAAAAAATGTTGATTCTCGTTTTGTCTGTCGCTCCCTTCAATATCTGGTGCATTGGAAGGGTTATGGTCCAGAGGAAAGAATGTGGGTGCCAGCGTCAGAAGTAAACACCAGCAGATTAATCAGTTCTTTTCAAATCTCTCATCCGGAAAGACCTGGTCCTGAGTGTCTGGTGGCCCCTCGTAGAAAGGGGGGTACTGTCACGAGGGTGTCATGATCTATTGCTGACCCTGAGATGCCTGGGGTCAGAAGGTCACAGCGGGTGGCTACTCGCCTGATTTCAAGGGATCGCTCCATGACCTAGTTGTGGGAATGGATTCTGGTCCTGGTTTTCCTGTTTTGGTTTACTATCCTTTTTGTCCTATCTATGTATTGGTAGTTTTCCTTTCAGCAGTTCTGGGTCTGCCAGCCATTATTTAGTCTCTCTTCCTACTTCAATTGTTGCCAGATATAGACCTTCCTTTCAGGTTATCTATTCTGACTAGTGTTGATCAAGCACCACAGTGCTTCTGTGCTCTGGCCAAACACATCGGTATGCTCATGTGCTCAAGCGAGCACCAGAGCACAATGGAATTCAATGGGAGAACCCCAGGCACTACCTGCTCGGGAAAGAAGAGGGTCTCTGGTTTACAGAAAAAGGTTAGAAATTTTTGGAAACCCCATCAAAATGGTTTGGAAACAGCATTAAGAGGATGACTTGATGCGTCTTGGACTCCTATTATCTATGACATACAATAGACAACCGCACAAAGGCTATATGCCAAAAGTCAGGTATGTGAAAGCCAGCAATCTATCCATGAGACAGAAAACAGTCAACATACCTTATAATGGCAGTCTTGTGCACTATGAGATATTCCAAACCAGCTATCATCTGATTGAGAGCCAGAAAGCATCAAAGTTTCTTCACATCTGTTGGATGGCTTGGGTGGACTTGCGCACCTAGATGAATATCATTAGGGTGACAAAAGTTTTCTAATTGTCCTAACATAAATTTCAATAACCTTTCTATACAGTTTTGTCATGTAAAAACTTATTTGCAATGTAGTTGTTCAGTGGCTCACCAATTTAGTATTATGGATAGAGGTGCTCTATCACCGGTACACCCAAAGACCGTGTGGTAAGGAGAATTTGATATATAGAAATGTGATGTCACACTCACATATGGTATAAAAATGGAATAAAAATGAGTATTTTTGATAATAAAAATTATTTATTAATGACACAAAAACAGGAAAGATCTTCTATGCTGATAAGAGTTAAAATGTATTAAGAATGTTTTGTAAGGTATGCTGTATGGTCACAGATGGAGGATATTCCTTTCTCTAGGTATCACGTACATTAATGCATTATATGCCACAGTGATGGTGTAGGTTATCCTTTATCAAGATGCAGCAATATTCGTAGTGATATAATTATAAGATGCTAGCGTGGGTTGACTGTATAAAATGCTACTTGCGGGCTGAGTACATATAGATGCTACATATAGGCTGAATATACAAGATGCTACATGCAAGCTAGGTACATAAAAGTGCTAAGTGCAAGCTGAGTGCACAAAAATAGGTTCTGTAAATGGGCTGAATACACCAGAGTTAGTTGGTTCAGGTACACAAGAATTGCTAGTTCAGGTACATAAAGGTGCTATGTGCAGGCTAAGTATATAAAAGTGCTACGTGCAAGCTGGGTACACAGAGATAAGCTGTATAATCAGGCTGAGTACACAAGGGTTAATACTTCAGGTACAAAGATTGTAGATTCGGGTACAGAAAAATAGGATCCAAAAGCAAGCGGAATACATAGGGTATGTTAGTATGCAGCATTGAGATATAAGCACTTATAGTATAGGGGGTGTGCTTATTTTATTGGCACCAGAAGTTTTGTCATGTATAAAGATTTCTGTGGTTTAAGTCCTCACTTTGCAAAGAAAAATCAGTTTATCAAAGTTTGCCTAGTGTACTGTAATCAAAGTTCTCATGCCAATATTCTCATATTGGGTTACTGGTGAACAATTAGATATTTTGTATATATACTCTGGGCTGTATCTATTTATAGATCTCTTGCATTCAAATTACAGCCTGTATTGAGGTTGAAAAGAGAGACTGAGTACGCTATCGCTCCACGCCGCTTTGTTCTCTGCTTTGTCCTGCAAGGACCTATGCCATGTCCTATGTGGTCACTCGGTACAATAGAGAAATGAGGCGGCACTGCCAGCGTCTCCAGCCAAATCAGAGGTGGGAACTGCACAGATCAGTCAAAGAAGTGCCCTTCAGTGGTGCTCTGCTATCAGCAGGAAAGTTCACAGTAATGATATAACAATGGAGAAAAAAAGATAGCGGCACTCACCCGAGTGTAGCAAAAAGATGTCTTTAATTCAGAAAAGACGAGTATAAAGTAACAGCAGGCTGGGGCGGATACAGGCGTGTGCTGAGTGCTCAGCTGGCGACGGCCGATTCGCACACCTTGCGCTTCCTCTGGCCTCTGATCACATCACGCTACCTGTATGCTCCCTTTTATAACAGATCTCCAGCTATCTAGAAAGACTCTGAAGCTGGACCAAATTAGTAATCAGTAATCAAGCTAGACAATAGTAGCTGCAAAACTAAATACAAGTACCGGACATAATATCATCCCTAACAAACATAAGTAGTCACTGCATAGGCTAATCTAGATACGTGTTTACTATAAATATACACTTAACTCATTGCGATCATTTAACCCTAGTGGCACCATCGCATTAGTGCGGATTATCCAATCAGCCTCCCTTAGCATTAGGAGGCGATCCCTGTCACCTCCAGCAGGTGGAGCAGGTACATGTTCCAGAGCCACAAACTGCAGGCATTCCACATTACCATCATGCATGTTCACCACATGCTTAATCAGTCTGGGGCATCCTTTTCCTGATTTAATAGAATTCAAGTGCTCCCTAAATCTTTCATATACAGGGCGAATCGTCTTCCCTATATAGAAAGAGCCACAGCAGCACAACACCAGATATACTACATATTTAGTTCTGCATGTGGTGAACTGCACGAGTCCGTGCTGTATGCCGGCAAAAGAAACAAATCTGCCTTTTATTATATATTTGCAAAAAGAACAATTTCCGCATCTGTGGCTGCCTGTTGGGGTGTTCTCAGTCAGCCAATTTTTAGTTCTCATATCCCTCAATCTACTCCTCACCAATTTATCCCTGATAGTATGACATCTTTTAAAGGTGACAAGTGGTTTGTTTTCTGCTAAGTCCGGTAATCCCTCTTCATTCTTGAGAATCTCCCAGTTTTTAAATATGGCTTGTCTAATGGTATCCGCTAAAGGGCTAAACCTGAAGGCAAAAGCAAATCTCTCCATATTACTTTTTGATTCATTATCATTTTTACTTTTCTTTTTATTTTTATTTTTGCCTTCAAGCAGCTCCTTCTGAGTAAAGCGGCCTGCCTTTGTTAATGCCACATCCAGAATGTTTTCAGGGTACCCCCTCTGTAATAACCTATTCTAGAGTTCTAGGGCCTGTTGTCTATAGCCCATCTCCGTACTATTTATGCGCCTCAGCCTAATGAATTGGCCATACGGCACTGCACGTTTTACGCTACGTGGATGGTAACTGTCATGGTGCAACAGGGAATTGGTGGCCGTGGGCTTACGATAGCCTTTGGTGACTAATGTGCTATTCTCAATAGTGACCATGACATCAAGAAATTCTAGTGATCCAACTCCAAAATTCATAGGGAATCTCATGTTCATGTCATTATGGTCATTAAGGCACAAACTCTTCACACAGCTGCCTGGGGCCCTGCCACACCATGAACACGTCATCCACGTAGCGTAAATATAATTTAATGTACAGAAGGTACAGATTCGAAGTGGAATATACAAAACGGTCCTCAAAAACTGATTAAAATAAATTGGCAAAGGTGCAAGATACCGGCGTACCCATGGCCGTACCATGGATCTGCCTGTACCAGCGCCCCCCAAATGTAAACACATTGTTACCAAGTACAAAATTGAGTGCCTCCTGGACAAAGCTGCAATAGATATCACTCTTGTCTGTGTTGCTGAGAATTCTAATGACAGCCTGTACAACCTTCCCATGTGGGATACGGGTGTACAGGCTTTCAACGTCAAGTGACACCAAATTGAAATCGTCCTGCCACTGGAAGTGATTCAATACCTCCAGGAAGGAATTGGTGTCCTGTAGGTAAGTGGGAGCATGCGACAAGAGTGGTCTAAGCAGCCAATCCAAATATTTAGATAAAGGCTCAGTCACTGACCCTATCCCCGCAACAATAGGACTTAATTTCAGTTTTGTGGAAAAATCCAATCCCGTTGCTTTTGAAGTTGACCTGTTTAAGGCTGTCCGAAAGTTGCAGCTATATAAGATGTATAGCAACTCCTCTTTCACAGTGGGCTCTAAAAAGGAGGGAGAAATCCCAGCATATACCAATTTTTTGGGTTTTAATATTGAAGAGCCCTTCAGTGAAAGGGAAATTGCCTGTCTTGAGGATCTTGCTGATGTAGAATTAGGTAATCCCCATGTTCCGACCTTAGAAGAGAGTTATTTTAGGAGAGGTGTTAAATCTACATATTGTCCCCCGTTGCCCGCCGGGAGTAGCATTGATTTATTCCACAAGCAGGTATCGAGAGATGTTAAGGCTCTGATATGCCCCAGTGTGGATAGTAATGTCACCAATGAGGAATGGTCAGCTGTTAAATGGCTCTCCAATATGGATGACATTGTAGTGAAACCGGCAGACAAGGGGGGAAATATTGTTTTTCTTACCAAGGAATACTATATGCAGGAGGCACATAGGCAGTTAGATGACACCTCTGTCTATCAAAGACTTGAGAGGGATCCCTATTATTTTGGTGCAACTCCTTGAATTACTTACGCGGAATATCGACTTGGATTTTTCACGGCGCGTATCATGGATCGGCTTGTGCCACCGTCCCCCAGTAAACCCATATGGTATTTTTTACCAAAAATTCACAAGTCACTGACCCATCCACCGGGATGTCCTATTGTTGCGGGGATAGGGTCAGTGACTGAGCCTTTATCTAAATATTTGGATTGGCTGCTTAGACCACTCTTGTCGCATGCTCCCACTTACCTACAGGACACCAATTCCTTCCTGGAGGTATTGAATCACTTCCAGTGGCAGGACGATTTCAATTTGGTGTCACTTGACGTTGAAAGCCTGTACACCCGTATCCCACATGGGAAGGTTGTACAGGCTGTCATTAGAATTCTCAGCAACACAGACAAGAGTGATATCTATTGCAGCTTTGTCCAGGAGGCACTCAATTTTGTACTTGGTAACAATGTGTTTACATTTGGGGGGCGCTGGTACAGGCAGATCCATGGTACGGCCATGGGTACGCCGGTATCTTGCACCTTTGCCAATTTATTTTTATCAGTTTTTGAGGACCGTTTTGTATATTCCACTTCGAATCTGTACCTTCTGTACATTAAATTATATTTACGCTACGTGGATGACGTGTTCATGGTGTGGCAGGGCCCCAGGCAGCTGTGTGAAGAGTTTGTGCCTTAATGACCATAATGACATGAACATGAGATTCCCTATGAATTTTGGAGGCGGATCACTAGAATTTCTTGATGTCATGGTCACTATTGAGAATAGCACATTAGTCACCAAAGGCTATCGTAAGCCCACGGCCACCAATTCCCTGTTGCACCATGACAGTTACCATCCACGTAGCGTAAAACGTGCAGTGCCGTATGGCCAATTCATTAGGCTGAGGCGCATAAATAGTACGGAGATGGGCTATAGTCAACAGGCCCTAGAACTCAAGAATAGGTTATTACAGAGGGGGTACCCTGAAAACATTCTGGATGTGGCATTAACAAAGGCAGGAGCTGCTTGAAGGCAAAAATAAAAATAAAAAGAAAAGTAAAAATGATAATGAATCAAAAAGTAATATGGAGAGATTTGCTTTTGCCTTCAGGTTTAGCCCTTTAGCGGATACCATTAGACAAGCCATATTTAAAAACTTGGAGATTCTCAAGAATGAAGAGGGATTACCGGACTTAGCAGAAAACAAACCACTTGTCACCTTTAAAAGATGTCATACTATCAGGGATAAATTGGTGAGGAGTAGATTGAGGGATATGAGAACTAAAAATTGGCTGACTGAGAACACCCCAACAGGCAGCCACAGATGCGGAAATTGTTCTTTTTGCAAATATATAATAAAAGGCAGATTTGTTTCTTTTGCCGGCATACAGCACGGACTCGTGCAGTTCACCACATGCAGAACTAAATATGTAGTATATCTGGTGTTGTGCTGCTGTGGCTCTTTCTATATAGGGAAGACGATTCGCCCTGTATATGAAAGATTTAGGGAGCACTTGAATTCTATTAAATCAGGAAAAGGATGCCCCAGACTGATTAAGCATGTGGTGAACATGCATGATGGTAACGTGGAATGCCTGCAGTTTGTAGCTCTGGAACATGTACCTGCTCCACCTGCTGGAGGTGACAGGGATCGCCTCCTAATGCAAAGGGAGGCTGATTGGATAATCCGCACTAATGCGATGGGGCCACTAGGGTTAAATGATCGCAATGAGTTAAGTGTATATTTATAGTAAACACGTATCTAGATTAGCCTATGCAGTGACTACTTATGTTTGTTAGGGATGATATTATGTCCGGTACTTGTATTTAGTTTTGCAGCTACTATTGTCTAGCTTGATTACTGATTACTAATTTGGTCCAGCTTCAGAGTCTTTCTAGATAGCTGGAGATCTGTTATAAAAGGGAGCATACAGGTAGAGTGATGTGATCAGAGGCCAGAGGAAGCGCAAGGTGTGCAAATCGGCCGTCGCCAGCTGAGCACTCAGCACACACGCCTGTATCCGCCCCAGCCTGCTGTTACTTTATACTCGTATTTTCTGGATAAAAGACATCCTTTTGCTACACCCGGGTGAGTGCCGCTATCATTTACTCATTATTGTTATATCATCTATGTGGTCACTCGCTTTATCACGTGGTGTCCCACGTGACTTGGCCGGGGCGATATGTCACTTGTTTCGGGATTTGTGATTGGTCCTCTTTCGTAGATTCTGAGGCTGTGGGAAATGCGGTTATTATTTATGTTGCGTAGTTTGCAGTTAGTACACCAATGAACTGCAACAATTTGTAGTAATCCAGGCTTGTATATTCCTCACTGTTCCTTTATACCAGATGCATTTCAGCGCGAATTTATGCTCCTTCCTCAGTGGTTAGTGTTTTGTTTCTCCTCAGATAGGAATATTTATGATCTATCACTCATAAATGTTCTATCCCATCATCATCGGACTTTAGTGCATACTTTCTTATCAAGTTCTATAACTCCTAAATGTTCCATCCCATCTGAAGAATTCCAAACAAGCTTCCATCTGACTGAGAGCCAGTAAGCCTCAAAGTTGTTTCACATCTGTTGGATGGCTTGGGTGAACCTGCACACCTAGATCAATATCATTAGGGTGACAAAAAGTTTTCTGATTGTCCTAACATAATATTTAATAACCTTTCTATATACAGCCATGGCCAAAAATTTTGAGAATGACACAAATATTAGTTTTAACAAAGTTTGCTGCTAAACTGCTTTTAGATCTTTGTTTCAATTGTTTCTGTGATGTAGTGAAATATAATTACACACACTTCATACATTTCAAAAGGTTTTATCGACAATTACATGACATGTATGCAAAGATTCAGTATTTGCAGTGTTGGCCCTTCTTTTTCAGGACTTCTGCAATTCGACTGGGCATGCTCTCAATCAACTTCTGGGCCAATTCCTAACTGATAGCAACCCATTCTTTCATAATCACTTCTTGGAGTTTGTCAGAATTAGTGGGTTTTTGTTTGTCCACCCGCCTCTTGAGGATTGACCACAAGTTCTCAATGGGATTAAGATCTGGGGAGTTTCCAGGCCATGGACCCAAAGTGTCAACGTTTTGGTCCCCGAGCCACTTAGTTATCACTTTTGCCTTATGGCACGGTGCTCTATCGTGCTGGAAAATGCATTGTTCTTCACCAAACTGTTATTGGATTGTTGGAAGAAGTTGGAGGGTGTTTTGGTACCATTCTTTATTCATGGCTGTGTTTTTGGGCAAAATTGTGAGTGAGCCCACTCCCTTGGATGAGAAGCAACCCCACACATGAATGGCCTCAGGATGCTTTACTGTTGGCATGACACAGGACTGATGGTAGCGCTCACCTTTTCTTCTCCGGACAAACCTTTTTCCAGATGCCCCAAACAATCGGAAAGAGGCTTCATCGGAGAATATGACTTTGCCCCAGTCCTCAGCAGTCCATTCACCATATTTTCTACTGAAGATCAATCTGTCCCTGATGTTTTTTTGGGAGAGAAGTGGCTTCTTTGCTGCCCTTCTTGACACCAGACCATCTTCCAAAAGTCTTCGCCTCACTGTGCGTGCAGATGCGCTCACACCTGCCTGCTGCCATTCCTGAGCAAGCTCTGCACTGGTGGCACTCAGATCCTACAGCTGAATCCTCTTTAGGAGACGATCCTTGCGCTTGCTGGACTTTCTTGGACGCCCTGAAGCCTTCTTAACAAGAATTGAACCTCTTTCCTTGAAGTTCTTGATGGTCCTATAAATTGTTGATTGAGGTGCAATCTTAGTAGCCACAATATCCTTGCCTGTGAAGCCATTTTTATGCAACACAATGATGGCTGCACGCATTACTTTGCAGGTCACCATGGTTAACAATGGAATAACAATGATTTCAAGCATCACCCTCCTTTTAACAGGTTAAGTCTGCCATTTTAACCCAATCAGCCAGACATAATGATCTCCAGCCTTGTGCTCGTCAACATTCTCACCTGAGTTAACAAGATGATTACTGAAATGATCTCAGCAGGTCCTTTAATGACAGCAATGAAATGCAGTGGAAAGTTTTTTTGGGGATTAAGTTAATTTTCATGGCAAAGAAGGACTATGCAATTCATCTGATCACTCTTCATAACATTCTGGAGTATATGCAAATTGCTATTATAAAAACTTAAGCAGCAACTTTTCCAATTTCCAATATTTATGTAATTCTCAAAACTTTTGGCCACGACTGTAGTTTTGTCATGTAAAAACAAATTTGCATAAACATGGGCATATGGGAGACACATGCAAATGAGCAGAATCTGCCTTGTTTTTTCAGCTGAAAAACCATTTGCATGGAAAGTTTGCGATCTACTCAGGAACAGTGCCATCTATTGGATTCATAGTCTTGTCATAAGACTATGAAACCAATAGATGGTGCTGTTCATTAGTCATGTAGATCGCAAATTTTCAATGTAAATGGTTTTTCAGCTGAAAAACAAGGCAGATTTGTTTTTTCACTAACAGAAGATGAAAAAACTACACGAAACAAAGAAAGACTAAGACAATAAAACTTTTTTTTTCTTTTTTGTTTTGTTTTTTTACACAAAAGACGCACAAACTGTAAACTTAAGACTATACGACTCCCCCCCCCCCCCCCAAAGTCACAGACACTAACTAAATAATAAAACAATGAGACTTAAAGGGAGTCTGTCACCACCATATGGCCATATACAGTGCTTACATTGTCCTATAGCACACCTATACATGAATGTAATGGTACCTTTGTTTTTTTCTTTAGACTTGGAGAAGCTGGAAAAAAAGAAGTTTAATTCATATGCAAATGAGAAAATGAGCATTTGGTCCACAAATCCAAGTGAATTATAATATTCTTCATTATTTAATTTATTTTATGCGAAAAATCGGCAATGTAATATGCGCGTTATTCGAGTAAGGCAACTTTCCCTATTGGGTTGCATTGCTCGAATTCACGAATATGTAGAATATAGTGTGATATATATTCTTAAAAACAAATATTCATCTTTTTTTTCATCTGAACCCATTACAATTACTAATAGGTTCAGATTTTTTAAAAAAAGGAGATTATTAGATTTTACAAATATACAGTACAGACACCTTCTCATTCAAAGAGTTTTCTTTATTTTCATGACTATGAAAATTGTAGATTCACACTGAAGGCATCAAAACTATGAATTAACACATGTGGAATTATATACATAACAAAAAAGTGTGAAACAACTGAAAATATGTCATATTCTAGGTTCTTCAAAGTAGACACCTTTTGCTTTGATTACTGCTTTGCACACTCTTGGCATTCTCTTGATGAGCTTCAAGAGGCAGTCACCTGAAATGGTCTTCCAACAGTATTGAAGGAGTTCCCAGAGAGGCTTAGCACTTGTTGGCCCTTTTGCCTTCACTCTGCTGTCCAGCTCACCCCAAACCATCTCGATTGGGTTCAGGTCCGGTAACTGTGGAGGCCAGGTCATCTGGCGCAGCACCCCATCACTCTCCTTCATGGTCAAATAGCCCTTACACAGCCTGGAGGTGTGTTTGGGGCCATTGTCCTGTTGAAAAATAAATGATGGTCCAACTAAACGCAAACTGGATGGAATAGCATGCCGCTGCAAGATGCTGTGGTAGCCATGCTGGTTCAGTATGCCTTCAATTTTGAATAAATCCCCAACAGTGTCACCAGCAAAGCACCCCCACACCATCACACCTCCTCCTCCATGCTTCATGGTGGGAACCAGGCATGTAGAGTCCATCCGTTCACGTTTTCTGCGTCTCACAAAGACACGGTGGTTGGAACCAAAGATCTCAAATTTGGACTCATCAGACCAAGGTACAGATTTCCAAAGGTCTAATGTCCATTCCTTGTGTTCTTTAGCCCAAGCAAGTCTCTTCTGCTTGTTGCCTGTCCTTAGCAGTGGTTTCCTAGCAGATATTATACCATGAAGGTCTGATTCACACAGTCTCCTCTTAACAGTTGTTCTAGAGATGTGTATGCTGCTGGAACTTTGTGTGGCATTGACCTGGTCTCTAATCTGAGCTGCTGCTAACCTGCGATTTCTGAGGCTGGTGACTCGGATGAACTTATCCTCCTCAGCAGAGGTGACTCTTGGTCTTCCTTTCCTGGGGCGGCCCGCATGTGAGCCAGTTTCTTTGTAGCGCTTGATGGTTTTTGTACTGCACTTGGGGACACTTTCAAAGTTTTCCCAATTTTTTCGACTGACTGACCTTTATTTCTTAAAGTAATGCTATCCACTCACTTTTCTTTACTTAGCTGCTTTTTTCTTGCCATAATACAAATTCTAACAGTCTATTCAGTAGGACTATCATCTGTGTATCCACCTGACTTCTCCACAACGCAACTGATGGTCCCAACCCCATTTATAAGGCAAGAAATCCCACTTATTAAACCTGACAGGGCACACCTGTGAAGTGAAAACCATTTACGGTGACTACCTCTTGAAGATCATCAAGAGAATGCCAAGAGTGTGCAAAGCAGTAATCAAAGCAAAAGGTGGCTACTTTGAAGAACCTAGAATATGACATATTTTCAGTTGTTTCACACTTTTTTGTTATGTATACAATTCCACATGTGTTAATTCATAGTTTTGATGCCTTCAGTGTGAATCTACAATTTTCATAGTCATGAAAATAAAGAAAACTCTTTGAATGAGAAGGTGTGTCCAAACTTTTGGTCTGTACTGTATATCACTATATTCTAAATATTTGCAAATAGTGCCGATATTCGTGAAAAAAATTTGCTATTTGAATATTCGCGCTCAACACTACTACTGATCTCACACTGCCAACATACATTGGGTTGTGCCATATATCATATACAGTTGAGTTAAAAGAGTTTTCTCGCCTCAGACATTGGGGTCATATCACTAGGATATGGTGGGGAGTGGTGCTGATCTGACTTGGTGCGGGATTTTGTACTAGTGGTCTGTATTAATAACTGCTTCTTATCAACTTGTATTATTTATATATTATATGTTTTGTAGCTACTTTGGGCTATACTACCTTTGAAATTGAGCAGTTTTCCTCATAGCTATATTTTTCGTTGTGCTCCTAATGCCACTTAATTATTGTGGCAATTTTCCGCATAATATTTGCAATAAATTAGCAAATTCTAGAATTTTTGATCTCCAGTCATTATTTTTGCAATTGCGCAAATCAGCACTAATGATGCACATTTTTTTTTTGTGCAATACATGCAGTTCATATTTTATCAGGTCTGAGTAGATATTACTGATTGGTGCACCAAGTATTGTTGTGACATAACAGCACTATGTCTGTAGCATGTATGTATGGACAGCAGAGAAACAGTAATACCTATCACACTACCTAACACCCTGCACTGGAACTTATCAGCTACACTGATGGAGGCCATTTTGGCACCGAAAATGACGGAAATTCAGGCGGATCCAGCATGTAAGTGGAACCTGCACTTTCTGAATTATATGATAGCCGCTATGGCACATAACAGGTATATTTAGTGTTAGGAACCCATCTAACTAGAGATTGCCTTGACGTTCGGCAGACGGGCTCAAATAATTTTGTACAAAACGATTTGCCAAGTATCTCTAACTTATTAGTTCAGCATTTGATATTATGATGCAATTTTGTACTTTATTTGGTTTGCAGTGAGCTGTTGCATTGCTTGTTTTGTTTAACAGTCTTGTTCTCAGCCATAGCAACGTGCCCCTGCGCTTTGGGATGTGCTGACTGACCCCCCTTTTTTTTTTTTTTTTTTTCTTATCAGCTACACTATATCACTACAGGATCCGTTGTGCATCTCATTTTTTCTTCCTTCTGACAGATCAGAAGAAGGGTCCAACAAATGATGATATCAGCCAGGCAGAAAGGCAACACAGTGGCCCAGTCATGAAGTGGGGAAGGTGGGAACAGTATGAGGAGACCACAGAGTGGCCCAATGAGAGGGTCTGGAGGTTTCGGCAGCATCAGGAGGCCACATAGTGGCACAATGACAGAGTGTGGAGATGGAAGCAGTATGAGGAGGCCACAGAGTTGCACAATGATTGAGTGTGGAGGTGGCAGCAGTATGAGGAAGTCACTGAGTGGCACAATGATGGAGTGTAGAGGTGGCAGCAGCAGTAGTAGCTTAAGGAGAAGGCAACCGATTGGCACGATGACAGTGTGGAGGTGGCACCAGTATGAGGAGGTCACAGAGTGGCACAATGACAGAGTCTGGAGGTGGCAGCAGTATGAGGAAGCCACCGAGTGGCACAATGACAGAGTCTGGAGGTGGCAGCAGCAGTAGCAGCATCAGTAGAAGGCCACCGAGTGGCACAATGGCAGAGTCTGGAGGTGGCGGCAGCAGCAGCATCAGTAGGAGGCCAAAGAGTGGCACAATGACAGAGTGTAGAGGTGGCGGCAGCATCAGGAGACCGCAGAGTGCCAAGGTTACATAGTGTGGAGGTGGCAGCAGCATCAGGAGGCCACAGAGAGGGAAAATGACATAGTGTGGAGGTGGAGCAGCAGCATCAGTAGGAGGCCACAGAGTGGCCGCTTCATCTATTCATTTATAGAGAATATGGGACAGAACAGAAGTAGATATGGCCTTGCTGTTCGCCCGGCGGTCATTTTGTGGCAAACTTTGCGTGTTTGTGTTTTGCCAGTGTAGGGAGAGGTTGCATTTTGGAGTAGGGACAGGCTGTTAGGAACTTAGGGACACCAAACACTAGCTAATAGGGGCGGGGCCACAAAAGTCCTTTTAAGGACTGGTAACATTGTGCTATCGATAGGTGTGATACACAGAGGGGTGTGATATACTTATAATATACTTTCTAACATAGAAAATATATTATAGTGCATTTGCATGCTTCCAGAAAATACTGATTGAGAGCTGCATTCTATCAGCTTCGACAAAATAGTGGTAGAGGTTTTCCATATATCTACATCTACAAAATTACTGCTTGAGGGTGATATTCCAGCTTCAACTAAATACTGATTGAGTATATGGTAAAAGTAGTAGTGGCTACACTTGGTTAATGGATATATATAGGTGCTCACTCCACAACCCACCCCAGGTTGTAGCAAGAAGATTAAATTGTTGTGTATAGATGGAGGGCACGCAAAATATCTGGGGCAATGTGGACTGAACAATAAATATTTATTAATATATATAAAACCTATTTATACATAGATAAAAAGTCAGCAATCCAAACCATAAGGGATAAATATTAAAACCAGAATCATATATCTGCAGAAAAAAATATGATACTTCAATAGTTTGTCAATGTCAAATAATTGCACTTGGTTATAAGTGAACAGATCGTTCATATAAAGCAGTGTATCTGTAAAGAAAATATCCTGCTCAGCAGATCCACACCTCTTCAAGATCTCAAATGAAAGCACCTGTTTTCCTCACAATTTTAACAGCACTCCGTGGTTCACTCTTCACACCCAAACTTGTTATAATGCGGACACATACACACAGATATTTTTTGTGTACATTACAGGTCCGGTGGGTGTTGTGGCTGCACAATTGGAGTTTCACTGCGGGACTGAGGAGTCGGTGTTGGATCTTTCAGTGTGGAGTCACATTGTACTCTCACTCCCTCTCTAGCGCGCGCTACAATCACACCGCCGATCGTACACACCATGTGCAGGGACCAGGTGGCAGCGTTCCAGCCTATTCTTCTGCTGCTGCGCTTCAGATACCAACATATATTCTCTTTTTTCTCCCACCACAGGTCTGATGCATCTCTTCTATACATTACAGAGAAGTTACACCCATCCTCATACCCCATTCTTCCTACCACAGTCACACAGCTCCCCCCCCTCTCTCTTTTTTTCACTCACTCTCCAGGCCTCTCCTACAACTCCTGATACAAGTTGATCTTCTCTGGGGTATAGCACAAATCAGGTCCCCCTATACAGGACCCAAACTCACCAAATAAGTAACCATCTGGTTCCCATGTTGCTAACCACATACTTGGGTAACATAATAGGTTTTAACATGCGAGCAACCACATTTCCATGTAAACACATGAATGTATTCACTCTATTATTAATGTACGACTTATATCTACAATGAGCAACATAGTGTGCTATTATGAAGTCATTCAATTACACTACGTGCAGAATTATTAGGCAAATTAGTATTTTTACCACATCATCCTCTTTATGCATGTTGTCTTACTCCAAGCTGTATAGGCTCGAAAGCCTACTACCAATTAAGCATATTAGGTGATGCGCATCTCTGTAATGAGAAGGGGTGTGGTCTAATGACATCAACACCCTATATCAGGTGTGCATAATTATTAGGCAACTTCCTTTCCTTTGGCAAAATGGGTCAAAAGAAGGACTTGACAGGCTCAGAAAAGTCAAAAATAGTGAGATATCTTGCAGAGGGATGCAGCACTCTTAAAATTGCAAAGCTTCTGAAGCGTGATCATCGAACAATCAAGCGTTTCATTCAAAATAGTCAACAGGGTCGCAAGAAGCGTGTGGAAAAACCAAGGCGCAAAATAACTGCCCATGAACTGAGAAAAGTCAAGCGTGCAGCTGCCAAGATGCCACTTGCCACCAGTTTGGCCATATTTCAGAGCTGCAACATCACTGGAGTGCCCAAAAGCACAAGGTGTGCAATACTCAGAGACATGGCCAAGGTAAGAAAGGCTGAAAGACGACTACCACTGAACAATACACACCAGCTGAAACGTCAAGACTGGGCCAAGAAATATCTCAAGACTGATTTTTCTAAGGTTTTATGGACTGATGAAATGAGAGTGAGTCTTGATGGGCCAGATGGCTGGATTGGTAAAGGGTAGAGAGCTCCAGTCCGACTCAGACGCCAGCAAGGTGGAGGTGGAGTACTGGTTTGGGCTGGTATCATCAAAGATGAGCTTGTGGGGCTTTTTTGGGTTGAGGATGGAGTCAAGCTCAACTCCCAGTCCTACTGCCAGTTTCTGGAAGACACCTTCTTCAAGCAGTGGTACAGGAAGAAGTCTGCAAGGTAAGAAAAACATGATTTTCATGCAGGACAATGCTCCATCACACGCATCCAAGTACTCCACAACGTGGCTGGCAAGAAAGGGTATAAAAGAAGAAAATCTAATGACATGGCCTCCTTGTTCACCTGATGTGAACCCCATTGAGAACCTGTGGTCCATCATCAAATGTGAGATTTACAAGGAGGGAAAACAGTACACCTCTCTGAACAGTGTCTGGGAGGCTGTGGTTGCTGCTGCACGCAATGTTGATGGTGAACAGATCAAAACACTGACAGAATCCATGGATGGCAGGCTTTTGAGTGTCCTTGCAAAGAAAGGTGGCTATATTGGTCACTGATTTGTTTTTGTTTTGTTTTTGAATGTCAGAAATGTATATTTGTGAATGTTGAGATGTTATATTGGTTTCACTGGTAAAAATAAATAATTGAAATGGGTATATATTTGTTTTTTGTTAAGTTGCCTAATAATTATGTACAGTAATAGTCACCTGCACACACAGATATCCCCCTAAAATAGCTAAAACTAAAAACAAACTAAAAACTACTTCCAAAAATATTCAGCTTTGATATTAATGAGTTTTTTGGGTTCATTGAGAACATGGTTGTTGTTCAATAATAAAATTAATCCTCAAAAATACAACTTGCCTAATAATTCTGCACTCCCTGTATTTATTTATTTATTAACTCGATTATTTATGTATTTGAGTGGGAAACCCTCATCCTTTTTATGTAAAAATAAGGCTATTTCTGTTATTTATCTACCTTTCATTCAATTAATTATTTATTTAATCAATTAATTATTTATACAAATATTTAGCTGTCTTCAAATATTATATATAGGCACAAATCATCATTCAGCTATAACAATGATAACTCCTTTTAGCTTTTTTTTTTTACATTTTGGGCCTTTTTATTATGATATCCCCATCACTGTTTTTAATACATCACTTATATATACTGTTATATGTACCTTTTACGACTTATGTGTTTTTTTTTTCTTTTTCAAATTCTTTTTATTGATTTTCAAAAAGGAGGGAAAATTATAGAAAACAAGTCACAGGACAATTCAGCAGTACAAATATGAAAATATCATCAAGGAGTAACAGCGCGGCAGTGCACCAAGGAAAACAAAAAAACAACAACAGTTCATTGTGTCTGAGGTACGATCTAAGACGTTTGCCGGGGACTGTATGTCCCTGAAGATAATATCGGCGGGATAAGCGGGAACTGCCGCCACAGAAGGGGATACACGTCTCCCAGACATTATCACGGTACTTGAAACCTCATAAAGAAGTCCTCACAATTGTGTTCATTTTAAGTCTACCTGAGTGGACCTCCTCTGCCCCCTGCACCACCCCTCTGTTTCTAGACCTGTGTACCCATCTCTCACATGGGTTTACAGTTTACAGTTTTGAGGCTTATCAAGAAGGGCGCGGTGCAATGGGCCAGGAAACCACTTCTCCGGATGTTACTCAAAAGATTGTGCCTGCTGTATGAGAAACTTTGAGTAAAACTAGATCAACGTAATAACCAGACAGAAAGATTGGGAGGGAAAAATAGGAAGGTGGGGTGGTGGAATATGGTGGTGGAAGGGAAAGGGATGGAAAACGGAGGAAGGGGAAAGAGGAGGAGGAGGTACCGTTAAGCAATAGTGTGGAAGTGCTAGTTACTTAAGTGTGGAGGGTGAATAACCCACAGCTTTATATTTAGGTGATTCTGTGTTTAAAGTTTACCTTTCTGTGTTAATCAGTGGTAACCGACTGCGTAATGTTTCTAGAGGATATCCATTTTACCCAGGGGGCCCAGATTTTGGTGTATTTGTTGTGAGTCCTCAGTTCCCAGTGCGAAAGTTCTTCTAATCTGGAGATTGAGGTCACTTTTCTTAACCATTGAGTGCTGGGTAAATTTCCTTGTGTTTTCCAGTTGGCTGCTATAAGCAATCTGGCTGCCACTATAAGGATTCTTACTAGGCTTTTTTCATAGGAGGTTAGGTCATGTGGGAGTAAGTTCAGAAGTGCTATTTCTGGTTTGGTGGGAATACACGGCTGCTTTCTCTCTAGTATACACGTTATATAGTCGAAGATCTGTGTCCAGAATGATTTTATTATAGGGCAGGTCCACCAAATATGTAGAAAGGTGCCTCTATCTTTTAGGCATCTCCAGCATTTATCTGTTGAGTTGCTATACATCTGGTTCAGTCTAACCGGGGTAAGATACCATCTAGAGATTACCTTGTAGGTGTTTTCCTGAATATTTACACATCTCGAGGTCCATTTTGGTGACGCTAGAATCAATCTGATGTTATCTCCAGTGAACTTAACATTTAAGTCCTTTTCCCATTCCCTCACAAAGTATAGTGAGCTCGGGATTTCTTCCAAAAGGAGATTCTGATTTATATTGTGTATGAGTTTTTTAGGGGTCTGGGTCAAGGTAATTAGTTTCTCAAACCAGGAGGGTTCTCTTGTCTGACCATCTAATGACATTACCTTCTTGAGCGCTTTAACAATAAGGTTATAGTGTATCCCGTTGAGTTGCGTGGTCCCCAGCTTCTCTCCTAAGGTCCTTAAATCTGGAATGCTCCCATCTGGGTCTAACAAATCTGCCGGAGGAGTATTGTTGTTTCTTACTTGTGATGGTAAAGATTTAAAGCCTTCTCCCAATGTCAGGAGATAGTCTCCAATACTTAATAAATGTGAGGGGTATTTCGAGCAGAGGCTTCTTATGGATTTTAGTTTCCATATGGACATTGATGCATGAACTAACAAATTATCCTTATTGATGGTGGGTGTTGTGAGTGGGTCAGTAAATACAATACTTTTTAAAGGGTATCCAGTTATTTCTTCCTCTAACTGGATCCATAGTTTACATATCTATCCAATGATGGTATGCCTATACCTCCTTTAGTGGGGGGCAACTGGAGGATTTTGTGTGAGATTCTTGGTCTCCCTTTATCCCAAATGTATTTCGAGCAGGTTTTCCGAAAGGATTCAATAAAGTGCTTTGGGAGTTTAATTGGTATCGCCTGAATGAGATAAGTGAGTTTGGGTAGAATTAAGGAGTTGAACATATTTTTCCGACCTAACCATGAAAGAAAAGTGGGAGACCAAGAGGCCAACAAACTTGGGATGGAGTTTCGTAGAGGTAAGTAGTTTAATTTATAGAGTTTATTAAGATCTGGGGGAATGTTGACTCCCAAAAATTTCAGGGAACTTCTGGTCCATTGGAAGGCTGATTTGTTTTCTAGGCGCAATAGAGTTTTGGTGGAGAAGTTTATGCCCATTGCCTGTGATTTGGAGATATTAATTTTGAAATTTGAGATCTTACCAAACTCCTCAAAGGTGTTTATGATGTGACTAAAGGCTTGTTTGGGATTAGAGACAACCAAAAGGAGGTCATCTGCGTACGCCGCTTGTTTTATCTCCAGATCACCACATTTTAGGCCTTTGATTTCGGGATTCTGTCTTATAGCCTGTAGTAAAGGTTCTAATGACAAGATGAATAAGATGGGGGATAGCGGGCAACCTTGCCTCGTGCCGTTGCCAATACGCACTGCCCGGGACAGGATATTGTTTGCTTTTACATAGGCTGTAGGAGAGGCGTACATTGAAAAAATCGCCTGTATAAACTGGTCTGGAAAACCAAAGGTGCGTAACGTATTAATGATGAAAGGCCAAGCCACTCTATCAAACGCCTTTTCCGCGTCTGTCCCGAGCAGTACAATTGGAGAATTGCTTTTTTTGGCTAAAACCATCGCGTTAATGATTTTATATAAGCCATCTTTCCCTTCCCTGCCTGGCACAAAACCTGATTGGTCAGGATGAATCAAGTCTTGTAGTAGGGGTTTTATCCTAGCTGACAGGATTCTGGCATATATTTTTAGATCTAGGTTCAATAAGGAGATAGGCCTATAGCTAGAGCAGAGTGATGGGTCTTTTTGTGGTTTTGGTATCAAAGTTATATGGGCACTTAAGGTTTGAGTGGTAAAGGGGGTTCCTTTTATGGCAGAATTATATAATTGGGTAAGATGGGGAACTAGAATATCTTTAAATGTTGAGTAGTAGAGAGCAGGCAGACCATCTGGGCCAGGGGACTTCCCTTTGGAAATAGCTTTGAGTGTTTCCAAGACTTCTTTTTCAGATATTGGAGCACACAAGCGACTTGCTTGGTTTGAGTTAATGGATGGTAGGTTTAATTTTCGGAGGAACTCACGCGACGAAACAGTCTTGCTTGATTTAACCTCCTCTGAGTCTGAATGGTTGATGTTGTAGAGATCTGAATAGAAGTCATGGAAAGCCTGAGCAATCGACTCATCATCTCTGAGCAGTCGTTTGTCACTAGATGTAATAAAAGGGATTCTGGATTTCCGTTTCCGCTGACGTAGCAGGGCTAGCATAAATTTAGTAGGTCTATTACCATGAGCAAAAAATTTTTGTTTTGAGGCCATATATATTTTTGCTGATTCTGCATTAAGGTGAGTTTTTAATTCTTCTCTGGCAGAATTAAGTTCCTCTAAGGTATCTTCACCTCTATGTCTCTTATGTGAGCATTCTAGGTTAGAGATCTTCGAGAGGATTTCTTCAGTCTTTTTCTGTCTCAGTTTCTTTAAATTAACAGCAAGAGAGATAAATTCGCCTCTTATTACTGCTTTGTGAGCTTCCCACACAAATTGCGGGGCAGTCTCCCCTTGATTATTATGCTCAAAGTATTCTTTAATTTTCTTACTAATGGCCACTTTTATATCTGTTGAGCTAAGCAGCGTCTCATTCAGTCTCCAACTGAAACTCTTAGGAGGAGTGTCGAAAGGTTTGAATGAGAGCAACACTGGCGCGTGATCAGAGTGTATGATAGGGCCAATTTTAATTTCTTGACAAAGGTGTAAATTGGAGGCCGGGAAATAGATGTAATCTAATCTCTGATAGGAATTATGAGGGGCGGAAAAGTGTGTATAATCTTTTTCTTTTGGGTTGAGGGCCCTCCAGACGTCCACAAGGGAACTTTTGTTCAGCGATCTTTTTATACTATTTAATGTTTTGTTCGGAACTGCTGATTTTCCGGATGAGGAATCTAATAGGGGATTTAGGGATAAATTAAAATCGCCTGCCAATATTACTAACCCTTCTCTGAAGGACTCAAAATCTAGCCAAAATTTATCAAACCATTTTTTATGGGCAGTATTAGGAGCGTAAATGTTCACAAGAGTGTAAAGGTGAGTGTTAATTTTCCCTTTGACCATAATAAATCTCCCTTCTGTGTCTGACATGGTGTCGATGTGTTGGAAATCTGTGATTCCTATGTATCCCTATACTAGTGCCTGACTTGCTGGAAGAGGGGGATGTGCTATGATACCATAGGTTATATTTATTTCTGGCTAAATCTGGGGCTCTCTCATGTTTAAAGTGTGTTTCTTGTAGCAGAATTATGTTGGCTCTTTCTTTATTAAGTTGGTTGAGAATTTGGCTCCTTTTAATTGGGGATTTAAAGCCCCTAACGTTGTAGGTGACAATTTTAAGTTCTGCCATCAGGTGGGTCGTGTGGGTGAAGTCGCATAGGAGAGTTACTCACTGCGTGAAGGTTCCCAATGAAGATAACACAGTGTCCAATTTCCTTTAAAGGTACCTTTTGGAAATGAAGGGAGAAGTGGGAGGGGGAGGGGGTGATGATCATTCTAAATAGAGAGAAAACATAACACATATTAACTTGACATAATAAAATTAACAGCATAACCATGAGAGTGAAGCATCTAGGCGATGCTGAATAAAAATAATAAACGGTAAAACGGTCCTTGTTGAGGACCATAATCTGTAAGATTGTAACATAGTAGGTATAGATAGTTTGGTCATACTTTTGACGTATGACACAGGTGACAGTTATAATGGTACTATACTTAGAACAAACTGTAAGTGTAACCATGATATTAGAAATTTCAAAATCTCTATTAATAACTGGTGAGGATCAAGCCGGATTGTGGAGCAAGGGCACCCCACTCTTGGAAATAACTTGCCTTACTAGGCCACGATATTGGATAGATGTTAATGAGTGGAGGAACCCTCACGTCACACAGGCCGGAGGAGCCTACAATTGTCCACCTTCACTGCAGAAAGAAGATGGGAAGAGTTAATGCCTATAAACATCTAGCATGTGGATAACCGGGTGAAAGAACAGATTTGTAGAGAGGAAGGTTTTCAGTCATCATCTGAAATAAGGCGCCTCGGTGTCATCCTCCCTTGTCTTTTCTTATTCTTTAAGGCTTTGCTGGACAACACGGTCTCCCAGGTGGATGGGTGTGGGATCTCAGCTGGAATAGGGACATCTGTAGCTAAAGACCAATCTTGTATGTCCAAGTCCTCTATTCCAAGAGCAGTGAGAACCTCTGGTAAATCCTTCTGTGTTCTGATAATGTATTTTCTTTCTCTCCATGTTATTAGAATACCGAAGGGGAATAGCCAGCGGAAGGCAATTTTCTTGTGCCTAAGATGATCTGTAAGGGGTTTCAAAATGCGCCTCTTGTTTAATGTAGCGGGAGCTAGATCTTGAAAAAGTAGAATTGTGGAATCTTCATACTCAATGCGCTCCATTTCCCTTGCTTTTTTCATAATGGTTTCTTTTTGTGCAAAATTCAGCAATTTGCAAATTACATCTCTTGGGGGTTCACCTGGTTTTGGTTTTGGTCGAAGTGCTCTGTGGGCTCTTTCTATAATTATAGGGTCTTGTGTGGTATTATCCAGTAATGAATTGCAAATTTCTTCAACAGCTTTTGGGACAGCTTCATTAGCTACGGTTTCAGGTATTCCTCTGAAGCGGATATTATTCCTCCTGCCCCTATTATCTTGGTCTTCAATGTAGTCATGAAGATAGTTTATATGCTGTTGATATTTTGTGAGAGTGTCCGAAGTTTGTCTGGTATAGTTAGAGAAAGCTATTTGGTTGGTCTCTAAAATTTCCACTCTGCTGCCAATCTGTTTCATATCTCTTTTGATTTCGGATAAGTCCTCTAAAACTGGATTTAGAGCGTCTGATAGTGCTTTAGATATAAAGGACCTGGACAGTGGAAGCTCTGACATTAGTTCTGCTGCCTCTTCATTGTCACTGTCCCCATCTTGTGATCTCGCTGTGTGCTTTGATGATGCACCTTTTGGTGTAGAGATCTGAGCTCCTGTATTTCCTTGTGATTTCCTCATTACGAATTTATCTAGGCCAGTTTGGGACAGGTGTGAGGATTTAGATTGACTTTGGTAATCCTGGCTGGCGCCTTTGTATTTTCCGATCTTTACCATATGTGCAAATAGCTTAGAGACCAACCGTGAGATGAGTGTCCCTGTCTGTCATTTACAGGAATAAGTTAATAGGGCATATCTGTATTCCCAAGCAGTGTTGCACAAATATATGTGTTCTTCTGTATAACCAAGCTGTGTTAAACTTGTAGCTTTTCTGAAAAAAATAATTCCTTCACATATCTTGTTACTTGCAAACTTCTACTTTTACCTTAAAAGACATGTATTGTGAAGAGAAACAATTGGGTCACCGGCCCTTTAAATTCAAGAGGTGTGATGTTTGTGGATCTTCTGCAGAGGATCCCAGTAAAAATTGTAGGTAACCTACTTCTTGAAAATGCTAATGGGGAAGAACTTGCTGCTGGGGGATGAGAGGTAGTGGCTGCAAAGGGGGATAGAAGGACCAGGCTAGATAGAGCAATAACTGTATATCCTACTAGTTATAACTTCTGACAGTTTGGTAACTCAGATTATTTATTACCAGGTCCTCAAGAAAGTCCTTTGCGTTGCAGCCCTTGCAGGAGTGATCTTGAGGCGCAATCTCCACAGCACTGTCGTGTCGCGTCTTTTACATACACGGGCTGTGTTGCCATCCCCTCTGGTATTGTAAGGAAAACGCTGCCTGCCGGTGTCCGTTAGGCCTGTCGGCCTCTTGGTTAGAGGAGATGGGAGAGAGAGAACAAATAGACAACGGCCGTCTGCCAGAGACTGTCTGCCGCGCTGTTCGCCCAGGAAGATATCCTCTGCGCCTGGCTGTACTACGGAGCACTGTATATTCTGGGCTGCTTAACGGTAAGATAAGGGTTTCCTACCAGCACAGAGTCTCCCCTCCCGTACGGATCTTCCTCTTTATTCTGTTATAGCGGGCTTAGCGCGCCGCGCCTGTCGGCCGTCTGTGGCAATGGCGTCAGGCTTCTGATATTCGTCTAGGCCGCAGATGAAAGATCGGCTTTCGGTCACTCAGAGGGTTCCAAAAGTGTTCAAAATGATCCTAGATGCGGTGCCCATCCAACGGAGAACTTCTCCAGGGTCTTTGAAGTTAGCAACAACCAGGATGCCTCAGGATTTGCTCAGGATCGCAGGAGCTCAAGCGAGGCGCTTCCTCTCTGCTCAGCCGCAAGCCACGCCCCGACTTATGTGTTTTTTATACACTTGAAAAAGGGGTCCTTTGAACCCCGAAACACATTGTCCTACAATAAATCTGATTTACCTAAACATCTGGTTGTGATATGCGCCTTGTGTCACTGGACCACTAAAGTCCAGAGGAGCACCAATACTAGTGCCAGTTTTCACCTGAACGGCGGCTTGGCCCCCGCCTAAGGTGTTGTCTCGGACACAGTCGATGACACCAACCAGTTATTTGCTGTTTCCCCAGTTTGCCTTCATTGTGGTTGCACTCTATCTGTGGTATTGTGGTTGCAACCCAAACAAGTGAGCAGATTTTACTCACCCTAATTTGGAGGACACTGTTTTGCCTCTACACACTCACCCTTCGAGCGCCTTTCTCTTCCTTTGGCCATTTCTTAGAGTGTGGAGGTGGCAGCAGTATGAGGAGGCAACTGAGTGGCACAGTGACAGAGTCTGGAGGTTGTGGCAGCAACAGTAGCATCATCAGGAAAAGTCCATTGAGTGGCACAATGACAGAGTGTGGAGGTGGCAGAAGTATGAGGAGGCCACTGAGTAGCACCATGACAGAGTCTTGAAGTTCGCAGCAGTATGAGGAGGCCACCTAGAGGCACCATGACCGAGTGAGGAGGTGGCAGGAGTGCTGCCTAAGACTGAAGAGAATATGACAGTCTTCAGTTCATCCAACAACGTGGTTACGATGGATAAAGCATTCCAAAAAACATTCTCTCTCCACCTGGAGACGAATCCTGCCAAGTGTGGTATCGGCTGCTCATCAACCCAGATACTTCTGGGGAACCTGCCTGGCATGAACAGACCTCTAGTAGCTACAGACAGTGAGAAGACAAAGCGTCAAGATAGCTTTGAGCCCGGAAGATTTGTAAAGTTAATGAAGATATGTCACTAAAGATTTTACTGCATATAACCGCAGCTCTGAAAGCTAAATAAATTTTGTTGTTCAACCAAAATACTTCAGTAAAGATTTTACCACATATAACCGCAGTGCTGACCACTGAATTGATTTTGTTTTTCTACCGAAATGCTGCAATTAAGATTTTACAAATATAACCGCAGTGCTGACCGCTGAATACATTTTGTTTTGTGACCGAAATACGTCAATAAAGATTTTACCACATATAACTGCAGTGCTGAATGCTGAATTACATTTTTTTTGGACCGAAAAACGTCAATAAATATTTTACTACAAATAACTGCAGCACTGAACACTTAATAAAATTAGTTTTTCGACCGGAATACATCAATAAAGGTTTTACTACATATAACTGCAGCACTGAGCATTAAATAAAATTAGTTTTTCGACCAAAATACATCACAAAAGGTTTTACTGCATATAGCTGCAGCGTTGAACGCTGAATAATTTTTTTTTGCTTATGAAATACGTCACTAAAGGCTTGGGACTCTCTACCTCGGCCACAAGCCATCAGTTCTCTGAAAGGTGCAGAGACCACCACTTGGAAAGGGAGGGACTGCAACACCAGCAGCTTGGACAGCAGCACGTTCATCTTCTGAACCGTTGGATGCGTGCACGCATACTGTTGTCTCTTGGCAATCACTTTGGTGATCGATTGCTGAGGGAATGACTGATGAGGAGTATGAGGAGTATGAGGAGTATGAGGAGTATGAGGAGTATGAGGAGTATGAGGAGTATGAGATGATGGGAATGACAGACAGCTCCCTTCACCTGAGGTGGTGGAGCCTTGACTGCCTGAAATAGGGTGCGGCGTGCCACTGGGCGATGCAGCGGTTGCTGCTGCAGGCTGGGCCACCACATCGGAGCCATGATTGTTCCAGGCCACTTTATGGTGATGCTGAAAATGTTGACGCAGGGCCGTAGTGCCAACAACACGCTTCACCTTCTGCCCACAGATTCTACATATGGCCATGTTCACCTCCTCCGGAGGCTGTGCAAAAACCTGCCACACCGCTGAGTAGGTGATTTTACTGACAACACTAGGAACTGACTGACTGCTACCACCACTGCTTCCATGAACGCAGAATAAATGCATTGTTTTCTACCGAAATACGTCACTAAAGATTTTACCACAAATATTACTGCAGCACTGAACGCTGAATACAGGTCCTTCTAAAAAAATTAGCATATTGTGATAAAGTTCATTATTTTCTGTAATGTACTGATAAACATTTGACTTTCATATATTTTAGATTCATTACACACCAACTGAAGCAGTTCAAGCCTTTTATTGTTTTAATATTGATGATTTTGGCATACAGCTCATGAAAACCCAAATTTCCTATCTAAAAAAATTAGCATATTCTCTATGGGGTTCAGGTCAGGAGAGTTGGCAGGCCAATTGAGCACAGTAATACCATGGTCAGTAAACCATTTACCAGTGGTGTTGGCACTGTGAGCAGGTGCCAGGTCGTGCTGAAAAATGAAATCTTCATCTCCATAAAGCTTTTCAGCAGATGGAAGCATGAAGTGCTCCAAAATCTCCTGATAGCTAGCTGCATTGACCCTGCCCTTGATAAAACACAGTGGACCAACACCAGCAGCTGACATGGCACCCCAGACCATCACTGACTGTGGGTACTTGACACTGGACGTCAGGCATTTTGGCATTTCCCTCTCCCAAGTCTTCCTCCAGACTCTGGCACCTTGATTTCTGAATGACATGCAAAATTTACTTTCATCCGAAAAAGTACTTTGGACCTCTGAGCAACAGTCCAGTGCTGCTTCTCTGTAGCCCAGGTCAGGCGCTTCTGCCGCTGTTTCTGGTTGTAAAGGGGGAATATTAATCACCAATATTATGCGAATATCGATAATTAATATTCCTAAATAGGAGGAGCCGTCTAGTGAAGACTCCGCCTATTTATGCCTTTATATAATAACAACACAATACTTTCGCTATGCTTTACACTAATCACTAATGCTAGCTGCATGCGCCTTACTTACTACCACTAACAAGTACACACTACACAAAGGGTACAAGTAACACAGTATTTAATACACCAAGCACGCAATACAGTAATTACACAACACTAAATACACAGTACTCCACTACACTACACGTTCCCAAATTCCACCCACAAACTAACTATACAATACACACATACAAGTATAACAACCCACCCCACCTAGCTCTATACTGTCCCTACGGGGTTACAAGACAATACACACATCAATGGCTTAGCAGGGGTTAATACTTGCAGGCCATGAAATATTGTTTGCAGAGCAACCGCATACTCAACAGAGGCAGGCAGGACAGGGGAACAGGGCACGGACATACAAAGTGTCCGGGGGGGGGGACCAGGGCAGAATGCCTGGCAGGGAAAGGGTTAATCAGGGGAGTCAGGGGTAGCCAGGGGATGCAGATATGCCTGGCCTGGTATCAGGAGCCCAGGCACTGCGGGGGTTAGTAACCAGGGGGTCAGGGGTTAAGTTCAGGGGGTTAACAGGGATGGTATAATAGGGGAAACAAAGGGGATACTTAGTCCAGCCAGGGGGGCAGGGGGGGCCGCTCCGTCTTGAGCGCCGATCGCACTCTCCTCTGGGGATGCGGCAGGGGTCCTCTGTATTAGCGCAGCGCAGCCTGGGTGGCTGCCTGCGCTTTCTTCTTGGGGTAAGGACTGCGCTCAGGGTGGGGGGGTCCGGTCGGGCGCCTTTTCCGGAGCGCCGGACGCGCTCTCTTCCACGTGGGGGCCCTCACTCCAACTGCCCTCTTGAGTGCCGGGCCGCCGGATATTTAAACCCGGCCGCCCGCACTCCCGCGCTGCGCCGCCCACCAGGGGGCGCGCGCGCGCCCCCATCATCCACGTGGGCCGGCGCAGTGATATGACGTCACTGCGCCGGCCCGCATATCGGGGACGCGCTGCAGACAGGCGGGAGATGCCTTTGATCTCCCGCCTGCTGCCCTTAGCATTCCGGACAGTGCGATTGTAATCGCACTGTCGGAATGCGCATAATAGGAGGAGGGGAGGCTTCTCCCCTTCTTCTATCATGCATAATTATCTCCAACGACGTTGGAGATAATTAGAACAAAGGACTCAGATTCTGTTGAACCCGAGTCCTTTGTAAGCATCAGGATGACCGGATCCAGTCCGGCCATTCTGATGCAATTAGCCAGATTGCATCGGTGCGGATGCTTGGGGCACATTCACACCGATGCACCTGGCTCCAGGTAGAGGAGGGGGGGGGGGGGAATCTATATATATATATATATATATATATATAATATACATGCATATGGATGCTTGGGGCACATCCATACACATGTATACATTAATATAAGGGGGCACAGATAATATAAGGGGGCACAGATAATATAAGGGGGCACAGATATCACAAGCCCCTACATATAGGGGGCACAAGCCCCTACATATCATAAGGGGGCACAAGCCCCTACATACATTATCAGGGGGCACGGCTCCCAGGGGACACATATTTCCCACAGGGGCCAACATGAGCCCCTGGGGATCACCATGGGCAGACGTGCGCAGATGCTGGGCACATCTGCGCACATCATCCCATGATGCGGTGGATAATGCATGCACATATACCATACATGCCCGCACATGTTTGCAGGCATGCATGGATATATGTGCATACGGCTCAACCGTTCCTCAACACTGGTTCAAAAGTGGCTTGACCTGGGGAATGCGGCACCTGTAGCCCATTTCCTGCACACGCCTGGACACGGTGGCTCTGGATGTTTCTACTCCAGACTCAGTCCACTGCTTCCGCAGGTCCCCCAAGGTCTGGAATCGGTCCTTCTCCACAATCTTCCTCAGGGTCCGGTCACCTCTTCTCGTTGTGCAGCGTTTTCTGCCACACTTTTTCCTTCCCACAGACTTCCCACAGACTTCCCACTGAGGTGCCTTGATACAGCACTCTGCGAACAGCCTATTTGTTCAGAAATTTCTTTCTGTGTCTTACCCTCTTGCTTGAGGGTGTCAATGATGGCCTTCTGGACAGCAGTCAGGTCGGCAGTCTTACCCATGATTGCGGTTTTGAGTAATGAACCAGGCTGGGAGTTTTTAAAAGCCTCAGGAATCTTTTGCAGGTGTTTAGAGTTAATTAGTTGATTCAGATGATTAGGTTAATAGCTCGTTTAGAGAACCTTTTCATGATATGCTAATTTTTTTAGATAGGAATTTGGGGTTTTCATGAGCTGTATGCCAAAATCATCAATATTAAAACAATAAAAGGCTTGAACTACTTCAGTTGTGTGTAATGAATCTAAAATATATGAAAGTCTAATGTTTATCAGTACATTACAGAAAATAATGAACTTTATCACAATATGCTAATTTTTTTAGAAGGACCTGTATATGCTATTTTTCGACCGAAATACGTCACTAAAGGTTTTACCATATATAACTGCAAAAGGGAACGCTGAATATATTTTGTTTTTGTACTGAAATAATAATCACTGCAGAAGTAAAATGCATATATATTTTTGGTCTTGTACTGAAAAAAGCCACTAAAGTCTTTCACCACAAAAAAAAATGCAACAGTGAAGTGCATATTTTTTTTTCCTTTTTGTACTGAAATAGGACACTGAATGCTTCACCACATATAACTGCAGAAGTGGAATGCGTATATATTTTTCCTTTTTGTACTGGAATAGACCACTAAACTCTTTTTCCAGAAAAAAAATGCACCAGTGAAGTGTGTATATATTTTTCTTTCTGTACTGAAATAGGCCACTAAACACTATTGCCACAAATAAGTGCACCAGTGAAGTGCAGATGTTTTTTTTTCTTTCTGTACTGAAATAGGCCAGTAACAGCATTTTGCTGAAATAAATGCACCAGTGAAGTGTGTATTGTTTTTTCTTCTTTCTTTCTGTACTGAAATAGGCCAGTAAATGCTTTTAGCAGAAATAAATGCACCAGTGAAGTACATATATATTTTACTTTCTGTTCTGAAATAGGCCTATAAACGCTTTCAACACATATGACTGCAGAAGTGAACTGAGAATATATTTTTCTTTTTGTACTGTCTCTCCCAACTGGTTCAGGACCCGACTAGAGGGTTCGCCATACTGGACTTAGTATTAACAATAGCCTGACAGAACAACAGATGTGCAGGTTGGGGGACACCTGGGAAATAGTGACCATAAGTAATAACCTTCTAATTATCATTCAAAAGAGCGTTTCTACAGAGAGGAAAAAAATACCAAACTTCAAAAAAGCTAAATTTAGCCAACTAAGAGAGGCCATAGGCCTAACTAACTGGGACAAAGTCCTCAAAAATAAAAATACAGCCACAAAATGGGATATCTTTAAAAGCATCCTAAAATCTCATTGTGAGAGGTACATACCGTATGGGAATAAAAGGTTAAGGAACAAAAAGAAACCAATGTGGACAAATAGAACTGTAAAGAAAGCAATAAATGACAAAAAGAAAGCTTATACAGATGTAGCAGGGTTAGCACTCCCTCTGTTAACTCAAATTTCTTAACACATTTCATTATCTTGAGACAAAAGCCATTGAAAAGCAATTGAAGGTGTTTGCTTAGATTAGATAACCAAACTCGGAAATCTCAGAAAAAAGGAGTGCTAACCATGTTGTAACTGTAAATCACTAAAATAGGAGGGTGGCACAGAAGTACTGAAAACCTATTAGGAAAAAAATAGAACATGTAAAAAACAAATAAAAGCGGCCAAACTAGAGACCGAGAGATTAATTGCCAAAGAGAGTAAAACTAACCATAAAATGTTCTTCAATTATATAAATGTTAAAAAGTATAAATCTGAAGGTGTCGGCCCTTTAAAGAGTAATAAGTGTGGGGGGGGGGGGGGGTCGCAGAGAGCAACGAGGAAAAAGCAAAGCTGTTAAATATTTTTTTCTCCAATGTATAAACTGAGGAAAATAAACTGTCAGATGAAATGCTGAATGTAAAAATAAATTCCCTATTAAAAGTGTCCTGTCAATCCAGGAAGAAGTACAACAGCGACTTAAAAAGATAAAAATAGACAAATCACCAGGACCGGATGGCATACACCCCGTATCCTAAGGGAATTAAGTAATGTCATAGCCAGACCCTTATTTCTGATATCTGCAGACTCCATACTGACAGGGAATGTCCCACAGGATTGGCGCATAGCAAATGTAGTGCCAATATTCAAAAAGGGTCCAAAAACAGAGCCTGGAAACTATAGGCCGGTAAGTTTAACATCTGTTGTGGGTAAACTGTTTTAAGGTTTTCTAAGAGATGCTATCTTAGAGCATCTCAACGGAAATAAGCAAATAACGCCATATCAGCATGGCTTCATGAGGGATCGGTCATTCCAAACTAATTTAATCAGTATCTATGAGAAGGTAAGTTCTAGGCTTGACAGCGGCGAATCAATGGATGTTGTATATATGGACTTCTCCAAAGCATTTGACACTGTACCACATAAAAGGTTAGTATATAAAATTTGAATGCTCGGACTGGGAGAAAATGTCTGTATGTGGATAAGTAACTGGCTGAGTGATAGAAAACAGAGGGTGGTTATTAATGGTACACACTCAGATTGGGTCGCTGTCACTAGTGGGGTACCTCAGGGGTCAGTATTGGGCCCTATTCTCTTCAATATATTTATTAATGATCTTGTAGAAGGCTTGCATAGTAAAATATACATTTTTGCAGATTACACTAAACTGTGTAAAGTAATTAACACTGAAGAGGACAGTATACTACTACAGAGAGATCTGGATAGATTGGGGGATTGGGCAGATAAGTGACAGATGAGGTTTAACACTGACAAATGTAAAGTTATGCAAGTCACCCGTACATAATGCAAGTCACCCGTACATACTAAATGGTAAAACACTCGGTAACACTGACATGGAAAAGAATCTAGGAATTTTAATAAACAGCAAACTAAGCTGCAAAATACAGTGTCAGGCAGCTGCTGCCAAGGACAATAAGATAATGGGTTGCATTAATAGGGGCATAGATGCCCGTCATAAGAACATAGTCCTGCCACTTTACAAATCGCTAGTCAGACCACACATGGAGTACTGTGTACAGTTCTTAGCTCCTGTGAACAAGGCAAACATAGCAGAGCTGTAGAGGGTCCAGAGGAGGGCAACTAAAGTAATAACTGGAATGGGGAAACTACAGTACGCTGAAAGATTAACAAAATTAGGGTTATTCACTTCAGAAAAAAGATGATTGAGGGGAGATCTAATTACTATGAATAAATATATCAAGGGTCAGTACAGAGATTTATCCCATCATCTATTTATCCCTAGGACTGTGACGAGGGGACATCCTCTGCGTCTGGAGGAAAGAAGGTTTGTACAAAAACATAGAAGAGGATTCTTTACGGTAAGAGCAGTGAGACTATTGAACTCTCTGCCTGAGGAGATTGTGATAGTGAGTACAATAAAGGAAATAAAGAGGGGCCTGGATGTATTTTTTTTTTTAACAAATATCTGTTTATTGATTTTACAATAAAGTCATCAGCATGTATTGACATCATACAGGCATCACACAGATACAGATAAAGGCCAGCTCATCAACAGTTGCTCATTACAAGGGTAGTTACGAAGCAGGCGAACATGTTTGAGTAAAGTGCAACCAGATATGCTTAGTTAAGGTTCATAGAGCCCAGGGTCCGATCATATTTTAATCATATGCATCCGTCCTGATGATCAGTCAAACTTGTTAACTTGATCTCCAAGAAAATTAAATACTCTGACTATGTAGAAAGGTATTAGTACACAGACATTAAACCAACAGGTGGAGGTTTAGAACTGCCTCCGAACAGCACTAGTATCGCATAGCTTGATTAATTAAGACGTTTGTCTCATCTCGATGGGATATGAGTTATGAGTAGCTACTGAGAAACCGGTTATTCCTATATAGTAGGGGGTTCCACCGTCATGGCAAACACATCAGTATATCAGTATAGGGCTCAACCACCAATGATCCCCTTACGAGACACAATTGTCCATAAACTGTGACCATGTCAAAGCGGAAGAGCCAGATTGTATTGATTGGACGACTGAAGTGAGCAGCGCATACTAAAGAGCTCTTGGCGGAGCTAGTTGTCTCTGGCTGTCTTCCACGGGGTCCACAATTTTAGGAACTTGGCATGAGATCTATTGGCCCAGCTGTTAAGTTCTTCCATAAGGTATAATTGGTCAACTTTCGCTATCCATTGGGTGATGGTGGGGGGGGTCTGGACTAAGCCATAATAGCGGGATGAGCAATCTAGCTGCTTGGACTAGCCAGGTGGGTAAATCGTATGATCTAGGGGACCAGCCTTTAGATGGCAGCCACAATAGAACTGAGCTTGCGGTGAGCTGGATGGAAGAATTGCAGATCTTGTTAATCTCTTTCTCTATCTGAGACCAGTAACAGGTAATCAGTGGACAGGACCAGAAAATGTGGCCGAGTGTGCCTTTGTCTTGAGAGCAGCGACAGCAAATATCTGACGGTGATAAGCCCATTCTATAGAGTTTACCAGGGTCATTGTACCATCTAAGCATCACTTTGTATGAATGTTCCTGCATTTTTACACATCTCGAGAAACCGTGTGATCTTAGGTGTATAAGGTCAATGTCTGCAGGGCTAAGAGACACTCCCAAATCCTCCTTCCCACTGGATAGCATAATCTGGTTTGATTATTTTTGATGACCCCACTAGACTTTTGTAGATATCAGAGATTATGTGTTTAAGTGAGGAGCGTTTTAGGATCAATTGTTCAAACCACGTAGATCCATCAACAGACGCATACTTATCTTGGATTTTAAGGCAGACGTTTGTGAAAGCTTTTTTGTCTAGAAAAGTAAGGTGTTTCCAGTGCTGGGATAAGAATGTTTCTAGGTCAGACTCTGATTTTGTGTGTTCTAAAAGGTCTCTGATATTTAAGTCTTTAAGTGTGTTACAGAGCTCTGCAGGGTTAGTAGTATTAGGAAGTATCAGGAAAGGGCAGAGTGAGGCAGGTATGAGAACGGAAGGGGTTGAGAGAAGAGGTGAGTGGTTAGATTCGGTGTTAAACACCGAATAGACTCCTTTCGTCAAGCCTCCTAAAGGAGGGTAAGGTTTCCGAACTCCCCATACTCCTGCCAATTGGCAGTTGTTTAGTGTGCTTAGCTCTATGTCTGATCCCAATATTCGAAAGCGAGGGATGCACAACTGTATCCATCTTTTTAGCTGGATTGCCTTATAATATGACTGGGGGTCGGGAAGACCCATACCACCATGTATACGATTTCTTATTAGTTTATTATAAGCTATACGCGTTTTTTTGTTTTTCCACAGGAACAAAGCGAATAGTTGCCTAATTGTTTTGAAGAAGGAGTTCGGCAAATGGATAGGAACCATTTGTAAGAGGTATAAAAGTTGGGGCATAATATAAGCCTGCAGAAGATTTTTTCTGCCAAGCCAAGAGATATATGGAAGGGACAGGGAGTTTAGCTGATCTTTGATCTTTTTCAGAAGAGGGACATAGTTTATGGAATATAACTTCAGCGGAGAGTTTGTGAGATAGATGCCTAGGTATTTAATTTTTTCTTGTTGCCATGTAAATGGGTAGGAGGTGCGCAGCCTATTAACTTGAGAAGTAGGGGTAGTTATGTTGAGGGCTTCTGATTTGGAGTAATTAATTTTAAAGTTTGAAAGTGTTCCAAATTGTTCAAATAAGGCCATTAGGGGGGGGGGGGAACGCTTGGGATGGGTTAGATATCATGAGCAAGAGATCGTCCACGAAGGCGGCACATTTATGTTCGGTTTGGGTAGTTTTCAGACCCCTTATCCTGGGATCTTCTCTTATCGCCTGTAACAGTGTTTCCATAGTGATGATGAATAGAGTGGGGGACAGCGGACACCCTTGGCGTGTGCCATTATTTATATTAAAAGGTGTAGATAAAGTGCCGTTGACCCTCACTCTAGCACTGGGCTGATGGTAAAGGTCACATAATTGCGGCAACTGAAAGATTGTGGTAACACCAAATCTGTGTAGAGTCCTTTGCATGTATAACCAGCTAACCCGGTCGAATGCCTTCTCGGCATCTGTGCTTAGAAGGATAAGAGGGAGTTTTTTATCCATTGCTAGTTTGACCGCGTGAAGGACTCTACAAGAGTGGAAATTCCCCTCTCTACCTGTTACAAAACCGGCTTGATCTGGGTGCACAATTTTTGGGACTATTTTATTCAATCTGTTTGCAAGGATCTTCGCCCATATCTTAACATCTAAGTTAAGAAGAGAGATTGGTCTGTAGCTACCGCACTCATTTTTATCTTTGCCCTCCTTTGCTATCACCGTAATGGTAGCTTCTAAAGTTTGCCTTGGGGGGAGAGTACCTGTCATCATAGACTGGCACCACGCTGTGATATGGGGGAGAAGTGTTGGGAGGAATTTTTTGTAGTAACCCGCCGGTAGCCCGTCTGGCCCAGGGGCTTTTCCGTTAGGAAGGGACTTAACTATATCTAGAATTTCTTTGCTATCAATAGGTGCTAATAGGGTTGAGCAGTCTTCCTTGGAAATAGTGGGTAGGCTAAGTTTAGCCAAAAACTCATCCACTAATTGTTCATCAATGAGTTTTGAAGTGTCTGAGGTGATATTATATAATTGGCCATAAAAATGGCTGAATTCAGCTGCTATTTCTTTAGTGTCACAGGTTATAGTGCCAGTGTGAGTTTTAATGGAATTAATGAATTGGGAGTCCTTCCTCTTCTTTATTAAGTGGGTAGTTAGTTTACTGCCCCTGTCTCCGTGTGCATAGTGTTTGAATTGTGCTTATTGGTAAGCTTTAGCACATTTGAAATTTGAGATGTTCTTTCAGTTTGCGGCGAAGGTCAGCAAGGTCATCCTGCATGATCCTTGCTTTGGATTGTTTTTGGATTCGTTCCAGCGCTGCGATTTGCGCAAGTAGGGAGTTTAGGGTTTTTTGTCTATCTTTTTTGACCCTGGTGCCCAATGCCACAAATTCCCCTCTGATGAAGGCTTTATGAGCCTCCCAAACTGTGGTCTGGGAGGTATCTGTAGGGCTATTTTCTTGGAAGTATAGATTTAACTTGTGTGTAAAGTCTGTTACTGATTGGGCTGAGTCAAGTAAGGTTTCATTCAACCTCCACGACCATTCTCTCACAGGGAGAGAGGAGAGGGTCACAGACGCCGAGATTGGGGCATGATCCGAGATCGTTATTGATCCTATGCTCGCTCTCTCAAGAGACATCAGATGGTTTTTGGAGATAAATATATAATCTATCCTCTGAAAGGAGTGATGGGCTTGTGAGTAGTGAGAGAAATCTTTAGATGAGGGGTTAAGGGTTCTCCAAGTATCCGTTAACTGATTCCTGGATAACGATTGTTGTATCTTTCCCAAGTATCTTCTGTGAGACGGCTGAAAGACCTTTGGAAGTGTCCAGAAACGGGTTAAGGGATATGTTCAAGTCACCTCCTATTAATATTAAGCCTTCCGCAAAGTCTCTGAATTTGACCAGCGTGCGACTAAGCCATTGATACTGGTTACTGTTTGGGGCATAAATACTCGCTAGTGATACTAGAGTGTGACCAATTTTGCCCTTCACAAATATATATCTCGCTTCGGTATCAGCTAGCGTTAGAATATGATCAAATGGTATATGTTTGGCAATTGCTATACTGACTCCTCTAGCCGCTTTCCTGTACGTGGAATGAAACCAATTGTTGTAGTGAAACTGTGGTAATTTCGGAATTTTATCATTTTTTAGGTGGGTCTCCTGAAGGAAGCAAATATCTGATTTGTTCTTCCTCAAGAGAGTGATTACCTGAGACCTCTTTTGAGGTGTGTTGAACCCTCTGATGTTAAAGGAAGTAGTGGTTATTGCTGCCATGACGGTGGAGACAAGGAGGTTGTATTTTCTTCAGATATGTATATCCCTGGTGCAATCTGCGACAAAGTGCAAACAAAGTGAACAACAGAAGAATCAGTAACTTTCAACAGTAAAACAAAGATAGGTCCAATAGTTGTTGTTTTAGTGGTTTCTCGTAGCTGGGACCATCTGTCTCTGCATGAATGGAAGCAGCCAAAGTATTGGTCGCTATCCTTCATACAGAGGGGGTATGTGGGGACAGAGGATCAAAACCGATCCCTGATCAGGTACCGCAGACCTGTGCTTATGGCATGGATGACATGTCGGACATATTCTCTGCTATAATAACTTTCAATTATTTAAAACGTCATGTTGTTTAGCAGTTAGACATAGTCCAAATCTCAGTTAGAAGGAGGGGGGGGGGGGTATTGGGAGGAAGGGGAGGCAGGGGGGGAGAATAGGAGGGAAAGAGGTAGGGGGAGAACTAAGGGACAAATTTAATAATTTGGACCATAACCAACGTAACGCATTACTGCTGCCTATATCCGCCAATGAGGTGTATAACAACTAGACACAGCAGAAGTATGTCAAATTCAAGATGTCACATGTCATAAGATACACTAAATGTTAAGACACGTACGCAGTTAGCTTAGAAGGTATCAATAGAGCATTTGTACTCAGAGCATTTGCACTCCACCGAGTGCATTTCTAAGTGAACAGTGATCTTCTCTAGGCAAATTGTCGATACTACATTTGTGCCTAGGACACTTTTCAGAATAAAAGTACACAGAGAAATGTATAGTAGACTGCATAGAAAAATACCTATAAAAAAGCATTGACAAACTTAAAGAAAAGTAGACCACATAATATAACCACATGCTCCTATGGACATTCTCAAAGAAGTCAGCAAGTAATATGGCCGAAGTCATAGGAGTGTGAACGAGATTTGGTTATTTGTAAAAGGGAGAGAGGTAGAAGATATGAATGGAAAGAGGTTAGACAGGATTTTGGGAGAATTGCAAGAGCAAGAGGGCTACACTCAGGCAGTGTAGGTCTTCATACTGTATAAAGTGAAGAAAATAGAGGCATAAGTGTGGTGTTTCACAATATAGAAGTGAGGAGCTACTTCTGATGGTGTTTGAAGAAGGTTAACCTCTCTGGATCCGATGATCAAGTTCATCTTCTGTTCAGTCTCTGAGGTTTGCTCCTTACAGGGGTAGACCATCTGTCGACTCGCGGCAGCGAAGGTAGTTTCATGACAGAGTTGTTCATGGGCATCCATGATTCTAGTGGAATGGGGTCCACCTTGAGCAGAGACCAGGCTTCTGACAAGTCCGCTGGGGTCCGGATGGTGCAGCGTTTCCCCTCAACGCCAAACGAGAGGCCGAACGGAAAGAGCCAACGGTAGAGGATTTTTTGGTCTCTAAGGTAGTCTGTCAGGGGTTTCATTAGTCTTCTTTTATACAATGTGGACGGGGCAATGTCCTGGTACAGAAAAATTTTCGTACCTTCGTATCGCAGCTCTTTTCTTTCTCTAGCCGCTTGAAGTAAGGCCGCGGTACTCCTGAAGCTAAGTAAGCCGCATATAATATCCCGCGGTGGTTCGTCTTTCTTTGACACCGGTTATGCTTTGGGCCTTGTCTTCTCCCAGCAGGTCTGTAAACAGTTCCTCCGCAGCTGCTTGTAGCTCAGATGCGCCGACTGTCTCTGGCAGGCCTTTCAGTTTAATATTCTTCCGTCTGCTCCGATTCTCCTGGTCCTCAATTTGTAATAGAGCACTGTTGATGGAGTGATTCTGGACCTCCAGGAGATCGGAAACAGCGGATGCTCTGTCAGTGAGTAGGATCTGATTACCCTCGAGGGTTTCTACTCTGTGGCCGAGGGTTTTTACATCCTCCCTCATGTCTCTCATCTCTTGTAGTAATGGCGCACTCGCCTGCGCCAAGGATTCTCTCAAGAAAGATCTCGTTAGGAGAGAGTCATTATCTTCAGATTGGGTAAGTTCAGATTCGCTTCGCCCACACGCTGCTCCGGCATATTCCTCAGCGTCTTCTTCTTCAGAGTCAGGTATCGAGGGCTGCGGCGCCATTTTGTTCAGGCGCGCTGGGGAAAGTGCCAGCTTCTTTCTCATGAAGTGATCCATGTCTGTTTGCCCCTTCTTGTGTTTAGGGGTAGCCACCGTATTTATAGGGTTGTGACATCACAGGGCTGGCTGGCTGATGATTGGCTGCATTCATGGCATTATGGGTCAGTCCACCTTCCCAGAGTTCCTTGTCCCATGTCCTCACACATGTAGCTGCCAGTGTAGGAAAAATTGCAATTCGTTACCACAAAGCGCAAGGAAATTCCTATTCGTTGCAAATCAAATTTTTCCTGAAATTCCCACTTTGTCTGATTTGATTTGCTCATCTCTGTTAGATGGAAATTACTCAGATGCAGCAGGATTCGTTATATATTTTTTTTACAGGATCCTGTTTTGTTTTTCTCTTCTTCTGATGGATCAGAAGAACGGAAAGCTAAACGGTGATGTGAACAAAGAAATGCGCTTTGTGACAAAGTAATTTGTCACAAAGCAAATTTCTTTGTGAAATGTTGTGAAGCTGCCAAATCAAACTTTTCTAAACTTCGCTCATCTCAATCTGCAATATTCCAACATTCCAGCATGCCTCCCTGTCCAAATACATACACGCAAACACATACAAGGGAACACAAAAGGGTTGCAAAGCAAATACCGTATTTTGCGCCCTATAAGACGCACCGGCCCATAAGACGCACCTAGGTTTTTGGGGAGGAAAATAAGAAAATATATATTTTTAACCAAAAGGTGTGCTTTTGGTGGGTTTGGAACTAATGGTGGTCTCTGGATGGCACTATTACTGGGGATCTGTGGATGGCACTGTTATGGGGGATTTGTGGATGACGCACTGTTATGAGGGGATCTGTGATGGACACTGTTACAGGGGGAATCTGTGGATGACACTGTTACAGTGGGGATCTGTGGCTGACACTGTTACAGGGGGAATCTGTGGCTGACACTGTTACAGGGGGGATCTGTGGCTGACACTGTTACAGGGGGATCTGTGGCTGACACTGTTATGGGGATCTGTGGCTGACACTGTTACAGGGGGATCTGTGGCTGACACTGTTACAGGGGGGATCTGTGGCTGACACTGTTACAGGGGGGATCTGTGGCTGACACTGTTACAGGGGGGATCTGTGGCTGACACTGTTACTGGGGGGATCTGTGGCTGACACTGTTATGGGGGATCTGTGGATAGCACTGTTATGGGAAATATGTGGGTGGCCCTGTTATATATGTGCCATCCACAGACCCCCCAACCCCATAACAGTGCCATCCACAGACCCACCAGCCCATAACAGTGCCATCCGCAGACCCCCCACCCCTTAACAGTGCCTTCCACATATGTTCCCCATAAAATCATCATCCACAGATTCCCTCCGTCCCCCCCACCGCTCCAGTATACAAATATAAAATGTCTCATTCAATTAAAAGTGATTATACATGCCCCCTCACTCTTAATATTACCGTACATCCTAACAGCTTCTGTACAACGCAGGCAGGTAGGTTGGGCGGCCGGCGCGTCAGTCACTGACGTCACGTGCCTGCGCCGCCTGCTTCATTCTACAGAAGCGGTTAGGGTGTACGGTAATATTAAAAGTGGGGGGGCATGTTTAATCACTTTTAATTGAATGAGAGATTTTATATTTGTATACTGCAGCGCTGGAGAGGCGGGGCCGGAGTACAGTGACTGCACCGCCCCGCCGCAATTGCCGTCTCCCAGCTCCTCCCCCCAGTCCCTCCCCGCTCGCTCATACATCGCAGCCTGCAATGTAAAAATATCAGCATTCGCCCCATTTTTTCCCCATTTTTTCCCCATTTTGGGGGGGAAGTGCGTCTTATGGGGCGAAAAATACGGGTATTAAGATTAAGAGATCATGGATGCAAGCATACATTTCACTTGAAAGATTATAGTCATGCATTTTTCTAACATTTTCTATTGGAGCATTCGTGTAGTGCATCACATAATATAAATCTCGGTTTGCATACAAAAGAGCACAAAATCGTTTTCATAGAAAATGCAAATGCAGAGCTTTCATTGCTTTATGAATGTTGCCCATTCACCACACAAATATGGGACATGAAAGATCTATTATTTTGTGAGACTGAAGCAGCAGACAATTATTTTCTTCTTATTTGGCACGGATTTCACCCGCAATATCTCATCCAAGGTCAGCGACTGATTTACTCTCTGCTTTGCAACACTTTCAGTCATAATTTGTCAGTTAGCTGCCAAATGACATGAACCAGTGACTCTTGCAGTTATTACCTAAACTGTTCATTATTTGGGCATCTGTTTGCTTCATGCAAAATGCACACAACATGCCATTGTTTTCTTTTTCCCCACAGCCAACTGTATTTGTGAAGCCAAGTGATGTAAAAACCAGATGCTTGCCTCTTCTGCGGTGGCTTGTTAATGTAGAAGGAGGCTAGACTCCTCTTAGAATCACATGTATGACTGGCAGCAGCAGGAGCTTGTCATTGCAAGTGGAAATTCAAACTTGACAGTTTCAAAGAAATCAAATGTCACTTTATTCATCGGTAGAATTTGCTTTATGAAGACTGTGCCGCAGATATACAGTATACAGGCAATATGTAACAGAGGCAACAGCGCAGACAGTGCAGCTGAACAGGTTGCTTGATTAACAAGCTGCACAACCTTGCAAACCTCTTCTACACAGGGTTCGGGGAGATCAATTTCTGCAGTAGATCTTGCCAAGTTAACCCGCATCAAGGAGACTGTCAGCTACACGGCCACTGCAGGTCTCCGAGAGGCACATCTATCCCAGTCACTCAGGGGTCATTTATTCATCTGAAATACGCCTGAATTAAGGGTACTTTCCCACTAGCGTTATTCTTTTCCGACATTAAGTTCCGTCCTATTGGCTCAATACCGGAAAAGAACTGACCAGTTTTATCCCCATGCATTCTGAATAGAGAGAAATCCGTTCAGGATGCATCAGGATGTCTTCAGTTCAGTCTTTTTGCCTTTTCAGGACAGAGATAATAACACAGCATGCTGCGGTTTTATCTCCGTCCAAAATGCCGGAAGACTTGCTGGAATGTCGGATCCGGCATTAATGTCCTTTAGAAAGAGTTCCGTCGTTTGTGCTGCATTGACGGATCCGGATTTTCAGTCTGCGTCTGCGGGAGGATATAGGAGGAGCTGGTGGTTCAGCTTCCTGTTTGTCTCTTCGTTCCAGCCTGCGAGGGAGAAGGGAGCACGTCATTTTTTGAACAATAGGAAAATTAAATATAAGCAGCTCCTATGTACTTATACATAGGAGCTGTATGTTATAAGGACATAGTGTATGCTTGGAGTAGTAGTCCTGGGTACTGCTACTCCTAGCATCCACTCTGTACTTGTACCACCTGTGGTCCCTATGTACTTTTGCATTGGGAATGCAGGTGTCATAAGTGCATAGTGGATGATAGGAGGAGTAGTCCTTGGTACTGCTAATCCTAGCATCCACTATGCACTTGTACCACCTGCGGTCCCTATGTACTTTTGCTTAGGGAACACAGGTTGTATAAGTGCATAGTGGATGATAGGAGTAGTAGTCCTTGGTACTGCTACTCCTAGCATCCACTTTGTACTTGCACCACCTGCAGTCTCTATGTACTTTTGAATAAAGGACTGCAGGTGGTATAAGTGCATAGTGGATTATAGGAGTAGTAGTCCTGGCTACTGCTACATCTAACATCCACTTTGTACTTGTACCACCTGCAGTCCCTATGTACTTTTGCATAGGGAATGCAGGTGGTATGTGCATAGTGGATGATAGGAGTAGTAGTCCTGGATACTGCTACTCCTAGCATCCACTATGTACCTGTGCCACCTGCGGTCCCCATGTACTTTTGCTTAGGGAACGCAGGTTGTATAAGTGCATAGTGGATGATAGGAGTAGTAGTCCGTGGTACTGCTACTCCTAGCATCCGCTATGTACTTTTGCCACCTGTGGTCCCTATGTACATTTGCATAGAGACTGCAGGTGGTATAAGTGCATAGTAAATGATAGGAGTAGTAGTCCTGGGTACTGCTACTCCTAGAATCCACTATGTACTTGCACCACCTGCAGTCTCTATGTACTTTTGAATAATGGACTACATGTGGTATAAGTGCATAGTGGATGATAGGAGTAGTAGTCCTGGCTACTGCTACATCTAGCATCCACTTTGTACTTGAACCACCTGCTGTCCCTATGTACTTTTGCATAGGGACTGCAGGTGGTATAAGTGCAAAGTGGATGATAGAAGTAGCACTCCTGGATACTTCTACTCCTAGAATCCACTATGTACTTGTACCACCAGCGGGCCTTATGTACTTTTGCATAGGGAATGTACGTGGTATGTGCATAGTGGATGATAGGAGTAGTAGTCCTGGGTACTGCTACTCCTAGCATCCACTATGTACCTGTGCCACCTGCAGTCCCTATGTACTTTTGCATAGGGACTGCAGGTGGTATAAGTGCATAGTGAATGATAGAAGCAGTATTCCTTGGTACTGCTACTCCTAGCATCCACTATGTATTTGTACTACCTGCGGTCCCTATGTACTTTTGCATAGTGACTGCAGGTGGAATAAGTGCATAGTGGATGATAGGGGTAGTAGTCCTGGGTAATGCTACTACTAGCATCCACTATGTACTTATACTACCTACAGTCCCTTTGTACTTTTATATAGGGATTGCAGTTGGTATAAGTGCTTAGTGGGTGATAGGAGTAGTAGTCTTATCTTAAAAATGTTCAATTACACTCCTATTATTATTCTTTTTGAATGTAGCCCAATAAAAAATAAAATAAAAATTACTATAGAACCGGAAGGCCGTCTGACTAACCGCAAGCCAGCCTGCCCACAAGCCAACCTGCCCGCCAGCCTGCCCCCAAGCCAGCCCGCCTGCTAGCTTGGGATGTCCACAATTTTTCAGACTGTCCAGTAAGTAATATTTTCGTGGGTCCACTCTGGTGTATTATGTAAAGTTCAAATCTAAATTTTTTTGGGGGTTTCTACAGGCACGTCTTCTTCAAGTGAGGCCGGAGGCTCTCCTACATGACGTCGGCGACATGATACAGTATGTCAAGTTGGGAAGCATTCCCCAGTGTAATATTGTGACAGTTAGTGATGAGTGAGCACTAAAGTATTCGGGTGTTCAGCCCAAACATATTGTTATATTCGTGTGTGCTAGGCCGAGCACCCGAGTATAATGGAAGTCAATTGGAGACAACCAGGCACCCCCTGCTCAGAAGAGAAGAGGGTGTCTGGTTCATAAAAAAGGTTAGAAATTGATGGATACCCTATCAAAATGGTTTGGAAACAGCATTATGAGGATAGTCGGATGCATCTCAGACTCCTATTGCGTACAATATACAACCACACAAAGGCTATATGCCAAAAGCCAGGTATGTGCCCAATCTATCCATGAGACAGATAACAGCCAGCATACTTTACAATAGCAGCCTTGTGCACTATGAGATATTCTAAACCAGCTTTCATCTGACTGAGAACCAGAAAACCTTAAAGTTATTTTGCATCTGTTGGATGGCTTGGGTGGACCTGCACACCTAGATCAATATCATTACGGCAAACGTTTTCTAATTATCCTAACATAATATTCAATAACCTTTATATACAGTTTTGTCATGTAAAAACTAATTTGCATAAACATGGGCTTATGGGAAAGACATGCAAATTAGCAGAATCTGCCTTGTTTTTCAGCTGTCATAAGACTATAAAAACCAATAGAGGGCACTATGGAGTTATGAACAGCGCCCTCTATTGGTTTTACAGTCTTATGACAAGTCTAATATTCTTGTCAGAAGACTATGAAACCAATAGATGGTGCTGATAATAACTCAATAGCGCCCTCTATTGGTTTCATAGTCTTCTGACAAGAATATTAGACCGAGTCTTATGACAAGCTTATTAGTGTAGCCGTTTGCACAAATTTTATTTTTATTTTTTTAAGTCATCATCTAGGGAAGAGATGCTTTCGGCCAAGCGTCAGCAGAAGAGGAGGAAGTCTATATATATATATTTTCTTCTCTCATAGATATGCTAGTGTATGTTCGTAAATAAAATAAAATAATTGTGTGTTTTGTTAGTCATATGGTCCCGTTGACTCTGAGAGAGGTCGTCAAGCCTCTGCCAGAGGAAGTCAGGGAGCACGTGGCGGACGTGGTCGTGTGAGTATTTTCAAACAAAGTCTTTTTAATTCCAAATGTTTTAAAACATTATGGTAAAAAAATTGTCAGCGGTTTTTGTCAGCGGTTTTTGGATCGACAACGACCTCCTCATCCAGATGGTGGAGGACTGACCACCATTGTGGTACCACACCGACCGCTGCCACGCAGAGCATCACGCAACCCAGCTCCTCTGGCTACAGATTTGTGAGGCAATTGTACCAAATTATATTGTATTTAATTTGTATATAGCATACTGTACATGTTTAAGTGGGTCACTATCACTAGACAATTTTTTTTTTGCTTTTTGTTTTTCTTGGTGCCAGGGATGACAATTTTGGTGCGGTGGCGGTCAATGAGGGACCGCTTCAAAAAGGACTTCAACGAGGAGGTTAAGCGCTGTACCGTTAATACATTATGCGGCCGCATTGGGGTTACTAGAAAGAACCCTAGAGCTGCGAAGGTAAGATATAATGTTTATACAAATTATGAATTATGATCTCCAATGTATGTGTTTGGCCCAGGTAGACTGTCATTTGGCACTCTGTCCGGGACATCCACGTAGTATTTGGTGGAGTAGAGATGATCAAAGCGTGCCTCAGATGATACATCTGAAGTTGCTTTAAAAAAAATAATAATCATACTGTACACTTCTCTGTACACTAATAGAATGTATGGCCTCTATCTCTGTACAGTATGAATTTTTCTTTAATATGGAACTTTCCATGTAGCATCCCAAGTCCCTTTGCTTGCCTCTATCCAGATGTTCTCTAATTGCTAATATTTTTTTTTGCTTTACAGAACATCAAGCAGTACTCGAGGCTCCTTATGAAGTCACACAGGAGGCGGTCACACAGGAGGCGGTCCCTGAAGAGCCACCCACCGCAGGTCCCTCTCGTCCTGCTCAAGCAGCTGGTCAGGACCTCAATATTCCCCTACCTGTTCCCTCTGGCTACGCAACAATGGCTACATTAGCCCTGCTATTTGAGGCCCTCATGCTTCACCATAGGACCGGTAGTAGCCATCAAGTGGACTACGAGGATCTCACATGGCTCGTTTACGAGTCCTTGATGGGATTCACCAATAGAGTTGCCACTTTGGAGGACAATGTGCGAAGTCTGCAGAAGGGGGGCAGTGCTCATGTCGCAGATGGGTCCGGTGCATTACTATTGGATATCGTTGCTCCCTTGATGGTACGGTTTACGCCCGACTAGCGGTTTGAGGCCAGAAGACAAGTGGACAGCGTCTTGTGGCAAATGCAACACCACCCCAGACCTATCCCCCATTTATGCCCTATCCCCTGTCCATGCCCTATTCCCCGCCATCCTCCGCCCCTGCCCTATCCCTCATCCTACACCTATCCCCCATCCTACACCTATCCCCCATCCCACACCTATCCCCCATCCCACACCTATCCCCCATCCCAAACCACCTATCCCCCATCCCAAACCACCTATTCCCCAATCCCAACCTACCTATTCCCCATTCCAACCTCCACATCCCCCTTCCCAAACTACCTATCCCTCATCCCAACCTCCTCATCCCCCATCCCAGCCTCCCCATCCTCCAGCTTCCCCATCGCCCTTCCCACCCCCTTCCCAGTCCCAAACCCCCAAGCTCTTTCTTCAACACTTTTCTCCCTCTCCTCCTCATTACTTTCCTCCAACAACTTTCACCACTCCCTCTACTCTTGCTCGGGAAACTCCATCTCCTGCCCCATCCTCTAGATTACACACTCCCTCTGTTGCACTTCCTCCAACATGCAGTTATATGATATGTCCACAGTGGCACAATAATAGGACAGAGGGGGACCAAACTGTAATCTGCCCTCCACCCCAAAACCTTCTACTCCACCCAGGCCTTCCTAAAGGCAATAAAGTATTTTTTATTTTTTTTTTCTAAAATAGTATTTATTAATAAATGTTATTTGTTTTGAAAATTTCTTTGTTTTTCTATTTTTTAAAAAGGGAAAAAACACTTAAAATATCACAGCGTTTGCAGAGCGACAAATACCTGTGTCACTCCACCAGCACTGGGAGATTAGATTGACAAGTGGTGTGTCGAAGAGGCCTGACATAATCTACCAGAGCTGGTGGAGCGACATAAGTATTTGTTGCTACTCCAGTGTGGGGAGATTAGGTTGACAAGTAGTGTGAAGAAGAGGCCTGACAATCTCCCAGAGCTGGTGGATCGACACAAGTATTTGTCGCTACTCCAGCGTGGGGAGATTAGGTAGACAAGCAGTGTATAGAAGAGGCCTGATATAATCTCCTAGTGCCGGTGGAGCATGACCAGCATGGGGACATTAAAATACAAAAACAAGACTCAATGTATGTGGTCAAAAAAATTTTACTAAATAAAAAATGTAATATACAAGTATTCTAGATCAATACACCCCACTGTACCCACCCACATAACCAGGTAACCAGATATAATCACATTAATTTTTGATGAAAAAATAAACAAAATCATTTAAACAAATCGGTTCTGCCAGTCCACCCTTCCAACATCAGAGCAGAAATAATCTGCAAAAGAGTCTCTCATCTTTGCAACTGCTACACTTCACCACGGTCTAAAATTTTGAATTCTGGCCATTTTACTGTCCTCCGCTATCTGCTCCACATTTTGGGGTTCTTATGTAAGGAGGTAGTTGTGTAACACAATAGCACACTTTACCACCTCATTGACCATGTCAACTTTCATATGAATGGGTTTAGAGAAAATTTGCCATTTGGCAACCAAAAGTCAGAATGTGCATTCCACCATCCATCGAGCCCTGGTCAAGCGGTAGTTGAATGTGCATTTTTATTTTTTTATTCAATCCCCAGCTGGAATATGGTTTCACAAGACTTCCACACAACCAACACAAACGGCATGGGTGGAGCATCTGTACCTGGCAGTGGTTGAGGAGGTGGGAAATCAAATTGTCTATTATATAGACTTCGCCCCATATAAGAATTTTTTAAAACCATTGAATCGTTTGTGCGTCCATAGGTCCCAACATCGACGGCAAAAAAAACGCCATTAGGATGATTGAATATTATTTTTTGCAGTTAAAAAACACAGATCAGGTGCCTTGAGCCTTGATAATCCTGATATGTTTCCCGTCTACCGCACCAATACAGTTGGGAAACTGACAGACCTCTCAACATTTTTCGGCAATTTCATGGCACTTTTGGCGAGTTAGATGTGGGATAAATTCCACATGCATTTGCTCCCACAAAACATGGCACGTCTCCTTCACAATAATGGAAATTGTTGATATCCCAAGCCGAAATTGATAATGGAGTTAAGTGAAACTTTCTCCAGTTGCCAAAAATCTAAAAAAAAAAAAAAAAAAAAAGCAATGATAGAACGGACTCTCCATGGATAACAATAGGCGTATGCTTATGACTAGAATTGCTCACAGTGCTTTCAATGTCTGTAATGGCCGATATATGGGTAAAATCGTGATGATACAAGATGTTTAAGTCACAGTGAACAATACTAATGCACAGCCTCCATAGCCCTTGGCCTGCGCAATTCTGCACTCAGTAGAGTAATGTATAAAAAAAAGTAGTTTTCTTTACATGGGGTTAGGAAATATTTCAGGTTTCAACTTTAAACCATGAAAATCAACTTTAAAACATTATTCTCCAGCGGAAACAAGGATTAAAGCCTGAAATCCAAAATGAATGTGGTCTGGCATCATCTTTGCTATCTTCTGAGGGAACATCTGAGGGGTAAGTGAACTTTGGTTGTCTTTTATAGCCACTGTACTATTTGCATATGAAATTGCTTCTTTTTGATCTTTGAAAATTTGAATACCAAATCTGTCATTCCGTTTAAAAACAGATAATAACGGATGAGACGTATCCGCTATTTCAACGGATCCGTCAGACGGATCTGGTAAAAACGATCTCTGTTAACATGCGGTTTGCCGGATCCGGTATTTTTTTCCGGCATTGGACTAACGGATACGGGGGATGAAAAACTGTATGGTTACATACGGTTTGACGGATCAGTCAGGATCCCTCTGCCGCAAGTGTGAAAGTTGCCTTAGGCATATTTCAGGCCCAGATTGCAGCACAACGGTTAGTTGTGCCGCAATCTGCAACTTCTCCCCACTCAAATCAGGTCTTAAATTGTGGGCGGTGAAGGGGACGGGCCGGCAGGCCTGTCTGATTTACCATTTTCTGCGCCGCGGGTCCTCATGGCCACTGTGCCACCACTTTTCAAAGATCACGACCTTCTGAATGCAAGAGTGCAATGTACATGTATATTAGAGAATAGATACCGTTGTGTCAAGATATCATTCCTGTCCAGGTGTATTATTTAGCAATAGTAACAATTAGTGATGAGCGAAGTATTTAAAAATTTGATTTGGCTTCTTTGCCAAATATTTTTTTTTAAATTTGCTTTGTGACTAATTACTTTCTTTGTAAGTAGTGGGTGCAATGACAGGTTATTAAGCCACTCCCCATCATTGTACCCCTCAGATGCCGTGTTCATAGCTGATTGTGACATCTGACAGCAATAATACAGTGAAAAAATAAAATACAATTTTAAAAATCATACTTACCCATCCCGTCGTGAAGAGCCGGCCGCTGCCTAAGGTTCCTGTGTCCCACCATCAACTGACGATGGTGGTCAAAACTGCTAGTCATGAGTGAATAGAAGCATCCAAAGTGTAATTTGATTGAAAGTTTAGGAAATATTCGATTCACAATGAATTCTAGTGCTTCATGCTAATAATTTATTTTTCCATAAATAGCGGCTACATAGTGAAAGTAAGAAGCCTGGGAATGCAAGATCACCCATAATGCCGTGCAGCTAGCCAATCCTCAGAGGCTCTACTAGTTCCAGGGTTAGGATGCTGAGCTGTGGTATGGCTATGAGAGGTGTTATGGTGCTCCTACCTGGATCTGACTCTCTGCGGTCAGGCCGCATAGTGACTACAGAGAAGGCTTGTCATTGGTTGGAAACGAAATGAGCAAGATGCGCACTTGAAGCAAGTTGAGTAGATTTACTCAATACTGGCATAATACTGGCATAAAATGTGGCAGCTCATACAGAACTGCACTGCACAACTTCTCTAGCCACTGGTTAGGACCACCCACCCCTTGGAAGATCTGGGTGAGCTTACTCCTCCAAGGAGGGGGAGAGAATGGAATGGTTAGTTCACTGCCAGACAAACTGCCACCTGCTGGTAAACCAGACACAGTTCATGAAATATAATACATAATAGCTGCATAGCTCCTTCTTAATATACCAGACCTAGAAACAGAAGGCATAGTGGTGTCACATGTTGGTTAGGCATTAGAGACAGTAGCAGGTTGTATGAATTGTAGTGCCCACTCTGGGGTACTACACAAGGCAACAATAGGGGGAATAATTGAGGAATCTGAAGGAATAATTGAGTCCAGACCTTGTAATGAAGTTGAATAGTAGCTTTACCTTAGTAAACATTCATCATAAACACTCTTTAAACTTTATTTTGGTCCCAGCAGGCTTTAGCATTAAAACTATGGCAGGCAAACTCGTCTGATATATCTCTCTGGCTCTGCTATACTAACAGTCTTGCTGTATAACGTAGATTATTCTTTATGCTGCAACTTTTCTCTTTGAAGTCTGACTCTAGATTATACCAGGGAACGTTTACTCCTGGCTCCTGAGGATCTAAGCTGTGGCTTCCATATCCAGCAGAGCTGAAGGTGCCCTATCTAGCTTGGGCATGGACACGTCCAACAGCGATGTGCCCAGCACTTGCTTCCTTCCCCTAACAGGGGGTAAGCTAGACTGCTCTAGAAACTGGTCCCCACCCTCGCTCACTCCTCCACAGAGGGGGGTGGTAAAATGGAAGGTTCCATTCTCTCTAACTGTAGCTCTGCCATATTTGCTGCCACCTACTGGTGAACCAGGCACATTACATTTGAACATAACAGTTGCAAACTAGGAAATGCACAGTGTTTGGACCTGAGGTAAATACACACGATGACATGAGGTTAACCAATAAAAACAGTAGTTGGGTGCAAAGCTGGTAATGCCACTCGGGGGCATTACACATAGACTTACTGTGCATCAGACTCAGAGTCGATGGGATAGTCTAATATATAGGTGCATATATCTAGTTCACTTGCTGCACCATTTATACTTAATATGTTCAGTTATGCATAGAACTACTGTGCATCAGACTCAGTGTCCACAGACTGTCTAATACATAGACGTGTTTATCTAGTTCACCTACTGTGCCATTCATACTTAATTACATAGTTACATTACTGATTCAGTTACTGTACACTATGGCCAACATACAGTTGTCTGGGCCCTCAAAAGGAATGGGCAGTGATTCCACTATCATCCAACGGTCGTGTTTTGACCAACATTCCAGCTGTATTGTAATGGTTGAATTGCTCTTCAACATCATCTCAAGTGACATCAGACACACACAGCCAGGAATCCGTGGGTTCCTTTGACACCACACTTAGTTGAATGACCCAGAAAAGAGGCTGTTGCAGGACAGGTGTGCCTTCACCTGTCCTGAAACAGCCTCTTTCTATTGCTGCTCCTTCTGCATGCTGGCTCTGCTCCACTTTTCAGTGTAGATGAGCTTAGTGAGGACAGTCAGCAGCTGAAAGCCAGCACTGACTTGGAGAGATATCTGCTGCGTCCTCCTTTAGGTGTGCAACCAGAGATCATGACAGTTGGGTAGGAGCACATGTTGCAAGTGGTCAGAAATATGGCAATGAGACTGATGAGGGTGACATAAGTGGCAACCATATCACAAGTGGAAGCCGGGTGAAGAGGGAGCATCATCATTAGGGGGTGAGGGTGGCGGCAGGTCCGTGAGACAGCAGCAGAGTGGCAGCATGCTGATGAGCCAGCAGGGTCGAATAGTGGGAGATCTATAGCCAAATGTGCCCAGGGTAGACCATCAGGCTACTCAGCAGCCTACCTGTCAGGTAACAACTAGTGGTGCATGGGTTCATAAAGACAACGGCAGGAAGTCAATAAGGAGTGGTGGGGGTGAAATACCATACTCTGCAGTGTGGGGATTTTTTGTCAAGTCGCTGGAGGACGTTAGCATGAACCATGGTCACCGATAACAGGAAGAACATTCTATCTGCACTGCATCAGAGAGGGCTGACCCATGCACCCTGCATGGCCATGTCTTCAATCTCATTGTCACCCAGTTCCTGCTAAAAATCACCAGGAAACTGTGCATGTGTAGCCACTATGGATGAGCAAATTGACTTAGGATGAAACATCCAAAGTCGATTTGCATAAAACTTTGTTTGAATACTTTACCGAGCTAGCGTACCACTTGGAACCGAACCTGAGTTCGGGGAATGTTTTTTTACAGTATAAACCAATTTCTGAAGTTATTATGCAAAGTCTTGTGAGATTTTGCAAAGTAATAACTTCGGCTCATCTGAGCCAATACATTCACTGTATGGAGCGCTCGTACAGTATTCAAACGAAGATATATGCGAATCTACTTGCAGTGATAACCACACCCTCCTTGAGCTGCAAGGGCAAAATGCTCTTCCTTAACATGTCCTGATATGCCACGTTTCCACCCATTGGATCTCTACACTCCATATGTTAGACCGCCTAGTCGAGCAGAAGAAGCGGTCAACGATTTCTTTATGCAGCATACAGAGAGGTCTATTTCCTGGTGTAGCTTCCACATTAGCCAGTGGCAGCTCATGCATGACTACTGCCATTTGCTCAGGCCCTTTGAGGTGGCCACTTTATTTGTCAGTGGCCAGAACTATGATATGAACAATTTAATTTCACGCCTTCACGTCCTGGAGGGGATGCTGATTAATCTGACTTGTGAGGAGACAGAATATGTAGTTCCCACATCTCACGGCCACCTGACCCCTATAAAGGCTGAACTGGCACAGAAATAAGAAGGAAGAGATAAACACCCAGGAATTCTATACAGAACTAGGTGGTTTATCTGCATAAGCGGAACAAGAGGCGAAGGAGGAGTAGAAGGGTGACGGCGAAGAGGACGCAGATAAACCCAACAGATTGTGGCAGTAGGCAGTGGAGGTGGAAGAAGGGTGTACCAAGTCCAAGTCCCTTGCGCAAATGGCCCGATGCATGCTGAGTTGCTTCAGTAGTGACAGCTGCATTATCACCATTATGACTACTGGCTATCCACAATGTTAGACCCTCGCTATCGGTCCAAAATCGGGGCCTTTTTTACACTTCTGAGGGGGATGAAAAAGTCAACTACTATCTTTTATAGCTGGTTGGTCACTGTCTACGTGCACCATCGCCCATCCTCACAAACGTCTAACCGGGGGGACGCTCCACTTCCAAAATGCATGCAAAGCATGAGGCCTCAATCACACAATAAGTATTTTGGATCAGGATTTGATCACGATTTAGAAGCCAAAATCAGACATGGTCCAAAACACAGAACAGATGCAAATATTTTGATCAAATTTTATCTCTGTTTTGGACCCACTCCTGTTTTTGTCTTAAAAATACTGATCAAATGCTGACCAAATACTGACCATGTGATGAAGGATGCTCAAATTACAGGATATGCTTTTTTTGGCTGTTCTGCTGACACTCTCCCTACTTTGTCATGGGGCCACTACTTGAATCTTAGGCTACTACATGGTTCAGTCCACACCGATAAATTAGACCTGATGTTAACATTGACCTGTACAGCTGAGTTCCCACTTTAGTTATTTGGTCAATAATTTTCATCAGTTTTGGTGAGAGAAATTCAGGAGCCAAGCCTACTCTTGGATTAGGTATCATGAATAGCTCTACACCTGTCCTGTGGGTTTGACGCCTACCTTCTTATGGCTCACAATATATGATGAGAATAAGGCCTCTTTCACACAAACAATATGGATTGTGTCAGGATGCGTTTAGGATGCGTTCAGTGAAACTCACACAATTTTGAAAACAAGTTCAGTCAGTTTTGTCAAGTTCAGAAGATTTACAAACAACAACTTCGAGCAAATATCCCGATGCAATTTGCTTTTCACTGAAGCGTCATTCACTTCTATGTGGCCAGGGCTGCGTGAAAAACTCAGAATAAAGAACAGGTTGCGATTCTTATGCAATGCAGAAATGATGTGTGAAAAACAACGCTCATGTGCACAGACCCATTGAAATGAGTGGGTCAGGATTCAGTGCGGGTGATATGCATTCACTTAACCCATTGCACCCACGAGGAAAACTCACTCATGTGAAAGGGCCCTACTATCCAAATAACTGAAGTGTGAACTGAGCCTAAAGGCTCATTCACATGACCGTATGTATTTTGCAGCCCGCAAAAAAACAGATCCGCAAAAAATGCGGAACGGACACGGAAAGAATATACGTTCGTGTGCATGAGCCCTAATAGTGACACACAGTAGTTCTACAGCTAACAGAAGGGATTGAAAAGCATGTGTTTGCACTGCCACAACATGTATTAAAATAACCTTTTTTTTCTCCACTCATTTATTTGCTCTGTCTTTATTTTGTTCCACTAAATAGTCATTTGGACACAGCTCCTGCAGGGGTGCACAGCATTTATTTCCTTTACTGTCATTAACTTTTCTTTTGGTTTAAAAGAAGGGATTAGCTAGGTCAGTAGTCTTCAGGATGATGCACACGTCCATATATTTGACATGCCTTTCATTCTGACGCACAGTAACTATTTTGCTACCAGAAAGGAATAGCTATGCATGTTGATGCTATGCAAACTGATGTACACCGAGATACACTGTCCCGCAAGTCTAACTGCAGGACAGGATAGAGCTAATTTAACACGCTTCATGACAAATTAGTTCTTAACGAGCCAAATTTTGGGGAAAAATTTGATGAAGCGACCAAATCAAATTTTTTAAAGCTTCACTTGTTTCTAAAAACTGCCACTGCTAATGCTTAAGCCTGTAACATCTAGAGTATTGATCTGTTGGGTACAACCCTGGAAACCTCATGAAAATCTGATGGATATTGTCATAAGTAGAGATGAACAAATTGAAGTTGGCAAAGTGGAATTCGATCCGAATTTCAGGAAAAATTGGATTTGCACCAAAGTCAAATTTCCTCACACTTTGTGGTAACAAATCACATTTTTTTCCTAAAATGGTTGCTGCACATGTTAGAACATGGAGCTAAGAATTCTGGGAACGAGGGATCACCCACAATGTCATGCATGCAGCCAATCAGCAGCCAGCCAGCCCCTGTGATGTCACAGACCGATAAATTGCCTCAGCATCTTGGTTTCTGCCATTTTCCAGTGTGCTTAGAGACATGACAGGCGCAAGGGACAGTGTTAGGAAATACTTTATTTTGCAAAAAAATAAAAAATATTTAGAAGTCCGGGAAAGATTATTCAAAGTGTAGGGAGAGGATAGGGAGGCATTATCCACACTACAGGGAGAAAGCAGCGACCAATCGGGGAGTGTAAAGCCTGGGTAATAGGAGAGAATACTATTACACCTTGCTGACTAATTGGGGATCCAAATTTGTGTTAGGGCTCTTTCACATTTGCGTTCTTGTCTTCCGGCATAGAGTTCCGGCATGGAGTGAAATCCGTTCAGGATGCATCAGGATGTCTTCAGTTCCGGAACGGAACGTTTTTTGGCCGGAGAAAATACCGCAGCATGCTGCGCTTTTTGCTCCGGCCAAAAATCCTGAACACTTGCCGCAAGGCCGGATCCGGAATTAATGCCCATTGAAAGGCATTGATCCGGATCCGGCCTTAAGCTAAACGTCGTTTTGGCGCATTGCCGGATGCGACGTTTAGCTTTTTCTCAATGGTTACCATGGCTGCCGGGACGCTAAAGTCCTGGCAGCCATGGTAAAGTGTAGCGGGGAGCGGGGGAGCAGCATACTTACCGTCCGTGCGGCTCCCGGGGCGCTCCAGAGTGACGTCAGGGCGCCCCAGGCGCATGGATGACGTGATAGCATGGCACGTCATCCATGCGCATGGGGCGATCTAACGTCATTCTGGAGCGCCCCGGGAGCCGCACGGACTGTAAGTATACCGCTCCCCCGCTCCCCGCTCCTACTATGGCAACCAGGACTTTAATAGAGTCCTGGCTGCCATAGTAACACTGAAAGCATTTTGAAGACGGATCCGTCTTCAAATGCTTTCAGTACACTTGCGTTTTTCCGGATCCGGCGTGTACCTCCGGCAAGTGGAGTACACGCCGGATCCGGACAACGCAAGTGTGAAAGAGGCCTTATACTGCTGCTTTTAGGTTTGCACCATATGATAGCTCAGTAATTCCAGGAAACGTTGCTTGTTATTGGGGTGAAAGTGCTGTGTGATGCAATCAGTTTTGGGATGTTATTGAAGCAGCAGAGCTGGTATCAGCTTTTATTTATTTTATTGCATTACGTTACAGTTTTGAGATGTATTAATAGCAAAAATAAGTAAGTGTTATTAGCCGTTCTTACTTTGTTATCCACTGTCAAATTGAGCGGGGTTAGCCACTGACAGGCCTGTGACCGCATAGCTGAAAGGAGTGCAGGACCGGTGTGGCTATTGGCTTCCAGGCACAACAGCCGCAGCAGAGCATGGCAATGTCTCACCTAGCACATCAAATTGGTTCTGGGGAGCTTGGGGGGTGCAGCGGAAGAGGCAGTAGCAGTGGAAAAGGAGAAGTCAGCCGATGAGGAGACGGAGGATTGAGTAGGAGAAGGAGAGGAAGAGGCAGGACTGCAGGTAATCGTGGCGGAAATACCAAATCCACATAGGTGCCACGGGTTACATGCTTGAAGGCCGTCAGAAGGTTCACCCAGTGGACAGTAAAAGTTATGTTCCTTCCTAGCCCATGTTTGCTAGACCACATGTCTGTGGTCAGAGGTATCTTGGCAATGACACTGTGTGCTAGAGATACATTCACTTGCCGCTGAACGTGGCCATATAGCTCTGGGATGCCCTTTTAGGAGAAATATTTCCTTCCCGGGGACCTTCCATTGTGGTGTGCCAATAGCCACAAATTTTCTAAAGGCCTCCGAGTCCACCAGTTTATATGGCAGTAGTTGGCTGGCTAGCAGTTCCGACAAGCCAGCGGTCAGCAGTTGGGCAAGAGGATTATCCAGCATCATCATTTTTTTATGCTCAGACATTTGGGCCACAGAAGCCTGCCTTGTGCCATTTGAACGTGACGACGACATGGTGGAAGGTGGAGTGGAGGACAAATGGGAGGAGAGAGGAGAAGGAGAAGAGGTAGGACGTGGGGCGCCGGGAGTGTGGCTTTGTGGGTTCTGACGGCGTTGCTTCCACTGGGCTCGGTGATGGGAGGCCAGGTGCCTTCTTAAGGCGGTCGTACCTAGGTGAGTGTTGGGCTTACTGCGACTTATGCGTTAACAGCACAGGCTGCAGATGGCAACACTACAGTGGCGGATTAAGTGCACACAGTCTTTGCCTTTGCACCCTAGGTGGGTCCTTTTTCTGGCACGCCCACCAATACTTTAAAAAAATTGTACCCACTTACAGTAGTATTGCCCTCATTGTTTAACCTTCACAGTAGTTTTGTCCAGATATGTGCCCTCTCATGGTAGTTATGCCCATATCGTGCCCCTTCAAGGTAATTATGCCTTCACTGTACATCTTTCACAGTAGTTAGGCCCACATTGTGCCCATTTAAAGTACTTATCCCTTCATTGTGCCCCCTTCACAGTTGTAATGCCCTCTTGTTGCCTCCCTCACAGTAGTTATGCCCTCTCTGTGCACATTTCAAAGTAGTAATGCCCTATCTGTGCCCCTTTCACAGTTGTAATGCCCTCTCTGTGCCCCTTCAGAGCAGTTATGCCCTCACTGTGCCCCCATAATAGTAATAATTCCCTCTGTGTCCCTTCATAGTAATAATGCACACTCAGTGCCCCATAACAGTTATGCCCACCCACTTTAAAAGAGTAATGCTCTCTTTGCCCCCCTCACAGTAGCAATGCCACCTGTGCTCCCTCCATAGTAGTAATGCCCATTGTGCCCCCTCCATAGTAGTAATGCCCATTGTGCCCCCTCCATAGTAGTAATGCCCATTGTGCCCCCTCCATAGTAGTAATGCCCGTTGTAGTAGTGTTTTCATGGTAGGACTGTGCTGCTATTTTAGCAATGCAGGATTCTTCACTGTAGCACAGAACCATCCACTTTCGCGCAAAACCCGGGTCGAGCAGGAGTAGGCGACACAGTTTCATTATTTTGATAAGCTTTTCATCAAGATTGGCTTTGTGAGTATAATAAACCTTTTTATATGACTGGAACTATCAGTGCTTCACTACTGATGCGATCTCTCGATATCCCACAGGAGTGTGCTGGAGGAGAGGAGTGCATCTGTGGCGGGCGATTTGGTTCTCTGTATCCAAATATGCGGATGGTTCTGTGCTAGACCCTGCATTGCTAAAATAGCAGTGCGGTCCTACCCTGAAAACGCATTGACTGTTTGTGTGAACATTGCCCACTTCACATTTTGGACCAGCGACACTGATAATACAGGCAACGTACTGGAGTGTTTATTTTATTTATATTCCCTTTGTAGTAGTATTGCCCTCTGTGCCCCCTTTGTAGTAGTAATAATGTGCTCTGTGCCCCCTTTGTAGTAGTAATGTCCTCTGTGCCCCCACCATGGTAGAAATACCCTCTGTTAAATAAATAAAAAAAAACACAATACCTACTCACCTTGTCCTGTTCCTGAAGCTCACATCTCTCTACGCTGCAGACGCAGTTCACTCTGCAGCACTGTGCGGGCAGAGCTTATGAAGATTTCCAGGCTGCAGGCTCCGCCCACACTGTGCCTGCAGGCTGAATGGTGGAGGAGTGAGAAGTCTTCCTGCTTCACCATTCAGTGAGGGAGAGACTGAGCTCCAGCAATGAACGCTTCCATCTATATTGATGGAAGTGCTCATTGCTTCTAGGCTCTGGCACCCTCTAAAAGCCGGCACCCGGGAGGGACCACCCCCCCCCCCCTCCCTCCGGGCACACCACTGAGTGCACGATAGGCCCAGGGATGTCTCACTCCATTTTAGTTTAGTTTTAGTTTAGTTTTTTTTTTCTATATGAAGAGGCTGTGGTGCTTCTTGAGTGCCACAGTCTCTTCCTAGGCTATATGATATCACATTCATTGCTCACATGGTCTAGGTGCAGCTCTGGGCTGAGCTGCAATACCAAGCGCAGTGCTCTCAACTGGACAACGCTGTGCTTGGTAAGGAGAAAAGAGGCTGCGGCTCTCACTGGCACATTGCGATCTCCTCAAACAGCTTATTGGTGGGGGTTCCAGGAGTCTGACCCCCCACCATCTCATAACTCTCTGAGTACAGATGTCATAGATGTTCCCTGCAGTCCAACGTATGTAACACCCCACATAACAGAGTGAACTATTGTGTTGTGTGGGGTGTTACATAGGATTGCAGGTAACTAATTTAAATTTTAGTTGCCAAATTTTAAATACATATGCTTATAATAAAATAGACTTGGAGGAGAAGATGAGATGCAGGTTAGCTCTAGATATAGGGGAAAACAGCACCACATACCTCTCTTACAGCCAGTGACTTCTCCTGTCATGTAGATCTTCTCTTTCCTCTTCTCCTCGTTTGACCCAGAATGCCATGACAAATTCTTTCAGCCGCATCTTGTCTCTAAAGAGTTTGTTACACAGACACGTTAGAGTTCTCATAATTGGGGTCATTAATCAAACTGGTGTAAAGTACAACTGGCTTAGTTGCCCATAGCAACCAATCTGATTCCACCTTTCATTTTCCAGGGGAGCTGTCAAAAATGAATGGTGGAATCTGGTTTCTATTGGTAACTAACCCAGTTCTACTTTATACCAGTTTAATAAATTGTTCCAAATGTCCCTATAGCGTCTACAGCAGTTATAATATCCCCTAGATTGACCCCAGTAATAATAACACCCTATATTTTTCTCCAGGTAATAATGCCTGTTTAGTGTCCCCAAAAATAATGTCCCCAATCTGTCCCCATGTAGTAATTTCCCCAACACTGTCCCCATGTAGTAATTCCCCCCACACTGTTCCCCATCAAGTAGCAACCCCCCAAACTTCCCCAATTAAGTAATTTGCCCAGACACTGCTCCCATCAAGTAATAACCCCCAAACTGTCCCCCATTAAATAATTTGCCCCTACACTGCCCCATCAAGTAATTTCCCCACACTGCCATCCATTAAGTAATTTGCCCCGACACTGCAATCCATTAAGTAATTTACTCCCACACTGCCATCCATTAAGCAATTTACTCCCACACTGCCATCCATTAAGCAATTTGCCCCCAAACTGCCCTTCATTAAGTTACTTTCCCTGACACTGCAATCGATTAAGTAATTTGCCCCCACACTGCCCTTCATTAAAGGGAACCTGTCACCGGGATATTTTGTATAGAGCTGAGGACATGGGTTGCTAGATGGCCGCTAGCACATCCGCAATACCCAGTCCCCATAGCTCTGTGTGCTTTAATTGTGTAAAAAAAAACTATTTGATACATATGCAAATTAACCTGAGATGAGTCCTGTCCCTGACTCATCTCACATACAGGACTCATCTCAGGTTAAGCTGAGGCAGCTAGCCGCTACATGCGAGTTTCCAGTATTACATGATGAACTTATCAGAGACAGAAAAGTTCTGGGATCAAAAGACATTAATGCTAGAAAGAGAATGCTCAGAGTACTAGACCTGAACCTACACAGAGCCATTGACATGTGTAGAAGCCATACAAAACTTACACAATTTACAAAAATGCAAATACAAGCAATGCAAGAAAGCAAAAGTGAAACCAAAGCTGTACATTATAGCAAAGTAGATACTGTAGATACTGTGGAAACAACCACCCCTGGGGGAGAGACCACTGTCCTGCATATGGAGAAACCTGTAGCAAATGCAAAAAGCAAAACCATTTTTCTAGAGTATGCAGGTAGAAAACAAATGCCAGAATACATATGGCTGCACAGATCAAGAGCAGCAGCTCAGAAGAATCAGTATTCACTATTATTCATCAAATAGGAGCAGTAAGCAGTCCGGGATCACAATGGTTTGTACCACTAGAACTCAGCATTGACAGTGAAGCAGGGGAAAGGTTACATTGTCAGTTAGATTGTGGGGCCACCTGCAACCTTATGACATACAAAGACTATTGCAAAATTGTTAAAGAAGGAAAGTCAACATTACAGAATGTCAAATTAAAATGGTACAATGATACCTATATGATACCTATGGGCCAATGTAATTTTAATTGTACACACAAAGATAAAACATATCCACTGCAATATCAAGTTGTCCAAGGTAAACACAAACCATTTCTCTCAGATGAAACATGTCAGAAAATGGGCATCCTTACACTGAATGTACAAACCGGATTCCAAAAAAGTTGGGACACTAAACAAATTGTGAATAAAAACTGAATGCAATGATGTGGAGATGGCAAATGTCAATATTTTATTTGTAATAGAACGTAGATGACAGATCAAGCGTTTAATCCGAGTAAATGTATCATTTAAAGGAAAAATACGTTGATTAAAATTTTCACGGTGTCAACAAATCCCCAAAAAGTTGGGACAAGTAGCAATAAGAGGCTGGAAAAAGTAAATTTGAGCATAACGAAGAGCTGGAAGACCAATTAACACTAATTAGGTCAATTGGCAACATGATTGGGTATAAAAAGAGCTTCTCAGAGTGGCAGTGTCTCTCAGAAGCCAAGAGGGGTAGAGGATCACCAATTCCCACAATGTTGCGCAGAAAGATAGTGGAGCAATATCAGAAAGGTGTTACCCAGCGAAAAATTGCAAAGACTTTGCATCTATCATCATCAACTGTGCATAACATCATCCGAAGATTCAGAGAATCTGGAACAATCTCAAGGCCGTAAAACCGTACTGGATGCCTGTGATCTCCGGGCCCTTAAACGACACTGCACCACAAACAGGAATGCTACTGTAAAGGAAATCACAGAATGGGCTCAGGAATACTTCCAGAAACCATTGTCGGTGAACACAATCCACCGTGCCATCTGCCGTTGCTAGCTGAAACTCTACAGTGCAAAGAAGAAGCCATTTCTAAGCAAGATCCACAAGCTCAGGCGTTTTCACTGGGCCAGGGATCATTTAAAATGGAGTGTGGCAAAATGGAAGACTGTTCTGTGGTCAGACGAGTCACGATTCAAAGTTCTTTTTGGAAATCTGGGACGCCATGTCATCCGGACCAAAGAGGACAAGGACAACCAGAGTTGGTATCAACGCTCAGTTCAGAAGCCTGCATCTCTGATGGTATGGGGTTGCATGAGTGCGTGTGGCATGGGCAGCTTGCATGTCTGGAAAGGCTCCATCAATGCAGAAAAATATATTCAGGTTCTAGAACAACATATGCTCCCATCCAGACGTCATCTCTTTCAGGGAAGACCCTGCATTTTTCAACAAGATAATGCCAGACCACATTCTGCATCAATCACAACATCATGGCTGCATAGGAGAAGGATCCGAGTACTGAAATGGCCAGTCTGCAGTCCAGATCTTTCACCTATAGAGAACATTTGGCGCATCATAAAGAGGAAGGTGCAACAAAGAAGGCCCAAGACGATTGAACAGTTAGAGGCCTGTATTAGACAAGAATGGAAGAGCATTCCTATTTCTAAACTTGAGAAACTGGTCTCCTCGGTCCCCAGACGTCTGTTGAGTGTTGTAAGAAGAAGGGGAGATGCCACACAGTGGTGAAAATGGCCTTGTCCTAACTTTTTGGGGATTTGTTGACACTATGAAATTCTGATTCAACATATTTTTCCCTTAAAATGGTACATTTTCTCAGTTTAAACTTTTGTTCCGTGATTTATGTTCTATTCTGAATAAAATATTAGAAGTTGGCACCTCCACATCATTGCATTCAGTTTTTATTCACGATTTGTATAGTGTCCCAACTTTTTGGAATCCGGTTTGTAGAACATAATGTAATATTACATGATGACCAGCAAACAACTACAACTTCACCCTTTTCTTATGAAATGATCAAAACTGAATATAGAGACATTTTCAAAGGACATGGGTGTCTACCTGGAGAGCATCACCTAGAAATAGATGAAGCAATACCTCCTGTTCAACACCAACCAAGCAGACTTAAAGCAGACTTAAAGGCGAAAATAGAGAGATTAGAGACACTAGGAGTGATAAAAAAAAGGTCATAGAACCTAGGACATGGATAAGTACTATGGTTGCTGTTAAGAAACCGGGCAAGCTGCGAATATGCATTGATCCCAAATACTTAAATAAAGCACTAAAACGCTCACATTATCTAATGCCCACTATAGAGGAAATCCTGCCAAGTTTAACAAATGCTAAAGTATTTTCTGTCTTGGATGCTAAGGATGGATTCTGGCAAGTAAAACTGGACACTAAAAGCAGTTATCTCACTACATTCTGGACTCCCTTTGGGCGCTACCGATGGCTATGCATGCCTTTTAGGATTGCTACTTTACCAGAAGAATATCAACGTAGGCAACATGAAGCAGTAGAAGGCCTGCCCGGAGTGGAAGTTATTGCAGATGATATATTGGTGTATGGGTGTGGTGACACTACAGAGGATGCCACAAAGAATCACGACAAGAATTTGACTGGACTCTTAGAGAGAGCACAAAAGCTGAACCTGAAATACAATAAAAAGAAGCTGAGATTGAGGCTATCTTTGGTACCATATATGGGACATTTACTCACAGCAGAAGGCCTGCATCCTGATCCAGAAAAAGTCAGAGCAATTTTAGAGGTACCAAAGCCTGACAATGTACAAGCAGTTCAGAGACTGCTAGGGTTTGACAACTACCTTTCAAAATTCTTACCACATATTTCGGATGTATGTGAACCACTACGCAGACTGACAGACAAAGACAGCTTGTGGGCCTGGCAATCCAGCCATGATGAAGCCCTCAAGCAAATAAAAGATATTGTTACTAAACATTCAGTTTTGAGATACTACAATGTCAATGAAGAAGTAACAGTCCAATGTGATGCCAATGAAAAAGGTCTTGGAGCAATACTTTTGCAAGGAGGTTAGCCAGTGACGTTTGCGTCACGTACACTGTCTTCAACAGAACAAAGATGTACCATGATTGAAAAGGAATGTTTTGCATTGTATATGCATGCGAGAAGTTTAATCAGTACTACATGGAAAAAAATATTATTAACATTGAGACTGATCATAAGCCACTAGAGAGCATAACAAAAAAAAAAAACTCTCCTAGTAGCACCAAAACGTCTACAGTGCATGATGCTACGGTTGCAAAAATACAACCTGAATGTGGTTTACAAAATAGGATCAGAAATGTATATTGCAGACTTCTTATCAAGAGCAGCATTACCTCACAAAACAATGGACAATGACACCCCAGATTATGAGATTTTCCTGGTGCAATCAGAGGATGCATTTTTTAAGGAACTGGAAGAGATAAACTTTGCAGAATATCTAAGTGTCTGATTTGCACCTACAACAAATTCAGAAGTTCACAGAACAAGATGAAGTCTTGCAAGTATTAAAAGCGACTCTTACAGGGGCGGAGCCTGACCGCTGAGCGTGATGGAGGTCTGAGACAGAGCTCCTGCCGCTCAGAACCGTGTTTTAGCACATAAAGACACCCAGACCCAGACAAACATGGTAAAAATCGGGAGAGACAAACCCAGAGACCATCTAGTGACCCCTAAACACAAAAAGGGGCACACGGAGATGGACCGGTTTATCAGAAAGAAGCTGGCTCACTAGCCCAAGCACTGGCGCCGCTGCTCTAGGAAGTTAGAGACATGAGGGAAGATGTAAAATCGCTAGGCCACAGGGTCGAGTCCCTGGAAGGGAACCAAAGTCTCCTAACTAATAGGGCATCTGCAGTATCCGATCTCCTGGACATGCAAGCAAAATCGCTCAACACAGCCATGATGATAATTGAAGACCAGGAGAAACGGAGCTGAAGAAAAAACATCGGATTTAAAGGCCTACCAGAATCAGTGAGTAATGCAGATCTTCAAGATACTGCTGAACAACTTTTTATTGACTTATTAGGGGCAGATAAAGCTCAAGACATCACCATCGAAAGGATCCACAGATCCCTGCGGCCAGTCCCAAAGAAAGGGGAACCGCCGCGTGATGTTATTTGCGGCCTACTAAGTTTTAGGAGCACCGCGGCCCTATTACAAGCGGCGAGAGAAAAGAGGGAGCTACGCTACGAAGATGCAAAAATATCCTTATATCAGGACATAGCCCAATCCACGCTGTATAAAAGAAGGTTAATGAAACCACTAACAGATCACCTCAGAGAACAAAAGATTTTATATAGTTGGCTCTATCCTTTCGGTCTCACCTTCAGCAAAGATGGCCGACGCTTCACGATCCGAACCCCAGCAGACCTGCCCGAATTATGGGATCATCTCGGCGTCTACCCTATTCCGGTGGACTCTTGGATGCCTGTAGACAGCTCTGCTAGACAGCTGCCCCCTCTTCCACGATTGGAACCGTGGTCGACCCCTGCCAGAAACAGACATTCGAGATCTAACCGGAGATGAGACATGCTCCATGTCCTGAAGTTACTTACCAAGAATACAAGCTAACTGAGTATTACGTTCTCGTCTAGTGAACTGCTATTACACCTACTAATACTCTTTCCCTACATTCAATGCTGTAAAAGCAATGTAACTTATACACTGCACTCTCTTCACTCATGTCCCACCTGTTGTCTGTCTCACCTGTTGTCTCTCCATTCTTCACTCCCTTTTCTTTGTTTATTCCTCTTCCTTCCATCTTCTTCTTATCTTCGCATTTTCTGAACCCCCTCCCATCTACATTCTTCTTCTCATATGTTGTACTTCTCTAGCTCCTCCACTACTCTTTCACCCATTAACTTGTCTCTACCTAGTTTTGTCTCTCAACGCCTATATGTAATTTTTCATCTCATGCCCTTCCATTGCTCTAACATGATTCTAGAGCTTTTTGATTCAGAAATAGGTACAGTCATGTGAAAAAATTAGGACACCCTTTGAAAGCATGTGGTTTTTTGTAACATTTTTAATAAAAGGTTATTTCATCTCCGTTTCAACAATACAGAGAGATTAAAGTAATCCAACTAAACAAAGAAAACTGAAGAAAAGTCTTTTCAAGATCTTCTGTAAATGTCATTCTACAAAAATGCCTATTCTAACTGAGGAAAAAGATAGGACACCCTCACATGTATTCCCTCTTAAATTGGCTCAGATCTCACACAGGTATATCACACCAGGTGCACATAATTAGTAGATCGTTACTCTGCATGTTGAATGAGGCTTGCCCTATTTAAACCTCAGACATTTAGTTTGGTGTGCTCCTGACTGTTGAAGTGAGAGTGAGCACCATGGTGAGAGCAAAAGAGCTGTCAGAGGACTTCAGAAAAAAGATTGTAGCAGCCTATGAGTCTGGGAAGGGATTTAAAAAGATCTCAAAAGATTTTGAAATCAGCCATTCCACTGTCCGGAAGATAGTCTACAAGTGGAGGGCTTTCAAAACAACTGCCAACATGCCCAGGACTGGTCGCCCCAGCAAGTTCACCCCAAGAGCAGACCGCAAGATGCTAAAAGAGGTCTCCAAAAACCCTAAAGTGTCATCTCGAGAACTACAGCAGGCTCTGGCTACTGTTGATGTAGAAGTACATGCCTCTACAATCAGAAAGAGACTGTACAAGTTTAACTTGCATGGGAGGTGTGCAAGGAGGAAACCTTTGCTTTCCAAGAGAAACATCGAGGCCAGACTGACATTTGCCAGAGATAAAGTTGACAAAGACCAGGACTTCTGGAATAATGTTCTTTGGACAGATGAGTCCAAAATTGAATTATTTGGACACAACAGCAGAGGACATGTTTGGCGTAAACCAAACACAGCATTCCAAGAAAAGAACCTCATACCAACTGTGAAGCATGGAGGTGGAAGTGTCATGGTTTGGGGCTGCTTTGCTGCAGCAGGACCTGGTCAGCTCACCATCATAGAATCCACGATGAATTCTACTGTGTATCAGAAGGTGCTTGAAGAACATGTGAGACCATCAGTTAGAAAATTAAAGCTGAAGCGGAACTGGACCATGCAACATGACAATGACCCAAAACATACTAGTAAATCAACCAAAGATTGGCTGAAAAAGAAGAAATGGAGAGTCCTGGAATGGCCAAGTCAAAGTCCAGATTTGAATCCCATTGAGATGCTGTGGGGTGACTTGAAAAGGGCTGTACGTGCAAGAAACCCCTCAAACATCTCACAGCTGAAAAAGTTCTGCATTGAGGAGTGGGGTAAAATTTCCTCAGACCGATGTCGAAGACTGGTAGATGGCTACAAGAACCGTCTCACTGCAGTTATTTCAGCCAAAGGAGGTAACACTCGCTATTAGGGGCAAGGGTGTCCTATCTTTTTCCTCAGTTAGAATAGGCATTTTTGTAGAATGACATTTACAGAAGATCTTGAAAAGACTTTTCTTCAGTTTTCTTTGTTTAGTTGGATTACTTTAATCTCTCTGTATTGTTGAAACGGAGATGAAATAACCTTTTATTAAAAATGTTACAAAAAACCACATGCTTTCAAAGGGTGTCCTAATTTTTTCACATGACTGTATGTCTGCAGTTGATGGCCATGTGTTTGGCCCACCTACTGCAACACATGCAGTCACATTTAGCAATAGATTTTTTGGTGTCTTTATCTTTTTCTATATCTAACCACAAAGGTTATGCACATATACATCATGATTCAGGGATAACTTGAACCTTTACAGACCACCATTTCAGTGGATAGTCTGTATGGTCATGCTGACTGTATACTTCTATTCCATCATTACAAACCTCCCCACTTCCTCCTAAGAAGTCCTCCTCCCTTCCTATCACCGTCGGTGTACCCCCCCTTCCCCCCCCTCCACCCCCCTTCTCTTACCACCCCCCCCCCCCCCCCCCACTCAGGCCTATATCGTCAGCTATTGATTAATTTCTCGAAAATTGATTACCCTGAACAGTTCCTAACGGTGCGCTTATAGAATGCATACCTCTACATACGCTAAACACGAGTCTGCGGTGACAGATCGGGAATCCCGTTGGTTCCTTTGTTCCCGCATATCCCCTCCACATGAATAACAGCGGCCAAAGTACTAGGCCCATCCTATCATGTAGAAGACCTAGGTCCTTCTTAAAATTTGCCCTAAGAACAACATCTAATGGACTTACTGTTGTTAATAAGTCAAAATTTAATGACTGTGCTATTGTTTCTTTTATGTATGGTTTACTACAGGCTGTTCCCTGGAATTTTTACCCAGATGACTACACTACCTTACAAATCTCAACACCATGGCATCTGTAACTACAACTACCTTTAACGTCAGAGGCTTCAACTCACCTCAAAAGAGGTCTCAGGTACTAGCTCTCTTGAAGAGAGGCAATTCAGACATTTGCTTTCTTCAAGAGACCCATTTGAAATCGGATAGAATACCTAAATTACCACATATACGCTATGACAAATGGTTTCATTCTACTTATAAAAAAGCAGCCAGAGGAGTCAGCATAGCAATAGCTAAACACATACCCTTTGAACACATCTTAACGCTCTCAGATCTTGAGGGACGTTATATTTTTGTCAAGGGCAAGATAGGTCACACCTTAATATCTCTAGCAAGTATCTACGCACCAAATAAAAATCAACATAAGTGGCTCAAAACCACACTTGAAAAATGTCAAACATTTGTGGAAGGGCTACTGTTAGTAGGAGGGGACTTGAACGTATCCCTCAATCCAAGTTTGGATACTTCCAAAGGTGTATCAGCTCTAGCACAAAAAACTCTTGGAAGCATTCAAAAACTTCTAACCAAGACCCACTTAATAGATACATGGAGAACCCTCAATGCCTCAACTAAAGATTACTCCTATTTCTCACAAGTCCATCATTCTTTCCAAAGAATAGATTACATATTCATCTCGGACGCTCATTTGAACACCCTTGAAAAAGCAGAAATTGGTTCCATCACAATTTCAGATCACGCACCAGTCTCGGCGTGCATGTCCTTTTCCTCCCTTCCAGCGAGGGAATGGACATGGAGGCTGAATGAGACTTTGCTAGACTCGGATCGCTCTTTGGCAGATCTATCCAAAAAATTGGCCCTTTATTTTCAAGAAAACAAATCGTCCGACACCTCTCAGGCCATAGTTTGGGAGGCACACAAGGCTTTCATTAGGGGAGAACTAATAGCCCTTGGTACTAAGGTAAAAAAAGACAGACAAAAAATGTTAAATTCTCTTTTATCACAAATTTCGGCTCTGGAATCTATACAGAAACATTCCAAAGCAAAGATCATGAATGAGGACCTGATCTCTCTTTGCAGTAAATTAAAAGAGTTGCTCAATTTTAGATGTGCCAAGGCGTACCAGTATGCACAATTCAAACATTACGCACATGGAGACAGGGGGAGCAAACTAACATCCTACCTAATAAAAAAAAGGAAAGATGCCCAGTTTATTAAATGCATTGAAACGCACTTGGGCGACCTGGTCCATGAAATTTCAAACAGATATGAAGCTGCAAAAAATTGATGCATTTCTCTCCAAAGTTAATCTCCCTGACATTTCCGAAGAAGATAGTCTATCTCTGTTAGCTCCTATAACCGCGGACGAACTCACAGACATTGTCAAATCACTCCCTAATGGAAAAGCCCCCAGTCTAGATGGACTACCTGCTGGATACTATAAAAAATTGCTCCCGGTTCTTCTCCCTCATAAGACAGCATGGTGTCAGGCACTTATGTCAGGAACTCGCCCTCCAAAACAAACTCTAGAAGCTACCATCACAGTTATAGCAAAAGAGGGCAAAAAAGAAACAGAGTGCGGTAGCTATAGACCAATCTCTCTCCTCAATTTAGACGTTAAGGTATGGGCGAAGATCCTAGCAAATCGACTTAATAAAATAGTTCTAAAAATAATCCACCAGGACCAAGCTGGATTTGTTAGGGGAAGAGAGGGGAATTTTCACTCTTGCAGAGTCCTACACGCGATTAAATTGGCTAAGTCTAGGAAATGTCCTCTCATCCTTCTCAGCACTGATGCCGAGAAGGCATTTGACCGCGTCGACTGGTCATATATGCAAAGGGCTCTACTCAGATTCGGTATACCCCCACTCTTTGTTGCTGCAATCGTGTCTCTCTACCATCATCCTAGTGCAAGAGTGAGGGTCAACGGCACTCTATCAAACCCATTCAACATAAGCAATGGCACTCACCAAGGTTGTCCATTGTCCCCCACTCTTTTCATTATCGCTATGGAGACTTTATTGCAGGCGATAAGAGACAACCCACTGATCAAAGGAATGAAAACCAACCTGGAAGAACATAAATGCGCCGCTTTTTCGGATGACCTTCTACTCCTAATTACAAACCCCATCCAAGCATTCCCACCACTTATGACTCTATTTGAACAATTTGGAACGCTATCAAATTTTAAAATTAATTACTCTAAGTCCGATCCATCCCATCATCCCAAGTCCAACTTCTACGCTCCTCTTACCCATTTGTATGGCAACAAGAAAAAATCTAATATCTTGGTATTTTCTTAACAAACAACACAAAATCCATTACTCCAAGAACTACACTCCTTTACTAAACAAAATCAAAGTCCAGCTGGGTTCGCTATCTCTTCCCTTCGTGTCATGGCTAGGTAGAAAAAACCTTCTCCAGACATATATTATGCCTAAGCTGCTGTATTTCCTTCAAAAGGTCCCCATCCACCTGCCGCAATCCTTTTTTGCTACTACGCGCTCATTATTGTCCTCTTTCCTCTGGAAGGGAAAAAAGTCACGCTTAGCGTACGACAAATTAATTAGAGACAGATCACAAGGTGGTATGGGTTTACCAGATGCTCAGACCTATTACAAAGCCATCCAACTAAAAAGATGGTTGCAATAGTGCATCCCCAAATTCAGACTATTAAGTTCCGACATAGAACTCCTATCCCTGACCAAGTGCCAAATAGCAAGTCTGTGGGGTATAAAAAAATCTGCACACCCGATTGATGGACTGACCAAAGGGATATTTTCAACCTTCAGTACTATTTCCAAACACACACAATTGCTCTCTGATCCCCCAAGTTTTCTTCCTTCTCCACTAGGCCCTTTTCTGGTCTATCCTAACATCACTAACCCACCAGATTTCTGGAACTCATTTAAAGATATAACTGTCGGGGAACTAATGGTTAACGCTAACACAACAGCAGCAAGAGAAGCAATAGGTTCCCTTCATATAAAGCAAGACAATTTTTTAGATTTGAAAGTGTTTAAGGATAAGTGTTCTAAATTGCATGATAAATACAAGACTGCCAAGGAACTAACTTGGTTTGAAAAAATAGCACAAGAACGAGAGACTCTTAGACATGCAATTTCCAAAATTTACAGGAACCTGCTCCATTTACGAAAACAGAACAAGCCAGACTATATTGCTCAGTGGGAGAAAGATCTGGGTGTATCACTTAATGCAAAAGAAATAGACCAAATTCATCTAAGATCACACGGTTTCTCTAGATGCGTAAAAATCCAAGAACACTCATACAAAACAATGGTTCGGTGGTATAACGACCCTAGCAAACTCCGTAAGATGGGTCTGTCCATGACAGACGCATGTTGGCGATGCCTCCAGGGTGTAGGTACTCTAGGCCACATAATGTTGTCATGCCCTAAACTAACTGATTTTTGGTCAAATATTGAAACTGAAATAAATAATATTTGCGGCTTCTCCCTAAAGCGCACCCCTATTTCAGTACTTTTATGGCTTCCAGGAAAAATTTGGTCCCCTAAAGCCTTTGATCTGGCCACATGGCTAGTTCAAGCAGCTAGGTCGCTGATACCTCTGCGCTGGCTTGACCCGGACCCTCCCACCATTTCTCAGTGGAAGATCAAGGTTGACCAACTTTATCTCATGAAAGAACTTAGCAACTGGGCCAACCGCTCGCACTCCAAATTCCTTAGATTATGGAAACCATAGATTGAATACAGAAAAACATCGTTTTCACAACTCGCGTACTACACAATTCCACCCCCTGCTACAATCCCCTCTCGAGTATTTAACTTAAGATGGATTAAAATGAGTTGAGATTTGTAACGGTCACTTATGTAGTCTAAATCTACAAAATTAAAAGCTACGCAACACTTTTTTATAACTTACCAGTTTTTCGAACCTGAGAACAGCCGATGTGGTTTCTTGTTACGTTCAATATGTTCGTTCCATGGAGGTCTCATTATTCTTCCAGATGTTACTTTATTTGTCACTATTACCGTCACTTGAATAATGGCTTTTCAATGGGACTATAATTCTTACTGTGTTATGTAAACAGTTTTAACCCATACGAACCAAGCAGATTAACACCATCTACCAAACCTGTCAAAAATTTACTCTGTGATCTCTTTTATTGTACAAGTGACTCTTTATAATCAATGTTACATGCACATTATTGTTAATCCGACTTGTAACACCTCTTTTTCTGTGCATTGTAATGCTACAATTATCGCATATTTTCTTTATGTGAAAATCAAATAAAAAGATATTTGTTAAAAAAAAAAAAAAAAAAAAAAGTGACTCTTACAGGGTGGCCAGACTAGAAAGAAAAGTTACTGATTTGTATCAGGTACTACTGGGGCTTTAGAGATGAGATAAGCATACAAGATGAAATTCTGTATAAAGGACACAGAGTCATCATACCAAAAAAATATGCTCCCAAAAATGATAGCGAGGACTTATTCTAGCCACTTATGAATAAAAGCATGCCTTCGCAAGGCCAAGGATGTCATCTTTTGGCCACAGATGGGCCCAGAGATTATAGAGGCAATAAAGAACTGTAATACTTGCAATGAGTATATGCGTAAACAAACAAAAGAACCATTGATGACTCACAAATTGCCCACTCTACCCTGGAGCAAACTAGGCATGGACTTATTTTCCTTAACAGGACAAGATTACTTAATAATTGTTGATTATTATTCAGATTTCTGGGAAATTGATTAAGTTTCTGATACCACCTCTAAAACAATCATAGATTGTTGCAAAGCACATTTTAGCAGACATGGAATCCCTGATTCTGTAATTACAGATAACGGACCACAGTTTGTCAGCTCAGAGTTTGCACAATTTTGTAGAGAGTGCCAATTTGAACATCTTACATCCTCCCCATATCACAGTCAGTCCAACGGTAAAGCTGAAACTACTGTAAAAATAGCAAAAACACTCATAAGGAAAGCTAAACGAGATTACAAGGATTTCTGGAGAAATGACTGGAGAAATACCCCATCAGAAGGCACCAGCAGTAGTCCTGTACAATGGCTAATTTCAAGAAGGACCAGGACTTTACTTCCGACTGCTCAGAAACTGCTGTTTCAAAAAGTTACAAAAGGAGTGGTCAAGAACCTAACTGAAAGACGCAAAAAAGCGAAGGCATATTATAATAAAGGAGCCAAGGAACTTCCCGAACTAAGCATTGGTCAACCAGTGCGAATACAACCATCACCGTCGTCAACAGATGAAATTTGGCGACAACGTATTTGTTTGGAGAAAGTTGCTCCACGATCTTATAAAGTGGAAGCAAATGGACAGTTGTACAGAAGTAACAGGACGTTTATGAGGACTAGTGATGAGCGGGAGGTGCCATATTCGATTTTGCAATATTTTGCGAATATTCAATTGAATATTCATCTTATATTCGTTGAAATCGAATATTCATTATTATTCTATTTATCGCAAATAATATGCAAATTTTCTTTTAACTGTATAAGGCAACTTTCCTATGGCTATGGCTTGGCTAATATGTGTATTTTATGAATATTCTCTATATTGCTATAACTTCGTTTTTTAGAATATTACGAATATTCTAAGAAACAAAGTTATAGCAATATAATGAAATTTCATAAAATACACATTTAGACTGTAATTTAGCTAATATAGTGTTAGAATCTTTTTTATTTTTTTTTTGTCTTTTTTTTTTTTTTGCCTCTTCTGAACTTCAGCTTTGGAAAAAATGTACACTATTAAAAAAAATAATAATACTATAACACTATATTAGCTAAATTGCAGTCTATATGTGTAGTTTACGAATATTCACTATATTGCTATAACTTAGTTTTTTAGAATATTCGGAATATTCTAAAAGACATAGTTATAGCAATATAGCGATTATATTCGTTATTTTGAATATTTGTCTTTTTTTTTTTTCCAATGTGTGCTGTTATTCCACTTTGGCATACTGCTCCCCGACAAGTGTCCCTGTCACCATGGGAACGCCTGTGGGTTAGAATTACAATCAGATCTGAGTTTTCACGATCTAAGGGAAAACTCAGATCCGATGGTATTTTCTATTCCACAGGCGTTCCCATGGTGACGGGGGCGCTTGTCGGGGAGGAGTATGCAAACAACTGTACAGATAGGAAAAAATAATGTGAAATTTCTAAATAACGAATATATTCACTATAGTGCAATATATATATTTTTTAGAATATTGGTCATTTTATTTTCCATATAAAAACATGATTCCTCCCTGGTTAAGTTGCTTGTTGGCCACTGACTTATTGACCCACAAGAAAGAAGCAGGGAGGAATTATGTTTTCAGATGTTAAAAAATGATGAATATGGGGGGCGGAGCTAGCGCTGAAGGCGGATGGCTGTGTGAAGCGTGGCTCTGTGACCAGATATCCCTAAAAGCACCTTATTTTCAGCTATCCAGAACGGCAAAATGGTCAAAATAGGTGGGCAGAAGACCACTGACCCTACCGGACCTAACAAGTCAACAGTGCAAGCAGGAGATATGGAGAAATTCATCAAAAAGGCGGCAGCTGCATACGTGGCTAAAGAACCTAAGATGGCGCCGGGTACGCCGAGATCCTCCAGCCTCAAACAACAAGCTCCTCCGGGCGCCGTGGGAGGTAGGGATGACTCCCCTGACCCTGATACCAGGCCTATATCCCGGAACTTTCTAAGAGAGACACTGGCTGAAGCTCTTGAACCCCTGAGCTCTGAAATGGCAGCTATTAGGAGCGACATACGGCACATAGGCACTAGAGTAGAATCGCTTGAGGAACATCAATCCAAGCTTACTACGCATCAAAAGGCAATATCTTCGAATATGGCGGATCTTAATGCGCACATAAATATGCTGTACACAGCTATAGAGGACCAGGAGAACAGGGGGAGAAGAAATAACCTCAGATTTAGAGGTATACCTGAATCGGTTGCCCCAAGTGATATACCAGAAACGGTGATGCAGATTTGTCTACAGCTCCTAGGTCCGGACACAGCGCACGAGGTTACCATTGAGAGGGCGCATAGGGCCCTGAGGCCTAAGCCGCAACCTAACGAGCCTCCTCGGGACATTATCTGTAAGTTCCTTTATTTCCCTGTCAAGGAAGCAATTCTATTAGGGGCCAGGAATACTCCGTCCCTCAACTGGGAAGGATACGACATCGCCGTCTTTCAGGACTTAGCGCAATCGACACTGAAAAAACGCAGAGCCTTAAAACCGCTTACCGACTGGCTGCGAGCTCACAAGATCCTGTATAGATGGTCGTTCCCGTTTGGCATTTCTTTTTCCCACGAGGGACGTCGCCTCTTCGTTTCCACATTCAAAGACCTGGAGAAGATTTACCAACAGTTGGATATCCAGCCACTACCGATCGACAATTGGGACCCGATCCAGGAGATTGCAGCCCTACCTGAACTTCCGAATATATTGCCTTGGGAGATTCCTCGCACCCCAAAGCAGCAAAGAGCAAGGAGAGGGAATAATACTACCCCGAGAAGACTTCCACTACCGGAGGACTGACCAGCTGGAGTATCGACCTGGCAGATAAATATGCATTCTTAATGAACCTGTCTCTTATAATACTTCACTTCTTTCCGTTATATATATGCGATACCTACGCTTAAGTTCTTCACCCTATTCGCATGTTTAGAATTGTTATTTATTCGCAAAACACAGGGATGCACTTGTGTTTGCGAAGAAGGAAGCTGGCTAGTGGCGCATGGGAAGAAATGCTGCGCTTTTCGTTTTCGTTTTCTTTCTTATTAGCGCATAAGTTCTTTGGAACGGAAGATATATGATATTCGCGGCCACTTCCTTTTTTCGCAAATGTAACGATCCATTTTAGGCTCTTGGCACTATTATATTACTCACCCCCCTGTCATTAACACAGTAAGAGATGATATTCGTAGGTTTTATTGGTTCTAAAGTGTTTATGCAGGAGATCTTCAGGCTATATCCGCATGGTTATGCGAATATATTATGCGAATATATTATGACTTAAAATACATAACACTTCTGAATGTTATCCTAGATAGTGATATCGGTTATGTACGACCTCATGCATGGATCGCCAGGTATTATACCAGGTTAATTAGCTGAACATCTGTTAATAGCTTTACACTGCTTGCTATTATATCCTCACTATTATTAGTACCACTCATAGGCATATTTTTATAAGTACGCTTATACTGTTAAGACTAGGTCATGGGGCTATGGTAACATTTAATAATGGTAGCATTTAACAATGTTTTGACACCGAACTAAGCTCTGGTTTAAATTGAGCCACAAAGGGATAGGTCTGGAAATTTTGAGTCTTTCCCCCTTACCTAACTTGTAGAGCTTTTATGCTCTACTGTGCTACAGTTCACAACGTTCTTTTTATTGTTATGTTTTATCTAATGTTCTCACTTTCTTCGCTCATTGATGTCATATTCGCAGGTATTTTGACATATAACCATGATCTACAACTCAAATATAGAACTAAGGGAGACCCTGATGCTTCGCCCGGGGAGGCCGAGGGCTTTACGGTACCTTGTTGCTTTATTCTAATCTGCTCTTTATCACCGCTATATTATCTTACCTTACCCCTTACATTGAGGTATGACTAGCATCCGCGTGGCATCCTTCAATGTGAAGGGTTTCAACTCCCCATCTAAGCGTAGCCAGATCTTCTCTTATTTGAAAAAGGAGAATTGCTCGATCATTTTTCTCCAAGAGACCCATTTTAAATTCAACAAGTACCCTAATCTTACTCACTCCCTATTCCCGAACTGGTATCACTGCGGAGCGGGACCCTCGGCCTCCAAGGGCGTCAGCATAGGTATAAGAAAAGACCTCCCTTTCTCTTACATAAACCATATCCAAGATACTGAGGGAAGATACATTATGCTTAAGGGTTCCATTGCTAATCAGGTCTACACTTTTGTCAATATCTATGCCCCCAATACTGGCCAGGTTGCTTGGATTACAGAATCCCTTGCTAGGTTGGAGTCACATAGGGAGGGGATAGTGATCCTAGGTGGTGATTTCAATATGACGCTTGAACCAGAAATTGATTCCACCTCTGAAAGATCGGCCATTTCGAGCAAGGCTCGCAGACATCTCAAAAAATACCTGCATAGCTGGTTCGTTTGCGATGTATGGAGACTCTTAAATCCAAAAACTAAGGACTTCTCCTTCTATTCACCAGTACATGGATCATACCATAGAATAGACTACTTATTCGTGTCCATAGAATACCTTCAATTTAGCAAACTGGCCAGTATTGGCTTGATGCATCTGTCAGACCATGCGCCTGTGTTCTTTACTCTTGACTTGCCCACTTCTGAACCGCGTCATTTCAGATGGCGACTAAATGAACAATTGGTCTCACCTGGGGATCATCTTTCACTCACACAAAAAACATTGGAAGAATTTTTCTCGCTGAACAAAGGCTCTGTATCCTCCCAGCAAGTGCTTTGGGATGCTCACAAAGCATACATGAGAGGCCACTTTATTGCCATGGGTGCTAGGGTTAAAAAAGCTAGGAAAATTCAGATAGATGATTTGATATCGAAGATTCAACGCTTAGAATCCCTACACAAACAATCTCTGTTAAAAACCCATTACAAAGATCTAACTGACGCACGGGAAGCATTAAAAAACTTGCTAAACTTGTCCTCAGCTAAATATTACATACAGGCCCAATTTAGATACTATGCTCATGGTGATAGAGCTTCGAAGTTCATGATGCAACGTATCAAAAAAAGGCAATCACATAACTTTATTAACAGAATCAAACTGGCGGATGGCAATATGGCTTATTCCACTTCATCTATAGCTACACGATTTAGAGAATTCTATCACGCACTGTACAATCTGAGAACGTATGAGCCTGATAAGCAAATGGAGATCTCCTCACCTGATAATATGACGGCTTTTCTAGACTCACTATCTCTCCCTGCTCTTTCTGAGGAGCAAGCGTTGTCATTAAAAAATCCCTTCTCCCTGAAGGAGCTGGAAGATACCATTAAACAACTCCCCAGGGGCAAATGTCCGGGTCCAGATGGTTTCTCAGCCCCATATTACAGATCACTATCAAACATACTGGGTCCCCATTTGCTGAACGTCTGTAACGGCTCGCTATTGGGTACCCCAATGTCTGTGGACATGACCAGGGCTCACATATCCTTGATCCCTAAAGAAGGGAAGGATAGCTCGAGTTGTGCAAACTATCGCCCAATATCTTTACTAAATTTGGACCTTAAAATTCTGGCAAAAATGATGGCGACGCGTCTTTCGAGGCTGCTCCCCACATTGATCCAAAAAGACCAGGTAGGCTTCGTAAAGAGCAGAGAGGGCAAGCAAAACACTTCTAGAGTCCTCAATTGCTTATATATCTCAAAAAGAAATAAACGTCCAATGATCCTTCTCAGCACAGATGCTGAGAAGGCATTTGACAGAGTTAATTGGGACTATATGAAAGAAGTCCTTATCACCTTTGGCATTCCAGACTCATTCATTAAAGCAGTTTTTTCACTTTACTCCAACGCATCGGCATCGATCATTGTGAATAACTTTATCTCCAGTCCCTTTGAAATCAGCAACGGGACTAGGCAAGGATGCCCCCTCTCTCCCCTACTATTTGTCTTAGTTATGGAAACTCTGCTGCAGGATATTAGGAGAGAGAGGGAGATCCAAGGTGTACAATTAGGTGAATTCGAACACAAAACCGCGGCTTTTGCCGACGATCTACTCATTATGATCACTAACCCTACAGTAGCCTTACCACATATATACCGGATATTGGAACGATTTGGCCTTTTCTCCAATTTTAAAATTAATAAGAGTAAATCCCATATACTAAATGTTGGTTTCCCTAGTCCACTCATTCAGAAACTTAAAGCTGAGTCCCCCTACAACTGGGATACTCCACATATCACTTACTTAGGCGTTAAAATCGGCTCAGACCCAAGTGAGTTGTTTAACCTCAACTACACCCCATTACTGAGCTCACTGAAAGAACAGCTAACCTCCCTTGACAAACATATCTTATCCTGGTTTGGCAGAAAAAACTTAGTTACGTCCCTGATAGTTCCGAAGGTAACATATCTTCAACAGGTTCTACCGATCCCGGTACCTAACACTTTCTATAATAAGCTGAATCAAATGACCAGATCATTTATTTGGGCAGGAAAAAAGGCTAGGATAGCTCTACAGATGCTGTGCAAGCCAAAAGCTTACGGTGGAATAGGTATGCCTAATCCTGAGTTGTATAATAAGGCAGTCTTACTTGCCAGAGTAGTGGGATGGCTTAAAGACCCAACAATGGAACTCTGGGCTAATCTAGAACAATCGCAAATTGGACTCATGTTTAGAGGTCTCTTAGTGGGAAACGTGGTACCCAAATATATGAACGAAAACCCTAACCCAATAATTAAAGCTACACTTAAAGCTTGGGACTGGTTACAAACCACAGAACATGCATTACCCCTACCATCCCCAGTACTTCAAACTAGAGATATACTCACGTTCGCTCCCTTGGAGCTTCTCAATAGCCTCCCTCCATCAGTGAGGAACTCAACGCACCCAATCATATCTCTATTCAATGTTGATGGGACCCTATTGGAACCTAAACTTTTGTCTAAAGCATTTCCGGACTGTAAATTTCTACCTCCTTTACTATCCTTCATACGTTCATTTACATCCAAAAATATATCTTGGAATGCTTTGAATAGACCATTAACTTGGTTAGAAGAGTTATTAACAAACTCAAGAACGAAGCCAAAACTGATCTCATTGATATATAAAAAACTATCTACCCCTATCACGGTGCCTAAACCCGCATTCATAGGACACTGGGAAAAAGATTTAGACCTAACCCTCCCTACAGAAACGATAGCCAAAATCTTAATAAGACCCCATAGAGTATCGAGGTGTATAAGGATACAGGAGAACGCCTATAAGATCCTCACACGGTGGTACAAAACTCCAGACGTAACCAGAAGATATAGGGCAGAAAACAATGATATATGCTGGAGATGTTGTAACGATAAAGGTTCTTTTATCCACATTTGGTGGACTTGCCCTTTAATCAGAGACTGGTGGTCAAAAATATTTGAAGAAAGTAACAAGATTTGCCATTCTAAAGTTCCCTCTTCACCACTACTAGCCCTGTTAGGAATACACACTCCCACTGCTAAAGATAAACCTCATCCTTTATTCAACCATCTTTTAGGTGCAGCGCGTTTATTAATTCCCAAATTTTGGCTAAAGGAAGAAACTCCACCCTTAACTCAATGGATTGCCAAGATTGACCAGATATACAGGTTTGAGGAACTAGCGTCATGGGAGAATGATAGAAACAGAGATTTTAAACACACTTGGTCACTTTGGTCGGCTTTTAGGAATTTCTAAACATATTCTTGCCATACGTCTCCAACAAAAAGAAGTAACAGGGGAGGAGATTGGAAGCAACCTATCTTACTTCTCTTCCTAATTTGGTCTCTATAAAGCTTATAGAATTACCAAATAAGATACATGATAAAAGGGTTGTTTTAGATCAGTGATATTATTGTCATACCTGCATTGTATTGTCATATCCGCATTGTATGCGGGAAGAAAGTGATTTTTGTTCTTTTCTTTTCTTTTCTTTTCTGTATTGTGTTATCCACAATAAGAGTGTATTGTCAGCATATTCTTCAATAAAAGCATTTTGAAACTAAAAAAAAAAAAAAAAATGATGAATATTCAATATAACGAATATATAGCACTATATTCGTAATATTCGCAAATTTGCAAAGTTGCGATATTCGCGATTAATATTCGCTATTCGAATATTCGAGCTCAGCACTAATGAGGACTGTAGATGGCAAATCTGAAATTGAAATAAGTAAAGTGATTACACCAGGTACATCTCCAGATGAGACAACTCCCGAAGAAACAGGGATAGACGATCATATGCAACAATGTGAAGCTCCTGCCACACCAAGACGTACTAGAACTAGGGTCATTCAGACACCAACAAGATATAAGGATTTTGTATGCTAGATACATTATATAAAACATTGTCACCTTTGGAATGTATTGTGTTTTCAATCATCTTATGTTATATATTACTTAATTTTCACAAGAAAGGAAGGATGTTAGGAGTTATACATGTTAACATGTTTACTGCCATCTGTAGGCTATATAGATATGACAGTTTCTAACCTTTGTTATATTGTTTGTGTCTGAATAAAGTTGTTGTTAAAATGCCCTACATGGCTTCAGGAAATACCACCCAAAGTTGGCACACACACACACACACACACACACACAAACAAAAAAAAAGACTTATACTATACTTACCTGTGTCCGGAATGGTGAGGCAGGCCCGCATACATCAAAGTCATAGTCTCTTCCTCCGCCTGTCATTTTCTAAATGACCATTTGCCTAAGTCCATAGAGAAGAGCAGTATTTGTGGAAGAAGGTATATTACAGCCATCAATCAGTATTTGGTGGAAAAAGGTATATAGCATTAGCAACCCTCAGTCAGAATTTTGTAGAAAAAGGTATATGGCACCCATCAATCATTATTTGGCGGGAACAGGTATATAGCACCCCTCAATCAGTATTTGGCAGATACAGGTATATGGCACCCCTCAATCAGTATTTTGTGGAAGTAGGTGTATCAGAGCCATCAATCAGAATTTGGTGGAAAAAGGTAGATACCAACCCCCCCCCCCCCCCCCCAATATGTATTTTGTGGAAGAAGGCATTTGGCACCCATCAATCAGTACCTGACCGAAACAGGTATTAAGCACCCTTCAATCAGTATTTGGCGGAAACAGGTATATCACACCCTTCTAAAAGGATTTTGTAGAAGCAGGTGTATCACAGCCCTCAATCAGTATTTGGTGGAAGAAGATATATAGCAATAGCACCACTCAATTAGAACTTTATGGAAGAAAGTATATAGCACCGCTCAATCAGTATTTGGTGGAAACAGGTATGTGGAACCCCTCAATCAATATTTTGTGGAACCAGGTGTATTGTTGCCCTCAATCAGTATTTGGTGGTAGAAGGTATATAGCAATAGCACCACTCAATTAGTACTTTGTGGAAGAAAGTATATGGCACCCCTTAATCAGTATTTGGCGGAAACAGGTATATAGCACCCCTCAATCACAATTTTGTGGAAGCAGGTGTATCACAGCCCTCAATCAGTATTTGGTGGAAACAGGTATATAACACACCTCAATCAGGATTTGGCGGAAACAAGTATATGGCACCACTCAAACAGTATTTTGTGGAAGCAGGTGTATCACAGTCCTCAATCAGTATTTGGTGGAATAAGGTATATAGCAATAGCACCACTCAATTAGTTTTTTATGGAAGAAGGTAAATGACACCCCTCAATCAGTATTTGGCAGAAAAAGGAATATAGCACGCCTTAATCAGCATTTGGAGGAAACAGGTATATCACACCCCCTCAAACAGTGTTTTGTGGAAGCAGGTATATAACAATAGCACGCCTCAATCTGTATTTTCTGGAAGAAAGTATATAGCACCCTCAATCAGTATTTAGTGGAAACATGTATATGACACCCCTCAGTCAGTAATTCTTGGAAGCATGTGTATTGCAGTGCTCAATCAGTATTTTGTGGAAGCAGGTGTATCTCAGCCCTAAATCAGTATTTTGTGAAAGAAGGTATGTATAAAGCAATAGAACCTCTCAATCAGTATTTTGTGGAAGAAGGTATATAGCACCTCTCAATCAGTATTTGCCAGAAACTGGTATATAGCACCCCTCGATCAGTATTTTGAAGATACCTGTATATGTCACCCCATAATCAGTATCACAGCCCTCAATCAGTATTTGGTGGAAGAAGGTATATAGCAATAGCACCCCTCAATCAGTATTTTGTGGAAGAAGGTATAAAGCACCCCTCAATCAGTATTTGGCGGAAACAGGTATATAGCACCACTCAATCAGTATTTGGCGGAAACAGGTATATGGCAGCACTCAATCAGTATTTTGTGGAAGCAGGTGCATCGCAGCCCTCAATCAGTATTTGGTGGAAGAAGGCATATAGCAATAGCACCCCTCAATCAGTATTTTGTGGAAGAAAGTATATGACACTCCTCAATCAGTATTTGTCAGGAACAGGTATATAGAACCCCTCAATCAGCATTTGGCATAAACAGGTATATGGCACCCCTTAATCAGTATTTTGTGGAAGCAGGTGTATCACAGCCCTCAATCAGTATTTGGCAGAAACAGGTATATAGCAATAGCACGCCTAAATTAGTATTTTGTGGAAGAAGGTATATGGCAACCCTCAATCAGTATAAGGGCAAACAGGAATATGGCACCCCTCAGTCAGTATTTTTTGGAAGCATGTGTATTGCAGTGCTTAATCAGTATTTTGTGGAAGCAGATGTATCGCACCCCTCAATCAGTATTTTGTGGAAGAAGTTATATGGCACCCCTTAATCAGTATTTTGCGGAAACAGGTATATAGCGCCCTTCAATCAGTATTTGGCAGAAACAGGTATATAGCACCCCTCAATCAGTAATTTGTGGAAGGAGGTGTGTTGCATCCCTCATTCAGTATTTTTTGGAAGAAAGTATATAGCACCCCTCAATTAGCATTTGGCGGAAACAGCTATATAAAACCTCTCAAACAGTATTTTGTGGAAGCAGGAGTATCACAGCCCTCAATTAGAATTTGGCAGAAACAGGTATATAGCAATAGCACAACTCAATTAGTATATTGTGGAAGAATGTATATGGCACCCCTCAATCAGTATTAAGCGTAAACAGGTATATGGCACCCCTCAATCAGTATTTTGTGGAAACAGGTATATAGCACCCCTCAATCAGTATTTGGTGTAAGACGGTACATATATAGCAATAGCACCACTCAATCAGTATTTTGTGGAAAAAAGTATATGGCACCACTCAAACAGTATTTGGCGGAAACAGGTATAAAGCAGCCCTCAATCAGTATTTTGTAGAAATAGGTATATAGCACCCTTCAATCAGTATTTGGCGGAAATAGCTATATGTCACCCCTGAATCAGTATTTTGTAGAAGTATTTTATGGAAAAAAGTATATGGCACCAATCAATGAGTATTTGTCGAAAACAGGTATATAGCACCCCTCAATCAGTATTTGGCGGAAACAGGTATATGGCACCCCTTAATCACAATTTTTTGGAAGCAGGTGTATTGCAGCCTTCAATTTGTATTTGGTGAAAGAAGGTATATAGCAATAGCACCCCTTTAATAAGTATTTAGTGGAAGAAGGTATATGTGTCATGCCCCACTCTGACGTTGTACGGAGGTCGGCCAGGATTGCAGCACAAGTTTAGTGGTTGCTTTGGAGCCATGCTGGATCCGCCTCTTATCAGGTGCACTGGGTGGGGTCATTAGTTTAAATAGCAAACTGCCCAGTGCCCTGAGCGGATTATACTGTTCATTCTTGTCTGGGAAGCTTGGAGGGAAGGTTGGCTGTCAGTTCCTGCTCTCAGAGATAAGTGTCATTTCTAGTTTGGTTGTTTGTGTCTTCTATTCCATCCAGGTTCTGTGCGAGCAGACTGCTCCTATCTCCCCACTTCACCATCTTAGGGAGTTCAGGGTTTTGTCAGCCCAGGCTGGAGGACACTAGCACACCTACCTTCAAGGTCTGCTGTGGGCTGAGCAGTGCAGGGAAAGAGGTCAGGGATAAGCTAGGAGGTGACCCTTCCCCTGTCTCTCGTCCAGAGCCTGGTTGGTGTGTTATCTTTTGTACAAAGTGTACGTCCGCAGTGACATTATAATCCGCCATACTGTGACGGCCATTGCTCAGCGCTTTTGTGATGGCGTCAATTGATGCACTGGTTGACCGCATGCAGGGTTTATTCCTAGAGGTTGCGGATCTGCGTAGTTCGGTCACACAGTGTCAGAGGGTGCTGGCAGCAGGTACAGGTCAAATTGTTGGGGAGCCTAAAGTCGCTCTTCCTGAGAAATTTGCAGGGGGTTCTGATGATTTTTTCTACTTCAAAGAGTCATGTAAGTTGTACTTTAGATTGTGCCCATTTTCTTCAGGTAATGAAGATCAGAGGGTGGATATCATCATATCTTTGCTTAAAGGGGACGCGCAATCCTGGGCTTTTTCTCTGCCGCCCGTTTCTCTGGCCCTCCGGTTGGTGGAGGAATTTTTTAAAGCCTTGGGATTGATTTACGATGACCCAGATCGAGTTTCGATGGCAGAATCAAAATTACGTAACTTGCTACAGGGTAAACATACGGCTGAGGTTTACTGCACAGAGTTTAGGAGGTGGGCCACTGAGTCGGGGTGGAACGACCCCACGTTACGTAGTCAGTTTTGTCAGGGGTTATCGGAAAGGTTGAAAGATACTTTTCATGAATACCCAGATACTTTGGAGAATGCAATGTCTTTGGCTATACGTTTGGATAGACGTATCAGAGAGAGGTGTAAGGGTCCCTCTGTGCAGGGGATTCCTCCCGCGTGCGGTTTTGTTTCACCAGCTGCCCAGGGTGATATTGCTTGTTACTCTGGGGTAGGGGAGGAACCCATGCAGTTAGGTCAGATTTCTGGCCATTCTGATAGTAGAGACTTTCGAAAAGTGCACAATCTATGTTTCTATTGTGGGAAGAAGGGTCATTTTATTTTTTCTTGTCCTTATGTTAAACCACAGGTGGAAGAGAAAAAGAAAAAAGAAAAAAAAACTCCCCTCACACTTGGTTGTATGAATGGTGTGGTGGAGCAGATGGGTATGCAAGCTCCCTGCAGTCCCCGTTTTCTCCTTTCAGCTATGGTGGCGCTAGAGTCTAGAAAAGTGTTTGTTGATGTTTTCCTTAATTGTGGTGCAGGGGTAAATTTAATTGACTTTCTTTTTCTTCAGGGCCTGGGACTAAGTACTTGCACGTTAGAGAACGAGATTCCTGTTTTTGCAATTGATTCTTCCCCTCTTTCTCAAAGGAGCCTTACTCACATTGTTCATGGTATTCATTTAAGGGTGGGTGATTCACATGCTGAGATTATTTCTTGTTTTGTCATGAAGGATTTGTCAGCTCCAATAGTGTTGGGGTTGTCATGGTTGTCTAGACATAACCCAATTATAGACTGGTAAGCAAGACAAATCATTGGTTGGAGCAAGTTTTGTTCGGATAATTGCCTTGTCACATCTAGGAGGGTGGGGCTCAGGAATTGCCCCCTCATCGAGACTATGATTGTCCAGTGAATCTCATTCCGGGGGCTAAGTTGCCTGAGTCTCGGCTTTACAACCTCTCTCAACCCGAGAGAGAGGTCATGCGAAAGTATGTCACCGAGAGTTTGGCAAAGGGTCATATCAGACCATCTAAGTCTCCAGTGGCAGTAGGTTTGTTCTTCGTGAAGAAGAAATATGGATCACTGAGACCGTGTTTGGACTTCCGGGAGTTGAACCGCATTACAGTCCGGGATCCATATCCCCTGCCTTTGATCTCTGATCTTTTTGATCAGATTGTTGGAGCCAAGGTGTTCTCCAAGTTGGATTTGAGAGGAGCATACAATCTGATCAGGATCAAGGAGGGGGTTGAGTGGAAAAGGCCTTCAATACGCACGAGGGTCATTTTGAGAACCTGGTAATGCCTTTTGGGTTGACGAATGCGCCAGCGGTATTTCAGCGATTCGTCAATGATATTTTTCATCACTTGGTGGGGAGGTTCATAGTAGTTTACCTAGATGACATCTTAATTTATTCTCTGATCTGAAGACCCATCAGGATTATGTGAGACAGGTTTTGACGATCCTTCGGGAGAATAAGTTATATGCTAAACTTGAGAAATGTTTGTGAGCGGTGCAAGAGCTTCCGTTCTTGGGATACATGCTTTCTGATTCCGGTTTTCGTATGGACCCCGAAAAGGTCCGGGCAGTTCTGGAGTGGGACTGACCGGAGAATCAGAAAGCTTTGATGCGGTTCTTGGGGTTTACAAATTATTATAGAAAATTTATTTCGAATTATTCCACCCTAGTCAAACCCCTTACTGATATGACCAAGAAGGGCGCTGATGTCTCTGTATGGTCGGATGAGGCATTGTAGGCCTTTTCGGCTATTAAGGAGCATTTTGCGTCTGCTCCCATTCTGGTGCAGCCGGATGTATCTCAGCTATTCGTGGTGGAGGTTGATGCGTCAGAGGTGGGGGTTAGGGCGGTGCTTTCGCAGGGTTCTTCTCCTGGCAAGTGGGTCCCGTGTGCCTTCTTCTCCAGGAAGCTCTCGGTCGCCGAGAGAAATTATGATGTTTGCGATAGGGAGTTGTTGGCTATCAAGTTGGCCTTTGAGGAATGGCGTCACTGGTTAGAGGGGGTGTCCCACCCCGTTACGGTGTATACAGACCATAAGAATTTGGCCTACCTGCAATCTGCCAAGCGTCTGAACCCTAGACAGGCCAGATGGTCATTGTTTTTTACCAGGTTCAATTTCGTGGTTACCTTTCGCCCAGGGGTTAAGAACGTCAAGGCAGATGCCTTGTCTCGCAGCTTCCCTGGGGGAGGTGAATCAGAAGATCCAGCGCCGATTTTGGCGGATGCGGTGGTGGTCTCCGCTCTGTACCCTGAATTGGAGATGGAGGTATTGGGAGCTCAGGAGGGGGCTCCTGGTTCGTGTCCCCCAGGGAGGTTATTTGTTCCTGAGGGCCTACGATACAAGGTGTTCAAGGAACATCACAATACTGTTCTCGGAGGACATCCTGGTGGTAAGTCCTCCTGTGATCTGGTGTCCCGGAGGTTCTGGTGGCCAGGGTTACGTAAGAGTATTGAGAATTACGTGACAGCTTGTGAAACCTGCGCTCGGTCAAAGGTTGCTCATACTCGACCGCCTGGTTCACTTCTTCCATTGTCTATTCCATCTCGTCCTTAGACGCATTTGTCCATGGAGAAGGTATATAGCAATAGCATCCCTCAATCAGTAATCTGTGGAAGAAGGTATATGGCACCCCTTAATCATTTTTTAGCGAAAACCGGTATATAGCACCCCTCAATCAGTATTTGGCAGAAACAGGTATATGGTACCCCTTAATCACTATTTTGTGGAAGCAGGTGTATCGCAGCCCTCAATCAGTATTTGGTGGAAGAAGGTATATAGCAGTAGCATCCCTCAATCAGTAGTTTATGGAAGAAGTTATATGGAACTTCTTAATCATTATTTGGCAGAAACAGCTATATAGCACCCCTCATTCAGTATTTGGCGGAAACAGTTATATGGCACCCCTTAATCTGTATTTTGTGGAAGCAAGTGTATTGCAGCCCTCAATCAGTATTTGATGTAAGAAGGTATATAGTAAATGCACCCCTCAATCAGTATTTTGTGGAAGAAGGTATATGGAACCCCTCAATCAGTATTTTGCAAATACAGGTATATAGAACCCCTCAATCAGTATTTGGCAGAAACAGGAATATGGCACCCCTTAATCAGTATTTTGTGGAAGCAGGTGTATTAAAGCGCTCAATTAGTATTTGGTATAAAAAGGTATATAGCAATAGCGCCCCGCAATCAGTATTTTGTGGAAGAAGGTATATGGCACCCATCAATCAGTATTTGGCGGAAACACATATATAGCACCTCCTAATCAGTATTTGGCGGAAACAGGAATATGGCACCTCTCAATCAGTATTTTGTGGAGGCAGGTGTATCGCAGCCCTCAATCAGCATTTGGTGGAAGAAGATATATAGCAATAGCACCCCTCAATCAGTATTTTCTGAAAGGATCCCCTCAATCAGTATTTGGCAGAAATAGGTATAAGGCTCCCCTCAATCAGTATTTTGTGGAAACAGATGTATTGCAGCCCTAAATCAGTATTTGGTGGAAAAAGGTATATAGCAATAGCACTCCTCAATCAGTATTTTGTGGAAGAAAGTATATTGCACCCCTCAATCTGTATTTGCTTGAAACAGTTGTATAGCACCTTTTTAATCAGTATTTGGCGGAAACAGGTATATGGCACCTCTCAATCAGTATTTTGTGGAAGCAGGTGTATTACAGCCCTCAATCAGGATTTGGTGGAAGAAGGTATATAGCAATAGCATCCCTCAATCAGTAGTTTATGGAAGAAGTTATATGGAACTTCTTAATCATTATTTGACAGAAACAGGTACATAGCACCCCTCATTCAGTATTTTGCAGAAACAGTTATATGGCATCCCTTAATCTGTATTTTGTGGAAGCAAGTGTATTGCAGCCCTCAATCAGTATTTGATGTAAGAAGGTATATAGTAAATGCACCCCTCAATCAGTAATTTGCGGAAGAAAGTACAAACCGGATTCCAAAAAAGTTGGGACACTAAACAAATTGTGAATAAAAACTGAATGCAATGATGTGGAGATGGCAAATGTCAATATTTTATTTGTAATAGAACGTAGATGACAGATCAAACGTTTAATCCGAGTAAATGTATCATTTTAAAGGAAAAATACGTTGATTAAAATTTTCACGGTGTCAACAAATCCCCAAAAAGTTGGGACAAGTAGCAATAAAAGGCTGGAAAAAGTAAATTTGAGCATAACTAAGAGCTGGAAGACCAATTGACACTAATTAGGTCAATTGGCAACATGATTGCGTATAAAAAAGAGCTTCTCAGAGTGGCAGTGTCTCTCAGAAGCCAAGATGGGTAGAGGATCACCAATTCCCACAATGTTGCGCAGAAAGATAGTGGAGCAATATCGGAAAGGTGTTACCCAGCGAAAAATTGCAAAGACTTTGCATCTATCATCATCAACTGTGCATAACATCATCCGAAGATTCAGAGAATCTGGAACAATCTCTGTGCGTAAGGGTCAAGGCCGTAAAACCATACTGTATGCCCGTGATCTCCGGGCCCTTAAACGACACTGCACCACAAACAGGAATGCTACTGTAAAGGAAATCACAGAATGGGCTCAGGAATACTTCCAGAAACCATTGTCAGTGAACACAATCCACCGTGCCATCCGCCGTTGCCAGCTGAAACTCTACAGTGCAAAGAAGAAGCCATTTAGAAGCAAGATCCACAAGCTCAGGCATTTTCACTGGACCAGGGATCATTTAAAATGGAGTGTGGCAAAATGGAAGACAAGTCACGATTTAAAGTTCTTTTTGGAAATCTGGGACGCCATGTCATCCGGACCAAAGAGGACAAGGACAACCCAAGTTGTTATCAACGCTCAGTTCAGAAGCCTGCATCTCTGATGGTATGGGGTTGCATGAGTGTGTGTGGCATAGGCAGCTTGCATGTCTGGAAAGGCACCATCAATGCAGAAAAATATATTCAGTTTCTAGAACAACATATGCTCCCATCCAGACGTCATCTCTTTCAGGGAAGACCCTGCATTTTTCAACAAGATAATGTCAGACCACATTCTGCATTAATAACAACATCATGGCTGCGTAGGAGAAGGATCCGGGTACTGAAATGGCCAGTCTGCAGTCCAGATCTTTCACCTATAGAGAACATTTGGGGCAACATAAAGAGGAAGGTGCAACAAAGAAGGCCCAAGACGATTGAACAGTTAGAGGCCTGTATTAGACAAGAATGGGAGAGCATTCCTATTTCTAAACTTGAGAAACTGGTCTCCTCGGTCACCAGACGTCTGTTGAGTGTTGTAAGAAGAAGGGGAGATGCCACACAGTGGTGAAAATTGCCTTGTCCCAACTTTTTGGGGATTTGTTGACACCATGAAATTCTGATTCAACATATTTTTTCCTTAAAATTGTATATTTTCTCAGTTTAAACTTTTGTTCCGTGATTTATGTTCTATTCTGAATAAAATATTAGAAGTTGGCACCTCCACATCATTGCATTCAGTTTTTATTCACGATTTGTATAGTGTCCCAACTTTTTTGGGAATCCGGTTTGTATATGAAACTCCTCAATCAGTATTTTGCGAAAACAGGTATATAGCACCCCTCAATCAGTATTAGGCGGAAATAGGTATATGGCACCACTCAATCATTATTTTGTGGAAGCAGGTGTATCGCAGCCTTTAATTAGTATTTGGTGAAAGAAGGTTTATAGCAATAGCAACCCTCAATCAGTATTTTGTGGAAGAAGCTATATGGTATTCATAAATCAGTATTTGGCTGAAACAGGTATATAGCACCCTTTAATCAGTATTTGGCAGAAACAGGTATATAGCACCCGTCAATCAGTATTTTGTGGAAGCATATGTGTTGGAAACAGGTATATAAAAATAGCACCCCTCAATAAGTATTTAGTGAAAGAAGGTATATGGCACCCCTCAATTAGTATTTGATGGAAACTGGTATATAGAACCCATCAATCAGTATTTGGCGGAAACAGGAATATGGCACCCCTTAATCGGTATTTTGTGGAAGCAGGTGTATTGCAGCGCTCAATTCGTATTTGGTATAAAAAGGTATACAGCAATATCACCCCTCAATCAGTATTTTGTGGAAAAAGGTATATGGCACCCATCAATAGAGATGTCGCGAACATCAAATTTTCCATTCGCGAACGGCGAACGCAAATTTCCGCTAATGTACGCGAACGGGCGATCCGGGGGAACCGCCATTGACTTCAATGGGCAGGCGAATTTTAAAACACACAGGGACTCTTTCTGGCCACAATTGTGATGGAAAAGTTGTTTCAAGGGGACTAACACCTGAACAGTGGCATGCCGGAGGGGGATCCATGGCAAAACACCTAGGGAAAATTACGTAGTTGACGCAGAGTCGGGTTTTAATCCATAAATGGCATAAATCACCTAACAATCCTAAATTGTTTGGAATAACGTGCTTTAAAACATCAGGTATGATTGTATCGATCAGGTAGTGTAATGGTTACGCCCGCTTCACAGTGACAGACCAAACTCCCTGTTTAACGCACCACAAACAACCGCAAACAGTCCATTTGCAACACCTCAAACTCCCCATTTGCACTTGTTGTCCCCGAAAGGTGACAACAAGCCCCCTGGGACACCTGTTGTGTTTGGTCTTCCAACTCCTCAAAACCAGCTTTCTCCTCTAACTCCTCTTCTTCAGACTCCTCTCTCTGCATTGCCTCTCTCTGCGTTATTATAAGGTGTGTTAAGTAGTACTATTCCTATCAGTTTAATCCCTGTTACGTCTACTAGTATTATTATTATTAATATTATTATAAGGTGTGTTAAATAGTACTGTTCCTATCAGTTTAATCCCTGTTACGCCCCCTATCAGGGGACGTATATATGGCATTGATTTTAGGAACCCTTGAGACGGAAAAACATGCTTGGTCGGTCCTCCTACTTCAAATTTGGGGCACTGCGCGTGCAATCGAATGTGCCACAAGATATGAGCGGTGTGTTAAGTAGTACTATTCTTATCAGTTTAATCCCTGTTACGTCCCCTATCAGGGGATGTGTATATGGCATTGATTTTAGGAACCAGGAGATGGAAAAAGATGCTTGGTCAGTCCTCCTACTTCAAATTTGGGGCACTGCGCGTGCAATCGAATGTGCCACCAGATATGAGCGGCTTGTTAAGTAGTACTATTCTTATCAGTTTAATCCCTGTTACGTCCCCTATCAGGGGATGTGTATATGGCATCGATTTTAGGAACCGGGAGATGGAAAAAGATGCTTGGTTGGTCCTCCTACTTCAAATTTGGGGCACTGTGCGTGCAATCAAATGTGCCACCAGATATGAGCGGCGTGTTAAGTAGTACTATTCTTATCAGTTTAATCCCTGTTACGTTCCCAATCAGGGGATGTGTATATGGCATCGATTTTAGGAACTGGGAGATGGAAAAAGATGCTTGATCGGTCCTCCTACTTCAAATTTGGGGCACTGCGCGTGCAATCAAATGTGCCACCAGATATGAGCGGCGTGTTAAGTAGTACTATTCTTATCAGTTTAATCCCTGTTACGTTCCCAATCAGGGGACGTGTATATGGCATCGATTTTAGGAACCGGGAGATGAAAAAAAGATGCTTAGTCGGTCCTCTCAATTCCAAATTGCGGCACTGCGCGTGCGCTGTGTAATGTACTGTACATTCCCAATATGTGTGGTGTGTTAAGTAGTACTATTCCTATCAGTTTAATCCCTGTTACGTCCCCTATCAGGGGACGTGTATGGAATAGATTTTAGACAACCACAAAGAATTGTCAATAGTTGACACACTCATGACATAAATTGTATTCCTCTATGCGTCAATCTTGGTGTAGTGATGACTGTGCTCGTGCGCACGTTTGGGAGATTGCAGGCAATGTTTTTTTTTCAAAGCCTATGGTTGTGCTGAGGTAGTTCAGTGATGGTTAAGTGACCTAGAAAACAATGATTCTGCAATGTGGGCCCATTGTTGGCCTAGTAGGCTTTAATGATCACCTTAGATGATCACAAAGAAAATTAATGTTTTTTCTATGCAAAATTATCCAGCCGATCGCTTTCGGTCTGTTCACAATGAAGCAACGACCTTATCATCTGGGGTGTGCCAACATTGCCATTGCCAACACACTCATAGAGGCATCGCTTCATTGTGATACGCAAGCCCCTTCACCACAACAAGGTAACAATCACGAAGGGGAATTGACACATGTATGTGCCTTTTTTTTTGTTTGGTTTTAGAAGCCACAGTTCAGCACCAGAGGCCAGAAAAATTAGGCATGTACACATGCCTGAAAAACTAGGTATTGTTGCAGCCGCTGCTGTAGCATCGGCCAGAAAAATTGATGTTTCCCAGGCAGGAAGTGCCCTAAAACATTGCGGCTTGAACCGTAGTTGGTGGCAGATAAGTCACGCAAGTCATTCGGCATTCAGAGATAAAATACAGCAGCGTGTGGACCATTTTTAGCCCAAGGCAGCTCATCTCAGTCATCAGGCCTTTTTTAGTCGAATGTATCGCCCACTGTCAGTCCCTTCGGGATCCATCCCTCCTTCATCTTAATAAAGGTGAGGTAATCTAGACTTTTTTGACCTAGGCGACTTCTCTTCTCAGTGACAATAGCTCCTGCTGCACTGAGGGTCCTTTCTGACAGGACACTTGAAGCGGGGCAGGCCAGAAGTTCTATCGCAAAATGGGATATCTCAGGCCACAGGTCAAGCCTACACACCCAGTAGTCAAGGGGTTCATCGCTCCTCAGAGGGTCGATATCTGCAGTTAAGGTGAGGTAGTCTGCTACCTGTCGGTCAAGTTGTTCTATGAGGGTGAACCCCGAAGGGCTGTGGCGATGCGTAGGACTTAAAAAGCTCTGAATGTCCTCCATCAACAACACATTTGTAAAGCGTCCTGTCCTTGCCAGTGTGGTCGTGGTAGGAGGAGGATTACTTTCACCTCTTCCCCTGTTAGATTCCCGTTGTGCTGTGCCATCACCCTTATACGCTGTGTAAAGCATACTTTTTAATTAATTTTGGAACTGCTGCATCCTTTCCGACTTCCGGTAATTTAGTAACATTGCAGGCACTTTCTGCTTATACCAGGGGTCTAGTAGCGTGGACACCCAGTACAGGTCGTTCTCCTTCAGCCTTTTTATACGAGAGTCCCTCAACAGGCACGACAGCATGAAAGACCCCATTTGCACAAGGTTGGATGCCGAGCTCTTCATGTCCCGTTCCTCGTCCTCACTGATCTCGCTGAAGGTCTGTTCTTCCCCCCAGCCACGTACAACACCATGGGTACCAGATAGGTGACAATGAGCACCCTGGAATGCCTGCTGTGGTTGGTCTTCCTCCTCCTCAAAGCCACATTCCTCCTCTGACTCCTCTTCCTCAGACTCCTCTTCCAGCGTTGCCGCAGGTTCAGCAAGCGATGCTGATAAGGCTGTTTCTGGTGGTGATGATGGTGACCACAACTCTTCCTCTTCCTCTTCACGCTCATCTACGGCCTGATCCAGCACTCTTCGAAGGGCATGCTCCAGTAAGAAAACAAATGGGATTATGTCGCTGATGGTGCCTTCGGTGCGACTGACTAGGTTTGTCACCTCCTCAAAAGAACGCATGAGCCTACAGGCATTGCGCATGAGCGTCCAGCAACATGTCAAAAAAATTCCCAGCTCCGCAGAGGCTCTCCTAGCACCCCGGTCAAACAAATACTCATTGACGGCTTTTTCTTGTTGGAGCAGGTGGTCGAACATTAGGAGTGTTGAATTCCAACATGTCGGGCTGTCGCAAATCAAGCGCCTCACTGGCATGTTGTTTCAGCGCTGAATGTCTGAAAAGTGCGCCATGGGCGTGTAGGAAAACATCTTCCTGGCCTGCTTGAGGACGTCCTGTAAGCCTGGGTACTTATGCACAAAGCGTTGTACGATCAGATTACACACATGTGCCATGCACGGCACATGTGTCAACTTGCCCAAATTCAATGCCGCCAACAAATTGCTTCCATTGTCACACACCACTTTGCCGATCTCCAGTTGGTGCGGAGTCCAGCCACTGATCCACCTGTGCATTCAGGGCGGATAGGAGTGCTGGTCCGGTGTGACTCTCTGCTTTCAGGCAAGTCAACCCCATAACGGCGTGACACTGTCGTATCGGGGATGTGGAATAGCCCCTGGGAGCTAGGGGGGTGCCGTTTATGTGGAGCAAGACGCAGCAGCAGAAGAGGACTCAGCCGAGGAGGTTATGGAAGAGGATGGAGTAGGAGGAGTAGAGGAGGTGGCAGCAGGCCTGCCTGCAAGTCGTGGCGGTGTCACCAACTCCGCTGCAGAGCCACGCATTCAATGCTTGGCAGCCGTGAGCAGGTTTACCCAATGCGCAGTGTAGGTGATATACCTGCCCTGACCGTGCTTTGCAGACCAGGTATCAGTGGTCAGATGGACCCTTGCCCCAACACTGTGTGCCAGACATGCCATGACTTCCTTTTGCACAATCGAGTACAGGTTGGGGATTGCCTTTTGTGCAAATAAATTTCGGCCGGGTACCTTCCACTGCGGTGTCCCAATAGCTACAAATTTTTTTAAGGCCTCAGACTCCACTAGCTTGTATGGAAAAAGCTGGCGGGCTAAGAGTTCAAACAAGCCAGCTGTCAGATGCTGGGCAAGAGGGTGACTTTGTGATATTGGCTTCTTTTACGCTCAAACATGTCCTTGACAGACACCTGACTGTGGGCAGATGAGCAGGAACTGCTCAAGGCGAGAGGCGGAGTGGCGGGTGGTTGAGAGAGGGCAAAGAGGACAGCAGTGGTTGACGTGGCTGAAGATGCTGGACCAGGAGGAGGATGGTGGCTTTGAGGAGGATGGTGGCTTTGAGTTTGTGTGCTTCTTTTACTCATGTGTTGATCCCATAGGCGTTTGTTATGTGAGATCATGTGCCTTCGCAAAGCAGTTGTACCTAGGTGGGTGTTGGACTTCCCATGACTCAGTCTCTTTTGGCACAGGTTGCAAATAGCATCGCTGTTATCAGAGGCAGACACACAAAAAAAATGCTACACTGCTGAGCTTTGCAATGACGGCATTCTGATGGTGGCAACAGCATGTGTTGATTGGCATGCTGTCTGGCTGACCACGGGTGTCAATACATGCTGTTTGACTGTGCCACTAGCTCCTTGCGATGACCTCCCCCTGCTTCCAACTCGTCTCCTCCTCCTCTCTGTCTCCCCATCTGAACTTTCCCCCTGTTCTTCTTCTCTTCGAGTGGGCACCCACGTGACATACACGGACACATCGTCATCATCAACCGCTTCACTTGTATCTGACAACTCAGCAAAGGAAGCAGCAGTGGGTACAACTTCATCATCATCACATTGTACGTCCATCTGTGTAATGCTGCCTGACTGAGACATATCCCTGTTATCTACATCCTCTGGCAATAATGGTTGCGCATCACTAATTTCTTCCAACTGATGTGTAAATAACTCCTCTGACAGATCAAGTGAAGCGGCTGTGGTGCTAGTGTTGGTGGTGGTGGCAGGCGGGCGAGTGGTAACTTGAGAGGTGCCCGAAGCTGAGCTGGAGGAGGATGGTGCGTCAAGGTTCCGTGCGGAAACTGTATAAGATTGGGTGTCCTGTGTTAGCCAGTCAACTATGTCCTCAGAACTTTTCGAGTTCAGGGTACGTGGCCTCTGAACACTGGGCATTAGTCTAGGGCCAAAGGGAATCACAGCACCACGACCACGACCACGACGGCCCCTGCGGAGTGGCCTGCCTCTGCCTGTCATTTTTTTTAGATTAGTTAAGTTGTACTATGCGTGCATGCGTGCAAGCTACTGTGACAGAAGATATGAGTTGTGCTGAAGTGACACTATGCACTGCACTGGGCCTTAAACACACAAACACGTGTGTAACTGGCTGCTATTTATTCAGTCAAATTTTTTTTTTGTTTAAATGGAATCGAATGTGACACCAGATATGAATGGCGCTGAAGTGACACTATGCACTGCACTGGGCCTTAAACACACAAACACGTGTGTGCAACTGACTGCTAGTTATTCAGTCAAAATTGTTGTTTTTCTTTAAATGTAATCAAATGTGACACCAGATATGAGTTGCGCTAGTGACACTATGCACTTACAGGGCTGTGAGCCTGACACACACGCTGGCAGGCAGGCAACTGCAATTTGATTACACAGGGGAAAATAAAGCAGACTGATGTTCTAGCCCTAAAAAGGGCTTTTTGGGGTGCTGTCCTTACAGCAGAGATCAGATTAGTCCTTCAGGACTGCAGTGGACACTGAATACACTTGCCTAGCTATCAATTTCCCTATTAAATCAGCAGCAGCTACACTGTCCATCCTCTCACTAAGAATGCAGCTTCCGAATGAATCAAAAATGGATGCTGTCCAGGAGGTGGAAGGGTCTGGGAGGGAGGGTCTGCTGCTGATTGGCTGGAATGTGTCTGCTGACTGTGAGGTACAGGGTCAAAGTTTATTCAATGATGATGTATAGGGGGCGGAACAGAACTTTGCATATGTTCACGCGCTGCGGCGAACGCGAACCAGCTATGTTCACCGGCGAATAGTTTGGGACATCTCTACCCATCAATCAATATTTGGCGGAAACACATATATAGCACCACTCAATCAGTGTTTGGCAGAAACAGGAAAATGGCACCTCTCAATCAGTAGTTTGTGGAAGCAGGTGTATTGCAGCCCTAAATCAGTATTTGGTGGAAATAGGTAAATAGCAATAGCACTCCTCAATCAGAATTTTGTGGAAGAAAGTATATGACACCCCTCAATCTGTATTTGCCAGAAATAGTTGTATAGCACCCCTTTGATCAGTATTTGGCGGAAACAGCTATAAGGCTCCCCTCCATCAGTATTTTGTGGAAGCAGGTGTATTGCAGCTCTAAATCAGTATTTGGTGGGAAAAGGTATATAGCATCAGCACTCCTCAATCAGTATATTGTGGAAGAAGGTATATGGCACCCCTCAATCTGTATTTGCCGGAAACAGTTGTATAGCACCTCTTTAATCAGTATTTGGCGGAAACAGGTATATGGCACCCCTCAATAACTATTTTGTGGAAGCAGGTGTATCGCATCCCTCAATCAGTATTTGGTGGAAAAGGGTATATAGCAGTAGCATCCCTCAATCAGTAGTTTATGGAAGAAGTTATATGGAACTTCTCAATTATTATTTGGCAGAAACAGGAATATGGCACCTCTTAATCAGTATTTTGTGGAAGCAGCTGTATCGCAGCCCTCAATCAGTATTTGGTGGAAGACGGTATATATCAATAGCATCCCTCATTCAGTGATTTGTGAAAGAAGATATATGGCACCCCTCAATCATTTTTTAGCGGAAACAGGTATATAACACCCTTCAATCAATATTTGGCGGATTCAGGTATATAGCTACCCTCAATCATTATTTTGGGTGCCAGATCTTGAAAGATGTTTACTGTTTCCCCCTATACAATAACTTCATTGTATTTGGTATTTGGATAAGACTGCTTCTTTGTCTTTGTAGTTGAGTAAGCGACAAATTATGTCACTTGGGGGTTCTAATGGCTTTGGTTGCGGACAGAGCACACAATGGGCCCTTTCCAGTGTTATTGGTTAGTGGTAATCAGGGCCTAGTAGATCTACGAAGATTAATGTCTGTGATGGACAGTACTCAGGTAATATATAACCCTTATATTGTTTCTTCTTCCTCGGTTTTCCTTGTCTTTCAGGGCTGTGTGGAATGCCTTGAGGTGATCTTGGCATTTCTGCAGGCTCAGTGTGGTTGCAGAGTGAACATCTCGCACACTGCGCTGTCTCCAGAGCCTTGACTCTTCCCCCGATGTGTCTGATGCCTTGATGGAGAGAGGTGAGCTCGTTGACCACTGGTTCTAAGGCCTTAGACAGTGCCATTTGTATGTATTTTCTAGATATTGGGAGACTCTGACTGCTCCCAGCGTTTTCCACCTCACTTTCTCCCTCTTTCAAGTCAGGCCCACTCTCGTTGGTTTTACTGTGGGTGCCATTTTAGATTCTCCAGCTGCGTATATGGCCACAGCCTTTGTAATGAATTTGTCCATCTCTCACCGAAGGCTCTTGTTGAAGTGTCCCCGGACTTAGTGTTGCCGATTTTTTCAATTTTCGGCCGGGTTTGCTGGCGTAGGCTGAGGTAGAAAAGGGTCTGTAAAACAGAGTTTAGAAACACACAGCCATTCCTGTCCGGCGCTGGCTCTGCCCCTTGAAATAGCAGTTTTTTAACGCGATTCATCACAAATAAATTCAGATCGAATCAAATCTTTTTGGAAAACTGACTGAATTTATTTATAAAAGTCATCAAAGAACATATTCACTGAGACAGGACAGGTCCAGATCCCATTCACTCATGACAAGAGATGAACAAATTTCTAAAAAATTCAATTCAGTCGGTTTTCCAAAAAGATTTGATCCGAATTTATTTGTGATGAATCGCGTTAAAAAACAGCTATTTCAGGGGGCGGAGCCAGCGCCGGACATACTGGCACAGTATTTTTATATGTTGTTTTGGCTGATAGGAGTTCAAACCTTTTGTCCTAACAAAGAAGCATAATTTGAAATATTTGATTAAGAATGGAAGCCATGATGCTAGCATGAGCATAGTCTCATATGTTGGTCACCTCACTGCATTAAGCAGTGAATCTTTTGACATGACCTTGCTTCCAGTACTTTCTACCCAATCTGTTCTTCTGTGTGCTATCTCTCTGTTACAAATGTAAGATATTATAGAAAATATGGCAGCACAACATTCCACATACAAACAATAAAACTGGGAAATAGGGATTATACTAAATTGAAATGGTATTATACCTACTATAAATAAAATAAAAATAGAAGCTCTTTGTACACATTTTTCATCAAACGTGTGTTGAGCCCATCTACCAGGCATCAAGGTGGCTTCTGCAGATGGGCCCCTAACACTAACAGAACTGCCTTTCCTGTGCTTGACCTAAGCTTACAATGTTCAGTGTGGTGTAGGAACCAGCTACATTTATACTCTGCTCAGAAGCCCTGAGCAGATGGGCAGGGAGTACTAAGCCTACAATGTTCATCTTCCCAGGGCTTCTGAGCAGAGTATAAACGTAGGCTTAGGTCAAGCCCTGGAGAGGCAGTTCCTGTTAGTTTTAGGGAGTCAGGGACCCATCTGCAGAAGCCACCTTGACACCTGGTAGATAGGCCCAACACATGTTTGATCAAAAATGTGCACAAAGAGCTTCTATTTTTTTTCCATTTATAGTAGGTATAATACCACTTTCATTTAGTATAAGCCCTATTTTTCAGTTTTATTGTTTGCATGTGAATGTCCTGCATGCTAGCTTTATGGATGTGTACCTGCGACTATGGATGAGCTAGTTTACATTTTCTTGTAGTATTATGGAACATATGGACATATTTCTACTGAAATTCATTCCTGAGTTTGTTTTCTGCTAACTAAAGCACATCATGTGTAATCATGAAGATGAAGATGAGTCTTTACCATCCAAAGATAATACCCAAGTGTCACTTTTATGAATCTAAAACATGCTACCAAAAATTTTCACTGTGAGCAACAATCAATAAAACATCATGTTTTAACATCTGCTCCTTATGTGACAAGATATGAACTCTTGCTTTTAATTATATGAGAGTTTTGCGATGGTTCTGCATGAGGAAGCAAACTCTGGTAACATATGTTGAAATCTCGATTTTGTGTTTGGAATCTCGATTTTGTCTTGTACAGCTTCTTATTGGCTCATTAAATTATTATGAACTGGTTCTAGGCTTTTAGCTTAATTTACTGAGCGCTGAATATATAACGAGTAATGTCCAAGATTCCACCACACAAGTGGATGCACAGTCATATAAACAGGATTTAGGATCTATTTGGGTTATTATTATGCAAATCTAAGTCGTTAATCTCAGAGGCAGATGCTATGAGTTAATTTCAAAGGTGTCTTTGAATTCGGAGGCAAATATATTATTGATTTGTTTTTTAACTGACTTACATGCCATTAAAAGAAAACTCAGGCTTTGAAGGGAAAAAAAAAACATAGCATGATGAGAATTATTGCCCATAAAGCTGGTAATTAACATGGCGTTAAATGTCCTTTTAATTCACTTTCTAATGCTAAGATGCAAAGTAAATTGGTCCAATTTGCTCCTTCCTGCTAATAATTTTAAATGCTATCAGATGGAATGCAGATTTATGCAAATGAAGACTATTAAGAACAGAACAAATAAATGTCTGTTTTCAAATTGAGGCTACTTCATTTTAGCAGCTTGCAACTTGGCAGGATAAAAAACTGGTTAAAGGGAAATCTGCAAGACTTACATGAAACATGAAGGCTGGACATACACATTAGACACTGCATGCTCAGCTTGGTTGAGCCTTCATGTGTCCAGAGCAAAAAGAACAGATACAGACCTTCCAGTATCTTACATCCACAATAACAAAATTATTATGCAGTTTACATCCAACTGCCCAACCCTTCTCTTCCCTGACATTTACCTTTGGGAGAGCCCTCATACACATTGGATGGTAGTGTGCAAACTGGTTATTAAGTGTTCTTGCATGGCAAGACCACTTATCTCACATATATATTCTTCTTATTATTATTATAGCCAAATTTACCACCCTAACAGTAATATACCGAAACGTGCGGATTGTTCCTGATTGGTGTGCTATTACTTTGTGGAACGCTTCACTGAATGGTTCACAAATTAAAAGGATTTTTTGTGGCGAAATTGGTCCCACAGGAATGAATGGTGAAATGTTCAAAACTAGAGTGGGATCTGACAAAAGCTAGAGTGTGAGCTGAAAAAATCAGGACATGATTTCTAAACTGCCACCACTCCCTCATTTTCAAATCAAAAAGTTCAGCTATCCCTGCTGTCACTAAAAATGTCCACGGCTAAGCCATAGTCCTGATAGTTTTCACAATATGACCATTTGATTCATTAAAACTCCACTCTAGCCATCTCAAATTTAAAGGGCAATTTATAAACTGTGACTGTGCCTTTATTTTCAGAGACATACTATGCATCAAAATGTAGGTCTGGGTCTTGTGATTCTCATAATATAGAGCTCTTCGCTGTAGGATGTGTAATTTTTAAACTACAACTGTTTGAAGATGGCAACCGCCAGTGAAGTGAGCAAGTTGAAGCAGTTTGTTTTTAACCGCTCTTCTCTGCCCTTGCTGTACAGTGAGTTGCCATAGGAACCCAGGTGTGTGAGCAGCCAGCAGAGTGACAAAAGCTAGAGTGTGAGCTGAAAAATCAAGACATTTCTAAACTGCCACCACTCCCTCATTTTCAAGCCCACCTACACAAATTGGCTGCTAATGTTTTTATAAATGTATGTTTTAATTTAACTGTGAAGCACTTTGGCAACAACTTTGTAATTAAATGTGCTATATAAATAAATAAAAGTTGAAATGTATTTCTCACTCAATCAAGCTTGCCATGTGCACTTTTTAAATTTGATCAATCAATTGGTTAGTGTAATGTTTACTATCTTTAGTCCCTCCAGCAGCATTCATGAGTGTGGGTGGTCCATTGCTCTTTATACTGTAATTCATTATTTTCTTTTTGTTCTGTGTACCTAGAGTAGGCCCCAGAATAGGGACTCACCTACATCATAGGGTCAATTCAGGACCCACTAGGAGGTTCCAGAACACAGGATCGTCCTTATCAGGGCGGCTATTCCGTTCCTAGGCAGGGGTGCCGAGCCTAGGGCCAGGTATAGGGACAGATCAGAATCCATGACTGTCCACCCCGTCTATCATTGACCCATGCCATTGGACGTTGCAGTATTATCTCTTATGTCATCAAGGTTATATCTTTTTTTGTTCTTTTTCTATGTGTGTCTGTGGAAGTTTGTTATTTTATCTGTAAATTAGATTAAAGGCTATGTTTTATAACAGGTTGTACCCTGTGATTACATTAATTATACATATACACCACCTGTGGTTATCACTCCCTCTGACGGGATATCGTCTTAGCTGTGAATATAACTATCTTTAGTCCCTCCAAACACTCCACACAGTTACTCTGCCCACTCCATAAAGTAACTCTGCCCAGTCCAACCTTTTCACAGTTATTCCAGCCACTCTAACCACACAACAGTTACTCAAGCCATTCCAACCAGTTACTCCGCCCACTCCAGTTGTAGACTACTGGTGGAGGCAAGAAATTTCCCCAGAAATTGTAGCTTTTCTAGTTATTATTATTTGTATTCACTTATATAGTGCTGCTATACTCCACAGGACTTTACAGACACTGGAGCTCACAATCTAATTTTCCTAATTTCAGTATGTCTTTGGAATGGGGGAGTAAGCCAGAAAACCTGAAGGAAACCCACACAAACATGGGGAGAACATAAAAACTCCATGTCCATGGCCAAATTCAAACTTAGGACCCCAGCGCTGCAAAGCACCAGTGCTAACCACTGAGCCACTGTGCTGCCCAGTATTTGGGTTTTAGCTATGCATTTTCATGATATTATGAAAAATATATGACCAAACATTTTAGGGAACAGAAAAAAATAAAATAATAAAAAACAAAAAAATGAGAAGATAAGCTTACTAGAGCAGATATTGGTTCATGGAAAGTAAATTCACATACGCAACTTTGATTGCTATCCTAGCTAGACAACAGATACTCCACAAACCATCTTTTAGTCATCTTAAAGCCATCATATATGCCAGAAAGCAGCCATATCCCCTCCAGATCCCATTACAGTGTATCGGAATATGACAGTGTGTGGTGGTATCAGGCTGTGCCTGATAGGGTAAACTCAGACAGTCTGTTCCTCCACTGGAACAAAGTGCTGGAGTGCACAGCTGCACAAAAACCCCTGTACAGGTCACAGAGCATCTCTAGAAAACTCTCCCAACTAGTTCCTTCCAGAGTGTTGTGCCTAAGGGCATACAGAGGCGGCTGTAAAGCATATGAATAAATTCTGTTAACAAGACCTCTGGCAAGATAGCTGCCCCCATAATCATGTACAGAAAATAGATTTAAATAAACTACAATCAAACAATATAAACAGATTCAAAATTTGTTTTAATTGGCAAAACACATAAGCGGCACATTCCCTTTTAGTCTGACATTTTTGAAGGAGGAGTCACTCATTAAAATGCATTCACTACTTTAATTAATGACCTGCGATGCAGAATAGATATTCATTTGGTCTCAAGTTTTGTACCATTCATCTATTCTTGGGGACTCAGAGGTGACCTCCACATCATCATGCTGAGCCTGTGACTAGGAGGAAGAGTGAGCCATCCAGTTCACAGTCTCATTCTCTTTGTCCTCAGTAATAATGTTGCGCCTTTCGGAAGCGAGGAAGAAATGTGGCCTACTACTGGCTAGATGGTTGATGCTGCTACTGCTGATACTCTCATTCTAAGGGCAAATTGCGGTCCGTAATGCACGGGCACCGACCGCGGGGAAGCCACATGCGGATTACAGACGCATTCACTTTAATGGGGTCTGCCATCCACATCCGACGGTCCACACTGAACAAAATTTATTCATGCACTACTACGGCACTACTACATGCACTACTATGGCCAGAAACACCACAGAAGCACTCCGTGGGGTTGCAGACCCATTCAAGTGATTTTGAAGCATATAAATGAAATGTCATTGGTTTAGAACACATAGATTAATAACTGGTACTAGCAAAATCAAACTTTTTTTCTATAATTTCAAGATACTCAATGTGCAATTAACTGTCCCAAATCCCTACCTTTTCAAACACACTGTTCACTGGTATTGATGCCAATTTTGTAGTGAAACTTGTTTGAACTACAGGGTCTGACATGGTAATACCAGACCTCTACTAAAACAAGGGTGGTGACAATGCAATTTTTTGCAGTAAAAAGTCTTTTGAACTAGACGTTGTGATGCATTAATACATTCAGTAACATTGTTATAATTTGCACAACTGATGTAAAATGTGTTTGCTGTATCTACCTCTTAGCTTGCAGAAATGTACAGTACAACAAATTCAGTAACACGGCTATGATAATGGCGCTATGATTGCTGTAATATTGCGGTAGAATATTAAACACTTTTTTCAACTAATGACTAGGGATGAGCGAATCCGGAAAAGTTCGGTCGAACTTCAGGTCAAAGTTCGGGTTCGGGACCCAAACTTGACCCAAACATCGAACCCGGACCCCATTAAAGTCAATGGGGACCCGAAATTCACTTTATTATTTTCTGTTATAACATGGTTATAATGGAAAATAATAGCATTCTTAAGATAGAATGCTAAATAAAATGGCCATTGAGGGGTTAAAAATAATTTAAAAAAAACTTACCTTATCCACTTGATCGCGCAGCCGGTATCCTCTTCTTTCTTCATGACCTGCAAAAGGACCTGTGATGATGTCACCGCGCTCACCACGTGGTAAGTGTGGTGATGTCATCGCAGGTCCTGCTGAATGAAGATAGAAGATCGTTCTATCTTCATTCAGCAGGACCTGCAATGACGTCACCACGCTCACCATGTGAGCGTGGTGATGTCATCGCAGGTCCCTTTACAGGTCCTGAAGAAAGAATAGTATACCGGCTTTATTTGTCCTTATCAAATTATATCTGTGGCTTATGTCTGAAATAGTTTTTTTGTCATACAGAGCCACAGCACAACTACAATGCAGAATGGTGTTCTGTGACACTGCCTGCAACAGAATTTTAGTGAACATTGCCCTGTATTAGCTGATTGGCCTATATGCCAGCCTCTAAGTCAATTAGGGCAAGCTCCCCACACACACGCACACATTTCCTCCCAGTGTCATGTGACCATCCTTTTTTTTTTTCTTATCTGGCAGAATGAAGAGTAATATGGTGCTGGACGCTATTTTCATGTGACTTGTACAAAGTGGATCGGAAAAGATTTTGCTGCATTTGACCTACAAAGTTTTGTGAAGTTTGTAATGAATCCAGTTTGATAAGTCAATTCTCTTGTCCTTATTTGCTAATTTGTTGAAAAGGAAAAACTAAAATCTTGCACTGCCTTTACATAGTACTTAGTTGAAGCACCTTTGGCAGCGATTACAGCCTCTAGTCTTCTTGGGTATGATGCACAGAGTTTATGGATTTAGTGATTTTCTGCCATTTTTATCTGCAAATCCTCTCTGTCAGGTTCAACGAGAACCATCGGTGGATAGCTATTTTAATGTCTCTGTAGAGATGTTTGACTAGGTTCAAGTCAGCGTTCTGGCTTGGGTTGTCCCTAAGCAACTACTGTGCTGACTTGTCTGTGTGCTTAGAGTAATTTTCTTTTTGGAAGGCAAACCTTTGGCCCAATCTGAAGTCCAGAGCACTCTGTATTTCATTAATAATACCTCTGTAGTTTATGCCATTCAGTATTCCCTCGACCCTGACCAGTCTTCTTGTCCCAGCTGCTGAAAAAAACCCCATAGCATGATGCTACCACCACCATGCATCACTGTAGAGAAGGTATTGGGCAAATGATGATCAATGCCTGGATTCCTCCTAGGGGCAGACTGGGAACATAAGATGGCCTGGAAAAAAACTAAAAGTGGCCCCATATTGTAGAAGGGTCTGAATTGACTAAGGGTGGGGCAATAGAAGTAAGTGGAGCCAACAGTACCATAGTGGAAAACCAAATATTACAGTGCAGCACAAAATACTGTCGCTTGCATCACAGTAAGAAAACATTTGAAAAAATTTGAGATGGGGGAAATGGAAAAAATTAAATGTATCCACAGATTTTAGGGGCTTTGACCCTATGATGTTCCGTATTCTCAAAACTGATCTGTGTCTCGGGTTGACAAATCAAAGTATCCAAAGTGGATTCAGGGAAAATTTGAATCGTTGCAAAGCCGAATTTCCTTGTGCTTCGTGGTAACCAATCAGTTTTCCCTCACTCCATCCATTTGAGTGCAAAGAGGCCTATGTGGCCATCTTGATTGAAGATCCTGCAAGAAGTCTTGTGCACATTGACATATGACATCACCATGCCAACCAACGTGATGTCATTACGCACCACACAAGATTTTGCGTGGGATCTTTAATCAGGATGGCTGCAGTGGCCTCTTTGCGTCCAAATTAATAAGGTGAGTAATTTTTTTTTGTTTTTGTTTAACTGATTAACCCCTGAAAGCATTCATTTTTCATCTCAGATGGTCACTAAGCAAATTTCTTTGGGAAATTTGGCGAATCAGCTGAATACATTTTTTGTAAACTTAGTTCATCACTACCTGAGTCAGTATTATTGCTACCACATGGGTAGGTGTTTTTATGTTTTAATACTGAAAAAAACTTTTTTTTTCACATCACCAGATTCTGAACTCCATAACTTTTTTTATAGTTATGTCTAATGAGCAGTGTGGGGGCTCATTTTTTGTGGGACAATATGTAGTTTTTGTTGATACTAATGTACTGTGTATGACTTTTGGAGTGTGTATGACTTTTTGATCACATTTTATTCAATTTTTTTGGGGTAAGTGAAGTGATGAAAAAATTGCGAATCGCCCATTTTGATTTTTTTCTGTTACACCATGGGATAAATATTTTTATATTTTAATAATGCAGACTTTTTCAGACGTGGTGATGCCCATAATATTTATATTTTTCATTGTTTATGTATTTATTTATTTATTCTAGGGGAATTTAAATTTTCATATTTGTTATTTTGTTTACATTTTTTTTACTTTTTTTATGCCCTCTAGGAGGCTAAAATACTGACTAGTCAGATTTTTTTTTTAGCTTATACTGAATAGAACTTTGGTATAAGCTGAATTTGCTGTTATTCTATGTTGGCTATTTATTTACAAAGATCACAGCAGATAAGTAGGATATTCTTTCTGTTTCTCTTTTTATTTTTTTTGTTTCAAAAATAAAGTATAATAACATACGGCAGTACGTGTGTAAACGTTTTCGGCTATGCAAAGCCTTCCTCAGACACTGAAAGATTACAAAAAATGACAATCAAGCCCTATGTAGATACTATATTAGGTTAACAGCATATAGTTCTAGTAAATAATATATAAATAATATAAATAAATAATATACGAAAATAGAATATGAAAATAATATAAATGATAGAAATAATGATATAATACAAGATACAAGATACAGTGGCTGACTGTGCGATCTAGTAAAACAAGCTTGTCCGGATCTCGAGGTCATCTCTGGTCAGAAGTCACTTTTCTATACGAAGTGGACACTGCGTCGGCCTATACCATGTTGCTAGGACGTCATATCAACTTAAAAAATGCATTTAAGGAAGAAATGTCCAGTTTCAAATCCCAAAATCTAGCTCTAATATATATGCTGCTCCCAACGGAATATTGCTGTATTAACTGAGGTTCCGTAACCTCATAGTGACCCCTATAATCTGACTTCATTTCAACACAACATATATACCACATATTTCTCTCTCCTAAGGATCTAAGAGACCTAACTGCATTGTTAAAGAGCATAAAAAACGTCAAAAAACATGAGAAAACATGGAAAAAACATAGAAAACCAGGGCCTTCCATCTGATGTGGATATGATGGTGAAGAGAGGGTAATGGTTGTGCCAATGGAAACGGAGCTATGCTCCAAACACACCAAATTGGGTGTCATAAGTGCTCTCAATCCTGACTTTTTATATTGAGGCACAGAATCACGCCCAGATCAGTGGGCGGAATCTATTTTAACCATGTGGAGTGGCGTGCGTTCCACCCGCCGGAAGTGTATCGGCCGGTGGAACGCATCCGGACCGGAAGTTGCGTTCCAAAGGCCGGAAGTGCCCGGCCATGGAATGCAGTGTAAATAGGCAATACAGGGCTCTACTGAGGACAGAACAAAACAGATATCTATATAGATAATATAGTGTATAGTAACATTTGTTTAGTAACATGCTAAATATGGTTATAATTTGGAGAAAAATAGAGTGGGAAATAGATAAAAAGGGTATGAATGGAAACAGATTGAATAGAAGGAATAAGAAATAAGGATAAGGTGAAAATAAAAGAATATACACCTATGTATACATATATATATACACATACACACACATGTACACACATATACACATACATACACATACTCATAGAGATGGGGATGACGAGACAATAAGAATCCAATTGACACCTTTCAGTTGGATCTGGACTTGCAACGTCTTTTTCGGAACATTCGTCTCAAGGTCCATTTTTCTGAGACGAATACCAGAACTCTGAACAAGGAAGGAGGAGGAACATTGATATCCTCTGTAAACCTGGGACTATGGAATAAAAGTACTTATATGCCACCAAAAAACTGTCCGACAGTCAAAACTTTTGTCCAACTACACTACGTGCAGAATTATTAGGCAAATGAGTATTTTGACCACATCATCCTCTTTATGCATGTTGTCTTACTCCAAGCTGTATAGGCTCGAAAGCCTACTACCAATTAAGCATATAAGGTGATGTGCATCTCTGTAATGAGAAGGGGTGTGGTCTAATGACATCAACACCCTATATCAGGTGTACATAATTATTAGGCAACTTCCTTTCCTTTGGCAAAATGGGTCAAAAGAAGGACTTGACAGGCTCAGAAAAGTCAAAAATAGTGAGATATCTTGCAGAGGGATGCAGCACTCTTAAAATTGCAAAGCTTCTGAAGCGTGATCATCGAACAATCAAGCGTTTCATTCAAAATAGTCAACAGGGTCGCAAGAAGCGTGTGGAAAAACCAAGGTGCAAAATAACTGCCCATGAACTGAGAAAAGTCAAACGTGAAGCTGCCAAGATGCCACTTGCCACCAGTTTGGCCATATTTCAGAGCTGCAACATCACTGGAGTGCCCAAAAGCACAAGGTGTGCAATACTCAGAGACATGGCCAAGGTAAGAAAGGCTGAAAGACGACCACCACTAAACAAGACACACAAGCTGAAACGTCAAGACTGGGCCAAGAAATATCTCAAGACTGATTTTTCTAAGGTTTTATGGACTGATGAAATGAGAGTGAGTCTTGATGGGCCAGATGGCTGGATTGGTAAAGGGCAGAGAGCTCCAGTCCGACTCAGACGCCAGCAAGGTGGAGGTGGAGTACTGGTTTGGGCTGGTATCATCAAAGATGAGCTTGTGGGGCCTTGGGTTGAGGATGGAGTCAAGCTCAACTCCCAGTCCTACTGCCAGTTTCTGGAAGACACCTTCTTCAAGCAGTGGTACAGGAAGAAGTCTGCAAGGTAAGAAAAACATGATTTTCATGCAGGACAATGCTCCATCACACGCGTCCAAGTACTCCACAACGTGGCTGGCAAGAAAGGGTATAAAAGAAGAAAATCTAATGACATGGCCTCCTTGTTCACCTGATCTGAACCCCATTGAGAACCTGTGGTCCATCATCAAATGTGAGATTTACAAGGAGGGAAAACAGTACACCTCTCTGAACAATGTCTGGGAGGCTGTGGTTGCTGCTGCACGCAATGTTGATGGTGAACAGATCAAAACACTGACAGAATCCATGGACGGCAGGCTTTTGAGTGTCCTTGCAAAGAAAGGTGGCTATATTGGTCACTGATTTGTTTTTGTTTTGTTTTTGAATGTCAGAAATGTATATTTGTGAATGTTGAGATGTTATATTGGTTTCACTGGTAAAAATAAATAATTGAAATGGGTATATATTTGTTTTTTGTTAAGTTGCCTAATAATTATGTACAGTAATAGTCACCTGCACACACAGATATCCCCCTAAAATAGCTAAAACTAAAAACAAACTAAAAACTACTTCCAAAAATATTCAGCTTTGATATTAATGAGTTTTTTGGGTTCATTGAGAACATGGTTGTTGTTCAATAATAAAATTAATCCTCAAAAATACAACTTGCCTAATAATTCTGCACTCCCTGTAGTACAAAAAGACGTTGAGAGCTTTAGGAAAAATGTGAAGGCAGGTCACTTTATATACCCTAACAATATGCTAAATACAGAAAGACAGGCATTAAATTCTCTAAAACGTTCAAAAAACCTTGTTTTCAAACCTGCAGACAAAGGTGGAGCCCTGGTAGTAATGGACAAAAACCAATATACCATTGAAGTCAAACGCCAACTTAATGATGAAACAATTTACCAAAAACTAGATCGGAACCCGTCACTAATTATCTCCGCCTCTATCAAAAATACTCTCAATCACCACCTTGACCAGGGAACAATAGATAGTACAACAGTAGATTACCTCACCAAGTTACACCCGATTGTCCCAGTGTTCTACATCTTACCCAAGATACATAAGAATCTACAGAACCCACCTGGCCGACCCATAGTGGCATCAACGGAGTCCATTCTATCACCCCTATCCATTTTCCTAGAAAAAATCTTCACTCCCCTGATCAAAAAAACCAAATCCTTTCTATTAGATACTACATCCTTTCTGACCCTCATCCGAGAACTAGGACCACTACCAGCAGGAAGTATCCTAGTAACCTGGGATGTGTCAAGCCTGTACACATCAATTCAACATGAGAAAGGCATTAAAGCAATAGAACAACTACTAATCAACTCAGACTTACATACGAAAGTAAAATCTCTTTGCATTGACCTTCTCAAGTTAGTTCTTTTCAATAATTTTTTCATGTTTCAGGATGACTTCTACCTAGAGAAACAGGGTACCGCAATGGGGTCAAATGTGGCCCCCCCTTACGCTAACAGTTTCATGGCACATTTTGAGGAAACATACATCTATACCAATCTGTTATACATGACGCATACGCTAACATGGAAAAGATACATCGACGACATTTTTTGTATCTGGACGGGCCCAGAGGAATCTTTACTTTTATTCCATCAATACATGAATTCAATCTGGCCGGAATTACAGTTCACTATTCACCATAGTAATACCTTAATAGACTTCTTAGACACCAGTATTTCTATTAACACAACAGGGACACTTTCTTCAGATCTTTTTCGAAAAACTACTGATAGAAACAACTTACTTCATTTTTCCAGCTTTCATCCGCCAGCAACACTGAAATCACTTCCAATCTCTCAATTCAAAAGAATTGAAACAATTGTCCAGGATCCCAAATTAAAAACGATAAGAGAAAAGGAGATGGAGGAAAGATTTAAAAATAGAGGATACCCACAACATATCTTACATGAAACAAAAAATAGAAAGATCAGGCGCCCAGGTACTGCTAACAACAAAAAAATCCCATTTGTACACACGTATCACCCTGCCACAAAGAAAGCCCTTAATATCATTCGGGGACACTGGCCGCTCTTACGGAAAGCTTTTCCACAGGTGGAAGAATTCCACAACCCTATCCTTCCATGCAACCGTAGACCGAGAAACATACGGGACAATTTGGTGAGGGCAGACATTGGCTCGGATATAAAATTACAAAAACAAATCTTTCTATCCACTCCTAAGAGAGGAACGTTCCCATGCTTACATTGTGCTCAGTGCACGCACATCCAAAAAGGTCCCACCATCTCACATCCACAATCTGGTAAAGCAATTGAAATCAGTTTTTTTTTACATGCGACTCCGATTACGTTATTTACATTATTAAATGCCCATGCGGACTGGCATACGTAGGGGAAACATCGCAAAAAATACGTGACAGAATTTGCCAACACAAATCTACCATACGCCGAGAAAGCCAATTACTACCGGTCCCCGCACATTTTCATAGCCACGGTTACTCAATTTCACAACTCAGATATCAAGTGATTGAACATGTCCCACCACCACGTAGGGGAGGAAATAGAAGCAAAATCCTGAAACTCAGAGAAGCGTACTGGATCCACTTACTACAGACCCTCAGTCCAAAGGGTATGAATAAAGAGTATGAAATTCAAAGTTTTCTATAAGAGATATAATCTGAAGTGGTATCCCATGACTTCTATCACCATATAAGAATCTGTATTTTCATGCAACATTTCCTATATATACTAACATAATTGTCCTTTTCTTCCGTAGGCCATGTAAACCTCCTCCTGAATCCAAGTGCCGCATAGAGTATCCTTTAAAATATTTCCCATAGTTCACTGTTTTCGTCACACCTTGTCTATCCCTATATCTCTCTCTGTGAATATGTATGTATGCATGTATATGTAGGTGTATATATGTATACATATATATTTTTTCCCTTTGTCACTTTACCTTATTCTTATTCTTATTGTCTCGTCATCCCCATCTCTATGAGTATGTGTATGTATGTGTATATGTGTGTACATGTGTGTGTATGTGTATATATATGTATACATAGGTGTATATTCTTTTATTTTCACCTTATCCTTATTTCTTATTCCTTCTATTCAATCTGTTTCCATTCATACCCTTTTTATCTATTTCCCACTCTATTTTTCTCCAAATTATAACCATATTTAGCATGTTACTAAACAAATGTTACTATACACTATATTATCTTTATAGATATCTGTTTTGTTCTGTCCTCAGTAGAGCCCTGTATTGCCTATTTACACTGCATTCCATGGCCGGGCACTTCCGGCCTTTGGAACGCAACTTCCGGTCCGGATGCGTTCCACCGGCCGATACACTTCCGGCGGGTGGAACGCACGCCACTCCACATGGTTAAAATAGATTCCGCCCACTGATCTGGGCGTGATTCTGTGCCTCAATATAAAAAGTCAGGATTGAGAGCACTTATGACACCCAATTTGGTGTGTTTGGAGCATAGCTCCGTTTCCATTGGCACAACCATTACCCTCTCTTCACCATCATATCCACATCACACTGCGGCACAGGTAAGGATGGAAGGCCCTGGTTTTCTATGTTTTTTCCATGTTTTCTCATGTTTTTTGACGTTTTTTATGCTCTTTAACAATGCAGTTAGGTCTCTTAGATCCTTAGGAGAGAGAGATATGTGGTATATATGTTGTGTTGAAATGAAGTCAGATTATAGGGGTCACTATGAGGTTACGGAACCTCAGTTAATACAGCAATATTCCGTTGGGAGCAGAATATATATTAGAGCTAGATTTTGGGATTTGAAACTGGACATTTCTTCCTTAAATGCATTTTTCAAGTTGATATGACGTCCTAGCAACATGGTATAGGCCGACGCAGTGTCCACTTCGTATAGAAAAGTGACTTCTGACCAGAGATGACCTCGAGATCCGGACAAGCTTGTTTTACTAGATCGCACAGTCAGCCACTGTATCTTGTATCTTGTATTATATCATTATTTCTATCATTTATATTATTTTCATATTCTATTTTCGTATATTATTTATTTATATTATTTATATATTATTTACTAGAACTATATGCTGTTAACCTAATATAGTATCTACATAGGGCTTGATTGTCATTTTTTGTAATCTTTCAGTGTCTGAGGAAGGCTTTGCATAGCCGAAAACGTTTACACACGTACTGCCGTATGTTATTATACTTTATTTTTGAAACAAAAAAAATAAAAAGAGAAACAAAAAGAATATCCTACTTATCTGCTGTGATCTTTGTAAATATATTACCCGGGGTGGGAACCCTATACACAGCAGCAACTGACTGTTTGCAAAAACAAATTTTTGTTTAAAATTCTATGTTGGCTGCCATCTGTAGGCCAACATAGGAACTTCATATTTAGTACATTGGGTCTCTCCAGAGAGACTCAGCGTGTTAGAACGAAGGACTGGCTTCCCCGAATGCTGCACAGGGGAGCTGGTCTACACCCAGACCAGACCACCTCTTCATCTCTTCTTAGGGCAGGTCCAAAGCTTACTTGTAAAATACTGCAAATGTTTAACTTTCCAGTAACTGAATATAAGAAGAAATTAAGTCTGGTATACCACCAACTACTGAATTGCATTAATTACAAAACTGATGTGCTACCCGGTAAATCTGCTCACAATACATGTTCTAAAGAATGTATGCCGATTAAATAAATGAAAAAAAGCTGCAAGGAATGGTATAATTTGTCTGCTTAATGCACCTTAAAACAAATCTTAATTTACAAATTAGCTTAACTAAGAAAAGTTGTCATTTGAAAGAACATTTATTGAATATGCATCCTTTTTTTGGACTATCTAAAGTGGTATTGAAGTACATATGAAGATGGAAGGCATCTGTGTACAAGTCATTAGTCTTACAAAATAGATTGAAAATGAATGGATAATGCAATTTCTGTTCAATGATTTAATTGGTATAGCGCTGATGATTTCATTTTAGGGAATAATCGGTCTTGAAGTATCCTTCTATTATGTCCTATGAGTCCATGTTTGTGGTATTCTAACCATGAGAAAAATTGACTTTGCTTTTGACGTACGCAGACCTGTAGCTGATATATGTCTTGTTATTTGGCTGTATTAAGATGAAGTTTAGCAAGTGTCCTCGGGGACTTGTAATGTGAAAATCAGTGGAAATGCAACTAGATAGAATTTTGCCAACAGTTGAATTATCTATTATGTTTTTCTTTCTCTTAGGTCTTTCCACATGCAACATCTCTCAAGTGCAACTCCTTAAGTGCACAGACTGAATTATACCAGAATTGGACCAGAAGGGGACCACAGGTAATTAGACATAGTAAATGCAAACAATGTTTACATTTTTCCTCTTACTCCTCCTACTTTTCCACAACCTCCTGAAATACCCCCACATCCATTCACCCAGCAAGGAACTATTCATCTCTTCTTCCATCTTACCTTCTCATCTGATAGCTTGCACAAACCTGTTTGCAAACATAAAACAGTTCCTTCTAAAACACACACAGACACCTCATGCCCTCTCTTATTCTCACCTATTAACACTTTCTCTGCTTCTCCTTACTGCTGGTGATATCTCTCCAAATCCAGGACCCCCTCAGCAAATCCCCACCATCACCTCCATGTCCCACTACAAATCTCTTTCTACAAATTCCTGCAACCCCTCAAACCTAATTACCATTCCTCTGACCCCTGCCCCTTTGGCTCCTCTTGCAGGAGCATTATGGAACGCGCGCTCTGTCCGTAACAAACTGTCGTACATTCACAAACTGTTTATCTCTCAAAACCTTTCCTTTCTGGGTCTCACAGAAACATGGCTGACACCCTCAGACACCTCCTCCCCTGCTGCACTCTCTTATAGTGGATTTCAATTCACTCACACCCCCCGCCCCGGCTGCAAACATGGTGGAGGAGTTGGTATTCTCCTATCAGACACCTGCTCCTACAGCCCAACTCTACTGCCACCCTCCATTACGCTCACCTCATTTGAACTACACTCTGTTCGCATCTACTCTCCCTCCAACCTTCAAGTAGCTGTCATTTACCGCCCTCCAGGCCCAGCCACCATCTTTCTTGACCACTTCAACACCTGGCTACTACACTTACTTTCTGCCGACATCCCCACTATCATCATGGGTGACTTCAACATCTCTATTGACACCTGCCACTCGGCCGCCTCTAAACTCCTGTCGCTCTCTTCCTCCTTCAGCCTATCACAGTAGTCTTCAGCTCCCACCCACAGAGATGGTCACACTCTGGATCTGATCTTTACCCGCTTTTGCTCCCTATCTAACTTTTCTAACTCGCCTCTCCCCCTATCCGACCACAACCTACTCACCTTCTCTTCACTGGTCTCTTCTGTAGCCCCCCCGGTCCACACACCAGCACACCCCCGCAGGAACCTTAAACATCTCAACTTTCGCTTGCTTTCTGACTCTCTTCTCCCACTCTCTACCATCTGTTGCCTCCAAGACCCAGAAGCTGCTACCACCCTATACAACACCACAATAAGTACAGCTCTAGACACTGTTGCCCCCCTCACACATAACAAAATCTGGAAAATCAACAGACAACCCTGGCACACCAACCTTACCAAGAAACTCAGACAAGCTTCCAGGGCTGCTGAGCGACGATGGAAAAAATCCCCTTCTATAGATCATCTCACTGCATACAAGCAATCCCTTCTCATATTCAAATCCTCACTCGCTGATGCAAAACAGGCCTACTTCTCATCTCTCATATCTTCCCTGTCACACAGCCCTAAACAACTTTTTAGCACTTTTAACTCCCTTCTCCGCCCCCCAGCGCCCCCACCCTCTCCTCTCTTCTCAGCTGAGGACTTTGCCAAATATTTCAAACAAAAGATAGTCCACATCAGAGAAAGCTTTACTACACAGTCCCCACAGACCCTCTACACAACTGCTCGGTCCTCTCCCCCTAAAACCCGCTTCTCCACCATTACAGAAGAAAAACTCTCCACTCTACTCTCCAGATCACATCTCACCACCTGTGCACTTGACCCGATCCCATCCCACCTCATCCCTAACCTCACCCCAGTGTTTATCCCAGCCCTAACTCATCTCTTCAATCTATCACTAAACTCTGGTGTCTTCCCCTCTGCTTTTAAACATGCTACCATTACACCCATCCTCAAAAAGCCTTCACTTGACCCATCTTCCTTGTCCAGTTATCGCCCCATATCACTTCTTCCGTATGCCTCAAAGCTACTTGAACAACATGTCCATTCTGAACTGTCCTCCCACCTCTCCGCCTGCTCCCTCTTTGACCGCCTACAATCCGGCTTCCGAACCCACCACTCGACCGAGACTGCCCTTACCAAAGTCACCAATGACCTACTGACAGCCAAAACCAAGAAACAATACTCTGTCCTCCTTCTCGTTGACCTGTCCTCTGCCTTCGACACTGTTGACCACACCCTTCTGTTGCAAACTCTCTCATCTCTTGGCATCACTGACCTGGCTCTCTCCTGGATCACATCATACCTCACAGACCGGACGTTTAGCGTCTCCCACCCCCGCACCACCTCCTCGTCTCATGCCCTCTCTGTTGGTGTCCTGCAAGGCTCTGTCCTAGGACCCCTGCTCTTCTCAATCTACACTTTTGGCCTGGGACAGCTCATAGAGTCCCATGGCTTTCAGTATCACTCCTACGCTGATGACACACAAATCTACCTCTCTGGTCCAGACATCACCACCTTACTATCAAGAATCCCACAATGTCTATCTTCTATATCATCCTTCTCCTCTCGCTTTCTTAAACTTAACATGGATAAGACAGAATTCATAATCTTTCCCCCATCTTGTTCAACCCCCCCCAACAGACCTATCTATGATGATCAATGGCTGCACATTATCCCCAGTCAAAAAAGCCCGCTGCCTTGGAGTGACCTTAGATTCTGCCCTTTCCTTCCGACCGCACATCCAAGCCCTTTTCACCACCTGCCGCCTCCAACTCAAAAACCTCTCCCGCATCCGTGCTTTCCTTAACTTCGAATCTGCGAAAATGCTCGTACATGCCCTCATTATCTCCTGCCTAGACTACTGCAACATTCTCCTCTGTGGCCTTCCATCTAGCACCCTCGCACCCCTCCAATCTATCCTCAACTCCGCTGCCCAACTAATCCACCTCTCACCTTATTACTCCTCTGCCTCTCCCCTCTGCCAATCCCTTCACTGGCTCCCCATTGCCCAACAAATCCGATTCAAAGCACTGACAAACACATACAAGGCCGTCCATAACCTGTCCCCTCCCTACATCTCTGAGCTACTTTCCCGATACATCCCCACACGCACTCTCCGATCCTCACAAGACCTCCTTCTCTCCTCTCCTCTTATCGCCTCTTCCCACAATCGACTCCAAGATTTCTCCCGTGCATCCCCCATACTCTGGAACTCGCTACCCCAACATATCAGACTCTCACCTACAGTGGAATCCTTCAAAAGAAACCTGAAAACCCACCTCTTCAGACAAGCCTACAACCAATGACCCTGCTGCCTCTATACCGCCATAACCAACTTAACCTGCACCTACTGTGTCCTTCTCCCATACCATGTAGATTGCAAGCCCTCACGGGCAGGGCTCTCTCTCCTTCTATACCAGTTTGTAACTCATCTTGTTTATGATTAGTACAATTGTCTGTGTTATGTATGTGCACCGATTATCATATGTACAGCGCTATGGAATGAATGGCGCTTAAATAATAAGTAATAATAATAATAATGTTTCATATGTGGCATGTAAGACAGTGAAATACTGACATACAGGTCAAATTTCTGGATGTTCTGCATGGTGGTCCATAAATATGGTAATCTATAGCACATATTTAGGACAGGTGACTGTCATGGTCTTACCCTCTTGCTGTTCTCCTTCGTTTGACATGTGCCGGCGGCCATCTTGGTTTCTGGGTTTCTTGTAGCCTCCCACCCTGCGGCTTCTCCTTCCCACTGGGAGGAGCTGGATGCCTAGCTCATATATATAGGAGGTCTGTGGCTTCAGTTCCTTGCTTGGTCCTCCTGTGTTCACATGCTTCTAAGACTGCTGCTGCTTCTGGTTCCTGATCCTGGCTTCGTCTGACTACCCTGCTGGTTCCTGATCCAGGCTTAGTCTGACTACCCTTCTGGTTCCTGACCTCTGGCTTCGCAAGACCCTGCTTCGGTTTAGCCATCCGTTTGGACTTTTGCCTGACAGCTTGATTTTCAATAAAGCCTTCTTATTTCCACTCATCTCTGTTGTACGTCTGGTTCATGGTTCCATGACATTAGGACCAAGCCATGAATTCTGACGGTACAGGGCCATCCTCGCTACCTACGCTGGTTGCCAGACTTGATCAGCAGGATCACCTGTTGGGTCGGTTCGCTGTGGCGTTGCAAACCCTGCTTGAACGCACGGCTCATTTAGCTTCCGTTGCCGATGGGTCGGTCGTCGCTCCTGGGCCCGCTCCTACTGCCGCTCCGGTTGTTGCGCCAGAGTCTACCCCGACACCTGTTGCTGCGCCTGCGGTGTTTCGGGGTATGACCGGTTCTGCCCCCCTTCCACAGCGCTTTGGGGGAGAGCCAACTCAGTGCCGAGGTTTCCTTAACAAGGTGGGCATTTATTTCGAGTTGCTGCCACATGCCTTTCCTACTGAGAGATCAAAGGTGGGCTTCTTGATCTCGCTGCTCTCGGACAAGGCCTTGGCCTGGGCCAGCCCTTTATGGGAGAACAACAATCCGGTGGTTGCCGAGTTTTCCGGTTTTGTTGCTTCTCTTCGGAAGGTATTCGATGTGCCGGCTCGTGCTGCCTCTGCTGCGAAGCTCCTTATGTCCATCAGACAGGGTTCACGATCCGTAGCTGAATACGCCATTGAGTTTCGTACCCTGGCAGCAGAGGTGGGCTGGAATAATGAGGCTCTGGTCGCTGCTTTCTCTCATGGTCTCTCGGATGTCTTGAAGGATGAGGTTGCAGCTAAGGACCTACCAGTGGAGCTCGAGTCTCTTATTTCTTTCCTGATTTTGATTGACACCAGACTCAGGGAGAGACCTTCCTTTAAGGAGAGCCTGCGGAGGTCTTCTAACAGATTGGCGCCTACGTTTGCTGTCCCACCCGTGCCTCCCTCTCCTCCCACGCCTCCTGGGGATGACTTGTCTGGGGGTGAACCCATGCAGCTGGGGTTTGCTCGCCTGTCCGAGGGGGAGAGGGTACTCCGGAGACGCGAGGGCCGATGCATGTACTGTGGTTTCGGTGGGCATTTTCGGTTGGCATGCCCGAACCGTCCGGGAAACGCTCGCACCTGAGATCCTGTCGGGGGCAGATCTTGGGTGGAGTCTTCTCGTCCCCGGTTTCCCGTGTTGACAAACCACTGATTACTGTTGTCCTCTCCTGGGTCGGGGGCTCGGTGACGACCCAGGCGTTGGTGGACTCTGGTGCTGGTGGTTTGTTCATTGATAGTGTGTTCGCTGCCGCCAATTCCATTCCTCTGCAGCCTCGAGGTTCCCCACTGGCTCTTGAGGCGATAGACGGCAGACCCCTTCTGCCGCCACACGTGACTCATGAGACCCTTCCAGTGGGGATGGCCATTGGTGCCGTTCACAGAGAGTCGGTCTGTCTCCAGGTTATTTCGTCTCCACACTACTCGGTGGTCTTGGGGTACCCCTGGCTCCAGAAGCATAATCCGACTTTCGATTGGAGATCGGCCGAGATCCTCTCGTGGTCACCGCAGTGTGGGGCTAGTTGCATCCATGGGTCTGTCAAGTTGCTGTGTACTTCCTCGGACTCTCTGTTGCCTCCTGAATACGAGGAGTACCGGGATGTATTCGATAAGGTGCGTGCGGTTGCCCTACCTCCGCACCGCCCATACGATTGTGCCATAGAGTTACAATCTGGTGCCGTTCCTCCTCGTGGCAAGGTCTATCCACTGTCGGTAGCGGAGAATGAGGCCATGGAGGAGTACGTGAGGGAGGCACTTTCACGCGGACACATTCGCAAATCCTCGTCCCCGGCAGGGGCTGGATTTTTCTTTGTGAAAAAGAAGGGCGGTGAGTTGAGGCCTTGCATCGATTACAGGGGTCTCAATCGCATCACGATCAAGAACGCTTACCCGATACCCTTGATTTCCGAGCTGTTCGATCGCCTCAAAGGGGCCACAGGTCTTTACCAAACTCGACCTGAGGGCGGCATATAACCTGGTAAGGATCAAGGCGGGCGATGAGTGGAAGACCGCGTTTAACACCAGGACCGGTCATTATGAATCCTTGGTTATGCCCTTTGGGTTGTGCAATGCGCCCGCAGTCTTCCAGGAATTCATCAACGATGTTTTCCGTGACCTGTTGCAGCAGTGTGTGGTGGTCTATTTGGATGACATCTTGGTATATTCTGAATCCATGGAGGCCCACATTCTGGATGTCAGACGAGTGTTGCAACGGTTACGAGAGAACAAGCTGTTCGGTAAGCTTGAGAAATGCGAATTTCACCGATCCCAGGTAACCTTCTTAGGTTACATCATTTCCGCTGAGGGGTTCTCCATGGATCCTGAGAAGGTTTCGGCTGTCTTACAGTGGCCCCAGCCCAGTGGCCTTCGTGCCCTGCAGCGCTTTTTGGGCTTCGCCAATTATTATCGGAAGTTCATCAGGGACTTTTCCATGCTAGCCAAGCCTCTCACGGATCTGACCAGGAAGGGCAGTAATCCCCAGGTCTGGCCGCTCGAGGCCATCCGAGCTTTTGAGGCTCTAAAGTCCGCCTTTGTGTCGGCTCCGATTCTGTCGCATCCCAACCCTGGGTTGCCTTTTGTCCTCGAGGTGGACGCGTCTGAGACGGGAGTAGGCGCCCTTCTGTCTCAGCGTAGAACACCAGAGGGTCCTCTGCTTCCTTGTGGGTTTTACTCCCGGAAACTGTCTTCCGCGGAGTGCAACTATCAGATTGGTGACAGGGAGTTATTGGCCATCGTGCAGGCCCTTAAAGAATGGAGGCACTTGCTCGAGGGCTCGGTGGTTCCGGTTCTCATCTTGACGGACCACAAGAATCTGACCTACCTCTCTGAGGCCAAGAGATTGACACCACGTCAGGCCAGATGGGCTCTGTTCTTGTCACGTTTTAATTACGTGGTCTCCTACCTACCCGGTTCCAAGAACATCAGAGCAGATGCCTTATCACGGCAGTACTCCGAGCTGTCCGGGGAGGAGTCGATTCCGACTTCGGTCATACCTCCGAATCAGATCCTGGCCGCCATTCGCACCAGCCTGACCTCTCCCCTGGGTGAGCAGATTTTGGCGGCTCAATCTGGTGCTCCCTCTGGGAGACCCAACGGCAGATGTTTTGTGCCTGAGGAGTTGCGCACTCGGTTGTTGCGAACCTACCATAACTCCAAGACCGCGGGGCATCCTCGAAAGAATCAGCTGTCCTGGGCTGTTTCACGTCTGTTCTGGTGGCCTTCTCTACGTTCCGACATCGCCGCATATGTAGCGGCATGCTCCGTTTGTGCCCAGAGTAAGTCCCCTCGGCACCTTCCGTTGGGTCTTTTGCAACCCATAGCCACCGGGGAGCGCCCATGGTCACACCTGGGGATGGATTTCATTGTGGACCTCCCTGCATCCCGAGGCCATACGGTCATTCTCATGATTGTGGATCGGTTTTCCAAAATGTGCCACTGTGTTCCTCTCAAGAAGTTACCCTCTGCACAAGAGTTGGCCACGATTTTTGCCAGGGAGGTCTTCCGGTTGCACGGTTTGCCCAAGGAGATTGTGTCGGATCGGGGGAGTCAGTTTGTGTCCAGGTTCTGGCACGCCTTTTGCTCCCAGTTGGGGATTAATCTCTCTTTCTCCTCGGCCTACCACCCTCAGTCCAATGGGGCTGCAGAACGATCCAATCAGGCCTTGGAGCAATTCCTTCGTTGCTATGTCTCCGATCACCAAGACAATTGGGTTGACCTCCTGCCTTGGGCTGAGTTTGCCAGGAACACGGCGGTGAACTCTTCCTCTGGGACGTCTCCCTTCATGGCCAATTATGGGTTCCAACCTGCCGTGTTACCGGAGGTATTCTCTCCCCAGGATATTCCGGCTGTGGAGGATCACCTTTCCGTCCTACGTGCTTCTTGGGTACAGATCCAGAGGTCCCTTGAGGTCTCTGCGCGGCGCCAGAGACTCCAGGCTGATCGCAGACGAGCGCCCGCTCCTTCCTACCAGGTCGGAGACCGCGTATGGTTGTCCACCCGCAACCTCAACCTTCGAGTGCCCACTCCCAAGCTGCCGCCTCGCTTTGTTGGTCCCTTCCGAGTGCTTTGCAGGGTAAACCCGGTAGCCTATGCCCTTGCGCTTCCTCCTGGCATGCGGATCTCCAACGTGTTTCATGTCTCCCTGTTGAAGCCACTGGTGTGTAATCGTTTCACTTCCTCGGTTCCTTGGCCTCGTCCGGTCCAAGTGGGCAATCGTGAGGAGTATGAGGTGAGCAATATCCTGGACTCACGCCTGGTCCGCGGTCGGGTGCAGTTTTTGGTCCATTGGCGTGGTTATGGTCCAGAGGAGCGTTTCTGGGTTCCCTCCGCAGATGTCCATGCTCCTGCCTTGCTCCGAGCCTTCCACGCACGCTTCCCTCAGAAACCGTTCTTTACTCCTCGGAGGAGGGGCCCTTGAGGGGGAGGTACTGTCATGGTCTTACCCTCTTGCTGTTCTCCTTCGTTTGACATGTGCCGGCGGCCATCTTGGTTTCTGGGTTTCTTGTAGCCTCCCACCCTGCGGCTTCTCCTTCCCACTGGGAGGAGCTGGATGCCTAGCTCATATATATAGGAGGTCTGTGGCTTCAGTTCCTTGCTTGGTCCTCCTGTGTTCACATGCTTCTAAGACTGCTACATATGTAAAAATGTATTAAGTAAGGCATGCATTTGTATTCAGCCCCTTGTAATCTTAAACCTCTAAATAAAATTCAGTGTGACCAATTGCCTTCAGAAGTCACCTAATTAGTAAATAGAGTCCACCTGCATGTAATTCATTCTCTGTATAATTACAGCTGTCTGTGAAGACCTCACAGGTTTGTTAGAGAATATTAGTCATCAAACAGAATCATGAAAACCAAGGAACACACCACACAGGTCAGAGATAAAGTTGTGGAGATATGTAAAGCAGGGTTAAATTATTAAAAATAAATCCTAAGCTCTTAACTTCTCACTGTGCACTGTTCAATCCATCACCTGAAAGTGGATGGAGTATGTCACACCTGTACACCTATCAAGGCATGTCTGTCTACCTAAACAGACAGCCCAGGCAAAGAGAGCACTAATTTGAGAATCAACCAAGAGACCAATGGAGCTGTAAAGATCCACAGCTCAGGTAGGAGAATCTGTCCCCAGGACAACTATTAGTCATTTGTTCCACAAAGCTGGCCTTTATGGAAGAGTGGCAAAAAGAAAGCTATTTTTAAACAAGCAATAAGAACCCCTGTTTGTAGTTTTCCACAAGCCATGTAGGGGACCCAGCAAACATATGTAAGAAGGTGCATTGGTCAGATAAGACCAAAGTTGAACTTTTTGTCCTAAATGCGTTTTGCATTTAGGACAAAAAGTTCAACTTTGGTCTTATCTGACCAGTGCACCTTCTTACATATGTTTGCTGGGTCCCCTACATGGCTTGTGGAAAACTACAAACAGGGGTTCTTATTGCTTGGAAAACTAACTAATATGTGGTGGAAAACTAACACTGCACATCACCCTGAACACATCATCCCCACCATGAAACATGGCAGTATCATGCGGTAAGGATGCAGAGGAGAGAGGTCCCGTAACAGAGGATCTGGCTTCATGTCAGCAGAGAATCAGTCTTCATATCATAGCAGAGAATCAGGCTTCACGTCACCCACCACTGCAACAGTCCATTTTCATAAATTTAGACCCAGCACCCAGGCAGAGGAGAGAGGTCCCGTAACAGAGGATCTGGCTTCATGTCAGCAGAGAATCAGTCTGCATGTCATAGCAGAGAATCAGGCTTCACGTCACCCACCACTGCAACAGTCCATTGTCATAAATTTAGGCCCAGCACCCAGGCAGAGGAGAGAGGTCCCGTAACAGACAATCTGGCTTCATGTCAGCAGAGAATCAGTCTTCATGTCATAGCAGAGAATCAGGCTTCATGTCATAGCAGAGAATCAGGCTTCACGTCACCCACCACTGTAAGAGTCCATTTTCATAAATTTAGGCCCAGCACCCAGGCAGAGGAGAGAGGTCCCGTAACAGACAATCTGGCTTCATGTCAGCAGAGAATCAGTCTTCATGTCATAGCAGAGAATCAGGCTTCACGTCACTTACCACTGCAACAGTCCATTTTCATAAATTTAGGCCCAGCACCCAGGCAGAGGAGAGAGGTCCTGTAACAGACAATCTGGCTTCATGTCAGCAGAGAATCAGTCTTCATGTCATAGCAGAGAATTGCATGATTTTCCTATTCTATGACGTAAAGTCATGATTTTATTAAACACACGGAGGCGAGTATTGCATTAACTCTCTTTACTGTCCACCATAGCAGCAAAGAATGAACAGTACAATCATGAAGAAAAAACCATAGCAACCGGCTCCACCCCCACATTCCAGTATATAAGGGCACAACCCTCTGGAATCCTCCTCTTTCTTTACGCGACTGCAACACCACGAAGCTCACTGAAACTGGAACTCCGACCTGGATCCGGACCGAAGACACGACTCTTGAAAAACCTCCTCAACGGGAAAAACGGCCACGAACTAGTGACGACAACCACCTTGAACAGGAACAAGGATGAACACCTCCCAGCGTACGCTCGTCTCAACCTGAGAACAGAAACAAATGGAATAAAAAGCAACTAGATGCTAGAAAAAATGTAGTCAAGAGACATAGTCACCAAACACATTACACGTGCAATACACAATACTATGCAATACAATAGTAATCCAGACATCCCAAAACCCAGGGTGGGAAAAGGGAGGGCAATACTCGCCTCTGTGTCTTTAATAAAATCATGACTTTACGTCATAGAATAGGAAAATCATGCAATTTTATAACAAGACACGGAGGCTCATATTGCAAGTTTAAAGTTGAGAAATTACAGTCTCAAAAACGTGTGCCTGAGGGCGGAAATAAAACTCCCGAAACGTGGAGACTCTAGACCAGTCTGCCAGTCTCATGACATCCTCAAGGCGGGCGCCTGCCACCGTCATAGATGTAGCCGACGCACCGCGAACCGAATGAGCCATAAAAATACTCGTGTCAATCCCAGCCAGGCCGAGAATCCACTTCACCCAGCGCGAGAGCGTAACACTGGTGACCGGGGAATGAGGCCTGCGAAACGACACAAACAAATGGGGGAACTCAGGAGAACGTAACGCAGAAGTGCGAGACTCATATTCCCGCAAGCAGGCCACAGGACAAAGCTGAGGCGAGTGCGGAAAATAAGGATATCTCACCGAGCGGATATTAGTTTTCGTCCGTCTAGAAATATTAAAGTGTACGCCCTCTGGAGTAAACGAACGAGCGTCCACATCTAAAGCTCGCACGTCCGAAACTCTCTTACAAGAGATCAAACAAAACAATGTGGCCAGTTTAGCGGATAGCTGGTGGAGGGACAACTGGGAATTAGACGACCACCCGGAAAGAAAATTTAAAACCACACACACATCCCAGGTGGCCGAGAATCTAGGCCTGGGGGGACGGGAAAGGCGAGACCCCCGTAACAACCGACACACGAGGGGGTGTTGACCCACAGGACAACCCTCAAAACCCTCGTGTTGAGAAGAGATAGCCGACCTGTACAGGTTGATAGTACGATAGGCCTTACCGGCATCATAGAGCAAAGATAAAAAGGATAGAATCGAGCTCACAGGCGCTCGAACGGGATCCACATTGCGTGCTCCGCTCCAACGCGCCCAAGAGTCCCAAGCGGCTCTATAAGCACGTTGGGTTCCCGGGGCCCACGCGCTCTCCAGTAGCAAAGCAGTTGTCCCTGAAACCTCTGACATTTCACCGGAGATCCCGAGACCCTGCATGCGAGAAGCCGAAGGGTACCCAACTGCAAGAGAGGATGAGGGTCCCCCGCCGGGTCCAGAAGGAGAGACGGAACATCTGGAAGGAGAAGAGGAAAATCGATCAACAGGTCCAACAGTAGAGGGAACCAAGACTGAGACCTCCACAGGGGAAGTACCAGGATCACCTCCGCAGACTGACGCCGTATTTGAAGCAGCACCCGTGGAATGAGGGCAAATGGAGGGAAAGCATACATTAGAGCCCCCTCCCAAGACTGCAGGAACGCGTCCACTGCCTCTGCGAGAGGGTCCGGCCGCCAACTAAAGAATTTGGGAACCTGAGCGTTCAACCTGGAGGCAAACAGATCTACATATGGAAGACCCCAACGAGATGACAAAGCCTGGAACACCGTTCCATCCAACTTCCAATCGCTGGAATCCCGAATGTAACGCGAACTCCAGTCCGCCAACACGTTGTGGAGACCTGGAAGATGCTCCGCCACCACCATAATGCCCCTGGAGAGGCAGAACTCCCAGAAATCCTTCGCCAGGTAGGTTAATACTGAGGAGCGTGTCCCGCCCATACCGTTGACATATCGAACCGCGGAGACGTTGTCCATCCGCAGTCTGATACAAGTGGTGACAACGCCGTTGGCGAAACTGCGAATCGCTAGCGAACCCGCTAACAATTCCAGGCCATTGATATGGAGGCAGGACTCCTCTGGAGACCAAGGACCCCCTGTGGACACCCCATTGCAGTGTGCCCCCCATCCGTGTAGGCTGGCGTCTGATTCTATGATCAGGTCGGGCTGAGGCCCAAAGATCGCCTTGCCGTTCCAGATTGAGAGATTCTGGATCCACCACCGCAATTCGTCCTTCGTTTCCCTGTCTAAGGAAATGGTGTCGGCATAGGAGGCACCCGCATGAAGGTGGGCGATCTTGAGCCGTTGAAGGGCCCGATAATGCAAGGGGGCAGAGAACACCGCTTGAATGGAGGAGGCCAGAAGGCCAATCAACCGAGCCAGATGGCGAAGGGACAAAAATGGACGAAGCAAGGCATGGCGAAGCTCCTTGCGGATGCTGCGCACTTTGGTGAGGGGCAAGCTGAGCGTAAGGGCAACCGAATCTACTCTGAACCCCAGGAACTCCATTGAAGTGGAGGGAATCAGGCAGGACTTCTCCTGATTGACGATGAATCCCAGATCTGACAGAAGGGTGACAGCCATGGAGAGGTGTCTGCGAAGCATAGAGCGACATTGGGCCATGATGAGAATGTCGTCTAAATAGACTATCATGCGGACTCCTCTGCTGCGGAGCCAGGCCACCACCGGTTTCATCACCTTGGTGAAACACCACGGGGCGGAGGATAGGCCGAAAGGTAGGCAAGTAAACCGCCACATCTCCTCTCCCCACTTGAAGCGGAGCAGATCCCTGGAAACCGGAGATATCGGGACAGTCAGGTACGCGTCTTTGAGGTCTAATTTGATCATCAAGTCGCCGGGCAACAGCATGTCTCGTAGCAGATGGATGCCCTCCATCTTGAAGTGATGATACCTTACGATAGAGTTTAGTGGTCTCAAATTGATGACGGGGCGCATCTGACCCCCTTTCTTTTGCACCAGGAAGACGTTGCTGACAATCCCTCCGGAGAGTGTAGTAGTGCGCTCTATCGCCCCCTTGTGGGACAATACCGTCAGCTCTGTATGGAGCTGATGAAAGGCCGGCCTGGACAAACGAACTGGGGGGGGAGGAGGCAAGCGCGACGGAACATCTGTTAGTTCTATCACAAAGCCCCTGACGGTATCCAGGACCCAGGGGTCTGAGGTAATCTTTAACCAAGCTTGGAAAAAGAAACGGAGTCTGCCCCCAACAACATTTGTCAAAGAAGGCAACAGAGGTAGAAGATCGGGACTTACCCACTGGTCGTCTGGAGTTGGGAGCTCCACGGAATCCTCTAGATCGTCCCGGGAAGCCTCTGGACGGGAAAAACGACGGCTGGTACCGCTGATCCTGAATGGAGGACCGGTTATTATAGGAGCCTCTTCCCGCGCCGCGGGAGGGGAAGTTGGATCGGCCGGCCAGACGGCCCCTGGAGCTGCCGGCCCGTCCAGAAAAACGATGGGTAAAGACTTTCCGCATGGAAGTTTGGGCTTTGTCTAACGCCGTAAACGCGCCGACATACTTCCCTAATTCCTTAATAAAGGATTCTCCGAATAATAAGCCCTGGGCCTCTTTGCCCGCTTCAGAGAGGGCCAGATTGGAAAGCTTAGGCTCTATTTTCATCAATATGGCCTTGCGTCTCTCTATGGCCAGGGAAGTGTTGACATTTCCCGTCAAACAAATTGCCCTCTGGATCCAGCCTCCTAACTCCACTGGATCTACCTGCCTGCCTTCGGCTTTGGCGGATTCCGCCATATCAAAGATCCTTGTAAGTGGGCCAGTAAGGTCCAGGAGTTTATCTTGGACGGCCCTAAGTGCAGAATCCAATTCCTTTTTTGGGTTAAACCCTGTCTTGGCGAGAAACTGGACCATTTTGGGATCCACTGTGGGCGTCTCGCACACCTTATGTGGGATTAAAGGTCGCGGGCATTCCGCACGTAATTTATTACGAGACTCCTTTGTTAAAGGAGCACGTATCTTGGACTCCAAATACTGTGCCATGTGAGTAGCAGGGAGCCACTCAGCGGAACGGGGATGATGGAGCTCCTCGGGGTTAAAGAGAGGTTCTACTAAAGTATCCATCAGTAAGTCCCCCTGAACAGTCTGCTCCTCTAATGGAGTAGCTGAAGCTGATAAAGCCCCTAAAGGCGACTGGACTACCCTGACATCGACCAATTCTCCGTGTGAGTCATATGCCGACTCGTCAAATGCCTCCTCAAGGGATTCCCTTTCGGAATCAGACTCTGGCTCAGGCAGGGTCCTGGCCCACCTCCACGCACGAGAACGTTCTGCCTGGCGTGGACAGGCTCTTTTCCGCGGGACAACCGCGTTACCTTGGGATGGAGTTAAACCATCATTCTGAGGTGTTCTGGAGGCTGAGGAGGTCCCCACATTTGGTGCTGACATGCTAGCCTGCGCACAGATGGCCTGAGATATGGACTGTGTTAAGGCAGAGGACATGGATCCCATGGCTGCGAGAATCGCATCAGAAATAGATTGATGCAGGGCAGTATTCTGCATAGCAGGATGGGCAGCATCCGTTGCACTATCAATATTTGGGGGCACCTGGGAGGCTGGAAGGCTAATCTGGGCTGGAGAAGACATGATAGGGCTAGAACTGTGGCAGGAGTAAGTCACCCCAGACCTCAGTAAGTGGCAAGAGGGAAAACCTGTGAAGAAAAAGAGAAAAACGAACTAGATACAGGCGATGGAGAAGGATAAGATGCAGGCAAAAAAGGGGGAGAAATAACTCACCGGAGCAAAAACAGGCGAGTGGTGAGGAGAAACGTGCGGCAGAGAAGATGGCGACGGTACCGACAAGAGCAGCGTGAGGGGAACTGAGAATGCGCCGCAACTCCCGCGAGATAGCCAATCAGGGGAGAGGACACTGCCGCAAGATCGCGGCTAAACGAGGGAAACCAAGATGGCGCCTGAAATCTCGCTCTCGCGAGACTACGGGCGCAACAAGACGGGACAAGAATATGGCCGAGAGGAGGAGCGCAATGCCACGGAGCTAGAAGAGGTGAGAGAAGGGAAGGGTGAGTGTAAAGGAGACACACAGAGGAGGCGCGCGAACGAAGCGCCGGGGGAAAAAACGCCGACGAGCGGCAAGAGGGGAACAAAAGGGTCTAAAGGGGGAAAGGATAACCCCAGAAGGGGAAAAACCCTCAAAAGCTCACCAAACTCAAATAAGGGCTAAGAGACCAAACCGTACACAAAAACGGAATACATTAAGGAGAAAAAAACATAACACAGAAGTGAAAATAAGAAACCCCAACTGTACATATATATCACAATTAACAGCTGAGGAACCTATGTACTTATCTGCTATGGTAGCAGCAAAGAAAGAGGAGGATTCCAGAGGGTTGTGCCCTTATATACTGGAGTGTGGGGGTGGAGCCGGTTGCTATGGTTTTTTCTTCATGATTGTACTGTTCATTCTTTGCTGCTATGGTGGACAGTAAAGAGAGTTAATGCAATATGAGCCTCCGTGTCTTGTTATAAAATCAGGCTTCACGTCACCCACCACTGTAAGAGTCCATTTTCATAAATTTAGGCCCAGCACCCAGGCAGAGGAGAGAGGTCCCATAACAGACAATCTGGCTTCATGTCAGCAGAGAATCAGTCTTCATGTCATAGCAGAGAATCAGTCTTCATGTCATAGCAGAGAATCAGGCTTCACATCACCCACCACTGTAAGAGTCCATTTTCATAAATTTAGGCCCAGCACCCAGGCAGAGGAGAGAGGTCCCGTAACAGACAATCTGGCTTCATGTCAGCAGAGAATCAGTCTTCATGTCATAGCAGAGAATCAGGCTTCACGTCAGCCACCACTGCAACAGTCCATTTTCATAAATTTAGGCCCAGCACCCAGGCAGAGGAGAGAGGTCCCGTAACAGACAATCTGGCTTCATGTCAGCAGAGAATCAGTCTTCATGTCATAGCAGAGAATCAGGCTTCACGTCACCCACCACTGTAAGAGTCCATTTTCATAAATTTAGGCCCAGCACCCAGGCAGAGGAGAGAGGTCCCGTAACAGACAATCTGGCTTCATGTCAGCAGAGAATTAGTCTGCATGTCATAGCAGAGAATCAGGCTTCACGTCAGCCACCAATGCAACAGTCCATTATCAGATATTTAGGCCCAGCACCCAGGCAGAGGAGAGAGGTCCCGTAACAGAGGATCTGGCTTCATGTCAGCAGAGAATTAGTCTGCATGTCATAGCAGAGAATCAGGCTTCACGTCACCCAACATTGGAACAGTCCATTGGCATATATTTAGGCCCTGGCACCCAGACAGAGGAGAGGTTCATTCAACTTTGGGTAGCCTCGCAATATAATGGTAAAATGAAAATAAAAATAGGATTGAATGAGGAAGTGCCCTGGAGTCCAATAATATATGGTTAAGGGGAGGTAGTTAATGTCTAATCTGGACAAGGGACGGACAGGTCCTGTGGGATCCATGCCTGGTTCATTTTTATGAACGTCAGCTTGTCCACATTGGCTGTAGACAGACGGCTGCGTTTGTCTGTAATGACGCCCCCTGCCGTGCTGAATACACGTTCAGACAAAACGCTGGCCGCCGGGCAGGCCAGCACCTCCAAGGCATAAAAGGCTAGCTCTGGCCACGTGGACAATTTAGAGACCCAGAAGTTGAGTGGGGCCGAACCATCAGTCAGTATGTGGAGGGGTGTGCACATGTACTGTTCCACCATTTTAGTGAAATGTTGCCTCCTGCTAACACGTTGCGTATCAGGTGGTGGTGCAGTTAGCTGTGGCGTGTTGACAAAAGTTTTCCACATCTCTGCCATGCTAACCCTGCCCTCAGAGGAGCTGGCCGTGACACAGCTGCCTTGGCGACCTCTTGCTCCTCCTCTGCCTTGGCCTTGGGCTTCCACTTGTTCCCCTGTGACATTTGGGAATGCTCTCAGTAGCGCGTCTACCAACGTGCGCTTGTACTCGCGCATCTTCCTAACACGCTCCAGTGCAGGAAGTAAGGTGGGCACATTGTCTTTGTAGCGTGGATCCAGCAGGGTGGCAACCCAGTAGTCCGCACAGGTTAAAATGTGGGCAACTCTGCTGTCAGTTGCGCAGGCACTGCAGCATGTAGTCGCTCATGTGTGCCAGGCTGCCCAGGGGTAAGGACAAGCTGTCCTCTGTGGGAGGCGTATCGTCATCGTCCTGCGTTTCCCCCCAGCCACGCACCAGTGATGGACCCGAGCTGCGTTGGGTGCCACCCCGCTGTGACCATGCTTCATCCTCATCCTCCTCCACCTCCTCCTCATCCTCGTCCTCCTCGTCCTCCAGTAGTGGGCCCTGGCTGGCCACATTTGTACCTGGCCTCTGCTGTTGCCAAAAACCTCCCTCTGAGTCACTTCGAAGAGACTGGCCTGAAAGTGCTAAAAATGACCCCTCTTCCTCCTCCTCCTCCTCCTCCTCCTCCTGGGCCACCTCCTCTTCCATCATCGCCCTAAGTGTTTTCTCAAGGAGACATAGAAGTGGTATTGTAACGCTGATAACGGCGTCATCGCCACTGGCCATGTTGGTGGAGTACTCGAAACAGCGCAACAGGGCACACAGGTCTCGCACGGAGGCCCAGTCATTGGTGGTGAAGTGGTGCTGTTCTGTAGTGCGACTGACCCGTGCGTGCTGCAGCTGAAACTCCACTATGGCCTGCTGCTGCTCGCACAGTCTGTCCAGCATGTGCAAGGTGGAGTTCCACCTGGTGGGCACGTCGCATATGAGGCGGTGAGTGGAAAGGCCGAGGTTACGCTGTAGCGCAGACAGGCGAGCAGCAGCAGGATGTGAACGCCGGAAGCGCGAACAGACGGCCCGCACTTTATGCAGCAGCTCTGACATGTCGGGGTAGTTGTGAATGAACTTCTGCACCACCAAATTCAGCACATGCGCCAAGCAAGGGATGTGCGTCAAATTGGCTAGTCCCAGAGCTGCAACGAGATTTCGCCCATTATCACACACCACCAGGCCGGGCTTGAGGCTCACCGGCAGCAACCACTCGTCGGTCTGTTGTTCTATACCCCGCCACAACTCCTGTGCGGTGTGGGGCCTGTCCCCCAAACATATGAGTTTCAGAATGGCCTGCTGACGTTTACCCCGGGCTGTGCTGAAGTTGGTGGTGAAGGTGTGTGGCTGACTGGATGAGCAGGTGGAAGAAGAGGAGGAGAAAGCCGAGAAGGAGGAGGTGGCAACAGGAGGCAAAGAATGTTGCCCTGCGATCCTTGGCGGCGGAAGGACGTGCGCCAAACAGCTCTCCGCCTGGGGCCCAGCTGCCACTACATTTACCCAGTGTGCAGTTAGGGAGATATAGCGTCCCTGGCCGTGCTTACTGGTCCACGTATCTGTGGTTAGGTGGACCTTGCTACAGATGGCGTTGCGCAGTGCACACTTGATTTTATCGGATACTTGGTTGTGCAGGGAAGGCACGGCTCTCTTGGAGAAGTAGTGGCGGCTGGGAACAACATACTGTGGGACAGCAAGCGACATGAGCTGTTTGAAGCTGTCTGTGTCCACCAGCCTAAATGACAGCATTTCATAGGCCAGTAGTTTAGAAATGCTGGCATTCAGGGCCAGGGATCGAGGGTAGCTAGGTGGGAATTTACGCTTTCTCTCAAATGTTTGTGAGATGGAGAGCTGAACGCTGCCGTGTGACATGGTTGAGACGCTTGGTGACGGAGGTGGTGGTGGTGTTGGTGGTACATCCCCTGTTTGCTGGGCGGCAGGTGCCAACGTTCCTCCAGAGGCGGAGGAAGAGGCCGAGGCAGCAGCTGCAGAAGAGGCCGAGGCGGCAGCAGAGGAAGAGGTAGCAGGGGGAGCCTGAGTGACTTCCTTGGTTTTAAGGTGTTTACTCCACTGCAGTTCATGCTTTGCATGCAGGTGCCTGGTCATGCAGGTTGTGCTCAGGTTCAGAACGTTAATGCCTCGCTTCAGGCTCTGATGGCACAGCGTGCAAACCACTCGGGTCTTGTCGTCAGCACATTGTTTGAAGAAGTGCCATGCCAGGGAACTCCTTGAAGCTGCCTTTGGGGTGCTCGGTCCCAGATGGCGGCGGTCAGTAGCAGGCGGAGTCTCTTGGCGGCGGGTGTTCTGCTTTTGCCCACTGCTCCCTCTTTTGCTACGCTGTTGGCTCGGTCTCACCACTGCCTCTTCCTCCGAACTGTGAAAGTCAGTGGCACGACCTTCATTCCATGTGGGGTCTAGGACCTCATCGTCCCCTGCATCGTCTTCCACCCAGTCTTGATCCCTGACCTCCTATTCAGTCTGCACACTGCAGAAAGACGCAGCAGTTGGCACCTGTGTTTCGTCATCATCAGAGACATGCTGAGGTGGTATTCCCATGTCCTCATCATCAGGAAACATAAGTGGTTGTGCGTCAGTGCATTCTATGTCTTTCACCGCTGGGGAAGGGCTAGGTGGATGCCCTTGGGAAACCCTGCCAGCGGAGTCTTCAAACAGCATAAGAGACTGCTGCATAACTTGAGGCTGAGACAGTTTCCCTGGTATGCATGGGGGTGATGTGACAGACTGATGGGGTTGGTTTTCAGGCGCCATCTGTGCGCTTTCTGCAGAAGACTGGGTGGGAGATAATGTGAACGTGCTGGATCCACTGTCGGCCACCCAATTGACTAATGCCTGTACCTGCTCAGGCCTTACCATCCTTAGAACGGCATTGGGCCCCACCATATATCGCTGTAAATTCTGGCGGCTACTGGGACCTGAGGTAGTTGGTTCACTAGGACGTGTGGATGTGGCAGAACGGCCACGTCCTCTCCCAGCACCAGAGGGTCCACTAACACCACCACGACCATGTCCACGTCCGCGTCCCTTACTAGATGTTTTCCTCATTGTTATGGTTCACCACAACAACAAAAATATTATTTGGCCCAATGTATTGTATTCAAATTCAGCGGGATATAAATTTGAGGCCTAGTATTTAGGCGCTGGGTGACCGGTATGGATTTACTAACAGAATTAGACTTGGAAATGCACAGTAGCGTGTGTGTGAAGTTATTCTGAATGACCCTATGTGCACCTTGAATATTATATACCCTTTTAGGGATAGATTTCAAATAGCTCTGATATAGCAGAAACCACTAAATTATGAAATTGCTAAATTGGGAATTGTATTTCAACCCTGAACAAAAAATGTGCTTTGACGGACACTAAATAACTTGCCCAGCCACAACAGTACAGCGGTAACGACAGATTTAGCGGGATATAAATTTGAGGCCTAGTATTTAGGCGCTGGGTGACCGGTATGGATTTAGTGACAGAATTAGACTGGGATATGACCAAAAAATAACCACACTATTGCTGGTTAAATGCACTTGGTGAAGGGCGCAGCTTGCCCCTGATTTAGTATATGGCCAAAAAATGAACAGACTATTGCTGGTTAAATGCACTTGGTGTGATAGCTTGACCAACCACACTACTGAGGGTTAAATGCACTTGGTGACGGGCGCAGCTTGCCCCTGATGTAGTATATGGCCAAAAAATTAACAGACTATTGCTGGTTAAATGCACTTGGTGACGGGCGCAGCTTGCCCCTGATGTAGTATATGGCCAAAAAATGAACAGACTATTGCTGGTTAAATGCACTTGGTGTCACAGCTTGACCAACCACACTACTGAGGGTTAAATGCACTTGGTGACGGGCGCAGCTTGCTTCTGATGTAGTATATGGCCAAAAAATTAACAGACTATTGCTGGTTAAATGCACTTGGTGACGGGCGCAGCTTGCCCCTGATGTAGTATATGGCCAAAAAATGAACAGACTATTGCTGGTTAAATGCACTTGGTGTCACAGCTTGACCAACCACACTACTGAGGGTTAAATGCACTTGGTGACGGGCGCAGCTTGCCCCTGATGTAGTATATGGCCAAAAAATGAACAGACTATTGCTGGTTAAATGCACTTGGTGTCACAGCTTGACCAACCACACTACTGAGGGTTAAATGCACTTGGTGACGGGCGCAGCTTGCCCCTGATGTAGTATATGGCCAAAAAATGAACAGACTATTGCTGGTTAAATGCACTTGGTGTGATAGCTTGACCAACCACACTACTGAGGGTTAAATGCACTTGGTGACGGGCGCAGCTTGCCCCTGATGTAGTATATGGCCAAAAAATAAACAGACTATTGCTGGTTAAATGCACTTGGTGTGACAGCTTCACCCTGATGTAGGCTTTAGCCAAAAAACAACCACACCATTGAGGGTTAAATGCACTTGGTCGCAGCTTGTGCTGGCGCACCACAAGACACAAAATGGCCGCCGATCACCCCAGAAAAATGTGACTGACAAACGGTCTGGGCAGCCTAAAAACAGTGAGCAATTGAGTATCAGCAGCTCAATGACCCACAGCTGCAGATCGATCAATAATCAAGTCCTTTGGAGGAGTTAATCTGCCTAATCTCGCCCTACTGTCGCAGCCGCAACCTCTCCCTACGCTAATCAGAGCAGAGTGACGGGCGGCGCTATGTGACTCCAGCTTAAATAGAGGCTGGGTCACATGGTGCTCTGGCCAATCACAGCCATGCCAATAGTAGGCATGGCTGTGATGGCCTCTTGGGGCAAGTAGTATGACGCTTGTTAATTGGCTGCTTTGCAGCCTTTTAAAAAGCGCCAAGAAAGCGTCACAAAAGCGCCAAGAAAGCGACGAACACCGAACCTGAACCCGGACTTTTACGAAAATGTCCGGGTTCGGGTCCGTGTCACGGACACCCCAAAATTCGGTACGAACCCGAACTATACAGTTCGGGTTCGCTCATCCCTAGGCCCGACCAAATACCGCTGAAGGTTCTGTCACCTACTCGCACCTGAGGAAGGTTTTCATTTGTGAATGTAGCTGGCACAGATTGACCACATCCTCTCCCTGCAACAGGAGCTCCACCAGCAGAAAAACGACCTGGGCCTCGTCCCTTATTTGATGCTCTCCTCTTATTTTTTAACCCCTTAGGGATCCATGATGTACCGGTAAGGCATGGATCCCAAGTCCTTAAGGACCCATGACGTACCGGTACGTCATGGGTTGTTCTGATCACCGCTGCCCGGCGGTGATCCGAACGAGGTGCCTGCTTCCGTGACCCCCCTGTGTCGGCGATCGCCGCAAACCGCAGGTCAATTCAGACCTGCAGTTTGCGGCTTTTTATTGTGAAGCGGCGGTGTCATCGGGTCCCCATGGGGCTGTGGGGGGGACCTGATGGCATGGAAGGCTGCGCGATGCCTTACTGACGCATCTGCGCTGCCTTCCGGTTAAGAGCCTGTGAGATCCAGCCCCCTATACACAGTATTACTCATACAGCCAATGCATTCCAATGCAGAAGTATTGGAATGCATTGTAAAGGAATATACCCACAAAAGTTCAAGTCCCAAAGTAGGACAATAAATAAAGTAAAAAAAAAGTTGAAAAAATAAAGTTTCCCCCCCAAAAATTAAAAGTTTCCAGTAAGAATAAACAAAAACGTAATTTTCCCCAAATAAAGTAAAAAAAAAATGTTAAAAAAAGGGGGGGGGGGAAGTGTACATATTAGGTATCGCCGCTTCCGTATTGACCGGCTCTATAAACATATCACATGACCTAACCCTCAGATGAACACCATAAAAAAAAAAAAAAAAAAACTGTGCTAAATAAACAATTTTTTTGTCACCTTACATCACAAAAAGTACAACAGCAAGCGATCAAAAAGGTGTTCGCCCACCAAAATAGTACCAATCTAACCGTCTACTCATCCTGCAAATCGCCCAAAAAGTAAAAAAAACTATGGCTCTCAGAATATGGAGACACTTTAACATTAAATCATGATTTTTTTTTGTTTAAAAAATGATATTATTATGTAAAACTTACATAAATAAATAAAAAGTATACATATTAGGTATCGCCACGTCCGTATCGCCCGGCTCTATAAAAATATCACATGACCTAATCCCTCAGATGAACACTGCAAAAAATTTAAAATAAAGGCTATGCTAAATAAACAATTTTTGTCACCTTACATCACAAAAAGTGTAATAGCAAGCGATCAAAAAGTCACACACACCCCAAAATAGTGCCAATAAAACCGTCATCTCATCCCGCAAAAATCATACCCTACCCAAGGTAATCGCCCAAAAACTGAAAAAATTATGGCTCTCAGACTATGGAAACACTAAAACATTATTTTTTTTGCTTCAAAAATGAAATCATTGTGTAAAACTTACATTAAAAAAAGTATACATATTGGTTATAGCCGCGTCCGTATCGACCGGCTCTATAAAAATATCACATGACTTCACCCCTAACATGAACACCGTAAAAAATGTAAAATAAAAACTGTGCTAAATAAACCATTTTTTGTCACCTTACATCACAAAAAGTGTAATAGCAAGCAAGCAAATAGTCATATGCACCCCAAAATAGTGCCAATAAAACCGTCATCTCATCCTGCAAAAATCATACCCTACCCAAGGTAATCGCCCAAAAACTGAAAAAATTATGGTTCTCAGACTATGGAAACACTAAAACATGATTTTTTTTGCTTCAGAAATGAAATCATTGTGTAAAACTTACATAAATAAAATAAAAGTATACATATTAGGTATCGCCGCATCCGTGACAACCTGGTATATAAAAATATCACATGATCTAACCTGTCAGATGAATGTTGTAAATAACAAAAAATAGAAACGGTGCCAAAACAGCAATTTCTTGTTATCTTGCCTCACAAAAAGTGTAATATAGAGCAACCAAAAATCATATGTACCCTAAACTGGTAACAACAATACTGCCACCCTATCCCGTGGTTTTTAAAATGGGGCCACTTTTTTGGAGTTTCTACTCTAGGGGTGCATCAGGGGGGCTTCAATAGGACATGGTGTCAAAAAAAGCAGTCCAGCAAAATCTGCCTTCCAAAAACCGCATGGCATTCCTTTCCTTCTGCGTTCTGCCGTATGCCCGTACAGCTGTTTATGACCACATATGGGCTGTTTCTGTAAACTACAGAATCAGGGCCATAAATATTGAGTTTGGTTTGGCTGTTAACCCTTGCTTTGTAACTGGAAACAAATTATTAAAATGGAAAATCTGCCCAAAAAGTGAAATTTTGAAATTGTATCTCTATTTTCCATTAATTCTTGTGGAACACCTAAAGGGTTAACGACGTTTGTAAAATCAGTTTTGAATACCTTGAGGGGTGTAGTTTATTAGATGGGGTCACCTTTATGGAGTTTCTACTCTAGGGTGCATCAGGGGGCTTCAAATGGGACATGGTGTAAAAAAAAAAAAAAAAAAAACGTTACAGCAAAACCTGCCTTCCAAAAACCGTATGGCATTCCTTTCCTTCTGCGCCCTGCAGTGTGCCCGTACAGCGGTTTACGACCACATATGGTGTGTTTCTGTAAACTACAGAATCAGGGCCATAAATATTGACTTTAATTTAACTGTTAACCCTTGCTTTGTAACTGGAAAAAAATAATTAAAATGGAAAATCTGCCAAAAAAGTGAAATTTTGAAATTGTATCTCTATTTTCCATTAATTCTTGTGAAACACCTAAAGGGTTAACAACGTTTGTAAAATCTGTTTTGAATACCTTGAGGGGTGTCGTTTATAGAATGGGGTGTTTTTTGGGTGGTTTCTATTATGTAAGCCTCACAAAGTGACTTCAGACCTGAACCTGTCCCTAAAAATTGGGTTTTTGAAAATTTCCGAAAAATTTCAAGATTTGCTTCTAAACTTCTAAGCCTTGAAACATCCCCAAAAAATAAAAAATCATTCCAAAAATGATCCAAACATGAAGTAGACATATCGGGAATGTAAAGTTATCATAATTTTGGGGAGTATCACTATGTATTACAGAAGTAGAGAAACAGAAACTTAAAAATTTGCAATTTTTCCAATTTTTTGGTAAATTTGGCATTTTTTTATGCAAAAAAATTTACTTTTTTGACCCAATTTTAGCAGTGTCATGAAGTACAATATGTGATGATTAGGGATGAGCGAACTCGAACTGTATAGTTCGGGTTCGTACCGAATTTTGGGGTGTCCGTGACACGGACCCGAACCCGGACATTTTCGTAAAAGTCCGGGTTCGGGTTCGGTGTTCGTCGCTTTCTTCGCGCTTTTGTGACGCTTTCTTGGCGCTTTTTGAAAGGCTGCAAAGCAGCCAATCAACAAGCGTCATACTACTTGCCCCAAGAGGCCATCACAGCCATGCCTACTATTGGCATGGCTGTGATTGGCCAGAGCACCATGTGACCCAGCCTCTATTTAAGCTGGAGTCACATAGCGCCGCCCGTCACTCTGCTCTGATTAGCGTAGGGAGAGGTTGCGGCTGCGACAGTAGGGCGAGATTAGGCAGATTAACTCCTCCAAAGGACTTGATTAACTGATCGATCTGCAGCTGTGGATCATTGAGCTGCTGATCCTCAATTGCTCACTGTTTTTAGGCTGCCCAGACCGTTTGTCAGTCACATTTTTCTGGGGTGATCGGCGGCCATTTTGTGTCTTGTGGTGCGCCAGCACAAGCTGCGACCAAGTGCATTTAACCCTCAATGGTGTGGTTGTTTTTTGGCTAAAGCCTACATCAGGGTGAAGCTGTCACACCAAGTGCATTTAACCAGCAATAGTCTGTTTATTTTTTGGCCATATACTACATCAGGGGCAAGCTGCGCCTGTCACCAAGTGCATTTAACCCTCAATGGTGCGTTTGTTTTTTGGCTAAAGCCTACATCAGGGTGAAGCTGTCACACCAAGTGCATTTAACCAGCAATAGTCTGTTTATTTTTTGGCCATATACTACATCAGGGGCAAGCTGCGCCCGTCACCAAGTGCATTTAACCCTCAGTAGTGTGGTTGGTCAAGCTATCACACCAAGTGCATTTAACCAGCAATAGTCTGTTCATTTTTTGGCCATATACTAAATCAGGGGCAAGCTGCGCCCGTCACCAAGTGCATTTAACCAGCAATAGTCTGTTCATTTTTTGGCCATATACTACATCAGGGGCAAGCTGCGCCCGTCACCAAGTGCATTTAACCCTCAGTAGTGTGGTTGGTCAAGCTGTGACACCAAGTGCATTTAACCAGCAATAGTCTGTTCATTTTTTGGCCATATACTACATCAGGGGCAAGCTGCGCCCATCACCAAGTGCATTTAACCAGCAATAGTGTGGTTATTTTTTGGCCATATCCCAGTCTAATTCTGTCACTAAATCCATACCGGTCACCCAGCGCCTAAATACTAGGCCTCAAATTTATATCCCGCTAAATCTCTCGTTACCGCTGTCCTGTTGTGGCTGGGAAAGTTATTTAGTGTCCGTCAAAGCACATTTTTTGTTCTGGGTTGAAATACAATTCCCAATTTAGCAATTTAAAAATTTAGTGGTTTCTGCTGTATCAGAGCTATTTGAAATCTATCCCTAAAAGGGTATATAATATTCAAGGTGCACATAGGGTCATTCAGAATAACTTCACACACCCGCTACTGTGCATTTCCAAGTCTAATTCTGTCACTAAACCCATACCTGTCACCCAGCGCCTAAATACTAGGCCTCAAATTCATATCCAGCTAAATCTGTCGTTAGTGCTGTAGCTGGGCGAGTTATTTAGTGTCCGTTCAAGCACATTTCTTGTTCTGGGTTGAAATACAATTCCCAATTTAGCAATTTCATAATTTAGTGGTTTCTGCTATATCAGAGCTATTTGAAATCTATCCCTAAAAGGGTAGATCATATTGAAGGTGCACTATAGGGACATTCAGAATAACTTCACACACCCGCTACTGTGCATTTCCAAGTCTAATTCTGTCACTAAACCCATACCTGTCACCCAGCGCCTAAATACTAGGCCTCAAATTTATATCCAGCTAAATCTGTCCTTAGTGCTGTAGCTGGGCGAGTTATTTAGTGTCCGTTCAAGCACATTTCTTGTTCTGGGTTGAAATACAATTCCCAATTTAGCAATTTCATAATTTAGTGGTTTCTGCTATATCAGAGCTATTTGAAATCTATCCCTAAAAGGGTATATAATATTCAAGGTGCACATTGGGTCATTCAGAATAACTTCACACACACCCGCTACTGTGTATTTCCAAGTCTAATTCTGTCACTAAACCCATACCTGTCACCCAGCGCCTAAATACTAGGCCTCAAATTTATATCCTGCTAAATCTCTCGTTAACGCTGTCCTGTTGTGGCTGGGAAAGTTATTTAGTGTCCGTCAAAGCACATTTTTTGTTCTGGGTTGAAATACAATTCCCAATTTAGCAATTTCATAATTTAGTGGTTTCTGCTATATCAGAGCTATTTGAAATCTATCCCTAAAAGGGTATATAATATTCAAGGTGCACATTGGGTCATTCAGAATAACTTCACACACACCCGCTACTGTGTATTTCTAAGTCTAATTCTGTCACTAAACCCATACCTGTCACCCAGCGCCTAAATACTAGGCCTCAAATTTATATCCTGCTAAATCTCTCGTTAACGATGTCCTGTTGTGGCTGGGAAAGTTATTTAGTGTCCGTCAAAGCACATTTTTTGTTCTGGGTTGAAATACAATTCCCAATTTAGCAATTTCATAATTTAGTGGTTTCTGCTATATCAGAGCTATTTGAAATCTATCCCTAAAAGGGTATATAATATTCAAGGTGCACATTGGGTCATTCAGAATAACTTCACACACACCCGCTACTGTGTATTTCTAAGTCTAATTCTGTCACTAAACCCATACCTGTCACCCAGCGCCTAAATACTAGGCCTCAAATTTATATCCAGCTAAATCTGTCCTTAGTGCTGTAGCTGGGCGAGTTATTTAGTGTCCGTTCAAGCACATTTCTTGTTCTGGGTTGAAATACAATTCCCAATTTAGCAATTTCATAATTTAGTGGTTTCTGCTATATCAGAGCTATTTGAAATCTATCCCTAAAAGGGTATATAATATTCAAGGTGCACATTGGGTCATTCAGAATAACTTCACACACACCCGCTACTGTCTATTTCTAAGTCTAATTCTGTCACTAAACCCATACCTGTCACCCAGCGCCTAAATACTAGGCCTCAAATTTATATCCTGCTAAATCTCTCGTTAACGCTGTCCTGTTGTGGCTGGGAAAGTTATTTAGTGTCCGTCAAAGCACATTTTTTGTTCTGGGTTGAAATACAATTCCCAATTTAGCAATTTCATAATTTAGTGGTTTCTGCTATATCAGAGCTATTTGAAATCTATCCCTAAAAGGGTATATAATATTCAAGGTGCACATTGGGTCATTCAGAATAACTTCACACACACACGCTTCTGTGCATTTCCAAGTCTAATTCTGTCACTAAATCCATACCGGTCACCCAGCGCCTAAATACTAGGCCTCAAATTTATATCCTGCTAAATCTCTCGTTAACGCTGTCCTGTTGTGGCTGGGAAAGTTATTTAGTGTCCGTCAAAGCACATTTTTTGTTCTGGGTTGAAATACAATTCCCAATTTAGCAATTTCATAATTTAGTGGTTTCTGCTATATCAGAGCTATTTGAAATCTATCCCTAAAAGGGTATATAATATTCAAGGTGCACATTGGGTCATTCAGAATAACTTCACACACACACGCTTCTGTGCATTTCCAAGTCTAATTCTGTCACTAAATCCATACCGGTCACCCAGCGCCTAAATACTAGGCCTCAAATTTATATCCCGCTGAATTTGAATACAATACATTGGGCCAAATAATATATTTGTTGTTGTGGTGAACCATAACAATGAGAAAAACATCTAGTAAGGGACGCGGACGTGGACATGGTCGTGGTGGTGTTAGTGGACCCTCTGGTGCTGGGAGAGGACGTGGCCGTTCTGCCACATCCACACGTCCTAGTGTACCAACTACCTCAGGTCCCAGTAGCCGCCAGAATTTACAGCGATATATGGTGGGGCCCAATGCCGTTCTAAGGATGGTAAGGCCTGAGCAGGTACAGGCATTAGTCAATTGGGTGGCCGACAGTGGATCCAGCACGTTCACATTATCTCCCACCCAGTCTTCTGCAGAAAGCGCACAGATGGCGCCTGAAAACCAACCCCATCAGTCTGTCACATCACCCCCATGCATACCAGGGAAACTGTCTCAGCCTCAAGTTATGCAGCAGTCTCTTATGCTGTTTGAAGACTCCGCTGGCAGGGTTTCCCAAGGGCATCCACCTAGCCCTTCCCCAGCGGTGAAAGACATAGAATGCACTGACGCACAACCACTTATGTTTCCTGATGATGAGGACATGGGAATACCACCTCAGCATGTCTCTGATGATGACGAAACACAGGTGCCAACTGCTGCGTCTTTCTGCAGTGTGCAGACTGAACAGGAGGTCAGGGATCAAGACTGGGTGGAAGACTGATGCAGGGGACGATGAGGTCCTAGACCCCACATGGAATGAAGGTCGTGCCACTGACTTTCACAGTTCGGAGGAAGAGGCAGTGGTGAGACCGAGCCAACAGCGTAGCAAAAGAGGGAGCAGTGGGCAAAAGCAGAACACCCGCCGCCAAGAGACTCCGCCTGCTACTGACCGCCGCCATCTGGGACCGAGCACCCCAAAGGCAGCTTCAAGGAGTTCCCTGGCATGGCACTTCTTCAAACAATGTGCTGACGACAAGACCCGAGTGGTTTGCACGCTGTGCCATCAGAGCCTGAAGCGAGGCATTAACGTTCTGAACCTGAGCACAACCTGCATGACCAGGCACCTGCATGCAAAGCATGAACTGCAGTGGAGTAAACACCTTAAAACCAAGGAAGTCACTCAGGCTCCCCCTGCTACCTCTTCTGCTGCTGCCGCCTCGGCCTATTCTGCTGCTGCCGCCTCGGCCTCTTCCTCCGCCTCTGGAGGAACGTTGGCACCTGCCGCCCAGCAAACAGGGGATGTACCACCAACACCACCACCACCACCTCCGTCACCAAGCGTCTCAACCATGTCACACGCCAGCGTTCAGCTCTCCATCTCACAAACATTTGATAGAAAGCGTAAATTCCCACCTAGCCACCCTCGATCCCTGGCCCTGAATGCCAGCATTTCTAAACTACTGGCCTATGAAATGCTGTCATTTAGGCTGGTGGACACAGACAGCTTCAAACAGCTCATGTCGCTTGCTGTCCCACAGTATGTTGTTCCCAGCCGGCACTACTTCTCCAAGAGAGCCGTGCCTTCCCTGCACAACCAAGTATCCGATAAAATCAAGTGTGCACTGCGCAACGCCATCTGTAGCAAGGTCCACCTAACCACAGATACGTGGACCAGTAAGCACGGCCAGGGACGCTATATCTCCCTAACTGCACACTGGGTAAATGTAGTGGCAGCTGGGCCCCAGGCGGAGAGCTGTTTGGCGCACGTCCTTCCGCCGCCAAGGATCGCAGGGCAACATTCTTTGCCTCCTGTTGCCACCTCCTCCTTCTCGGCTTCCTCCTCCTCTTCTTCCACCTGCTCATCCAGTCAGCCACACACCTTCACCACCAACTTCAGCACAGCCCGGGGTAAACGTCAGCAGGCCATTCTGAAACTCATATGTTTGGGGGACAGGCCCCACACCGCACAGGAGTTGTGGCGGGGTATTGAACAACAGACCGACGAGTGGTTGCTGCCGGTGAGCCTCAAGCCCGGCCTGGTGGTGTGTGATAATGGGCGAAATCTCGTTGCAGCTCTGGGACTAGCCAATTTGACGCACATCCCTTGCTTGGCGCATGTGCTGAATTTGGTGGTGCAGAAGTTCATTCACAACTACCCCGACATGTCAGAGCTGCTGCATAAAGTGCGGGCCGTCTGTTCGCGCTTCCGGCGTTCACATCCTGCTGCTGCTCGCCTGTCTGCGCTACAGCGTAACTTCGGCCTTCCCGCTCACCGCCTCATATGCGACGTGCCCACCAGGTGGAACTCCACCTTGCACATGCTGGACAGACTGTGCGAGCAGCAGCAGGCCATAGTGGAGTTTCAGCTGCAGCACGCACGGGTCAGTCGCACTACAGAACAGCACCACTTCACCACCAATGACTGGGCCTCCATGCGAGACCTGTGTGCCCTGTTGCGCTGTTTCGAGTACTCCACCAACATGGCCAGTGGCGATGACACCGTTATCAGCGTTACAATACCACTTCTATGTCTCCTTGAGAAAACACTTAGGGCGATGATGGAAGAGGAGGTGGCCCAGGAGGAGGAGGAGGAGGAGGAAGAGGGGTCATTTTTAGCACTTTCAGGCCAGTCTCTTCGAAGTGACTCAGAGGGAGGTTTTTGGCAACAGCAGAGGCCAGGTACAAATGTGGCCAGCCAGGGCCCACTACTGGAGGACGAGGAGGACGAGGATGAGGAGGAGGTGGAGGAGGATGAGGATGAAGCATGGTCACAGCGGGGTGGCACCCAACGCAGCTCGGGTCCATCACTGGTGCGTGGCTGGGGGAAAGGCAGGACGATGACGATACGCCTCCCACAGAGGACAGCTTGTCCTTAACCCTGGGCAGCCTGGCACACATGAGCGACTACATGCTGCAGTGCCTGCGCAACGACAGCAGAGTTGCCCACATTTTAACCTGTGCGGACTACTGGGTTGCCACCCTGCTGGATCCACGCTACAAAGACAATGTGCCCACCTTACTTCCTGCACTGGAGCGTGATAGGAAGATGCGCGAGTACAAGCGCACGTTGGTAGACGCGCTACTGAGAGCATTCCCAAATGTCACAGGGGAACAAGTGGAAGCCCAAGGCCAAGGCAGAGGAGGAGCAAGAGGTCGCCAAGGCAGCTGTGTCACGGCCAGCTCCTCTGAGGGCAGGGTTAGCATGGCAGAGATGTGGAAAACTTTTGTCAACACGCCACAGCTAACTGCACCACCACCTGATACGCAACGTGTTAGCAGGAGGCAACATTTCACTAACATGGTGGAACAGTACGTGTGCACACCCCTCCACGTACTGACTGATGGCTCGGCCCCATTCAACTTCTGGGTCTCTAAATTGTCCACGTGGCCAGAGCTAGCCTTTTATGCCTTGGAGGTGCTGGCCTGCCCGGCAGCCAGCGTTTTGTCTGAACGTGTATTCAGCACGGCAGGGGGCGTCATTACAGACAAACGCAGCCGCCTGTCTACAGCCAATGTGGACAAGCTGATGTTCATAAAAATGAACCAGGCATGGATCCCACAGGACCTGTCCGTCCCTTGTCCAGATTAGACATTAACTACCTCCCCATAACCATATATTATTGGACTCCAGGGCACTTCCTCATTCAATCCTATTTTTATTTTCATTTTACCATTATATTGCGAGGCTACCCAAAGTTGAATGAACCTCTCCTCTGCCTGTGTGCTAGGCCTAAATATATGCCAATGGACTGTTGCAGTGGTGGCTGACATGAAGCCTGATTCTCTGCTATGACATGCAGACTAATTCTCTGCTGACATGAAGCCAGATTGTCTGTTACGGGACCTCTCTCCTCTGCCTGGGTGCTGGGCCTAAATTTATGACAATGGACTGTTGCAGTGGTGGCTGACGTGAAGCCTGATTCTCTGCTATGACATGCAGACTGATTCTCTGCTGACATGAAGCCAGATTGTCTGTTACGGGACCTCTCTGCTCTGCCTGTGTGCTAGGCCTAAATATATGCCAATGGACTGTTGCAGTGGTGGCTGACGTGAAGCCTCATTCTCTGCTATGACATGCAGACTGATTCTCTGCTGACATGAAGCCAGATTCTCTGTTACGGGACCTCTCTCCTCTGCCTGTGTGCTAGGCCTAAATATATGCCAATGGACTGTTGCAGTGGTGGCTGACGTGAAGCCTCATTCTCTGCTATGACATGCAGACTGATTCTCTGCTGACATGAAGCCAGATTGTCTGTTACGGGACCTCTCTCCTCTGCCTGTGTGCTAGGCCTAAATATATGCCAATGGACTGTTGCAGTGGTGGCTGACGTGAAGCCTCATTCTCTGCTATGACATGCAGACTGATTCTCTGCTGACATGAAGCCAGATCGTCTGTTACGGGACCTCTCTGCTCTGCCTGTGTGCTAGGCCTAAATATATGCCAATGGACTGTTGCAGTGGTGGGTGACGTGAAGCCTCATTCTCTGCTATGACATGCAGACTGATTCTCTGCTGTCATGAAGCCAGATTGTCTGTTACGGGACCTCTCTGCTCTGCCTGTGTGCTAGGCCTAAATATATGCCAATGGACTGTTGCAGTGGTGGGTGACGTGAAGCCTCATTCTCTGCTATGACATGCAGACTGATTCTCTGCTGACATGAAGCCAGATTGTCTGTTACGGGACCTCTCTCCTCTGCCTGTGTGCTAGGCCTAAATATATGCCAATGGACTGTTGCAGTGGTGGCTGACGTGAAGCCTCATTCTCTGCTATGACATGCAGACTAATTCTCTGCTGACATGAAGCCAGATTGTCTGTTACGGGACCTCTCTCCTCTGCCTGGGTGCTGGGCCTAAATTTATGACAATGGACTGTTGCAGTGGTGGCTGACGTGAAGCCTGATTCTCTGCTATGACATGCAGACTGATTCTCTGCTGACATGAAGCCAGATCCTCTGTTACGGGACCTCTCTCCTCTGCCTGGGTGCTGGGCCTAAATTTATGACAATGGACTGTTGCAGTGGTGGCTGACGTGAAGCCTCATTCTCTGCTATGACATGCAGACTGATTCTCTGCTGACATGAAGCCAGATTCTCTGTTACGGGACCTCTCTCCTCTGCCTGTGTGTGTGCTGGGCCTAAATATATGCCAATGGACTGTTGCAGTGGTGGCTGACGTGAAGCCTCATTCTCTGCTATGACATGCAGACTAATTCTCTGCTGACATGAAGACAGATTCTCTGTTACGGGACCTCCCTCCTCTGCCTGGGTGCTGGGCCTAAATATATGCCAATGGACTGTTGCAGTGGTGGCTGACGTGAAGCCTCATTCTCTGCTATGACATGCAGACTAATTCTCTGCTGACATGAAGACAGATTCTCTGTTACGGGACCTCTCTCCTCTGCCTGGGTGCCGGGGCCTAAATATCTGAGAATGGACTGTTCCAGTGGTGGGTGACGGGAAGCCAGATTCTCTGCTATGGAACCTCTCTCCAATTGATTTTGGTTAATTTTTATTTATTTAATTTTTATTTTAATTCATTTCCCTATCCACATTTGTTTGCAGGGGATTTACCTACATGTTGCTGCCTTTTGCAGCCCTCTAGCTCTTTCCTGGGCTGTTTTACAGCCTTTTTAGTGCCGAAAAGTTCGGGTCCCCATTGACTTCAATGGGGTTCGGGTTCGGGACGAAGTTCGGATCGGGTTCGGATCCCGAACCCGAACATTTCCGGGATGTTCGGCCGAACTTCTCGAACCTGAACATCCAGGTGTTCGCTCAACTCTAGTGATGATAAAACAATAACTGACAGAAGCAGACAATGCTGCAAATTTAGTTTTTTGCCCAAAATGTGTGTTTTTTTAAAATAACACAATAGAAAAGCAGTATCTGACGCGTGTATTTCACACTGACAGACGCAGCAAGGGCTGCAATATTAAGTACTTTGGCCCAAATGAGTGTTTTTTTTTTTAATAACAGATTATGACAGCAGTATATAAATCTTGAATTTCACTCTGAAAGATGCAGACAAGGCCGCAAATTAAGTATTTTGCCCCAAATTTGTGTTTTATTTTATAACAGAATAGAACACCAGTATCTAAAGCGTGTATCTCACAATGACAAATGCAGCCACGGCTGCAGTATTAAGTACTTTGCCCAAAATAACTTTCTTTTAAACCCAGAATATTATTGCTGTATTTCAAGATTTAATCTCACACTGACAGATGCAGACAAGGCCGCAAAATTTTTTTTTTGCCCAAAATGGGTGCTTTTTTAATAACAGAATAGAAAACCAGTATCTAAAGCGTATATCTCACAATGACAAATGCAGCAAGGGCTGCAGTATTAAGTACTTTGCCCAAAATGTTTTTCTTTTAAAATCAGAATATTATTGCTGTATTTCAAGATTGTATCTCACACTGACAGATGCAGACAAGGCCGCAAATTTAGTTTTTTGCCCAAAATGGGTCTTATTTTTAATAACATAATATGACAGCAGTATATAACGCTTGATTTTCACACTGACAAATGCAGCAAGAGTAGAAATATTGAGTATTTTGCCCAAAATGTTTTTCTTTTAAACCCAGAATATTATTGCTGTATTTCAAGATTGTATCTCACGCTGACAGATGCAGACAAGGCCCCCCAAAAATTTTTGGGCCCAAAATTTATGTTTTTTGAATAACAGAAAAGAACACCAGTATCTAACGCGTGTATCTCTTTGCCCAAAATGATTTTTTTTAAACCCAGAATATTTTTTGTGTATTTCAAGCTTGTATCTCACACTGACAGATGCAGATAAGGCCTCAAATTTAGTTTTTTTGGCCCAAAATGGGTGTTTTTTTAAAATAACAGAATATGACAGCAGTATATAACGCTTGAATTTCACACTGACAGATGCAGCAAGGGCTGTAAAATTGAGTATTTTGCCCAAAAAGGGTGTTTTTTTTAAACTAGACAATTATTGCTGTATTTCTAGCTTAAATTGCACACTAACTAATGCATCAGAGACCCCAGATAAAGGGTATTGCCAAAAATTTTTGTTTTTTTAAAACCCAGAAAATTATTGTAGTATTTCAAGCGAGTTTTTAACAATCACAGATGCGGCAAAGGCTGCAATATTAAGTACTTTGCCCAAAATGGGTGATTTTTTAATAACAGAATATGACAGCAGTATATAACGCTTGAATTTTACACTGAAAGATGCAACAAGGGCTGTAGAATTGAGTATTTTGACGAAAAAGGGTGTTTTCTTAAAACCAAGAAAATTATTGAAGTATTTCAAGCTTGTTTTTAACAATCACAGATGCAGCAAAGTCTCCAATATTAAGTACTTTGCCCAAAAATTTTGTTTTTGTTATTACATAATATGACAGCAGTATATAACGATTGAATTTCACACTGACAGATGCAGACAAGGCAGCAAATTAAGTATTTTGATCAAAATGGGTGTTTTTTTAATATCAGAATAGCACAGCAGTATCTAAAGCGTGTATCTCACACTGACAGATGCAGACAAGGCCGTAAATTAAGTATTTTGCCCAAAATGGGTGTTTTTTTAATAACAGAATATGACACCAGTATATAACACTTTAATTTCACACTGACAGATGCAGCAAGGGCTGTAAAATTTAGTATTTTGCAAAGAAACTGTGTTTTTTAAAACCCAGCAAATTATTGCTGTATTTCTAGCTTAAATTGCACACTGACTAATGCGCAGAGGCCCCAGATGGAGGGTATTGCCAAAAATAGGTGTTTTTTTAAACCCAGAAAATTATTGAAGTATTTCAAGCTTGTTTTTAACAATCACAGATGCAGAAAAAGCTGCAATATTAAGTACTTTGCCAAAAGGGTGTTTTCTTAATAACAGATTATGACAGCAGTATATAAATCTTGAATTTCACACTGACAGATGCAGACAAGGCCACAAATTACGTGTTTTTCCCAAAATGGGTGTTTTTTTAAATAACAGAATATAACAGCAGTATAAATCGCTTGATTATTTTGCCAAAAGTGTTTTTTAAAACCCAGAAAATTATTGCTATATTTCTAGCTTAAAGAATAACTGTCACATTTAGACCCTAATTTCAATTTTCATATATGTAGTTACTAATAACATGATATTCCAGAATCAGTTACTATTAGACTATTTAATAAGATTCAGCCCGTAGCAACCAGTCTGCATAAAACTGCAATTTCACTATTCAGTGAAGATGGCAGCCACTGCCCTCATCCTGAGGCTAATCCCGCCTGCCCTCACTACCCACAATGCATTCAGCTCCTCTCACATGCACTAGCCAGTAACAATAGCCCCCCATAAGTGTCAGTAACCAAAGCTCTCCCCCCCTAAATGGTTAATCTCATGCAGCACAAAGGGGTCCTCTTACCACATGTTGCTTTAATTTTTACACTGAGCAGATGGCAGATCTCCCTTCCCTGGTGTGCACTGCTCCAGCTCTGAATTCTCCAGCTCTGCTGAGTGAGGGAGCGTCTGCCAAGCGCAGGGACAGAGAGAAGTGCACACAGCCCAGGCACTGTTATCAGCTGCTGGGGAGGACCTGGCTTTAATCATTTACTTACAGTGCCTGGCTGTCAGTAATGTGAGCCTGCACGCAGCCTGCTTCTGCGTGCTCCGTCTATCTGTTGATAGACCATGACTAGCAACCCTATTTTAAGCACAGGTAAAAGTAGGCAGTACAGGGAACAAAAATGTGGAATTAAGGGGTAATTGAATACACAGTGAAAAGTTTAAATAGGGCCACCAAGGTGATATTAATCACCACAATCCAATACTCCAAAAAATATATATATGACAGTTATCCTTTAAATTTCACACTGACTAATGCGGCAGAGGCCCCAGATAGAGGGTATTGGCAAAAATAGGTGTTTTTTAAAACCCAGAAAATTATTTAAGTATTTCAAGCTTGTTTTTAACAATCACAGATGCAGCAAGGGCTGCAATATTAATTACTTTGCCCAAAATGGGTGTTTTTTTTAATAACAGAATATGACAGCAGTATATAACGCTTGAAATTTCACACTGACAGATGCAGCAAGGGCTGTAAAATTTAGTATTTTGCCCAAAAAGGGTGTTTTTTAAAACCCAGAAAATGATTGCTGTATTTTTAGCTTAATATGCACACTGACTAATGCGGCAGAGGCCCTAGATGGAGGGTATTGCCAAAAATGGGTGTTTTTTAACCCCTTAGGGACTTAGGGTGTACCAGTACACCCTGTTTCCTGAGTCCTTAAGGGCCCAGGGCGTACCGGTACGTCCTTACTTTAAAACGCGGCGCGGCAGGGGTTAATCGGAACACGATGTCCGCTGAAATCATTCAGCGGGCATCCTGTCACAACGCCGGGGGGGTCCCGTGACCCCCCGTGTCGGTGATCGCCGCAAACCACAGGTCAATTCAGACCTGTGGTTTGCGGCTTTTATTCGGTGCGGCAGCGGCGGGCGGCGGTGCCATCGGGTCCCCAAACGGCTGTAGGGGGACCCGATGGCATGGAAGGCAGCGCAATGTCTAAGGAAGGCATTGCGGTGCCTTCCAGTGACAAGCCTGTGAGATCCAGCCCCCTGGATCTCACAGGCCGGAAGCTGTATGAGTAATATACACAGTATTACTCATACAGCCAATGCATTCCAATACAGAAGTATTGGAATGCATTGTAAAGGGGATTAGACCCCCAAAAGTTCAAGTCCCAAAGTGGGACAAAAAATAAAGTTAAAAAAAGTTGAAAAAATTAAGTTTCCCCCCAAAAAATTAAAAGTTTCAAGTAAAAATAAACAAAAACGTAATTTTCCCCAAATAAAGTAAGAAAAAAATTGGTAAAAAATAGGGGGGGGGGGGTATACATATTAGGTATTGCCGTGTCCTTATCGACCGGCTATATAAACATATCACATGACCTAACCCCTCAGATGAACACTGTAAAAAATTGAAAATAAAAACTGAGCTAAATAAACAATTTTTCACCTTACATCACAAAAAGTACAACAGCAAGCAATCAAAAAGGTGTTTTCCCACCAAAATAGTACCAATCTAACCGTCACCTCATCCCGCAAACAATGAGCCCCTACCTGAGACAATTGGCCAAAAAATAAAAAAAAATATGGCTCAGAATATGGAGACACTAAAACATCATTTTTTTGTTTTAAAAAATCTGTTATTGTGTAAAACTTACATGAATAAAAAAAGTTTACATATTAGGTATCGCCGTGTCCGTATCGACCGTCTCTATAAAAATATCACATGACCTAACCCCTGAGATGAACACCATAAAAAATAAAAACTGTGCTAAATAAACCATTGTTTATCACCTTACATCACAAAAAGTGCAATAGCAAGCTATCAAAAAGTCATATGCACCCCAAAATAGTGCCAATAAAACCGTCATGGCTTGGATATGTCAAAGCGTTTTAAAGTTATCAGCACTTAAAGTGACACTGGTCAGATTTGCAAAAAATGGCCAATTCCAGAAGGTGAAATAGGGCCGGGTAAAACCAAGAAAATTATTGAAGTATCTCAAGCTTGTTTTTAACAATCACGGATGCAGCAAAGGCTGCAATATTAAGTACTTTGCTCAAAATGGGTGTTTTTTTTAATAACAGAATATGACAACAGTATATAACGCTTGAATTTCACACTGACAGATGCAGACAAGGCCGCAAATTAAGTATTTTGCCCAAAATTTGTGTTTTTTTTTATAACAGAATAGCACAGCAGTATCTAAAGCGTGTATCTTACACTGTGGTGGAAGGTGATAAAAAAAATATATATATGTGCATATATATTGAACCTTAACGGCGCTGCTGCAGAAGACAGGACTCAGGTGCATAAAATAAAGTTGGTTCTTTATTTGATAAAAGTCTACGCGTTTCTGGGGCGGACTGCCCCCTTCATCAGGACAATGGGTCTGTTCTATGGGGGTTTACTGTGCTTTTTATTAGGGTTTTTTTGGCGCAAAAAACGGGATTCTGTGGGCGTTAGAGCGCCGGCGGGGGGCGTGTCTGCACGTGCTTTTGTTGTCAAACGTTGCTATGGCGCTTGCTGGCATATTATTGGCTATGTATGTATTACTAGTCGGTTGTTGAAGGACCTGGCGTGGGCGGGGTGGTGACGTCACACTCCTGGTTGTCTGGGCTGGCTTAGTTATGCTGACGTTTTAAAGAAGGCGGTCGGACTGTAGTGCTTCTGCTTCTCTTATTGGTGTGTGGGCCGACTGTCCATGCGTCATCTGGGAGGGCTTAGATGACGTATTTTGTGGGCGGTGCGCTTGTTCTCGTGATGCTGTGTTAGCGTCCTCGCCTGCTTGGTATGTCCGTCCTTGTAGTAGGCGTGGCTCAGGTAGCGCTGGTCTGCTGCATTCTGTCTTATACAGAAGTGAGTGGTGTGGCTCGGGTGCTGTATTAGGATCTCCAGTGGTTACATCTGTCAGACTTAAAAGTAGTTATTAGTATTCCCCCAGTATATGTGTGGTTTTTTGTTGAGATAATTAATGTGTGAGGGGTATACACGATTGTTCAACGTTTCCGGCTTAGATTCATATGGATATATTACATGCCGCAACATGTGTAGGCATATATAGGGGGGTTATTAGTGTAGCAGGGGTATGGGCTGGTCTTTCTGTATATACACCGCGTATGGGCGGGGCGAGAGGTTTATAAAACAAATGGTCATAGCAAGGGGAGATGAAATAAATCTCAAATGTGGGTACGCATGGGGGTAGTGTGAGTAGAGAAAAAAGATAGAAATAGTAGTAATAATAGAAATAAAGAAAAATAATAAGAATAAAAAATAAAAAATAAAAAATATAATAATGAATATAAATAGATAAAAATAGATAAAAATACGTAAAGATACGAATGAGTATGGAAGTGGGAATAAACATAATTATCTGTATGTTGTGGGGGTAAATTGTAGGACTGTGTTTTCCCTATTGGCGGGGGCAAGAAAGAGGGTAGGGTGGTGAAGGTAACGGGTAAATGTGGAGTCTTGGAGTGGTCAATATTAATATGTACCCATAAATGTGCTTGATATAAAATAAGCTACGTGGTTGGTGCGCGTGGGCGTACCGATGTGTGTCTGTAGGTATTGTAGGACAAGAGTGTAGTTTGGAATTACAAGATGGTTTCACTAATCTCATTTAATCCAAAAGGGGTTAGGGTGTCCAGTTGAAATATCCAAAATACTTCTCGTCTCTGTAGGCTGGTGAACCTGTTGTAGGGGTTTGCTGGTACGTAGTCAATGGGTGTGATTTTTATCGCGTGTTTGTCTTTTTCTATTGTGGTCATGCAATGTCTGGAGATGCTATGTTTCATGCTCTGTTTCCGTATGTTGTATCTGTGCTGGTTTAATCTACAATGTAATGGCTGTGTGGTGCGGCCCACATATTGGAGGCCGCATTGGCATTCGATCAGGTAGATGACATAGCTGCTTTTGCAGGTGAGGTTATGTTTGATTTTGAAAGTGGCACCGTTTTTTGTTGATGTGAAGGTTGTACTTTTGTGTGTGATGGTATTACAACAGAGGCAGCGTCTTTCGTTACATCTATAGCTGCCTGTTATTTTCTGTGTTGTATGTTTTTTATCTCCCGTGTCTCGTTTTAATTTGTTTGGGGCCACGGTACTTTTGATTGTGGGGGCTCTTCTGTATGTAATAATTGGTTTGTTAGGTAAGTATTTTTTGAGATAAGGGTCTTGTTTCAGAATGTGCCAATGTTTTGTTAATATTATGCGTATGTCATTATTGGATGTATTGTATTGTGTGATGAGGTTGAGATGTCGTTCTGTTTGTGTTACGTTTTCCTCTGTCATTTTTTTGGTCAGGCAATCTTTTTGCGTATTTTCAATACTTCTTTTATATGCGTCTGTAACGAGACTTTTTGGGTACCCTTTTTCAATGAAGCGTTTTTGTAGGATCTTAGCTTGTTTTTTGAAATCTGTGTCCTCTGTGCAGTTGCGTCTGACTCGTTTGTATTGACTGTATGGAATGTTCTGTAACCATTTTTTGTGGTGGAAGCTTTTGTAATGTATGTAGCTGTTTGTGTCTACCTGTTTGAAGAAAGTTTTTGTGATGATGGTGTTGTTAGTGATAGTGATTGAGATGTCTAAAAAATCTATGTGGCTTCTGTTAAAATTTGGGGTTAGGGTAATCCCCCAGTTGGTTCTGTTTAGGTTATGACAAAAATCTATTGATGCAGCTTCGTTTCCGTCCCAGATAATGAAGATATCGTCTATGTATCTTTTGTAATATATGATTTCTCTCCTATTGCTTTCATAGACGTGCATTTTTTCAAAATGGCCCATAAATATATTAGCAAAGGCCGGTGCCACTTTCGTGCCCATCGCGGTCCCCCGGCATTGATGGTATGTCTGATCATTGTAGATGAAAAAATTGTTTTCTAGAATAAAACGGAGGCTTTCTAGCAAGAATTGGATCTGTTGTGGTTTGAGTGTGTGGTCTTCTCTCAGTGTGTGTTCTACACATTTGATACCTAAATCATGTTGTATGTTGGAGTAGAGTGCGGTTACATCCATTGTTAGTAAGGCATATGTATCCTTCCATGGGATGTCTGCTAGTTCCTGAATTAGTTGTCTGGAATCATGTAGGTAACTGTTTTGGGTTCGTACATAGGGCTGTAAGAATAGATCGAGGTAATGTGATAGGTTGCTTGTTGCTGAATTGGTGTTGGATACTATGGGTCTCCCTGGAGGATTTGTGATGTTTTTATGTATTTTTGGGAGATGGTAAAAGTAAGGGTTAGACGGTGATTTTGGGATCAGGAAATTTTTTTCTTTTTTGTTAATGTATTGGTTCTCGTGCGCATTTTTGATAAAGGCGGTTAGTTTCTTTATTATACTGGGGAAGGGATTTTCCGTTATTTTCTGGTAGTAATTTTTGTCGTTTAAAATGTTTAGTGCTTCTTTTTCATAGTCTTCTATGTTTTGTAGGACTATTGCGCCTCCCTTATCTGCTGGGCTTATTTTAATATTTTTATTATTCCCGAGTTTTTTAAGTGCAGTTTTTTCTGGGTAGGTTAGATTAGTTTTATTTTGGCGGCTGGTGGTGAAGTTTTTTCTTGTTGTGATCTTTTTTATATCTGTTGCCACTAGCTCGAAAAAGGCTGGTATTAGGTGTCCTTGGCTTTGGAGTGGGAAGAAATTTGATTTTGGGCGGACTTCTTGGTGCTTGTATGTTTGTGTCACCTCCTGGTTGGTATTTTCTGTTGGTTGTGTGATTTGGCTCTTTTTTTGTTCATATTCAAAATGTCTTTTTATTGTGAGGTTTTTGCGGAATTTTTGTATGTCCAGATATAGTTCAAAGGGATTCACCTTGTTGTATGGGCAAAAGGAGAGGCCCTTTTGTAGGAGGCTATGTTCTGAGTCTGTGAGCTTGTGTGTTGATAGATTAAAGATTTTTATTGTTGGTGTAGGGTCATTCTTGTTTTTGTTATTTTTATTCTTTTTTAAGTTGGCTTTCCTTTTTTGGTGTTGCCCTCCTCTACATCCGCGTGCTCTAATTTTCTTTTTCCCGGGGTTGGTTTGAAGAAGTCCGTTATGTGTGGCGTGATCGACGCTTGTTGCTTGGTAAATGTATGTTTCAGGGTTGGTAAGGGTAATGTGTTGTTTGCTCGGTCTAAAAAAGGGACCAGGGCTGAAGTTCCTGGAAGGGTGTTGTCAATGGTGATGCAGGGGGAGTTGGTTGCTTGTACAGGTGGGGGGCTATTGTGTACCGTGAGGATGGATGTGTCTAGGAGTAGACTATTGTTCTGTGGTGTGTGGCAGGGGTGGATCTCTGCTGTGGTCATAATACTTTTTGTTGAGATATTTTTTATTGGCGTTGGGCTCAAGAGGATGAGTGGGGATGAGTTAACGGTGGGCTCCTTACGTGGTGTGCGGTTTTTTTTAAGATCAAGGTATTTTGATTTAAGGACTCTGAATTTCTCCAAAAATTCGTCAGTAGATGAGTCTAGATCATTTTTTTGGGGCGCCTGGTGAGTGTTGAGACTTAGCAGATGGTGTGTATGACCCATGTTGTGCGGATGTATTGTCTCTTCTATAGTGGGTAGTGTTGAGGTGTGTGGGTGGTTGCTGGGGGGTATTGCTTGGTGTGCTGCTATGCTGGGGGTGGGATGGGTCTTATTGGGTGGAGCCACATTTTGTAATTTATATGCCGATGTTGTCATTTTTTCGGTATCTCTGTTGTGTGTTTTTTTATAAGCATTGTTGGTGAAAAAACGTGTTCTTGTTTCATGGTTGAATCTGGGTCTCTGGGTTTGTGCAGTGTTGGTCGGTTTCTGGTTTTGTTCGTTTGGGGTAACTGTGTTGTGTTGATTCGTCTTCCTCCGTGTGAGTCGGTAGGTTCCCTGTTCTCTATCGCGTCTATCTCGTTGTAATTTTTTTGCTTTATTAGCTATAATGTTCTGCTCGCTTTGGTAGATTCTATTTGTCAGATTTTGGTTTATTACCGAGTAATCTGGGTGGGATTCGTAGTGTTGTAGAGATTTTATGATTGTTTCAATTTTTTCTGTGTGGGTTTTGATGAGGGTTTCCCTTTTATTAGCAATAATTCTTATTAGGCCGGCCGCACATTGGTCTAAATAGTCATTCCATTCATAAGAAAAAATTGGGTCCTCTGGGAAGGAGGGGGCATTTCCCAGTCTTAGGCCTCTTGGGGCTAGATTCTCTTGTGTGTATATTTGTAGGAACATGGCATCTGGTGAGTGTATGAGTTCATCTCTTAAATTGTCTTCAAGTTCATGAAATAGTTCGCACATAGTTTTAGTTTCATCATGTGAAAAACTTGCCTTGTCGTTTTTGTTGGTTGGCATGGATGTTTGGTCGCAGGTGTTGTTCCTTGAGGTGTAGCGTAATACCAAAGACTTGCGTTGCTGGGTCCGTTGTGAAAAATACTCCATTTTTCTTTTTTCTTTTCTTTTTGTTCTACTGGTTGCGGTTTTTGTTCACACGTTTTTTAGGCTGCAGATCCTCCTTTCGAAAAAGGGCCTTAAAGGGTCCTCCGGGTTCTGTGTGTTCCCACCAGGCTCCGGATGCAATATAGATAAAACAAGAGAGAAAAAACAGGAGGCAGCGCCTCGTGTGTAAAACCGTGTGGTATTTTTATAAAAACCACCAAAGCACTGATTGCGCTTACCGTGTATGGTTGTGAGAAGGCACAACTCCTCTGGATCGCTTTAGCTGGTAGTAAGGCCCGTCCAGCTTGCGGGGGTGACTGCTGCTGCTGCCTAGGTCCTTGCCGGTAGCCGTGGGGTACGGTATCCGGAATTGGGTAGTGGTGGAAGGTGATAAAAAAAATATATATATGTGCATATATATTGAACCTTAACGGCGCTGCTGCAGAAGACAGGACTCAGGTGCATAAAATAAAGTTGGTTCTTTTTCTCTCTTGTTTTTCTCTCTTGTTTTTCTCTCTTGTTTTTCTCTCTTTTTCTCTCTTGTTTTTCTCTCTTGTGTATCTTACACTGACATATGCAGACAAGGCCACAAATTAAGTATTTTGCACAAAATGGGTGTTTTTTAATAACAGAATATGACACCAGTATATAACGCTTGAATTTCACACAGACAGATGCAGCAAGGGCTGTAAAATTTTGTATTTTGCCCAAAAAAGGGTGTTTTCTTAGAACTCAGAAAATTATTGCTGTATTTCTAGCTTAAATTGCACACTGGCTAATGCGGCAGAGGCCCCAGATGGAGGGTATTGCCAAAAACTCACAAATGCACGTATGCTGTGCTTTTGCACAGAACTTGCATAAAATGGCTGCCTCTGCCTACCTAACTAACAGACAGATAAAAGTTATTTTTCTCTGTCACTGGGCTCAGGGCAGGGTAAAAAGATTGTGCACTGCACCCACAAAATAAAAATCTAGGTAGATCGCTGAGTTAACAAGCACTTCTGATTAAAGATTCTGTCCTATTTTCTCCCTCACAACATTAGCATCCTATCCCTACACTAATCAGAGCAGAGTGACGTGCAGCGCTACGTGACTCCATTTTATATAGAGGCTGGGTCACATGCTGCACTGGCCAATCACAGCCATGCCATTAGTAGGCATTGCTGTAATGGCTTATAAAGGCACACTAGTTAAACACTTGTTGATTTGGCTGCTCTGCAGCCTTTCAAAAAGAGCCATTATCTCGCCGAACACCGAACCCAAACCCAAACCTTTACTGAAATGTTCGGGTTCGGGTCCAGGGTCCAAAAATCCTAAAGTGTGGTACGAACCCAAACTTTACAGTTCGGGTTCGCTCAACCCTAATGATGAGCAATTTAGGAAACTTTTGATTTTTAATTGTTCTCCGGTGATATTACTGGAGAATCTGTTGACCCGGGAGGAGATGTTGCAACAGCATTTGCATCAGCGGTGTCCGCACTTGTAGCTCCCAAGGACTTGGGGGAACAAGGTCACAGTAGAAGATGTTTGCTTTTTAGAGACCTAATCGACTGAGAGAGATGAAGTTCTTGAGGGTTTGGGCCCTTCTGAAGGTTATTTGAGGCCAAGGTTGAATATGTTCTTTTTTTAAATGGATCTGCTTGTAAGATGGGCCAATGCTTTTGGAAGATATTCCGCAAGATGTTATGATTGATATTGTATGTAGTGATGAAGGAGGTTTGGTGTTTCTTGGTTTTTGGGTCTGCTTCTTCGATTTCTGAAGACAGTTATTTTTCTTGGGTGTATTCTTGTGTTCGCTGGAGGGCTGCCTTAATGACTCCACTAGGATACCCTTTGTTTTGGAATCTATTTTTGATAACCTGACTTTGTTGCTTGAAATCCTCATGATTAGTATAGTTTCTGCAAATACGTTTAAACTGACTAAATGGGACATTGTTCTTCCAATTTTTTTTGTGGTGTGCACTCTGGTAATCTAAATAACTATTCCCATCCACTTTTTTGAAAAAAATATTGGTTTCTATAGAGTTTTCCTTGGAGGAGAGGACCAGATCTAAATATTCAATGGATGTTTTGGAATAGTTGTACATAAATGTGAGGTTGAAATCGTTATTGTTCAAGTGAGCAGTGAATTTTTTTAACGTAGTACAAACTTCCGTTCCAAATGAATAGTAGGTCATCAATATCATGTCTGTAGAATATCAATTTTGCCATGGGTGTTCATTATAGATGAATTGCTCCTCAAATACTCTCATATATAAATTTGCGAAGCTCGGTGTGAAGCGTGTTCCTATCTCGATCCCTTTTGTCTGTTTATATATTTTATTTTCAAAGGTAAAAACATGTGCGGCTTTGAGAAAAAGCAAAAAGGTTCAGTGGCACTCACCATTAGTTGCAGTTCTTCTTTATTGATTCCACAGTAAGGGTAAAGTATAAAAGAACACAGACAGCAGCAGGTGGACATACTGTGCTTGCAGTGCAAAGGAATAGTGGCGACGGCCGTTTCGGGCATACAGCGCTTCGTCGGGCCAGCATATCAAGCGGCAAAAAGATGCCTGCTTACATACCTGCTTACATACCTTGTCTGACATCACTGGGCGGCGCTCAAACATGGCGCTCACCTGTGAGGTCATATTGCGATCAAAGGGGTTCTCAGCATACAGAGACTGTCTGTATTTTACTTAAAACCAAAAAACATCAAGACATACAAAGAAACACAAACAAAGAACATCCCTACAAGATCACTCCCATATCTATTTTCTCATTCAGTCCCAGGGGACACATGGCATCGGGGCACAGTATCCACCTGCTTTCTCTTCTAAGTAGCTCCCGATGCCTGTCTCCGCCCTGGGGCAGATTCTTAATGATCTTGATACCTGTGAACCTGAGTACTTCACTTCTCCCTCCATGATCATGTTTTACATGATGTATGAGGCGCGGATAGCCCTTCTCAGAGGTGAGAGAGGCAAGATGTTCCTTTATTATCTCATTCAGACTCCTTATCGTTTTACCGATATTGAACCTGCCGCATGTGCATAGTATGAGGTAGACTACGAATTTACTTTTACAGGTAATCAGAGTGTCCACCGTATATTGTAGACCCCTGAATACCAAGGTTTCCCACTGTGGATTAAACATGCAGCAGGGGCAATTTCCACAACGGCAATTTCCCGTGGGACGCCACCCCCGCAACCAAGTTTCAGATTTTTTCTCTAGAAAACGGCTACGAACTAATCTGTCCTTTAGTGTATGAAACTTCCTAAATGTTACCAAAGGACGAGTGCCTCTGATATCACCTAGACCAGTGATGGTGAACCTTTTAGAGACCGAGTGCCCCAAACTGCAACCAAATACCCACTTATTTATCGTAAAGTGCCAACATGGCAATTTAACTTAAATACCAAAATAATATATCTTTCATGTCCTTTATCATTTATCTATAATAGATTAGTAGCCTACATTTAATGTGCTGCCTGTGCTGTTTATAGTGTGTCCTGGGGATGATGAATGGCAGGAAAAGTCTAAATCATATTGCTATGCCATAGACTTTTTCCAGGGTGTGGGTGCCCACATAGAGGGCTCTGAGTGCTGCCTCTGGCACCCGTGCCAGATGTTTGCCATCACTGACCTGGACTCTCGTCGTTCTCCAACAAATCCCAGTTTCCTAATCTGGTAAGCTAGAGGGCTAAACTTTTGTTCCTCTGTGTTACTATCTTTTTTTCAGCCTGTTCTATTTTTAATTTCTTTTTAAATTCTGAATGAGTGACTCTCATCATTGCGTTATTTAATAGACTCCTAGGGTACCCTCTGGATAATAGGCGATTTATCAAATCCAGAGCCTGCTTCCTGTAATCTTCATCCCTTTTGTTGATGCGTCTCAACCTGACAAATTGTCCATAAGGGACTGCGGATGGTAACTAGAATATGCAACAGCGAGTTGGTGGCTGTGGGTTTGCGATATCCCTCAGTCACCAGCTCGCCGTCCCTAGCAGATATGAGTACATCTTAAAATTCAAGCTGCAGGTCTCCAAACTTATATGTAAACACCATATTCATATCTGTTGATATATTTGTCTGGTTGAGATGCTCAACAAACTGTTTAAAGGTAGTTTCCGTGTCCGACCATATTATAAATATGTCGTCTATAAATCTATGGTATCTTTGTATGTACAGGAGAAAAGGGTTAGTGACTGAGTAGATGTATTTGTCCTCGAACCTAGCGAGGTACAGATTTGCGAATGGACATGCGACTGGCGTGCCCATTGTTGTACCAAACTTTTGCCTGTACCACGCATCCCCAAACATGAAGGCATTATGTTTAAGAACCAGACTAAGGGCATCGCTAATGAAATCCCTAAAGACCTCACTTTTATCTGTATTTCCCAGAACTTCTATGACGGCTTTTATGCCTTCACCCTGCGGGATGTGTCTGTACAGGCTTTATTATCTATTATTATTCTGCCACTGCACGGACTGCAATGCCACAAGCAAATCGGCAGTGTCCCTCAAATAAGACAGTGCATGTCACACCATAGGTCTGAGCAGCCAGTCGAGGTACTTCAACAGTGGTTCAGTCACTGACTCGATCCCCGAGACAATGGGTCTGCCTGGGGGTCGAGTCACCGACTTGTGCACCTTGGGTACAAAATACCAAGTCGGCTTTTTTGGAAAGAGGGGTATTAGTTTTTCAGCTACCTTGCGTGACAAGAGATTTAGCTCTACATATTTAGCTAGGACACTCCTTAAGAGTCCATTTATTTTGAACGTAGGGACAGATCGCAATTTTTCGTATGTTTGCACATTCCCCAGGTGTCTGTGAGCTTCACCAAGGTTGTACTCCCTGGTCATGAGGACCACTTTACCTCCCTTGTCCGCCGGTTTAACAACAATATTATTTTGGCTTTGTAGCCATGTTAATGCTTTTTCTTCCTTAACATCTATGTTTTTATGTGCCCAAGAATAAACCAGGGCTTTGATTTCCTATAGCACCTTATGTTGAAAGATGTCTATACTATTGCCAGCGGGCAAGAGGGGATTAAACGTGGATCCCACGCCCCCTCTAAACTCTTCCTGTATAACCCCCCGTGGTGAAGTGCTCAAAGTGGACTCAGTCATCCATTCCAAGCAGGAGATTTCCATAGGGTTTAAGTCTGCAGTCATATTGAACCCCAGAGGTCCTATGGCTGCCAGCTTCTCACCCTCACCCTTCTCCCGGATATTACATGGCACCTTACTGAACAAACTTTTTAAGTTTAACTTCCTCACGGATTTAAACAAATCAATTTCAAACCCGACCGGGTCAAACTGCCCCACCAGGCTGTAATTAAGGCCTCGGTTGAGGACCTTCTCCCAGCCTGGTGGTAGCTCAGAGCAGGTCAGGTTGATAACCAAATTATGTGAAGTGGTGTCCTCTTCAATTATTGTCGCCAAGAGACTCGTTTGCATTTGTAGCCTTTTTTTCATATTTGTTTTGCCTTGTATGTCGGCCCCTTCTGATTTCCCTTCTAAAGGGTATTATCCCCGATTGAAACTGCTGGTATTGGACGTGCCCTGAGATTGTGGATCATCTGAAGCACTAGAATCGGAATTAGTTGTCCAATAGTCACTTTTTTTCCGGCGCTGGCGTGTACGTTGCCTTGCTTGTTTCCTCTGGTTCCAATCAAAGACCTTCCCTGTGTCAAAGTCCTGTTTGTCTCTCAGGAATTTGTCTCTCTTTTTCTCTTGTATGTCTCCTTGAATCACTATTAATTTTTTATCAAGGCGTTTAGTGTACACTTGCAATTGATTTTATGTTAACCGAGTCTGTAACACTTTCTTTGCTTTTAATAGTTCTTCACTTATTATTGCGTACTCTTTCTCATTTCTTTTGAGCACCGTTTCTAAAATCTTCAGAGAAAATTGCAGATGTATATGTTGCCATTCATTCATAAATTCCACGTCTTCCTGGTACTGTGACATTCTTTATATATACGTAGACAACATGGTACTCGGTTGCTATCCCTATAAGACTTAAGGGAGCTGACAGTACAATACAGGTGGACCTTCTTTTCCGCCAATTGGGTCACCCTTGTTTCGAGTGCTTTAGTACTGAGTATTTCCAATATGTCTTTCTGAATGCACTGCAAAAAATACGTGTCCACCCCTTGTCTACTTTGTGATACACTCTGGTGAGATTCTTCCGTTGTTGTGACTTCCATCATAAGGGGCAGTTACATGTGTACTCTACTTATAATGCATGATTGCAACAGTTCATATAAAATGTAACAGGGGAAATAGTTTAAAGGGAACCTGTCACCCAAAAATCGCCTATTAAGCTGTTTACAGTACCTTATAGTGCTGTATAGTCGTTTCCTGATGCACTTTTTGTTAGTTTTGCAGCATGTATGCTCAGTCAGAAATCGATGTTATATTCAGCTGCTGCCCCGTGCTTCAAGTCAGGCTTGAAGTCACGGGGGCAGCGGCCTCGGCGTCTTACATGGCCCTCTCCCCGCCCCCTGCCTCTGTGACTGACAGCCGAAATCCGATTCCGGGACCGCGCTCAACGGCCGCATGCGCAGTAAAGGGCGGCAGGAGCGCGGTCCCGGCTGCCGCGCGTACTACGCGCCGTCTTACTTTCGCCGCACTGCGCATGCGCCCGACATCCTGTATCAAACGCGCCCGCGCCCAGATGCCGGGCGCGGGCGCGTTTGATACAGGATGTCGGGCGCATGCGCAGTGCGGCGAAAGTAAGACGGCGCGTAGTACGCGCGGCAGCCGGGACCGCGCTCCTGCCGCCCTTTACTGCGCATGCGGCCGTTGAGCGCGGTCCCGGAATCGGATTTCGGCTGTCAGTCACAGAGGCAGGGGGCGGGGAGAGGGCCATGTAAGACGCCAAGGCCGCTGCCCCCGTGACTTCAAGCCTGACTTGAAGCACGGGGCAGCAGCTGAATATAACATCGATTTCTGACTGAGCATACATGCTGCAAAACTAACAAAAAGTGCATCAGGAAACGACTATACAGCACTATAAGGTACTGTAAACAGCTTAATAGGCGATTTTTGGGTGACAGGTTCCCTTTAAGTGGCACTACACACTGATTTCCTCTTTATAATACTCCCATATGTGTGTGCTGGTGGTAACTCGATTAAAAACATTATTATTGAGTATAAAATCTATAGCTTCCGGTATAAACTGGCTTTTGCAACACGGCAGGCTCTTGTCTCGCTGTAAGAAATGCCGTATGGCATTGATTCCTGTTGTGTGATAAGGATGAGACGTCTAGTGTGACCCAGGTGTAAGAGTCCTTCCATTCTATTCCCTTGAGAAGAGTGATCAGGCCTGCTGAATACTTTAGATATGATATGTCTGTGAAGGTTCTCATTTATCCAGGTTATGGTATATGATATGATGGTAGTTGTATGACATATTTTTGCAGTAAGATGTCAATATAATCGGATAAATTACAGGTCAAAGAGGAAATGCCGGAGATGATTGGTCTCCCTGGTGGGTTGGTGTTGGATTTGTGTATCTTAGATAGATGATAGAATAATGACAGATTCGGATGTTCTATGGTGATGTATTCTTTTTCTTTTTTAGATAATATTTTCTGAGTTTTGTCTGTTTCCAAATGGACTGTTAGTTTTTTGGCATCTTCTCTTAATGGACTTTCTGTTAGGATTTGATAATACTCCTCATCATTAGAGTTGAGCGAACACTTGGATGTTCGGGTTCGAGAAGTTCGGCCGAACTTCCCGAAAATGTTCGGGTACGGGATCCGAACCCGACCCGAACTTCGTCCCGAACCCCATTGAAGTCAATGGGGACCCGAACTTTTTGGCACTAAATAGGCTGTAAAACAGCCCAGGAAAGGGCTAGAGGGCTGCAAAAGGCAGCAAAATGTAGTTAAATCCCATGCAAACAAATGTGGATAGGGAAATGAATAAAAATTAAATAAATAAAAATTAACCAATATCAATTGGAGAGAGGTCCCATAGCAGAGATTCAGGCTTCATGTCATAGCAGAGAATCAGGCTTCACGTCACCCAACACTGGAACAGTCCATTGTCATATATTTAGGCCCCGGCACCCAGGCAGAGGAGAGAGGTCCCATAACAGAGATTCAGGCTTCATGTCAGCAGAGAATCAGTCTTAATGTCATAGCAGAGAATCGTGCTTCACGTCACCCAAAACTGGAACAGTCCATTGTCAGATATTTTGGCCCCGGCACCCAGACAGAGGAGAGGTTCATTCAACTTTGGGTTGCCCCGCAATATAATGGATATAAAATTAAAATAAAAATTGGATTGAATGAGGAAGTGCCCTGGAGTACAATAATATATGGTTAAGGGGAGGTAGTTAATGTCTAATCTGCACAAGGGATGGACAGGTCATGTGGGATCCATGCCTGGTTCATTTTTATGAACGTCAGCTTGTCCACATTGGCTGTAGACAGGCGGCTGCCTTTGTCTGTAATGACGCCCCCTGCCGTGCTGAATACACGTTCAGACAAAACACTGGCCGCCTGCAGGCCAGCACCTCCAAGGCATAAAAGGCTAGCTCTGGCCACGTGGACAATTTAGAGACCCAGAAGTTGAATGGGGCCGAACCATCAGTCAGTACGTGGAGGGGTGTGCACACGTACTGTTCCACATGTTAGTGAAATGTTGCCTCCTGCTAACACGTTCCGTATCAGGTGGTGGTGCAGTTAGCTGTGGCGTGTTGACAAAACTTTTCCACATCTCTGCCATGCTAACCCTGCCCTCAGAGGAGCTGGCCGTGACACAGCTGTGTTGGTGACCTCTTGCTCCTCCTCTGCCTTCGCCTTGGGTTTCCACTTGTTCCCCTGTGACATTTGGGAATGCTCTCAGTAGCGCGTCTACCTACGTCCGCTTGTACTTGCGCATCTTCCTATCACGCTCCAGTGCAGGAAGTAAGGTGGGCACATTGTCTTTGCACCGGGGATCCAGCAGGGTGGTAACCCAGTAGTCCGCACACGTTAAAATGTGGGCAACTTTGCTGTTGTTGCGCAGGCACTGCAGCATGTAGTCGCTCATGTGTGCCAGGCTGCCCAGAGTTAAGGACAAGCTGTCCTCTGTAGGAAGCGTATCGTCATCGTCCTGCGTTTCCCCCCAGCCACGCACCAGTGATGGGCCCGAGCTGCGTTGGGTGCCACCCTGCTGTGAACATGCTTCATCCTTATCCTCCTCCACCTCCTCCTCATCCTCGTCCTCCAGTAGTGGGCCCTGGCTGGCCACATTTGTACCTGGCCTCTGCTGTTGCAAAAAACCTCCCTCTGAGTAACTTCGAAGAGACTGGCCTGAAAGTGCTAAAAATGACGCCTCTTCCTCCTCCTCCTGGGCCACCTCCTCTTCCATCATCGCCCTAAGTGTTTTCTCAAGGACACATAGAAGTGGTATTCTAACGCAGATAACAGCGTCATCGCCACTGGCCTTGTTGGTGGAGTACTCGAAACAGCGCAACAGGGCACACAGGTCTCGCATGGAGGCCCAGTCATTGGTGGTGAAGTGGTGCTGTTCCGCAGTGCAACTGACCCGTGCGTGCTGCAGCTGAAACTCCACTATGGCCTGCTGCTGCTCGCACAGTCTGTCCAGCATGTGCAAGGTGGAGTTCCACCTGGTGGGCACGTCGCATATGAGGCGGTGAGCGGGAAGGCCGAAGTTACGCTGTAGCACAGACAGGCGAGCAGCGGCAGGATGTGAACGCCGGAAGCGCGAACAGACGGCCTGCACTTTATGCAGCAGCTCTGACATGTTGGGGTAGTTGTGAATGAACTTCTGCACCACCAAATTCAGCACATGCGCCAGGCAAGGGATGTGCGTCAAACCGGCTAGTCCCAAAGCTGCAACGAGATTTCGCCCATTATCGCACACCACCAGGCCGGGCTTGAGGCTCACCGGCAGCAACCACTAGTCGGTCTGTTGTTCTATACCCCCGCCACAACTCCTGTGCGGTGTGGGACCTGTCCCCCAAACATATGAGTTTCAGAATGGCCTGCTGACGTTTACCCCGGGCTGTGCTGAAGTTGGTGGTGAAGGTGTGTGGCTGACTGGATGAGCAGGTGGAAGAAGAGGAGGAGGAAGCTGAGTAGGAGGAGGTGGCAACAGGAGGCAAAGAATGTTGCCCTGCGATCCTTGGCGGCGGAAGGACGTGCACCAAACAGCTCTCCGCCTGAGGCCCAGCTGCCACTACATTTACCCAGTGTGCAGTTAGGGAGATATAGCGTCCCTGGTTGTGCTTACTGGTCAACGTATCTGTGGTTAGGTGGACCTTGCCACAGATGGCGTTGCGCAGTGCACACTTGATTTTATCGGATACTTGGTTGTGCAGGGAAGGCACGGCTCTCTTGGAGAAGTAGTGGTGGCTGGGAACAACATACTGTGGGACAGCAAGCGACATGAGATGTTTGAAGCTGTCTGTGTCCACCAGCCTGAATGACAGCATTTCATAGGCCATTAGTTTAGAAATGCTGGCATTCAGGGCCAGGGATCGATGGTGGCTAGGTGGGAATTTACGCTTTCTCTCAAATGTTTGTGAGATGGAGAGCTGAACGCTGCCGTGTGACATGGTTGAGATGCTTGGTGATGGAGGTGGTGATGTTGGTGGTACATCTCCTGTTTGCTGGGCGGCAGGTGCCAACGTTCCTCCAGAGCTGGAGGAAGAGGCAGAGGCAGCAGCAGCAGAAGAGGCCGAGGCGGCAGCAGCAGAAGAGGGGGAGCCTGAGTGACTTCCTTGTTTTTAAGGTGTTTACTCCACTGCAGTTCATGCTTTGCATGCAGGTGCCTGGTCATGCAGGTTGTGCTAAGGTTCAGAACGTTAATGCCTCGCTTCAGGCTCTGATGACACAGCATGCAAACCACTCGGGTCTTGTCGTCAGCACATTGTTTGAAGAAGTGCCATGCCAGGGAACTCCTTAAAGCTGCCTTTGGGGTGCTCGGTCCCAGATGGCGGCGGTCAGTAGCAGGCGGAGTCTCTTGGCGGCGGGTGTTCTGCTTTTGCCCATTGCTCCCTCTTTTGCTATGCTGTTGGCTCAGTCTCACCACTGCCTCTTCCTCCGAACTGTGAAAGTCAGTGGCACGACCTTCATTCCATGTGGGGTCTAGGACCTCATCGTCCCCTGCATCGTCTTCATCCCTGACCTCCTGTTCAGTCTGCACACTGCAGAAAGACACAGCAGTTGGCACCTGTGTTTCGTCATCATCAGAGACGTGCTGAGGTGGTATTCCCATGTCCTCATCATCAGGAAACATAAGTGGTTGTGCGTCAGTGCATTCTATGTCTTCCACCGCTGGGGAAGGGCTAGGTGGATGCCCTTGGGAAACCCTGCCAGCGGAGTCTTCAAACAGCATAAGAGACTGCTGCATAACTTGAGGCTCAGACAGTTTCCCTGATATGCATGGGGGTGATGTGACAGACTGATGGGCTTGGTTTTCAGGCGCCACCTGTGCGCTTTCTGCAGAAGACTGGGTGGGAAATAATGTGAACGTGCTGGATCCACTGTCGGCCACCCAATTGACTAATGCCTGTACCTGCTCAGGCCTTACCATCCTTAGAACGGCATTGGGCCCCACCAAATATCGCTGTAAATTCTGCCGGCTACTGGGACCTGAGGTAGTTGGTACAATAGGACGTGTGGCTGTGGCAGAACGGTCATGTCCTCTCCCAGCACCAGAGGGTCCACTAACACCGCCACGACCATGTCCGCGTCCGCGTCCCTTACTAGATGTTTTCCTCATTGTTACCGTTCACCACAATAAGAAAAATATTATTTGGCCCAATGTATTGAATTCAAATTCAGGCCTTTTTTTACAGACACCTAACACTATCTGGCTATCTATTTAGGTACCGTATTACACTAATACAGGCACAGCAGTAACAACAGATTTAGCTGACTATATATTTGAGGCCTATTATTTAGGCGCTGGGTGACAGGTATACGTTTACGGACAGAATTAGACTCGGAAATGCACGGTAGCGTGTGTGTGAAGTTATTGAGAATGACCCTATCTGCACCTTCAATCTAATATACCCTTTTATGGATAGATTTAAAGTAGGCCTGATACAGCAGAAACAACTGATTTAGGGAATTGCTAAGTTGGGAATTGTCTTTCAACCCAGAACAAAAACTGTGCTTTGAAGGACAATAAATATCTTGACCAGCTTCAGAAATAACCACAGATTTAGCTGAATATAAATTTGAGGCCTATTATTTAGGCGCTGGGTGACAGGTATACGTTTACAGACAGAATTAGACTTGGAAATGCACAGTAGCCTGTGTGTGAAGTTTTTGAGAATGACCCTATCTGCACCTTCAATGTAATATACCCTTGTATGGATAGATTTAAAGTAGGCCTGATACAGCAGAAACAACTGATTTAGGGAATTGCTAAGTTGGGAATTGTCTTTCAACCCAGAACAAAAACTGTGCTTTGGCGGAAACTAAATGAATTGACCTGCCTCAGCAATAAACACAGATTTAGCTGAATATAAATTTGAGGCCTATTATTTAGGCGCTGGGTGACAGGTATACGTTTACGGACAGAATTAGACTTGGAAATGCACGGTAGCTTGTGTGTGAAGTTATTGAGAATTAACCTATCTGCACCTTCAATCTAATATACCCTTTTATGGATAGATTTAAAGTAGGCCTAATACAGCAGAAACAACTGAGTTAGGGAATTGCTAAGTTGGGAATTGTATTTCAACCCAGAACAAAAATATATACTGTGCCAGACAGCAGACAGTATTACAATTGGCTGGCCACAGCTGAAACACCAGATTTAGGGTACTGCTATTTTGGCAATTGTATTTCACCCCTTAAATAAAATAGCAAGCACAGCCAAGCCCCTGATGTAGGATATAGCAAAAAAAAAATAACCACACTATTGATGGTTAAATGGACTTGGTGGCAGCTTGCCCCTGATGTAGGATATAGCAAAAAAAATAACCACACTATTGATGGTTAAATGGACCTGGTGGCAGCTTGCCCCTGATGTAGTATATAGCAAAAAAATAACCACACTATTGATGGTTAAATGGACTTGGTGGCAGCTTGTGCTGGCGCACCACAAGACACAAGATGGCCGCCGATCACCCCAGAAAAAAGTGACTGAAAAACGCTCTGGGCAGCCTAAAAACAGTGAGCAATTGAATAGCGGCAGTTCAATGATCCACAGCTGTAGATCGATCACTGAATTAAGTGTTTTTTCAGAGTTAATCACTGCCTAATCTCGCCCTAACAGTCGCAGCTGCAACCTCTACCTACACTGATCAGAGCAGAGTGACGTGCGGCGCTACGTGACTCCAGCTTAAATAGAGGCTGGGTCACATGATGCACTGGCCAATCACAGCCATGCCAATAGTAGGCATGGCTATGACGGCCTCTTGGGGGCAAGTAGTATGATGCTTGTTGATTGGCTGCTTTGCAGCCTTTCAAAAAGCGCCAAGAAAGCGATGCACACCGAACCCGAACCCAGACTTTTACGAAAATGTTCGGGTTCGGGTCCGTGTCACGGACACCCCAGAATTCGGTACGAACCCGAACTATACAGTTCGGGTTCGCTCATCCCTACTCATCACTTAGAATTTTGTGTGCTTCAGCCAGGTAAACACTTCTATCCTGGATCACAATGCCGTCTTCCTTGTCCGCATTCCTGATGACAAGGGACTCATTGGCCATAAGATTTTTTAAGGCCGTCTTTTCTTCTTTTTTGAGGTTATTCAAAATTTCGAGGCCTCTATTAATAGTCCTGAGATCTTTGGTGACCAGGGCTGAAAATGCCTCCATTTGACTCCCTCTATGGTGAATGGGATTGAATGTAGACTTGGGTTTCAACCTAGTGTTGATAGCTTCCGGGGCTACATCAGACTGTATGGTGACATTTTCTGATGTTGCCTGCGGTGGAATCCTGGGTCTTGAGGCCTGGATCTCGAAATGTCGAGTTAGTGTTAATTTACGGATGTAAGTGTTTAGATCAACAAACAATTCAAATTCGTTGAATTTGCTGGTGGGGCAAAATGATAGGCCTGGTTATAGGCTGGTTTATGCCTTTGTAAGTAAGTGTGAGGAAAGATTGAAAATTCTAACTAGTGTGTCTTCTTGTTCCTCTTGTGGTTTACCTTGTGTGTCTCTGTTTTTGGGGAAGTTGGTAGTCTTTTTTGTTCTTTTTTCTCCTGCCTCGTTGCCCTCTTCTGTGCTTATTTGTCTTTTGGTTCCCCTGGTTGGGGCAGGACGGAAGTAGTCCATGATTACCTTGGTCCCTGATGGTTGCCGTAGGGCATAGGTTGCTTCTGGGGTCAAGGCCCCTGGTAGGGGCAAAAAAATACTGGTGGCTGATGTGTTTGTGGATGGGGATGTGTTGAATGCTAGTATTGTAGATACTGATAAGGGAGTCCTTGGACAGGGCAGAGAGATTTTTGTCGCTTGGCACATATTGTGCAATATGTGTTTGGGTGATGGAAGAAGATGAAAGAGTGGGGGTAGGTGGCTGTGGCTGAGATGAAGGTGGGAAACTGAAGGTGGTCAGTGGAAAATGGAGATGATTAATAGATAAGTGATTGGTGTCCAGGGGAGGGGACTTGGGGTGATGGTTGCTTGGAATGAACCATTGGGTGGATGGCGGTCCTGGATTGGGGGATTCCAGAATGGTAGATTTGGGGTTGGAACTGGTGGGGATCATGGGACGTGAACCAGACCTGTTAGCGGGCATGTGAGTACCAAAAACAGAGTAATGGGGCTGATTAGAAGTATGGGTTGCCTTGTTGTAAGGACTGTTTTGGGGTTTCCTCCTGTTACTGTTGACAAATATGTTTGTTTGATAATATTTTCTGGTTGTGGCTTGGTCATGTGGGCGTATTGGTCTCAGTGGTGGATTCAGTAGGTGACCACCAGATTGAGGCGTACCTGAGGATTTGGTTGATGTTTGGTGTAGATGGGAAGAGGACCGAGCTTTGTTTTGTGACATTGTTGTAGAGGAGTGCATGTCAGGTTTACGTTGGCTCCGCGGGTCGGATTCATATTGGTCGTCTGATCTATTTAACCAAAACTTGATGTTATTGGTACGAAAATCAGTTCTGTTTTATTTTAGTTTGGTGGATTTGGTTTCAAATATTTATTTTTCATATTGAAGGACCCTCATGGTGATTAGTAGATCAAACTTAATGAAGTCATTATGTGTTGCGTACTGGGCTAAGAAGGCCACTTTCTCATCTATCTGTGTTTTAAGGGTATCACATATTTTTTTTACGTTTGGTATAAAGCAAATTCAGCATACCCCATGCACATAATAGCATGTATTTGTCCCATTCGTTTGAAAAAATGGGATCATTCTCAAAACTGCTCCTAAATCTTAATCTTAGGCCTCTAGGCACAAGATCTACCTTTAAATACATTTCTAGTAGCATCCAGTCCATATGGTGTTGGATTTCTTCCTTCAATAGTTTTTTCTAGACCAAATAATAAATGGAGTAGATCTCTAGTATAATTTTTGTTCCCGTGGGTAGGTCTTCAGATGGTGGTGGTTCATCACCGCTGTTAATGTTTGTCCAAGTTAAAACAAGTTTAGTGCGTTGTTGGATTCTTTGGAGACAGTAATCCATAGCAGGGACCACCAGGTATCACTATGTATCGCTGCTACGTGTGTCTTGGTGAACCTAGAGCCGCCGTATACCCAGGTTAACCTTGTTGTCCTTAGTCCTGAAGCTTTCAGGAATATACAGCAAATTTGGCAAAAGAAGCGGGAAACAAGGCGCTCATAGGGTAGTAAGTTTGGGGTACCAGATCTAGACTGTACGCTGTGTCAATTTTTATGCTCACCTTCTGGTGTTGTGCATGCGTCAGAACAACACTCGCGAAGGGGGGTGTTTGATGCTGCCGGTATCTTCTCAGTCCTTGGATTTGCTAGTTCTCCAAAGGAGTGATATGGAGTGCTATAAGAAGTTGTGTACTGAGGTCGTACATAATGTGATACCTCTTGGCGAAAAACCACAACCGCAAATAACGTCTTATAAAAAAGGATTTTAATTTTGATCAGGTTAATGTGTTTCGGAGTGAGAGTACTCCTTTTTCAAGTCTAAAAAAGACATATAGTATAACATATAGCAGTGCAAAGGAACAAAATGAATAAAAAAATAAACAAACTTGTATAATTCAGAAAAAAGGTGTGAGGACAATAGACAATATAATAATAAAATTAATCTAGAGAACATTGTTGAAATTATCTGATGCAATCTAACCGGGTTTCCATATAGTAATTAGAGTTCACTTCACAATTAGGGAAATATTAATGTTAATAATAATGATAATAATGATAGTAATAATAATGTTAAAATAATGTTAAAAGTGGTGGCCGTGATTCAAGATTAGACCCAAAAACTCAAGGGGTATGATATCATTTGAGTGGCAGGGAAATCATAATGAGACTGTAAGTATCACTGATTGAACCAGGTTAGGATCCCGTATCAAACAGGATCATAGCGATAATAATGATAATAATAGTAATAATAATGATAATAATAATAATAACATACTTTCTATTAATTTACTCCGCTCTACTTACCTGGAAAAGTTATATTGATGATTGTATCTTGATTTGGGAAGGAGAGAAGGAAGGACTGGAAATGTGCATAGCCAGCTTGAATAAGAACAATCTGAAATTTACCAGTAACGTTTCTGTGAATTTTCTCAATCTAACAATATATTTGGAAGACTGCCAGCTTAAAACCAAAACCTTTTTCAAACCGACAGATGTCAATGGTTATATTGACACTAGCAGTTGCCATTATGCCCCATGGTTATCTAACATCCCCAAGGGGCAGATTGGGAGAACTCACCGGAACTGTTCAGACGCTGCATTTTTCAAAGAGCAGAGTAAAATAATAGAAATTAGGTTTGTGGAGAAGGGATATGCAAAAGAGAAGCTGGAAAAATGCAGAAGGGAGGTAGAAGATATGACAAAGAGAGGTGAGAGCAATATATGTAAGAATAAAAACAATATGGATTTTCGTTTTGCTTTTTTGACACAGTATACAGTGCATTTCGAATTGGTAAAAAATGCAATGAGGAAAAATTGTGTTGAGCGCGAATATTCGAATAGCAATTTTATTTTGCGAATATCAGCACTTCGCTAATTTGCAAATATTTCAAATATAGCGCTATAAATTTGTTATTTCGAATATTCGGTTTATTTTTATTGTTATATTTTTTTCTTCCCCACTTCCCAAAAGTAGTTCTTACCTATTCTGAGGATTCCTGGCTTCCTGACTGCTCCAGTCAGTGCCCGTGGCTGCTTCTGCCGACTTCCGTGCTCTTGGAGCGTCCCCATCACCATGGGAACGCCTTCATACTAGAATGTACTGTCGGATGTGAGAATTAAGTTGAAATCGCAATGCGATTAATATAACTTGAAGTAATTGCATTGCGATTTCAACTTAGAGCTGGGTTTCTAATGGGTTAGCTTGCTAGAATTAGTTAACGATTATGGACTATAGCAGTGCAAAGTTAATAATCGCAATGCGATTACTTCAAGTTATATTAATCGCATTGCAATTTCAACTTAGCACTGCTATATTCCACATTCGTTAACTTCATAAATTCTAGGCTAGAATTAACAAAGTTAACGAATATGGAATATATGTAGACAAATGAGGGGCACTCCGTAAATGGGAATGAAGACAGCAAGTGGATAATGACTAAATACTATTTAATCCAATGTATCATAAAAAGCCAAAGCATCAAACAATAAAAACATCCATACAATAAAATACAATAAATACCCAATGGATAGGGGCCCTGAAAATTCGCCAGACAATCGTAATAATTGTAATAATTCAAAGATTATCAATATTCGTATTCGCGAATGTTCGGCAGTCCCCACAATATTTCTCTATGTGAATAGTCGCACGAGATATTAAAACACTTGGAAAGTTTGTTTCTGTCTCCGGCCGTATCAGGCTCCAGACAATTCGCAAACACAATCTAACTCTATCAGATAATATCGTACTGTGTACTGTCCGAAATAAATCCTCCGGTATATTCGGATAATCCGATATATCAATGATCGTGAAGGAGATCTCTTACCCTATTCCGTCACCAGCTCGATGTACTGAATCGAAGATACAACCGATCTTACCCAATGGAATATAGCAGTGGTAAGTTGAAATCGCAATGCGATTAATATAACTTGATGTAATCACATTGCGATTTCAACTTAGACCTGGTTTACTATGGTTGGTTTGGTATAATTAGTGAAGATGACGAATATGACTTGATAATTATTATAATTATTCTATTTATTTAAAAAAAAGCTAAGTAATATAATCGCATAGCGAATTAAACACAGCTGTCTCTATAGTCAACTTTCCTATTTGATTGCTAGAATTAGCGAAGTTGACGAATATGGAGCTAAAACGAAGATGGAGAATATTTTGTTATCTTCGTTTTGAGGAATATGACGAATACATTTGTCATGTTCGTCATCTTCGCTAATTCTAGATATCAAACCAATAGGAAAGTTGCCTTAAGTTAAAATCGCAATGCGCGATTATTTAAATCGCATATTAATCACGATAACTAGAATAATGACAAATATTCGATTTTGACGAATATTCTAGCGAATATTCGCTAATTTTGTTGAAATCGAATATGGCACCTCCCGCTCATCGCTAAGGAAAAACTGGACTACCCTTAAAAAATGACCCGGTACTTGGGAAGGAACTCCCAGAATGCCCTGCAATTATTTTAAAAAAGGCACCTAGTATTAGCAACCATTTAGAACATAGTGTGATCCCCGAAAAAATAGAAAAAAGCAAAAAAGACCAATTCACATGGTATGGTTTTTGTACAGCATGTAGGAATAGAGATCAAAAGGATAGAAAACAAAAGATTAACACCATTTATTCTAATAAGAGGGATAAGGAACTAAAGATTAAAGGGGAAATCTCTTGTGAAAGTGCTGGAGTGGTCTATATGCTGGAGTGCCCGTGTGGCCGAAGGTCGCACCACGAGCAAATAAAAAATCTGTTGCAGGAACATATCAGGAACATTAAAAAGGGACTAGAAACCTTTGAAGTCTCACTGCACTTAAAAAATGCTGGAGTCGAGCAAGTTAGAGGAAACTGGAGAGGTGGAGATCTGCTTGCTAAAATAGATAAATGTGAAGTAAGGTGGACTTACCAAATTAAGACAACCAGGAGGTCTGAATGTAGAGTTTGATTTGAAAGCATGCTTGAAGGAATAGGCGGTGTAAAGATCGTAATAAAATAGGAGGTTCAAAGATCGTGGCCAAATTCCTTAGGCTGACGAAAGAAAGTCTAAAGATAGTTTCAGTTAATTTTATAAATGAAAGGGTGGAGGTCAGGTGATTAGTATATACTACGAGATATAGACTGATGGAAAGTAGAGTGTAATGCAGTGTTATTACATTAGGATTAAGGCAGATTGAGGATTAGGATATATGGTGGATAAATGGGATTTTATGGTGGAGTTATTAAGGTTTTATGGATGTATTTTGCGGGGGATGGGGGGAGGGGTAACTTTTGCTAAAAGGTCGAGGGGAGTTTTTTTTTAAGTATGCCCCTGATGAAGCCATAGGTGTGAAACCCAGGTCGGGCTGTTTGAGGATGTGGGATATTTGTTGTAAACGCTTGTTTTTAAAGACACTTGTGAGTACAATAAACCTGTTTTATATACAGTGATTGATGGTATTTCACTATGGAAGCAACCTTTTTCCTAGGAAGATATATCGTTTGAGCTGATATTAAAGAAAAAAAGGAGACTTGAATTCACTTGATGTGCCTGTAGCAAGCATGCGCTTGTGAGTATAACAGCGCAATTGTACTATCAGCGCACTTTGATGTTCCACAGGATGTTTTAAAGCAAAGGACGTCTGTGGATCCTGGTTTCTCCTTGGCGTGGAGAAAGTGATCATATCTGTATTTGGGAGGATTTAAACATGTGCGGTCTCATTTACCCTTTAACGTTCTGTGTGAATTAAACCCACATCACTTTGGAGACTCGCTGCACATTCCATCTAACTACGGACTGGAATATTGTTTTTATTATTAAAACGTATACAGCCCTGAAAGTTGCCTGGTGAGAAACTGTTGTCATTACTCCATCCTATACTCCTGGCTTTCTAATAGTGCTGCATTTTATACAAGGCTATGTGACTTGTCTGTAACGGGTAACATATTCATTTCTTCTGTGTCCTCATTTGCTATAAGAACCATTGGATTTTGTTTGTCTTTAGCTGTCATACATTCCTGCACATGATACTGATTCTTAACCTGAAATTCCTAATACTGAAAGGCTCTGCCTATCCAGACTCTGACTCCAGACCGCTAGTGTGTGTGAATGCTGGATATCTGTTTGCCGATTAGCAGGATGAATGGGCTTCAGTGCTCCAGCGAGTTCTAGAAAAGTCCTAGAAAAGCTCTTCAAAGCAATATACCGTAGTTGCCTCTTCTTTGGAACTAGGTATATAGTAAAAAGGAAAACATCAATTTGGATGGCATCTGCTATATTTTTATTAGGCAAAGTTCAGTTCTATGAACCTGGACTATGATAGAAACTTTAAAAATAAGTGAGGGTTGAATGGCCAGTGGGTTACAATAACTTGTTCCCACAAAAAAAGTAGTGATGTTGAGAAAGGACAACTGAGGACCAGTATTTCTTAACCACCTGGGGGGGGCATTTTGATTTTTGCCCAGTTTTATTTTCAAACCATACACCAGTAACACTTGAAAAAGTGATTTCTTTAGGCAGAACAAAAGTCACCACAAGACATTTATTGTCCTAGGGATCTAAAATTCTGCAACTCTACAGATTGTTTTAATTGTTTTTTTTGTAGCAGTTCTGTTAGTTTTGCTTCTTGTTGCACAAAATGTGACACTGTCATAGGGCACCATCTGCCCCACTGTTAGGGCTCATGCACACGACAGTATTTTGCGTTCAGTATACTGGACGTTTTTTGAGCTCAGTATACGGAACATATACTGAACCATTCATTTCAATGGTTCAGCAAAAAATACTGAAGTGTCTCAGTGTGCATTCCGTTTCAGTATTTCAGTATTTCCGTGCCGTGAAAAGATAGAACATGTCCTATACTTGTCCGCAAATCACGGTGCTTGGCTCCATTCAAGTCAATGGGTCCGCAAAAAAAACGGAACACATACGGAAATGCATCCGTATGTCTTCCGTTTCCGTTCCGTTTTTTCCTGAACCATCTATTGAAAATGTTATGCCCAGCCCAATTTTTTCTATGTAATTACTGTATACTGTATATGGCATACGGAAAAACGGAACGGAAAAACGGAAAGGAAACGGAAACACAACGGAAACAAAAAACGGAACAACGGATCCGTAAAAAACGGACCGCAAAACACTGAAAAAGCAATACTGTCGTGTGCAAGAGGCCTTAAGAAGCTAAGAACCAAATTAATTTATAGGAATATTTATGTATATTAGTATAATTAGTGCCATAGCTCCGAGGCAACTTACAAGTAGATGACTGCATAGTGGAAATGCTGAGATTCTTGCTGGCTTTTGCAATGTGTTTGAAGGAAAGTATGTGATAACAGAACTTTAATCACAGTTTCAAATTCAAAGTCGTTCTAAACAGACAGTGGGATGCTGTTGAGTCAAATACAAAAAAAACTGACTCCTGTAGTTCAAAAGGAACTTTATTCATTTATATCAAAGCAAAAGCAAAAAAAAAAAAAAAAAAAAATATATATATATATATATATATATATATAAATATATATATATATATATATATATATATATATAAAATTATGCAGCAGAAGGAAAAGCTTGAACATCAGCAATGCTTTGCACCAGTTTAACTTTTTTTAAATACTTTAATTTTTCATTACTCCATTAGCGGGTTACTATAAATAGCAAAACAGAGGGAAATTAATTATTTTGTAGGTACATTTTTTAATAGAAGGAAATGTAAATGTATTTTTCATCTGATATCCTTATTGCAGTGATAGCTTTGTCTTCAGCAGTAGCCCATAAGCGGTAATGCTCAAAGCTCAAAGGACACTTAATATTGGCACACACCATTTTCTCAATTATTTTGTAGGCCAGGTTCGTGCAGGGCAGATTTTGATGATTTTTATTTGTTTTTAACAAAGCCAAGAGTAGCTCTTAAAGGAATGAAACGTAAAGACTTCTCACTGACTGCTTCTCTCTTTGGTATCTACTCTTGGCTTTGGTTAAAAAGACTCATCAAAAACATCAACAAAAACTACACTTTGGGAACTGGCTTTGAAACAAACTAGATGAAATAGATCTAATTCGGACACATTTTAGGCTACTTTCACAACTGCATTTTCCTTTCCCGTATTGAGATCCATCATAGGATCTCAAAACTAAAGGAAAACGCTTCCGTTTTGTCCTTATTCATTGTCAATGGGTACAAAACTGAATTGAATGGAGTGCACCAGAATGCATTCCGTACTGTCTCATTTCATTCCCATGCCGCACACAAAAACGTTTTGTGTGCGTCATGGGATACTGATCATCCTCCCCATTCTAAACATAGGGCTCCAAAAATAATACCACCACTGTGTATGCTGGAAACAATCAATCACTCTAATATGAGAACCACAATAACACAGTGCAACAATAGTATGAAAAAATATATCCTTTATTAATTCATCACAATTAGTATTAAAAATCTATTTCAGCGGCATACATGTCATAAGTAGACTGAATGTGGACGGACACTTTCTTACTTCTGATGTAACCCGCTAATATCGACAATTTTGCAAAAATATTGGAACATTTTACTTGGATAATGCATTACGCAAATACTTACCGTTCTTCCCATCTACTACTTATAGAGGAGAAAAAAACCTTTGAGACATTCTGGTATATAGCCATCATGAAGGTATGAGTCCGGTAACGGCATTTGGGTCTAAGGGTTCGAAATGGGGATTTGTTGATGCAGCAATTATGTCCTGATCAAGACAAATCCAGCATGAAACACAATTTAAGTCAATGGTGCTGGATCTGTTTTCACAGACACAAAAGAAAACGGATCTGGCGCCCATTGACTTGCAATGGTATTTGTGCTGAATCCGTCTTGGTCATTTTAGAGATAATACAACTGGATCCATTTGATAATGGATGCAGCCGTTTTTGCTTATACATGCTGGATCCGGCAAAAATGCTCATGTGAAAGTAGCCTTACTCAGTAGACCTCCTTAATAGAGATGAGCGAACCTCTGTTTTAAGTTCGGCGTCTAAAGTTCGGGTTTGGATTAGCGGAGAATCCCGATCTGGAACCGGATATGGATTCCGACTTCCGTTGTGGTCCGTGGTAGCGGAATCAATAATGGCCGGTTATTTATTCCGCTACCACGGACCACAACGGAAGTCGGAATCCATATCCGGTTCCAGATCGGGATTCTCCGCTAATCCAAACCCGAACTTTAGACGCCGAACTTAAAACAGAAGTTCGCTCATCTCTACTCCTTAATCAAGGATTTTTGAACATGTGCTAAAAATGCTTTAGAAAGTCAAAGGGAAAACCACAGGCAGATGTGTTCTATGGTGAAAAACGAATGGAAAATACATAAAAATTGGCATACCTGTGCAAGTTGCATTTTTGGAAAAAAAAAATCACCTGAACCCCAAACAAAAATATAATAGGACAGATTTGTTAATTCAGTAAAATTTTTAGTCAGTGTGAACTTAAACTAGGCAGTGTAAAATTGTAACATAATTCAAGTCTGGACTCTGGCTGGGCCACTCCAAAACGTTAATGTTGTTGTCTGCTAAACATTTCTCCACCACTTTTGCTGTGTGTTTTGGGTCATTGTCATGTTGAAATGTCCACTGGTGCCCAAGGCCAAGTTTCTTTGCAGACTGCCTGATGTTGTCATTGAGAATCCTCATGTATTGCTCTTTTTTCATGGTGACATTTACTGTGATTAGGTTCCCTGGTCCATTGGTTGAAAAACACCCCCAAAACATTAGGTTCCCACCACCATGTTTGACAGTGGAGATGGTGTTCTTTATGTTAAAGGTTTTTCCTTTCTCCAAATGAAGGAAACATCATTGTGACCAAACAATTAAATTTTGGTTTCATCTGACAATAACACAGAAGACCAGAAGTCTTCTTCTTTGTCCAAATAAGCTTTTGCAAAGGCCAAGCAACTTTTGTGTGCCTTATCTGGAGAAGTGGAACCCAGCAGTGTGCAGTGTCTGTTTGATTGTCTGCCTTGAGACATTGCCACCAGCAGAGCCCAGATTCACCAGGATTGCCTTGGTGGTGATCCTTGGATTCTTTTTCACCTCTCTAACTATCCTCCTGGCCAGCACAGGTGTCACTTTTGGCTTCCGACCACGTCCTCTGAGATTTTCCACAGTGCGGAAAAGCTGAAAAATGTTTTTTTTTTTTCCCACAATAATGCCTCTTGCACATTGTCCTATTATCTTTTAAGAGACACCTATGCCATTTCCCATAAAAAAAAAAAAAAATACTTGCTTGTTGAATAAAAGTAACTTTAAGTCAAAATTTGCCTGGGGTATAAATAATTATGGGCAGCACTGTATGTACCCCATCCAGTTCAGCCTGCAAATTTAATCTATAGAAAGGACAAAAACCTCATATGGTAGAAGACAATTTTCCTCATTTTAGGGGAAAAAATCAAATCAGAATAATTCTCTGGATCAACGACCCTTCTGTAATAAAACCCCCCTTCTGGGTTGGTGTACAGTAGAAACTTTTACTCGAGATGTAGAGAATGTCCCCTTGTCACCATCCCAGTTGTGGGTTTAAATAGATCATGGGAGAGATCTCTGTATTGACCATTGATATATTTATATATGGTTATTACATCTCCCAAATGTATCACAGTGACTCATACTGTATGATAAAATTGGTGTGTATTGCTAGAAGTTAGAGACATTTGTCTAACTTTACATAATACATTGTTTTGCCAATTTATGTGAAAATTTAGCTGCAGACAGAGCCGTTGTACTAAGGAACCACAAACATTACACAGGTAGCAGCATTTTACTCATCAGGTACTGTATGTTTCAGATATTTTAATTATTATCAAGTCTTCCTGTCAGATTTTACATATTAAACTAATGCCAACGTATAGGAATATGTGTACAGATCATCTAAAATGCACCTTTTTTCCCCCTTTTTGGTGTTTGCATCCTGTGGAAAAATAACTTTGATTGATATGCAACCAGTGGCGTAGCTACAGGGGTCGCAGCGGTCGCAATTGCGACCGGGCCCCTGAGCCAGGGGGGCCCACGGCCCCCCCACCGCCTCCTATTCAAAATGGGATCTAATAGTGCCGGGGGCAGTGCGCACGGCGCAGCGCAGTAGGCAGCTCACGTGTGTCAGAGGGGGCGGCCGCGGAAGCAGACATTGAGTGAGGTCTGAGTGAGGAGGAGCCGCCCGGAGGCGTGGTTTCCGCGCATCTCCGGCTCCCTCCCAGTCAGACACTCAGAAGCAGCAGCCGGCAGTGACTGAGCGGACGTGCGGTGGCTGGCGGCGCGAGGTGAGTTTTGAATAGCCTCTGGCCGGGCCCTCTACAGTACTAATACAGATGAAGGTCGCAGTCAATGGGGAGGTGTGGAGACTAACGTCGGGGGAAGTTTTAGTAAACAGGGATGAATTGGGATTAATGACTGAACTGTGCTGAGGGAAAATAGCCCTCAAAAATGAACATAGGCTCTGAGGGAAAATGTTCTATCTGTGAGCTGTGGAAAATTTTCTTCAAAAATAAAAGTTCAAAAATAATAACCAATGACTATGAGTCTTAAGCAATATGTCCGCCATTACTGCGCGCAAAAAAGTGGTCACCCTCCTTTCCAAGAACACCGAATGGCAAATATCAAATGCCGCTTTCCTGAGTGCCCCCGTGGGCTTCATGTATTTCAGCAATGGCCTGACACCGCATATTCCTCCCAATTATCGCTTTCATTATATATATTTGAAAGCTGTGTGCATGAGCCCTAACCGCCATCATATCATGCTCCTGGCTAGAACTCGTTGGGGGGGGGGTAAGGGCAGACCTGTCACAGACCCTACATCAGGGGTCAGCCACCTTCGGCACCCCAGCTGTTGTTGAACTGCAATTCCCAGCAGTTTTAAGAGCAGAGCAATTATGACTGCTGGGAGTTGTAGTTTCACAACAGCTGGAGTGCCGGAGGTTGCCTACCCCTGGGGGCCGCCCGAGCCCTCCTCACAGCCGTTGGATGGGTACATAACACTCTGGTGCTGTCAGCATTATTTAATGCTAGGAGCACCAGGTGCCCTCCTGAATTCTACCGCAGTGGGGGCGGCAGTATTTTGTGCCGCACTGTGGTATCACTGGCCCCTGACTACCTGTTTTGCCCTTGCCTTCTGTCAAGTTGGATCCGCTTACACAGACTCGGACTGGCCCTTTGCTTGCATGCCTATATTGATAATCACATAGTCAGGGGCGTAGCTATAGGGGGTGCAGAGGTAGCAGTCGCTACCGGGCCCAGGAGCCTGAGGGGGCTCAAAGAACGTTGTGGTGCATAAGAAGACACTGGTAGTATAGAAAATGCATGCTGGTCAAGTTACACCTCTGGCTGGAGGGGAGTGGGAGTGCGCAGCGTCAAGACTTTGTGCTTCTCTACCCCTTGCCACAAAGCAATGAGGAAGGGGGGCCCAAGCTGAACTTTTGCACCAGGGCCCATGAGACTTTAGCTACGCCCCTGTATGCAACTAAAGCACTAAGTGCCCAGATGGAAATTTTTATACTTCCAATTTGCAAAAGCACAGTATTCCTAACCAATCTCAGAAACTCTCCCTCTGCAGATGTTACCTTTCCCAGCATTCATATTTTGGGCAGGTGCAGACTACTGTCCAACTTGTGTCTGCACAGTACAAATACAGACTGTGTAAACTGGCAACACAGCATCTACTACGCATGTGCAGCAGACCTGCACAGTTCAGGGCAACCAAAAGAGGAAGACAGTGAGGGGGGAGATTTATCATAGCTTGGCACCAGGGCTTTTTTTCTGGCAGAACGCACCGTAACGGCGTTCCACCACCTTTTGACATCGCAGCCTGCCATGCTCCAGCATCGCAGGCTGCGATGTATCAGCGGGGAGGGACTGGGAGGAGGAGCTGGGGGCCGGTGCGTTCACTGTGCTCCGGCCCCCAGCTCCAGTACAGTTATAGAATGTGTAAAATTAATAATGATTCTTCTATACATGCTGCTCCCTCTGTAATACTGTATAACATTCAATATATCCATCCTACTCACAGGGCTACTGTTATCGCAATGCAGACGAGCGGCAGCGTCACTGACTGACGTTCCTGCGCCGCCTACTTTATGAATGAAGCAGGCGGCGCAGGCACGTGACGTCAGTGAGTCACGCTGCCGCTCGTCTGCCTGGCCGGCCTGCATTAGGATAACAGTCAGTAGCCCTGTGAGTAGGATGGATATATTGAATGTTATACAGTACTACAGAGGGGGCAGCATGAATAGAAGAATCATTATTAATTTTACACATTTTATAACTGTACTGGAGCGGCAATGGGGGGTCTGTGGATGGCACTGTTATGGGGGGGATCTGTGGATGGCACTGTTATGGGGTGGGGGGGTCTGCGGATGGCACTGTTATGGGGTGGGGGGGTCTGCGGATGGCACTGTTATGGGATGGGGGGGTCTGCGGATGGCACTGTTATAGGACGGGGGGTCTGTGGATGGCCCTGTTATTATAGGATGGGGGATCTGTGGATGCCATCCACAGATCCCCCATTAACAGTGCCATCCCCATCTGGGGGGTTTCTTTGCTGGGCTGGACTTTTATAGCCCCCCCAAAATTTTACTTGCATCCCTGTTCGCTAAAGGGGCGGTTTTAGGGGGCCGGTAGGGGCATGGCCAGGGGAGGGGGGGATGAGTTCCACCACCTTTTCTCTGAGAAAAAAAAGCCCTGCTCTGCACCATACACTGACTGGGCTATGAAAACCAGGTGCAATGCTAGATTCTGTGCCTAATTTATGATGAGGTGTATGCCTCATCATAAAATAGGCACAGCATCTGGGAGTCCATGTGACTATACTTCTGGCAGTCCATGTGCCTATACTTCTGGCTGTCCATGCTCCTGTACTGAAATCTACACCATACGCCATAATTCTGGCCATAATTCATATCTGTCCCAGTTCACATTGTGCGGTTTTTTAGGCAGCTTTCAATAGTTTTTTTGCCCAATTTGCCCAAATATACCGCATTTTATGTTCCGAACAAATTAAATATGAGTACATGGAACTGGTTCACACAAGATTGTATGTGAATTTGGTGCTACATTTATGTTATTTTAATTCACCATGTGTGAAAAAGCAGGTGAATTCCTACTGGGGGGTTAATTGTGGCTCCGTGTATCCACCTCCCATTTCCAGGGGGTGAGGGCTCGGAGCCTTAAAATCTCACGTCTGGCAGGAATTATTGTTACGACTAAGGACATTGCTGTCCGAAACGCGTAAACTATTGTTTTTTTTATGGATTTGTCTGCACACGATTATTTGTTACATGAATAAAGAGGAAGTTCTTACAGAAAAGCACAGTGCTGGAACCTTTTTTCTTCTTTCGTTCTTCTATACCAAGTATTTGCTTGTGGAAACCGAGCACATGGGGGTGATATTGTTTCAAAAAAAGGTGAGCTGGTTTTGTAACTTGTTTGAATATTCTATGTATTTTATATGTATGCATTTCTGTGTTTAATGTTTACCCCCCCTCTTTACAGTTTAACATATTTACAATGTTTTTAATTGATATAAAACCTTAGAAAAAATATGAAATAAAAATATTTTTCACATAATAGATTTTTAGCTTGCCTGTTAATTTCCACTACCATTTGTAGATGACATATGTAAATCTGGATACATATGAAATATTTATGCTGCATTGCATGTTTACTGTAATCTCAAATGCTATACAGCTACATCTTTCTAAACATCACACATAATTAGATTAACTACAGATAAATAAAGCCTGAGGCATTAGTCTGCTTTACATTGTACTAGCACAACAGTAGGATCAAGTAAATGCTCATATATCATATAATGAAGTTCTATATCAACCATGATATCTATTGTGGAAAGACAAGAAAAAAAAATACAAAAACAAAAAACAGTCTGAGCAATTACTCTTCATTAAGCAGAGGACAACTCCACAACAATATTGTCAGGAACCTTTTTCTGGGTCTGTCTACACTGGGGATGTGACTTTCCCATGTTTTTCAGCAGTGCTGTGGCTTGTACACTGCTAGGCTCCTTTAAGATTTAGAATTTAATAGCACAACGCAGATGCTCTAAGCATATATTATTTTTTTTTATTTTAATAATAAAATAAAATATGATACATAAAAATGAGTCATAATTAGGGATGAGCGGCCCCGGTACCCAAACTTGACCCAAACCCGAACTCGAACCCCATTGATGTCAATGGGGACCTGAACTTTGATGCACTAAAATGGCTGTAAAATAGTCATAGTAAAGGCTAGAGGGCTGCAAAAGGAAGCAAAATGGGGATAGGAGCAGAACAGTTGCCCTGCAAACAAATGTGGATAAGGAAATGACTTAAAATAACATAGAATAAAATACAAATCTTGAACTAGGAGGTGGAGGTCAAAGTGGAGTAGGAGGTTGAGGAGGTGGTGTACGTGGTGGTGTAGGTGGAAGTGGCAGTGGAGGAGGAGGAGGTACTAAAGACAACAATGTTTTTGTTGCTTTTTTTTTTTCCTTTATTTATTAGAATCTTTTTTTTATAAATTTGGGAAGACCGCAACACATTGAAAGGAGAATGCAAAGAAAAAGTGTGTTGGAGTATAACAATGGCTGGGTGCGGCCGGTACACTTGTCTACTCAGCAAAAGGTACTTACAAGTCCTGTGGGATCTGTGCTTGGTTCATTTTAATGAACGTTAGCTTGTCCACGTTGGCTGTGGACAGGCGGCTGCGCTTGTCTGTGATCACCACCCCGCCGTGCTAAACACAAGTTCGGACAATACAATGGCTGCAGGGCAGGCCAGCACCTTGAAGGTGTAAAGGGCAAGCTCAGGTCATGTGCCCAGTTTGGAGACCCAGAAGTTGTCTGGGGCAGACCCATCAGTCAGTACGTGTAGGCATGTGCACATGTACTGTTCCACCATGTTTCTGAAATGCTGTATCATTCCGTATTAGTTGTTGGTGCTGGATTTGTGGCATGCTGACAAAGCTTTTCCACATTTCAGCCATGTTTACCCTACCTTCTGAGGTGCTGGTGGTGCCCCAGCTGCCTTGGCGGCTTCTTCCTCCTCCTCCTATGCCTTTGCCTTGTGCTTCTACTGAGCCCCTGCTGTCAGATGTGAATGCCATCAGGAGCGTGTCTACCAGCATGCGCTTGTACTCACAAATCTTCCAATCACGCTTCAGTGATGGAATTAAGGACAGCACGTTGTCCTTGTAGCAGGAATACAGCAGGGTGGCCACCCAGTAATCAGCACTGGTTAGAATGTGGGAAACTCGGCGGTCATTGTGCAGGCACTGCCACATGTAATCGCTCATGATAGGCTGCCCAGAGGCAACAACAAGCTGTACTCTGTAGGATATGTATCGTTTGTGTCCTCTGTATCCCCTCAGACACGCTCCATTAATGCCTATAAGCTGCTTTGGGTGCCACCCTGCTGTGAACACGGTTTCTCATCCTCATCATCCTCCTCATTCTGCAGAACTGTACCCTGGCTGGACAGTTGTGTACCTGGCCTCTGTTGGTGCAGGAACCCACCCTCCGAGCCACTTGTGAATGACTGCCCTGATAACTGTGGAAATGATCCTTCTTCCTCCTGTGGCACATCCTCTTCCATCATCACCCGAAGTGTTTTTTCAAGGAGACATAGAAGTGGGATAGTAATGCTGAGGACTGCATCATTGACACTGGCCATGTTGGTGGAGTACTCGAAACAGCGCATCACGACACACACGTCCCGCATGGAGGCCCACTTGTTGGTGGTGAAGTGGTGCTGTTCCGCATAGCATCCTCATCCATGCGTGCTGCAGCTGAAATTCCACTATCGCCTGCTGTTTGCACAGTCTCTCGGGCATGTGCAAGGTGGAGTTCCACCTTGTGGGTACGTCGCATATAAGGAGGTGAGCAGGATGGCCAAAGTAAAGTTGCAGCGCAGACAGGCGAGCAGCAGCAGGGTGAGAATGCCAGAAGCGAGCACAGACGGGGTAATTTTTCAGGAACCTCTGCAGCACCAAATTCAGCACATGCGCCACGCAAGGGATGTGCTTTCAAAACTGCCTGCTGTTGTTTTCCCCTGATTGTGCTGATGTTGGTGGTGAAGGTGTTATGCTGACCAGATAAGGAGGTGATAGAGGAGGAAGCGGAGTAGGAGAAGGAGGCAACAAGAAATGTCCTGCAATGCTCGTGGTGGTAGGACATGCGCCAAACTGCTATCCGCCTGAGGCCCAGACGTCACTGCACATAACCAGTGTGCAGTTAGATAGATATAATGTCCCTGCCCGTGCTTACTGGTCCATGTATCGGTAGTTATGTGGACCTTGCCGCAGACGGTGTTTCACAGTGCACACCTGATTTTGTCCGCAACTTGGTTGTGCAGAGAAGGGATGGCTCGCCTCGAAAAGTAGTGGCGGCTGGGAACAGCGTACTGTGGGACAGCCACCACTATAACGTTTTTAAAAGTCCCTGTCTCCACCAGACAGAATGACAGCATTTCAAAGACCAGGAATTTTGAAATGCTGGCATTCAGGGCCAGAGATTTCGGGTGGGTAGGGGGGTACTTCCTCTTTCTCTCCAGTGTTTGGGGTATGGACAGCTGAACGCTTCGATGGGACAGTGTGGACATGCTGGGTAACGGTGGTGGAGGTGTTGCTGTCACATCCTCTGTTTGCAGGGTGGCAGGTGCCACTGTCACTCCAGAGGGGGAGGAAGAGGCTGAGACCGCAGCAGAAAAGGGAACAAGTAGAGCCTGATATCTTTTGTGTTTTTTCTGGTGTGTACTCCACTGCAGCTAGTGCTTTGCATTTAGATGCCTGGTCATGCAAGTGGTGCTCAGGTTTAGAATATTTATGCCTCGCTTCAAGCTGTGATTGCACAGCGTGCAAACCACTTGCGTCTTGTCGTCAGCACATTGTCTGAAGAACTGCCATGCCAGGGAACTCCTTGGAGCTCTCTTTGGTGTGCTCAGTCCCTGGGTGTAATGGGCAGTAGAGATGGCCTTGAAGTTCAAACAGAGGTCATTTCTCGGTGAACTTTGCTTGTTTGTGATTCGACTAACATGCGAACATATGGCAATATTCGCACACGCCATTTTTTTTGCATAGCGCCAAACTTTGGCCCATGACACATCTATGAGGTAAGACATGACAGCCAATTGAGACGTTTCAGCACATGGACACACCCCTAACCCTACAACAGAACCCGATCTGGCAACGATTTTACATTATGTGTTTTGGCAGTGTCGGTAGAGGTTGCATTTTGAGCAGGGACAGTTAGCGACACCAAACACTAGCTAATAGGGCCACAAAAGTCCTTTAAAGGACTGATATAAGTGTGCAATTGATAGGTGCTATATAGCGGTGTGTGATACATTTATAATATACTTTCTAACATAAAAATTATATTATAATATATTTGTAATGTGCTAGCTAGAGGGAAAAACGCTATTGGAGTAACTAATTGCAAAGGGTGTGATATACCTGTTGCCCCCCAAAAAACTGCTTGAGAGCTGCGATATACCTTCTTCCACAAAATCCTGATTAAGGGGTGCTATATACCTGTTTCCGCCAAATATTGATTGAGGGGTGCTATATACCAGTTTCTGCCAAACACTAATTCAGGGGTGCCATATACCTTCTTCCACAAAATATTGATTGAGGGGTGCTATATACCTTCTTCCACAAAATACTGATTGCGGGGTGCTATTGCTATATACCTTCTACTGCCAAATACTGATTGATGGCTGAGATACACCTACTTACGCCAAATACTGATTGAGAGGTGCTGTATACCTGTTTCCTCCAAATATTGATTGATGGGTGCCATATACGTTCTTCCACAAATTACTGATTGAGATGTGCCATATACCTTCTTCTGCTAAAAACCTATTAAGGGGTGTTATTGCGATATACTTTTTTTCCACCAAATACTGATTGAGGGCTGCAATACACCTGCTTCCACTAAATACTGATTGAGGGGTGCCATATACCTTCTTCCACTAAATACTGATTGAGGGGTACCATATATCTTCTTCCACTAAATAATGATTGAGCGCTGCAATACACCTGCTTCCACAAAATACTGATTGAGGGGTGCTATTTACATTCTTATATACCTTCTTCCACCAAATACTGATTGAGGGCTGCAATACACCTGCTTCAGCAAAATCCAAATTGAGGGGTGGTATATACCTGTTTCTACGAAATACTGATTATGGGGTGCTATATACCTGTTTCTGCCAAATACTGATTGAGGGGTGCCATATAGTTTCTTCCACTAAATACTGATGAGGGGTGCTATTGCTATATATCTTCTTCAACCAAATACTGATTGAGAGCTGCGATACACCTGCTTCCACAAAATACTGATTGAGAGGTGCCATATACCCGTTTCTGCCAAATACTGATTAAAGGGTGCTATATACCTGTTATATGCCTTCTTCCGCAAAATACTGATTTAGGGATGCTATTGCTATATACTTTCTACCATCAAATACTGATTTAGGGCTGTGATACACCCGTTTCCACAAAATACTGATTGAGGGGTGCCATATATCTGTTTCCGCCAAATACTGATTGAGGGGTGCTATATACCCATTTCCACTAAATACTGTTTGTGGGGTGCTATATAATTTTTTCTGCCAAATACTGATTGAGGGGTGCTATATACCAGTTTCCGCCCAATACTGATTGAGAGGTGCTATATACCTTCTTCCACAAAGTACTGATTGAGGGATGCTATTGCTATATACCTTCTTCCACAAAATACTGACTGAGGGGTGCCATATACCTGTTTCTGCCAAATACTGATTGAGGGGTGCTATATACCTGTTTCCGCCAAATACTAATTCAGGGGTGCCATATACCTTCTTCCACAAAATACTGATTGAGGGGTGCCATATACCTACTTCCACAAAATACTGATTGGGGGGTGCTATTGCTATTTACCTTTTTCTGCCAAATACTGATTGAGGGCTGCGATACACCTGCTTCCACAAAATACTAATATTATCCAAAAAATACTGATTGAGGGGTGCCATATACGTTCTTCCACAAATTACTAATTGAGAGGTGCCATATAAATTACTAATAGCTGTGTAAGGGCTATTTGACCATGAAGGAGAGTGATGGGGTGCTGCGCCAGATGACCTGGCCTCCACAGTCACCGGACCTGAACCCAATCGAGATGGTTTGGGGTGAGCTGGACCGCAGAGTGAAGGCAAAAGGGCCAACAAGTGCTAAGCATCTCTGGGAACTCCTTCAATACTGTTGGAAGACCATTTCAGGTGACTACCCCTTGAAGCTCATCAAGAGAATGCCAAGAGTGTGCAAAGCAGTAATCAAAGCAAAAGGTGGCTACTTTGAAGAACCTAGAATATGACATATTTTCAGTTGTTTCCCACTTTTTTGTTATTTATATAATTCCACATGTGTTAATTCATAGTTTTGATGCCTTCAGTGTGAATCTACAATTTTCATAGTCATGAAAATAAAGAAAACTCTTTGAATGAGAAGGTGTGTCCAAACTTTTGGTCTGTACTGTACCTTCTTATATACCTTCTTCCACCAAATACTGATTGAGGGCTGTGATACACCTGCTTCCGCAAAATCCAAATTGCGTGGTGGTATATACCTGTTTCTGCGAAATACTGATTATGGGGTGCTACATACCTGTTTCCGCCAAATACTGATTAAAGGGTGCTATATACCTGTTTCCGCCAAATACTGATTGAGGGGTGCCATATACCTTCTTCCACAAAATACTGATTAAAGGGTGCTATATATCTGTTTCCGCCAAATACTGATTAAGGGGTGCTATATAGCTGTTTCTGCCAAATACTGATTGAGGGGTGCCATATACCTTCTTCACACAAAATACTGATTGAGGGGTGCTATTGCTATATACCTTCTTCCATCAAATACTAATTGAGGGCTGCAATACACCTGCTTCCACAAAATACTGATTGAGGGGTGCCATATATCTGTTTCCGCCAAAACTGATTGAGGGGTGCTATATACCTGTTTCCGCTAAATACTGATTGAGGGGTGCTATATAACTGTTTCTGTTAAATACTGATTGAGAAGTGCTATATACAAGTTTCCGACAAATACTGATTGAGAGGTGCTATATACCTACTTCCACAAAGCACTGATTGAGGGGTGCTATTGCTATATATATTTTTCCACTAAATAATGATTGGGGGCTGCGATACACCTGCTTCCACAAAATACTAATTGAGGGGTGCCATATATCTGTTTCCGCTAAATACTGATTGAGGGGTGCTATATACCTGTTTCTACTAAATACTGATTGAGGGGTGCTATATACCTACTTCCACAAAGCACTGATTGAGGGGTGCTATTGCTATATATCTTTTTCCACTAAATACTGATTGAGGGCTGCGATACACCTGCTTCCACAAAATACTGATTGAGGGGTGCCATATATCTGTTTCCGCCAAATACTGATTGAGAAGTGCTATATACAAGTTTCCGACAAATACTGATTGAGAGGTGCTATATACCTTCTTCCACAAAGTACTGATTAAGGGGTTTTAGTGCTATATATCTTTTTCCACTAAATACTGATTGAGGGCTGCGATACACCTGCTTCCACAAAATACTGATTGAGGGGTGCCATATACCTGTTTCTGACAAATACTGATTGAGGGGTGCTATATACCTGTTTCCGCCAAATACTAATTCAGGGGTGCCATATACCTTCTTCCACAAAATACTGATTGAGGGGTGCCATATACCTTCTTCCACAAAATACGGATTGAGGGGTGCCATATATCTGTTTCCGTCAAATACTGATTGAGAAGTGCTATATACAAGTTTCCGACAAATACTGATTGAGAGGTGCTATATACCTACTTCCACAAAGTACGGATTTAGCGGTGCTATTGCTATATATCTTTTTCCACTAAATACTGATTGGGGGCTGCGATACACCTGCTTCCGCAAAATACTGATTGAGGGGTGCCATATACTTGTTTCCACCAAACACTGATTGAGGTGTACCATATACCTTCTTCTATTAAATACTGATTGAGGGGTGCTATTGCTACTGTATATATCTTCTTCCACCAAATACTGATTGAGGGGTGCTATATACCTTCTTATATACTTTATTTTATTAAATACTCATTGAGGGCTGCTATACACCTGCTTCCGCAAAATCCAAATTGAGGGGTGGTATATACCTGTTTCTGCAAAATACTGATTATAGGGTGCTATATACCTGTTTCTGCCAAATACTGATTGAGGGGTGCCATGTACCTTCTTCCACTTTATACTGATGAGGGGTGCTATTGCTATATATCTTCTTCCACCAAATAGTGATTGAGGGCTGCGATACACCTGCTTCCACAAAATACTGATTGAGGGGTGCCATATACCTGTTTCTGCCAAATACTGATTATGGGGTGATATAACTGTTTCCACCAAGTACTGATTGAGGGTTGCATTATACCTTCTTCCACAAAATACTGATTGAGGGGTGTGATACACCTGCTTCCACAAAATACCGATTGAGGTGTGCCATATACCTGTTTCCGCCAAATACTGATTGAGGGGTGGTATACACCTGTTTCTGCTAAATACTGAATTAGGGGTGCTATATAACTGTCTCTGCCAAATACTGATTGAGGGGTGCTATATACCAGTTTCCGCAAAATAATGATCGAGAGGGTGCTATATAACTTCTTCCACAAAGTACTGATTGAGGGATGCTATTGCTTTATTCCTTCTTCCACTAAATACTGATTGAGGGGTGCCATATACCTGTTTCCACCAAACACTGATTGAACGGTACCATATGCCTTCTTCCACTAAATACTAATTGAGGGGTGCTATTGCTACTGTATATACCTTCTTCCACCAAATACTGATTGAGCGCTGCAATACACCTGCTTCCACAAAATACTGATTGATGGGTGCTATATACCTTTTTCTGCCAAATACTGATTGAGGGGTGCCATATACCTTCGTCCGCAAAATACTTTTTGAGGGGTGCTATTGCTATTTACCTTTTTCTACCAAATGCTGATTGAGGGCTGTGATATACCTTCTTCCACAAATACTGCTCTTCTCAACAGATTTAGGCAGAGGGTCATTTAGAAAACGACAGGCATGGGAAGAGGCAGACTGTTCAGCAGGGATGGTAGGGGCCGTGCAAGTGCACCAGGCTAGATACTAAGTGGGAAGTTGGAGTAGGCTCACTCAGCCTTCTACTTCTGCACCCTTCTCATCCCCTGTATCTGAACCCTCCTCACTCTCTGCTGTGTGCACCCCCTCCATCGAGTCACAGGAATAATTTTTCCATCATTTCCCAGACCTTACCTATGCGCAGCCATTCTTGGCGTCGGATGAGGAAGAGGAAGTAGCAACGGACACCACCCAGCGGTCTGACGACAGTACCCAGATCAGCCCACGGAGGGTGGTCCCCACTGTTGCTGCCTACTCCGAGATCTCTAATGTCAGTGTTGGTGAAGGTGATAATGATGACATGTCAATGGACGTCATGTAGGTGCCCACAAGAGAGTAAGAGGAGGGAAGTTCAGAGGGAGAGACGGAGCATCAGATAGTGAGGAGAAGGAGGAGAAGCAGGCAGAACTAGCAGTGCAAAGGAGGCAAAAATCAGACTGCAAATGTATCTGGAGTGAGCCATCCACCATGCACGGTCATGTCTTGTGCTCCCAGGACGCCAGCACATGGCTCCGCAGTGTGGGCTTTTTTTAACGTGTCAACTGCTGATAATAGTGTTTCCATCTGCAGCCTGTGCTGTCAATGCATATGTCACGGTAAGCCCAACACTCACCTAGGGATGACTGACTTAAGAAGGCACCTGGCCTCCCATCACCGAGCCCATTGGGAGCAAAGCAGTCAGAACCCACAAAGCCACACTCCTGGTGCTCCACATCCTACCTCTTCTCCTTCTCCTTTCTCCTCCCATTTGTCCTCCACTTGACCTTCCACCGTGCCGTAGTGGCGTTCATCTGGCAAAAGGCAGGCTTCTGTGACCCTAATGTTGAGCATAGAAAAAATGATGACGCTGGATAATTCTCTTGCCCAACGGCTGGCTTGTCGGAACTGTTAGCCCACCAGCCACAGCCATATAAACTGGTGGACTCGGAGGCCTTTAAAAAATTTGTGTCCATTGGCAAACCACAATGGAAGGTCCCTGGAAGGAATTATTTCTCCCAGAAGGGCTTCCCTTAACTATATGGCCAAATTCAGTGGCAAGTTAATATATCTCTGGCACACAGTGTTGGTGCCAAGATACATCTGACCACAGACACGTGGTCTACCAAACACGGGCAGGGAAGGTACATAACTTTTACTGTCCACTAGGTGAACCTTCTGACGGCCATCAAGCATGTAACCCCTGGCACCTGTATGGATTTGGCATTACTGTCACGGATTGCATGCACGCCCGCCTCTTTTTCTCCTCCTCCTATTCTATCCACCGTCTCCTCCTCGGCTGACTCCTCCTTTTCAATTGTTACCGCCTCTTCAGCTGCAACCCCCAAGCTCCCCAGAATCTATTTGACGTGCCAGGTGAGACATTGCTATGCTGTGCTGCGGCTGATGTGCCTAGAAGCCAAGAGCAACACAGGTCCTGCACTCCTTTCAGCTCTGCGGTCACAGGCCGATCACTTGCTACTCAATTTGACAGTTGGTAAAGTGCTGTGCGACAACAGTGCCAATCTGCTGAGCGTGCTGAAACAAGGCAAAATGACCCGAAAATAATGTCCTGAACTTAGTCGTGCAGCAATTTGTTGCCAATTACCCCCGGGGTCCAGGACGTTTTGCGGCAGGCCAGGAAAATCTCTGGGCATTTTAGATGATTTTACACAGCCATGGCTCGTCAGACGTCTGGTTTGTGACTGCACGACACGCTGGAACTCCACCATGTACATGCTTGATAGGCTGCTCGAGCAGCAACGTGTCGTTAATGACTACCTGTATAAACTCAGCAGCAAGACAGGTTCTGGGGAGCTTGTTTTTTTTCACTGCGTCAGTGGCTGCTCATGCGCGACACATGCAGACTTCTGCGTCCATTTGATCAGATCACCAAACTGGTCAGTCACAGCCAGTGCGCCATCAGTGACATCATACCTTACGCCTTCTTTCTGGTGCGTACATTGCAATGTTTCATTAATTTAGCCGCCGAGGAGCAGGAGCTGGAAGATGAGGAAGTCACAATGCTGAATAACTTCCTAGGGGGGGCTACTCCATCTAAGATGAGTTAGCAGTAGTCTGAGGAGGAGTCAGAGGAGGATAGTGGCTGGGGGAGGAGGAGGAGCAAGAAGAGCAGGCTTTAAACTTTTCTAGGATCCCTGGTTTTGTCCGTGGCTGGGGGGAGGAGACAGGAGCCAGGGCACTCCACCGCTTCCAATTTAGTGCAAATGGGAACCTTCATGTTCCAGTGTTTGAAGAGGGACCTCTGTATAAAAAGCAAAAAGGTCAAGGACCTGTACTGGGTGGCAACGTACTTAGACCCCCGGTACAAACACGAAATGGCGGACATTTTTTAAACATCACAGAGTCCTGTCAGAATGCAACATTTCAAGGCCTTGGTGCGAGAGATGCTGCATTCTGATGTTGAGGGCACTGGCAGAGGAATTTCCACCCACAGTGAAACAAGTGCGGGTACCAATCCTATCGCACCTGAAAAAAGGGGGTTTGAAGATGTGTTGGTCACTTCGGATATGAGATCATTCTTGCAGCCATCCCATCTACAGACGCCCTCTGGCTCCAGCCTCAGGGAATGCCTAGACCGACAGTTGTCCGACTACATCGGGTTAATGGCCGATGTTTATGCTCTAAGAAGCTAGGAACCCCTTGACTACTGGGTATGCAGGCTTGACCTGTGGCCAGAGCTGGCACAATTTGCCATGGAACTCTTTGCTTGCTTCTTGTCGAGTGCTTTGTCCAAAAGGACGTTCAGCGCAGCAGGGGGGATAGTGACCGATAAGCGCACTCGCCTAGCTCACGACAGTGTGGACTACCTCACATTTTTTAAAATGAATGAGGCATGGATCTCAGAGGAATTCAACACCTATGATGACCAAATGTAATTGAATTTCCTCATGCCAGCCCACAAATATCCGCCACCACCCAGAACAAAGAATGGACCTTGCCTTATGTACAGTATATACAGCTGCATAAAACACCTTTTATGTCAGTTGAATGACTAATATTTGGGGCCTGTACTTGCCAACAATTACATATTAAGGCCTCATGCACACGACCGTTGTGTGCATCCGTGGCCGTTGTGCCGTTTTCCGTTTTTTTTCACGGACCCATTGACTTTCAATGGGTCCGTGGAAAAATCGGAAAATGCACCGTTTGGCAGCCGCATCCGTGAGCCGTGTTTCCTGGCCGTGAAAAAAATATGACCTGTCCTATTTTTTTCACGGCCAACGGTTCACGGGCCCATTCAAGTCAATGGGTCCGTGAAAGAACACGGATGCACACAAGATTGGCATCCGTGTCCGTGATCCGTGGCCGTAGGTTTTAGTTTCATACAGACGGATCCGAAGATCCGTCTGCATAAAAGCTTTTTCAGAGCTGAGTTTTCACTTCGTGAAAACTCAGATCCGACAGTATATTCTAACACAGAGGCGTTCCCATGGTGATGGGACGCTTCTAGTTAGAATACACTACAAACTGTGTACAAGACTGCCCCCTGCTGCCTGGCAGCACCCGATCTCTTACAGGGGGATATGATAGTACAATTAACCCCATCAGGTGCGGCACCTGAAGGGGTTAATTGTACTATCATATCCCCCTGTAAGAGATCAGGGCTGCCAGGCAGCAGGGGGCAGACCCCCCCCCCCCCTCCCCAGTTTGAATATCATTGTGCGGCCCCCCCCCCTCCCCTGTTGTTAACTCGTTGGTGGCCAGTGTGCGCACCCCCCTCCCTCTATTGTTTTAATACATTGGGGCCAGTGTGCGCGCCCCCCCCCAACCCCCCCCCTCCCTCCCTCTATTGTTTTAATACATTGGGGCCAGTGTGCGCACCCCCCCAACCCCCCCCTCCCTCCCTCTATTGTAATAATAGCATTGGGGCCAGTGTGCGCACCCCCCCCCCCCCCCCCGATCATCGGTGGCAGCGGAGTAGAAGATTTTCATACTTACCTGGCTGCTGGCTGCTGCGATGTCTGCGTCCGGCCGGGAGCTCCTCCTACTGGTAAGTGACAGCAATGCGCCGCACAGACCTGTCACTTACCAGTAGGAGGAGCTCCCGACCGGACACAGAGATCGCAGCAGCCAGCAGCCAGGTAAGTATGAATCTTCTACTCCGCTGCCACCGATGATCGGGGGGGGGGGGTTGGCGCACACTGGCCCCAATGCTAATATTACAATAGAGGGAGGGAGGGGGGGGTTGGGGGGGCGCGCACACTGGCCTCAATGCTATTATTACAATAGAGGGAGGGAGGGGGGGGTGGGGTTGGGGGGGCGCGCACACTGGCCCCAATGCTATTATTACAATAGAGGGAGGGAGGGAGGGGGGTGCGCACACTGGCCACCAACGAGTTAACAACAGGGGAGGGGGGGCCCACTGGCCACCAATGAGTTAAAAACAGGGGGGGGGGGTCTGCCCCCTGCTGCCTGGCAGCACCTGCCAGGCAGCAGGGGACAGTCATGTACACAGTTTTTTTGTATATTCTAACCTGAAGCGTCTCCATCACCATGGGAACGCCTCTGTGTTAGAATATACTGTCGGAAATGAGTTTCACGATGTAGCTCATATCCGACAGTATATTCTAACATAGAGGCGTTCCCATGGTGATGGGGACGCTACAAGTTAAAATATACCATCGGATTGGAGAAAACTCCAATCCGATGGTATAACAGAACTCCAGACTTTACATTGAAGTCAATGGGGACGGATCCGTTTGAAATGGCACCATATTGTGTCAACATCAAACGGATCCGTCCCCATTGACTTGCATTGTAATTCAGGATGGATCCGTTTGGCTCCGCACGGCCAGGCGGACACCAAAATGACTTTTTTTTCATGTCCGTGGATCCTCCAAAATCAAGGAAGACCCACGGACGGAAAAACGGTCACGGATCACGGACCCACGGACCCCGTTTTTGCGGGCCGTGAAAAAAAACTGTCGTGTGCATGAGGCCTTAGGCCTCATGCACACGGACGTTTTTTTTCACGGTCCGCAAAACGGGGTTCCGTTGGTCCGTGATCCGTGACCGTTTTTCCGTCCGTGGGTCTTCCTTGATTTTTGGAGGATCCACGGACATGAAAAAAAAGTCATTTTGGTGTCCGCCTGGCCGTGCGGAGCCAAACGGATCCGTCCTGAATTACAATGCAAGTCAATGGGGACGGATCCGTTTGATGTTGACACAATATGGTGCCATTTCAAACGGATCCGTCCCCATTGACTTTCAATGTAAAGTCTGGAGTTCTGTTATACCATCGGATTGGAGTTTTCTCCAATCCGATGGTATATTTTAACTTGTAGCGTCCCCATCACCATGGGAACGCCTCTATGTTAGAATATACTGTCGGATATGAGCTACATCGTGAAACTCATTTCCGACAGTATATTCTAACACAGAGGCGTTCCCATGGTGATGGAGACGCTTCAGGTTAGAATATACAAAAAAACTGTGTACATGACTGTCCCCTGCTGCCTGGCAGGTGCTGCCAGGCAGCAGGGGGCAGACCCCCCCCCCCTGTTTTTAACTCATTGGTGGCCAGTGGGCCCCCCCTCCCCTGTTGTTAACTCGTTGGTGGCCAGTGTGCGCACCCCCCTCCCTCCCTCCCTCTATTGTAATAATAGCATTGGGGCCAGTGTGCGCGCCCCCCCAACCCACCCCCCCCCTCCCTCCCTCTATTGTAATAATAGCATTGGGGCCAGTGTGCGCCAACCCCCCCCCCCCCGATCATCGGTGGCAGCGGAGTAGAAGATTCATACTTACCTGGCTGCTGGCTGCTGCGATCTCTGTGTCCGGTCGGGAGCTCCTCCTACTGGTAAGTGACAGGTCTGTGCGGCGCATTGCTGTCACTTACCAGTAGGAGGAGCTCCCGGCCGGACGCAGACATCGCAGCAGCCAGCAGCCAGGTAAGTATGAAAATCTTCTACTCCGCTGCCACCGATGATCGGGGGGGGGGGGGGGGGTGCGCACACTGGCCCCAATGCTATTATTACAATAGAGGGAGGGAGGGGGGGGTTGGGGGGGTGCGCACACTGGCCCCAATGTATTAAAACAATAGAGGGAGGGAGGGGGGGGTTGGGGGGGGCGCGCACACTGGCCCCAATGTATTAAAACAATAGAGGGAGGGAGGGGGGTGCGCACACTGGCCACCAACGAGTTAACAACAGGGGAGGGGGGGGGGCCGCACAATGATATTCAAACTGGGGAGGGGGGGGGGGTCTGCCCCCTGCTGCCTGGCAGCCCTGATCTCTTACAGGGGGATATGATAGTACAATTAACCCCTTCAGGTGCCGCACCTGATGGGGTTAATTGTACTATCATATCCCCCTGTAAGAGATCGGGTGCTGCCAGGCAGCAGGGGGCAGTCTTGTACACAGTTTGTAGTGTATTCTAACTAGAAGCGTCCCATCACCATGGGAACGCCTCTGTGTTAGAATATACTGTCGGATCTGAGTTTTCACGAAGTGAAAACTCAGCTCTGAAAAAGCTTTTATGCAGACGGATCTTCGGATCCGTCTGTATGAAACTAAAACCTACGGCCACGGATCACGGACACGGATGCCAATCTTGTGTGCATCCGTGTTCTTTCACGGACCCATTGACTTGAATGGGCCCGTGAACCGTTGGCCGTGAAAAAAATAGGACAGGTCATATTTTTTTCACGGCCAGGAAACACGGCTCACGGATGCGGCTGCCAAACGGTGCATTTTCCGATTTTTCCACGGACCCATTGAAAGTCAATGGGTCCGTGAAAAAAAACGGAAAACGGCACAACGGCCACGGATGCACACAACGGTCGTGTGCATGAGGCCTTATCCTGTGACCGCCTAATGCACCTCCAGCCACAGAATCCAAAGTTCTGTGCTGTGAAGTTAATGCCTACTGGCTAATTTTTGGGGCCTATACTGTCGGACAGTTACATTTTTATCCTGTGACCGCCTAATGTACCTCCAGCCACAGAATCCAAAGTTCTTTGCTGTCAGGGAAATACCTAATAGCTAATTTATGGGTGCCTAAACTGGCCGACTTTACAATTACATATTTATGCTGTGATTGCCTAATGTACCTCCAGCCACAGAATTCAAAGTGCTTTGCTGTCAGGTGAATGACTATTGCCTAATTTTTGGGGCCTATAAAAGCCGACAGTTACATTTTTATCCTGTGAACGCCTAATGTACCTCCAGCCACAGAATCTAAAGGTCTTTGCTGTCAGGTGAATGCCTTTTGGATATTTTTTGGGGCATGTACTGGCCGACAGTTACATATTTATCCTGTGAATGCCTAATGTACCTCCATCCACAGAATCCAAAGTTCTTTGCTGTCAGGTGAATTCTTATTGACTAATTTTTGGGGCCTGTAGTGGCCGACAGTTAAATTTTTTATCCTGTGACCCTCTAATGTACCGCCAATCACAGAATCCAAAGTTCTTTGCTGTCAGGTGAATGCCTATTGGCTAATTTTTGGGGCCTGTACTGGCCGACAGTTACATTTTTTAGCTCTAGCCACAGAATCACACCCTTGTCTCACTCCTCTGACTCTCATTATGGTGGCGTATGAAACGCATTCACCATAAGGACCTTCACATGTCACAGATACAAGACGGATCCGCACCGAACGCCAGTGTGAAAGTAGCCAAATGACCACCTAGTTGTATCATTATTCGGTGGTAGGGCTAATATCTTTATATTATATAGATTCTAGTGTATTATACTGTGCCCTATATCTCTCAGTAGAAAATGATCCTTGGCAAACAAAGTCCTCATCCCTGACCACCAGGACCAGGTAGCGCTCTGTCCGTACATGGCGGCCTCCCCTCTCCGTCACGCTGCTCTACTGTGTACTGGTGCTTATTCTGACACATGCTGCTGCATGACTTGGGGCTCAGACTGCTTGACTGATTTGCAAGCAGGTGAGTTGAAAGACAGATGCCCATGGGCTGCAGGTGCCAATTCTGTGGTTTCAGCAAGGGACCGGGTGGGGGACAATGTGAAGTAGAAAATGATCCTTGGAAAACAAAGTCCTTATCCCTGACCACCAGGACCAGGTAGCGCTCTGTCAGTACATTGCGGCCTCCCCTCTCCACCACGCTGCTCCACTGTATACTGGTGCTTATTCTGACACTAGGGCTGGGTTCACATCCTATTTTTGCCATCCATTTAATGCATACCAAAAATGTATGTGTTAACAGAGACCTCAGACTGTTAACGTAAAGTGGCATCCGTTCACCATACATATTGCATGGTAGAAAAAAAAATGAATTGGGTTAACGTATGCATTTTGTTAATGGACTCTACAGGATACAAAAACGTGGAGTGCTGCATTTTTGTATACATCAAACCGATAGGAAATACAATTTTCTAGGCTCCAGCAGGGCACATTTTGGAGAGTTTTCCTTTAAGATGCATAAAAATGGCCCCTGATTAAAATACATATTTTTTGTGGGAATTTTTGCCAATGATCCCCCTCTGGTATGTCACTGTCCATGTTGTGGGACTATATGTGTACCTCTAGTAAGTGTTTGCTGGCTGCAAATATGACCTGAAGGTTTTTCAGGTTCGCCTGCCATTAAAGTGAATGAGGCCCGCCGCGAATGCGAGGTTCGCAAACATTTGATGCTTGTCCATCACGAGTGGGCAGTAGCAGGACTACTGGCTAGGGGACGGCCACTCTGCTTTTGCATACTGCTCCCTCTTTTGCTGTATGGCTGGCGCTGTGTGACCACCACCTCTTCCTCCGAACTGCACATGTCACTCGCATTACCTTGATTCCACCCACACTTCACCCATGCCCTACTTGGCGGTTTGTACACGGCAGAAAGCCGCATTAGTTGGCACCTGTGTTTCGTCATTATCATCAGAGACGTGCTGCGGTGGTACTCCCATGTACTCATCTTGAAACATAAGTGGTTGGGCATCGGTGCACTCAATCTCTTCCACTTCTGGGGCAGGGCTATGTGGATGGCCCACAGAAACCCTGCTAGCAAAGTCATCAAAAAGCAGAAGAGACTGCTGCATGACTTGGGGCTCAGACTGCTTGGCTGATTTGCAAGGGGGTGAGTTGAAAGACTGATAGCCATGGGCTGCAGGTGCCAACTCTGTTCTTTCAGCAGGAGACTGGGTGGGAGACAATGTGAAGGAACTGGATCCACTGTCAGCAACCCTATCTACTACCGCCTGTACTTGTTCTGGCCTCACCATTCGTACATGGGTATTTGGGCCTACAAAATGACGCTGAAGGTTCTGTCATCTACGTGCACCTGAGGAAGGTGTTTCATTTGGGCGTGTAGCTGATACAGATTGACCACGTCCTCTCCCTGCAACAGGAGCTCCACCAGGACCAGCAGCACCACAACCTGGGCCACGTCCCTTATTTGATGCTCTCCTCACTTTTTGAGGTCACCCACCAAAGTAACAGACATATTAACTATATTAATTTCCCTGTCACATATGTAGTGAAGTTGTACCTCACCAAAAATGGGAATATGTCACCCATCAAACTAACAAACGGATTAACTATTATATTTTGTGTCAGGGGTACAGAAATGGTGCATTGCACCCACCAAAAATCGCTATAGGTCAGCCACAGAATTAACAGTCAGATTTATTATTATATTTCTTTGTCAGAGGTGCAAAGCTGGAGTATTGCACCCACAAAAAATCATTATAGGTCACCCACAAAACAAATAGCCAGACTCCTAACACTCTCCCTTGCTTCAGCTGCCTGCTTCCTGTCCCTGCACTACTCAGAGCTGGGCGGTGCTACACTTGATCCAACTTGTATACAGGCTGGGTCACATGATGCACCAGCCAATCTAGACATGGCTGTGATGGCTTCTAAGTGCCCACAGCTTAAAAGCTTGTTAATTGGCTGCCCTGCAGTGTTTCAAAACCGTTATTAAATGCCTGAACACCGAACCCAAACTTTTCCGGCAAAGTTCGAGTCCGGGTACCTGAACTCGCAAAGTTCGGTTTGGACCCAAACTATACAGTTCGGGTTCGCCCAACACTAGTCATAATATACAAATAAATCGATATATCAATGAACATTTCCTACAAAAAAAGAAAAAAAAAAGGCAAAACATAATACTAATCCAGTTAATATATAAACTGCGGGCCCTGGGGTCCACACTATGAATTTAAAAAAATAGCAGAGGCATATACTGTATATTCTACAAAATCTGTATAGTGTCTGTACTATGGACGCCCAAAATATATTGGTGTTCGCACATTGCGGAATTTGTTGATGTTCTATTACATATAACAGGCAGTATTTTTCTTAAAATTACATCTTCAGAATGTGGTATTTCAGATGCAGTGCAGGGACAAAATGTATTTTTTTTATGTAACATTGAGAACAAAATAGGACGTGTGATAATACGTGATAGTTTCAAATACCGGATGACTCAAAAGATGAAGACTGTTCAAATATATTTGTATAAACACCATCACTCACGACTGCGTCTCAGTTAGGGTGTCTGGATAAAGACTGAGATTAAATGCTGCAGTTATAAAAGTTATTTGGGCTCCATTGAGAGACAGTGATATTTGATCACTCCCACAATGTACACACCACTCCACCCTAGCTTTATACTCCACCTCCAGCACACCCAGCTAGGCTGGATACACGGCAATAAACCTGCTCCTCTGTTCTGAGACACTGATTGCCAATCACTGCCACAATGTACAGGCCGGTAATTGCTGAGCCTTCCCCGGCCTTCCACTCCACCACCATCAAATACTGCTATGCAGGACACAATAAACAAACTGCCCCTGAAGTAAGTCTACAACCACCTTGTGCCTGAAGTATATTCTCAATCGCCTTGTGCACAGAAACGACTACTGAGTTTTGCAGACATCTTGTGGCAGCAGTTTGCTTACCTTTTATGACTCCAGTTCTAGCTGCTCTGGTACATGGCCTACGGCTTTGGCACTCACCCTGGCCATCACTGCATGGCTAGGAAAGCGACAGCGAGAGGACAGCTACCATGAGTAACCGCTAACCTTATTATTGATATAACCACTCCTATCCTCCCCGTTCTTCCATGCACCCTACTGAACTTATGATCAAAGGCAGGGGGTCATTTATAGGGGTTTATCCAAGAATAAACTTTCTTGGCAAATTCCTAGATTATGATTCAAAAGGCTTATCCATGAGTATCTTGGCACCGAGAATCTCATTTACGGAAAGTCCCATATACCCTCTTTTGCCCCCGAGACTGGCAAGACTAGATAAAGAGAAATTTTAAGACCCATCTATGCATGTGGATCCTCAATTAACACTGGTGCAGAATGCAAGCTCCCATAAAATATTCCCCAGATGTGCCATGTTGTTTATGCAGCCATTGATAGCCATGCCTTCTAATGGCATGGCTGTGATTGGCCAAGTGCAGCATGGGACCCAGCCTCTATATAAGCTGGAGTCACGTAGCACCGCACGTCACTCTGCTCTTACTAGTTGCATAGATAGGATGCAGCTGCTGTGAGGGAGACATTAGGAAAGACTCTGATAAAGGCACTTGGTGTGAAGTCTGCAATCTACAGCGTTTTTTGTTTGGGGGTGCAATGCAACATTTTTGTACCCTGCCCTGAGCCCAGTGAGACTGAAAAAAAGGTTTTAATCCGTCTGTTAGTTAGGTGGGTGCCGGTGGCCATTTTGTGCAAGAGCAGTGCACCAGCATTGCTTATGTGCCAGGGACAATCATTTAATACTGTTCTTGTAGTTCAGTGGCTGACATATACCCATTTTTAAAGTGCACCTGCACTCCATATGTGCCAGGGGAAGGGAAAATATTACCATCTGTGAGTTCAGGGACCCAGGGGGTGACATATCCCCATTTTTTTCTGTAATGTACCCGTGTGCTGCATTTCTGAGAGTGAAATATAATCAGTTAAATCCATCTGTTCCATTGTGGGGTGACATGTGTAAGGCTGATTCATTGGAGACTTTGAATTCCCATTTTGGGGTGTAAAGTACCTCTGAGGCCTGCACATGTGACAGGCAGGCACATAAATTCAGCAAATCCATCTGTTCCATTGGAGGAGTGACATATCCACCATTTTTTATGCAAAAAACCCCTGTGCCTCTCTACTCTTTTTTATGTAAAAAAAACTCATGTGCTTCATTTGTGAGAGAGAAATATAATCACAGTTAAATCCATCTGTTTCATTTATGGTTAAGAAAAAAGCCTTTTTTGGGGCAATAAAGTACTTTTTTGCCCTGTGACGCATTTCTGACAGTCCAATAAACTGCCAAATACTGCAGTAAAATTTTTGTTTAAAAATTCTAATTCTTGTTGCTAGAAAGTACATTTGCAGCCTATGCAACATTCCTGTCCATCAAATAAAACCAGTAAATACTGCTGTTACATTTTTGGGCTTCAAATTCCCATTTTTGGGTGTAAAGTACCTCTGAGGCCTGCACATGTGTAGGCACCAGGGTTAAGGCACCAGGTGTAGGCACCAGGGTTAAGAAAGAACGACAAAAAGCTGTAGACACACTAGATAGCAACAGTAGAAAAATTGCATAAGGCTTTCCTAAGAATCGAACATCAAAAAACTTTGACAGAGCTTAGGTTGCAACTCTGTGACCTTCTCAACCAAAGAGTGATGAGACAGATGTTGAACTTTCAACATAAAGTAAATGCCCATGGCGACAAGGGGGGAAAGCTGATGTCCTCTCTGCTTAAGAATGCTAAGAATATAACCTACATCTCCTCTATAAAGCAACCAGATTGCAGCCTAACACAGGAAACCCCAGAGTTAGGCCTCTTTCACACTTGCGTTGTCCGGATCCGGCGTGTACTCCACTTGCCGGAATTACACGCCGGATCCGGAAAAACGCAAGTGTACTGAAAGCATTTGAAGACGGATCCGTCTTCAAAATGCTTTCAGTGTTACTATGGCACCCAGGACGCTATTAAAGTCCTGGTTGCCATAGTAGTAGTGGGGAGCGGGGGAGCAGCATACTTACCATCCGTGCGGCTCCCGGGGCGCTCCAGAGTGACGTCAGAGCGCCCCATGCGCATGGGTGACGTGTCCATGCGATCACGTGATCCATGCGCTTGGGGCGCCCTGACGTCACTCTGGAGCGCCCCGGGAGCCGCACGGATGGTAAGTATGCTGCTCCCCGCTCCCCACTGCACTTTACCATGGCTGCCAGGACTTTAGCGTCCCGGCAGCCATGGTAACCATTGAGAAAAAGCTAAACGTCGCATCCGGCAATGCGCCGAAACAACGTTTAGCTTAAGTCCGGATCCGGATCAATGCCTTTCAATGGGCATTCATTCCGGATCCGGCCTTGCGGCAAGTGTTCTGGATTTTTGGCCGGAGCAAAAAGCGCAGCATGCTGCGCTATTTGCTGCGGCCAAAAAACGTTCCGGTCCGGAACTGAAGACATCCTGATGCATCCTGAAGGACGGACTGTCTATTCAGAATGCATTAGGAAAATCCTGATCAGTATTCTTCCGGCATAGAGCCCCGACGACGGAACTCTATGCCGGAAGACTATAACGCAGATGTGAAAGAGCCCTTAGCTAGGGCTTTCAAAGAATTCTACTCAGCCCTATATAATCTCCATCAGAAGGGTACGACTGATAGGGAACTCCAAAAGAACAGCACATTCTGGACTTTTTGAGCTCTCTCCACCTCCTGGTTATTACACCTGAGGATTCTACATACCTCAATAGACAGATAACAGCAGAATAAGTAACCAGCATTCTTAAAAGCTTCCCACCAGGCAAGAGTCCAGGACTAGACGGTCTGTCCTTGTTATACTATAAAAAATTTCAGGATATCCTAGTCCCCAGGTTTACAGAAGTCTGCAATGCCTTACTGCAAGGTGACTTCTTACCCAAACAGACACTGGAATCCCACGTTACCCTAATCCCTAATGAAGGGAAATACCCCCAAAACTGTGGAAGCTATCGTCCGATTTCCCTCCTGAACCTGGACTTAAAGCTTTGGGACAAGGTCTTAGCATGCAGATTGAGCAAGCTCTTGCCAGCTCTAATAGGACCTGAGCAATCAGGTTTCGTACAGGGTCGTGAGGGGAAAGACAATACTCACAGAATATTTCACACCATACACATGGCTCATAAAAAAGGCTTCCCTCTAGCCTTACTCAGCATCGACGCCGAAAAGGCGTTTGATAGGGTCAATTGGATGTTTATAAAATTAACTCTACAACGCTTTGCCTTTCAAGACACCTTTATACAGGCAATCCTTACTCTCTACTGAAATCCTCATGCCAGATTAAAAGTCAAGGGCACGCTCTCGCCGACATCACAAACGGGACTAGGCAAGGATGCCCCCTGTCCCCCTTGCTGTTCATTTTAGTAGTGGAAACACTAGATGACTTGTTTTTCTTAGTAAAAGATCCTGAAAGAGGGCTAGGCCCCTTGGTGAACGGAATAGATACATATAGTTCACTCTCAGACATTAAGGTAAATCACGCCAAATCCAAACTCTTAAATATCTCTCTTCCAGTATCTAAAGTTGCCGCCTTAAGCGCTCATCTTCCATTCCATTGGACTAAAGGGCCAATTAAATGCCTGGGGATCCAAATCCCCAAAGACACCAACGACTTATACCTGCACAATTACACCCCCCTTTTAGGGGAGATACAACGGTTGCTTCAAACCTATAGTCTTCCCTATCTCTCCTGGATGGGATGGAAAAACATCTTAAAATCCTATGTGATGCCCAAAATCTTATACATTATGCAATTATTTCCAAAATGGCTTCCTAAATCCTTTCTCTCGAGTGTACGGGGTATGTTCTCTAGATTCCTATGGAATGGTAGGAAGCCTCATATTTCTTACGGAATTCTGGTTAGATGTAAGGAGCAGGGGGGTCTAGGAGTGCCTGACTTCTCTAGTTATTATAGAGCGATACAACTCAATAGATGGCTGGAATTGGTGGCCAACATTTCCAAAAACACCTATGGCTTCTGGATAAACACATACACAGATGTATGACTATAGATCCTATGCTTAGGCGACTTGGAGAGGTATGGAGAGACATACTTTGGCACCTATCCCATCTCCCCTGATGCCGGTAAGCCTTATTCCGGACCTCCTAAATCAAACCAACCTGGATAAACCGCAGTTGTGGTCCTACCTAGCATCAACTAGAATTAGTGAAGTCACTCCTGATGTGGAGCTCTCCATCCTTGGAACGCTCCGGCGTACAATTGTTCACTCGCCTGGGTTTTTTCTCATGAAACCCCATATCAGAGCTGTGTGCGGAGAGTTGAAAGAGCAGTACTCCCTCCAAAGGTCTCTAACTGACTTTGAGAAATTGGTCTCCTCACCACTCCCTGTTTCTAGGAAAGTAGCAAAGCTCTATCCATTGGTGGGAGGCTTGGGTGAACCTCTGAAACCTCTGTATCTCAAGGAGTGGGAAAAGGAATTGAACAAAGTTCTAGATGATGCAGAAGTCAAAAAGGTGCTAGCAAACTCACATGGATTCTCTACCTATACTCGTCTACAGGAGAACTATTTCAAAATACTAACAAGATTGTACAGAACCCCTGACTTTCTCTTCAAGAGAGCTCTGTCTGCTACAAGAGAGTGCTGGAGGTGTGGAGAGGGATTAGGTTCTTTGTCACATATTTGGTGGGACTGCCCCCGGATTAAGTCCTATTGGAGAGAAGTGGAAGCGTTGATCCAGAAACTTACAACCCCAGATTTCAAGCTTAAACTAGAGATGGTGGTCTTGGCCCTCCCCACACCCGATTATGCCCCATCCAAACAGAGTCTAGTATTGCACCTTCTAGCAGCAGCCAAAATGGTAATTCCCCTACATTGGCTAGACACAAATCCTCCTTCCATACCAGAATGGAAAGCTAAGGTCAACCAAATTTGTTGGTTCGAAGAGATGTCTGGGTGGATTAACAGGACTCATGATAAGTTCCTGAAGTTGTGGAGCCCTTAGAGATCTCTGGCAGAGGTGACCCCTGGTTGATAGATACACTAGCAATTGGGAAAAAGCATCATCTGTCGATGTACCCCCGCCCCCCCTACCCCCGCCCCCCCTCATAGAACCAGATGAAGACAAAGAGGTAAGACCTCAAGTTGCAGTTTGCAAGACTTTAGTTACCAGAGACAGTCTGGGCGCCCATAGATTTGAAAGGTTTTCCAGTTGGAAGTCGCTGACTCATGCAATCGGAAAAATTATCTGTCTAGCCAGATACTCCTTCAGAGCTACTAATACTGATCAGCGTAGCAACGACCATCTTGAACAAGCCAAGGTCCCGATCATCAAATGCGTCCAGCAGGAAGTCTTTAACCACTTCAGCCCCGCTAGGTGAAACCCCCTTCATGACCAGGCCACTTTTTACACTTCGGCACTACACTCCTTTCCCCGTTTATCGCTCGGTCATGCAACTTACCACCCAAATGAATTTTACCTCCTTTTCTTCTCACTAATAGAGCTTTCATTTGGTGGTATTTTATTGCTGCTGACATTTTTACTTTTTTTGTTATTAATCAAAATGTAACGATTTTTTTGCAAAAAAATGACATTTTTCACTTTCAGCTGTGAAATTTTGCAAAAAAAAACGACATCCATATATAAATTTTTCGCTAAATTTATAGTTCTACATGTCTTTGATAAAAAAAAAATGTTTGGGCAAAAAAAAATGGTTTGGGTAAAAGTTATAGCGTTTACAAACTATGGTACAAAAATGTGAATTTCCGCTTTTTGAAACGGCTCTGATTTTCTGAGCACCTGTCATGTTTCCTGAGGTTCTACAATGCCCAAACAGTAGAAAAACCCCACAAATGACCCCATTTCGGAAATTAGACACCCTAAGGTATTCGCTGATGGGCATAGTGAGTTCATAGAACTTTTTATTTTTTGTCACAAGTTAGCGGAAAATGATGATGATTTTTTTTTTTTTTTTCTTACAAAGTCTCATATTCCACTAACTTGCGACAAAAAATAAAAAATTCTAGGAACTCGCCATGCCCCTCTCGGAATACCTTGGGGTGTCTTCTTTCCAAAATGGGGTCACTTGTGGCGTAGTTATACTGCCCTGGCAATTTAGGGGCCCATATGTGTGAGAAGTACTTTGCAATCAAAATCTGTAAAAAATGACCGGTGAAATCCGAAAGGTGCACTTTGGAATATGCGCCCCTTTGCCCACCTTGGCATCAAAAAAGTGTCACACATCTGGTATCGCCGTACTCAGGAGAAGTTGGGGAATGTGTTTTGGGGTGTCATTTTACATATACCCATGCTGGGTGAGAGAAATATCTTGGCAAACGACAATTTTTCCCATTTTTTTATACAAAGTTGGCATTTGACCAAGATATTTTTCTCACCCAGCATGGGTATATGTAAAATGACACCCCAAAACACATTCCCCAACTTCTCCTGAGTACGGCGATACCAGATGTGTCACACTTTTTTGCTGCCAAGGTGGGCAAAGGGGCACATATTCCAAAGTGCACCTTTCGGATTTTGCAGGCCATTTCTTACACATTTTGATTGCAAAGTTCTTCTCACACATTTGGGCCCCTAAATTGCCAGGGCAGTATAAATACGCCACAAGTGACCCCATTTTGGAAAGAAGACACCCTAAGGTATTCCGTGAGGGGCACTGCGAGTTCCTAGATTTTTATTTTTTTTTGTCACAAGTTAGCGGAAAATGATGATGTTTTTTTTTTTTTTTTTTTTTTCTTACAAAGTCTCATATTGCACTAACTTGCGACAAAAAATAAAAAATTCTAGGAACTCACCATGCCCCTCACAGAATACCTTGGGGTGTCTTCTTTCCAAAATGGGGTCACTTGTGGGGTAGTTATACTGCCCTGGCAATTTAGGGGCCCAAATGTGTGAGAAGTACTTTGCAATCAAAATGTGTAAAAAATGGCCTGCAAAATCCGAAAGGTGCACTTTGGAATATGTGCCCCTTTGCCCACCTTGGCATCAAAAAAGTGTCACACATCTGGTATCACCGTACTCAGGAGAAGTTGGGGAATGTGTTTTGGGGTGCCATTTTACATATACCCATGCTGGGTGAGAGAAATATGTTGGCAAAAGACAACTTTTCCCATTTTTTTATACAAAGTTGGCATTTGACCAAGATATTTTTCTCACCCAGCATGGGTATATGTAAAATGACACCCCAAAACACATTCCCCAACTTCTTCTGAGTACGGCGATACCAGATGTGTCACACTTTTTGCAGCCTAGATGCGCAAAGGTGCCCAAATTCCTTTTAGGAGGGCATTTTTAGACATTTGGATCCCAGACTTCTTCTCACGCTTTAGGGCCCCTAAAAAGCCAGGGCAGTATAAATACCCCACATGTGACCCCACTTTGGAAAGAAGACACCCCAAGGTATCCAATGAGGGGCCTGGCAAGTTCATCAAAAAAAAAAAATTTCGCATAAGTTAGCGGAAATTGATTTTTTTTTGTTTTTTCTCACAAAGTCTCACTTTCCGCTAACTTAGGACAAAAATTTAAATCTTTCATGGACTCAATATGCCCCTCAGCAAATACCTTAGGGTGTCTTCTTTCCAAAATGGGGTCAGTTGTGGGGTGTTTGTACTGCCCTGGCATTTGAGGGTCTCCGCAATCATTACATGTATGGCCAGCATTAGGAGTTTCTGCTATTCTCCTTATATTGAGCATACAGGTAATGAGATTTTTTTTTCCGTTCAGCCTCTGGGCTGAAAGAAAAAAATGAACGGCACAGATTTCTTCATTCGCATCGATCAATGTGGATGAAAAAATCTCTGCCAAAAAAAAAAAATGGAGGGGAAAGGCGTCTGCCAGGACATAGGAGCTCCGCCCTACATCCATACCCACTTAGCCCGTATGCCCTGGCAAACCAGATTTCTCCATTCGCATCAATCGATGTGGATGAATAAATCATTGCCGGGATTTTTTTTTTTATATATATATATATATATACAAAGTGTTTGCCAAAGCATAGGAACGCCGCCTCCTCCTCAGCTCGTATGCCTCGGCAAACGTATCTGTCACTGCAGAGGAGAAAATCCCGTCTTGCAGCGCCGCATACACCGACTTGCGTGTAATCTGACAGCAGCGCAATGCTTCTGTCAGAATGCACATCGGTGCTGCAGCTAGTAGATCGGTTGGTCCACCTGGAAGGTAAAAAAACAAAAAAAGAAAAAACCAGGCCACAACGCAATAATTTTATTAACTTTGGAACAGAACATGTAAACTTTAACTTTTGGAACTAAACATTAACCTGTTTGCTTACTGGTGTTTTTTTTTTTTTTTTTTTTTTTTTACCTTTATAGAACAAACCTCTCCTTCCCCATGGGTCAATGTGCAAAGCGCAAATCGCCCAAAGATGTGGCGAAGTGCGTTATGCACTTTGTCCCATGTGAAAGGAGACGTTTGCAGCAGCTGTGAGTGAATGGGCCCTAATAGCCCTGTGTGCCTATCCTGGTGAGATGATCCCTATGCTAGGTGTACCTGTGTGTGGTACTTTCGGAAACACTCCCCTAAGCATAGGGCAGGGTGGTCCGGACAGTCAGGACAGAAATAGCGGGTGTCACGCCTTATTCCACTCCTGCTACAGACACAACATTTTTTTCGGGGTGGCGGTCGGTTTGAGGTACCAGCAACGACACTGGGGAAGTGTCGCTCGTGTAGACGGCTAACTACACTGGTGGATGGGGCCACGGAACCTCCTGGATACAGGAGGTTCGCGATGATCTCTTCCTGAAATTTGAGGAAGGATCCAATTCTCCCAGCCTTACTGTAGAGAACAAAACTATTGTACAGAGCCAATTGAATCAAATATACAGACACCTTCTTATACCAGCGTCTGGTTCTGCGGGAAACTAAATACGGAGACAACATCTGGTCATTGAAGTCCACCCCTCCCATGTGGAGGTTATAGTCGTGGACTGAGAGGGGCTTTTCAATGACACGGGTTGCTCGCTCAATTTGGATTGTCGTGTTTGCGTGAATGGAGGAGAGCATGTAAACGTCACGCTTGTCTCTCCATTTCACCGCGAGCAGTTCTTCGTTACACAGTGCGGCCCTCTGCCCCCTTGCAAGACGGGTGCTAACGAGCCGTTGGGGGAAGCCCGCGCGACTAGTTCCACAGGCGCCAATCCGTTCTAGAAACAAATGCCTAAAGAGGGCCACACTTGTGTAGAAATTGTCCACATAAAGATGGTACCCCTTGCCGAATAAGGGTGACACCAAGTCCCAAACTGTCTTCCCACTGCTCCCCAGGTAGTCAGGGCAACTGACCGGCTCCAGGGTCTGATCTTTTCCCTCATAGATCCGAAATTTGTGGGTATAGCCTGTGGCCCTTTCACAGAGCTTATACAATTTGACCCCATACCGGGCGCGCTTGCTTGGGATGTATTGTTTGAAGCCAAGGCGCCCGGTAAAATGTATCAGGGACTCGTCTATGCAGATGCTTTGCTCAGGGGTATACAAATCTGCAAATTTCAGGTTGAAATGGTCTATGAGAGGCCGAATTTTGTGGAGCCGGTCAAAAGCAGGGTGGCCCCTGGGACGGGAGGCGGTGTTGTCACTAAAGTGCAGGAAACGCAGGATGGTCTCAAATCGTGTCCTGGACATAGCAGCAGAGAACATGGGCATGTGATGAATCGGGTTCGTGGACCAATATGACCGCAATTCATGCTTTTTTGTCAGGCCCATGTTGAGGAGGAGGCCCAGAAAAGTTTTAAGTTCGGAAACTTGGACTGGTTTCCACCGGAAAGGCTGGGCATAAAAGCTTCCCGGGTGAGCGGTGATAAATTGTGTGGCATACCGGTTTGTCTCTGCCATGACTAAGTCTAAAAGCTCCGCAGTCAAGAACAGCTCAAAAAATCCCAGGGCCGAATCGATCTGAGCTGTCTCAACCCGAACTCCAGACTGGGCGGTGAAAGGGAAAACTACGGGTGCGGCTGAAGTTGGGGACTGCCAATCAGGGTTTGCCAGCACCTCTGGGATTCTAGGGGCTCTACGGGCACGTCTTTGCGGTGGCTGCGACGGGGTCACTACTGCACGTGCCACCGTACCAGCTTCAACTGCCCTTCTGGTGCTCGCTACTTCACCAGGTTGTACGGCAGTGCTGGTACTAGGTCCAGGAAGGGCTGGGCTGCTGGTGTATGCCTCACCACGTAATCCGACAGCACCAGCCCCACTCTGCTGCTCTTGAAGCGGATCCTGCTCAACCTGCGGTCTAGCGACACGGGGCCGGGTACGCCTGGTGGTATCAGGGACCTCAGCCTCCTCGTCCGAACTTTGGGTCAGAGAGCCACTGCTTTCTACAGGTTCGTATTCTGACCCGCTGGATTCATCAGATGAGGGTTCCCACTCCTCATCCGACTGGGTCAGAAGCCTGTAGGCCTCTTCAGAAGAATACCCCCTGTTAGACATGTGGGCAACTAAATTTCGGGGTATTCCCTGAGACTACCCAAGAAAAAAAAAGCAAGCCTGTCTTACAAATGGGAGGCTAGCGAAGTACCGGAGGCCGCTGCTGTTGATAAAAAATATCAAAACTGATTTTTTTATCGCCGCAGTGCGTGTAAAGTAAATGTGCAGCGATCAAAAAAAAATATATTTTTTTGTCACTGCGGTGGGGCGGGCGTGGGTGTACGCACGTGTGGGCGACCGATCAAGCCTGATCGGGCAAACACTGCGTTTTGGGTGGAGGGAGAACTAAAGTGACACTAGTACTATTATAGATCTGACCGTGATCAGTTTTTTTTTTTTTTTTTTTTTTTTTTTAAATTATGTTTTTATTGTTTTTCAACATAAAAAGGAAACAGGGGGTAACAAGGTACCAGGAATAAGGCACGCAGGCCTACCTATGAGTTCAAATAAGTACATCACTGTTTAGCATCAAGTACAGTACTGTCCAGCAGTAAGAGTCGTACAAGTTCAGGTCATGCATATCATAAAACATATAGGGAGCCATAGGATTAAAAGCATAAGTAAAGAGCCCAATCAGCAGGGGTGCGTCTCCGAGGGAGGCAAGGACTTAGCATTCAGCAAAACTGGAACCTGGGGGCAGGACCGTATAGACATAGTGCCTAGTGAGGACATCAATCCCTTAATAGGCCAATATCAATAAGGGGTGAATTAAGCAATTTTATAGAAACAACCTCCCAAACCGAAGGTAAGTTACCCGCCCAATGGTCAATATAGTTGAGAGGGAGATTTGATGTGAAATGAGTCCGAGGCGTCGGGCAGAGATTCTCAGGTGGATTGGGTTACTTATTTGGGTCTCTGTAACCCGACCACAAAAGCCATTTCCTGAGAAATGTGCCATGCGACCGCGTTTCCCACGAAGAGAGTTCTTCAAATCTTTGAAGTTGGTCCATTTTTTGTAACCAGTCTTCAATGGTTGGGACATGGGGTTGCAGCCAATGCTTGGGTAGCAGGAGGCGGGCCGCAATCAGCATTTGAGTAAATACATATGGCGGCTTTGACTTTTGTGCTATTGGAGGGATGGAGAGGAGGGCTAGCTGGGGTGAAATGGGAATAGAGGTCCCACAAATCAAGTTTGATTGAGCAAAGATCTCCGTCCACCATTTATAAATAGGGGGGCAGGACCACCATATATGAAAGAAGGTTCCCCTCTCCCCGTGGCACCTCCAGCAGTCGTCAGAGGCTGATGTTGAATACAGCGATGTTTTATCAGGGGTATTGTACCATCTGGTGAGGATCTTATAATTATTTTCCTGGATCCGTACACAGCGGGAGGCACCATGGGGAGAGCACAGCAGACGGGGCAGACTACTAAAGGGGATCACGATATCAAGGTCTCTTTCCCAACAAGTAATGAATGATGGCTTGGAAATCATGGGAGGTGAACGGAGTCTACCGTAGATTAACGAAATGAGCCTCCCAGGGACTGAGTGGTGAGAGATAATCGACTCAAACCACACCAAAGGGCGAGAAAGGTCTCCTATTTCTACGTGTTGCCTCAGGAAAGCTCTAATATAGACGACAGTGAAGATATCACAGGGATGTGGGTTTAGGAGAGCGTCAGTTGATTGTTGATCCATCCAGTTACCCGAGGGGAGTGCCAAAGCAGTGATGCACAAGGGAGAGGACTTTAATCCCTGGGAGGACGCGGATCGTATGGGGTAAGGGGCTGTATCTACAATATCTTTTATTGTCAGTAGGGGGGATGGGAATGGAACAGAGCAGTGTGAGGACGAGAACCATTTCCAGGCCTCTAGCGTGGCTTTTATTATTGGGTATTGGGAATATTGTCCAGAGAGAACCGTTTGGGAACCAAGGAGTAGGGCCCTAGGAGATTTTTCCAAGATTGCCAAATCGGTTGCTACCGAGAGAGAATACGGGGGGAGGCGCAGCCAGGCTACCACTCGAGTAAGGAGGATAGCCCTACCATAAATTTCGGGGTTAGGCATACCAATCCCTCCTGCATGTCTAGGTCTAATTAGAAGGGAATGGGATAGTCTAGCTTTTTTGTTATTCCAAATGAAAGATCTAAACTTCTTGGAGACTTGCACATAGTATTGCTTGGGAACTGGGATTGGTAGGACTTGCTGTAGATATGTCAGTCTAGGGAGGATTAAGGATGTGAGAAGATTCTTGCGGCCGAACCAGGAGAGGGTCGGGTTAGATTGTGCTAACTTGTCGATGGCCTCAAATATAGATTTTTGTAATGGGATATAGTTAAGGGAAAAAAGATCGTTAATATTAGGACTGAGTTTAATCCCTAAATAAGTGATAGTGGGAGAAGACCAGTTGAAGGGGGAATCCTTCTTTAAATCGTCCTGTGTGGATTGGGGAATTCCCCTACATAGGACGAGGGATTTGCTTGCGTTAATTTTAAAATCTGATGCTAAGCTGAAAGCGTTCAAATGGGCTTGAATCCTAGGTAGGGAAAGTTTAGGGTTGGTCGTCATCATGAGGACATCATCTGCAAATGCTGCAATTTTCTGTTCCCTGCCTCCCAAACATAGACCCGAAATCTCCCCATCTCGCCTAATGATGGCAAGAAGCGGCTCTAGAGCCAGGACAAACAGGAGGGGCGAAAGGGGGCAGCCCTGTCTTGTCCCGTTACTTATCGGGAAAGGGGGCGATAGACCACCGTTAACCTGTACTCTAGCTGATGCCTGCTCGTACATGGCGAACACCGCCCTTACAAAGGGGTCAGGGAGATCAAATTTAAGCAAAACGCTCTTTAGGTATTGCCAATTGACCCTATCAAACGCTTTTTCCGCATCCGTACTAAGGAAAAGCAGGGGGGAGGAGTGCTTCTTGGCGTGACAGAGTACGTTTACCACTCTGATAGTGTTGTCTTTACCTTCCCTGGCCCGGATGAAGCCAACCTGATCGCCATGTACGAGGAGGGGAAGGAAAACAGCAAGCCTATTGGCCATCATCTTAGCGAGGAGTTTGAGGTCTATGTTTAGGAGGGATATGGGCCTGTAATTGGAGCATTGTTTAGGGTCCTTCCCCTCTTTGGGTATAAGAGAAATGTGTGCCACCGTCATATCTCTGGAGAGTGGGCAGCCGAGTAGAGATTGGTTACAGACCTTCAAGAGGTGGGGGAGAAGAAGATTCTGAAAGGTCTTATAATATGAAAGTGGAAGGCCATCGGGGCCCGGGCTTTTCCCTATGGGCATTTGTGACATGGCGGTCTTAAGTTCCAAAATGGTAAAAGGGGCTTCTAACTTCAACTTCTGTTCGGATGAAAGGTGGGGCATCTCGGATGAGTCTAAGAAGCTTCCTATAGCCGATTTTCTGCTGTCGTCGGAATCAGGGGGGGAAAGGTTATATAGACTATTATAGAAGTCCCGGAATTGAGTTGCAATCTGGGAAACTGAAAAGATCGATTTCCCACCAGAGGTATGAAGCTGATGGACATAGTTAGAAGACCTTCTCCCCCTGACTCTGCTCATCAGAAACTTGGTCGCTTTATCCCCATGAGCGAAAAACTTGTGTTGCATGCTCATGAAGTATTTAGCAGTTCTTGCCGCTAACAGGGATTTAAGCTTTGCTCTATATTCAGAAAGCTCTCTTAACTGGGGTTCAGAGGGGGAGGACTTATGGCTATGCTCCAAGCTCTGAATTTTCTGCAGGACTTCGTCTATAGCTTTTCCTTGAAGTTTTTTCCTGTAAGACCCGATGTTAATAAAGTGACCCCTGATAACCGGCTTATGGACGTCCCAGAGGGTATTACTTGAGATATCAGTGCTCCCATTCAAGGAGAAATAATCAGCTAGATGTTTGGAGGTTTGGTCTATCAGATCCTGGGAGCCTAAGAGGGTTTCATTAAGTCGCCAATTAAAACAAGATGGGTTTTTCACGGGAGCTAGGACCCTAATAAATATTGGGGAGTGGTCAGACAGGTGGATGGAACCTATCGATGCTGTGTTACATAGATGGAGGTGTTCTTTGGAAATAAAAAAATAGTCTAGACGATGATACGTGCCATGAACAGGAGAGTAAAAGGTGTAATCGTGGTCATTGGGGTGAAGAGAACGCCAGACGTCAATCAGGTGAAGATCCCAAAGGGTTTTCCTAATGAGTTTAAGGGATCTGCCAGAGTGGGAAGATTTGTGTGTGGATATATCTAGTTGAGGGAATAGGGCAATGTTAAGGTCTCCTCCCACTATCACAATCCCCTCACTAAAAAGGTTGATAATAGGGGCTAGACTGGCTAACCAGTGGGACTGATTGGAGTTGGGACCATATACATTAACGAAGGTGTAGGTCTGCTGTCCTATTGAGCCCTTGATCAGTATATATCTTCCCTCAGGGTCAAGCAATTGGTCAGCAAGCTTAAATGGGATCTTTTTGTGGAAGCCTATGCTCACCCCACTGGACGCAGAGGAGTTACCTCCACAATGATACCAGGTGGAATAATAGGAATACTGCATGTTTGGGTAGCGGTTAAAACGATAATGCGTCTCCTGGAGGAACACCACCTCGGCCTTAGCTTTTCTCAGAACGGCAAAAACCTGACTCCTCTTGGAAGGGGAGTGAAAGCCCTTGACATTGTAAGAAGCCATAAGTAGATCAGCCATATGACATAGTGTGAGTGGGGTTACCTCTAAGCCAGTAATGTCCCCTCCAGGAGAGCAAGGAGGTGTCGTACAGACTCTTCTCAGTATGCTTTGGCAAGATCAGGATGCAGCATAGGACGCGTAAGGCGGTCAGGAGTGTCTCATATCCTGGGGGAAAGAGCAAGTAGGAAAGGGGGACAAAACATAACAGGGGAAACAAAGAAAAACTAAGCATAATTACATATGCAACGTACATGTGGGGGGAGTGTGGTCTTGTGACCATGCAAGAGGACGTATAACAAATCAAAATTCTAATGAGCAATCAGGGACAATGGGCCCGTCTGGTCAGTATGGCGAGCACATACATTATAGCGGTTAGTCTATTAAAGGAACTTTAGCAAGAACTTCAAGTGAGGACCTACTCAGGGAGAGAAACAATACAAGTTAAGTCCCATACATACAATGAAGGGTCACTGCTGAGTAGGCTGGTGGTCTAGGGAGTTGCTTCTGGGGGTAAACTGCAGACCCCTCTTCCTAGATCTGGTTGACTTCGGAGTACGTTGGACCTCAAATGGAGCTATTGCAGGAAGGTCCGGTAGGTCGTTCAAGTCCTGATAGAGCTCCCAATTCTCAATCGGCAACGGATTAATGCTCAGGACGTCGTAGGCAGCTTGTAAATCCGTGTAAGACGAGATGAAAACTTTCTTCCCTGCACGGGTAAAAGAGAGTCCAAAAGGATAGGACCAGCGGTATATGATCTTGTTAGAGCGGAGCCAGTCGGTCAGAGGCTTCAATGCCCTGCGTTTTCTCAGGGTAGAGGGGGCTAGATCTTGATATATTTCAATTTTGAAGTCCTCATAGGATAAATCTGAGCTATTACGGGCAGCTTCTAAGATGGCGGACTTGACCGGGAAATTCAGAAATTTGCATATAACATCCCTGGGTGGGTCAGCAGGCTTGGGTTTCGGGCGCAGGGCCCTATGTGCCCGTTCAATGATCACCTCTTGCGGGAAGTCGGGGCCCAACAGTGAACTACATATAGCCAGGACAGTCACCGAGATATCCCCAGGTGGAACCGCCTCTGGAATTCCGCGGAATCTCAAGTTGTTGCGGCGCCCCCGGTTCTCCTGGTCTTCGATCGCGTTATGCAGCCCGTTCAGGTAGGTAGAGCAGCGGCGCAGGGCATCGGACACTGCCGTATGGTGGTTCAGGGACGCTGCTTGATGCGTTTCTAGGGCTTCCACCCGGTCCCCAATATGACGTACCTCTTGTCTGAATGCCGCAAATTCCGTGAGGATAGGCTCCATTACCCTGCTCAGGGCCCGGTCCAGATACTTTCTGGTTATGGGTAAGTCGGAGCTGACCTGGGGATCCTCCGACTCGCTCTCTCCTTCAGATGGGCCTGGAGCGCGCTTTGCAGCTTTAGGCTGTGGTGTCGGCGCCATCTTGGTTTCTTTCTGTGCGACCGTTGCTGCGGCTTTCCGGAGGAATTTCTCCATATCGCCCGGAGGAACTTGGTTCTTGAAGGTAGCGGAGGAGTCCACTTGCTTCGGGTTACCGATTTTGACCATTATCTCCCGACAGTGCTGATGTTAGCTTATGTTACACGGAGTCCTCTTAAGAGAGCACAGAGCTATGCAGCCATCTCCGTCCGGCGCTAGCTCCGCCCCCCCCGTGATCAGTTTTGATCACTTCCAGATACTATAAAAGTACAAATGCTGATTAGCGATACGCTAATCAGCGAATAACGGACTGCGGTGCGGTGGGCTGGGCGCTAACCGATCCCTAAACTACCTAACCAAGGGGCCTAAACTATACTGAAACCTAACGGTCAATACCAGTAAAAAAAAAAAGTGACAGTTTGCACTGATCACTTTTTTCCTTTCACTAGTGATTGACAGGGGCGATCAAAGGGGTGATCAAAGGGTTAATTGGGGTGATCTGGGGGCTAAGTGTGGTGTAGTGGGTACTCACAGTGATGTGTGCTCCTCTGCTCCTCTGCTGGAACCAACCGACCAAAAGAAGGAGCAGAGGAGCACAGCAGCCATATAACCCCATCATATTTACTAATATGTGGGGTTAAATGGCTGCTGATTGGATTTTTTAAAAATCAGCAACCTGCCAGCCAATGATCGTGGCCGGCAGGCTGCTGACGAAATACTGTGCTGCGAAAAGCCGGCCCGCGATGCGCATGCGCGGGCCGGCTGTGACGTAATCTCGCGTCTCGCGAGATGACGCGCTGATGCGTCCAGGAGGAACAAATCAACCACCTCCCGGACGCATCGGTGCGTACAGCGGTCGGGAGGTGGTTAAAGAAGAAATTCAAAGCCTTCTGAAAAAGGAAGAGATTTCTCGACACAGTTCGCTCAAGAAGTTGAACCCTATCCTCGACGAAGACAGAGTACTAAGAATTGGAGGTCGTTTGTCGGCAGCGGATATGACTATCCAAGAGAGACATCCCTTCATCATACCTAAGAATCATCACATCGCTCTTCTTCTGGTAAGACACTATCACGAGCAAGTTGCACATCAAGGACGACACTTCACTGAAGGAGCAGTACGGTCAGCAGGATTGTGGATCATAGGAGGTAAGAAACTAGTCTCCAGCGTGATCAGCCAATGCGTTACCTGTAAGAAGATTAGAGGGAAACTTGAGATTCAGAAGATGTCAAACTTACCTGCAGACAGACTTGCTTCAGATCCTCCGTTTACTCACGTAGGTCTAGACGTTTTTGGACCATGGAACATCTCTTCTCGCAAGACTAGAGGAGGCAGTGCCGAAAGTAAACGTTGGGCTGTTCTGTTCTCTTGCCTGAGTACTAGAGCAGTTCATATTGAAGTGATTGAATCTTTATCCACTTCAAGTTTCACCAATGCCTTGAGAAGATTCTTCTCTATCAGAGGACCAGCGAAATTGATTCGTTCAGACCGCGGCACAAACTTTATTGGGGCCTGCAAGGAGTTGAAAATCATCTCTACAGACTCTGAAACAGGTTCCTATCTTCAAGATCAAGGATGCACTTGGACTTTTAATCCTCCACACGCATCGCATATGGGAGGAGCATGGGAGAGGATGATTGGAGTAGCTTGTCGTATTCTGGATGCCATGCTCCTGAAGGTTGGGTCTACTCACCTCACTCATGAAGCTTTGACTACACTAATGGCTGAAGTCGTGGCCATTATGAACGCCAGACCTTTGGTTCCAGTGTCTACAGATCCAGAGATGCCATCAGTCTTGACACCTGCAATGCTGCTGACCCAGAAGATGGAACCAGTGACAGCTCCCACTGGAGACTTTGACCTCAAGGATTTGTATACTAAGCAATGGAGACAAGTTCAAAGCCTTGCGGACATTTTCTGGAAGAGGTGGAGACAGGAATACCTGGTGACACTCCAGCCACGCAAGAAATGGCAAGATGACAAACCCAACTTACAAGTTGGAGACATTGTCTTATTAAAAGACCCTCAGGCCCACAGGAACGAATGGCCTATTGGACTCATTGTGGGGACTGATCTAGTGGTGATGTTAGAGTTAGAAAAGTTGAAGTTAGAATTGTTAGACAGGGCATTCCCAAGGTGTATGTTAGGCCAATTTCTGAAGTAGTTTTACTTCTGTCCAAAGGTTAGTGGCATAACAAATGGTACGCCAGGTGGGGAGTGTGTCTATGGCTTGCTGGGACATATCCTGTTCATTCCAGCTCTAGCTACTGTAGTGACCAGATCCACAGGACATCTTAAAGCTATTACAGATTGCAAACCTGACGAACACCGAAGCCTTTTTACCATATCATCTCATATCATATCATATGAACACTATTGTACACATTCCTGTTCATTATATCTCAGTAAAGATTGCATCAGTTCAGCAAACCAGCGCATCTTTCATTGGGATTCGGTTTATACTTGATGTTAAGCTGTGTACCTAAAGCAACACGCAGTCGAGACATTACAATCTCTATATATGATAGCTGCCCCAGCACACCCAGCTCTACTACATCTATACACATGACAGCTGCCCAAACACACCCAGCTCTGCTACATCTATACACATGACAGCTGCCTAAACACACCCAGCTCTGCTACATCTATACACATGACAGCTGCACCAGCACACTCAGCTCTACTGTATCTCTATATATGACAGCTGCCGCAGCAAACCCAGCTCTGCTACATCTATACACATGACAGCTGCCCAAACACAGCCAGCTCTGATACATCTATACACATGACAGCTGCCCCAGCACACTCAGCTCTACTATATCTCTATATATGACAGCATGACAGCTGCCCCAGCAAATCCAGCTCTACTACATCTATACACGTGACAGCTGCCCCAGCACACTCAGCCATGCTATATCTCTATATATCTATCTACTGTATAGCAATACTTAGAGATATATAGATGTAGCAGAGCTGGGTGTGCTGGGGCAGCTATCATATATAGAGATGTATTAGAGCTGAGTGTGTTGGGACAGCTGTCATATAGAGCTATAGCAGTACTGGTTGAGTTTGGGCAGCTGTCATGTGTATAGATGTAGCAGAGCTGGGTTTGCTGGGGCAGCTGTCAAATATAGAGATATAGTAGTGCTGAGTGTGCTGGGACAGCTGTCATATAGAGATATAGCAGTGCTGGGTGTGTTTGGGCAGCTGTCAAGTGCATAGATGTAGCAGAGCTGGGTTTGCTGGGGCAGCTGTCATATATAGAGATATAGCAGAGCTTAGTGTGCTGGGAAAGCTGTCATATAGAGATATAGCAGTGCTGGTTGTGTTAGGGCAGCTGTCATGTGTATAGATGTACACTTAGCCAGCTATAACAGTAGAAGTCTCATATTTTTTCAGTCAGCAGCAAGGCTACTCTTATGGTCTTGTGGTTAGGTGCTTTGCCTCTGATACAGAAGGTCGTGGGTTTGAAACCAAGCAGGCTGCATCGCATCAATGACATGGAGGTAAGTAGAAGTGTTTTTTTTATTTTATTTTTTAATACCCGACTGTTACTGCCATGGGGGGAGCGGGAGGCACTTGATACTGGCACATGGGGGAAGGGGGGTTGGCACCTGATACTGGCACATGGGGGGGAGGGGTTGGCACCTGATACTGGCACATGGGGGGAGAGAGGCACTTGATACTGCCACTTTGTTGGGGGGGGGTGGCACTATGATATACTGGGACATGGGGGGGAAGAGAGAGGTACTTGACACTGGCATGTGGGGGGGGGTTGGCACTTGATACTGCGACATGGGTGGGTTTGGCACTATGATACTGGCACATGGGGGGGAGGAGAGAGGCACTTGATACTGGCACATGATGGGGGGCATCTATGGGGACACTTACTGGCACATTATTGGGGGGCATTATGGGGGACACTAGGCCGGCAGCCTATCAGAGGCCGGACACTGAGGGGCATCTACTGGGGCACTATACAGTATTTGGGGCATTTTATACTGGTACATTATGGGGGGCACTAGAAGGGAGGGGGGAGAGGAGCACTATGGGGGCATTTACTGGGGGCACTATATAAGGGTATTTTATACTGGCACATTATGGGGGCACTATGGGGACATTAGCTCAACTGGGGGCATTACAAGGGGGTATTTTTTGCACTGTCACATTATAAGGAGAATTATTTCTACTGGGGGGGGGGGCATTATGGTGGGCTTTATTACTCCCCCATGGTATGACCCCCTAGTAGCAGCACAGCCTCTCCCTGCTCTGCTATCCCTCTGCCCCTTCTCCAAATCCTTATTATGAAATCTTTCTCATTAGGATAAAACACAACATCAGCTCCACCGAGCGCCCCAGCCAAAGTGTTGAAGTGGTGTCCGAGATCCCCAAGGGCCAAGCCAAGTAACTGTAAGTTTTCATATGAAATATGTTTATGTTATACACATATAGCCTACACTGTGCCACACAATATACAGTATACCGCTACACTGTGCCAAAGGAGTGGGGTTTACACAGGAGGAGGGAGGTGCAAAGCGCGCTGGGGGGCCCTTACAAATATTTGCTGTGGGGCCCAGTCACTTCTAGTTACGCCCCTGAACCTTGTCACTTATTTTTATCACCATGGTGCTGCTGATGCTGCTTAAAAGGCCTTAAACTGATCGCCAGGCCCACAATCTAATTAAGGTTTTGGAATCAATAAACTCAACTTGCTTTTGTGGGCTGCATCAGTGGAGTAGCTAGAAATGACTGGGCCCCACAGCAAATTTTTGAATGGGGCTCCATCCCACAGTAATTTTTTAGCGACCCCTTCCTTTAATGACGCCCCAATTGCTGTGGCTAGTAAAGATCGCTCTCTCAGACAAGGGCCGACAGCTGTTCCATCCGTTTTATACACTGTCTATACTGTCACTGTATATAATTTCATTGTGTAATACTCTTGAGCGGGCCCTGACCAAATCCTTTAGTCCTCCTCCTGGATGGGCCCCAAAGCTGCAGCTTCCCCTACTCCCCTTATAGCTACGCCCCTGGTCTGCATTAATCTGCAGGTGACCGTGATACAGCTCCACAGATTGTTTTCCATCTGCATCTTTCTAAACAATCTGTGGCCTTAGTCTTTTATCCAGACTCAGTCATTGTGCCACTATGTGGCCTCCTCATGCTGCAATCTCCACACAATGTCACCTTGCCACTCATTTTTATCACCATGCTGCTGCTGATGCTGCTTAAAAGGCCATAAAGTGATCACCAGGTCCACAATCTAATTAAGGTTTTACGCACAAAACCAAAGTAAAAAAATCGATTTTCATAGAAAAATTGATTGATAACATTCTTTCCTGTATATTTACTTGTATATAAAGTGCAAGTGCTGCCAAAAATTACAAGGAAGAGGCACTCTGATACAACCTCTATGTCACATAAAGGAGGGCCTCATTCACAATGAGCTGCGGGCCTGCAGATGAGCTGACCCTGTAAAAGATTTGAGTTGCGGGCCTGCAGGTGAGCTGACCCTGTAAAAGATTTGAGCTGCAGGCCTGCAGGTGAGCTGACCCTGTGAATTATTTTTGGTTTGGGTCTGCAGGTGAGCTGACCCTGTGAAATATTTTAGGTTTGGGTTTGCAGGTGATCTGACCCTGTAAAAGATTTGAGCTGCGGGCTTGCAGGTGAGCAGATCCTCAAAAAAATTATATGTGAGGGCCTGCTGGTGAGCCGACCCTCTAAAAAATTATATTCAAAGGCCATATATGCGAGGGCATTATATGTGATGAATAAGCAATGCATGTCGATATGATGGAAGAGGAGGATGAGAATAGAAAGATTCAACCATATACCCTTGTTTGTGGTGGCAGGGGTGCATGGGAATACAGTCTATTAACTACATTAAAACCAACACATGTAAAGTGCCTTTATGTTCATCAGCATTCATCTGCTGGAGTTGAGAAGTCATGGTCAATCCAGGCCTTGTTCATTTTTATATGAGTCAACCTTTCAGCATTTTCAGTTGACAGGCGGATATGCTTATCTGTTATAATGCCACCAGCAGCACTAAATACACGCTCAGAGAAAACGCTGGCGGCAGGACAGGCCAGCACCTCCAAAGCGTAGAGCGCCAGTTCGTGCCAGCTTGGTGACCCAGTAGTTGTAAGGCACTGAGGACGCTGACACAGTCTGCTATGTACTCCTTCACCATCTTACATAATTTTTCTCTCCTTGTGGTAGTAGGCCAGACATCAGGGTGAGGTGCTGGCGGGGGTGTCATAAAACTGTCCCAGGCTTTTGAGAGTGTTTCCCTGCCTCCATTGGAACTGCTGTGTGTCTCCACTCCTCGGTTGGCCAAGGAAGTACGGACTCTGCCACCAGCATTGTCAGATGGGACATTTTGGAGCAATTCTTCAATAAGTATCTTTTGGTATTGCACCATTTTGCTTGTCCTCTCCACCAGAGGAATGAGAGATGAGAAATACTCCTTGTAACGGGGGTCGAGAAGGGTGAACAACCAGTAATCCGTGTTGTTTTAAAATGCTTATAACGCTTGGGTCGCGGGAAAGGCAACCTAATATGAAGTCAGCCATGTGTGCCAGAGTACCAACAGGCGAAACTTCACTGTTGTCATCAGGAGGATCACTCCCGATCTCCTCATCCTCTTTCTCCTCTTCTGCCCACCCATGCCAAACAGATGGAATTAAACTTCCATGGGTAGATGAGGCAACCGTCTCCTGCTCCTCCTCCTTCTCTTCAGCCTCCAATTCATGCTAAGAAAACAAACTGAGGATGGTCTGGCTATCATCAACCTGTGTAATGTCTTCCCCCATTTCCACCTCTTCCACATGCAAAGCGTCATCCTTAATTGTGAGCAGCGTGCGTTTGAGAAGACACAGAAGTGGGATGGTGATGCTGATAATAGCATTATTGCCGCTCACCATCTGTGTTGATTCCTCAAAGTTGCGTAAAACCTCACAGAGGTCAGATATTAATGCCCACTGCTCGCTTGTGAATAGCGAAAGCTGACTGGAAAGGCGACGCCCATGTTGCAGCTGGTATTCCACAACTGCCCTCTGCTGCTCACAAAGCCTGGCCAACATTTGGAACATGAAGTTCCAGCGCGTGCTCATGTCGTACAACAGCCGGTGAGCTGCCAATTTCAAGCACTGCTGCAGCGTTGACACACCGGCTGAAGCTGTCTGTGACTTGCGGAAATGTGCACACATGCGGAAAACCTTCACCAGTAGCTCAGGCAAATTGGGGTATGTTTTTAGAAACCACTGAAGGTTGAATATGTGGGCAAGGCATGGGATGTGTCTAAGGTAGCCCAGCTCCAAAGCCGCCACCAAGTTACGGCCATTGTCAGACACAACCATGACTGGTTCTAGGTTGAGTGGCGAGAGCCACAGCTCAGTCTGGTCTCTTATCCCCTGCCACAGCTCTGTGGCAGTGTGCTGTTTGTCACCTAGGCAGATCAGATTCAGCACGTCCTTTTGCCGCTTCTTACTGCAGAGCTACACTGCTTCCAGCTACCGACTGATGACTGACTGGTGCTGCACGCGGATAATTCGTAGGTGGAAGTGGAGGAGGTGGAGGAGTAAAAGTGAGGGTTGGAGACACTAACAAAGGTGGTGGCTGAAACCCTGATGGAATTAGGGTCCACAATCCTTGGCATTGGTAGCACCTATGCCATCCCAGGGTTTGAGTCGCTCCCAGCCTCCACAACATTCATCCAGTGTGCCGTCGGGAAAATGTAGCATCCCTGGCCGAAAGCACTTGTCTATGTGTCCGTGGGTAAGTGGACCTTCCCAGTAACTGCGTTGGTCAGGGCACGTGTGATGTTAATGGACACATGTTGGTGTAAGGCTGGCACAGCACACCTTGAAAAATAGTGGCGGCTGGGGACTGCGTAACGAGAGACGGCCGCCGACATCAGGCTGCGGCAGGCCTCAGTGTCCACAAGCCTAAATGGCAACATTTCTAGGGCCAGTAATTTGGAAAGCTGCACAGTTAGTGCTATGGCCTGTGGGTGAGTGGCTGGGTATTTGCGCCTGCGTTCAAATGCCTGGGGTAATGACATTTGGAGGCAGCGCTTGGACAGTGAAGTGGACGTGGTTGCTGATGGTACTTGCGAAGGTCCAGGTGCAGGGCGGGAGGCACCTGGGCCTACGTCTTGGACAGGAGATTGGCCAGCACGTAACACAAGGGAAGAGGAGGCAGTGGTGTGACCCGCAGACACAGATTGTGGACCCAGGCATTCGGCCCACCTATTAAGGTGCTTTTATGCCATGTGGCGGATCATGCTGGTGGTGGTGAGGTTGCTAGTGTTAACGCCCTCGGCTAATTTTGGTGTGGCACAGGTTGCAAACTACTGTTCTTTTGTTGTTTTCAATAATATTCTTCCTATCTCTGCCCCTGACATACAGAAGGTATTGCTGAACAGATGTCACAAGTCACTGCAGACACCCTCTAAAGAAAAATAATTGCAAAGTATGGAAAAAATCAAAGACTACTTTGCAAGATTAAATTGATGCCACCACACACAATAGTCCTTAAAAGGACTTTTGGGTCATTGAAACGTTTTAAAATTGAATAAAGTGCGATCACAAACTCCCCAGCCAGCCAATCACTGTAATGCCAGTAGCAAACATGTAGCAGCCGCGAAACATGCGGGAAGGAGACTCGAGCATGGCTCTTAAGCACATGTGGTACTCGGCCGAGTACCGCCATGTGCCGAGCATAGCGATGCTCGAGCCGAACAGGTATTCGGCCGAGCATGTGTGAGATTGTGAAACAGCTATTTCTGCATAATGTCTGTATTTAAACTGTCATTTGGCATTCCAGGCACTAGAGGCCACTGTTTTGCAGCTACAGCCAGCACACTCTGAGATTTGAATATGTAAAACAGATGATGACTCATGCTGCTGCCTGTGAGTGAACCAGGAAGTGTTGATCTGGCATGGAGGAAGGATTGTGCTGTGAGGGACTGAATCCGATTCCATCCTGGCTTGCAGATGTCCGGCAGTTAATGGACACTCAGAAGGAGGAGAGTAGCTGTTATATCCTTTCTGTATCCAGCTCTTTTGATAGAGAGGTTGTCCCAGGAAGAACAGTCCAGTGTGTGGACAGAAGGCCTCACTATAAAGCAAGGCTGCACGGTTGCTGAGAAGTTGGTGGCCATCTCTAGTAGGCTGCATCCTTGGGCCCAGAACTGACACAGGTCAGTACACCTGGTTACTGACTGCAATATATTGTGTGGTGCCTGAAGTTACAGAGACTAGCCTAGGCCTAGCATTAGTCAGTTAGGATTTATATTGTTTTGCTAGGCTGTACTGTACTGGACTGGAGCACAGTTATTGACTTGCAGGCTCTGCTGCGTTTGCCACCGGCTAGGGGTGTCCTCTGTAGCGGCACAGCACGACTTGCAGGCTCTGCTGTGTCCGCCATCGGCTAGGCCTGTCCATTGGTGGTGCTTATGTTATTACTTGTTGTTTAAGTAAAGTTTTCTGTTCTTACATATTAAGCTGGTGTCAGTGTCGCTTTCATTGTCTGTGACTTCGCTGTATTCTGGGGAGCCTACCCCTGGTACATGGCTAACACATGATCGCTCAACACTACTGAGCGGCAAAGATATTTTTCCACTAATACACACAAAATTAGGGCTTTAAAAATTAATGGAAAAAATTTGTTGTCACTAATATTTTTCCCAATATCTGAGCCTGACACACAGACGCTATTGCAGCACAGATGTGACAATTCACTACAGGGACTGTCTATAGGAAAAATGTGGATAAATTATTAGTGATGAGCAAGCATGCTTGGCCGAGTACCGCATTTGCTCGAGTGCCATGCTCGAGTCTCCTTCCCATAGGTTTTGTGGCTGCTAAGCAGCCAATAAACGTGCATGTAAGTACTGCCTTCACTGTAATGCCAGCTGTTTTTACTACCAAAAGCTTTTCAAAGACCCCAAAGTCCATTTAAGGACTACTGTGTGTGTTTGACAGCAGCAAGATATTTTTTAATACCTATTAGTGACATATACTGATCATCATCCGCAGACAGTGTCTTTTTTGCGTAAATTCAAATAATCAGCGTCACATTTATTGTCTATAGTGTGTGTTTAATACACATCCGTGACATATACAATACTCCATCCGAAAACTGTTTCTTTAGCGTAAATTTAAATAATCAGGTGCCAGTCCTCATTTACTGTCTCTGTAGTGTGTGCGTGTAATACACATCCGTGACAAATACAGTAGTCCATCCGAAAACTGTTTCTTTAGCGTAAATTGTAATAATCTGGGCCAAATCTAGTGTCCCTAGTGTGTGGCTTTCTGTGACATATACAGTACGCCAGCCGAAAAAACTGCTTCAATATTCAATATTCTAGGCTGAAAGGTTCACACTCAGCTAATGAATCCATATCCCCTGAGCGAAGAGTACCTCAAAATTGTGACTTTGGGGTTTCATAAGCTGCAAGCCATAATCATCCAAATGATAACAAATAAAGGCTTGAAATATCTTGCTTTGCATGTAAGGAGTCGCTCTCATATGTTAGTTTCACCTTTTAAGTTGGATTACTAAAATAAATTAACTTTATGCCATCTGAAAACTGTTTCTTTAGGGCAAATTTAACTAATCTGGGCCTAATATAGTGTCCATATTCTGTGGGTTTCTGTGACATTTACTGTCCTGCATCCGAAAACTGTGTTTTAAGCGGACTGTAAAATAATCTGCACCACATTTAGTGACAAAACCATTAATATTAAGAAGGCGAGCACTAAGGGACGGGGAAGTGGGCATGATGCTGATGGTGCACGCAGAGGCCATGGCATTTGGTGCAATTAAACTGTGCTTGCTGCCAGTGCACCAGAAAAAAAAAATATATCCACCGTACCCAGCTTCATGCCCAACTTAGCTGGGGGGTGCAGGACAACACTGTCCAAGTCAGACCAGTGCGAACAGTTGGTCGGTTGGATTGCTGAAGATAATACTTCCAGTCGGTTAAGTATCACCCGGTTAAGTTCCACCAAGTCCAGTCTCTGTAGCCAAGAGTCTGGTCAACTGAATCCTCACTCTGATCATCCTTCCTCCCACCAGGGAGAGGCTTGCCAAAAAAGTGATGCCACACTCTTCTGAGGAGCTCTTTCCAGCGCCAGTATTACATTTGGCCCTCGCGCCCAGCATGCTTGAAGAGGGACCTGACATAATGTGCCCTGATTACCAACAAGATGGCGGTGGTGAATGGCAATCATTAGTTAAGGAGGTGGCTGATGATGAGACACAGTTGTAAATCACTGAGGTTGTGGTTAGGTCAAGTCAGGAGGATGAGCAGAGTGAGGAAGTAGAAAAGGAGGTGGTTGATGATGAGGTCACTGACCCAACATGGGAAGGTGAAAATCCGAGTGAGGACAGCAGTACAGAGGAGTAGGGATCCGTACAACTGCAACAAGCTGGAAAAGGCAGTGGGGCTGCAAAAGGGAGAAGTCGGCCTACAACAAACAGGCACACAACCGTTACACTGAGCACCCCCATGCGTAAATCTACCTTGCCAAGGGATAGGTGTTCCGCAGTATGGCGCTTCTTTGAGGAAAGTGCAGATGACAAAAGAGTGGTAGTTTGCAACCTGTGACAGCATGATCCACCACATTGCATCCAAGCACCCTAACAAGTGGGCCAAACGCCTGTTTCCACAATCCTGGTCTACGGGTCACACCACTTCCTCCTCTTCCCCTGTGTTACGCACTGCTGGCCAATCCCCTGTCGAAGGCGCAAGCCCAGATGCCCCTCACCCTGCACCTGGACCTTTGCATGAACCATCAGCAACAACATCCACTTCCCTGTCCCAGTGCAGCATCTAAATTTCCATAACACAGTCATTTGAACACAAGCGCAAATACCCAACAACCAACCCACAGGCCATAGCACTAAATGTACAACTTTCAAAATTACTGGCCCTAGAAATGTTGCCACTTAGGCTTGTGGACACTGAGGCCTTCAGCAGCCTGATGTCGGCGGCCGTCTCTCAGTACGCAGTCCCCAGCCGCCACTTTTCACGGTGTGCCGTGCCCGCCTTACACTAGCATGTGTCTCAGAACATCACCCGTGCCCTGACCAACACAGTTACTGGGAAGGTCCACTTAACCACGGACACATGGACAAGTGCTTTCAGCCAGGGACGCTAAATTTCCTTGGGTGAATGTTGTGGAGGCCGGGAGTGAGTCATACCCTGGGATGGCACAGGTGCTACCCACTCTCAGGATTGCGGGCCCTACGTCCATCAGGGTCTCCGCCAGAAGCTATGTTACTGGCTCCAACCCCTAATTCTCCTCCTCCGCTGTCTCCTCCTCCACTCTCTCCTCCAGCAGCAGTCAGCCATCAGTCGCTAGCTGGAAGCAGTGTAGCACTGCTGTGGGTAAGTGTCAACAGGCCGTGCTGAAGTGGATCTGCTTAGGGGACAAACAGCACACCGCCGCAGAGCTGTGGAAGCGGCTAAGGGACCAGACCGAGCTGTGGCTCTCGCCACTCAACCTACAACCAGGCATGGTTGTGTCTGACAATGGCCGCAACTTGGTGGCGGGTGTGGAGATCGGCAACCTGACACACATCCCATGCCTAACCCACGTCTCAAGCTTAGTGGTTCAGCGGTTTATCAAAACCTACCCCAATTTGATAGAGCTAATAGTGAAAGCATGCCGCGTGTGTGCCCATTTCCGCAAGTTGTCCACAGCTTCAGCCGGTCTGTCAATGCTGCAGCAGCACTTGCGGCTTCCAGCTGTTGTGCAATGTGAGCACGCACTGGAACTCCACGTTCCACATGTTGGCCAGGCTTTGTAAGCAGCGGGCAGTTGTGGAATACCATCTGCAACATGGTTGTCGCCTTTCGAGTCAACTGCCACTATTCACAAGCGAGGAGTGGGCATTGATGTCAGACCTCTGTGAGGTTTTAAAAAACTTTCATGAATCCACACAGATGGTTAGTGACGATAATGTTATTATCAGCGTAACCATCCCACTGATGTGTCTACTTAAACAATCACTACTCACAATTAAGGACGACACTCTGAATGAGGCAGATGAGGAAATGGGAGAGGACATTACACAGGGTGATAGCTAGCCCAGCCTCAGTTTGTCTTCTCAGCGCGAATTGGACCCTGAGGAGGAGGAAGAGCTGAAAAAGTTGCCTCTGCTACAGAGGGTAGTACCCATGGAACTTTAATTCCATCTGTTCAGCGTGGATGGGCAGGAGAGGAGGAGAAGGAAGAGGATATGGAGAGACATCCTGATGTTGACATCGACGTCTTGCCTGTTGGTACTCTGGCACACATGGTTGACTTCATGTTAGGCTGCCTTTCCAGGGACCCTCGCGTTATACGCATTTTAGATAACACAGATTACTGGGTGTTCATCCTTCTCGACCCCTGCTACAAAGAGAACTTCTCATCTCTCATTCCTGTGGTGGAGAGGACAAGTAAAATGGTGCAATACCAGAAGGTACTTGAGAGATTGCTCCAAAATTTCTCATCTGACAATGCAGCCGGCAAAGACTGTACTTCCTTAGGCAACCAATAAAGGGAGACAAGGGGGACACAAAGCAGTTCTAACAAAGGCAGGGCAACACTCTACAAGGCATGGAACACTTTCAGAACACCCCGCCAGCAACCTCACCCTGAAGCGCAGCCTAGTGATACAAGGAGGGAAAAGTTTTGGAAGATGGTGATGGAATACATAGCAGACCGTGTCAGCGTCCTCAATGATTCCTCAGTGCCTTAAAACTATTGGTTGTCCAAGCTAGACACGTGGCACAAACTTGCCCTATACGCTTTGGAGGTGCTGGCCTGCCCTGCCGCCAGCGTTTTTTCTGAGCGTGTATTTAGTGCTGCTGGTGGCATTATAACAGATAAGCGTATCCACCTGTCAACTGAAAATGCCCTTGTCATAAAAATGAACAAGGCCTGGATTGACCATGACTTCTCGACTCCACTAGAGGAATGCTGATGAACATAAAGGCACTTTACATATGTTGTTTTTAATATAGTTAATAGACTGTATTCCCATACACCCCTGCCACCACAAACAGGGGTATATGGTTTAATCTTCTCCCTCCTCCTCTTCTGTCATATTAACATGCATTTCTTATTCGTCACATATAATGCCCTTGCATGTATGGCCTTTGAATATAATTTTTAGAGGGTCCGCTCACCAGCAGGCCCTCATATCTAATTTTTTAAAGGGTCCGCTCACCAGCAGGCTCTTACATCTAACTTTTTTGAGGGTCCGCTCACCAGCAGGCCCTCACTTCTAATTTTTACAGGGTCCGCTCACCTGCAGTCCCGCAACTCAAATCTTTTACAGGGCAAGCTCACCTGCAGGCCCGCAACTCAATGTAAAAGATGCCCTCCTTTATGTGATATACAGGTTGTTTTGGAGTGCCTCTTCCTTGTAATTTTTGGCAACACTTGCACTTTATATACAAGTAAATATAAAGGAAAGAATGTTTTAAATCAATTTTTCATATAAAATTATTTTTGTTTACTTTGGTTTTGTGCATAAAACCTTAATTAGATTGTGAGCATGGTGATCACTTTAAGGCCTTTTAATCATCATCAGCAGCAGCAGCATGGTGAACTAAATATGCTGACATGTAGAGTGGTGCCCAGGGATCTCACTGCACTTATATTATCCCCAGGCGCCGCTCCGTTCTCCCGTTATGCCCTCCGGTATCTTCGCTCTGTAAGTTATAGTAGGCAGTGTCTGCCCTTGTCCTGTGGGCGTCTCCTTCTCCTAGGCTGCAGTGCTGGCCAATCGCAGCACACAGCTTACAGCCTGGGAGAAAAAAAACTCCCAGGCTGTGAGCTATGTGCTGCGATTGGCCAGAGCTGCAACCTAGGAGAAGGAGGCGCCCACAGGACAAGGGCAGACACCACCTACTATAACTTACAGAGCGAAGATACCGGAGGGCATAACGGGAGAACGGAGCGGCGCCCCGGGATAATAGTAAGTGCAGTGAGATCCCCGGGTATGTCAGCATACTTAGTTCACATTGTTTTTCCAGGTGAAAGGTCCTCTTTAAGCAGGAAGGAATCATGACTTTAGATGGGAAAAATGACGAATATTCAAAAAAAACAAATATATAGCACTATATTCTATAGTGCTATATATTCGTTTTTTAACCCACGCCTGTATTGATAGCATATTATTTGCATAATATGCTATCAAAACCTTGCCGATTTTTCGAGTAAAAAAAATGTAGAATATAACAAATATTCAAATTTGCTAATTCTAAATGAATATTCTACAAAATATTCGAGAAATATTGCATATTCGAATATGACCCCTGCCACTCATCACTAATTCAAAATACAGCAGTGACATTCTCTGTAATTTTTTATTACTCATTCCAATAACAGGGCATCTTACGAGTCCTGTATTGTTATTTATCGTCACTACCTCCACGAGTCGAGTGTGTGATTTGAGCGACACCCGCTTGCCTTCCTTGGATGTGGTAGCTGTTTCTCAAGCTCCCTCTCCGGCATCGAACCCTGATTCTCTGTTACCCGTGATAACAATGGTAGGCGCAGAAAAGAACATCGAAAGTTGATAGGACAGACATCAAAATGGATCGGCGCTGTCACGAGGACGTGCAATCTCCCAGAGGTTATCACCAATGCATCAGCAGGCCCTCGCCCCTAATGTTTTAGATGGTCAGATCAGCAGGCGCTTCCTCCAATTGTTTTTGAGGGTCACTAGCAGGCCATCAATCATAATTTTTCAACGGTGTGTATGATGCCCTCCTTTATGTGTTTAGGTGTTTTGGAGTGCCGGTTACTTGTAATTTTTGGCAGCCCTTTCACTTAGTGCATAGGCTTTATGAGTGCAGGAGTCCCACTACCTGAACAATTGTACCACAATGTGAATAAGGCCCTCCTTTATGTGATATACAGGCTGTTTCGGAGTGCCTCTTCCTTGTAATTTTTTGCAGCACTTGCACTTTATATACAATTGAATATACAGGAAAGAATGTTTCCTAAAATTTTTCCTGTAAAATTGATTTTTTTTTGGGGGGGGGGGGCTTTGTGTATATTTTTGTCAGTCTGTAAAAGTGGCATACAACTTGGACAACATGGCTCCCAGCAGCGACCTGGGAGTCCAAGATGCATCCAGACCTCATCCCCATGCTGTTCCCGATTCATTTTGGTGGTGTTTCTGTCACTTTCTGACTTTTTCAAATGGACTAGGCACCCTCCCCTCTTCAGAGCAGGGGGTGCCTGGTTGTCTCCCATTGACTTCCATTATACTTGAGTTCTCGGCCGAGCACAAATATAGCAATGTGTTTGGGCTGAACACCCGAATACGTTGGTGCTCGATCATCACTATAAATTATGGAAAAAACATATTTTTCCCAATATCTTGGCCTAACACACAGACTCTATTGCAGCACAGATGTGACAATTCACTGCAGAGACCGTTTATTAGGAAAAATGTGGATAAATTATGGAAAAAATATTTTTGTTGTCACTAATATTTTTCCCAATATCTGGCCCTGACACACAGATGCTATTGCAGCACAGATGTCACAATTCACTGCAGGAACCGTTTATAGGAAAAATTTGGATAAATTATGGAAAAAAATATAATTGTTTTCAATAATAATAATTCTTCCTATCTCTGCCCCTGACACACAGAAGGTATTGCTGAACAGATGTCACAAGTCACTACAGACAACCTCTATAGAAAAAGAATCGCAAAGTATGGGAAAAAAAAATCGAAGACCACTTTGCAAAATTAAATTGCTGCCACCACACACAATAATCCTTAAAAGGACTTTTGGGTCTTTGAAACATTTTAAAATTGAATTATGGGAGAGGCTTAACTGTGATGAGTGGGTGAAGCGCTTCCCCTGACCTAGCTGGCTGTGTTGTGCCGGAAGCCAGGAGCGAGGGTAAGCCTAGTAGTGGGCAAAATAAACGAGGAGAGCAGAGTAGTGACCAAAAGCCTTCAAAACCACCCAGAGAGCAAGATTACAAAATGCCTGGGAAATCTCAACATGCGGGTTCGGGATGTATCTCGTGAAGCAAGAAGAGCGCCACCTACCCAAGCATTTAACCCGTGCGCCGGGACCCCGTTTTCGATGCTGAGGGCGCAGCTCCAGTTCAGAGCGAGTGTCCCGTGGTGGCCAGCGGGTTACGACCGAGACCTGAGGCCAGCGTTATGATGTGGGCCACAAAACTGGATTGATGACAGGGGCCCCCCACGCCAAGGAAGCAGCGGGGCCTCTGGGGAGGCCCTTGCAACGGGGCCAGCAATTGACGGGGGACCATGACTGGGCACCAATCGTTGGAGGTTTTAAAACCTGACCTCCGAGGATGGTCCATGCTGATTGGCCTTCGTGGAAGGGAGCCAGAGGCCACAATGGTCATGGGCCCAGGACAACTGTCGCACCGGCAACCCTTAACGTTTAGGGGAGGTGCTGGTGAACTCACCTGGCCCGAGGAACCCGCAAAACCCGAGATACACGGCTGCCCTAACAATCAAACTAGGAGAGTGGCCAAAAAGGAAATCCATCCAGCGCGGACGAGAGTCGCCCAAACATCTCACCGGAGACAGGCTGCGCGCCACCTACCCGCATGGCGCAGTGCTGTCTCCCCGCTAGGTACAGCTTGATGGTGTTAAATGACAGCCTGAGATTTGCGGTGACAGTGGGCTATGAACGCCAGGGTGTAGGAGACATCGTTCAAGCCACCTGCGGGTGGGACCTTGAAAAACTTTGGAAACCTTGACGCTTGGTAATCAGGAACCAGCCGGACCCTGCTGAGAAACCCCCGAGCGTTCCAGGCAGACGCATGGAACCTGAGTGATTCAGGCAAATACATTGAATCCTGAGCGAATCAGGCGCTTACCTACACCTTTCGGGGAGGATGACAGGCCTGGGTGAACCAGGAGACAGGTAGGTGTGAGCCTGGGCGATCCAGGAGGCAGAGGAAGGTGCGAGCCTGGGTGATCCAGGAGGCAGAGGTAGGTATGAGCCTGGACAAACCAGGAGACAGAAGAAGGTGCGTGCCTGGGCGATCCAGGAGGCAGAGGTAGGTATGAGCCTGGACGAACCAGGAGACAGAAGAAGGTGCGTGCCTGGGCGATCCAGGAGGCAGAGGTAGGTATGAGCCTGGACGAACCAGGAGACAGAAGAAGGTGCGTGCCTGGGCGATCCAGGAGGCAGAGGTAGGTATGAGCCTGGACGAACCAGGAGACAGAAGAAGGTGCGTGCCTGGGCGATCCAGGAGGCAGAGGTAGGTATGAGCCTGGACGAACCAGGAGACAGAAGAAGGTGCGTGCCTGGGCGATCCAGGAGGCAGAGGTAGGTATGAGGCTGGGGAACCAGGAGACAGAGGTAGGTATGAGCCTGGACGAACCAGGAGACAGAGGTAGGTGCGTGCCTGGGCGATCCAGGAGGCAGAGGTAGGTGCGTGCCTGGGCGATCCAGGAGGCAGAGGTAGGTGCGTGCCTGGGCGATCCAGGAGGCAGAGGTAGGTGCGTGCCTGGGCGATCCAGGAGGCAGAGGTAAGTGCGTGCCTGGGCGATCCAGGAGGCAGAGGTAGGTATGAGCCTGGGGAGCCAGGAGGTAGAGGTAGGTGTGAGCCTGGACTAACCAGGAGACAGAGGTAGGTGCGTGCCTGGGCGATCCAGGAGGCAGAGGTAGGTATGAGCCTGGCGAGCCAGGAGACAGAAGTAGGTAGTAGATGAGACAGCAGTATATCACGTGAAGCATAGACATATAACATGTGGCACTGTCGCCCATAGAGTAGAAGACTGCGGTGAGCGTATGGTGACCGCTGAATGGGTATGGCGAGTAATGATGGCCTGGACTACTTGTGGTGAGACCCCCGAGTTTTTTTTTTTTTTTTTTTGAACCCGTGCTAACCTGGTCCCTTCCAGCCCAGCGGAATGAGGAACCAAGGATGACTGCCTCGCTCCCGCACGGCAGGAGTGCGTATGAAATGGCTGGAGATTGGAACCTACCGATTAACTTGTAGATATATTTAAATTTCTTTATACAATAAAAAAAATTTAAAGTTTCTCTTTTTTTTTTTTTTTTTATATATATTTTTTTATTAAAAAAAAAAAAAAAATTTACATTTTTTTTTTAAGGGCATGGCCTGACGTTGCCCGGGGGCTAGATACCCCTGCTTTGGCCGTAGACCTAATGGGAACACTAAATACAATAAAAATATATTCACCAGGATCCAGATTTCAGCAGTATAGACACAAGCTTCTGTGACATCATTCTACACTATGAATATATATACTATAAACAAACATCTGCTGATAGCCTGTCTATCATGAAGAAGGATCCACAGGAAAAATGACCCAACAATTAGAGCTTAATTCCCTTAACAAAAGTGTCATGGTGCATAGTGATTTTAACTTTGACAGGGTTTCTGATGTACATTTATGGGCCCAGGCCCGGCCGAGGGACTCCGGCGTGCGCTCCAAGCCGGAACGCACGCCGACCACGTGACCCGGCCCATGCCTTGCGGCGGATTTCCGGTGTGCGCTCCACGCTGGAACGCACGCCGGCCTGCAGTGGGGCCTGAGGTGAGGACGGGGAGGCCGTGTGGAGAGGGGGATCTGCGGGCCAGACCCTGCCCCCCCTGCTGTCTCGGGAGGAAGTTGGAGGGGAACACAGGGAGGGAACCAAGGAAGGAGACAAGAAGCAATTTGGTGCGGACATGAGAATTGGCATGCGTTCCACGCTGGAACGCATGCCAACTCTGGGAGCCGGGAGTATGTGACCGTGGCTGATGGAGCCCTTGTGGCGCATTGTTTGCGCAAAATTACCTCTCCTGAAGACGTGACGGCAGTGTATGACAACGAAACCAAACGAACCGAACCGAACCAGATGAAAGCTACTCACGACATGCACAGATGCAGCACCAGAGCAGGCGACTCCCTATCCAGAATGTGAACAGAAGCGCCCTGAGGAGCTGGGGGCTGGGGCTTAAGAAGGTAATATGCCCCTCCCACAAATTCAGGCTGACTTTTCAGCCTTCCACTAAATTGCGGTCACAAACTCCCCAGCCAGCCAATAACTGTAATGCCAGTAGCCAACATGTAGCAGTCACGAAATGTGCGGGAAGGAGACTCGAGCATGGCGCTCAAGCACATGCGGTACTAGGCAGAGTACCGCCATGTGCCAAGCATAGCGATGCTCGAGCCGAACAGGTATTCGACCGAGCATGCTCGCTCAACACTCCTTTTACCACTAATACACACAAAATTAGGGCTTTAAAAGAGATAAAGTATACTCCTCATCGCATTTAACTGTCACCATGTCTGCAGACATGGTGACAGCGCTGAGTGCCGGCTGTTACACACAGCCAGGCACTCAGGCTGTGACCCCCCGTATCGGCGATCGGGTAGTTTCGGCACCCCCCCCCCCATCGGCGATCGCTGAATGTAGTTTCTGATCCCTGCGGTCCCTGACCGCAGGGATCAGAAACCTAAAAGTTGCCCAAAATCGATTTTTTTTAACCCCCCTGCACCCCTGAATTCATTTATGTGGCGGGGTGCAGGGGGGCGGTGCGGGGCGGTGCGGGGCGGTGCGGCAGTTGCGGGAGGCGAGCGGTGCGGCAGGCGGGATCCCCCGCCCGCCTCCCATTATAATAATCGTTGGCATCTAGTGGGTTATACCAGGGTCCCAGCACATTGCTGGCACCCTTGTATAAACGGCTGACATCGGTGATGCGATGTCAGCCGTTTAACCCTTTCCATACCGCGGTCCGTACGGACCGCGGTATGGAAAAGGTTAACAGCTCAGGGAGCTCCCTCCCTTTCCCCTTCGGAGGGCTGCTGTACCTTTGCAGCCCCCCGATGGAGAGGGAGAGAGCCCCCAGACAGCCCCCCCAGAGCCCCGTCCTTACCCTTCCCCGTCTGCGCAGTTCTGACCATAACTGAGCAGACGGGGAAGGTTCCCATGGCAACAGGACACCTCTCAGGCGTCCTGCTGTCCATGGTGCTGAACAGATCTGTGCTGAAAGCATAGATCTGTTCAGTGTAAGTAAAATATAGTGCAGTGCAATATATATTGTACTGTACTGTATTATACAGACATCAGACCCACTGGATCTTCAAGAACCAAGTGGGTCTGGGTAAAAAAAAAAGTGAAAAAAGTGAAAAAAAAAAAGTAAAAATCAAAAAACACATTTATCACTGATTAAACATGAGAAAAATAAAATTCCCTACACATGTTTGGTATCGCCGCGTCCATAACAACCTGATCTATTAAACGGTCATGTTACTTTTCCCGAACGGTGAACGCCATAAAAATAAAAAATAAAAAACTATGATGAAATTGAAATTTTGCCCACCTTACTTCCCCAAAAAAGATAATAAAAGTGATCAAAAAAGTCGCATGTACTCCAAAATTGTAACATTCAAACCGTCATCTCATCCCGCAAAAAATGAGACCCTACTTAAGATAATCGCCCAAAAACTGAAAAAACTATGGCTCTTAGACTATGGAAACACTAAAACATCATTTTTTTTGTTTCAAAAATGAAATCATTGTGTAAAACTTATATAAATAAAAAAAGTATACATATTAGGTATTTCCGCGTCCGTATCGACCGGCTCTATAAAAATATCACATGACCTAACCCCTCAGGTGACCACCGTAAAAAATAAAAATAAAAACGGTGTAGAAAAAGCTATTTTTTGTCATCTTACGTCACAAAAAGTGTAATAGCAAGCGATCAAAAAGTCATATGCACCCCAACATAGTGCCAATCAAACCGTCATCTCATTTCGCAAAAAATGAGACCCTACTTAAGATAATCGCCCCAAAACTGTAAAAACTATGGCTCTTAGACTATGGAGAAACTAAAAAAATGTTTTGTTTTAAAAATGAAATCATTGTGTAAAACTTACATAAATAAAAAAAAAAGTATACATATTAGGTATCGCCGCATCCGTGACAACCTGCTCTATAAAATTACCACATGATCTAATCTGTCAGATGAATGTTGTAAATAACAATAAAAAAAACGATGCCAAAAAAAGCTATTTCTTGTTACCTTGCCGCACAAAAAGTGTAATATAGAGCAACCAAAAATCATATGTACCCTAAACTAGTAGCAACAAAACTGCCACCCTATCCCGTAGTTTCTAAAATGGGGTCACTTTTTTGGAGTTTCTACTCTAGGAGTGCATCAGGGGGGCTTCAAATGGGACATGGTGTCAAAAAAACTGTCCAGCAAAATCTGGCTTCCAAAAACCATACGGCGCACCTTTCACTCTACGCCCCGCTGTGTGGCCGTACAGTAGTTTACGGCCACATATGGGGCGTTTCTGTAAACAGCAGAGTCAGGGCAATACAGATACAGTCTTGTTTGGCTGTTAACCCTTGCTTTGTTAGTGGAAAAAATGGGTTAAAATGGAAAATTAGGCAAAAAAATGAAATTCTCAAATTTCATCCCCATTTGCCAATAACTCTTGTGCAACACCTAAAGGGTTAACAAAGTTTGTAAAATCTGTTTTGAATACCTTGAGGGGTGTAGTTTATAGAATAGGGTCATTTTTGGGTGGTTTCTATTATGTAAGCCTCGCAAAGTGACTTCAGACCTGTAGTGGTCCCTAAAAATTGGATTTCTGAAAAATGTCAAGATTTGCTTCTAAACTTCTAAGCCTTGTAACATCCCCAAAAAATAAAATATAATTCCCAAAATAATTCAAACATGAAGTACACATATGGGGAATGTAAAGTCATCACATTTTTGGGGGGTATTACTATGTATTACAGAAGTAGAGAAACAGAAACTTTGAAATTTGCAAATTTTATCAAATTTGGGGTAAATTTGGTATTTTTTTATGCAAAAAATAATAATTTTGGGACTTAATTTTTCCAGTGTCATGAAGTACAATATGTGACGAAAAAACAATCTCAGAACGGCCTGGATAAGTCAAAGCGTTTTAAAGTTATCAGCACTTAAAGTGACACTGGTCAGATTTGCAAAAAATGACCTGGTCCTTAAGGTGAAATAAGGCTGTGTCTTGAAGGGGTTAAAAGGACTTTTGGGTCTTTGAAACATTTTAAAATTGAATAAATTGCGGTCACAAACTCCCCAGCCAGCCAATAACTGAAATGCCAGTAGCCAACACGAAATGTGCGGGAAGGAGACTCGAGCATGCCGCTCAAGCACATGCTCGCTCAACACTCCTTTTACCACTAATACACGCAAAATTAGGGATTTAAAAGAGATAACTGCACCGCTAGGCAGCAAAGATATTTTTCATTTTTCAACTAATACATGCAAAAAAAGGGCTTTAAAACAGATAAGTGCACCACCGAGCGGCAAATATATTTTAATTTTGCCACTAATACAACAAAAATGGATGTAATTTTAGCACTTCATCACACAACGGCTAATAAGCCCTTTTTTCACACTAATACAAGCCCAAAAATGCACCACACAAGGGCAAACAAAACGTAGAAATATTTCCTTGCAATAAACCCTGTTAATGCCTGCACTTGCACCCTAATTAGAACGGTTTGCTGGAAAAACAGAGCTATATGATGGCAGTTCGTATTGCCAGTCAATGCAGCAGGGTGTAATAGGATTGTTCCTATTACCCAGGCTGTAACCTCCCCGACTGAACCCTGTTCAACAAAAATACAGTGGAATGATTCCTCCCTATCCTTTCCCTACACCTTGATTAACCCCTGAAAGACCCGTCTAATACAATATTGGACCCATCTAATACAAAATAATGTGATTTGTGATGAAGTAATTCGTAACAAAATGAATTTCTTTGTGAATGATTTTTTGATCATTGCACTCATCTCAACACAGGCAAATAAAATATATTGTTTTAATTAGCAAAATGAGCCCTACAAAGCAGTATCCCTGGTATTAGGGCTCATGCACCCGACCATATGCCTTCCGAGACGTGAAGTGGCATACATCGTGTGCATGGGACCGCACAGCATCATAGGTTACCATGATGCTGTGCACATCGTGCCGCCTGTGGGACTTTTGTCCTACACGCATAATATCATAAGAGTACAGGACAATAGTCCCGCGGGCGGCCCGATGCACACAGCATCATAGTAACCTATGATGCTGTGTACTCCCGTGCACACGATGTATGCCACTCCGGGACATATGGCCTGCTCACAGACCGAATGTCTCGGAGGGCATACGGTCATGTGCATGAGCCCTAATAGGGTTGATGGTGCTGACAGAGCCTCTTTAAAGATTCTATAATAGGGTCTTCTGAATTAAGTGTTTTTGGAGTTCAGGATGAAGAATAGCCACCTCTGCCCATAAGTGAAGGGTTGCATCATTCTGAAGTTTTATTGAAGGATTTTTTTTTCCCCACTGGAAAAGTATTTTTACTATACTACACTTTATGCATATTACATAGATAGACTGTTGTTCTTTGTAAAATCCTATATGCCACAAAACCCTGAGTAAAAGGAGAAACGCAGCAGTAAATTGTAAGTTATGTGTAGAAAGGGGATACTAGATATGAATATCTTGGCCTGCACTTGCTAATGACCCTTGTGTATATTTGAAGGTAAGTATGAGAGATGCATTTAAAGTGACTCTGTCTGTTCCAAAGCCTTGACAAAATGATAGTGCAGCATAAAAAAACAACATTGTCAGCTTTATCTTCTCTTTTCTATTGCTGTGTGTTAACTTTGATATACTGCTACGTGATGTATGCTACTCACAATTTAGAGCCAGCAGTCTACCTACTATATGTGCGAACACATGTTATTTATGTGCAGTTAATTAACATATATTATTAAGAAATTGCCTATAGAGTAAGTTGTACAAACTATAAACATGACCCTATGTTAAAGAGGCATCCCAGTTACAAGAAGTTATCCCCTATATACAGTTTCAAGAAAAAGTATGTGAACCCTTGGATTTCTGCACAAATTGGTCATAAAATGTGATCTGATCTTCATCTAAGTCACAACAATAGACAATCATAGTCTGCTTAAACTATGAACACACCAAGAATTAAATGTTACCATGTTTTTATTGAACATCCCATGTAAACATTCACAGTGCAGGTGGAAAAAGTATGTGAACCCCTAGACTAATGACATCTTCAAGAGCTAATTGGAGTGAGGTGTCAGCCAACTGGAGTCCAATCAATGAGATGAGATTGGAGGTGTTGGTTACAGCTGCCCTGCCCTATAAAAAACACACAACAGTTCTGGGTTTGCATTTCACAAGAAGCATTGCCTGATGTGAATTTTATGCCTCACAAAAAAAAGGGCTATCAGAAGACCTACAATTAAGAATTGTTGACTTGCATAAAGCTGGAAAGGGTTATAAAAGTATCTCCAAAAGTCTTGCTGTTCATCAGTCCACGGTAAGACAAGTTGTCTATAAATGGAGAAAGTTCAGCACTGCAGTCAGAACATTACTGCAAGAATAATATAGTCTGATGCATCAGGTAATGGTGTGCGGAAATCCTGGCTGAACCACACCTGATTCATTTTTAGAAAGGTTAATATTTCAACAATTCCGGTTAAAATGCAAGTTCTTTTTGGGGTAACCATGCCCCCTGCCGCACTAAACACCCACTCTGATGCCCCTCTTCAGGCTGGGCAGGAAAGCTTGCACAGTTTGCAAATTCGACCAGTTGTGGCCACAATTCAAGTTTATTTGCCCAGTAGTCCAGGGATCTTGGATCTGGGGTGGCAGGGTACAGTCCAACTGTGTCACCACCTGCTGGTTCAGGTTCTGCTCTATGTCCTGCTGCTGCTAGGTGGTTTTATCAGCAGACAGGCGAAGACTCCAGACTTAAGTTGCTGCTGCTCCTGCTCCCCCATCCCCCCTCCAGCAGTGATGGCAGTGGCGCTTGAGCTCAGAGAAATCCCCCCCCCCCTTTCATACCTTTGTGAGGTTGGGCTATGGCACACATAGGCAGTGACAAAATAGTAGTTTAGTTTTTCATCCATCTAAGCAGGTGGAAAAAAAGGCCCCCATTTTGGAGCGGTAGTGAGGGTTTAACATGATGGAGAGTCAGCTGTCACTACGCAAGCGACTCAGAATGCATCTAGTAATTTGCCAAGGAAATCAGTGGGACTCCTTGTCTCAATCTCACTGAATACTGCTACGGTCTGTCTGGGTCCTCTGCATAGTCTTCCTCATTGTGTCACGGAAGGTGTACAGAAAACTAGAAGACACAAAATGAAGATCCGACTGACTGGATCCAAAACTAAGGAACCAAAGGGATAGCCCTGCAACAGACCAGGCTCTCTCCCTAACTGCTCAGCCTATGCAAAAATCTCAATGGTAGATGATCGCATATCCTTGTTCCTCTACTGTATAACACCTGAACACCCTATAATAGTGAGGGGGCACGACCACCGGCTCCCTACACTTGATACGGAGGGAGTCAGGGTCACCTGGGATCCAGCAAACAGGAAAATACAAATTAATGAACAAAACTTATCTGTAGAAGACTCAGTAGTAGCATCCAACATGCACACACTCCAGGAAGTTGTATAAACCGCAAAGTGATGCAGTGTGGGAAGGGATTTAAAGGGATGCAATCAGTGCAACTACATGACAGCTGAGAGAGGCTAACGAGATGAGAAAATGAAAGCAAAACAAAAGGAACCTCAAGGAGGAGGTTCTGAAGGACGTCTGTCAGAGCTTCTCAGATGTCTGGTGGTGACAGTACCCCTCCTTCTACAAGTGGACTCCGGACACTCAGAGCCCACCCTCTCAGGATGGGACCTATGGAAAGCCCTGATGAGACGAGTGGCCTTAATGTCCGTCACTGGGACCCACATCCTCTCCTCAGGACCATAACCCTCCCAATGAACGAGGTACTGGAGAGAACCGCGGACAACACGAGAATCCACAATCCTAGAGACCTGAAATTCAAGATTACCATCAACCACAATCGGAGGAGGAGGCAAAGACGAGGGTACAATGGGGTGGACATAAGGTTTTAATAAGGACTTATGAAAAACATTATGGATCTTCCAAGTCTGAGGAAGATCAAGACTGTATGCAAGGAGGATTGATTGCCTACTCAATTGATTGCAGGATTGATGACGGACAAGATTTTGTAAGGCCCAATAAACTTAAGACCCAACTTCCAGGAGGGAACCTTCAATTTGATATTCTTAGTAGACAACCACACCAGATCACCAACATTCAGGTCCGGACCAGGCACACGTCTCTTATCCGCCACCCGCCTATATCTCTCACTCATGCTCTTTAGATTATCCTGAATCTTTTGCCAAACAGATGACAAAGACGAGGAGAATCTGTCCTCATCAGGTAAACCAGAAGACCCCTCTCCAGAGAATGTCCCAAACTGCGGATGAAACCCATATGCACCAAAAAATGGTGACATATCAGAGGACTCCTGACGACGGTTATTTAAAGAAAACTCAACAAGGGACAAAAAAGAACACCGATCCTCCTGATTCTCCGCCACAAAACAGCGCAGATATGTCTCCAGATTCTGATTGACGCGCTCTGTCTAGCCATTCGACTGAGGGTGGAAAGCAGAAGAGAATGACAACCAAACCCCCAAGCGAGAACAGAAAGCCTTCCAGAATCTGGAAACGAACTGCGTGCCCCTATCAGAGACTATGTCTGAAGGAATTCCATGCAATTTGACTATGTGATCAATAAATGCCCGCACCAGCGTCTTAGCATTGGGCAAGCCAGGAAAAGGAATGAAAAGCACCATTTTGCTAAAACGGTCCACCACCACCAGAATCACAGTCTTCCCTGAGGAACGAGGCAGGTCCGTAATGAAGTCTATGGACAGATGTGTCCAAGGACGGGAAGGAATGGGTAACGGAAGGAGAGGACCTGATGGCCGTGAATGAGGGACTTTGGCACGAGCGCAGGTATCGCAGGCTGCCACAAAACCCTCAACCGACTTACGAAGCGCCAGCCACCAGAATCTCCGAGCGATGAGATCCACTGTGGCTCTTGCCCCCGGGTGCCCAGCAAGGTCAGTATTGTGGTGCTCCTTAAAAATCTTGTGTCTTAAAGCGAGAGGCACAAACAACCTCCCAGGAGGACAAAGATCAGGAGCCTCTGACTGGGCTACCTGAACCTCTGCCTTCAAGTCAGGATAAAGAGCAGAGACCACCACACCTTCAGCCAAAATGGGACCCGGGTCTTTAAAATTCCCACCTCCCGGAAAACAATGTGACAGGGCATCCGCCTTCACATTCTTAACCCCAGGGCGGAACGTGACAACAAAATTAAACCTTGAAAAGATCAAAGACCATCTGGCCTGTCTCGGGTTCAGACGCTTGGCTGACTCCAAATTGGCCAGATTCCTATGGTCAGTAAACACGGTAATAGGGTGTCTAGCTCCCTCTAGCCAATGGCGCCATTCCTCAAAAGCTAACTTGATGGCCAACAACTCCCTATCTCCCACATCGTAATTTCTCTCTGCGGAGGAGAGTTTCTTTGAGAAAAAAGCACACGGTCGCCATTTGGCAGGAGAGGGACCCTGAGACAAGACCGCACCCACACCCACCTCAGAAGCATCAACCTCAACTATGAAGGGTAGAGAAATATCAGGTTGTACCAAGATGGGAGCGGAAGCAAAACTCTCCTTGATATTAGAAAAGGCCTTACGCGCCTCTACCGACCAGGAGGAAAAATCTACCCCCTTTCTAGTCATATCAGTGAGTGGTTTAACAACAGAGGAATAATTCAAAATAAACTTCCTGTAATAATTGGCAAAAAACACATCAGCGCCTTCTGATTCTCAGGAAGCTCCCACTCAAGCACAGCGCGGATCTTCTCGGGGTCCATAAAAAAAAAAAACAGAAGCGGAGAGAAGAAACCCCAGAAATTGAATTTCTGGAACCGCAAACATACATTTTTCCAGTTTAGCGTACAATTTATTTTCCCGCAGGATGAGCAAGACCTGACGTAAGTGTTCCTTATGAGTTTTGAAATTCGGAGAAAAAATCTAAATGTCATCTACATACACTAATACAAATTTCCCCATTAAATGATAAAAAATGCTGTTCACAAAATGCTGAAAGACGGCTTGAGCATTCATCAAACCAAAAGGCATAACCAAATTCTCAAAATGGCCCTCAGGGGTATTGAAGGCCGTCTTCCATTCGTCTCCTTTTCTGACCCTGACCAGGTTGTATGCCCCTCTTAGATCCAACTTGGAAAAAACTTTAGCCCCAACAATCTGGTTAAACAGGTCCTGGATCAGAGGAAGCGGATAAGGGTCACGAATTGTGATACTGTTCCGCTCCCTGAAATCCAGACATGGTCTTAAAGAACCATCTTTTTTCTTAACAAAGAAAAAATCAGCGGCAACAGGTGACTTTGAGGGTCGTATGTGTCCCTTTCTTAGACTCTCAGAGATATAAGCACGCATAGCGACCGTTTCAGGTTGGGAGAGATTGTATAAACGAGATTTAGGCAGCTTGGCGCCTGGGGTGAGATTAATAGGGCAATCGTACTCCCTGTGAGGGGGCAAGTCCTGAACACCACTCTCAGAAAACACATCCGAAAATTCAGAGAGAAAAGATGGTACAGTCTTAGTAGAAACCTGAGAAACAGATGTTGTGAGGCAATTCTCTCTGCAAAAGTCACTCCAACCATTTATTTGCCTTGCTTGCCAATCAATTGTGGGGTTATGTTTAGTGAGCCAGGGTAGCCCCAACACTAGAGGAGTAGGCAACCCGCTTAGGACGAAACATGACACATGCTCAACATGAGTATCACTCACAATCAAACAGATATTGTGAACTATGCCCTTTAACGATTTCTAAGAAAGTGGAATGGAATCAATAGCAAAAACAGGTATATCCTTTCCCAAAGTGCATACCTCAAAACCATGAGTTATAGAAAATTGACTATCAATGAGATTGACAGCTGCTCCACTAGCTACAAAAATATCACAAAAAATGTTCTTGCTCTCTAGCGCCACCCTGGCAGGTAGGACAAAACGGGAACTACAAGCAAACGGAAAACCTTCGATTTCCGCATCAACCTTGCCAATAGTAACAGATGGAACGTTTTTAGAGGATTTTTTTCTTTTTGTTTCTTTATTACTCTCAAAAAACTGCCTGAATCTCCTAGAGGGACAAACATTTGCCAAATGATTTATACCTCCACAACAGAAACAAACCTTCCTATGAGAGCTGAATCCTCTATTGTCGGAGGCAAGCAAACCCAGCTGCATGGGCCCCTGCTCAGAAGGGATTGAGAGCGACTGAGATCCCTGTGCACTGAATGAGATCGCCGCACTGTCCTTGGACTGAGTATGACAGGAAGGAGTGATCTCTCCTCTCTCTCTAAGACGCCTGTCAATACGAACAGCCCGAGACATGGGAGAGTCCAAGGAGGTAGGTCTCTCATGAAAGGCAAATGCATCTTTCAATCCCTCTGAAAGACCATGGCAAAATTGACTTCAGAGTGCAGCATCATTCCAACCAGTATCAGCTGCCCATCTCCGAAATTCTGAGCGGTATATCTGTGCGGATTGTTTACCCTGACATAAAAGACGTAGTCTAGACTCAGCCAGAGCAATACGATCCGGATCATCATATATCTGACCCAGGGCTAAAAAGAATTCATCCACTGAACGGAGGGGCCGTGCCCCCACCGGCAGCGAAAAGGCCCCAGACTGAGCGTTATCCCTGAGCAGTGAGATGATGATCCCCACCCTCCGCTCCTCATCACCAGAGGACTGGGGAAGTAGGCGAAAATTGAGTTTGCAAGCCTCTCTAAAACGAACAAAATTCTCACTACCCCCGGAGAACGTATCCGGAAGCGAGATTTTAGGCTCAGAACAAATTCCATGAACGCAAGCAGAAACAGTCACCTCAAACTGAGAGACAGTTTTCCGGAGATCTTCTACCTCCAGTGGAAGACCCTGCATGCGGTCAATCAAGGTTGAAACCGGATTCATGCTTAAGACGGTTCTGGCGGTTTATAATGTCACAGAAGGTGTACAGAAAACTAGAAGACACAAAATGAAGATCCGACTGACTGGATCCAAAACTAAGGAACCAAAGGGATAGCCCTGCAACAGACCAGGCTCTCTCCCTAACTGCTCAGCCTATGCAAAAATCTCAATGGTAGATGATCGCATATCCTTGTTCCTCTACTGTATAACACCTGAACACCCTATAATAGTGAGGGGACACGACCACCGGCTCCCTACACTTGATACGGAGGGAGTCAGGGTCACCTGGGATCCAGCAAACAGGAAGGTACAAATGAATGAACAAAACTTATCTGTAGAAGACTCAGTAGTAGCATCCAACATGCACACACTCCAGGAAGTTGTATAAACCGCAAAGTGATGCAGTATGGGAAGGGATTTAAAGGGATGCAATCAGTGCAACTACATGACAGCTGAGAGAGGCTAACGAGATGAGAAAATGAAAGCAAAACAAAAGGATCCTCAAGGAGGAGGTTCTGAAGGACGTCTGTCAGAGCTTCTCAGATGTCTGGTGGTGACACATTGCCCTTCAGCTCCTCATGCTACTCGTTCTCCTCTTCTGCCATTGTGCAGATAAGCATACATTTCTTGTGCATTAATGTCCTCCTTCTTCTTGTCCCACAGGGCTCAGGTGGCCAAGAGATTTTGGTGCCACATCTACTGTCCCATGTCCCCAGATTTATCAGCATCTACTCCATGACGTTAAGGAGTGGAATTAAATCATTCACCTTGTAATCCTGGAGACTGACAAATAAAGTGGCCTCCTCAAAGGGCCAGAGCAAATGGCAGGTGTCACACATGAGCTGCCACTGGCTAACATCAAAGTTACACAGGGGAGAATCCTTGTCTGCCTGCAAAATCAAAAAATAGTTCATGGCCATCCTCTGCTCATATAGTGGGTCTAACATGTGTAGGTTGGTGTTCCAAAGTGTGAAAACATTGTTTATGAGGCGATGTTGGGGAATGCTATTCTGTCTTTTCAGCTCAAGGAGGGCGTGCATTGCAGAGTAACAGTGGCTGATGTGCATGCACAGTTTTCTGGCTATTATCAATACATCTTGCAGTTGGGTGGAAGAATTCAGAAACTGGTTTACAACCAGATTAAAGACGTGCGCCATACAGGGCACATGGGTCAGCCCTTCTTCACGCAGTGCTGACAAAATGTTCTTCCCAATGTTCGGTGATCATGGTTCCAATCTTCAGTTGGTGAGGAGAAAGACAGGATTTGATTTTTATGGTTGATGACGCCAAGAAAGTTCTCCTCAGTCTGACTCAGTTTGCCCAGGCTGGCCAGGTGCAGATCAGCGTGACAATGCTGTACTCTGCATAGGTGATATGTTGGAGGACCACTCTGAAATGTAACTACAGTGGAGGCGGAAAACAAGGTGGAGGATGAGGAAGCAGAGGATCACAGCATGAGAATGGGGAAGCGGCATTGTCATTACTTGGCCAGATTGGTCCGGAACCAAATTTACCCAGTGGACCGTAAAGTACATATATTGTCCTTGACTATAATTATATCTCCATGTGTCGGCGCTGCCGTGAACTGTACCAGACACCAACAGGCTCAAGGACTGTCCCCCCTTCTGTTCAACATACTTGTGCAGGGCTAGTACAGACTTTTTGGAGTAGTAATGACTCTCCACCTTGGCTTGGCACAAACCATCAGTTGTCTGAAATGAGTCAGCCACATGGAAAGTGAGGGACTGTAGTGCCAGCAACTTGGCCAGGAATAGGCTCAGCTTCTGCACTCTTGGATGAGTGCACGCATAATGTTGTCTCTTTGCAATTGCCTCATTGATCGATTGCTAGCGAAAAGCGTGATGAGTTGTAGGTGGAGGATCAGGAGCATAAGGACCAGCAAATGATGGTAAGGGAACACAGCTCCCATCTACTGAGGTGGTGGAGCCCTAACTGCTGTAGTATAGGTGGGGACCGATGGGAGATGCATCAGGCTGTACCACTACATTAGCACCACAGTTTTCCTAAGCCGCTTTATTGTGTTTCTCCATGTGTTGACGCAGGGCCGTGGTGCTTACATTGGCACCCTGGCCACGCTTCACCTTCTACCCACAGATCCTACATACGGCCACACTGACATTCTTAAGCTACTTGATGAACAGTTCCCAAACTGCTGAGTATGGCATTTTACTCCCACGACTCCATGCTGATTGCCTGCCGCTGCCTCTATGAAACCGTGTACTGCTAGTTGTTTTTGGACAGGTACACTCATGAGTAGCAGATGGTTTACCCTGGGCTCATTGGCAGGCTGCCACCCTGTTGCTGTCTTACCGGCCTGCTGCCACCCTTGCCCCCTGATAGTGATGATGTAGCGCCCTCTTCACACAGCTCCCATGTGCGATTGTCTACATCATCATCTACTACTGTCTGCTCATCACTAATGTCAACCTCAGCTCTGCCTCTGCCACTTTCTCTTTGAAGCCATGCTCCGCTAGTTGTTTCCAGACAGGTAGGCTCCTGAGTAGCAGATGGTTTACCTCAGGTATGTTTGGCTCCAGATCTCACACTGCTTACATCCTGTTGCTGTATCACAGGCCTGCTACCACCCTCACCCCCTGATGATAATGATGAAGCCCCCTCTTCACCCGATTCCAACGTGCAATCGGCTACATCATCATCCATTACTGTCTGCTTGTCACTTATGTCACCCTCACCAGTTTAATAGCCATGTCCCTGGATGCTCTTACCTTCTCCCACACGACTCTCATCATCGCTACTTGCATGTCTACAGGAGGAAGCAGCAAACCTCTCCTCCACATCTCCACTAGGCAGCAGCTGCTTACTGTCCTCAGTAATATCTTCCTCGCAGAGCCAACATCATACATCACTTGCCTGGCAGTAGGAGCAGAAAAGGAAAGAGTCAGGTTCAGGGCAGGTAAGGGCACAGAACTTGTTCCATGCCAACTAAGTGTGGTGTCAGAGGATCCCACAGACTTCCAGCTGTGGGTGTCAGATGTCAGTTGAGTTGATGTTGAAGAACGAGTCAACTAATCAAGGAAAGCGGGATTGGTCGTCAGTGACACTGGCAGCTCTGGACTGTTACTACCGCTGCTGCTACCAGAACCCTTTCTACTGCTGCTAATGCTGGCTCCTGCAACATTTTTGACATTGCCAGTTCTTTTGAAGGGCACTGGAACCTCTTTGTTGGACATACTGTAACAGTAACTTTATATGTAAAATAGGTTATTCAGGGTCAATGTGGACACCCCACTAAAAGTTATATTACACTGTTTATTCACCACAATATGAGAATCAAGGCTTAATGGAATCTATGAAATCAGGTGTACATCACCATAATAGTGATATTACACTGTTTATTCACCTCAATATGAGAGTCAAGGCCTAATAGAATTGCTTATCTATATAATCAGGTAGATACCACTTTAACAGTTATATTACAATGTTTATTCACCCTAATATAGGAATCAAGGCCCAATTTAAATGCTTATCTATTAAATCAGGTGGGAACCACACTAAAAGTTATATTACAGTGTTTATTCACCCCAATAAGAGATTCAAGGACTAATGGAATTACCTATCTATGAAATCAGGTTGAAACCACACTAGCGGTTATATTACCCTGTTTATTCCCCTCAATATGGGAATTAAGGCCTAATGGAATTGCTTATCTACTGAATTAGGTGAACAGCACACCAACGGTTGGATTACACAGCTTTTTCACCCCAATTTGAGAATAAAGGTGTAATAGAATTGCTTATCTATTAAACAAGTTTGGCACCACAATAACAGTTAGATTACACAGCTTATTCACCCCAATTTGAGAATAAAGGCTTTATAGAATTGGTTATCTATTAAACAAGGTGGGCTCCATTCAGTTAGATACCTCTGTGCCCTATACAGGTGATGCATATGGCACTGTCTCCTAAGGATCCCTTCAGCTTCCAGAGCCTGCACTGTGCTGAAGTCTCCCTATGATCTCCCTATACCCAGTGTCTTAAAACTCTCGGTACAATCTCCCTACACTGTCCCTATCCCAGATTATACTATTAAAAGCTCTTTCACTTTCCCTAGCACTTGTCACATCTGTCCCTATGATCAGCTCAATGGACAATGGTAGAGACCAGGCAAGGTGAGGCATTTTAAAGGGCTGTGACATCACAGGGGCTGGCTATTTTTTGATTGGCTGGCATGCAGGGAAATATGAGTGATCCTTCATTCTCGGCTTCTTACTTTCACTTTATATTATGTGCAGCAGCCATTTTCAAAAAAATCTGATTCGTTACCACGAAGCACAAGGAGATTCTGATTTGCGGAAAATTCAGATCAAATTCCACCTCATCCATTTGCTCGAGGAGAGACAAAATCAAGTCAACAAGTCATCATGCTACCTGGGCAAGGAGACATCATCAGTGATGAGGTCACCACGCACGGCTAGTGTGATGAGGTGATGACATCATCATGTCACTAGGCGAGATTTCACGCAGTATCTTCAATAAAGATGGTTGCGATGGCCTAAGGCAGGGCTGGCCAACTTGCGGCTCTCCAACTGTTGTAAAACTCCCACCAGGCCCTGCTGTAGGCTGATACCTGTAGGCAGACTGGGCATGCTGGGAGTTGTAGTTTTACAACAGCTGGAGAGGTTGGCCATACCTGGCCTAAGGTAAGTATGTATATCATTTATTTTTAACTGATTAACCACTGAAAGGCCTTTATTTTAATTTCAGATGCCGGACTCAGCGTCAAGAATCAAATTTCTTTGTGAAATTCGGCAAAGCAGCGGAAAAGAATAAAAAAAAAACTTTGCTCAATTTTAATGAGCACTCCTCTGCCTGACTATCTACTCTGCCTTAGTACTGCACCCTGGTGTCATCTGTGCTGTGTAAATGAAGTAGTTGGTAAAAAGGAAATGTCATCAAAAAATGCAATTCAATCTGACAGCATCATGTTATAGAGCAGTGATGGCGAACCTATGGCAGGGGTGCCAGAGGCGGCACTCAGAGCCCTCTCTGTGGGCACTTGCACCCTGGAAAAGTCTATGGTGTACCAATATGCCTTAGGCCTCCTGCACACGAACCCCGTGGCCGTGCTTTAATGGGTCCACAATCTGCAAAAAGATAGGACATGTTCTATCTTTTTTCGGAACGGAAGTACGGGATGAAACCCCATGGAACCTCTCCATAGGGTTCCGTTCTGTGCTTCCGTTCCGCACCATTCCGCATCTCCGGATTTGCGGACCCATTAAAGTTAAAGCGTCCGCATCCGTGATGCGGAATGCACGTGGAACGGTGCCCATGTATTGCGGATCCGCAAATGCGGTCCTCAATATGGCAATGGAACACTACAGTCATGTGCAGGAGGCCTTAGACTTTTCCTGCCATTCATCAGCGCAGGCGTACTATGAACACCACAGGCAGCGCACTGAGTGTAAACAGGCTTTTATAGTGAAAAGTACATGGAAGATATACTATACTGGACTGTAGTATTCAGGGGAAATTCCCATGCTGGCACTTTGTGATAAATATGTGGGTTTTGGGGTGCAGTTTGGGCACTCGGTCTCTAAAAGGTTTGCCATCACTGTTATAGAGCATGAGGAGCTGAGAAGACTGATATATCGTTTTGTGGGAAAAGATAGTAAAAACATGCAATTTATGAATTTATATCTCTGCTTTTTCTACATACTGTGAACAGCATTGTTACAGGGAGGAGGTGTTACAGTGATTGATAGCACTGTGTGCATAAGAGATAGCTGTCAATCACTGATAACCCCTCCTCCTGTACTGATAGCACTTCACAGGGCTGCAGATGTAAATGTAACAATTACAACTTTTACTAAATATTTTCCAACAAGATTATATATCAATCTGCTCAGATCCTCCTGCTCCATAACATGCTGCCTACAGATTGCACTTCATTTTTTGGTGAAAAGTCATCATTAACAGAGGCTTCTCCTGGGGCTAAGCAACCTGCAGATTCCCTGCAGAAAGTCCTGATCTCTATATTAGCTTAAAGGGAAAATTTAAGCAATTCCTTAAACTACCTTCTGGACATTAGTCCTAAACCAAATCCATTGCAGTCTAATGGGTTCACACCCACCTCTGGTGGCCTAAATGTACAGCGATCCCTCAAGATACAATGGCCTCAGGATACAATATTTTCAACATACATTGTCTTTTCTGACCCATCGTAAGTTGAAACCAGACTCAACATATGCAGCGACCGGGCCGCAGGGGCAACACGTGTAGCATGTTGGGCCGATGGGGGGGGGTTGTAGTAGTTTTTACTCGCGGTTAGCAGCACTCCCTAGGCTGGCGTGCAGTGTTGCCAGATGGTGGTTGAGGTGCCCTTGGTGGTGTATGTTTTAGATACCTTGGTGCAGGGTCCCTGGTGTTCATGACACCAGCACCGTTAGGTGCAAAAGAATAAATTGATTAAAGACCTTGTATGAAGTTCAATAGCAGCTATACCTTGCATAGACGGTTCTCCAAACGAGTTACAGACTTTGTCTTGGTTCCAGCAGGCTTTAGCAATAACTCTTCCTGTGGATGCTGCAAATTCTCTTTTTTGTCTGTCTCTTAAGTTGTACCAGGAACTCTACTTCCTGGCCTCTGAGGCTTCCAGCTGTGGCCTCCATATAAAGCAGAGCTGAAGGTGCTCTAGCTGGCTTAGACAGGGCATGTCCAGCAGGGACGTGCTTCTGCACAACCTCCCTTAGCAGGGGTTAAGCTAAAACTGACTAACTAGAACTCCACACTTCATGCAGTAAGTGGGACATGCCCACCACACCACAGAGGGAGGGTTAGAATGGAAAAGAAGGTTCCACTCTACGTAAATGTAGCTCTGCCATATTCTTTGCCACCTACTGGTGAACCAGGTACATTACATGATAACATAAACAGTTTCAAACTTTAGAAATGCACAGTGTTCAGGACCTGAAATAAATACACAGATGACATTATATTAAACCATAGGAGATAGTAGCTGGTCTCAGACTCAGATCCAACCAATCAGGGCCACTTATCTGGTAAAATAGCTAGATTAGTTGCTAGTTATCAGCTATTCGTGACTGTTATATGTAAGGACTTGTTTTATCTGTCTTAGTTATCTGCTTATTTTTCTTAAATCTTAATTTTCTTTTATCTTGGATGACATTTTGGGCCTTTGGAACCCATTACTCAAGTTACAATGGTTTCAACACACAATGGTTGTCCTGCAACCACTGTATTAATTTGCATTGCATGTTTTGTATCTAGTGGATATCTCCAATGTCGAAGGTTAGTTGGGTAACTATCTCTATGAGGGTGGAGTTATTTGAGCATGCAATTTACAGAAACACCATCTCCAAGTGTGGAAAATTGAAAGTCTATGAGAAATATTAAATGCAGTAAGCAATTGTTTTTGGGAAGTGCCAGGCATTTTTTTATTTCATTTAGTGGTGTTCTTTGTATCTCTGATGTTGATGTTATGACATTGTTTGTAGGCTTTTTTCTCATCTATAGGAAAAAAAATTGCCTCAAAAAACAAAAAAACTGAAAACAGCATCCACGTTTTTACCCCTTTTTAACAGCAAAAAAAAAATGGCAAACCAAATGTGTATGTGGAGGCCCTAAAAGATATAGTGGGTACATATTAGCAACATTTACAAAAGCAAGATATTAATTAACATAAACTGTAAAGGAACATTTGTGGTGGAAAATGTGTGCCTTTATTTTTACCTGATCAATGTGGAAATTGACAAGAAAGCATAGCAGGCATACATTTCATGCCCTCACAGTCAACTAAATATATATATATAATTTGCTGTGGAAAAATTAATCGCAAAAAAGTCTGTGGCAAAATCACATGAGTTACCTATTGATTCGTCCTAGAACTTCCATTTGCCATTTATTTCACCCTGCTAATTGGAAAGGTTGATATGCAGGGGTTCGCCAGGGAGTGCATGGAGTATGGAAGTGGTAGTAGTTGTGGCTCTGAGGTTGGCTGTAGTACTCACAGTCCACTATAGCAATACTTAGGTCATCTGCACATGAGTAAAGGTGAACGCACATAAGATCCACACAAATTGTGCCTATCCTGTTTTGGACCCACAGATTTAGGTTTACAAATAGAGTTGAGCGGACACCTGGATGTTCGGGTTTGGCAGGTTCGGCCGAACTTGAAAGAAAAGTTCAGATTCGGCACCCAAACTTGACCCCGAACCCCATTGAAGTCAATGGGGACCCGAACTTTTGGGCACTAAAATGGCTCTAAAATTGTCAAAAGGCATCAAAATGTGCTTAAGAGCATGGCAACTGTTCTGCAAACAAATGTGGATAGGGAAATGACTTAAAATAACATAAAATACAGAAAAATTTAAAATAACTATCTGGATCTAGGAGTAGGAGGTTGAGGAGGCGGTGGATGGGTGGATGTGGTGGTGTAGGTTGACGTGGCGGTGTAGGTGGAAGCAGCGGTGAAGGAGGAATTGGTAGCCAACACTGTTTTGTGTTATTTTTTCTTTTAAAATTGGTGTATCCCCCTAAATATTGGGACATATAATAAAATAAAACTAAGAATAAGTGCACTTGAGTACAAGAATGGATGGTTGAGGCTGGTATAAATGTTTAATCAGCACAAGGTACAGACAAGTCCTGTGGGATCCATGCCTGGTTCATTTTAATAAACGTAAGTAGAGTTGAGCGAACACCTGGATGTTCGGGTTCGAGAAGTTCGGCCGAACATCCCGGAAATGTTCGGGTTCGGGATCCGAACCCGATCCGAACTTCGTCCCGAACCCGAACCCCATTGAAGTCAATGGGGACCCGAACTTTTCGGCACTAAAACGGCTGTAAAACAGCCCAGGAAAGGGCTAGAGGGCTGCAAAAGGCAGCAACATGTAGGTAAATCCCCTGCAAACAAATGTGGATAGGGAAATTAATTAAAATAAAAATTAAATAAATAAAAATTAACCAAAATCAATTGGAGAGAGGTTCCATAGCAGAGAATCTGGCTTCCCGTCACCCACCACTGGAACAGTCCATTCTCAGATATTTAGGCCCCGGCACCCAGGCAGAGGAGAGAGGTCCCGTAACAGAGAATCTGTCTTCATGTCAGCAGAGAATTAGTCTGCATGTCATAGCAGAGAATGAGGCTTCACGTCAGCCACCACTGCAACAGTCCATTGGCATATATTTAGGCCTAGCACACAGGCAGAGGAGAGAGGTCCCGTAACAGAGAATCTGGCTTCATGTCAGCAGAGAATCAGTCTGCATGTCATAGCAGAGAATGAGGCTTCACGTCAGCCACCACTGCAACAGTCCATTGGCATATATTTAGGCCCAGCACACACACAGGCAGAGGAGAGAGGTCCCGTAACAGAGAATCTGGCTTCATGTCAGCAGAGAATCAGTCTGCATGTCATAGCAGAGAATGAGGCTTCACGTCAGCCACCACTGCAACAGTCCATTGGCATATATTTAGGCCCAGCACACACACAGGCAGAGGAGAGAGGTCCCGTAACAGAGAATCTGGCTTCATGTCAGCAGAGAATCAGTCTGCATGTCATAGCAGAGAATGAGGCTTCACGTCAGCCACCACTGCAACAGTCCATTGGCATATATTTAGGCCCAGCACACACACAGGCAGAGGAGAGAGGTCCCGTAACAGAGAATCTGGCTTCATGTCAGCAGAGAATCAGTCTGCATGTCATAGCAGAGAATGAGGCTTCACGTCAGCCACCACTGCAACAGTCCATTGGCATATATTTAGGCCCAGCACACACACAGGCAGAGGAGAGAGGTCCCGTAACAGAGAATCTGTCTTCATGTCAGCAGAGAATTAGTCTGCATGTCATAGCAGAGAATGAGGCTTCACGTCACCCACCACTGCAACAGTCCATTGGCATATATTTAGGCCTAGCACACAGGCAGAGCAGAGAGGTCCCGTAACAGACAATCTGGCTTCATGACAGCAGAGAATCAGTCTGCATGTCATAGCAGAGAATGAGGCTTCACGTCACCCACCACTGCAACAGTCCATTGGCATATATTTAGGCCTAGCACACAGGCAGAGCAGAGAGGTCCCGTAACAGACAATCTGGCTTCATGTCAGCAGAGAATCAGTCTGCATGTCATAGCAGAGAATGAGGCTTCACGTCACCCACCACTGCAACAGTCCATTGGCATATATTTAGGCCTAGCACACAGGCAGAGCAGAGAGGTCCCGTAACAGACAATCTGGCTTCATGACAGCAGAGAATCAGTCTGCATGTCATAGCAGAGAATGAGGCTTCACGTCACCCACCACTGCAACAGTCCATTGGCATATATTTAGGCCTAGCACACAGGCAGAGCAGAGAGGTCCCGTAACAGACAATCTGGCTTCATGTCAGCAGAGAATCAGTCTGCATGTCATAGCAGAGAATGAGGCTTCACGTCACCCACCACTGCAACAGTCCATTGGCATATATTTAGGCCTAGCACACAGGCAGAGCAGAGAGGTCCCGTAACAGACGATCTGGCTTCATGTCAGCAGAGAATCAGTCTGCATGTCATAGCAGAGAATCAGGCTTCACGTCAGCCACCACTGCAACAGTCCATTGTCATAAATTTAGGCCCAGCACCCAGGCAGAGGAGAGAGGTCCCGTAACAGACAATCTGGCTTCATGTCAGCAGAGAATTAGTCTGCATGTCATAGCAGAGAATCAGGCTTCATGTCAGCCACCACTGCAACAGTCCATTGGCATATATTTAGGCCTAGCACACAGGCAGAGGAGAGGTTCATTCAACTTTGGGTAGCATCGCAATATAATGGTAAAATGAAAATAAAAATAGGATTGAATGAGGAAGTGCCCTGGAGTCCAATAATATATGGTTATGGGGAGGTAGTTAATGTCTAATCTGGACAAGGGACGGACAGGTCCTGTGGGATCCATGCCTGGTTCATTTTTATGAACGTCAGCTTGTCCACATTGGCTGTAGACAGGCGGCTGCGTTTGTCTGTAATGACGCCCCCTGCCGTGCTGAATACACGTTCAGACAAAACGCTGGCTGCCGGGCAGGCCAGCACCTCCAAGGCATAAAAGGCTAGCTCTGGCCACGTGGACAATTTAGAGACCCAGAAGTTGAATGGGGCCGAACCATCAGTCAGTACGTGGAGGGGTGTGCACACGTACTGTTCCACCATGTTAGTGAAATGTTGCCTCCTGCTAACACGTTGCGTATCAGGTGGTGGTGCAGTTAGCTGTGGCGTGTTGACAAAAGTTTTCCACATCTCTGCCATGCTAACCCTGCCCTCAGAGGAGCTGGCCGTGACACAGCTGCCTTGGCGACCTCTTGCTCCTCCTCTGCCTTGGCCTTGGGCTTCCACTTGTTCCCCTGTGACATTTGGGAATGCTCTCAGTAGCGCGTCTACCAACGTGCGCTTGTACTCGCGCATCTTCCTATCACGCTCCAGTGCAGGAAGTAAGGTGGGCACATTGTCTTTGTAGCGTGGATCCAGCAGGGTGGCAACCCAGTAGTCCGCACAGGTTAAAATGTGGGCAACTCTGCTGTCGTTGCGCAGGCACTGCAGCATGTAGTCGCTCATGTGTGCCAGGCTGCCCAGGGGTAAGGACAAGCTGTCCTCTGTGGGAGGCGTATCGTCATCGTCCTGCCTTTCCCCCCAGCCACGCACCAGTGATGGACCCGAGCTGCGTTGGGTGCCACCCCGCTGTGACCATGCTTCATCCTCATCCTCCTCCACCTCCTCCTCATCCTCGTCCTCCTCGTCCTCCAGTAGTGGGCCCTGGCTGGCCACATTTGTACCTGGCCTCTGCTGTTGCAAAAAACCTCCCTCTGAGTCACTTCGAAGAGACTGGCCTGAAAGTGCTAAAAATGACCCCTCTTCCTCATCCTCCTCCTCCTCCTCCTGGGCCACCTCCTGTTCCATCATCGCCCTAAGTGTTTTCTCAAGGAGACATAGAAGTGGTATTGTAACGCTGATAACGGTGTCATCGCCACTGGCCATGTTGGTGGAGTACTCGAAACAGCGCAACAGGGCACACAGGTCTCGCATGGAGGCCCAGTCATTGGTGGTGAAGTGGTGCTGTTCTGTAGTGCGACTGACCCGTGCGTGCTGCAGCTGAAACTCCACTATGGCCTGCTGCTGCTCGCACAGTCTGTCCAGCATGTGCAAGGTGGAGTTCCACCTGGTGGGCACGTCGCATATGAGGCGGTGAGCGGGAAGGCCGAAGTTACGCTGTAGCGCAGACAGGCGAGCAGCGGCAGGATGTGAACGCCGGAAGCGCGAACAGACGGCCCGCACTTTATGCAGCAGCTCTGACATGTCGGGGTAGTTGTGAATGAACTTCTGCACCACCAAATTCAGCACATGCGCCAAGCAAGGGATGTGCGTCAAATTGGCTAGTCCCAGAGCTGCAACGAGATTTCGCCCATTATCACACACCACCAGGCCGGGCTTGAGGCTCACCGGCAGCAACCACTCGTCGGTCTGTTGTTCAATACCCCGCCACAACTCCTGTGCGGTGTGGGGCCTGTCCCCCAAACATATGAGTTTCAGAATGGCCTGCTGACGTTTACCCCGGGCTGTGCTGAAGTTGGTGGTGAAGGTGTGTGGCTGACTGGATGAGCAGGTGGAAGAAGAGGAGGAGGAAGCCGAGAAGGAGGAGGTGGCAACAGGAGGCAAAGAATGTTGCCCTGCGATCCTTGGCGGCGGCAGGACGTGCGCCAAACAGCTCTCCGCCTGGGGCCCAGCTGCCACTACATTTACCCAGTGTGCAGTTAGGGAGATATAGCGTCCCTGGCCGTGCTTACTGGTCCACGTATCTGTGGTTAGGTGGACCTTGCTACAGATGGCGTTGCGCAGTGCACACTTGATTTTATCGGATACTTGGTTGTGCAGGGAAGGCACGGCTCTCTTGGAGAAGTAGTGCCGGCTGGGAACAACATACTGTGGGACAGCAAGCGACATGAGCTGTTTGAAGCTGTCTGTGTCCACCAGCCTAAATGACAGCATTTCATAGGCCAGTAGTTTAGAAATGCTGGCATTCAGGGCCAGGGATCGAGGGTGGCTAGGTGGGAATTTACGCTTTCTATCAAATGTTTGTGAGATGGAGAGCTGAACGCTGGCGTGTGACATGGTTGAGACGCTTGGTGACGGAGGTGGTGGTGGTGGTGTTGGTGGTACATCCCCTGTTTGCTGGGCGGCAGGTGCCAACGTTCCTCCAGAGGCGGAGGAAGAGGCCGAGGCGGCAGCAGCAGAATAGGCCGAGGCGGCAGCAGCAGAAGAGGTAGCAGGGGGAGCCTGAGTGACTTCCTTGGTTTTAAGGTGTTTACTCCACTGCAGTTCATGCTTTGCATGCAGGTGCCTGGTCATGCAGGTTGTGCTCAGGTTCAGAACGTTAATGCCTCGCTTCAGGCTCTGATGGCACAGCGTGCAAACCACTCGGGTCTTGTCGTCAGCACATTGTTTGAAGAAGTGCCATGCCAGGGAACTCCTTGAAGCTGCCTTTGGGGTGCTCGGTCCCAGATGGCGGCGGTCAGTAGCAGGCGGAGTCTCTTGGCGGCGGGTGTTCTGCTTTTGCCCACTGCTCCCTCTTTTGCTACGCTGTTGGCTCGGTCTCACCACTGCCTCTTCCTCCGAACTGTGAAAGTCAGTGGCACGACCTTCATTCCATGTGGGGTCTAGGACCTCATCGTCCCCTGCATCGTCTTCCACCCAGTCTTGATCCCTGACCTCCTGTTCAGTCTGCACACTGCAGAAAGACGCAGCAGTTGGCACCTGTGTTTCGTCATCATCAGAGACATGCTGAGGTGGTATTCCCATGTCCTCATCATCAGGAAACATAAGTGGTTGTGCGTCAGTGCATTCTATGTCTTTCACCGCTGGGGAAGGGCTAGGTGGATGCCCTTGGGAAACCCTGCCAGCGGAGTCTTCAAACAGCATAAGAGACTGCTGCATAACTTGAGGCTGAGACAGTTTCCCTGGTATGCATGGGGGTGATGTGACAGACTGATGGGGTTGGTTTTCAGGCGCCATCTGTGCGCTTTCTGCAGAAGACTGGGTGGGAGATAATGTGAACGTGCTGGATCCACTGTCGGCCACCCAATTGACTAATGCCTGTACCTGCTCAGGCCTTACCATCCTTAGAACGGCATTGGGCCCCACCATATATCGCTGTAAATTCTGGCGGCTACTGGGACCTGAGGTAGTTGGTACACTAGGACGTGTGGATGTGGCAGAACGGCCACGTCCTCTCCCAGCACCAGAGGGTCCACTAACACCACCACGACCATGTCCACGTCCGCGTCCCTTACTAGATGTTTTTCTCATTGTTATGGTTCACCACAACAACAAATATATTATTTGGCCCAATGTATTGTATTCAAATTCAGCGGGATATAAATTTGAGGCCTAGTATTTAGGCGCTGGGTGACCGGTATGGATTTAGTGACAGAATTAGACTTGGAAATGCACAGAAGCGTGTGTGTGAAGTTATTCTGAATGACCCAATGTGCACCTTGAATATTATATACCCTTTTTGGGATAGATTTCAAATAGCTCTGATATAGCAGGAACCACTAAATTATGAAATTGCTAAATTGGGAATTGTACTTCAACCCAGAACAAAAAATGTGCTTTGACGGGCACTAAATAACTTTCCCAGCTACAACAGTACAGCGGTAACGAGAGATTTAGAGGGATTTAAATTTGAGGCCTAGTATTTAGGCGCTGGGTGACAGGTATGGGTTTAGTGACAGAATTAGACTTGGAAATACACAGTAGCGGGTGTGTGTGAAGTTATTCTGAATGACCCAATGTGCACCTTCAATATTATATACCCTTTTTGGGATAGATTTCAAATAGCTCTGATATAGCAGGAACCACTAAATTATGAAATTGCTAAATTGGGAATTGTACTTCAACCCAGAACAAAAAATGTGCTTTGACGGACACTAAATATCTTGCCCAGCAACAACAGTACAGCGGTGGGTAACGAGAGATTTAGAGGGATTCAAATTTGAGGCCTAGTATTTAGGCGCTGGGTCACCGGTATGGATTTAGTGACAGAATTAGACTTGGAAATGCACAGAAGCGTGTGTGTGAAGTTATTCTGAATGACCCTATGTGCACCTTCAATATTATATACCCTTTTAGGGATAGATTTCAAATAGCTCTGATATAGCAGAAACCACTAAATTATGAAATTGCTAAATTGGGAATTGTACTTCAACCCAGAACAAAAAATGTGCTTTGACGGACACTAAATATCTTGCCCAGCAACAACAGTACAGCGGTGGGTAACGAGAGATTTAGAGGGATTTAAATTTGAGGCCTAGTATTTAGGCGCTGGGTGACAGGTATGGGTTTAGTGACAGAATTAGACTTGGAAATACACAGTAGCGGGTGTGTGTGAAGTTATTCTGAATGACCCAATGTGCACCTTCAATATTATATACCTTTTTTGGGATAGATTTCAAATAGCTCTGATATAGCAGGAACCACTAAATTATGAAATTGCTAAATTGGGAATTGTACTTCAACCCAGAACAAAAAATGTGCTTTGACGGACACTAAATATCTTGCCCAGCAACAACAGTACAGTGGTGGGTAACGAGAGATTTAGAGGGATTTAAATTTGAGGCCTAGTATTTAGGCGCTGGGTCACCGGTATGGATTTAGTGACAGAATTAGACTTGGAAATGCACAGAAGCGTGTGTGTGAAGTTATTCTGAATGACCCTATGTGCACCTTCAATATTATATACCCTTTTAGGGATAGATTTCAAATAGCTCTGATATAGCAGAAACCACTAAATTATGAAATTGCTAAATTGGGAATTGTACTTCAACCCAGAACAAAAAATGTGCTTTGACGGACACTAAATATCTTGCCCAGCAACAACAGTACAGCGGTGGGTAACGAGAGATTTAGAGGGATTTAAATTTGAGGCCTAGTATTTAGGCGCTGGGTCACCGGTATGGATTTAGTGACAGAATTAGACTTGGAAATGCACAGAAGCGTGTGTGTGAAGTTATTCTGAATGACCCTATGTGCACCTTCAATATTATATACCCTTTTAGGGATAGATTTCAAATAGCTCTGATATAGCAGAAACCACTAAATTATGAAATTGCTAAATTGGGAATTGTACTTCAACCCAGAACAAAAAATGTGCTTTGACGGACACTAAATATCTTGCCCAGCAACAACAGTACAGTGGTGGGTAACGAGAGATTTAGAGGGATTTAAATTTGAGGCCTAGTATTTAGGCGCTGGGTCACCGGTATGGATTTAGTGACAGAATTAGACTTGGAAATGCACAGAAGCGTGTGTGTGAAGTTATTCTGAATGACCCTATGTGCACCTTCAATATTATATACCCTTTTAGGGATAGATTTCAAATAGCTCTGATATAGCAGAAACCACTAAATTATGAAATTGCTAAATTGGGAATTGTACTTCAACCCAGAACAAAAAATGTGCTTTGACGGACACTAAATATCTTGCCCAGCAACAACAGTACAGCGGTGGGTAACGAGAGATTTAGAGGGATTTAAATTTGAGGCCTAGTATTTAGGCGCTGGGTGACAGGTATGGGTTTAGTGACAGAATTAGACTTGGAAATACACAGTAGCGGGTGTGTGTGAAGTTATTCTGAATGACCCAATGTGCACCTTCAATATTATATACCCTTTTTGGGATAGATTTCAAATAGCTCTGATATAGCAGGAACCACTAAATTATGAAATTGCTAAATTGGGAATTGTATTTCAACCCAGAACAAGAAATGTGCTTGAACGGACACTAAATAACTCGCCCAGCTACAGCACTAGGGACAGATTTAGCTGGATATAAATTTGAGGCCTAGTATTTAGGCGCTGGGTGACCGGTATGGATTTAGTGACAGAATTAGACTGGGATATGGCCAAAAAATGAACAGACTATTGCTGGTTAAATGCACTTGGTGTGACAGCTTCACCCTGATGTAGGCTTTAGCCAAAAAACAACCACACCATTGAGGGTTAAATGCACTTGGTGACAGGCGCAGCTTGCCCCTGATTTTGTATATGGCCAAAAAATGAACAGACTATTGCTGGTTAAATGCACTTGGTGTGACAGCTTCACCCTGATGTAGGCTTTAGCCAAAAAACAACCACACCATTGAGGGTTAAATGCACTTGGTGACAGGCGCAGCTTGCCCCTGATTTTGTATATGGCCAAAAAATGAACAGACTATTGCTGGTTAAATGCACTTGGTGTGACAGCTTCACCCTGATGTAGGCTTTAGCCAAAAAACAACCACACCATTGAGGGTTAAATGCACTTGGTGACAGGCGCAGCTTGCCCCTGATTTTGTATATGGCCAAAAAATGAACAGACTATTGCTGGTTAAATGCACTTGGTGTGACAGCTTCACCCTGATGTAGGCTTTAGCCAAAAAACAACCACATCATTGAGGGTTAAATGCACTTGGTCGCAGCTTGTGCTGGCGCACCACAAGACACAAAATGGCCGCCGATCACCCCAGAAAAATGAGACTGACAAACGGTCTGTGCAGCCTAAAAACAGTGAGCAATTGAGGATCAGCAGCTCAATGATCCACAGCTGCAGATCGATCAGTTAATCAAGTCCTTTGGAGGAGTTAATCTGCCTAATCTCGCCCTACTGTCGCAGCCGCAACCTCTCCCTACGCTAATCAGAGCAGAGTGACGGGCGGCGCTATGTGACTCCAGCTTAAATAGAGGCTGGGTCACATGGTGCTCTGGCCAATCACAGCCATGCCAATAGTAGGCATGGCTGTGATGGCCTCTTGGGGCAAGTAGTATGACGCTTGTTGATTGGCTGCTTTGCAGCCTTTCAAAAAGCGCCAAGAAAGCGTCACAAAAGCGCGAAGAAAGCGACGAACACCGAACCCGAACCCGGACTTTTACGAAAATGTCCGGGTTCGGGTCCGTGTCACGGACACCCCAAAATTCGGTACGAACCCGAACTATACAGTTCGAGTTCGCTCATCCCTAAACGTAAGCTTGTCCACATTGGCTGCGGCCTGTGATAATGCTCTCTGCCATACTAAACACACGTTCACACTATACACTGGCTGCAGGGCAGGTCAACACCTCCAAGGCTGACAAAGCTTTTCCACATTTTGGCCATGCTAACCCTGCCTTCTCAGGTACTGGCTGTGCCCCAGATGCGTTGTCTTCCTCCTCCTCTGCCTTCGCCTTGTGCTTCCACTGTGCCCCCGATGTCAGGTGGTAATGCCATCATCAGCGTGCGCTTGTAGTCGCGCATCTTCCGATCAGTAACAGATGTTTTCACTAAATTTAGTTCCCTGTCAGCAATGCAGAGCAGGGGTTCATTCACGGCAAAAGGGGGTTCATGTCATCCAGCAATAGAACAGAGGATTTTGAGAGATTTAGGTCCCTGTCAGCAATGCAGAGCAGGGGTTCATTTATGGCAAAAGGGGGTTCATGTCACCCAGCAATACAGAGGATTTTGAGAGATTCAGGCCCCTGTCACCCAGGCACAGCAGGGGTCTGTATACGCCAAAAATGGTAAAATGTCACCCGACAATTGAAAATAAGAATTTTTTCAATTTAGGGCACTAAAATTGGCACTTTTTTAAATTAGCATACAATACTGTCAACTAGCGCTACACCACGTGGAATTCGCAGCGGTGTATTGGCAGTCCCGTAACTTGCCAATAAAGTAATGTGCAAACCAGTTGCACACAACGCAGATAAGTACCTGTAAATAATAGTGTAACACCGCGCGCTATAGTAAAACTAATACCGAAAAAATTACATAGACCACTCTCCTCTTTATCACGTACTATGCAAACTGCTATAGATAATATATTTGAGTCCGGGTCCTACCTTCACTCAGATGGATCTACCGCGTTGTAGTGTTCCGTGATGGTCCACGTGTCTGTTCTGTGTTTGATGCAGGGCAGGGGACGTGGATCCAGGGGAGGATGGCTGTGGCGTCGGTTTTGTATTAAGGCACTAGGATATAGTTCGCCCCGGCCGGTAGCAAACTACACCGGTTACCTGTTTTTGATTAAAGCTCACGTCTGAGCTGGTGACGTCACCGCTGGTAAGCTACGGGTAGCAGTGGAGATCAATCCTACGCGTTTCAAGTGCAGCGGCACTCTTCCTCAGGGAATGTTACCTCCACTGCATTACTGCTTGTTATTTATAGTCCGTGCTGTCCATCCTTCCCACCCCTTTGTCTCTGTACTTATTCAAAACCAAATAGTTCAATTTCTGAGTTAAGGCCTTTGGGCAACATGGTATCCAGGTGAAATATCCATTCTGTTTCTTTTTTCGATTGTTTCTTAATGTAGTCTCCTCCTCGGGCATCTAATTCTACTTTGTCTATGCCCATAAAGGACATACCTTCTAATTGTCCTCCATGTTCCTCCGTAAAATGCCTAGATAGGGGATGCCCTATAGATTTTTTCTTTATATTATATATATGTTCGCTAATGCGTTTTTTCAATTTTCTCTTAGTGCGTCCAATATATAACTTATTACAGGGACATTTGATGGCATAAATAACCCCTTCTGTATTGCACGAGATGTGGCTCCTTATTTTTTGTTCAAAAGTGCCCTCAAGGTTTTTTATGTGCTGCATTTTTACAGTGTTTTTAGCTGTACTCTTACATGGGGCACATATTTTGCAGGGAAAAAATCCTTGCGGAAGATTGTTTTTTATATTTGCCTTTCTCCCCACAATTCCTGCACCTTTACTGGTCGAAGCAATCTTACTACCTATATTGGTTGCCCTTTTATATATGAAGACCGGTCTTGTTGGTATGAGGTTGCCTACAATTTTGTCTTCTTTTAGTATGTCCCAATATTTTCCTACAATTTTTTTGAGGATATAGGATTGTGTGTTGTATGGGATTATAATGGGTGGTATTTTATCTTTCATTTCTATTTCTTTCTGTTTTTTATCTTCATTTTTCTTTGTTATTAATTTTTCTCTTTCTATCATTTTTATTTCTTTTTTCTGACATTCCACTACATCCACATTATATCCTTTTGCTATAAACTTTTTTCCTAGGATCTCTGCCTCTTTCTCGTATTCATTAATTTCTGTACAATTTCTTCTTAGGCGAAGGAACTGACTTCTAGGGATATTATCCAGCCATCTAGGCAAATGACAACTCTCTCTATTGATATAGCTGTTTGAGTCTGTGGGTTTTGAATATGTTTTTGTGCTAATACAATCCCCTGTAACATAGATAGTGAGATCTAAAAAATTAATTTCATTGGTACTGTGCGTCAACGTAAAATCCAAATAAAATTCATTTTTATTAATGTCTTCTAAAAATAATTTAAGTGCACATTCCCCTTTATCCCAAATAAAAATAACATCATCGATGAAGCGCCGCCAGTTTCTTTTAACATTCAAAAACCTAATAATCTAATAAAACTAATTAATAATAAAAACATGGCAAGTTTATGGTGGGATAGAAAGGAACGTATACAAAAAGTACAACTGCTATTTGGAATAGAGGTTTCAAGACGTAATATGACACCAACTAAAAATCAAAAACTCCTATATGTCAAAAGCATCTTGAAACAACTAGAAAATATGTTGCTTCTGGAAATGAGGGACTTATGGGAAATTGTATCCCTAGAAAAATATCTAGAATCTGATATAATCCCTAGAGGTCTGAAAATTGAAAAAACACTATCAGGAGACATGGGAGATTATAATATAATGGAAGAATGGAAACAAATGTTACATGATTTTGCACGGCAGACAGTAGAGTTTATAATTAGGAAAAGGAAACAAAGATTGATGAATACAAATGATACTATAAAACAGCTATTTGAAGATTTACGTCCGTGGAAGGACGACCCCGACATTACAGGACTAGTAGATAACATCAAGAGACGCATTCATAACAGAGAAGATGAAATTAGAGAGAAAAAAAGAAGAAAATTCAATAGAGATTATATACCATATCAAATAGAGGAGACGGAAAATCAGGGGAATACATTTCAGACGGTAGACGAATGTAGCATAGAAGTAGAAAAAACGGAAGAAGAGGATTTAGAGGAGCTGCCTTCCACTTTTACAATTCATGCGGAGGAGGAGAGCAGCCACTATACCCCAGAGATAAGAAAAGGGAGAAATAAAGAACATAGAGAAAATAATCCTGAAATAAGGCATATAAATAGTGAAATATTTTCAATACAAACAGAAAATAGATTTGAGCCATTAGAAAATGAACAGAGACAAGATATAGATATAGCTATAGAAATAAATAAAGAGCAGTCATCCAAAAATAAACAAAAACCACTTGGAGAAAATAATGAGGAAAGACAAAATAATAGAAATTTAGAAAATACAAGTAATATAGATCAGGAAGAAAGAGATACAAATAGTCAAGTGGAGATGGTGGTGAGACCAAAGGAAAATCAAATGATGGAATATAACAGTAAAACAAGAAGTATGAGGAAAAACAACAGTATTAACAATAAAAATAAAAAAATGGCAAAAAAGTCATCGCAACAGGATTTTTTCAGGATATACAAAAAAGATATACAAAAAGAGGATGCAGAGGGGGCAAACATAATAAAAGGAAAAGAAGTAAACAAATAATAGCGGCACAAACAAAAGAAGATGATAATATAGAAAATCTAGGACAAAAAATATATAATTTGAGTGAACATACCCTTACAAAAGCAGAGAATGACATCTTAAAGAAAGGGTTAAAATTTGCCCCCACCACGTACTTCAACAAATTTGAAGTCTTTCTGGGAATAAGGAAATTTATGAGAAAATTGGCGTTAAAAAGATATTATAAGAAAAAAGAGAAAAACAATATAATAAAGAGACATAATCAAGATGCCAATGAGAATATATATATACACACAAATTTGAAAACAAAGTCTAGATTCGATCCATTGAATGAGTATTCAATACCCATAAACACCTTTGCAAATTTAGTTACTAGAGAAATAAGAAAAGCTAAAGATGTCAATAAATATAGAAAAAATCATATGGGTAATACAACTAAGGCAGAAAGAGATGCAATACGGAATATGCAACAAAACAATAAAATCATCATCCGCCCCGCAGACAAGGGGGGCGGCATTGTGATACTAAACAATGATGATTATGAGAAAGAGGTCTTAAATATCTTGGGTGATCAAAAAACATATAAACACCTTAAAAAAGATCCCACAGAGGACTACAAAAAAGACTTAAAACAATTGATACAAAAAGGCAAAATGAAAGGCATCCTAAATAAAAACGAAAGTATATACATAGACATAAAAAATCCAAAAATAGCAATTTTCTACCAAAATCCGAAAATTCATAAAGATATACAGAGACCCCCAGGTAGACCGATTGTATCTGGGATAGAATGCCTGACCAGTACATTATCTAAGTATATAGATCAATTCCTACAGCCGTGCGCACAAATGCTACCTTCCTTTTTAAAAGATACGAATCATGTATTGCAAATTTTACAAGACATAAATGGAAAGAAGGATACATAATAGGTACGTTAGACGTAAAATCCTTGTATTCCATCATTGAAAACCAAAAAGGATGCGCAGCAGCCAAACATTTTTTATATCAGAAAAGTGAACTTGATAGTGTCCAAATAGAGTTCATAGGGGAATGCATTTTATTTATATTGGAAAAAAATTATTTTAAGTATAAGGAGGAATTTTATCTGCAGACATGGGGGGCCGCGATGGGGACGAGGTTCGCACCGGGGTTCGCAAACTTATACGTTGGGCGGTGGGAGGCGGATCATATCCACCCCAACGGCGAGCTCCGGGCGGGCCTCGTCCTCTGGCGGCGATTCATCGATGATGTTATTTTTATTTGGGATAAAGGGGAATGTGCACTTAAATTATTTTTAGAAGACATTAATAAAAATGAATTTTATTTGGATTTTACGTTGACGCACAGTACCAATGTAATTAATTTTTTAGATCTCACTATCTATGTTACAGGGGATTGTATTAACACAAAAACATATTCAAAACCCACAGACTCAAACAGCTATATCAATAGAGAGAGTTGTCATTTGCCTAGATGGCTGGATAATATCCCTAGAAGTCAGTTCCTTCGCCTAAGAAGAAATTGTACAGAAATTAATGAATACGAGAAAGAGGCAGAGATCCTAGGAAAAAAGTTTATAGCAAAAGGATATAATGTGGATGTAGTGGAATGTCAGAAAAAAGAAATAAAAATGATAGAAAGAGAAAAATTAATAACAAAGAAAAATGAAGATAAAAAACAGAAAGAAATAGAAATGAAAGATAAAATACCACCCATTATAATCCCATATAACACACAATCCTATATCCTCAAAAAAATCGTAGGAAAATATTGGGACATACTAAAAGAAGACAAAATTGTAGGCAACCTCATACCAACAAGACCGGTCTTCATATATAAAAGGGCAACCAATATAGGTAGTAAGATTGCTTCGACCAGTAAAGGTGCAGGAATTGTGGGGAGAAAGGCAAATATAAAAACCAATCTTCCGCAAGGATTTTTTCCCTGCAAAATATGTGCCCCATGTAGAAGTACAGCTAAAAACACTGTAAAAATGCAGCACATAAAAAACCTTGAGGGCACTTTTGAACAAAAAATAAGGAGCCACATCTCGTGCAATACAGAAGGGGTTATTTATGCCATCAAATGTCCCTGTAACTAAGTTATATATTGGACGCACTAAGAGAAAATTGAAAAAACGCATTAGCGAACATATATATAATATAAAGAAAAAATCTATAGGGCATCCCCTATCTAGGCATTTTACGGAGGAACATGGAGGACAATTAGAAGGTATGTCCTTTATGGGCATAGACAAAGTAGAATTAGATGCCCGAGGAGGAGACTACATTAAGAAACAATCGAAAAAAGAAACAGAATGGATATTTCACCTGGATACCATGTTGCCCAAAGGCCTTAACTCAGAAATTGAACTATTTGGTTTTGAATAAGTACAGAGACAAAGGGGTGGGAAGGATGGACAGCACGGACTATAAATAACAAGCAGTAATGCAGTGGAGGTAACATTCCCTGAGGAAGAGTGCCGCTGCACTTGAAACGCAGTAGGATTGATCTCCACTGCTACCCGTAGCTTACCAGCGGTGACGTCACCAGCTCAGACGTGAGCTTTAATCAAAAACAGGTAACCGGTGTAGTTTGCTACCGGCCGGGGCGAACTATATCCTAGTGCCTTAATACAAAACCGACGCCACAGCCATCCTCCCCTGGATCCACGTCCCCTGCCCTGCATCAAACACAGAACAGACACGTGGACCATCACGGAACACTACAACGCGGTAGATACATCTGAGTGAAGGTAGGACCCGGACTCAAATATATTATCTATAGCAGTTTGCATAGTACGTGATAAAGAGGAGAGTGGTCTATGTAATTTTTTCGGTATTAGTTTTACTATAGCGCGCGGTGTTACACTATTATTTACAGGTACTTTTTTAAATTAAAATGGCTCTAAAATAGTCCTTGAAAAGGCTAGAGGGATGTAAAAGACAGTAAAATGTGCTTAAGAACATGGCAACTGCTCTGCAAACAAATGTGGATAGGGAGATAACTTAAAATTAAATAAAATAACTAAAAAATACAAATTATTAACCTGCAACTCAGAGAAGGAGGTGGATATGGAGTCAGGGGTTGAGGAGGCAGTGAATGTGGTGTTGTAGGTGGAGGCAGCAATGGAGGAGGAACAGGTAGCCAACAATGTTTTTTATTTTTTTTATTGGGGTAGGTAGCCCCCAAAATATTGTGACAAATAAATAAAAAAAAGAAAACAAAGAATCATTGCACTTGACTTGAGTACAAGAATGTATGTTTGATGGTGGTATAAATGTCTATTCTGCACAAGGTACAGACAAGTCTTGCGGGATCCAAGCCTAGTTCATTTTAATAAAATTGAGCTTGTCCACGTTGGCTCTGGACAGGGGGCTGCATCTGTCTGTAATGACGCCTCCTGCCGTGCTAAATACACGTTCAGAGAGTACACTGGCTGCAAGGCAGGCCAGCACCTCCAAGGCATAGAGAGCAAGCTCCTCCTCATCCTCCAGTAGTGGGCCCTGACTGGCCAAATTTGTACCTGGTCTCTGATGTTGCAAAAATCCTCTTTCTGAGCCACTTCTAAAAGACTGGCCTGAAAGTGTTAGAGAGGACCCCTCTTCCTCCTCCTCGTCATGGGCCATATCCTCTTCCATCATCGCCCTAAGTGTTTTCTCAAGGAGACATAGAAGTGGTATTGTAACGCTGATAACGGCGTCATCGCCACTGGCCATGTTGGTGGAGTACTCGAAACAGCGCAACAGGGCACACAGGTCTCGCATGGAGGCCCATTCATTGGTGGTGAAGTGGTGCTGTTCCGCAGTGCGACTCACCCGTGCGTGCTGCAGCTGAAACTCCACTATGGCCTGCTGCTGCTCACACAGTCTCTCCAGCATGTGCAAGGTAGAGTTCCACCTGGTGGCACGTCGCATATGAGGCGGTGAGCGGGAAGGCCGAAGTTACGCTGTAGAGCAGGAAGACAAGTAATAAGAGGAGGCAACAGGAGGCAAAGAATGATGCCCTGCGATCCTTGGCGGTGGAAGGACGTGCGCCAAACAGCTCTCCGCCTGGGGCCCAGCCGCCACTACATTTACCCAGTGTGCAATTAGGGAGATATAGCGTCCCTGGCCGTGCTTACTGGTCCATGTATCTGTGGTTAGGTGTGTAGTGTCCCACTAGGTAGGGATGGGCACTACACAAGGGTCAATTGGTGTGCGCGTTACTCCTACTCACAATGGACAGAAATGTTATATTTAATTGTGCATTTAATGTATTTTCTAATGTGTTTTTATATGCAATGTTCCCCTGTATGATGCAATAGCAGGCCTAGTTGGGTGTAGTTAGACATCCCAGACACTAGAGGGAGATAGGGAGCCCCTAGTATAAATTTCCAGGCCCAGACAGGGAGTGGTTAGGTCATAGTCAGGAGTCTGTGGAGACAGAAGTGAGAAGGCACCAGCCCAGGATATGCTGAGGGCCTCCTCCTGACATGCAGCTGAGCAGTCCTGGTTTCTAGCTGGACCAAGGGGCTAGATGAAGTACAGCCTGCTTGGAGACCGAGTTCATTCCAGGGGACTAGAGGAGTTACCTGGTCAGCCTGAAGCTCCTGAGGCTAAGCTTGGCTCAGTTGAGATACCCCAGTAGCAGGACAGAACCTCCTGGGAGAAACCCACAGTCCTTCACCAGACAAGTCAGGATATTACAAGCAAAGATAAGTAACACTGATGGGCAGATGCTTTAGAAAAGCAAAGCAAGGATTTAATACGAGAGGAAGATATATTTTTACCAAGGATTTAAGCCACCATTTAGGCATCCGGGCCTTGGGATAGAAAGCCAGACAGGAGTTCTAGAAAGAACAGTGTACGCTATTTCTGAGGAAAGGTACAACCTGATTCTGAGTGCATTGTGGATTTACCCTCTGAGTATCTTGCATAATCAATACCTGCCATCTTGTGGAATAAGCCTGCTTGTAAAGCTGTGATCTAAAAGACTGTGTTATCATCTGTATGTACAAAGTTGGACTGTTAAGTAAAGCAACGTTTGGTTCACTACACCACCTGTGTACCTCACTTATTCCAACTATCAACCGGTGTGCCACCGTCAAAGGCACTGGCGTCATGAACCTTAAAGGGACCTTGCCCCAGGAACTCAAAATACCCGTAACATCCAGGGCACCTCATCCACCATCAGGCCTGGTCCCTACATACAGACTGTGCCCCAGAGGAACCGTGTCTACCTCTCCTTCACTGCCACATGCCTGCCCAGGGTTCTCCAATACAGTGAGTAACCCTCGATTGCCCATAACCGTGACCTCACTTCGCTATACCCTGCAGGTCTGGCGTGTTGCAGGTGGACCTTGCCACAGATGGCGTTGCGCAGTGCACACTTGATTTTATCTGATACTTGGTTGTGCAGGGAGGGCACGGCTCTCCTGGAGAAGTAGTGGCAGCTGGGAACAACATACTATGGGACAGCAAGCGAAATGAGCTGTTTGAAGCTGTCCGTCTCCACCAGCCTGAATGACAGCATTTCAAAGGCCAGTAGTTTAGAAATGCTGGCATTCAGGGCCAGGGATCGAGGGTGGCTAGGTGGGAATTTACACTTTCTATCAAAGGTTTGTGAGATGGAGAGCTGAACGCTTCCATGTGACATGGTGGAGATGCTTGGTGATGGAGGTGGTGTTGTTGGTGGCACATCCTCTGTTTGCTGGGCGGCAGGTGCCAACATTCCTCCAGAGGCGGAGGAAGAGGCCGAGGCAGCAGCAGAAGATGGAGCAGGAGGGGCCTGAGCCCTTTCTTGGTTTTGAAGGTGCTTACTTCACTGCAGCCCGTGTCTCTCATGTAGATGCCTGGTCATGCAGGTTGTGCTAAGGTTCAGAACGTTAATGCCTCACTTCAGGCTCTGATGGCACAGCGTGCAAACCACTTGGGTCTTGTCGTCAGCACATTGTGTGAAGAAGTGCCATGCCAGGGAACTCCTTGAAGCTGCCTTTGGTGTGCTCGGTCCCTGTTGACGGTGGCCAATAGCAGTCAAACTGTTTTGGCGACGGCTGCTCTGCATTTGCACCCTGCTCCCGCTTTTGCTACGCTGTTGGCACGGTCTCAACACTGCCTCTTCCTCTGATCTCTGAAAGTCAGTGGCACGACCATCATGCCATGTGGGGTCTAGGACCTTATCGTCCTCTGCATCATCTTCCACCCAGTCTTCCTCCCTGACCTCCTTTTCGGTCTGCACACTGCAGAAAGATGCAGCAGTTAGCACCTGTGTTTCGTCATCAGAGAGAGATGTGCTGAGGTGGTATCCCCATGTCCTCATCAGGAAACATAAGTGGTTGTGCATCAGTGCATTCTATGTCTTCCACCCCTGGGGAAGGGCTATGTTGATGCCCATGGGAAACCCTGCCAGCAGAGTATTCAAACAGCACAAGAGACTGCTGCATGACTTGAGGCTCAGACAGGTTCCCCGATATGCACGGGGGTGATGTGATAGACTGATGAGCTTGAGTTTCAGGTACCACCTGTGCATTTTCTACAGAAGACTGGGTGGGAGATAATGTGAACATGCTGGATCCACTGTCGCCCACCCAATTGACTAGCGCCTGTACTTGCTCAGACCTTACCATCCTCAGAACAGCATTAGGCCTGATCAAATATCTCTGTAGATTCTGGCAGCTACTGGGACCTAAGGTAGTAGGTTCAGTAGGATGTGTAGCTGTGGCAGAACGGCCACGTCCTCTCCCTGCACCAGAGGCTCCACCAACACCACCACCACAACCATGACCGTGTCCCTTAGGCTACTTTCACACTAGCGTTCGGGCGGATCCGTTCTGAACGGATCCGCCCATAATAATGCAGACGGAGGCTCCGTTCAGAACGGATCCGTCTGCATTATATTAGCAAAAAAAAGCTAAGTGTGAAAATAGCCTGGGACGGATCCGTCCAGACTTTCAATGTAAAGTCAATGGGGGACGGATCCGCTTGAAGATTGAGCCACATTGTGGCATCTTCAAACGGATCCGTCCCCATTGACTTACATTGTAAGTCTGGACGGATCCGCACGCCTCCGCACGGCCAGGCGGACACCCGAACGCTGCAAGCAGCGTTCAGCTGTCCGCCTGTCCGTGCGGAGGCGAGCGGAGCGGAGGCTGAACGCCGCCAGACTGATGCAGTCTGAGCGGATCCGCCTCCATTCAGACTGCATCAGGGCTGGACGGCTGCGTTCGGGTCCGCTCGTGAGCTCCTTCAAACGGAGCTCACGAACGGAAACCCGAACGCTAGTGTGAAAGCAGCCTTATTAGATGTTTGCCTCATAGCGTTCACAATCAAAGTAAAAAAGTGTTAAGCATGTTAAAAATAATTAACCGCCAATATAAACCCTGATGTAGGGTATTGCACTCTATTTTTTTTTTTTCTTTTTACTCTATATGACAGCGGTATTTGTGGCCTAAATGTGACACTCACTTTTGCACGTCTTATTCCAGATGTGCAGTATATCAGAGGCTTTTTTCACCCCAGTATGCCAAAGCCGTATTTCTGTCCTAAATGTGACAGTGACTTATGCACGTGTAATCCCAGATGTGCAGTATATTAGAGGGTTTTTTCACCCCAGTATGCCAAAGCCGTATTTCTGGCCTAAATGTAACATTGACTTATGCATGTGTAATCCCAGATGTGCAGTACATTAGAGGGTTTTTTCACCCTAACCAAAAAGCTGTATATCTGTCCTAAATGTGACAGTCACTTATTCTTGCCTAATCCCAGATGTGCAGTATATTAGAGGTTTTTTTCACTACAGTATGCCAAAGCTGTATTTCTGGACTTGCAAACATGCAGATAGCCTATGCTGGTGCACTATTGTTGCATAAAATGGATCATGTATTGATATTGACTAACTGAAGAAAACAAAGTTTGTTTTCAGCAGTAGTTGGCTCAGGGCAGGCTTAAAAAATTGTGCACTGCACCCACAAAACACTTTTTCTGTAGATCGCTGAGTACATAAACCAGTTCTTAATAAGATTTCTCCCTGATCTCTCCCTCACAGCAGCTGCAGCCTCTCCCTACACTAATCAGAGCAGAGTGATGGACGGCACTACGTGACTCCAGCTTAAATAGAGGCTGGGTCACATGCTGCAATTGGCCAATCACAGCCATGCCAATAGTAGGCATGGCTGTGATGGCCTTTTGGGGCAAGTAGTATGATGCTTGTTGATTGGCTGCTTTGCAGCCTTTCAAAAAGTGCCATAAAAATCACTGAACACCGAACCCAAACTTTTACGTAAATGTTCGGGTTCGGGTCCGGGTGCTGAAAACCCTAAAGTTCGCTCAACTCTACTTACAAATAGTTGAATTATAATGACCATGTGAAAGTGGGGATTACTGAGATCTACAATGTGGTTGATATCATTTTGGTATAGTTTTTCAATTACCTGCAATTTTGTAACTTTCAAAGTTATAATGGTTTATATTTCAGTGCTGACCTTGTCTGCTTTGTGCCAGTTTTGTTAATGTTTTCTCTCTCGTGCACCTCAGGGTTAAGTAACTAGGCAAACTCATTATACTAATGGCCTCAATCTTTTCCTGTTGTGGTTCATTTCAACAGGTGCTGCATAAACTTTATTGATTTCATGAGCCACACAGCGATGCTAAAATATACTGCTAATAACCCAGAATTTCTCACTCTGGTACCCAGGGTGCTTTTCATTCTGTAATAATGAGCCAATCGGAAGAAAGCACAAGTCTCTGATGGCCTTTGGAAGCCACAGATCTAGACAGTTATTTTTGGAAGGTAAAGTTTGGCAGTAATTAAAGGTACTCTGACCTATTATAAACCGTGTGCTGCAAAAACTGCTTATCCGTCTATTAAGGATACAAAGCCCCATTGTTTAAGGAAATATGTAGACAAGACACGATAGCAAAGCATTATAACACTTTCATCAGTCTTCCTTATTATTGTATTCTTTGCAAAGGTCTACAATTAGGTTTTCACTAGTTTTCTTCTGCTTTAATATTCTACAGTGTACAATATATATATATATATATATATATATATATATATATATACACACACTTTTTGTCATCAAAAATAAAGAAATATGCTTGAATGTGGAACAAATTCTCAATGCACTATATAAATATAAATTTATATGTGCATGATGGATTCACAAAAGATAGGCAGCAAAGGGCAAAATTGTGATGACTTGACAACTGGCCACATCTTATGGTTTGATTCCAGTTTGCAGTGGTTAGCATATACCAAAAGGGTCCAAGGAAGGACAACAAGCAAATTGGTTACAGGGTCATGGGCAACCTAAGCTGATTGTTAAATGTGGGGTGCAATGCCTTGCCCATTTGGTTTAGTTCCACAGAAATTCTACTGCAATACAAATTTTAGAAAAAGTCAAAGCTGATTGAGCATGCTCGGCCGAACACCTAACTCGATGCTCGGTACATGGTGGTGCTTGGCCGAGTACAGCATGTGCTCGAGCGCCATGCTGGAGTCTCCTCCTCGCTATTTTCTTGGCTGCTATGCAGCCAATAAACGTGCATAAAAGTCCTGCCCTCACTGTAATGCCAGTACCCATGTTGGCTACTGGCATTACAGTGATTGGCTGGCCGAAACGTGTCATTGGGGTGCTATATGGCACCTGATGACGTGGCTTATTCAATATCAGGGAGAGCAGAGCATAGGAAGGGACAGAGAGTGTAGGCAGTGTAATAGATTTTTTTTTTTGTACAAAAACGTTTCAGAGACCCAAAAGTCCTTGTAAGGACTATTGTGTGTGACAGCAGCAATATATGTTTGTGGCTCAACCTGTGCTAAATTGCTCAGTGTTATGGAGAGCTGTCCATAGGAAGGGACAGACAGTGAAGAGAGTGTAATAGGAAGATTGTTATACAAAAAACTTTTCAGAGACCCAAAAGTCCTTTTAAGGACTATTGTGTGTGACAGCAGCAATATATATTTGAGCACATCCTGCGCTAAATACCATGTAATAGGCCGCTGCAGACAGTTAAATTATCCACGCCACATCTCCTGTTTAAAGTGTGCGCATCCCTAAAAAATCAGTGACATCCAGTGTACTTTTTTTGTAGACAGTGTCCACTGCGGACAGTTAAATTATCCATGCCACATCTCCTGTTTAAAGTGTGTGCATCCCTAAAAAATCTGTTACATTCAGTGTACCTTTTTCCGTAAACACTGCGAACAGTGACATTGCCTGTGGTACCTGTCCTGTATAACGTTTCCTCATCACAAATACCTTTGTAATTATTTTTTGTGCATACACTTTCAAATCCTACGCTACTGTACGTGTGACATACTTTCAAGCATATATCACATTTAAAATGAAGAAGGCGAGCAGTAAGGGTTGGGAAGGAGTTGTGATGCTGATGGTGCACGCTGAGGCCGTGGCCCTGGGCGTGAAGAAACAGTGCCTTCAGCCAGAGCACAAGAAAAACAATGATCCACGATACAAAGCTTCATGTCCCAGTTTGCAGGGCAGCGCAGGACACCACTCTTGAAGTTAGACCAGTGTGACCAGGTGGTCGGTTGGATTTTAGCAGATAATGCTTCCAGTCGGTTAAGCACCACCCTGTCTTACACAAAGTGCAGTCTCAGTAGCCAGGAGTCGGGTCCACACAATCCTCACCCTGATCCTCCTTCCTCCCAACATGTACAGTCAAGCCAAACAAGGGATACCACACCCAGATATTCCGAGGACCTCTTTTCATTGCCATTACTTGATTTGTCCCTCTCGCCAAGCACGAAGGGCATCCACAGTCACAAGAACATGACGGTGGGGAATGGCAATTAGTGTTTAATGAGGTGGATGATGATGGGACACAGTTGCCAATGAGATAACTGCAATTACTGTCTCAAGAGGTTGATCAAGAGGATGAGACAGAGTTGTCAATCACTGAGGTTGTGTTTAGGACAACAAATCAGGAGGATGATCAGAGTAAGGAAGTGCAAGAGGAGGTGGTGGATGATAAGGTTACTGACCCAACCTGGGAATGTGGAAAGACGAGTGAGGACAGCAGTACAGAGGGGGAGGGATCTACAGCACCGCAACAGACTGGAAGAGGCAGTGGGGTGGTAAAAGGGAGAATGCGGGCCACACCAGAATTATCAGAGTGCAGCATTAGTCAGTCATCAGTCGGTAGCTGTAAGCAGTGTAGCACTGCAGTGGGGAAGCGGCAACAGGCCCTGCTGAAGTTGGAATGCTTAGGGGGCAAATAGCACACCGCCGCAGAGCTGTGGCAGTGGATAAGAGACCAGACTGAGCTGTGGCTCTCGCCACTCAACCTACAACCAGGCATGGTTGTGTCTGCTAATGGCTGTAACTTGGTGGCGCTTTGGAGCTTGGTAAGCTTGGACACATTCGATGCCTAGCCCACGTGTTCAGCCTTGTGGTTCAGGGGTTTCTCAAAACCTACCCCAAGTTGCCTGAGCTACTGGTGAAGGTGCACCACATGTGTGCACATTTCCACAAGTCATTGACAGCTTCAGCTGGTCTGTCAACGCTGCAGCAGCACTTGATATTGCCAGCTCAGCGGCTGTTGTGCGACGTCAGCACATGCTGGAACTCCACTTGTTGGCCAGGCTTTGTGAGCAGAAGAGGGCAGTAGTGGAATACCAGCTGCAACATGGTCGTTGCCTTTCCATTCAGCTTTCGCTGTTCACAAGCGTGGAGTGGGCATGGATGTCTGACCTCTGTTAGGTTTTAAGAAACTTTGAGGAATCAGCAAAGATGGTGAGCAGTGATAATGCTATTATAAGCATCACCATACCACTTATGTGTCTACTCAACGCTTGCTGTTCACAATTAAGGACAATACTTTGCATGTGGAAGAGGTGGAAGAGGTGGAACTGGAGGAAGACATTACACAGGGTAATAACCAGACCACCTTCAGTTCATCTTCTCAGCGTGAATTGGACAATGAAGAGGAGGAGGAGCAGGAGACGGTTGCCTCCACTACAAAAGGTAGCACCCATGGAAGTTTAACCTGTTTGGGACATAGGGCGTACAGGTATGCCCTGATGTCCTGGTACTTAAGGACACAGGGCGTACCTGTACGTCCTATGTATTTCCGATCACTGCTGCGTGGCGGGCCAGTGATCGGAACTGGGGGCCTGCTCAAATTATTGAGCAGGCACCCTGGGACAATGTGTGGGGGGTCCCGTGATCCCCCCGTGTCGGCGATTGCCACAAACCGCAGGTCAATTCAGACCTGCGGTTTCTGGCTTTTACATGTTGCGGCGGCTGCGGGCGGCGGTGCCATCGGGTCCCTGTGCGGCTGTAGGGGGGACCCAATGCATGGAAGGCAGCGCAATACCTTCCTTAGGCATCGCCGCTGCCTTCCTGTGACGAACCAGTGAGATCCAGCCCCCTGGTTCTCACAGGCCGGAAGTTGTATGAGTAATACACATTGAATTACTCATAAAGCCAATGCACTCCAATACAGAATTATTGGAATGCATTGCAAAGGGGATCAGATTCCAAAAGTTGAAGTCCCAAAGTGGGACAAAAAAAAGTGAAAAAAAGTTGAAAAAATAAAGTTTTCCCCCCCAAAATTTAAAGTTTCAAGTAAAAAGAAAACGCCTTTTCCCCCAAATAAAGTAAAAAATAGGGGAAAATAAAAAAGTTGACATACTAGGTAGCGACGCGTCCGTATCGACCAGCTCTATAAAAATATCACATGACCTAACCCCTCAGATGAACACCGTAAAAAATATAAAAAAAACTGTGCTAAACAAACAATTTTTTACATTACAAAAAGTACAACAGTAAGCGATCATAAAGGCTTATGCCCACCAAAATAGTACCAATCTAATTTCACCTCATCCTGCAAAAACATAAGCCCCTACCTAAGACAATTGCCCAAAAAAAAAAAAACCCAAAAAATAGGGATCAGAATATGGAGACACTAAATCATTTTTTTTATTTTAATAAATCTGCTTTTGTGTAAAACTTACATAAATAAAAAAGTATACATATTAGGTATTGCCACGTCTGTAATTACCTGCTCTATAAAAATAGCAATGACCTAACCCCTCAGGTGAACACCGTAGGGGAAAAAAAAAGGTGTAAAATAAGCAATTTTTTGTCACCTTACATCACAAAAAGTGTAATAGCAAGCAATCAAAAAGTCATACGCACCCCAAAATAGTGTCAATCAAACCGTTATCTCATCCCGCTAAAATCGTACCCTACCCAAGAAATTCACCCAAACACTGAAAAAACTATGGCTCTCAGACTATGAAAACACTAAAACATGATTTTTTTTGTTTCAAAAATGAATTCATTGTGTAAAACTTACATAAATAAAAAAGTATACATATTAGGGATTGCCACGTCCGTAATAACATGCTCTATAAAAATATCACATGACCTAACCCCTCAGGTGAATACCGTAAAAAATAAGAATAAAGAAAGGTGTGAAAAAAGCCATTTGTTGTCACCTTACATTACAAAAAGTGTAATAGCAAGCCATCAAAAAGTAATACGCACCCCAAAATAGTGCCAATCAAACCGTCATGTCATCCCACAAAAATCAAACCCTACCCAAGATAATCGCCCAAAAACTGAAAAAAACTATGGCTCTTAGACTATGGAAACACTAAAACATGTTTGTTTTTTTGTTTCAAAAATGAAATCATTGTGTAAAACTTAAATAAAAAAAATAGTACACAAATTAGGTATCACCGCGTCCATGACAACCTGCTCTAAAAAATGCCACATGATCTAACCTGTCAGATGAACGTTGTAAATAAAAATAAAAAATAAAACAGCTATTTCTTGTTACCTTGCTATACAAAAAGTGTAATATACAGCAACCAAAAATCATATGTACCCTAAACTATTTCCAACAAAACTGCCACCCTCTCCTGTAGTTTCTAAAATGGGGTAACTTTTCTGGAGTTTCTACTCTAGTTTTGTTTGGCTGTTAACCCTTGCTTTGTAACTGGAAAGAAAATATTAAAATGGAAAATCTGCCCAAAAAGTGAAATTTTGAAATTGTATCTCTATTTTCCATTAATTCTTGCGGAAAACCTAAAGGGTTAACAAAGTTTGTAAAATTAGTTTTTAATGCCTTTAGGGGTGTAGTTTCTAGAATGGGTGGTTTCTATTATGTAAGCCTCACAAAGTGACTTTAGACCTGAACCGGTCCTTAAAAATATATATTTTTTTCTTTTTCTGAACAATTTCAAGATTTGCTTCTAAACTTCTAAGCCTTGTAAAATCCCCAAAAAATAAAATATCATTTGCAAAATGATCCAAACAATAAGTAGACATATGGGGAATGTAAAGTAATAACTATTTTTGGAGGTATTACTATGTATTATAGAAGTAGAGAAATTGAAACTTGAAAATTAGCTAATTTTTCAAAATTTTTGGTAAATTTGGTATTTTTAAATAAAAATGATTTTTTTTTACTCCATTTTACCAGTATCATGAAGTACAATATGTGACAAAAAAAACTATCTCAGAATGGCCTGGATAAGTCAAAGCGTTTTAGAGTTATCACCACATAAAGCGACACTGGTCAGATTTGCAAAAAATGGCCTGGTCCTTAAGGTGAAAATGAGCCTGGTCCCTAAGGGGTTAATTCCATCTGTTCAGCGTGTGTGGGAGAAGAGGAAGAAGAGGATGAGAATATTGATTGTGATCGTCCTGATGTCGAAAATAAAGTCTTGCCTGTTGGTACTCTGGCACACATGGCTGACTTCATGTTAGGCTGCCTTTCCCATGACCCGCGCGTTATACGCATTTTAGACAACACGGATTACTGGTTATTCACCCTTCTCGATCCCCGCTACAAAGAGAACTTCTGGTGGTGAGGACGAGCAAAACAGTGCAATGCGAGAAGATCCTTGTTGAAAAATTTCCATCTGACAACGCTGGCGGCAGAGTCCGTACTTCCTTGGCCAACTGAGGAGGGGAGACAAGGGGAACACACAGCAGTTCCAACAGAGGCAGGGCAACATTCTCCAAAGCCTAGGACAGTTTCGTGACACCCGCCAGCACCCTCACATTGATGTGCGGCCTAGTGTCACAAGGAGCTAAATATTTTGGAAGATGGTGAAGGAGTACATAGCAGACCGTGTCAGTGTCCTCAATGATCTAGCAGTACCTTACAACTACTGGGTGTCCAAGCTGGACACGTGGCACAAACTGGCGCTCTATGCCTTGGTGGTGCTGCTGGTGGCATTATAACAGATAAGCGTATCCGCCTGTTAACTGAAAATGCTGACAGGTTGACTCATAAAAATGAACAAGGTCTGGGTTGACCATGACTTCTAGACTAAACCAGATTAAAGCTGATGAACATAAAGGCACTTTAAATGTGTTGTTTATAATGTACTTAATACACTTTATAGCCTTAAACCCCTTCCACCACAAACAAGGGTAAATGGTTGAATCTTCCTTTTCTCATCTTCCTTCTCTTCTTTCATCATATCAACACATGCTTATTTGTCGCATATAATGTTTTACAGGGTCAGCTCACCAGCAAGTCCTTGCATATAATTTTTTAGAGGTTCAGTTCACCAGCAGGCCCTCGCATATAATGTTTTACACGGTCAGCTTATCAGCAGGCCTTCACCTACAATCTTTTAAAGGTCAGCTCACCTTTAGGCCCTCACCTACAACCTTTTAGACGGTCAGCTCACCAGCAGGCCCGCACTTAAAATCTTCTACAGGGTCAGTTCCCCAGCAGTCCCTTGCATATAATGTTTTAGACGGTCGGCTCACCTGGAGGCCCTCACCTACAACCTTTTAGAGGGTCAGCTCACCAGCAGGCCCACACCAAAATTCTTTTACAGGGTCAGATCACCTGCAGGCCCTCACCTGATTATACCTAATAGGTAATTTGTGTGCATGCTGCCTTGCTTGAATGTGGTAGCCATAGCTGTTTCTCAGGCTCCCTCTCAAGAATTGAACCTTGATTCCCCCATTACCCATGGTCTACATGATTTGGGCTGAAAATGACATCAAAAGTTGATAGGGCAGACATCCGAATGGATACTCGCCATCACGGGGACGTGCAATCGGCCCCAGGTTATCTAGAGTCACCAAAGTGGCAGCAGGCCCTCACCCATAATGTTTTAGAGGGTCAGATCAGCAGGTCCTTGCTCCAAATCTTTTTGAGGGTCACCAGCAGGCCATCGATCATAATTTTTCAAGGCTGTGTATGATGCCCTCCTTTATGTGCAACAAAGGGTGTATTGTAGTGCCGGTTCCTTGTAATTTTTGGCAGCCATTTCACTTAGTGCATAGGATTTATAACTGTAGGTGTCCCACTACCTGAACAATTGTACCACATTGTGAATGAGGCCCTCCTTTACGTGATATACAGGTTGTATCAGAATGCTTCTTCCTTGCAATTTTTGTCAGCACTTGCACTTTATATACAAGGCTGTAGTAAAGAGGAGCAGTCTCTTGATTTTGCCCAGTTCCACGCCTCATAAAGGCACAGGCTAGGGTACCCCCTTTGCTCAAAGCGATGGAATAGCATATATGCCTCATGTGTAAATCTTTCAGGTTCTGAACAGTTTTGCGGTACCCTCAAAAACTTTCCTTTAGAGATACACCTCTTTAAGGGCTTCTCTGTAAGCCTACATCTAGAAAGGTGATAGCATTCCGATGAATTTCTGAGGTGAAGAATAAGCTTATATGGTTGGAATTCAATTTGTCCATAAATTGTTGGAACTCACTTTCAGTCCCTGACCAGAGAAGTAGAACATCATCTATTAATCTGGACCAGAGAGATATATGCCTGGTCCATTGTATCATAGATTCAGAGAAGACCTCTGTGTCCTCCCACCAGCCCAGGAGCAAATTTGCATAAGTTGGTGCACATGGGCTACCCATCGCGGTGCCCCTGAGCTGCTGGTAGATTGTGATGATGCATATCCTTAGATCTGGAGTCCAAAAAGTATTTAGCGGCTTAGAGACCCTTTTTGTGAGGGATTGACGTGTAGAGTGCCTCTACATCAATAGAGGCAAACCAACTATCTGGTTCCATGGTTTAATAAAAAATTAGCTAACATAAATTCAAACCGGTAATCATTTGTGGTTACTTGGTCCATAAAAGGACTATATGTTGAATATGACCCTTACATATATACCCTCTGTAGTACTACACTCCACTGCAGCTGTACTGATCGGCTTGCTCAGCTGGCCGACGTGTTCATGTGATCGGGAACTTAGGCACGTGATCAACTACGTCAGCCAGGTGATGCGATCACGTGATCGGGAGCGGAGTCAGGTGCGCATCTACGTCATACGGCACCCGGAAGTAGGGTTTAAATAGTGTGAGCATCAAAAGCGCAGTGCAGCCTCCATCTGCCTCACATCTTGGGTATACCTTTCCACCCGGCATGCGCTTCCATCCGTGCGCTGACTGTCGTTCCTTTTATGTGGACACCTAAGTGCCGTTGCCTCATATCTTATGGGTGCGCAAGTACCACTGGTTCCACCAGCTCACCTACCATTTTGGGTTAGCCCTATTGTTAGGGATACACTGGTGATTGATTATTTAGTATGCTGTAGCATCTGTGTACATTATCTTTACCTGACGTCTAGTTGATAGCTACTATTCCACATTTTCTCCTGATCAATTTATCAGATATGTAATCAACTAAAATGCACCTTTTTTTCTCTATTCAGCCTGACCAATTTTGTTTTGCAATATAAGAGAGGTATAAGTAAGGTATACTATGAGTTATCTGACTTATATTATTGACCTATGTTATGAACCTGTATATCCCTGGTTTCACTAAAGAAGCTATCTAGCAATTGATATAGCAGTGGATCTTTATAATAACAACTATTTGGCTACTATTGTTGACCTAGGTTATGAACCTGTATATCCCTAGTTTTACTAAATACGCTATTTAGCAATTTTTTTTTATAGCAGTGTTTCTTTATAATAACGACTCTTTGGCTACTAGACAAGTAATATATTGCCCTTTCTTTGCTCTGGTGACTAATTCTTGGTGACTGGCACCCCGTTGTGTTGTTATATATGTTATGTCCCCTGAGGAGCCTTAAATTAACTGAGGCGAAATGTATAAGGATGGTCAGGAGTGTCTCCTAGACACCTGACTCTGATATTTGTTGTATCATGATCCTTTTCACTGTATGTTATTGGGTGATTTCCTGTTACCCCACCTAGGGCATTATATATGTTTGTTTATTTTTTATTTTTTTGTACTTATATTAGTCTAGGTCCAATTATAGGGCCACTATTCCACTTTGCTGGAATATTTCCCCGTGCAAGGGTCATCCTCGGGTTATCAGGAGGCACGAGACACGGTATCCCCCTGTAACGGACCGTTTCAGCAGACAAGGGGTTAAAATCAGTTTAGGCAATATGCCCCTTTCTGAGAGACAGGCACAGCTACTGCAGAACACCAACCTCCCGAACTGGATACAAAATAGCACTCCAAACTGGAACCTCGCGAATAGCTGCCAGCAGACGAACAGGAAAAGCGCACAGTCAGCTTACACTCCTGGCAATCAGTCTCCAACAGCATACAGGGAATCCCCCCAATAACGAGACAAGGCTCCGTCTTGAGGGTCAACAGTGGTCTGACTGTACTTCAAGTACAGCCTCTTTTATTCATAAGAAACATATATAGTACTGCCCACAGGGTTTTGAAATCCAACCAATCAATACCTTACAACACACACAATGCAAGTACAGCAACCAACCGTAAATGGGTGTATCACAGAACTTGCACCCCAATCACAAGCAAGGTTTGCTGGAGTTAGTGATGCATCATATATTGCAAACAACCTAAAAGCAATTTGGATCCCCAATAAGTGCAGCAAGGTGCAATAGAATCGCTCCTATTGCACCCTCTTCTCCTTTTATAGTGTAGATAATGCATCCCTATCCTTTCCCTACACCTTGACTAATATTTCCCTGAACTTGTAAATAATTTTTTCAGCACAATGAAGTCTTTCCTAGCGCCTGCTGACGTCTCTCCCTGCACTAAGCACACTGGAAAATGGCAGAATCCAAGATGGCTGAAGGTATTTATAGAGCTGTGATTGGCTGCATGCATGGAATTGAGGTTGATCCCTCGTTCCCAGAGTTCTTTGCTCCATGTCCTAACAAATGCAGCAGCCATTTTTGGAGAAAATAAATTTGATTCATTACCACAAAGGGTGAGGAAATTCGTATTCGGTGCAAGTAAATTTTTTTCTGAAATTCTGATCGAATTATACTTCGTTAACTTCGAATTGCTCATCTCTAGTAACAATATCATAAGATAAATATACAGTATATATATATGTATATATATGGATGTGCACAATATATGCCTGTGAAGAAACCGGTAATATGTATTAGCTTTCTAAGCATAGAAAGCCACTAAACTGGTATATATGTAGCCTGGAGGGTACATGTTCTGCCTTCCACTTACTGGCTCTCAGGCTCAAATCCCAAAAGATGCTTGTAAAAAAAAAAAAAAAAAATTCTCTCTCTTATAACCCATAACAAAAGTTGATGGAAATTAAATTCTTATCTGTATGGCAAAATGACCTAATGAAACTAATAGTCTATTTGCTAGACCAGGGATCAGCAACATTAGTCACTCCAGCTGTTGTGACACTACAACTCCCAGCATGCTCCTTTCCCTTCTGTGGGAGTTCAGAGAACAGCCAAGCAAGTGTGCATGATGGGAGATGTAGTTTCACAACACCTGGAGTGCCAAAGGTTGCTGATCCCTGTACTAGACTATAAGTAGTATATGTGATATCATGCTATGACAAAACACTAGGATGATTTTCACTTCTTTCCTGATACCCATACATAATACTCCTCATATGTACTGTAGTTCCAGGTCTGTTTCTTAGTGTAAAGGCAAGGTTTGTACCAGACGTAAGTGTCACAGATATGAGAAGCTTTTTTGCATCTGGTGCTTCTGTCCTCACCATGCTTGATGCCTAGCCCTGTCAATCAAAGGGAGGGTGGGTGTTACAGGGGTGTTACAGAAGCAGTGCTCCAAGTACTCAGTCTGCAGCCAAAAGAAAGGCAGTGTTTTAATCAGCATTATCAACCCTACTAAGTGTGTATCTTATTTAATAGGGTTGACCATGCTGATAGAGGCTCTTTAAAGTTTAATTAAACGGCATACTTTAGCAAAACGTTTGATATATCATAGAATGTCAAATGTTTTGATCAGTTGCAATCGAGGGCTGAGACCCCTGCTGATCAATAAAAAAAACTAGAAAAAAAGAGCCCTCACAGAGCACTATTTATCCTCCCTGCTTAAGACTGACTCAATATAAAGTCTATGGGCCAGTCTCCAGTAAATCTGACAGTGAAGAGAGTCAGTGCTTTCTCTACATCTTAGTGATCCACAGGGGTCTGGGTACAAAACAAAAGTTTTGGTAAAGTGCATGTACACTTTAATTGCCTGATACCTTCAGTAGTTTACTACGAAATATACACACCACTGATTCCTTATATTATTAGGGATGACTTTTATCCTACAATTGAACTTTAGAATAAGAAATCCCTCTAGATGACCAGTAATGGCAGCCACATTGTTTGTCACCCAGCAAAAGGTGATTAAGAGAAGGCTAAAAACATGTTACAGACAATGGTTGTCTATACAAACTAACCGCTTTGACTATGGGTTATTGCTGAGGGCATCGTTTAAGTAGATAGTCCAGCAAGAGTACCCTGTTTATCCATTAAGTAACTAAATTTAATAGGTAAGTTCAGAATTTACATATATACAGACAAAACAGTTCTATGCAAATGATCCATGTAGAGGCCAGAATATGGATACCTAAGATACAGGTATACACAGGCGGGAGGCCGGGGAAAGTTATCCCTAGCACTGATTCCCTGATCTGGTCCTCTGCCCAGGGACGTCTCCTGATGGTGGGGGCGCCCTGTCCCCGTACCTGAACTCCAACTCCTAATTATCCCTGGTGAGGTGAGTGATGGAGTGGGACGATATACGTGGTGTCTAACATGGAAAACAAGCACAGATAGGAAAGGATAGGTTACAAAGGTGTCCACTGTATACTGCCCTCATGGCGTAACCAGGAGGTACAGGGCCCACCTAGAAGATAAAATATACTAACAAAACGCACAATTGGGTATAGATATATTAAGATAATTATAGATGACCTACAAACCCCGACGCGTTTCACCCAAACGGAGGGTTCATCAGGGGGTTACGTGTAGTAGGTATGCAAAGATAATGGGACCATTGCCAATGGTTATGGCCGACCCAGTTCAGTGATGCGTGCGTGCATATATAACAGGAATAGACAATCCTTTATGACACTGCAGACCCACAGTAATGAAACGATTGCCAAATGGCAGTTTACATACGTTTTTGGCAGCGTGGTGAGTGAACTCGACTACCAACATACACACTGAGGTTGGCAATAATATATTGCAAACAAGGTCGTTCCTGAGGAGGCTCATAGATAAGAGCATATGCACCTGACTGAAGTGCAGCACGAAAGATATGCGTGCCCCAGTTTAGTCACCCAGGATGCCGGGTTACCCACCCAGAGGATACATGGTGTGGTCAGTGGTGTGGAATAATGGGTCTGAGGTGGTGATCCTCCCAAAAGGGAGGGCTAAACTGAGGATCACCACCTCAGACCCATTATTCCACACCACTGACCACACCATGTATCCTCTGGGTGGGTAACCCGGCATCCTGGGTGACTAAACTGGGGCACGCATATCTTTCGTGCTGCACTTCAGTCAGGTGCATATGCTCTTATCTATGAGCCTCCTCAGGAACGACCTTGTTTGCAATATATTATTGCCAACCTCAGTGTGTATGTTGGTAGTCGAGTTCACTCACCACGCTGCCAAAAACGTATGTAAACTGCCATTTGGCAATCGTTTCATTACTGTGGGTCTGCAGTGTCATAAAGGATTGTCTATTCCTGTTATATATGCACGCACGCATCACTGAACTGGGGCGGCCATAACCATTGGCAATGGTCCCATTATCTTTGCATACCTACTACACGTAACCCCCTGATGAACCCTCCGTTTGGGTGAAACGTGTCGGGGTTTGTAGGTCATCTATAATTATCTTAATATATCTATACCCAATTGTGCGTTTTGTTAGTATATTTTATCTTCTAGGTGGGCCCTGTACCTCCTGGTTACGCCATGAGGGCAGTATACAGTGGACACCTTTGTAACCTATCCTTTCCTATCTGTGCTTGTTTTCCATGTTAGACACCACGTATATCGTCCCACTCCATCACTCACCTCACCAGGGATAATTAGGAGTTGGAGTTCAGGTACGGGGACAGGGCGCCCCCACCATCAGGAGACGTCCCTGGGCAGAGGACCAGATCAGGGAATCAGTGCTAGGGATAACTTTCCCCGGCCTCCCGCCTGTGTATACCTGTATCTTAGGTATCCATATTCTGGCCTCTACATGGATCATTTGCATAGAACTGTTTTGTCTGTATATATGTAAATTCTGAACTTACCTATTAAATTTAGTTACTTAATGGATAAACAGGGTACTCTTGCTGGACTAACTGTTGATACATATTGATACCCCGTCTTAGTATAAGCTCGCTATCTGTATTGCTGGACTTTTACATCGTTTAAGTAGACCCTTGTTTTTTACCCTTTAGCCCCTATACAGGGATCTGGTCTTTGCTGCAGGGGAGCCACCAGGCTACTACCTCTTGAAATAGTCCCAATATAGTTGGCAGAGGTCAGAGGCACCAATGCAAATTACCAGAGGAACAGACAAAGCAGAACTAAGCTGAGGACAGACAGACAGAGTACATGCAAATTAGGACAAATCCAGGCTGATGAACAGATTAAGGACACAGGCACTGGTTAGGTATGATGAGAGACAGACTGAGTTTACAGACAGATAAACAGATTATAGCTCTAGTACATGCTCCAGCAGATTTATTGAGACCTATTGCACAGACAAGAGGTGGGACACACAGCCAAACATATATAGCAGGACAAATTGGCACCACACAGCCTAGCATCTGCATACAGAGCAAGATGAGGTTAACCTCTACAGTGGACAAAATGCTGTGGAGTTCAATGAATAAACTGTAATTCACATACAGAAATTCAAAATGTAATAATAATGTTTATGTAATTAGTTTTATTCTTTTTTTCCCCCACTTAATTGCAAGGTAAAATGCACCTAATTACATATAAAAAAATGGCTTTCCAGAAATTTGGCTACATCGTATCAGCTATTATTTAACAGTAGATGGCAGTAGAAACTAAAAAGTCCTTCAATTTCTCCATTTTCTTCTTTATCACTTTCCATCATCTTTTCTCTACACTAGGGATTAACAAATTTGCTACTAAAGTAGAGAAAAGTGACAAACATGATGATGAAATTTGCACCTGCAAAAATCCAGGGGGGTTAAAGCTATGAAGGTAACTGCTCATACTATTTTGGCTCATTGGCTGGTGTAACATAAAATGTGAAGTCTTGTGTGAAACATTGAGCACCTGTGAATAGAGGTGTGCAGGTGCAGTGTGGAATGCACAAAAGCGAGTGTGTATGGAGCAGCTAAGCTTAATTGAGATAACAAGTGCATAAAATGGGATTTTATATTTGAGTTAATCCTGGCTGCTGGGAATGTTACCTTTTATTCTGGGTAGGATGCAATGCCCTAAAGCAGTGGGATAAGCAGAGCTTCCTCACTTTGGGATGGAGTAATATTTTGCAATTGCATGTATAAAATCATACCAGCCATGAAATAGTATGGGTACACAATGCCCATATTGTACCAGTGTTTCAGTGTCATAATGAAGCAACAGTGTAATGGTACCACAAATGCAATGACGATGTATTGAACCTGGCTCTGCGAAGGAGCTATAGTAGACTGTACCTATCACCTATAGCTCCTCAAAGGTGAATAAGTTCCTGGTACTCTGTTGAGCATTCTGTCTTGTGATGGATACACAGTGCATGCCTGGTTTTACATAGCAGATTTCTAGGGCAGTTGAGTCAAAGGACTTTGCTGGAGCTTGATTGGGTAAGTGCATTAGTAAAAAAAAGTGGGTCATCAGTGCAGTTGAACTGAAGTAATCTTTACAATTGTGGAACTGTCCCTGGTAATCTTCTCAGATATGTTTAGAAGTTTACCCTAAATCATACCATGAAGCTAGTCACATAATTCCTCCTAGTCCCACAAGTGTTTTACACATGGGGTGGGGTTCATTATGGCCTCCAGGAAGAGCGTGCGCGCACACAACATAAGTTTAGTTTACCTCATACTTAGGGCTCTTTCACACGAGCGGATGCCCTGCGTGGAATCCGCTGCGTGAAAGAGAGCCAAGCCCCGTTCCGGACAGCAGAGACACGGAGCAGTAACATGATTGATAATGCTCTTTGCCTCTCTGTGACCTTTTTACTACAAAATCATGGTGACAATTTTATCTCACTGTGATTTTGTAGTAAAAAGATCACAATCATGTTAATGCTCCGTATCTCTGCTGTCCGGAACGGGGCTTGGCTCTATTTCACACAGCAGATTCCATGCACGGCATCCGCTCATGTGAAAGAGCCCTTAGAAAAAACCTACATCATCATTTGCAGGTGCAAGCTGTATTGCGTTCACTGCCAGGATCAGGGCTGCAGATCCTGGCAGTTTCACCCTTCAGATGCTATGTTCAATAGTGACAGCGGCATCTAAATGGTTAGATAGGGAGATGGATCTTTCCGTTCTCCAATCAGTACCCCACTAACACGATTATGGGGTGGCTAGTAGATGTTATGGCAGCCTGGAGCCTTCTGAAGAACTTCAGGCCTGCCAAGTCCAGGCCGCTATTACATGTTACATTACATGCTATTCGGCCTGTCCGAAACACGATTTACTGCGGTGCAGCCCTCTTCACATGTGGTATATCAGTTGTGAACTGATATGTGTACTGCACTTCAGTGTCAAGATTCAGTGTCTAAAAACTGATAGCGCTGGACAGGAAAATGCTTCATGCAGAGTTTATCTGGCTATTTTGACATCCAAAATCATCAGTAATGCACATTCTGAATATAAACAATCACATAAAAAAATATGAGATCAGTTCTAGCTTCAGTTTCATATGGAGTTACTGCATATCGTCAGAGGAGAACTGAGCCAGACTGACGGATATTTCTGAAGCTGGCCTAAAACAGGAGTATTAAAGTATATAGTACAAGCAGTTAATGCATGATCAAGTCTCCTAAGAGGACTGAAAAAAAGGGAAAAATAGCTTCATAAATGTTTAAAAATGTTTATTTCATTTTTATATAAAAAAAAAAAAAAAAAACACCTTACACTATTTATGGTACTTTCACACTGGTGTTTTGGTTTCCATTTGTGAGATCCGTTTCAGGGCTCTCACAAGCGGTCCAAAACGAATCAGTTTTGCCCTAATGCAGTCTGAATGGAAAAGGATCTGTTCAGAATGCATCAGTTTTGCCTCCGTTCTGCCTCCATTCCGCTCTGGAAGCAGACACCAAAACGATGCTTGCAGCGTTTTGGTGTCCGCCTGACAATGTGGAGGCAAATGGATCCGTTTTCACTAAAGCAATTTGGCACAAACGAAAAAGGATCTGTCCCCCATTGACTTTCAATGGTGTTCAAGATAGATCTGTTTTGGCAATGTTAAAGATAATAAAAACTGATCCGTTCTGAACGGATGCATGTGGTTGTATTATCGGTGCGGATCCGTCTGTGCAGATCCATGACGGATCGGCACCAAACGCGAGTGTGAAAGTAGCCCTTAACCTGCATGGGTAACACCATATAATAAAATAAAATAAAAATAAATAAAAAAATTGTCATTTTGTCAAATGACTTTTTTTTATCTCCTCCTCTACCAATAAAATTGAATAAAACATTTTTAAATAGCTGGTTGTATCCCAAAATTAGATCAAGAAAATCTACAAATTACATTGCAAAAAAACTAAATTTTACACAGTACTGTTGATAGAAAAATGAAAAAGTTGTGGATGTCAGAATATGAAGACATAAAGCACTTTTTTCTTAAAAAGAGCTTTTTAATTTATTTAAAAGTAGTTAGCCCTTTTTGGCGCGTATTAGTGGCAAAAAAATATATATGATTTGCCGTTCAGAAGTGCAGTTATATGTTCTAAAACCTTTTGTGGCGTGTTTAAGTGTAAAAAGTAAGGGCCTATTTGATGTTCAGCAGTGCAGTTATATGTTCTAAAGCCTTCTTTGCCGTGTATAAGTGGAAAAAATAAAGGGCTTATTAGTAGAGTTGAGCGAACACCTGGATGTTCGGGTTCGAGAAGTTCGGCCGAACATCCCGGAAATGTTCGGGTTCGGGATCCGAACCCGATCCGAACTTCGTCCCGAACCCGAACCCCATTGAAGTCAATGGGGACCCGAACTTTTCGGCACTAAAAAGGCTGTAAAACAGCCCAGGAAAGAGCTAGAGGGCTGCAAAAGGCAGCAACATGTAGGTAAATCCCCTGCAAACAAATGTGGATAGGGAAATGAATTAAATTAAAAATTAAATAAATAAAAATTAACCAAAATCAATTGGAGAGAGGTTCCATAGCAGAGAATCTGGCTTCCCGTCACCCACCACTGGAACAGTCCATTCTCAGATATTTAGGCCCCGGCACCCAGGCAGAGGAGAGAGGTCCCGTAACAGAGAATCTGTCTTCATGTCAGCAGAGAATTAGTCTGCATGTCATAGCAGAGAATGAGGCTTCACGTCAGCCACCACTGCAACAGTCCATTGGCATATATTTAGGCCCAGCACACACACAGGCAGAGGAGAGAGGTCCCGTAACAGAGGATCTGGCTTCATGTCAGCAGAGAATCAGTCTGCATGTCATAGCAGAGAATCAGGCTTCACGTCAGCCACCACTGCAACAGTCCATTGGCATATATTTAGGCCCAGCACACACACAGGCAGAGGAGAGAGGTCCCGTAACAGAGAATCTGGCTTCATGTCAGCAGAGAATCAGTCTGCATGTCATAGCAGAGAATGAGGCTTCACGTCAGCCACCACTGCAACAGTCCATTGGCATATATTTAGGCCCAGCACACACACAGGCAGAGGAGAGAGGTCCCGTAACAGAGGATCTGGCTTCATGTCAGCAGAGAATCAGTCTGCATGTCATAGCAGAGAATCAGGCTTCACGTCAGCCACCACTGCAACAGTCCATTGTCATAAATTTAGGCCCAGCACCCAGGCAGAGGAGAGAGGTCCCGTAACAGACAATCTGGCTTCATGTCAGCAGAGAATTAGTCTGCATGTCATAGCAGAGAATGAGGCTTCACGTCAGCCACCACTGCAACAGTCCATTGGCATATATTTAGGCCTAGCACACAGGCAGAGGAGAGAGGTCCCGTAACAGACAATCTGGCTTCATGTCAGCAGAGAATCAGTCTGCATGTCATAGCAGAGAATGAGGCTTCACGTCACCCACCACTGCAACAGTCCATTGGCATATATTTAGGCCTAGCACACAGGCAGAGCAGAGAGGTCCCGTAACAGACAATCTGGCTTCATGACAGCAGAGAATCAGTCTGCATGTCATAGCAGAGAATGAGGCTTCACGTCACCCACCACTGCAACAGTCCATTGGCATATATTTAGGCCTAGCACACAGGCAGAGCAGAGAGGTCCCGTAACAGACAATCTGGCTTCATGACAGCAGAGAATCAGTCTGCATGTCATAGCAGAGAATGAGGCTTCACGTCACCCACCACTGCAACAGTCCATTGGCATATATTTAGGCCTAGCACACAGGCAGAGCAGAGAGGTCCCGTAACAGACGATCTGGCTTCATGTCAGCAGAGAATCAGTCTGCATGTCATAGCAGAGAATGAGGCTTCACGTCAGCCACCACTGCAACAGTCCATTGGCATATATTTAGGCCCAGCACCCAGGCAGAGGAGGGAGGTCCCGTAACAGAGAATCTGTCTTCATGTCAGCAGAGAATTAGTCTGCATGTCATAGCAGAGAATGAGGCTTCACGTCAGCCACCACTGCAACAGTCCATTGGCATATATTTAGGCCCAGCACACACACAGGCAGAGGAGAGAGGTCCCGTAACAGAGAATCTGTCTTCATGTCAGCAGAGAATTAGTCTGCATGTCATAGCAGAGAATCAGGCTTCACGTCACCCACCACTGCAACAGTCCATTGGCATATATTTAGGCCCAGCACCCAGGCAGAGGAGGGAGGTCCCGTAACAGAGAATCTGTCTTCATGTCAGCAGAGAATTAGTCTGCATGTCATAGCAGAGAATGAGGCTTCACGTCAGCCACCACTGCAACAGTCCATTGGCATATATTTAGGCCCAGCACACACACAGGCAGAGGAGAGAGGTCCCGTAACAGAGAATCTGTCTTCATGTCAGCAGAGAATTAGTCTGCATGTCATAGCAGAGAATGAGGCTTCACGTCAGCCACCACTGCAACAGTCCATTGGCATATATTTAGGCCCAGCACACACACAGGCAGAGGAGAGAGGTCCCGTAACAGACAATCTGGCTTCATGTCAGCAGAGAATTAGTCTGCATGTCATAGCAGAGAATGAGGCTTCACGTCACCCACCACTGCAACAGTCCATTGGCATATATTTAGGCCCAGCACCCAGGCAGAGGAGGGAGGTCCCGTAACAGAGAATCTGTCTTCATGTCAGCAGAGAATTAGTCTGCATGTCATAGCAGAGAATGAGGCTTCACGTCAGCCACCACTGCAACAGTCCATTGGCATATATTTAGGCCCAGCACACACACAGGCAGAGGAGAGAGGTCCCGTAACAGAGGATCTGGCTTCATGTCAGCAGAGAATCAGTCTGCATGTCATAGCAGAGAATCAGGCTTCACGTCAGCCACCACTGCAACAGTCCATTGGCATATATTTAGGCCTAGCACACAGGCAGAGGAGAGAGGTCCCGTAACAGACAATCTGGCTTCATGTCAGCAGAGAATCAGTCTGCATGTCATAGCAGAGAATGAGGCTTCACGTCAGCCACCACTGCAACAGTCCATTGTCATAAATTTAGGCCCAGCACCCAGGCAGAGGAGGGAGGTCCCGTAACAGACAATCTGGCTTCATGTCAGCAGAGAATTAGTCTGCATGTCATAGCAGAGAATCAGGCTTCATGTCAGCCACCACTGCAACAGTCCATTGGCATATATTTAGGCCTAGCACACAGGCAGAGGAGAGGTTCATTCAACTTTGGGTAGCATCGCAATATAATGGTAAAATGAAAATAAAAATAGGATTGAATGAGGAAGTGCCCTGGAGTCCAATAATATATGGTTATGGGGAGGTAGTTAATGTCTAATCTGGACAAGGGACGGACAGGTCCTGTGGGATCCATGCCTGGTTCATTTTTATGAACGTCAGCTTGTCCACATTGGCTGTAGACAGGCGGCTGCGTTTGTCTGTAATGACGCCCCCTGCCGTGCTGAATACACGTTCAGACAAAACGCTGGCTGCCGGGCAGGCCAGCACCTCCAAGGCATAAAAGGCTAGCTCTGGCCACGTGGACAATTTAGAGACCCAGAAGTTGAATGGGGCCGAACCATCAGTCAGTACGTGGAGGGGTGTGCACACGTACTGTTCCACCATGTTAGTGAAATGTTGCCTCCTGCTAACACGTTGCGTATCAGGTGGTGGTGCAGTTAGCTGTGGCGTGTTGACAAAAGTTTTCCACATCTCTGCCATGCTAACCCTGCCCTCAGAGGAGCTGGCTGTGACACAGCTGCCTTGGCGACCTCTTGCTCCTCCTCTGCCTTGGCCTTGGGCTTCCACTTGTTCCCCTGTGACATTTGGGAATGCTCTCAGTAGCGCGTCTACCAACGTGCGCTTGTACTCGCGCATCTTCCTATCACGCTCCAGTGCAGGAAGTAAGGTGGGCACATTGTCTTTGTAGCGTGGATCCAGCAGGGTGGCAACCCAGTAGTCCGCACAGGTTAAAATGTGGGCAACTCTGCTGTCGTTGCGCAGGCACTGCAGCATGTAGTCGCTCATGTGTGCCAGGCTGCCCAGGGATAAGGACAAGCTGTCCTCTGTGGGAGGCGTATCGTCATCGTCCTGCCTTTCCCCCCAGCCACGCACCAGTGATGGACCCGAGCTGCGTTGGGTGCCACCCCGCTGTGACCATGCTTCATCCTCATCCTCCTCCACCTCCTCCTCATCCTCGTCCTCCTCGTCCTCCAGTAGTGGGCCCTGGCTGGCCACATTTGTACCTGGCCTCTGCTGTTGCCAAAAACCTCCCTCTGAGTCACTTCGAAGAGACTGGCCTGAAAGTGCTAAAAATGACCCCTCTTCCTCCTCCTCCTCCTCCTCCTCCTGGGCCACCTCCTCTTCCATCATCGCCCTAAGTGTTTTCTCAAGGAGACATAGAAGTGGTATTGTAACGCTGATAACGGTGTCATCGCCACTGGCCATGTTGGTGGAGTACTCGAAACAGCGCAACAGGGCACACAGGTCTCGCATGGAGGCCCAGTCATTGGTGGTGAAGTGGTGCTGTTCTGTAGTGCGACTGACCCGTGCGTGCTGCAGCTGAAACTCCACTATGGCCTGCTGCTGCTCGCACAGTCTGTCCAGCATGTGCAAGGTGGAGTTCCACCTGGTGGGCACGTCGCATATGAGGCGGTGAGCGGGAAGGCCGAAGTTACGCTGTAGCGCAGACAGGCGAGCAGCAGCAGGATGTGAACGCCGGAAGCGCGAACAGACGGCCCGCACTTTATGCAGCAGCTCTGACATGTCGGGGTAGTTGTGAATGAACTTCTGCACCACCAAATTCAGCACATGCGCCAAGCAAGGGATGTGCGTCAAATTGGCTAGTCCCAGAGCTGCAACGAGATTTCGCCCATTATCACACACCACCAGGCCGGGCTTGAGGCTCACCGGCAGCAACCACTCGTCGGTCTGTTGTTCTATACCCCGCCACAACTCCTGTGCGGTGTGGGGCCTGTCCCCCAAACATATGAGTTTCAGAATGGCCTGCTGACGTTTACCCCGGGCTGTGCTGAAGTTGGTGGTGAAGGTGTGTGGCTGACTGGATGAGCAGGTGGAAGAAGAGGAGGAGGAAGCCGAGAAGGAGGAGGTGGCAACAGGAGGCAAAGAATGTTGCCCTGCGATCCTTGGCGGCGGAAGGACGTGCGCCAAACAGCTCTCCGCCTGGGGCCCAGCTGCCACTACATTTACCCAGTGTGCAGTTAGGGAGATATAGCGTCCCTGGCCGTGCTTACTGGTCCACGTATCTGTGGTTAGGTGGACCTTGCCACAGATGGCGTTGCGCAGTGCACACTTGATTTTATCGGATACTTGGTTGTGCAGGGAAGGCACGGCTCTCTTGGAGAAGTAGTGCCGGCTGGGAACAACATACTGTGGGACAGCAAGCGACATGAGCTGTTTGAAGCTGTCTGTGTCCACCAGCCTAAATGACAGCATTTCATAGGCCAGTAGTTTAGAAATGCTGGCATTCAGGGCCAGGGATCGAGGGTGGCTAGGTGGGAATTTACGCTTTCTATCAAATGTTTGTGAGATGGAGAGCTGAACGCTGGCGTGTGACATGGTTGAGACGCTTGGTGACGGAGGTGGTGGTGGTGGTGTTGGTGGTACATCCCCTGTTTGCTGGGCGGCAGGTGCCAACGTTCCTCCAGAGGCGGAGGAAGAGGCCGAGGCGGCAGCAGCAGAATAGGCCGAGGCGGCAGCAGCAGAAGAGGTAGCAGGGGGAGCCTGAGTGACTTCCTTGGTTTTAAGGTGTTTACTCCACTGCAGTTCATGCTTTGCATGCAGGTGCCTGGTCATGCAGGTTGTGCTCAGGTTCAGAACGTTAATGCCTCGCTTCAGGCTCTGATGGCACAGCGTGCAAACCACTCGGGTCTTGTCGTCAGCACATTGTTTGAAGAAGTGCCATGCCAGGGAACTCCTTGAAGCTGCCTTTGGGGTGCTCGGTCCCAGATGGCGGCGGTCAGTAGCAGGCGGAGTCTCTTGGCGGCGGGTGTTCTGCTTTTGCCCACTGCTCCCTCTTTTGCTACGCTGTTGGCTCGGTCTCACCACTGCCTCTTCCTCCGAACTGTGAAAGTCAGTGGCACGACCTTCATTCCATGTGGGGTCTAGGACCTCATCGTCCCCTGCATCGTCTTCCACCCAGTCTTGATCCCTGACCTCCTGTTCAGTCTGCACACTGCAGAAAGACGCAGCAGTTGGCACCTGTGTTTCGTCATCATCAGAGACATGCTGAGGTGGTATTCCCATGTCCTCATCATCAGGAAACATAAGTGGTTGTGCGTCAGTGCATTCTATGTCTTTCACCGCTGGGGAAGGGCTAGGTGGATGCCCTTGGGAAACCCTGCCAGCGGAGTCTTCAAACAGCATAAGAGACTGCTGCATAACTTGAGGCTGAGACAGTTTCCCTGGTATGCATGGGGGTGATGTGACAGACTGATGGGGTTGGTTTTCAGGCGCCATCTGTGCGCTTTCTGCAGAAGACTGGGTGGGAGATAATGTGAATGTGCTGGATCCACTGTCGGCCACCCAATTGACTAATGCCTGTACCTGCTCAGGCCTTACCATCCTTAGAACGGCATTGGGCCCCACCATATATCGCTGTAAATTCTGGCGGCTACTGGGACCTGAGGTAGTTGGTACACTAGGACGTGTGGATGTGGCAGAACGGCCACGTCCTCTCCCAGCACCAGAGGGTCCACTAACACCACCACGACCATGTCCACGTCCGCGTCCCTTACTAGATGTTTTTCTCATTGTTATGGTTCACCACAACAACAAATATATTATTTGGCCCAATGTATTGTATTCAAATTCAGCGGGATATAAATTTGAGGCCTAGTATTTAGGCGCTGGGTGACCGGTATGGATTTAGTGACAGAATTAGACTTGGAAATGCACAGAAGCGTGTGTGTGAAGTTATTCTGAATGACCCTATGTGCACCTTCAATATGATCTACCCTTTTAGGGATAGATTTCAAATAGCTCTGATATAGCAGAAACGACTAAATTATGAAATTGCTAAATTGGGAATTGTATTTCAACCCAGAACAAAAAATGTGCTTTGACGGACACTAAATAACTTTCCCAGCCACAACAGGACAGCGGTAACGAGAGATTTAGCGGGATATAAATTTGAGGCCTAGTATTTAGGCGCTGGGTGACAGGTATGGGTTTAGTGACAGAATTAGATTTGGAAATGCACAGTAGCGGGTGTGTGAAGTTATTCTGAATGACCCTATGTGCACCTTGAATATTATATACCCTTTTAGGGATAGATTTCAAATAGCTCTGATATAGCAGAAACCACTAAATTATGAAATTGCTAAATTGGGAATTGTATTTCAACCCAGAACAAGAAATGTGCTTGAACGGACACTAAATAACTCGCCCAGCTACAGCACTAGGGACAGATTTAGCTGGATATAAATTTGAGGCCTAGTATTTAGGCGCTGGGTGACCGGTATGGATTTAGTGACAGAATTAGACTTGGAAATGCACAGAAGCGTGTGTGTGAAGTTATTCTGAATGACCCTATGTGCACCTTGAATATTATATACCCTTTTAGGGATAGATTTCAAATAGCACTGATATAGCAGAAACCACTAAATTATGAAATTGCTAAATTGGGAATTGTATTTCAACCCAGAACAAGAAATGTGCTTGAACGGACACTAAATAACTCGCCCAGCTACAGCACTAGGGACAGATTTAGCTGGATATAAATTTGAGGCCTAGTATTTAGGCGCTGGGTGACCGGTATGGATTTAGTGACAGAATTAGACTTGGAAATGCACAGAAGCGTGTGTGTGAAGTTATTCTGAATGACCCTATGTGCACCTTGAATATTATATACCCTTTTAGGGATAGATTTCAAATAGCTCTGATATAGCAGAAACCACTAAATTATGAAATTGCTAAATTGGGAATTGTATTTCAACCCAGAACAAAAAATGTGCTTTGACGGACACTAAATAACTTTCCCAGCCACAACAGGACAGCGTTAACGAGAGATTTAGCAGGATATAAATTTGAGGCCTAGTATTTAGGCGCTGGGTGACAGGTATGGGTTTAGTGCCAGAATTAGACTTGGAAATACACAGTAGCGGGTGTGTGTGAAGTTATTCTGAATGACCCAATGTGCACCTTGAATATTATATACCCTTTTAGGGATAGATTTCAAATAGCTCTGATATAGCAGAAACCACTAAATTATGAAATTGTTAAATTGGGAATTGTATTTAAACCCAGAACAAAAAATGTGCTTTGACGGACACTAAATAACTTTCCCAGCCACAACAGGACAGCGTTAACGAGAGATTTAGCAGGATATAAATTTGAGGCCTAGTATTTAGGCGCTGGGTGACAGGTATGGGTTTAGTGACAGAATTAGACTTAGAAATACACAGTAGCGGGTGTGTGTGAAGTTATTCTGAATGACCCAATGTGCACCTTGAATATTATATACCCTTTTAGGGATAGATTTCAAATAGCTCTGATATAGCAGAAACCACTAAATTATGAAATTGCTAAATTGGGAATTGTATTTCAACCCAGAACAAGAAATGTGCTTGAACGGACACTAAATAACTCGCCCAGCTACAGCACTAAGGACAGATTTAGCGGGATATAAATTTGAGGCCTAGTATTTAGGCGCTGGGTGACAGGTATGGGTTTAGTGCCAGAATTAGACTTGGAAATACACAGTAGCGGGTGTGTGTGAAGTTATTCTGAATGACCCAATGTGCACCTTGAATATTATATACCCTTTTAGGGATAGATTTCAAATAGCTCTGATATAGCAGAAACCACTAAATTATGAAATTGCTAAATTGGGAATTGTATTTCAACCCAGAACAAGAAATGTGCTTGAACGGACACTAAATAACTCGCCCAGCTACAGCACTAAGGACAGATTTAGCGGGATATAAATTTGAGGCCTAGTATTTAGGCGCTGGGTGACAGGTATGGGTTTAGTGCCAGAATTAGACTTGGAAATACACAGTAGCGGGTGTGTGTGAAGTTATTCTGAATGACCCAATGTGCACCTTGAATATTATATACCCTTTTAGGGATAGATTTCAAATAGCTCTGATATAGCAGAAACCACTAAATTATGAAATTGCTAAATTGGGAATTGTATTTCAACCCAGAACAAGAAATGTGCTTGAACGGACACTAAATAACTCGCCCAGCTACAGCACTAAGGACAGATTTAGCGGGATATAAATTTGAGGCCTAGTATTTAGGCGCTGGGTGACAGGTATGGGTTTAGTGCCAGAATTAGACTTGGAAATACACAGTAGCGGGTGTGTGTGAAGTTATTCTGAATGACCCAATGTGCACCTTGAATATTATATACCCTTTTAGGGATAGATTTCAAATAGCTCTGATATAGCAGAAACCACTAAATTATGAAATTGCTAAATTGGGAATTGTATTTCAACCCAGAACAAGAAATGTGCTTGAACGGACACTAAATAACTCGCCCAGCTACAGCACTAAGGACAGATTTAGCGGGATATAAATTTGAGGCCTAGTATTTAGGCGCTGGGTGACAGGTATGGGTTTAGTGCCAGAATTAGACTTGGAAATACACAGTAGCGGGTGTGTGTGAAGTTATTCTGAATGACCCAATGTGCACCTTGAATATTATATACCCTTTTAGGGATAGATTTCAAATAGCTCTGATATAGCAGAAACCACTAAATTATGAAATTGCTAAATTGGGAATTGTATTTCAACCCAGAACAAGAAATGTGCTTGAACGGACACTAAATAACTCGCCCAGCTACAGCACTAAGGACAGATTTAGCGGGATATAAATTTGAGGCCTAGTATTTAGGCGCTGGGTGACAGGTATGGGTTTAGTGCCAGAATTAGACTTGGAAATACACAGTAGCGGGTGTGTGTGAAGTTATTCTGAATGACCCAATGTGCACCTTGAATATTATATACCCTTTTAGGGATAGATTTCAAATAGCTCTGATATAGCAGAAACCACTAAATTATGAAATTGCTAAATTGGGAATTGTATTTCAACCCAGAACAAGAAATGTGCTTGAACGGACACTAAATAACTCGCCCAGCTACAGCACTAGGGACAGATTTAGCTGGATATAAATTTGAGGCCTAGTATTTAGGCGCTGCGTGACAGGTATGGGTTTAGTGACAGAATTAGACTTGGAAATACACAGTAGCGGGTGTGTGTGAAGTTATTCTGAATGACCCAATGTGCACCTTGAATATTATATACCCTTTTAGGGATAGATTTCAAATAGCTCTGATATAGCAGAAACCACTAAATTATGAAATTGCTAAATTGGGAATTGTATTTCAACCCAGAACAAGAAATGTGCTTGAACGGACACTAAATAACTCGCCCAGCTACAGCACTAGGGACAGATTTAGCGGGATATAAATTTGAGGCCTAGTATTTAGGCGCTGGGTGACCGGTATGGATTTAGTGACAGAATTAGACTGGGATATGGCCAAAAAATAAACAGACTATTGCTGGTTAAATGCACTTGGTGTGACAGCTTCACCCTGATGTAGGCTTTAGCCAAAAAACAACCACACCATTGAGGGTTAAATGCACTTGGTGACAGGCGCAGCTTGCCCCTGATTTAGTATATGGCCAAAAAATGAACAGACTATTGCTGGTTAAATGCACTTGGTGTGACAGCTTCACCCTGATGTAGGCTTTAGCCAAAAAACAACCACACCATTGAGGGTTAAATGCACTTGGTGACAGGCGCAGCTTGCCCCTGATTTTGTATATGGCCAAAAAATGAACAGACTATTGCTGGTTAAATGCACTTGGTGTGACAGCTTCACCATGATGTAGGCTTTAGCCAAAAAACAACCACACCATTGAGGGTTAAATGCACTTGGTCGCAGCTTGTGCTGGCGCACCACAAGACACAAAATGGCCGCCGATCACCCCAGAAAAATGTGACTGACAAACGGTCTGTGCAGCCTAAAAACAGTGAGCAATTGAGGATCAGCAGCTCAATGATCCACAGCTGCAGATCGATCAGTTAATCAAGTCCTTTGGAGGAGTTAATCTGCCTAATCTCGCCCTACTGTCGCAGCCGCAACCTCTCCCTACGCTAATCAGAGCAGAGTGACGGGCGGCGCTATGTGACTCCAGCTTAAATAGAGGCTGGGTCACATGGTGCTCTGGCCAATCACAGCCATGCCAATAGTAGGCATGGCTGTGATGGCCTCTTGGGGCAAGTAGTATGACGCTTGTTGATTGGCTGCTTTGCAGCCTTTCAAAAAGCGCCAAGAAAGCGTCACAAAAGCGCGAAGAAAGCGACGAACACCGAACCCGAACCCGGACTTTTACGAAAATGTCCGGGTTCGGGTCCGTGTCACGGACACCCCAAAATTCGGTACGAACCCGAACTATACAGTTCGAGTTCGCTCATCCCTACTTATTAGCCATTGTGTGGTGAAGTGAGAAAATGACAGACTTTTTTGGGGTGTTTTAATTTCCTTTTTATTTATTTATTTGATCTAACTGTATGCCAGAAAGAGAAGTGCCAGGCCATGCACAGGGGAGTGGCAGATGCACAAATGTTTCTGGCAAAGGCACAGGTTGCAGCCGAGTAAGGGGCGTGGCAGCAGGAGTCACAGCGAGAGTCCTGAGCTCCCGGTATCATCTAGTGGTCTTGTTTTGATCATCAACCCATCGGTTCCTTAATGGTTGACTCGGTCATCCACTTTGTCACAAGTGACATCAGACACCCTCAGCCAAGAGTAATTGGGTTTGTCAGACACAACCCTTAGTTGGCATGGCCCGGGAGCCCTCACCTGTCCTCAAACTGCCTCTGTCATTTTCTGTTCCCTCAGACAGAGAAGTATTATATGCTGTGGGCTCGGCTCCACTATACAGCGAGGTCGAGCTACTAGAGGACAGTCAGCAGCTACTGGCCAGCCAAGATGTGAAGGAGACATCCACCGCTTCTTCCGGTAGGCCGGCAAGTTGTTATGAGGAGAGTGGAGTGGGAGCTGCTGTTGTGAGCGGTCAGGCTCCTGACCCAGAGACAGTTGAGGAGGACATCAGTGACGTGCAGACATGACTTGATGATGATGTTGTAGCTGATCGCACTTGGGAGACGGGTAAATTAGGGGCTTCATCATCAATCAGGAGAGGAGGGTGGAAGCTTTCCAGTGAGGCAGTGGCGGAGCCAGCAAGTTGCTAGCATGGTGGGAGTCAGAAGGGAGGCAGCAGTGTGAGGTCAGGAGCCAAACGTGCCCAGGGTAGACCACCCACTTCGCAGGAGCCTACCTGCCTGGAAAGTGGTAGTGCAGGGGTTCACGGAAGCAGTGTTAGCAGTCAGTCAGTGAGGAGTGTTGGGGGTAAAATCACCTACTCGGCGGCATGGCAGTTCTTTGTTAAGCCGCTGGAGGATGTGAACATGGCCATTTGTAGAATCTGTGGGCAGAAAGTGAAGTGTGGCCAGGGTGCTAATGTTGGCAGCATGTCCCTGTATAAACATATGCAGCGTCACCATAAAATGGCCTGGGAGAACCATGGCTCCAATGTGGTGGTCCAGCCTGCCGCAGCAACCGCTGCATCACCCAGTGGCACGCAGCACCCTATTTCACGCAGTCAAGGCTCCACCACATCAGCCGAAGGAAGCTGATCACAGAAACGATTGCCAAGAGACAACAGTATGTGTGCACACATCCAACGGCTCAGAAGCTGATTGTGCTCCTGGCCAAGTTGCTGGTGCTGCAGTCCCTCCCTTTCCAAGTGGTGGAACCTGCACCTTTCAAAGAACTGATGGCTTATGCTGAGCCGAGTTGGAGTGTCCCAAGCTATCATTTATTTTCCATAAAGGCAATACCAGCCCTGCACACATATGTAGAACAGAAGGTGGGCCAGTCCTTGAGCCTGTCGGTGCCTGCCAAAGTAAATGGCAGTGCCAACGTGTGGAGCTGTAACTACGACTCTACAGTCTCACTCCATTGGTCCTGCAACAATGTCCGCCTCTGCCTCCTTATCCTCCACCATGTCTTCAGCCTCCACTGCAGGGACAATTCACAGTGCCCCTCCAGCATAACACATGTTGCCTGGGCGAACAGAGTCACACAGGGGAGGAACTGGTCCGTGTCCTTCATCAAGATATCGAATCCTGGCTTTCTCCATGACAATTCAAAATCAGAACCATGGTGACTGACAACGGGAAGAACATGGTGTCAGTGCTGCGTCAAGGAAGGCTAAGCCATGCGCCCTGCATGGCATACATGTTCAATCTGGTTGTCAAGCGGTTCCTGAAGTCTTCCACCCATCTACAAGACATCCTAAAAAAGGCTAGGAAACTTTGCATGCACTTCAGCCACTCGTGCACCCCAAAGCACACCCTCCTTGTGCTGCAGCGGCGGAATGGCATTCCCCAACATAGGCTGATATGCGACGTTTCCACCCTTTGGAATTCCACCCTCCATATGTTGGACTGACTGTACGAACAGAGAAAGGCCATACATGATTTCTTGATGATCCAAGCAGACAGGAGTACCCCCCTGTGTAACTTAGATGTCAGCCAGTGGAAGCTCATACATGACACCTGCCATTTGTTCATGCCTTTTGAGGAGGCAACGTTATTTGTCAGTCCCTACTGCATGAACAACGTCATTCCACTGCTTCATGTACTGGAACAGGTGATGGTAAATCTGGCTGCTCAGGAGACTGGAGAAGTGGTGCCTAGATCTCACGGCACACTTGAGCCCTGTGGGGGCTGAACTGGAGGAGGAGGACAATAGAGCACAATCAATCTGTAGCTAAATGGGTGATTTTTATGCTCAGGTGACAGGAGAGGAAGAGCAGGAGAAACCAGAGGAGCTACTTGGCGATTAGGAAGACGAGGCAGAGGACCCAGACATACCATGGCAGTATGCCGAGTCACTTGCACAAATTGCCGAATGCATGCTCACTTGCTTGCGTACTGACAGACAAATTGTCATTATTAGGCAAAGTGATGACTTCTGGCTCTCCACCTTGTTGGACCATCGCTAGAGGTCCAAAATGGGGGCCTTTTTTACACCTTCTGAGAGGGAGGACAAACTGAACTACTTCAGAGACATCCTAGGTAGTCAGTTGGCCACTGCCTTCCTGTGCCATCGTCCATCCTCTCGCAGATCTGACCGGAGGGACCCTCTGTGATCACGTTCCTCAGCCATTGCTGTTGTGGCAGGGCAAGGGGGTAGGAGCAAGTCCAGCTCCATCAGCAGCAACTTGAGTCTAGAATCGCTAATGAACAGCTTTCTTTACCTGCCTAGTGAAAAAACTACTCACCAGCAGCACCTAGACCTGGAGCAGGACCTGAATCAGCAGGTGGTGGCATACTTGGACAGCACCCTGTCATCCCACATTGAAGATCCGCTGGAATACTGGGCAGCCAAACTGCATTAGTGGCCGCAACTGGCAGAGTTTACCCTGGAAAAGCTGTCCTGCCCTGACAGTAGTGTGGCATCAGAGTGGGTGTTTAGTGCGGCGGGGGCCAAAGTTACCCCAAGAAGAACTCGCCTGTCCACCCAAAATGTGGAGAGACTGACCTCTGTCAAGATGAACCAGGCGTGGATCAGCCAGGATTTCCAACCACCAATGCTGGATGCATCAGACAACATCATCCATGTTTCCACACCAACACTTTGACAAAAGAGACAAGTTTATAAACCTTGAAAAAGACATCTGTCCATCCAGTTCAGCCTGTTATCCAGGCCCCTATTGGACTCTTATAGTGAACTCGCCATAACCACCTCCTCAGGCAGAGAGTTCTATAGTCTCACTGCTCTTACCGTAAAGAATCCTCTTCTATGTTTGTGTACAAACCTTCTTTCCTCCAGACGGAGAGGATGTCACCTCGTCACAGTCACAGTCCTGGGGATAAGTAGATGATGGGAGAGATCTCTGTACTGACCCCTGATATATTTATACATAGTTATTAGATCTCCCCTCAGTTGTCTTTTTTCTAAAGTGAATTTTGATAATCTTTCAGGGTACTGTAGTACACCCATTTCCGTTATTACTTTAGTTGGACTCCTCTGAACCCTGTCCAGCTCTGCTATGTCTCCTTTGAGCACAGGAGCCCAGAACTGTACACAGTACTCCATGTGTGGTCTGACTAGTGATTTGTAAAGTAGCAGGACTATGTTCTCTTCACTGGCATCTATACCCCTTTTGATGGAACCCATTATCTTATTAGCCGTGGCAGCAGCTGCCTGACACTGGTTTCTACAGCTTAGTTTGCGGTTCACCAAATTCCTCGGTCCTTTTCTATGTCAGTGTTACCCAATGTTTTACCATTTAGTATGTACTGGTGACTTTCATTATTCCTTCCCATGTGCATAACCTTACATTTGTCAGTGTTAAACCTCATCTTCCAATACTCTGCCTAAGCCTCCAAACTATCCAGATCCATCTACAGATATATACTGTCCTCTTCCGTGTTAATTTCTATACACAATTTAGTGTCAGCTGCAAAAAAAATTATATTTTTTCTATGAAGAAAATGAAAATTCTTAAATATTACTTTATTATAAATATATTCCCAAATACCTTTCATTATTTATAATGGCTCATTTTGTCTGGAGAGCAATTATTAGAAGAAATTAAATGGCTGCTGTCCTATTAGCAATCACAAAATCTATTCTAATCACACATGGGGACAAGGTACTTCACAACATTGAGCCAAAGAGCTACCTCATCCTCATCTCCTGCTTGTCAGGGATTATGGTCCTGAATACAGATGATAAGATCTTCAGCTGAATCTCTTTTAGGGTTCACAAGGAGACACAAAGTACAAAGAAGAGGTGGGGATGTGGCTGATGAGCAGAATCACTTGTATGCAGTCTCCATTACCACAGTTCCACATTAAAATGGTCTGTTCTGTCCATCCGCTCTGTATTTCATGTCTGGTCATGAACTTCATTTCATCAGCTGTATTCAAGATAATAATCCTTGACAAGTAGGAGAGGAGGCTGAGGAAGCTCATTCACTCAGTTTTATGAAGCAACTTGTCCTGCTGTGTGATATGGACAGGTTTTGTGTGTACTAATAGGACAACAACCATTTTATTTTTCCTGATGATTGTTCCCTAGACAAAACAAGCTATAATACCTAATGAACTGTATTTGGTAATATATTTATAATAAAGTAATATTTAAGTATTTTTATCTTCTTAATTCCACTGTATGGCCACCGCTCCCATTCATTTCTATGGGGCCGGCAGAAACAGCCAAGCCAGCGCTCGGCTATTTTCAGCAGCCCCATAGAAATGAATGGAGGGCAGCTGTGCATGCACAGTGCACCCACCACCACCTTCCCCACTCTGATCTTGGTGTAGGTGCGAGTTCCAGATGTGGGACCAGACATTGGGATATCCTAGTGATATTCCCCAATTGTCTGAGATGGGAATACCCCTTTAACTCTATAATGACAGGGTCTGTTCCACAGGATTGGTGCTTAGTAGGGTTGAGCCAACTCAAACTGTAAAGTTCGGGTTCGTACCAAACTTTATAATTTTTGGACCCCGGACCCACACCCAAACATTTCTGTAAAAGTTTGGGCTTGGGTGTCACAGCTGTGTCATGGTCTGGTGTAGTGGACCATGACACTTTTGCCGTGCATGCTTGTTGCTGGTGGCAACATGTTGTTTTGCATGTTTTGACACTTCCCCTTTAAGTTGTGTGTCCCTTACCATCCTGGTGTGTTCGGGGTTAAGATGTGTGCTTGGTGGAGCTGGGTGTGGCCTCTGGCTCTTATATAGTGTTGTGAGCCTGAAGATCAGGTGGTTGTTTGCCAGTATATGTGTAGGAGCTCTGCGCCTTTCTGGATGTGTAATCTTACCTGTGTGAGGGCATCCTAGTTGGACATACTGTCACGGTGGGGAGTGGGGGAAACCCCCCACCGTATAATGGTGCCGTCTTAGCCTATCCATCGGTGCACATGCCTGCCTGCCATTTTCTGGTGCACATGCTTATCCTCTGGAGGGAGAGTGAAAGGGGAGTTAAAGTTAACGGCGCGGTTCTGGGTAACAATTGTTGCCATTGTTGTTGAACCGTTGCTTGTGCTGGTGTGTACCCTCGTTCCGTTCTCAGTTGTTCCTTGCTCTTGAGCTGGTTGCTGGCAGCATTTCTTTGGTGTACTGGCTGTGTGCTGGTTGGGAATGCTTGCTGATAGCCGCCCAGAGTGTGAACTGTGTCTGAGATGGACACTGTGTTCAGTAGGGTTTCTCCTTAATGTTTGTTGGCTGGCTGCCAGGGGCCTAGTTGGTGGTCCTTGCATGCTGGCGGCAGTTTTGAGGGATGTGCTGACACAGAATCTGCACTTTTCTTTTATTCCCCGTTTTTTTTTGGGGAGTGCTTTGAGGGGAGAGAGTGTCATGGCTGTGTCATGGTCTGGTGTAGTGGACCATGACACTTTTGCCGTGCATGCTTGTTGCTGGTGGCAACATGTTGTTTTGCATGTTTTGACACTTCCCCTTTAAGATGTGTGTCCCTTACCATCCTGGTGTGTTCGGGGTTAAGATGTGTGCTTGGTGGAGCTGGGTGAGGCCTCTGGCTCTTATATAGTGTTGTGAGCCTGAAGATCAGGTGGTTGTTTGCCAGTATATGTGTAGGAGCTCTGTGCCTTTCTGGATGTGTAATCTTACCTGTGTGAGGGCATCCTAGTTGGACATACTGTCACGGTGGGGAGTGGGGGATACCCCCCACTGTATAATGGCACCGTCTTTCCATTTCTGCTGCGGCAGGTAAGTGTTGGTTGTTGCTAGTGTTCTGTTGTTACACTGTGTACTTACCTGCCGTCCAGTTGCAGCACATGGTCTTTTCCATTCTGTTACTAGGCAACTGGAGACTCCGGTTTGTCTGTTTTCTTAAGGAACCAGTTGTCTCCTATCCCTGACCCCTATGCAAGGGACCGTTAGGTTCAGTAGGATCCAGGTTCAAGTGTATGATCCCTCCCACCTTCAGGGGGCGCTCATACGTTCAGGAGATCAGGGTCAGGATTAGGGCAGCTATAGGAGGTGACCTGCTCCCTATCCATATTGTGTGGCCTAGTTTGAGTTCCCATCATACGGTGGGGGTTTCCCCAACTCCCCACTGTGACCTCGGGTTTGGTGTTCGGAGATTTCTTGGCACTTATTGAAAGGCTACAAAGCAGCCAATCAACAAGCGTTTAACTGTGTGCCCTTAGAAGCCATCACAGCCATGCCTACTAATAGCAAGGCTGTGATTGGCCAGTGCAGCATGTGACCCAGCCTCTAAGCTGGAAACACAAAATGTATTTGCTAAGCATCTCTAAGTTATTAGCATAGCATTTACAATGTAATATACTTTCCATTTCGTCCACCATGACGGCTTACTATGAGATTGACCCTTGACCTCTGTAGGGGCAGGAACACAGAGTTTAAAAGGCCACCACCCACACTCACCCTCAGTGTTTCCTGTCCCTACTGGGGTCAACCACACAGAGAGCCCTCCTGGTGGAGGTGAAGAAAGTTTATTATTTTAGAAATACCTGAGGATTTTTGTCCTCTCCCCCTGCCCTCTTGCGGTCTGGTCCAAAGCTGGGCAGGGGATCCAGACGGAGGCGATCTCGCTTCTGTTCCAGGAGCCTGTATCCCTCCCCACAGTGCGGTCCCCCTTCCCTACGTTGAGGAAGCTGACCGCAGGGAAGCAGCATGCTGAACGCTGACTCTGTGGAAGCCTCAGCATTACTCCCTGCTCCCGGCGGCTGGGGGCGGAAGGGACGGAGCTTAGATGGGCGCACGGCGATGACGTCAGACGCCGGGCCGACTACTTGTGGCGGCAGATTCAAACAGGCAGTAGCATCGATCTGCCTCCGGACGCATAACAGCACCTATGTCTGCTCCTGAAGCCCTGGACGCCCCTACAGCCCAGATAGACTCTGAAACTCCCTCGGCGACTCCAACAGTGAGTTCCCCTGTGGGGAAAAGACAAAATGATGTATCCTTTTGACTTTACTTGCCTGTTTTGTCTATTGATAACTGGCTGCTCCTCTCTTATAGGGAGTTAAAGAGCCAAGAACAAGGTCTAAAGTACAAAGATGTGCAACTTGTAATAAAAGGCTTCCTGAGAATTATAAAAATAAGCTCTGCCAGAGTTGCATTAAAGATCTTATAAAAGAGGAGCAACCGTCAATTTTGTCTGAGGTCAAAACACTTATTCAGAACAAAATTAAGTCCTCCTTGGCCTCCCTCAGATCAGTCCTGTCCACACCTCCTACAAAAAACCTAGATTATCCGCCCCATCCTCCTTTGTTTCGGAGATTATGGACGAGGAGGCCTCCACCTCTAGACAGAATGTGAATCTTGACGTTCTATCAGAGGGTGAGATAACGGAAGAGAGTAAAAAATACTTATTTTCTTGCGAGGATATGGATGAGCTATTGGGAGCTGTCAGAGCGACCATGGGGATTGAAGAGTTGAAGAAAACGAGCTCCGTCTTAGGCGAGATGTTCGGGGGACTTAGAGCAAAAAAATCAAAAGTTTTTTCGATGAATGAAAATTTAAAGGACATGATTTTAGACGAGTGGACTGACCCTGAGAGGAGACTGGGTGTATCTTGTGAATTCAGAAACAGGTTGTTTGATCCAGCTGACGTCAAATTATTTAATGAGACCCCCAAAATAGACATCCAAGTAGCAAAAGTAGTTAAGAAGACCTCCCTCCCATTTGAGGACTTTTCTCAACTACAGGACCCAATGGAAAGGAAAGCCGACTCTCTCCTAAAAAAATCCTGGGAGACTGCCATGTTTGGGGTCAAAACCAACATAGCCGCAACATTAGTCGCGAGGTCTATGTGTTTTTGGCTCAACGAACTTGAAGAACATATCAAAAACAAGACACCTAGAGAGAAAATATTGAGCTCTATCCCACTCCTCAGGTCTGCCACGGCCTTCATGGCGGATGCCTCGGCGGAATCGATGAGGTTCGCCGCTAAGGATGCGGCCCTCACCAATTCTGAAAGAAGAGCTTTGTGGATGAAGGTTTGGGGAGGGGATAGAGCATCAAAAGCCAAATTATGCTCCATAGCGTTTTCTGGCGAATACGTTTTTGGGCCTGTATTAGACTCTATCCTGGAAAAGGCGGCAGACAAAAAGAAGGGGTTCCCGGAAGAGACCAAAAAGAAGCCCTTTCGTTCCTCCAACCCTCAAACTAGACCCTATAAGGGCAAAGGAAAGGGGGGTAGATGGAGTTACCAGAAGGGGGGAAAAGGCAGAGGGTTCCTTCTTAACCCCCAAAACAAACAAGCAGATAAACAATGACGCCAGAGTAGGGGGAAGACTGCGGAATTTTCTATCCCAGTGGGAGTCCATTACAAAAAATCCAAGGGCCCTAAACATAATTCGGGACGGTTATCGGATAGAATTTTCCTCAGCTCCTCCAAAAAGATTCAAAATAACCTCCCACAGCCCAAAAATTATAGAGAAAATCTGGCAGGATATCCTGCAACTTATAGACAAGTTCAGAAAGAGGAAGGGGTTATTATTCCAGTCTATTTCTGGTACAAAAACCAGATGGTACCTTCCGCACTATTATAAATCTAAAAGAATTGAACAAAGAAAATTCCGAAGTCAATCCCAGTGCTCCATTCGAAATGCCATGAGCCTCCTAGGCACAATGACCTCCTGCATAACAGCGGTGTCTTGGTCTCAGGCCCACACCAGGATTCTCCAATCTTGGATCCTGAGAATCTGGGACAAGAGACAATGCTCTCTAGAGAAAAAAATCCCCATCCCGAATCAGGTAAAGTCAGATTTAAAATGGTGGACAAAAGAGGGAAACCTGCAAAAGGGTGTACCCTGGGTAAAAGATCCGGAGATTCTAATATACACGGACGCAAGTGGTACAGGATGGGGAGCAAAAATAGGCTCGCTAAATTACCAGGGCACTTGGTCAGACGCCATGAAAAAATGTTCTTCAAACCACAGAGAACTGGGGACAATCTGGGAGGTGCTGAAGGTAGCACAGGACAAGGTCTCCAGAAAACACCTAAACAAAATCCTCTCGGACAACGTAACAGCCGTAGCATACCTGAAACATCAGGGCGGCACACGATCGTCAAGCCTAAAGGAATTGGCGGGAAGAATATTTTCCTGGGCGGAAAAGAACGTTCTATCCATCACAGCTATCCACCTAAAGGGTACAGAAAACATACAGGCGGATTTTCACAGCAGAGTAACCATTGATCCCGGAGAATGGGCCCTAAACTCAATCGTATTCGATCAGATTACCAGGAGGTGGGGGACCCCAAGATAGACCTGTTTGCATCAAAAAAGAACGCAAAGGTCCATCCCTTCTGCTTCCTAAACCCAAGAGACAACCCTTGGGCGACAGACGCATTTTCAGTCAGGTGGTCTTGGGATCTAGCCTATGCCTTCCCCCCTTGGCCATTAATACCCAGAGTGCTGCAGAAAATAAGATCGGACCCGGTAACTGTAATACTGGTTGTCCCGTACTGGACAAAAATAAATTGGTTCCCAGTGTTAAAAGAACTAGCTCTGGAAGAACCCTGCATAATCCCCCCACAGGAGGACATTATTTCTCAGGGTCCGATTCTTCACCAGAATCCAGGTCTTTTCAGACTATCAGCCTGGATCCTGAACGCGAAATCCTAAAAAGCAGAGGGCTATCAGAAAAGGTCATTAACACCCTTAAGTCCAGCAGGAAAGAAGTTACTTCTGCAATATATCTTAAGATATGGAAAAAATATTGTAGTTGGCTAGGCCAGACTCCTCCCGTGGACTCTTCTCCAAATATTAAAAAAGTGCTGGACTTCCTCCAACGAGGGTTAGACCTGGGCCTTAGACCAAGTACTCTCAAAGTACAGATCTCGGCCTTGGGGGCTTGCTATGATACAGACTTGGCCAGTCAGAGGTGGATAAGGAGGTTTATAAAAGCTGCCTCAACATTGAGACCTTCCCTAACTCCTAGGACTCCTCAATGGGATCTAAACTTGGTACTAAGAAATCTTACGATTTTGCCTTTTTCTCCTATACAGGATATATCTCTCAAGCACCTATCTTTAAAAACAGCCTTCCTAGTGGCAATTACTTCAGCCTGACGCCTGGGTGAAATCCAGGCGCTGTCCTGCAGGGAACCATACCTCTCTATCTTCCCGGACAGAATAGTTCTACGTTTAGACCCAGGTTTTCTCCCAAAAGTGGTGTCGGACTTTCACAGAGACCAAGAGATCATCCTTCCATCCTTTCCCAAGGACTGCTCATCACAAGATCAGTTCCAACTCCTGGACGTTCGAGATACTATCATACAATACCTAGAGTCAACAAAGGAATTTAGGAAAGATGATAACCTTTTCATCCAGTATGCAGGTCCAAATAGAGGAAAAAAGGCATCCAAAGCCACGATCGGCAGATGGATCAAGTCTACTATTATTTGCTGCTATCAGAAGTCGGGTCTAGATAGCCCCATGAATATAAAAGCTCACTCTACAAGAGCTATGGCGTCTTCTTGGGCAGAAAAAGGAGGTGTCTCCCTAGACAAGATTTGTAAAGCAGCCACCTGGTCGAATATAAGTACTTTCATCAAACATTACCAAATTAACATCTCAGCTTCTGCGGATTTAACCTTCGGTCAGAAGGTTCTACAAGCAGTTACCCACCCTGTCTAATAATCTGGTAGTACTCATAGTAAGCCGTCATGGTGGACGAAATGGAAAGACCGTAATTAGACTTACCGGTAATTCTGTTTCCTTTAGTCCACCATGACGGCCCAGATTCTCCCCCCTGAGATTTAAGGAGGGGTTGAGTATGAATTAATACTCAAAAAAAAAAAATGTGTATATGCATATATTGCCTAGGTTAGAGCTACACCCACTTGGTAATTTGGAAAGCACTGAGGGTGAGTATGGGTGGTGGCCTTTTAAACTCTGTGTGTTCCTGCCCCTACAGAGGTCAAGGGTCAATCTCATAGTAAGCCGTCATGGTGGACTTAAGGAAACAGAATTACCGGTAAGTCTAATTACGGTCTTTTGTACTCTACCTTTGGTTTGTAGAGTGCTGTTGTTTGTTAGATGTATGTTTGGATGTGCTGACCTCCCTTTTGTGTTTCTAGTATTATATATATATGAGTAGTGGCTGACTCCTATATGCTGGGTCGTGCACTCCCTTAGCCTCCTCTGCCTCACAGGCTGATTTTAATTAGAATGAGTATATAATCAGCTCAACATGCATGCTAGTATTTATAGTCCCTGCTTTCCATGAAGGCAGGGACCTGCACTTCCTGGATTTCATGGTCGCTGTTATGGCACCCAACAGGTGAGCTTTAGTGTTAGGACCCGTCTTATAGAGATCGCCTTGGCGTGCGGCAGACGGGCTCAAATGATTTTGTACAAAATGTATTTGCTAAGCATCTCTAAGTTATTAGCATAGCATTTACAATGTAATATACTTTTGTACTCTACCTTTGGTTTGTGGAGTGCTGTTGCACTATGTGTTTGTTAGATCTATATAAGCTGGAGTCACGTAGCTCTGCACGTCACTCTGCTGTGCTTAGTGTAGGAAGAAGATGCTGCTGTGAGGGAGAGAATAGGAAAGAAACTTTAACCAGAACTCCAATTGAACTCAGCTATCTACATAGATTTTGTGTGGCTGCAGTGCACAATCTTTTTACCCTGCCCTGAGCCCAGTGACAGAGAAAAGTAACTTTTATCCGTCTATTAGTTAGGTGGGTGGCAGCCATTTTATGCAAGTTCAGTGTACCAGCACTGCATATGTTCTTTTGTGACATTCAACTCCAAGCTTGAAATACTGCAATAATAATCTGGTTTTAAAAAAAACACCCATTTTGGCAATAACCTTCATCTTGGGCCTCTGCCGCATTAGTCAGTGTGCAATTTAAGCTGGAAATACAGCTATAATTTTCTGGATTTTAAAAAAACACTCTTTTTGGGTAAAATTCTTTCATTGCGGCCTAGTCTGCATCTATTTGTGTAAGATACACTATTTAGATACTGTGGTTATATTCTGCTATTAAAAAAAACATCAATTTAGGGCAAAAAACTTAATTTTGCAGCCTTTGCTGCATATGTCATTGTGAAATACACCATTTAGATACTGTTCTATTCTGCTATTAAAAACACCCATTTAGGGCAAAAAACTTAAATTGCGGCCTAGTTTGCATCTGTACGTGTGAGATACACCATTTAGATATTGTGGTTCTATTCTGCTAATAAAAAAACAGCCCATTTACAGACGTGGACAAAATTGTTGGTACCCTTTGGTCAATGAAAGAAAAAGTCACAATGGTCACAGAAATAACTTTAATCTGACAAAAGTAATAATAAATTAAAATTCTATAAATGTTAACCAATGAAAGTCAGACATTGTTTTTCAACCATGCTTCAACAGAATTATGTAAAAAAATAAACTCATGAAACAGGCATGGACAAAAATGATGGTACCCCTAGAAAACACAGAACATAATGTGACCAAAGGGACATGTTAATTCAAGGTGTGTCCACTAATTAGCATCACAGGTGTCTACAACCTTGTAATCAGCCATTGGGCCTATATATATGGCTCCAGGTAATCACTGTGTTGTTTGGTGATATGGTGTGTACCACACTCGACATGGACCAGAGGAAGCAAAGGAAAGAGCTGTCTCAAGAGATCAGAAAGAAAATTATAGACAAGCATGTTAAAGGTAAAGGCTATAAGACCATCTCCAAGCAACTAGATGTTCCTGTGAGTACAGTTGCACATATTATTCATAAGTTTAAGATCCATGGGACTGTAGCCAACCTCCCTGGACGTGGCCGCAGGAGGAAAATTGATGACAAATCTAAGAGACGGATAATCCGAATGGTAACAAAAGAGCCTAGAAAGACTTCTAAAGAGATTCAAGGTGAACTTCATGCTCAAGGAACATCAGTGTCAGATCGCACCATCCGTCGTTGTTTGAGCCAAAGTGGACTACATGGGAGACGACCAAGGAGGACACCATTGTTGAAAACGAATCATAAAAAAGCAAGACTGGAATATGCCAAACTACATGTTGACAAGCCACAAAGCTTCTGGGAGAATGTCCTGTGGACAGATGAGACAAAAATCGAAGTTTTTGCCAAGGCACATCAGCTGTATGTTCACAGACGAAAAAATGAAGCATATCAAGAAAAGAACACTGTCCCTACTGTGAAACATGGAGGAGGCTCTGTTATGTTCTGGGGCTGCTTTGCTGCGTCTGGCACAGGGTGTCTTGAATCTGTGCAGGGTACAATGAAATCTCAAGACTATCAAGGAATTCTAGAGAGAAATGTACTAGCCAGTGTCAGAAAGCTTGGTCTCAGTCGCAGGTCATGGGTCTTGCAACAGGACAATGACCCAAAACACACCGCTAAAAACACCCAAGAATGGCTAAGAGGAAAAAATTGGACTATTCTAAAGTGGCCTTCTATGAGCCCTGACCTCAATCCTATTGAGCATCTTTGGAAGGAGCTGAAACATGCAGTCTGGAAAAGGCACCCTTCAAACCGGACACAACTGGAGCAGTTTGCTCATGAGGAGTGGGCCAAAATACCTGCTGAGAGGTGCAGATGTCTCATTGACAGTTACAGGAAGCGTTTGATTGCAGTGATTGCCTCAAAAGGTTGCGCAACAAAATATTAAGTTAGGGGTACCATCATTTTTGTCCATGCCTGTTTCATGAGTTTATTTTTTTACATAATTCTGTTGAAGCATGGTTGAAAAACAATGTCTGACTTTCATTGGTTAACATTTATAGAATTTTAATTTATTATTACTTTTGTCAGATTAAAGTTATTTCTGTGACCATTGTGACTTTTTCTTTCATTGACCAAAGGGTACCAACAATTTTGTCCACGTCTGTAGGGCAAGATTCTAAATTTAAGAAATATGAGGAGAGCGTCAAATAAGGGACGTGTTGCTGCTGGTGGAGCTCCTGTTGCAGGGAGAGGACGTGGTTGATCTGTACCAGCTACACGCTCAAGTGAAACACCTTCCTCAGGTGCGAGTAGGTGACCGAACCTGCAGCTGTATTTTGTCAGGCCAAAATTCACCAATTTTTGGGTGTGATTTACCACTGCTATACCTACTAGACAGATAAAAAAAAATTATAATAAATTGGTCTGTTATATTTTCGGGTGAAATTCACAAATTTTTGAGTGTGATGTACCACTGCTATACCTAGTAGACAGGTAAAACAAAAATAACTAATTTGTCTTTTACATTTTCAGGTGAAATTCACAAATTTTTGTGTCTAATATACTCCTCCTCTACCTATTTGACAGCTTAATCATTTTCAATAATTTTTCTTTTACATTTTCTGGTGACAATAAACAATTTTTTTTCTGTCATAGACTTCTTCTCTATCAAGTAGACAGGTTAATAAAATTCTGTAATTTTTCTGTTAAATTCTTGGGTTGACATTTTACAATTTTGGACATGAATAAACCCTTGCTTTGCATAGGTGACAGGGAATACAATTTCAGAAATTCTTCTTTAATTGATGCGCGCCACCTCCTTTCATTCAATGCTTAAACTTTAACAAGTTGTACCACATTTGTGCTTCAATAACTTGACCTTGGATGAGGTCTCCCTTTCTCACTCTCTCCCTCTCTGGCGTGGAATCCTGATTCGCCGATAACCGTGATCAACATGGTAGGCTCAGAAAAAAACATTGAAAGTTGATAGAGAAGATATCGAAATGGATGGTGGATGTCACTGGGGCACCTCTACATAGGTGATATCATCTGTTACATTGTCAGGTGACATTTTTTCCGGATAGAAACCCCTGCTCTGCATAGTTGACAGGGAATAAAATTTAATAAATTATTTATTAATTGATGCACGCCACATCCTTTCATTCAATGCTTAAACTTTAAAAAGTTGTCCCACTTTTACGCTTTAATAATTTGTCCTATATTTCCGCTCTATCATTTTTAATTTGAAACAATTAACCCTCCCTTGGATGTGGTCTCTCTTTCTCACGCTCCCTCTCCGGCGTGGAACCCTGATTCGCCGATAACCGTGATCAACATGGTAGGCTCAGAAAAAAACATTGAAAGTTGATAGAGAAGATATCGAAATGGATGGTGGATGTCACTGGGGCACCTCTACATAGGTGATATCATCTGTTACATTGTCAGGTGACATTTTTTCCGGATAGAAACCCCTGCTCTGCATAGTTGACAGGGAATAAAATTTAATAAATTATTTATTAATTGATGCGCGCCACATCCTTTCATTCAATGCTTAAACTTTAAAAAGTTGTCCCACTTTTACGCTTTAATAATTTGTCCTATATTTCCGCTCTATCATTTTTAATTTGAAACAATTAACCCTCCCTTGGATGTGGTCTCTCTTTCTCACGCTCCCTCTCCGGCGTGGAACCCTGATTCGCCGATAACCGTGATCAACATGGTAGGCTCAGAAAAGAATATCGAAAGTTGATAGAGAAGATATCCAAATGGATGGTGGACATCACAGGGACGTGCAAAGATAGCTAGAGTCAACAAAGCGGCAGAAGGGACTCTCCTGGCTAACGTTTACAAATCAAAGATACCACAGTGACATTCCCTAAATTTTTTATTAATCATTCCAATAACAGGGCTTCTTAAAAGTCCTGTATTGTTATTTATCGTCACTACCTCCCCGAGTCGGGAGTGGGTAATTGCTGCGCACCCCCTAATTTCCTCAAAATTCTTCAGTTTTAATAGCTTCTCCCATATTTCCACTCGATCACAATTACATTTCATCCATTGACCTCTATTGCATGTGGTATCCTTTTCTCAGGCTCCTTCTCCGGCCTGGAACCCTGATTCCCTGCCACCCGTGATCACCATGGTAGGAGCAGAAAAGAACATCGAAAGTTTATAGAGCAGATATCAAATTGGATCGTGAACATCACTGGGACGTGCAACATGATGGGGCAGTAAGTGCGCACACGCCTACACAAACTGACTGACAGGGGTCAGCCCCTGCAACTTCTGGGTCTCCAAATTGGGCACATGGCCTGAGCTTGCCCTTTACCCCTTGGAGGTGCTGGCCTGCTCTGCAGCGAGTGTATTGTCTGAACGTGTGTTTAGCATGGCAGGGGGCGTTATCACAGGTTATATTTCCAAATGTTTTGGGGTGCACCCTAATTTAAAAAAAATAAAAATAAATTTAAAACCAAAAAGCAGTGTAGGCTACCTCCTCCTCCACCGCCGCTTCTACCTACACCATCACTTCCACCGCCTCCTCAACCTTCTACTCCATATGGACCTCGTCCTCCTCGATCAAGATTATTATTTTTTTATTTTTACATATTTTATGTTATTTTAAGTAATTTCCCTATCCACATTTGTTTGCAGAGCACTTGCCATGCTTTTGACACATTTTGATGCCATTTGCAGCCCTCTAGCCCTTTCCATGACATTTTTACAGCCATTTTAGTGCTCAAAAGTCCGGGTCCCCATTGACTTAAATGGGGTACGGGTTCAGGCTCAAGTTCGGGTCAAGTTCGGTTCCCGAACTCAAACTTTTTTGTGACGTTCAGCCGAACCCATCGAACCCGAACATTCAGGTGTCTGCTGAACTCTAGTCCTTGCAAATTCTCTGCCATTGTTAATCCTGTTGCATTTCGTCTTGAACTTCTGCAGACTTGGAAGATCCATAATGTGTTCCACGGGTCATTGTTGAAAAACTATCTTGAACCTGCTGAATCATCTCCCTTGCCACCTCCTCCTGTCTTGGTGGATGGTAATCTGGAGTTCGAAATCTCCAGAATAATTAACTCGTGTGTTCTTTGGGGGCCCCTTCAGTACCTCGTACATTGAAAGGGTTACAGTCCAGAGGAAAGAACGTGGTTTCCAGCAACTGATGTCAGTGCCAGTCACCTTCTTAAGGCGTTTCACAGTGCCCATTCGAATAAGGTTGCCCGGCAGTCACCTGTAGAAGGGGGGGCATTGTCACTGCCGGGCCTGTGAGAGATTTGAGGAGATCAGATAGACTTGCTGCACGTGAGTCTATCTGACAGGTTCTAGGTGTTTCTTTTCAGTTTGTTGTTGTGGGCGGGATCCCACCTCTCCACAGTTTCAATTTGTTTGCTGGTTAGAGGCTCACTTTTAGTCTGCCTCTAACTTCTCACCATGCGGTTATTATCTCCTTCTGGAGTTCCTGCTGGTTATTTGTGGGTCCCTTGTTCCTCACGCTTCCCAAGCTAAGTTCTGCTTTTGCTCTGTGTTGTTTGTGTCAGTCTAGGTCTCAGGGAGACACTGGCATCTTTACTGTGGAAGGTACCGGCAGTCTCATTCCCATTCCCTAATCTAGGGTTTGCTACAGTATTAGGAGGGTATAGGTATGTGTGTATGTGTTCGTCCACGATCAGGGCTTGCACATACTGTCAGGAGTCAGGGATTGCTCGGAGGTAACCATCTCTCCCTCACTAGCTTCTGGGCCTAAACTGTTATCCTAAGCTGTCTGTTTATCTGGTGTACCTGTTATCCACATTACCCCGTGACAGCAATGCTATCATGGAGTATCTCAATGAAAATAAATGTATGATGCCTTATCAGCACAGATTAATGAGGGGTCGGTCAGGTCAAACTAATCTAATCCGTTTCTTTGAGGAGGTAAGTTCTAGACTGGACAGGGGTGAGTAGAAGTATGTCATATATCTTGACTTCTCCAAGGCATTTAATACTGTGTCACATAAAAAGTTAGTAGGAGATTTATCAAACTGGTGTAAAGTAAAACTGTCTTAGTTGCCCATAGCAACCAATCAGATTCCACCTTTCATTTTTCATAGCTCGTTTGGAAAATGAAAGGTGGAATCTAATTGGTTGCTCTGGGCACCTTTGCCAGTTCTACTTTGCACCAATTTGATTAATATCCCTCTAAGGGTCCATTCACACGTCCGTTGTTTCTTTCCTGATCTGTTCCGTTTTTTGCGGAACAGATCAGGACCAGTTCTGGACCCATTCATTTTCAATGGCTCCTGGAAAAAAATCGGACAACACAATGTGTGCTGTCCGTTTCCGTTGTTCCATTCCGCATTTCCGATTAAATATAAAACTTGTCCTATTCTTTTCCGCAAAAATCGGATCCTGGTACAATACAAAGTCAATGGTTCCGCAAAAAACGGATGACATTCGTATGTCATTACGTATGTCATCCATTTTATTCGGAATCCGTTCCTGGAAATTAAATCCTGCCCACAGAAATCACTTATTCACTTTATTTTTTAAAAAAAATTTCAAAGAAATCCAAACAACTTTATTTGCTTTGTGAAATTTATACCTGTTTCCGTTTTTTGCGGATCCGCAAAAAACGGATGACATACGGATGACATACGGAAACATTTTCAGGAACAACGGATCCGCAAAAAAACGGACCGAAATTCGGGATATAGAAAAATACTGACATGTGAATGTAGCCTTACTATGTAAAATGATCATGCTTGGACTTGGGGAAAATGTATGTGTCTGGGTAGATAACTAGCTCTACAATAAAAAACTAATTGTAGTTATTAACAGAGCACACTCAGATTAGGTCACTGTCAGTAGGGGATTATCACACTACAAGAAAATTTAGACTGGCACACCCGTAATCGCAGATGCACATCCATAAAGCTAGCATGCAAGAAGCAAACACAAACGGGTATGGCAGCACAACATTTCACATACATGCAATAAAACTGGGAAATAGGGATTATACTAAATTAAAGTGGCATTAGGCTAGGTCTACACGATGACATTTGTCGTGTGACATTTTGTTGCACTAATGTCGCGCAACAATTTTTATAATGGCAGTCTATGATGTCGCACTGCAACATGCAACATGCTGCGACTGCGACGCAACAGTCGCAGAAAATCCATTCGAGATGGATTTTTCTGCGACTGTTGCGTCGCAGTCGCAGCATGTCGCATGTTGCAGTGCAACACCATAGACTGCCATTATAAAAATTGTTGCGCGACATTAGTGCAACAAAATGTTGCGCGACAAATGCTGCGCGACTTATTGTCGAGTGACAAATGTTGTCGTGTAGACCTAGCCTAATACCTACTATAAATGAAAAAAAATATATAGAAGCTTTTTGATCAAACATGTGTTGGGCCCATCTACCAGGCGTCAAGGAAGCTTCTGCAGATGGGTCTCTAACACTAACAGAACTGCCACTCCTGGGCTTGATCTAAGCCTACAATGTTCAGGGCGGTGTAGTAACCAGCTACATTTATACTCTGCTCAAAAGCCCTGGCCAGATGAACCTTGTAGGCTTAGGTCAAGCCCAGGAGAGGCAGTTCTGATAGGAATCCATATGCAAAAGCCACCTTGACGCCTGGTAGATGGGCCCGATACATGTTTGATCAAAAATGTTCGCAAAGAGCTTCTTTTTTGTTTTCATTTATAGTAGGTATAATACCACTTTAATTTAGTATAATCTCTATTTCCCAGTTTTGTTTGTAGGGGATTATTACAGGCTTCAGTTTTGAGTCCTATTATCTTCAATATATTTATTAATGACCTTGTAGAGGGATTGCACAGAATTATTTTTTTTATAAAATATATATATATATATATATATATATATATATATATATATACACACACACACACACACACACACTGATCAAAAATATAAATGCTACACTTTTGGTTTTGCTCCCATTTTGCATGAGCTAAACTCAAAGATCTGAAACATTTTCTACATACACAAAAGACCCATCACTCTCAAATATTGTTCACAAATCTGTCTAAATCTGTGTTAGTGAGCACTTCTCCTTTGCTGAGATAATCCATCCCACCTCACAGGTGTGGCATATCAAGGTGCTAATTAGACAGCATGAATATTGCACAGGTGTGCCTTAGACCACAATAAAAGTCCACTCTGAAATGTGCAGTTTGATTACACAGCACAATGCCACAGATGTCACAACGTTTGGGGGAGCGTGCAATTGGCATGCTGACTGCAGGAATGTTTACCAGAGCGGTTGCCCGTGGAATCAATGTTTATTTCTCTACAATAAGCCATCTCCAAAGGTGTTTCAGAGAATTTGGCAGTACATCCAAACGGCCTCACAACCGCAGATCACGTGTAACCACACCAGCACAGGACCTCCACATCCAGCATGTTCACCTCATGATCGTCTGAGACCAGTCACCCAGACAGCTGCAGCAACAATCGGTTTGCATAACCAAAGAATTTCTGCACAAACTGTCAGAAACTGTCTCAGGGAAGCTCATCTGCATGCTCGTCGTCCTCATCGGGGTCTAGACGTGCAGAATACTCGCTCATGTGAAAGAGGCCTAACTTTTGAAAATAACTGATCAAATATTTGAAGTTCCTTAGTATCTGGACAGGGAAGGATTAAGTCTATCAGTGCTGTAAGAAAGTTCACGGAGCACTATTTCTAATACAAACAGGTAGAGTGGAGCAATGCTCACTCCTGTCCAAAACAGCAGGACAGTGACAGAAATGGGCCATCAGCCTAACAGGTTTTTGTTCCGGGGAGATATTCTTATTGCCTGATTGGAGTTGGGAAGAAAATTTCCTCCCCTTCTACGTGTACCTCATGGGATTTTTTGCCTACTTCTGGATCAACTTTGCAGAATAAGAGGCTGAGCTGGATATTGGTTAATTTTTATTTATTTTATTTTTATTTTTATTCATTTCCCTATCCACATTTGTTTGCAGGGGATTTACCTACATGTTGCTGCCTTTTGCAGCCCTCTAGCTCTTTCCTGGGCTGTTTTACAGCCTTTTTAGTGCCAAAAAGTTCGGGTCCCCATTGACTTCAATGGGTTCGGGTTCGGGTTCGGGACGAAGTTCGGGTCGGATCCCGAACCCGAACATTTCCGGGAAGTTCGGCCGAACTTCTCGAACCCGAACATCCAGGTGTTCGCTCAACTCTAATGGCCGTCCCTCTAGTCGGGTCCTGAACCAGTTGGGAGAGGTAATTGTCTTTGGTTATTGCCAAGAACTTGTTTCCTTTATGAGATATACAAGTTTCAGTTTCCCAGTCTATATCTGGGTAGTTGAAGTCCCCCATAATAACCACCTCATTATGATTTGCCGCCTTGTCAATCTCATTTAGTAGTAGATTTTCTGTGGACTCTGGTATATTAGCTGGTTTATAGTAAACTCCTATTAGTAATTTATTATTGTTTTTAGCTCCATGTATCTCTACCCACAGTGACTCCACATGTTCATGTCCCTCACTTATATCTTCACGCAGTGTGGGCTTTAGACCGGACTTTACATAAAGGCAGACCCCTCCCCCCTCTCCGGTTTTGACGATCCTTGGTAAACAGACTGTAACCCTGTACATTAACTGCCCAGTCATAGCTATCATCCAGCCATGTCTCAGTTATTCCCACTATGTCATAGTCCTCCTCACACATCACTAATTCCAGTTCACCAGTTTTATTAGTCAGGCTTCTGGCATTAGTATACATACATTTGAGAGGTTTATGTATATTTTTTACCCTACACCTTTCCTTCTGAACTGTTCTAGTACCTCCTTCCATTCTTCCCCCAGTCCCACTACCTTGCCCCCGGTATCTATCTGCACTATCTTCCCATCCTATAACATAATTTCCCTCCCCCCCAGTCCCTAGTTTAAACACTCCTCCAACCTTCTAGCCATCTTCTACCCCAACACAGCTGCCCCTTCCCTATTGAGGTGCAGCCCGTCCCTACGATAGAGCCTGTAGCCAATAGAGAAGTTGGCCCAGTTCTCCAGGAACCAAAACCCCTCCTTCCTACACCAGTTCTTGAGCCACTTGTTAATCTCCCTAAACTCCCGCTGTCTTTCTTGTGTGGCCCATGGTACAGGTAGTATTTCGGAAAATACTACCTTTGAGGTCCTTGCCCTAAGCTTTTGACCTAAATCCCTGAAATCATTTTTAAGGACTCTCCACCTACCCCTAATGTAGTCATTGGTTCCGATATGGACCATGACCGCTGGATCTTCTCCAGCCCCTCCCAGTAATCTGTCAACCAGATCCGCAATGTGTCGAACTCTAGCGCCAGGAAGACAGCACACTGTTCGGTGATCATGGTCTTTGTGACAGATTTCCCTATCTGTTCCCCTAATAATTGAGTCTCCCAGTGTCAAAACTTCTTTAGGCCTCATGCACACAACTGTTTTTGTGGTCTGCATCCAAGCCGCATTTTTTGCGGCTCAGGTGCGGACCCATTCACTTCAATGTCCGCATCCATTGCACCGTTCCGTGGCCCCGCAAAAAAAATATAGCATGTCCTATTCTTGTCCGTTTTACAGACAAGAATAGGCATTTCTACAATTTCTACAGTTTTTTGCGGATCAGTGCTGGAGAGCCAGACGTCATCCCTTTGGCGAATGGTGACAATTTGGCTGTGATTAAGCAAGCAAGTGAGCATGCTTCGGGCCATTTGCGCAAGTATCTTGGAGGAGCTCCCTGCCTCCATCTCCAATGCATACTGCCACGGTGTGCCTGGGTCATCTGCCTCATCTTTCTCATTTCCCTCTTGCTCCTCTGGCTGCTCCTGTTCCTCCTCTGTCACCTGTGTAGCAAAACCAAGCAATTTGCTACACATTGCTCTTGCTCCAATGTCCTCCTTCTCCTCCAGTTTAGCCCCCACATGGCTCATGTGGCAGTGAGATGTAGGCACCCCGTCTCCAGTCCCCTGACCAGCCAGAACTACCAGCATCTTTTCCAGGATATGAATCAGTGGAATGACATTGTTCATCCCGCAGTCCTGGCGACTGACAAATAAAGTAGCCTACTCAAAAGGCACAAGCAAACTGCAGGTGTCACGCATGAGCTGCCACTGGCTGACATTAAAGTTATATAGGGGAGTACCTCTGTCAGTTTTCATCATCAAGAAATCGTTTATGACCTTTCTCTGTTTCTATAGTCGGTCCAACATATTGAGGGTGGAATTACAACAGGTGGAAATGTTGCATATCAGCGTATGTTGGGGGACGCCTTTCTGCCGCTGCAGCTCAAGAAGGGTGTTCTTGGTGGTGTACTAGTGGCTGAAGTGCATGCAAAGTTTCTTGGCCATTTTTAGCATGTCTTGCAGATGGGTGGAAGACTTCAGGAACCGCTTTACAACCAGATTGAACACATCTGCCATACAGGGCGCATGGCTCAGCCCTCCTTGACGCAGCACCAGCACCATGTTCTTCCCATTGTCAGTCACCACGGTTCTGAGGTGTAGAACAGCATGACAACTTTGTGCCCTGCACATATAGTATGATGCAGAAGCACTGTGAATCGTCCCTGCAGTGGAGGCTGAGGACACAGTGGAAGATAAGGAGGCAGAGGCAGACATTGTTGCAGGACCAATGGCAGAGAACGTGAAGGCAGAAGCGGCGTCACCTGGCCAAGTCGCTGATGTGGCTGGGCAGGAACTACATTTACCCAATGGGCCATAAAGGACATACTGTATATATTTACCCTCCAATATTCCCCAAAAAAGGCTGTATCACAAAAAAAATTCACCACTGAATGACAATGTAAATTTGACGCAGAATAGCTAAAAGAAATGGCCTTGCCAAATGGCCCAAATTCCAATAAGTACCTTTTAGGAGGACATTTTTAGGCATTTGGATTCCAAACTACTTCTCGCGCTTTAGGGCCCCTAAAATGCCAGGGCAGTATAAATACCCCACAAGTGACCCCATTTTGGAAAGCAGACACCCCAAGGTATTTTGTGAGGGGCATGGTGAGTTAATGTAAAATTTTATTTTTTGTCACAAGTTAGTGGAATATGAGACTTTGTAAGAAAAAAAAAATATTCCATTTCCGCTAACTTGTGACAAAAAATAAAAACTTCCATGAACTCACTTTCCGAAATGGGGTCATTTGTGGGGTGTTTCTACTGTCTGGGTATTGTAGAACCTCAGGAAACATGGCATTCTACTGTCTGGGCATTGTAGAACCTCAGGAAACATGACAGGTGCTCAGAAAGTCAAAGTGCGTAAATAAAATTTTTCGCACCATAGTTTGTAAACGCTATAACTTTTACCCAAACCATTAAATATACACTTACACTAATACAAAAAAGTAAAAATGTCAGCAGCAATTAAATACCACCAAATGAAAGCTCTATTAGTGAGAAGAAAAGGAGGTAAAATTCATTTGGGTGGTAAGTTGTATGACCGAGCAATAAACAGTGAAAGTAGTGTAGTGCAGAATTGTAAAAAGTGGTCTGGTCATTAAGGGGGTTTAAGCTAAGGGGGCTGAGGTGGTTAAAAAGTGGGTTTTAGAAATTTTCTTAAAAATTTTAAGAATTGCTTCTAAACTTCTAAGCCTCTAATGTCCTAAAAAAAAGACATTTCCAAAATGATGCCAACATAAAGTAGACATATGGGGAATGTTAAGTAATAATTTTTTTGAGGAATCACTTTCTGTTTTAAAAGCAGAGAAATATAAATTTTGAAAATTGGTAATTTTTCAAACTTTTTTATCCTGTGATAGCCTAATGTACCTCCAGCTACAGAATCCAAAGTTCTTTGCTGTCAGGTAAATGTCTATTGCCTAATTTTTGGGGCTTGTACTGGCTGATAGTTATTTTTTTTTTTATCTCTAGCCACATATTCACACCCTTGTCTCACTCCTCTGCCTCTCATTATGGTAGCATATGAACCACATTCACCATAAGGACCTTCTAATGTCACAGGGTCATGTGACTGTGCCCCCCACCCCGTACTGTGCCCCCTTATAACCTGCATTGTGCCCTCTTTCCACTCCCTGTGCAGTGCCCCTAGTCATCCCTTGTACTGTGTCCTCTTATACTCTTTTATCCTGTCACGTTATGGCGGTGTTATCCAGTCAGTGTACAGAGGTGTTATCCGGTCAATGTATGGCGTTGGTATCCAATATCTGGATGGTCATAACTGTATCCCTTTCCCTGCCCACGTCATCCTTTTTTAGACCTGGCATGAGCGAAAAAAATATGCAGATTGCGGTGCTAAGGACCTTTTCGCCACAATCTGTGTCAGAAATACACCTAACATAGACGTATTTCTATATAATAAATGATCACCGAATTGTATTATTCTTTTGGGGTAGGACTAATATCTTTATATTATATAGATACTAGTGTATTATACTGTGCCCTGTATTTCCCAGTAGAAAATGATCCTTGGGAAGCATAGCCCTCATCCCTGACCACCAGGACCAGGTAGCGCTCTGTCAGTACATGGCGGCCTCCCCTCTCCGCCATGCTGCTTTGCTATGTACTGGTGCTTATTCTTACACTAGGGCTCGATTCACATCCTATTTTTGCCATCCTTTTAATGCATACCAAAAATATGTGCGTTAACAGATGCCTCAGACAGATGCCATACAGTGGCTTCTGTATACAGTCCCATGGTAGTAAAAAAAAAATATGTTAACGTATGCTTTATTTTATGGACTCTGCATGATACAAAAACGTGGAGTGCTGCACATTTGTATACATCAAACCGATAGTAAATTAAACATTTCTAGGCTTCAGCAGGGCACATTTTTTAGAGTTTCCCTTTAAGATGCATAAAAATGGCCCCTGATTAAAATACATATTTTTTGTGGGAATTTTTGCCAATGATCCCCCTCTGTTATATCACTGTCCATGTTGTGGGACTAGTTGTGTACTTCTAGTAAGTGTTTGCTGGCTGCAAATATGACCTGAACATTTTTCAGGTTTGCCTGCCATTAAAGTGAATGGGGCCGACCGCGAACACGCGGTTCGTGAACAATTGATCATGAACACGCCTTTGCGAATTGTCCCAGCCAATGTTCGTCCATCTCTAACGAATAATAATAAGTACTTATTTTTCCTATTAATAAACACCAACAATGGCTTTATGACAATGTAAATTTGCCGCAGAACGGCTAATAACATGCACTTATTTTTCCCAATAATACACCACTGTATAACAATGTCGGTTCACTGCAGACCGGCTAATAAGACATATTCTTTTTCCTATTAATACACCCCAAAAAAGAAATATAACAATTCACCGCACAACGGCTAATAGGACGTACGTAACTATTCTATCAATAAACTCCGAAAATGGCTGTAGTACAATGGAACTTCAACGCTGAACGGCAAATAATATATATTTTTTTACACTAATAAATGCCAAAAAGGGCTTTTTCTCACTTCACCACACAATGGCTAATAAGCCATTTTTCTTTTTCCCCACTAATACACGCCCCCCAGAAAAGGCTTTAAAACATATAACTGTGGCTGTGAACGGCAAATACATTATTTTTTTTTGCCACTAATACACTCCAAAAAGTGCTTTAATTTTCTCACTTCGCCACATAACAGCTAATAAGCCCCTTTTATTTTTCCCCACTAATAAACGACAAAGAAATCTGCACCACACAAGGGCTAATAAGACCCCAATAACAAGAACGGTTTGCTGGAATTACAGAGGTATAGTAATTCAAATGAGCAGCAGTATAATGGCAATTTGAATCCACAGTCAGTGCAGCAAGGTATAACAGCATTGTTCCTATTACCCAGGCTGTAAACACCCCTATTGAACCCTGTTCTGCTTCAATGTTGTGGAATAATTCCTCCCTATCCTTTCCCTACACTTCTAATGCTATTTCCCTGAACTTCTATTGAGTAAAATATATACGTTTTCAAGTCTTTCCTAGCACTTTCCCTAGCGCTGATGTCTCTTCCTGCACTAAGTGCACTGGAAAATGGCTGTGCTCAGACATGCCCTCCCGTGGGACATGTTGGCTAATCTCTCAATTTTAACACCAGTTTGAGGGCTTAGTAAGACCGCAGAGTGCACCTGTCTTTGTTTTTGTTATATTATTTATACTGTTTATCACATCCGCACATTTGCTATCCTGTGTAGGATGTCCATTGTGGTACTTGTGGTCCGCTGAAGGCATCCTCCATTTTATGCATTTTTGCTGGGGATTGATATTAGCAGCGGACCACAAGTGCAGGATCTGCCCCCCCCCCCCCCCCCCCCCCCGGTATAGATGCACCACTGCATATGGGGTTGGGTACTTCCTGCTTTTTAATACCACGCCAATTTGTAGTTTGTATTTAGAATTTTTGGGAGGTGTAGAAACTCCTAGTCTGAATGTGCCCTTATTTCCATCCACAGGCAGCATTCTGGTGCACATGTGAGGCCTGGGCTATATCAGCCAGTCTTGGGTGGGGCTCAGAGCTCTCTGCCTCCTCCCATTGTTTGCATGGTCACATGCTGGAGGTTACTGGGAGATTGCTTTGAGTCGGACCTTGCGCTCCTGTAATTTGCCCACTGGTTCCTGGTATTGCCCACACGGCCCAGGTAGATTTAGGGTTAGGTCCCGAGCTACTTGAGAAACCTTGGCTCGGTGCTTGGGCTCAGAGATGTCCTCATGTAGGATATGTTGGTTAATTCTCAATTTTACACCAGTACGAGGGTTAGGAAGACCGCAGAGTGCACCTGTCTTTGTTTTTGTTATAATATTTATACTGTTTATCACATCCAGACATTTTATATCCTGTGTAGTATGTCCATTGTGGTACTTGTGGTCCACAAGTGCAGGATCTGCCCCCCGGTATAGATGCACCACTGCGTATGGGGTTGAGCACTTCCTGCTTTTTAATACCATTTCAATCTGTAGTTTGAAAATGGCTGAATCCAAGATGGCTGAGGCTATTTTTTAGGGCTGTGACATCACAAGGCTGGCTGGCTGCTGATTGGCTGCGTGCATGGCATTGCGGGTGATCCCTCGTTAACAGAGTTCCTTGTTCCATGTCCTAACATGTGCAGCAGACATTTTAGGGAAAAATGTGATTCATTACCACGAACAGCGAGGAAATTCGGATTCGGTGCGAATCGAATAATTCCTGAAATTTGGATTAAATTCCACTTCATCAGCTTCGATTCTCTCATCTCTTATAGTGATCATGAGTACAAGTATCTACTCCTTAGGCAGATTATATCAATTTAATTATGAGTTTTATTAATTGTATTAGTATTATTGTATTCAGCAGATGTATACGTTTCCATATTAATGATACATTACAGTTACCAATTCACATGCAGTAGTCACATATATAGTTTGGGGTAAATAGTCTTACATGCAGTTTTTAGGTGATTGGAATGTGTTTGAGCGGATGCTTTTAGTAATTTAGCAGTCAAATATAATTGTAATTGTGCTTCTATGAAATTGCAGAAAGAAAACACGTTTGTAAAAGTCATTAACACAAGCTCAATTATACAGCAGATTGACTGGGATCTACAAATCCTGATAAGCTCCGTGCATTGATATCCCAGGCACATATGCTTACTTCTTCATGAACAAAATAGTACTTATATCTCAAATGGATGAAATCTGTAAGTTACTGAAATGCGGGTCAAACAACACATAGTCTGAGGTCATAAATGGCAAGAGAACATTTGAAGATGGAACAGGATATATGCCGTACAGTAGGTAAAGTGCTCACTCTAAGCAGAGGTTTACTGAGATTGAAATGGATCCTGCTGAGCTCACATTAAAGAACTCTACAGAAGAATCAATTCAATTGCTAGGTAAAGCCTCAGCGAATGTCAAAACACAAGGGTCCAACTAACACGTTCACTAGATCTTTAAAAAAAAAGAACTCTCCTGCTCCTGAGCTGAACATCTCCAATCAATTTTTTCAAGATACCTAAACAAAATAGCACTTGAGAAATGTGAGTGTTCCAAGAAACATCTAAATCTTCACTTGCCTAATTACACTGCACAACAATGATTTTGCTACTGTGAGAAAAACATGTGATTTATACTAAAATGAGCGCGCTGATTCCAAATATGAACTTGAAATTTGCCTGACACGTCTAGATTTTAACTCCTTAAGGACCCTGGGATTTTCCATTTTTGTGTTTTCCTTTTTCACTCCCCGCCTTCCCATAGTCCTAATTTTTTTATTTTTCCATTAACATAGCCTTATAAGGGCTTATTTTTTTTTTTTGCGGGACAAGTTGTACTTTCTAATGGCACCATTTACGGTTGCATACCATGTAGTAGGAAGCGGTAAAAAAATTCTAAATTGGGTAAAATAGGGAAAAAATGCAATTCCTGATAAAGGTTTTTATTATTTTACACTGTACACTATGTGTTAAAATTGACCTGTTATCTTCATTATCCAGGTTTTTGGCGTTTTAATATAGATTATTATTTTTTTATAACCATATTCTGATCCCTATTACTTTTATGTAGTTATGTATGAGGGCTCATTTTTTGCGGGACGATCTGTTCTTTTCAGTGATGCTAATTTGAAGTGTGTGTGGCTTTTTGATCACTTTTTATAAAAAAAAAATATTGGGTAGTTGAAGTGACAAAAAATGGGTGTTTTTATTTGTTTCCCGTTACGCCATTTGCCTTATGCCATTAATATTGTTATATTTTAATAGTATAGGCATTTTTGCTTGCGACAATGCCCATGATGTTTACTTTTTTTATTGTTTAAGTATTTTTATTTTAATTTTAAGGAAAGGGGGGTGATTTGACCTTAATTTTTATTTTATTTTTTACTTTTTTTTTAAGTCACCTTGGGTGACAATAACTGGCAATCATTAGATTGCCTTTTGTGTTAATTGATGTCTATATAGACACGATTTAACACTTCATTTGCACTATACTAATACAATGCTGCCACCTAGTGGCCTGTATTGGTATAGTCATCTAATAGGCACGAGGCTTCAGCCTATTAGATCAATGTAACAGGTTCCCCGATCTCAGACGATCTCAGCACTCAGGCTGCTGTCAGCAGTAAGTATATAAAACAAGCTGGACAGATTTTGATAAAGTGATCTGTTAGGCCCCGTTCACACGGGCGAGTTTTCCACGCGAGTGTAATGCGTGACGTGAACGCATTGCAACCGCACTGAATCCAGACCCATTCATTTCTATGGGTTGTGTACATGAGAGATTGTTTTCACGCATCACTTATGCATTGCGTGAAAGTCGCAGCAGTGTCTATATTCCGTGTTTTTCACACAAAGCAGGCCCCTTAGAAGTGAATAGGGCTGCATGAAAAATGCAACGGATCCGGGTGCACTCTGTTGCGTTGCTTTTCTCACACAAGTAACTTAGCAACACTCATGGGATCTAATACAGTAGTAGGTGTTTCTCTGCGTCTGGCTGCGTCTGTTTTGAGCCACCACAAGAGGGAGAAATTGGCTGCATCACTTAAGCCCTTGCGGAGCCCAAACTTATCAGAGACCCTCGTCGCCATCAAGGCGTTATGGTTTTTTATTTATTTGTTTTACTGAGTTATTTATTTTTAAATGCCAGAGTATATTTTTTTAATATTGTGTGCAATAAAACAAATTTTTTGTTCTAGTTTATAATTGTGCAGATTCGTGTTTATGTTGCAGCAACACACACAACACAATATAGAATCATGCTTTGTCTTAAACATCATTTTGCACAAAATGCACATCATTTTTAAAAATTGTGCCCACTCTCAGTGACACACACATTAATGTTAGGGTTTTCAGGTCATAGATTAAAATGTTCATTAAACAGATTTTTGGACATCATGCTTTATTACACATATATACATAACATGTTAGATATACCAAAATTTACTCAAAGTACACCATATACCGTATTTTTCACCCTATAAGATGCACTTCCCCCCCCCCCCCAAAAGTGGGGGGGAAATAGCAGTGCGTCTTATGGGGCGAATGCTGCAACCGTCTGGTGTATGGCTGAAAAGGAGGAGGGGCTGGGGGCCGGCATCTGGTTCTGTAATGGCAGCGGGGCCCGGTGCAGTCACTGTATTCTACTACATCGGGCCCCGCTCACTGTAGTATAATCATATCTAACTTGTGGGTCTTGTTAAAGTATTCAAATCCTCCTAAATCTAGCGCTGTACTACTTACTACTAACTTCTTGGCAGTCAGGAGGCCGGGCAGGCGCTCGCAGCGTAGATCACTACATCACGCACCTGCTCCGCCAAATTTATGAATGAAGCAGGCGGCGCAGGCGCAGTGAGCATAGTGAGCTACGCCGCGACCGCCCGCCTGGCCTCCTGACTGCCAAGAAGTTAGTAGTAAGTAGTACAGCGCTGGATTTAAGAGGATTTGAATACTTTAACAATACCCACAAGTTAGATTCGATTATACTACAGTGAGCGGGGCCCGGTGTAGTAGAATACAGTGACTGCACCGGGCCCCGCTGCCATTACAGAATCAGATGCCGGCCCCCATTCACTACACAGTGACACTGTTATGGGGGATCTGTGGATGACACATTAGATGCTATATATGTGTGAGCCACAGATGCCCCCATAACAGTGCAATCCACAGATGCCCCCACAATGATCCCCCATAACAGTGCCATCCACAGATGCCCCTATAACAGTGCAATTCACTGATGCCCCCACAATGATCCCCCATAACAGTGCCATCCACATATGCCCCCATAACAGTGCCATCCACAGATACCCCATAATAGTGTCATCCACAGACCAGCATTAGTTCAAAACCCACCAAAAGCACACCTTTTGGTTCAAAATATTTTTTTTCTTATTTTCCTCCTCAAAAACCTAGGTGCGTCTTATGGGCCGGTGCATCTTATGGGGCGAAAAATGCGATAACTAACATTACACATGGATTTTATTCGCTATTAGGCTACTTTCACACTAGCGTTCGGGCGGATCCGTTCTGAACGGATCCGCCCATAATAATGCAGACGGAGGCTCCGTTCAGAACGGATCCGTCTGCATTATATTAGCTAAAAAAAGCTAAGTGTGAAAATAGCCTGGGACGGATCCGTCCAGACTTTCAATGTAAAGTCAATGGGGGACGGATCCGCTTGAAGATTGAGCCACATTGTGGCATCTTCAAACGGATCCGTCCCCATTGACTTACATTGTAAGTCTGGACGGATCCGCACGCCTCCGCACGGCCAGGCGGACACCCGAACGCTGCAAGCAGCGTTCAGCTGTCCGCCTGTCCGTGCGGAGGCGAGCGGAGCGGAGGCTGAACGCCGCCAGACTGATGCAGTCTGAGCGGATCCGCCTCCATTCAGACTGCATCAGGGCTGGACGGCTGCGTTCGGGTCCGCTCGTGAGCTCCTTCAAACGGAGCTCACGAACGGAAACCCGAACGCTAGTGTGAAAGCAGCCTTACTCATATACTCATATTTTGGTAATAATTATAATTAGCCCCACTTATACTTAAGAAATTTTATTATTTTAAAACATGCATTCCTTTGGAAACTATATTTCACTATTATATAAATGAGGTATACCGTGTTGAATACACTATCTGTACGCAAAATATGGAAGCTCGCAACCCACGTCAAGGGTCCTCATTATCTTGCGAGTCCCTAACAAAAAAATTAAAAAAAAACAACTAAACAAAAAACATCCAGGTTATGAAAAAATACTGGCAAACACAAACATCCATGAGTAGAGGACTATTGCTGAAAAGGGAATGAACCGATAGGGGACATAAAATAATCTGAAAAGAACTTCCTCACTCTCAGTCTAGCAGATCCAGATCATCCAACTAGTAATGTGTCTTTTCCTGATAGTGTACTGTAGACTTGGGCGTCTTTATCAGGTGTGGCCTCATAGGTGCGTATGTAGTTATACAGCACTACACATGCCTTGATGACCACATTGACATTTTGTGAGGCCAGATGTATGGCTGACTGGAAAACCCACCATTTATTATCAAAAAATAAACAAATGTGCACTCCACAAACCTTCTGGCTCTACTTAAAGAGAGATTGTCACCTCCATATGGCCATATACAGTGCTTACATGGCTCTGTAGCACACCTATACAGGATTGTAACGGTACCTTTGTTATTTTCTTTAGACTTGCACCAGCAGGAAAAACAAAGTTTAATGTATATGCAAATGAGCACTCGCAAGTGCCCAGGGGCGGCGTTCAGTGTGTAGATGCCCAGTCTGCTCTGCCTTCTTTTCACTTTACTCCTCCCCAGCCCCTTCCTTTGACCTATCGATGAGGCAAGAGACTTGGAGGGCGAGCAAAGGCAGAGACTTGGGAGGAGTAAAGTGAAAAGAAGGCAGAGCAGCCTGGGCACCTACACACTGAACGCCGCCCCTGGGCACTTGCTAGTGCTCATTTGCATATGAATTAAACTTTGTTTTTCCTGCTGGTGCAAGTCTACAGACAAACACAAAGGTACCGTTACAATCCTGTATAGGTGTCCTACAGAGCCATGTAAGCACTGTATATGGTCATATGGAGGTGACAGACTCCCTTTAAGTGATAATTAAAATTGTGCCTCTTGGCATCCAAACCTCGCCGAGGAAAAGGATACATCAGGTGGCTAGAAAGGGCAAATCCCTTGTCCCCTACAACCAAATAAGGCGCTGGTGGCCCAGTAGAGCCGGGAAGGTTTGCTGGCTGTGGTACGTCCAGTTGGTTGGACTGAATCCATCGACCCATTCTTGAAGCCCTGAAGATGTGAGCATCTTTAGTACTTCCATAGGACCCAATATCTACAATTATAAACCTGTAGTTTGTGTCAGCCAAGGCAAACAAAACTACAGAGAAAAATGCTTATAATTATAGTATTGGGACCCTGAATTTGGTGGCTTCTTAACCAGTATGTTCTTCCCATCAAGGGCATCAATACAATTTGGGAATTGAGCCCTTTCCAGGAAGCCCTGGGCTATATCAAGCCACTTCAGCTTGTTTGGTTGTGGCAGCACTGAAGCCTTCAGTGTCAACCAAATGGCGGAACATGCAGCCCGTACCACGCCAGCAATTGTGGAGGTCCCCATTCGAAAATCTAAATGTAAAGACGAAAAATAATTTCCAGAATCGCCAGATATCTAAAAAAAATAAAAGAAAGAAAAATTAATACACTTTAATAGCATACGTTTACAAATCAAGTACATTACTTGACATTATTTAATGGCAATGTGTCTGGAAAGTATAAATGAACAGAGCACATAGTGGTAGATGCTAAAGCTATTTATATTCTTAGATAATTATCAAAAAGAAATAGCATTTAGCTTCATAAAGTTCTATGATGATGGATCATGTAATTGGATCAGGTGATTGGACAATGTGATCTGATGTCACCACAGGTCGTTTAGCCGGCAGCTCATGATTAAAGAAGTAAGAAGGGACTGGCAGCTACGCGAGCAAGAGGAGGAGGTGAGTTAATTATTTTTTATTTTTTAACCCTCAATTAACCACCTACTAAGCATTCTGTATTAAAGAATGCTATTATTTTCCCTTATAACCATGTTATAAGGGAAAATAATACAGTGAATAGACTGTCGTCTTAGCAACCATGCGTCAAAATCGCACTGCATCCGCACTTGATTGCGGATGCTTGCGATTTTCACTCAGGCCCATTCACTTCTATGGGGCCTGCATTGCGTGATAAATGCACAATATAGAGCAGTGTTTCCCAACCAGTGTGCTTCCAGCTGTTGCAAAACTACCAACTCCCAGCATGCCCGCACAGCCAAAGGCTGTCCAGGCATGCTGGGAGTTGTAGTTTTGCAACAGCTGGAGGCACACTGTTTGGGAAACACTGATATAGAGCATGCTGCGATTTTCACGCAACGCATAAGTGATTCGTGAAAATCACAGCTCATGTGCACAGCCCCATAGAAACAAATGGGTCCAGATTCAGTGTGGGTGCAATGCGTTCACCTCCCACATTGCACCCACGTCGAAATCTCGCCCGTGTGAACTCAGCCTTATGCATTGCGTGAAAATTGCAGCATGCTCTATATTGTGAATGGGGCTGAGTGAAAATCGCAAGCATTCGCAATCAAGTGTGGATGCGGTGCGATTTTCACGCATGGTTGCTAAGATGACAGTCTATTTACTGCATTATTTTTCCATATAACATGGTTATAAGGGAAAATAATAGCATTCTTTAATACAGAATGCTTAGTAGGTGGTCAATTGAGGGTTAAATTTTGAAAAAAAAATTAACTCACCTTCTCCTCTTGATCGCGTAGCTGCCAGTCTCTTCTTACTTCTTTAATCATGAGCTGCCGGCTAAAGGACCTGTGGTGACGTCATATCACATGGTCCAATCACATGATCCATCACCGTGGAATGTCATTGAAAGTGCATTTCTTAACTTCCCATCTTGACTCTTTTCCTCCCAATTTGGGACCTGTAAGTGACGAACATGGAGAGCGGTTCCATAAAGATATTTCTACAATAGAGAACAGGCATCAAGGCCGCTGGAATCCCAACATAATGGGGGACTACTGCTGGTTTTTGCAACAGGAAAATAAGACCGTTCACAAACGCAAAAGCAGATGTCTGAAGCACTATTAACAGTACTGGGGCTTGCTCAAGAAAGACTTTTAAACTGAAAACTAGACTTTTTGAAATTTTGTTATTCCATTATATTTTCGTACATTGTTTACTACGCAAACTTTGGTGTAGATCAGGTAATTGTTGGAGTAAAACTCGTACTGTTCAAAATTATTCAATGCTTTACAAGTGCTTAAAGAGGACCTTTCATCAGAAAATAGTGTGTTAAATTCTTATCCGATCTTATGGGGCTGGACCCCCTGTTTGGCCGCTACGCTCTCTGTTAGTTTTGTCGCCTAATATGCAAATGAGGCGACAAAGTTATAGTAGGCGTTGTTCTCTAAGTTCTGTTGGGCGCGGTTATCCTCTCCCTGGCAGCGAGCCATCCAATTGCAGCGCCCCACTCTTAGGGCTGTTTCACACGAGCGGATGCCGTGCGTGACATCTGCTCCGTGAATGACAGCCAAGACCCGATGCAGACTGCAGAAGCACGGAGCATTAACATGACTGATAATGCTCCGTGCCTCTCTGTGACCTCTTTACTACGAAATCACAGTGACAACTTTATCTCTCTGTGATTTCGTAGTAAAGAGGTCACAGAGAGGCACGGAGCATTATCAATCATGTTAATGCTCCGTGCTCCTGCAGTCTGCATCGGGTCTTGGCTGTAATTCACGGAGCGGATGTCACGCACGGCATCCGCTCATGTGAAACGGCCCTTAGCCAGGGAGAAGGAGCTCAAGTTCTCTCGAGATTCGTGAGAACTTGAGCTTCTAGACATTTGGACCAAGCGCCATCTTGGATTCCCCAGCGCAGAGCATCGGAGACGACGAGAGGAGCAGCAGTAGCAGCATCCTGTATGTAAGTGTAAAAATCACCCCTAGGCGAACAAGTATAATTGTTGTATTCACTATTTACCTTACCTGCTGCTGCTCCTCTTGTCGTCTCCGATGCTCTGCGCTGGGGAATCCAAAATGTCGCTTGGTCCGGATGTCTAGAAGCTCAAGTTCTCGTGAATCTCTCGAGAACTTGAGCTCCTTCTCCCTGGCTAAGAGCGGGGCACTGCAATTGGATGTGCTCGCAGCCAGGGAGAGGATAACCGCGCCCACCAGAACTTAGAGAACAACGCCTACTATAACTTCATACCTACTATAACTTGCATATGAGGCGACAAAACTAACGGAGAGAGTAGCGGCCGAACGGGCGGTCCATTTGAAAAAAAAAAGTGTCCGGACATCAGTGAGAGCAGCCCCATAAGGTCGTATAAGAATTTAACACACTATTTTCTGATGAAAGGTCCTCTTTAAAGGGGTATTCACATCTTAGACAATGGGGGCATATCGCTAGGATATGGCCCCATTGTCTGATCGGTGTGGGTCTCACCGCTGGGACCTGCACCTATATCGAGAACGAAGCAGGGGGCGCTGTAGCTGGAGGATCCCATATTTCCCGGAGTCCGTCCACCACCAAGCGCTAATCCCCGCCTCACCCATAGAAATGAATGGGAGAGTACCGCGCATGCGGTGATGCCTAAATTTTTTTTTATTTTTTATTAATTGTTTCCTTTTATTTTAAAAGGGCTGATTTGAACTTTTATATTATTTTTTATTTTATTTTTTATAGGTGACATATAACATGCAATCATTAGATCACCAATGGTACTCTATGATGCATATTTATCCAACACAAAACACAGAATTCAGTATATTCCAATACATTGCTGCCACCTGCAGGCTTGTATCAGAATACACCAGTGATCGGTGTCAGAGCCTCAAGCAGGTTTCCGAGCTATCACAGGAACATAACAGCCTCCACTAGCTGAGATCAAGGAAGCTTTTATGTTCCCGTGATAGTGTGAGGGTGAAAGGGCACGCGGTTCCCACATTTTTATCACTCAGATGCTGCAGTCCCATTTGACAACGGCATTTGAGGGGTTAAATGTCAGAGGCCAATAACAGAGATGAGCCCCAGCCCTTTGCTGTTTGAAGCTGATAGGCTATGGCAAAAAAATGGAAAATGGAAAATTGGATGGTAGCGTTATAAATAAGGTAATTTTAAACTAATGATCTGAAATAAATAGTACAAGTCATAAGTTAATAATCAGTTAGATAATTGATAGTACTATATTAATCTGTTTATTGCTAGGGTCTGACATGTATTCCTTAAAATTCTATGGTAACTTTGTAATACAGCACTGGAACTGTCCAAGGTCCTGATATTGTCAAAGTCATGTGTTTCCTATTAGGAAACATTCTAAATGTAATAATCACAGTTAGTATAGCATGGCCACCATGTACTTACCATCAATAATGCTATTAACCCTTTTGTAAGCAATGCATTTCTCTCATCTGACTGATTTTATGACTGTTTAATCGCTTTATAAATAATGAAATCTCTAATAAATAAGAGATGCAAGAAATAGACAGTGGTGATTGACTGCAAATGGTCAAAAGATACCTATTATTTATTTTCAGTTCAACCTTCTCAAATAGCAAATGAAGGTCCTGGTGAGAGTTTGTGAAGTTAACCAAATGAGATAAACCAGTCCTTCCAAATCCTTGAAAGTAAATGCATACATATCATAGAGTAGAGACAGACCATGCAGCTGTTATGGGACCTTCAGAGACAGGGAGCCTAGTCCTGGTTAGTCTTATTCCATTTGTTGTTGGATGTCAAAAACTTTGCAGGACTCCAATCCTGAAGGTAAGTGCATTGTCTAGAAATAGGCCTATGGGTCAAGGAAGGTTGTTGAGAAGAAACTCTTGTGTCTTGGGTGTTAAAATCTGGCAATTTAGTGCAAGGCCCATTTTGACATTTGCTACAAGGCTGCCGATTAATCACTGTGACAAGGGGACATCCTCTATGTCTATAGGAAAGAAGGTTCCGAGACTTATATAGAAGAGGATTCTTTGCTGTAAGTGCAGTGAGACTATGGAACTCTCTGCCTGAGGAGGTGGTGATAGTGAATTCTTTAAGAGTTCAAGATGGGCCTGGATGTATTTCTGGAGTGTAATAGAATGACATGATTAGTTATTAGATTTCTAGAGAAGGTTTAGAAGGGAGAAGGGGGTTATTCTCATTGTTGTCGGGACTGGTGTGGGGAAGGAATTTTTTTCCCCCTAAAATGAGGGAAATGAAAAGGAATCTAAGTTTGGAGGTGAAATTAATACCTAAAAACTTAATGAACCTATTGGTACACATAAAAGGGGTGCATATTTCTAGAGTTTTTTGCGCTGATGGGTCCACATGAGATTTTGTTAGATTTATTTTAAAGTTTGACAGGAAACGGAAATGGTGTAAAATGCTAGTAACAGCTGGGAATATCACAATAGGGTTTGTGAATATCAACAATAGGGCACCAGTGAAGGCCACTAGTTGATGCTTTTGTTACAGAGTGATGAAACCCTTGAAGGAAGGGTTTCAATGGTTAGCACATATCATAAGGGGGAGGGACACCCCTGTCTGGTTCAATTATACATGGGAAGCATCGGGAATAAAGAAAAATTCATCATAACTCTGGCAGAAGGCACTACTAGAGTTGAGCGAACACCTGGATGTTCGGGTTCGAGAAGTTCGGCCGAACATCCCGGAAATGTTCGGGTTCGGGATCCGAACCCGATCCGAACTTCGTCCCGAACCCGAACCCCATTGAAGTCAATGGGGACCCGAACTTTTCGGCACTAAAACGGCTGTAAAACAGCCCAGGAAAGGGCTAGAGGGCTGCAAAAGGCAGCAACATGTAGGTAAATCCCCTGCAAACAAATGTGGATAGGGAAATTAATTAAAATAAAAATTAAATAAATAAAAATTAACCAAAATCAATTGGAGAGAGGTTCCATAGCAGAGAATCTGGCTTCCCGTCACCCACCACTGGAACAGTCCATTCTCAGATATTTAGGCCCCGGCACCCAGGCAGAGGAGAGAGGTCCCGTAACAGACAATCTGGCTTCATGTCAGCAGAGAATCAGTCTTCATGTCATAGCAGAGAATCAGGCTTCACGTCACCCACCACTGTAATAGTCCATTTTCATAAATTTAGGCCCAGCACCCAGGCAGAGGAGAGAGGTCCCGTAACAGACAATCTGGCTTCATGTCAGCAGAGAATCAGTCTTCATATCATAGCAGAGAATCTGGCTTCCCGTTACCCACCACTGGAACAGTCCATTCTCAGATATTTAGGCCCCGGCACCCAGGCAGAGGAGAGAGGTCCCGTAACAGACAATCTGGCTTCATGTCAGCAGAGAATCAGTCTTCATATCATAGCAGAGAATCAGGCTTCACGTCAGCCACCACTGCAACAGTCCATTGTCATAAATTCAGGCCCAGCACCCAGGCAGAGGAGAGAGGTCCCGTAACAGACAATCTGGCTTCATGTCAGCAGAGAATCAGTCTGCATGTCATAGCAGAGAATGAGGCTTCACGTCACCCACCACTGCAACAGTCCATTTTCATAAATTTAGGCCCAGCACCCAGGCAGAGGAGAGAGGTCCCGTAACAGAGGATCTGGCTTCATGTCACCAGAGAATCAGTCTGCATGTCATAGCAGAGAATCAGGCTTCACGTCACCCACCACTGCAACAGTCCATTTTCATAAATTTAGGCCCAGCACCCAGGCAGAGGAGAGAGGTCCCGTAACAGAGGATCTGGCTTCATGTCACCAGAGAATCAGTCTGCATGTCATAGCAGAGAATCAGGCTTCACGTCAGCCACCACTGCAACAATCCATTGGCATATATTTAGGCCTAGCACACAGGCAGAGGAGAGAGGTCCCGTAACAGACAATCTGGCTTCATGTCAGCAGAGAATCAGTCTTCATATCATAGCAGAGAATCAGGCTTCACGTCAGCCACCAATGCAACAGTCCATTGTCAGATATTTAGGCCCAGCACCCAGGCAGAGGAGAGAGGTCCCGTAACAGAGGATCTGGCTTCATGTCACCAGAGAATCAGTCTGCATGTCATAGCAGAGAATCAGGCTTCACGTCAGCCACCACTGCAACAATCCATTGGCATATATTTAGGCCTAGCACACAGGCAGAGGAGAGAGGTCCCGTAACAGACAATCTGGCTTCATGTCAGCAGAGAATCAGTCTGCATGTCATAGCAGAGAATGAGGCTTCACGTCACCCACCACTGCAACAGTCCATTTTCATAAATTTAGGCCCAGCACCCAGGCAGAGGAGAGAGGTCCCGTAACAGAGGATCTGGCTTCATGTCACCAGAGAATCAGTCTGCATGTCATAGCAGAGAATCAGGCTTCACGTCACCCACCACTGCAACAGTCCATTTTCATAAATTTAGGCCCAGCACCCAGGCAGAGGAGAGAGGTCCCGTAACAGAGGATCTGGCTTCATGTCACCAGAGAATCAGTCTGCATGTCATAGCAGAGAATCAGGCTTCACGTCAGCCACCACTGCAACAATCCATTGGCATATATTTAGGCCTAGCACACAGGCAGAGGAGAGAGGTCCCGTAACAGACAATCTGGCTTCATGTCAGCAGAGAATCAGTCTTCATATCATAGCAGAGAATCAGGCTTCACGTCAGCCACCAATGCAACAGTCCATTGTCAGATATTTAGGCCCAGCACCCAGGCAGAGGAGAGAGGTCCCGTAACAGAGGATCTGGCTTCATGTCAGCAGAGAATCAGTCTTCATGTCATAGCAGAGAATCAGGCTTCACGTCACCCACCACTGCAACAGTCCATTTTCATAAATTTAGGCCCAGCACCCAGGCAGAGGAGAGAGGTCCCGTAACAGAGGATCTGGCTTCATGTCACCAGAGAATCAGTCTGCATGTCATAGCAGAGAATCAGGCTTCACGTCAGCCACCACTGCAACAATCCATTGGCATATATTTAGGCCTAGCACACAGGCAGAGGAGAGAGGTCCCGTAACAGACAATCTGGCTTCATGTCAGCAGAGAATCAGTCTTCATATCATAGCAGAGAATCAGGCTTCACGTCAGCCACCAATGCAACAGTCCATTGTCAGATATTTAGGCCCAGCACCCAGGCAGAGGAGAGAGGTCCCGTAACAGAGGATCTGGCTTCATGTCAGCAGAGAATCAGTCTTCATGTCATAGCAGAGAATCAGGCTTCACGTCACCCACCACTGTAAGAGTCCATTTTCATAAATTTAGGCCCAGCACCCAGGCAGAGGAGAGAGGTCCCGTAACAGACAATCTGGCTTCATGTCAGCAGAGAATCAGTCTTCATATCATAGCAGAGAATCAGGCTTCACGTCACCCACCACTGTAACAGTCCATTTTCATAAATTTAGGCCCAGCACCCAGGCAGAGGAGAGAGGTCCCGTAACAGACAATCTGGCTTCATGTCAGGAGAGAATCAGTCTTCATGTCATAGCAGAGAATCAGGCTTCACGTCACCCACCACTGCAACAGTCCATTTTCATAAATTTAGGCCCAGCACCCAGGCAGAGGAGAGAGGTCCCGTAACAGACAATCTGGCTTCATGTCAGCAGAGAATTAGTCTGCATGTCATAGCAGAGAATCAGGCTTCACGTCAGCCACCAATGCAACAGTCCATTGTCAGATATTTAGGCCCAGCACCCAGGCAGAGGAGAGAGGTCCCGTAACAGAGGATCTGGCTTCATGTCACCAGAGAATCAGTCTGCATGTCATAGCAGAGAATGAGGCTTCACGTCAGCCACCACTGCAACAATCCATTGGCATATATTTAGGCCTAGCACACAGGCAGAGGAGAGGTTCATTCAACTTTGGGTAGCCTTGCAATATAATGGTAAAATGAAAATAAAAATAGGATTGAATGAGGAAGTGCCCTGGAGTCCAATAATATATGGTTATGGGGAGGTAGTTAATGTCTAATCTGGACAAGGGACGGACAGGTCCTGTGGGATCCATGCCTGGTTCATTTTTATGAACGTCAGCTTGTCCACATTGGCTGTAGACAGGCGGCTGCGTTTGTCTGTAATGACGCCCCCTGCCGTGCTGAATACACGTTCAGACAAAACGCTGGCTGCCGGGCAGGCCAGCACCTCCAAGGCATAAAAGGCTAGCTCTGGCCACGTGGACAATTTAGAGACCCAGAAGTTGAATGGGGCCGAACCATCAGTCAGTACGTGGAGGGGTGTGCACACGTACTGTTCCACCATGTTAGTGAAATGTTGCCTCCTGCTAACACGTTGCGTATCAGGTGGTGGTGCAGTTAGCTGTGGCGTGTTGACAAAAGTTTTCCACATCTCTGCCATGCTAACCCTGCCCTCAGAGGAGCTGGCCGTGACACAGCTGCCTTGGCGACCTCTTGCTCCTCCTCTGCCTTGGCCTTGGGCTTCCACTTGTTCCCCTGTGACATTTGGGAATGCTCTCAGTAGCGCGTCTACCAACGTGCGCTTGTACTCGCGCATCTTCCTATCACGCTCCAGTGCAGGAAGTAAGGTGGGCACATTGTCTTTGTAGCGTGGATCCAGCAGGGTGGCAACCCAGTAGTCCGCACAGGTTAAAATGTGGGCAACTCTGCTGTCGTTGCGCAGGCACTGCAGCATGTAGTCGCTCATGTGTGCCAGGCTGCCCAGGGATAAGGACAAGCTGTCCTCTGTGGGAGGCGTATCGTCATCGTCCTGCCTTTCCCCCCAGCCACGCACCAGTGATGGACCCGAGCTGCGTTGGGTGCCACCCCGCTGTGACCATGCTTCATCCTCATCCTCCTCCACCTCCTCCTCATCCTCGTCCTCCTCGTCCTCCAGTAGTGGGCCCTGGCTGGCCACATTTGTACCTGGCCTCTGCTGTTGCCAAAAACCTCCCTCTGAGTCACTTCGAAGAGACTGGCCTGAAAGTGCTAAAAATGACCCCTCTTCCTCCTCCTCCTCCTCCTCCTCCTGGGCCACCTCCTCTTCCATCATCGCCCTAAGTGTTTTCTCAAGGAGACATAGAAGTGGTATTGTAACGCTGATAACGGTGTCATCGCCACTGGCCATGTTGGTGGAGTACTCGAAACAGCGCAACAGGGCACACAGGTCTCGCATGGAGGCCCAGTCATTGGTGGTGAAGTGGTGCTGTTCTGTAGTGCGACTGACCCGTGCGTGCTGCAGCTGAAACTCCACTATGGCCTGCTGCTGCTCGCACAGTCTGTCCAGCATGTGCAAGGTGGAGTTCCACCTGGTGGGCACGTCGCATATGAGGCGGTGAGCGGGAAGGCCGAAGTTACGCTGTAGCGCAGACAGGCGAGCAGCAGCAGGATGTGAACGCCGGAAGCGCGAACAGACGGCCCGCACTTTATGCAGCAGCTCTGACATGTCGGGGTAGTTGTGAATGAACTTCTGCACCACCAAATTCAGCACATGCGCCAAGCAAGGGATGTGCGTCAAATTGGCTAGTCCCAGAGCTGCAACGAGATTTCGCCCATTATCACACACCACCAGGCCGGGCTTGAGGCTCACCGGCAGCAACCACTCGTCGGTCTGTTGTTCTATACCCCGCCACAACTCCTGTGCGGTGTGGGGCCTGTCCCCCAAACATATGAGTTTCAGAATGGCCTGCTGACGTTTACCCCGGGCTGTGCTGAAGTTGGTGGTGAAGGTGTGTGGCTGACTGGATGAGCAGGTGGAAGAAGAGGAGGAGGAAGCCGAGAAGGAGGAGGTGGCAACAGGAGGCAAAGAATGTTGCCCTGCGATCCTTGGCGGCGGAAGGACGTGCGCCAAACAGCTCTCCGCCTGGGGCCCAGCTGCCACTACATTTACCCAGTGTGCAGTTAGGGAGATATAGCGTCCCTGGCCGTGCTTACTGGTCAACGTATCTGTGGTTAGGTGGACCTTGCCACAGATGGCGTTGCGCAGTGCACACTTGATTTTATCGGATACTTGGTTGTGCAGGGAAGGCACGGCTCTCTTGGAGAAGTAGTGGCGGCTGGGAACAACATACTGTGGGACAGCAAGCGACATGAGCTGTTTGAAGCTGTCTGTGTCCACCAGCCTAAATGACAGCATTTCATAGGCCAGTAGTTTAGAAATGCTGGCATTCAGGGCCAGGGATCGAGGGTGGCTAGGTGGGAATTTACGCTTTCTATCAAATGTTTGTGAGATGGAGAGCTGAACGCTGGCGTGTGACATGGTTGAGACGCTTGGTGACGGAGGTGGTGGTGGTGGTGTTGGTGGTACATCCCCTGTTTGCTGGGCGGCAGGTGCCAACGTTCCTCCAGAGGCGGAGGAAGAGGCCGAGGCGGCAGCAGCAGAATAGGCCGAGGCGGCAGCAGCAGAAGAGGTAGCAGGGGGAGCCTGAGTGACTTCCTTGGTTTTAAGGTGTTTACTCCACTGCAGTTCATGCTTTGCATGCAGGTGCCTGGTCATGCAGGTTGTGCTCAGGTTCAGAACGTTAATGCCTCGCTTCAGGCTCTGATGGCACAGCGTGCAAACCACTCGGGTCTTGTCGTCAGCACATTGTTTGAAGAAGTGCCATGCCAGGGAACTCCTTGAAGCTGCCTTTGGGGTGCTCGGTCCCAGATGGCGGCGGTCAGTAGCAGGCGGAGTCTCTTGGCGGCGGGTGTTCTGCTTTTGCCCACTGCTCCCTCTTTTGCTACGCTGTTGGCTCGGTCTCACCACTGCCTCTTCCTCCGAACTGTGAAAGTCAGTGGCACGACCTTCATTCCATGTGGGGTCTAGGACCTCATCGTCCCCTGCATCGTCTTCCACCCAGTCTTGATCCCTGACCTCCTGTTCAGTCTGCACACTGCAGAAAGACGCAGCAGTTGGCACCTGTGTTTCGTCATCATCAGAGACATGCTGAGGTGGTATTCCCATGTCCTCATCATCAGGAAACATAAGTGGTTGTGCGTCAGTGCATTCTATGTCTTTCACCGCTGGGGAAGGGCTAGGTGGATGCCCTTGGGAAACCCTGCCAGCGGAGTCTTCAAACAGCATAAGAGACTGCTGCATAACTTGAGGCTGAGACAGTTTCCCTGGTATGCATGGGGGTGATGTGACAGACTGATGGGGTTGGTTTTCAGGCGCCATCTGTGCGCTTTCTGCAGAAGACTGGGTGGGAGATAATGTGAACGTGCTGGATCCACTGTCGGCCACCCAATTGACTAATGCCTGTACCTGCTCAGGCCTTACCATCCTTAGAACGGCATTGGGCCCCACCATATATCGCTGTAAATTCTGGCGGCTACTGGGACCTGAGGTAGTTGGTACACTAGGACGTGTGGATGTGGCAGAACGGCCACGTCCTCTCCCAGCACCAGAGGGTCCACTAACACCACCACGACCATGTCCACGTCCGCGTCCCTTACTAGATGTTTTTCTCATTGTTATGGTTCACCACAACAACAAATATATTATTTGGCCCAATGTATTGTATTCAAATTCAGCGGGATATAAATTTGAGGCCTAGTATTTAGGCGCTGGGTGACCGGTATGGATTTAGTGACAGAATTAGACTTGGAAATGCACAGAAGCGTGTGTGTGAAGTTATTCTGAATGACCCTATGTGCACCTTCAATATGATCTACCCTTTTAGGGATAGATTTCAAATAGCTCTGATATAGCAGAAACGACTAAATTATGAAATTGCTAAATTGGGAATTGTATTTCAACCCAGAACAAAAAATGTGCTTTGACGGACACTAAATAACTTTCCCAGCCACAACAGGACAGCGGTAACGAGAGATTTAGCGGGATATAAATTTGAGGCCTAGTATTTAGGCGCTGGGTGACAGGTATGGGTTTAGTGACAGAATTAGATTTGGAAATGCACAGTAGCGGGTGTGTGAAGTTATTCTGAATGACCCTATGTGCATCTTGAATATTATATACCCTTTTAGGGATAGATTTCAAATAGCTCTGATATAGCAGAAACCACTAAATTATGAAATTGCTAAATTGGGAATTGTATTTCAACCCAGAACAAGAAATGTGCTTGAACGGACACTAAATAACTCGCCCAGCTACAGCACTAGGGACAGATTTAGCGGGATATAAATTTGAGGCCTAGTATTTAGGCGCTGGGTGACAGGTATGGGTTTAGTGACAGAATTAGACTTGGAAATACACAGTAGCGGGTGTGTGTGAAGTTATTCTGAATGACCCAATGTGCACCTTGAATATTATATACCCTTTTAGGGATAGATTTCAAATAGCTCTGATATAGCAGAAACCACTAAATTATGAAATTGCTAAATTGGGAATTGTATTTCAACCCAGAACAAAAAATGTGCTTTGACGGACACTAAATATCTTGCCCAGCAACAACAGTACAGCGGTAACGAGAGATTTAGCAGGATATAAATTTGAGGCCTAGTATTTAGGCGCTGGGTGACAGGTATGGGTTTAGTGACAGAATTAGACTTGAAAATACACAGTAGCGGGTGTGTGTGAAGTTATTCTGAATGACCCAATGTGCACCTTGAATATTATATACCCTTTTAGGGATAGATTTCAAATAGCTCTGATATAGCAGAAACCACTAAATTATGAAATTGCTAAATTGGGAATTGTACTTCAACCCAGAACAAAAAATGTGCTTTGACGGACACTAAATATCTTTCCAAGCAACAACAGTACAGCGGTAACGAGAGATTTAGCAGGATATAAATTTGAGGCCTAGTATTTAGGCGCTGGGTGACAGGTATGGGTTTAGTGACAGAATTAGACTTGGAAATACACAGTAGCGGGTGTGTGTGAAGTTATTCTGAATGACCCAATGTGCACCTTGAATATTATATACCCTTTTAGGGATAGATTTCAAATAGCTCTGATATAGCAGAAACCACTAAATTATGAAATTGCTAAATTGGGAATTGTACTTCAACCCAGAACAAAAAATGTGCTTTGACGGACACTAAATAACTTTCCCAGCTACAACAGGACAGCGGTAACGAGAGATTTAGCGGGATATAAATTTGAGGCCTAGTATTTAGGCGCTGGGTGACAGGTATGGGTTTAGTGACAGAATTAGACTTGGAAATACACAGTAGCGGGTGTGTGTGAAGTTATTCTGAATGACCCTATGTGCACCTTCAATATGATCTACCCTTTTAGGGATAGATTTCAAATAGCTCTGATATAGCAGAAACCACTAAATTATGAAATTGCTAAATTGGGAATTGTATTTCAACCCAGAAGAAAAAATGTGCTTTGACGGACACAAAATAACTTTCCCAGCTACAACAGGACAGCGGTAACGAGAGATTTAGCAGGATATAAATTTGAGGCCTAGTATTTAGGCGCTGGGTGACAGGTATGGGTTTAGTGACAGAATTAGACTTGAAAATACACAGTAGCGGGTGTGTGTGAAGTTATTCTGAATGACCCAATGTGCACCTTGAATATTATATACCCTTTTAGGGATAGATTTCAAATAGCTCTGATATAGCAGAAACCACTAAATTATGAAATTGCTAAATTGGGAATTGTACTTCAACCCAGAACAAAAAATGTGCTTTGACGGACACTAAATATCTTTCCAAGCAACAACAGTACAGCGGTAACGAGAGATTTAGCAGGATATAAATTTGAGGCCTAGTATTTAGGCGCTGGGTGACAGGTATGGGTTTAGTGACAGAATTAGACTTGGAAATACACAGTAGCGGGTGTGTGTGAAGTTATTCTGAATGACCCAATGTGCACCTTGAATATTATATACCCTTTTAGGGATAGATTTCAAATAGCTCTGATATAGCAGAAACCACTAAATTATGAAATTGCTAAATTGGGAATTGTACTTCAACCCAGAACAAAAAATGTGCTTTGACGGACACTAAATAACTTTCCCAGCTACAACAGGACAGCGGTAACGAGAGATTTAGCGGGATATAAATTTGAGGCCTAGTATTTAGGCGCTGGGTGACAGGTATGGGTTTAGTGACAGAATTAGACTTGGAAATACACAGTAGCGGGTGTGTGTGAAGTTATTCTGAATGACCCTATGTGCACCTTCAATATGATCTACCCTTTTAGGGATAGATTTCAAATAGCTCTGATATAGCAGAAACCACTAAATTATGAAATTGCTAAATTGGGAATTGTATTTCAACCCAGAACAAAAAATGTGCTTTGACGGACACTAAATAACTTTCCCAGCTACAACAGGACAGCGGTAACGAGAGATTTAGCAGGATATAAATTTGAGGCCTAGTATTTAGGCGCTGGGTGACAGGTATGGGTTTAGTGACAGAATTAGACTTGAAAATACACAGTAGCGGGTGTGTGTGAAGTTATTCTGAATGACCCAATGTGCACCTTGAATATTATATACCCTTTTAGGGATAGATTTCAAATAGCTCTGATATAGCAGAAACCACTAAATTATGAAATTGCTAAATTGGGAATTGTACTTCAACCCAGAACAAAAAATGTGCTTTGACGGACACTAAATAACTTTCCCAGCTACAACAGGACAGCGGTAACGAGAGATTTAGCAGGATATAAATTTGAGGCCTAGTATTTAGGCGCTGGGTGACAGGTATGGGTTTAGTGACAGAATTAGACTTGAAAATACACAGTAGCGGGTGTGTGTGAAGTTATTCTGAATGACCCAATGTGCACCTTGAATATTATATACCCTTTTAGGGATAGATTTCAAATAGCTCTGATATAGCAGAAACCACTAAATTATGAAATTGCTAAATTGGGAATTGTACTTCAACCCAGAACAAAAAATGTGCTTTGACGGACACTAAATAACTTTCCCAGCTACAACAGGACAGCGGTAACGAGAGATTTAGCGGGATATAAATTTGAGGCCTAGTATTTAGGCGCTGGGTGACCGGTATGGATTTAGTGACAGAATTAGACTGGGATATGGCCAAAAAATAACCACACTATTGCTGGTTAAATGCACTTGGTGACGGGCGCAGCTTGCCCCTGATGTAGTATATGGCCAAAAAATGAACAGACTATTGCTGGTTAAATGCACTTGGTGTCACAGCTTGACCAACCACACTACTGAGGGTTAAATGCACTTGGTGACGGGCGCAGCTTGCCCCTGATGTAGTATATGGCCAAAAAATAAACAGACTATTGCTGGTTAAATGCACTTGGTGTGACAGCTTCACCCTGATGTAGGCTTTAGCCAGAAAACAACCACACCATTGAGGGTTAAATGCACTTGGTGACAGGCGCAGCTTGCCCCTGATTTTGTATATGGCCAAAAAATGAACAGACTATTGCTGGTTAAATGCACTTGGTGTGACAGCTTCACCCTGATGTAGGCTTTAGCCAAAAAACAACCACACCATTGAGGGTTAAATGCACTTGGTGACAGGCGCAGCTTGCCCCTGATTTTGTATATGGCCAAAAAATGAACAGACTATTGCTGGTTAAATGCACTTGGTGTGACAGCTTCACCCTGATGTAGGCTTTAGCCAAAAAACAACCACACCATTGAGGGTTAAATGCACTTGGTGACAGGCGCAGCTTGCCCCTGATTTTGTATATGGCCAAAAAATGAACAGACTATTGCTGGTTAAATGCACTTGGTGTGACAGCTTCACCCTGATGTAGGCTTTAGCCAAAAAACAACCACACCATTGAGGGTTAAATGCACTTGGTGACAGGCGCAGCTTGCCCCTGATTTTGTATATGGCCAAAAAATGAACAGACTATTGCTGGTTAAATGCACTTGGTGTGACAGCTTCACCCTGATGTAGGCTTTAGCCAAAAAACAACCACACCATTGAGGGTTAAATGCACTTGGTCGCAGCTTGTGCTGGCGCACCACAAGACACAAAATGGCCGCCGATCACCCCAGAAAAATGTGACTGACAAACGGTCTGGGCAGCCTAAAAACAGTGAGCAATTGAGGATCAGCAGCTCAATGATCCACAGCTGCAGATCGATCAGTTAATCAAGTCCTTTGGAGGAGTTAATCTGCCTAATCTCGCCCTACTGTCGCAGCCGCAACCTCTCCCTACGCTAATCAGAGCAGAGTGACGGGCGGCGCTATGTGACTCCAGCTTAAATAGAGGCTGGGTCACATGGTGCTCTGGCCAATCACAGCCATGCCAATAGTAGGCATGGCTGTGATGGCCTCTTGGGGCAAGTAGTATGACGCTTGTTGATTGGCTGCTTTGCAGCCTTTCAAAAAGCGCCAAGAAAGCGTCACAAAAGCGCCAAGAAAGCGACGAACACCGAACCCGAACCCGGACTTTTACGAAAATGTCCGGGTTCGGGTCCGTGTCACGGACACCCCAAAATTCGGTACGAACCCGAACTATACAGTTCGAGTTCGCTCATCCCTAGGCACTACGCATTGCCCTAATGGCATTTATAATTGAGACTGGAAAAGCTACATTTATTAAGACTCGGGTCATAACCAACCAGTCTATGCTGTTGAAAGCATTCTCGGCATCTGTGCCGAGAAGGTCTAGTGGTGTAGAGGTATGGTGAGCTTGGTAGAAAAAATGGATCAAGTGTTCATACGGCCCTCTTTCCATGACACAAAGCAAACTTGATCCATGTGTACTAGATTCAGGAGCAAGGACTCCGGTCTAAAAGCTATCATTTTGGCAATCAGCTTTAAATCACAGTTTAGTAATGAGATTGGACGGTAGCTAGTGAATAGGATAGGGTCTTTCCCTTCTTTAGAGATGACCGTGATTTGGGCTTTTACCATTTGTGGGGGCAAAGACTATCCTTTCAGAATTGCATTCCACACATCCCATAACTTAGGTCATAGTAGGACTTCTTTAAAGGCTAAATAGTAGTATAGCAAACTGCCTATAAGTGCTAGGTGTGGATCTGGTTTGTAGGTAACATCCATACGGCACGCAGTATTTCCCCAAAGAAAAATGCACATATGCAGTCGCTACTTAAAAAAAGAGTACTCAATCACTCCCACAACCCTGCCTAGTGATCTGTGTCTAAGGAGATAACATCATCTCAACGCATTTCAACGTGACAGCAGTACATCACATATCATCAGGAGCACATATTATATAGTTGCCTATAATAGCAATTTGCCCTGCACTGTTGCATGCACAGGCTCCGTGCTGTGATGGCTGTACGTGGCCGAACACATGTCGGGATAATGTCACAAAGATCCCACCCCCCGAAGGAGAGCGCCAGCACAAACCGCCAATCAGTAGTGGGGGCACGTCATAAGTCACGCCCTCTGTCTTGGCGAACGCGCAATTCTGGCAATAGCGATCTGGGGAGGCAGCAAATGTGCACTGAAAGTAAGGGGGAATCAAAGCCGCGGTATGAATCAGTATATCTTATGGATAAATATATCCCAAACATTAGCGTATGATACCTCCATCATGCTGGCATAATTTTTATATGTCACCTGAGCCTATGCACCCCTGGCTGTGTAGTTGGACTATCTTACACTGCCAGTAGGTAGGCACAGTATATGAAAAAAACATACTCCAGGTCAGTGACCCTAGTTGGGCACTGACACCTCTTACTGTATCAACAGTTATTATTAAATTCATAATACTGTATCCACATCTGGACCTGTCCTTTGATTTATACCTCGGATTTGATTCCCCCTTACTTTCAGTGCGCATGCGCTGCCTCCCCAGATCACTATTGCCAGAATTGCGCATTCGCCCAGACAGAGGGCATGACTTACGAAGTACCCCCACTACTGATTGGCAGTTTGCGCTGGTGATCTCCTTCGGGGGTTGGGGTCTTTGTAATATCATTCTAGCACATGTTCGGCCGCGTACAGCCATCACAGCGCCGAAGCCTGTGCATGCAACAGTGCAGGGCAAATTGCTATTATAGGCAACTCTGTAATATGTGCTCCTGATGATATGTGATGTACTGCTGTCACATTGAAATGCGTTGAGCCGATGTTATCTTCTTAGACACGGTTCACTAGGCAGGGTTGTGGGAGTGATTGGGTACCCACTTTAAAAAAAAACTGATTATGAGTGTGAATGTTTACAGAGGAGTGGTTCCCACATTGCCAATCCAATGTTGAGGAATGTGATAAGGAGAGCCTACCTTTGGTGCTGATCCCTGCTAGTAGCGACTGCATGTGTGCATTTTTCTTTGGGTAAAGACTGCGTGCCGTATGGATGTTACCTACAAACCAGATCCACACCTAGCACTTCTAGGCAGTTTCTCTTCACATGCTAAATGCTACCATCGTATAAGCTAGTGGCTCTCTCTTTCTACCTACCATACTCTACTTTTCCGGTTGGGGTACCATACAATAGCCCTAAGCTTCCACACCTGTGTATCTGCAATTTAAGGGCCCATCCCTGGCCCTTGCAATTGTCTTACAATTACAAGTAGCTCTACTTGCTAGCAAGCATAGGGCCAGTCCCCAGTCTACTCCACGGGTAGATGTTTATGTGCTCTATCCCTCTAGACACTGGGAGAGCCTGGTTGCCTGAATTTTACTGATGTGATATACACATTATTTTCCTCCTTATTTTAAGTATTACTCAATTAAAACTTTATTATTTTTTCATTATAACATTCTTTCAGGCTGTGAAAACATTAAACTTTTTTGAACGTATACCAGTATTTTGGCGTTGTTAGAGTTTTTCACAGGAGCCCAGAATTGAACACAATACTGCATGTGGGGTCTGACTGTTAATTTGTAGAATGGCAGAACTATGTTATCATCACGTGCATCTATGACCCCATAATCTTATTGGCCTTGGCAGCAGCTGCCTAAGGCTGAGTTCAAAGGAGCGTGTCCGGATAAGGTCTGGATGCATTGCGGAAAACCCGCGCGAGTAGGTACCCAATTGCAGTCAGTTTTGACTGCGATTGCGTTCCGCTGTTCAGTTTTTATCGCGCGGGTGCAATGCGTTTTGCACGCGCGTGATAAAAAACTGACTGTGGTACCCAGACCCGAACTTCTTCACTGAAGTTCAGGTTTGGGTTCGGTGTTGTGTAGATGTAATTATTTTCCCATATAACATGGGTATAAGGGAAAATAATAGCATTCTTTAATACAGAATGCTTAGTACGTGGTCAATTGAGGGTTAAAAAATAAAAAATAATTAACTCACCTTCTCCTCTTGATCGCATAGCTGCCGGTCTCTTCTTACTACTTTAATCATGAGCTGCCGGCTAAAGGACCTGTGGTGACGTCACATCACATGGTCCAATCATGTGATTGGACCATGTGATCTGACATCACCATAGGTACTTTAGCTGGCAGCTCATGATTAAAGATGTAAGAAGAGACCGGCAGCTACGCGATTATTATATTGCATGTCCGGTGTATTATTATATTGCAGGTCCAGTAGTCCAGGAGATCCTGGATCATGGTTGACAGAGTGCAGTCCAAATATGTCACTGCCTGCTGGTTGAGGTTCTGCTGCATGTGTTGCTGCCCCTGCTGAGTGGTTTCTTCAGAAGGCGGTTGAAGAAAACTGCTCATCAGAGACTCCAGACTTAATTGGCTGCCTTTGCAGCTGGTGCTGTGGATAGCTAGTAGTGATCTCTCTGTCAAATCCTGACAATTAGGCCTCTTTGACACAGTACCGTTTTTTTTTTTTTCCGTTTTGCGGACCGTTTTTTGCATTCCGTATACGGAACCATTCATTTCAAAGGTTCCGCAAAAAAAAACTGAATGTACGCCATATGCATTCCGTTTCCGTATTTCCGTTTTTCCGTTCCGTTGAAAGACAGAACATGTCCTATCATTGCCCGCAAATTACGTTCCGTGGCTCCATTCAAGTCAATGGATCCGCAAAAAAAAACTGAACACATACGGAAATGCATCCATTGTCTTCCGTATCAGTTCTGTTTTTGCAGAACCATCTATTGAAAATGTTATGCACAGCCCAATGTTTTCTATGTAATTACTGTATACTGTATATGCTATACGGATAAACGGAACAGAAAAACGGAACGAAAACGGAAACAAAAAACGGAACAACAGATCCGTGAAAAACAGACAGCAAAACACTGAAATAGCCATACGGTAGTGTGAAAGAGGCCTTAATCTGGTTATTTGTGCAAGAGACTCAGAGGGCCTCTCTACCTCCATCTCCATTGCATACTTCCACGATCTGTCGGGGTCATCTGCGTCATCTTTGTATTCGCCCTACAGCTCCTCATGCTTCTCCTGCTCCTCTCCTGTCACTTAGGCAGATAAATCACCTGGTTGTGTATAAAATTCCTGGGAACTTATGTCCTCCTCCTCATCATACCCATCCTTATCTGGGCTCAGGTGGCTGTGAGATATTGGCACCACATCTTCTGTTTGTTCACCATTCATTTATCAGCATCCCCTCCAGGATGTGACGGAATGGAATGACATCATTCATCCCATAGTTCTGCTGACTGACAAATAAATGGGGTCAAACTGACAAATAAATGGGGTAATTTATTAAACTGGTGTAAAGTAGAACTGGCTTAGTTGCCCATAGCAACCAATCAAATTCCACCATTCATTTGTGACAGCTCCTCTGGAAAATGAAAGGTGGAATCTGATATTTTTTTCTATGGCAACTAATATAGTCGAACTTATTGAGCATGGAGTTCCTATGGATGGAAATGTTGCATATAAGGCAATGGTGTGAAAGAGCCTTTGTTATTGCAGCTCAAGGAGTGCGTGTTTTGCACTGTAAAAGTAGCTGAAGTGCATGCACAGTTTCCTGGACCTTCTTGCAGTTCAGTGGAAGACTTGAGAAACCGGGTAACAATGAGATTGAAAACGTGTGTCAGTAGTAGTGATGAGCATCAGGGACAATATTCGAATTCACAATATTTCGCGAATATTCGCCATATATTCGAGAATTCACGAATTCATAATCTCCAGGCATTATTTTTTTGATTGTGAAAATTTGCATAACATTTGCAACAAATTTTCGCATAAAAAATTAGCATGAACTGGTATTTAAAAAAAATATCTAATATTCACAATTACGAATATATTTAGCGATATTCTAAATATTCGCGAATTCTCGAAGTGCCGATATTCGCGATTAAAATTCGCAATTCGAATATTCGTGATCAACACTAGTCAGTACCCATGTTTCCTATCTCCAGTTGGCAAGGAGACAGCAGGTGTTTGATTTATTTAATGATGATGCAGAGGAGTTCCCCCAAGGTTTGGATCAGTTTGGCCAGACTTACCAGGTTCATAAACCCATGACAACACCGTGCTTTGCATAGGTGATATGCTGGAGGACCACTGTAAACTGTGCCTAGGGGGGAGGGGGAGGACAAGGTGGAGGATGAGGAGGCAGAGGAGGACATTGGTGCAGAAATCACAGCATGACAATTGGGAGGTGGCATTGCCATCACCTGGCCAAGTTGCTGCTGTGCCTGAGCCGGAACCACATTTACTGAGTATATTGTCTTTAACCATTGTGAGATAGTGACAGATCTCACAGAAGTGAAAGGCAAGGAAGGGGTGGATAGTGCGGTCCACATCTCTATTCCACCACAGGCGAGACCAGCTGGAAATGCTGGTCTGGCATAAAGCACCTCCCAGGGTGTCAATCTAGGGGAAGGAGATTCATTGTGCAACAGGGTCGTGCTGGAGGCTTTGTATTAGTGGTCTCAGCCGGGCTGGCTGAGGGACCACGGGGCTAGGTGCTAGCCGGAGCATTGGGGACGCTGTGACGCCTGGGCGCAAGGGTCACAAGGCCGGAGTCGGAGAGACTACTGGGCCACACTCCCCCATAAATGTACTGGATGTGAGATTGTGTGTGAACAGGGCTCTGTACAGCCAGGCGGCTGTGGGACACTGGGCTGGGAAAGCCTCTTGCAATTACCGGGTGCGAACGGTGCTTTAAGTAAGGTAGGAAGACACCTTGTTTAGTTAGAGTCCAGCTGGGCAGGTGTTTATTTTGTATGATTTCTGTTTATTTTGCTGAATAAAAGCGATGCTTGAACCTTAAACTTGGTGTCTGGCGAAGATACTTGTGAGAATGACCCCCGGAGAAGAGCTACCCCCCCAATTGGTGGATGGTGCGGCAGAAGTTACGGCTGAATAGAGGCAAAGTGGTTGCTGAGAGCTGCACACAGGAGCCTGCTGGTGATAATCTGGACATTTTTTTTTTCCTGTGGTGTAAACAGTGCAGGATTTAAAGAGCCAGTAGCCGAGTAAAGGAGACTGAACTGTGGAATTTTTTTGGGTCAAAATGGCGACCGGGGTGAAAGGTGGCCCAGTTTAGCAGACAACCAAGGCCACAAAGGAAGTAATAGCGCATCTTGTGCGGGAAACTAATTCCTTGTTGAGGAATCCAAGTGTGGTACTTGGAGAGGTTGCTCTGAACTGGGCTGAGAGTGGAGTGCCGGAGGAAAAGTGGATATATGCCATTGCCAAGGGCAACCGTCAGGAAGATAAAGAGGTGGACAGTGGTGCGGCTCTCAGGAGTGTCTGTGTTTCCTGTGATGGTGTACAAGGTCCTAAAGGGTGCGCCTGGGGTGACTGTCCGGGACGGGTCCAGACTCCAGGCCGTGTGATTTCCGGTAGCAACGGTTGCAGTGAGGAGTCTGCCGGTGGTCGTGGTACCAGGAACCTAGAGAATGCTGGAGATCTCGGTAGAGGTGATCTAGGAATATCTTCATCTCCAGAGACTGCCGAATCTGCGGCGTCATGCATTTATTGGGCTGGAAGACCCATGACAGTACGCCGATGACAGCTGCTACCTGCTGGGCCGGCAGGTGATAAGTCCCAGAGGCAAGGAACTGTCGCAAGGGGATGTGTCTCTCTGGAAACCGCAGCGTCTGAACAGGCGGGTAAGCCTGTTGCGGTTGCTCCCTTACGGGAATACTCAGGGGAGAAGGGTATTGTGTGGCCCAAAATGCCTGTGATTAAGGCTAGGCTTGGGGTCATGCACAATGCTGAACACTAAGACTGGTATAATGGTAAATATGCTGGACAGACGTGATTAAAAAGGACTGTCAGATAGCTCCCACCGGAGTGAGACTATGGTGACAACTAGAACCAATGGTAAGTTATCTGCATTGCCTAATAAAAATGTGAAGTTTTGTAACCTAGGTGATAAGGATGACACCCCTTTTCCTTTGCAGGCTGTGATCAGGAAAAAATCTACACCTGCTGGTTTAATTGTATATGTGGTAGGGAAGTAGATTGATGGTGAAGGCACACAGCTGAAGGAACCCCCTGTGATAAAGGTACAGGAAAATGAGGCACTGCTAGAAAGGGTACCACCTTTTCTTCAAGCCAAACCCGATCAGAAGGGAAGGAGGGCCCCCATCCAGGCCCCACCCATGTCCTGCCTCCAGCCACGCCCATGCCCTGCCTCCACCCCTGGTAGCTGTCGCACCACGATCGTTACGCCCCTGAAGAGGCTCATTAGCATATTACAAGTCTTTATTTTAATAGAATGGCGGCAGCGGCAGGCAGGGAGTTATAAAACACACTGTTATGTACTGCTGACATTAGCCCATCGCTAATGTTAGTCAGCTACATAACAATGTTTTTTCTGATGATTGACAGATTCAGAAACCTGTTTAAACACTGTTACATTTACACACTTCAAATGTTTTATATACCTTTTTAGAGGTGACTATCTAGGACAGGTGTCAGGACTGTCTTGGTCACACACAGGTCGAAAAACCACTCTGCAGGCAGGGCACAGTGGGCACTGAGCTGGGCACTACTTGGGCAGGCTGCTGGAGCTGGACTGGAGTCTGGAGAAGAATGATTTCAATTCTCCCTCCCTCCCTCTCTCTCTGATGTCACTTCCTGTGTAGACCTGACTTCCTTATCAGAGAGAAGGAGGGAGGGACTGGGAGGCAGGGGAGGAGCGAGGAGACCGGAGACTGAACAGTGAGTGAGCCGCTGCGCTGCCTGGAATCACTGTAGTGTAGACTAGAGGAGGGAGGGGAGGGAGAGAGGAGGGGAGGGAGAGAGGAGGGGAGGGAGAGAGGAGGGGAGGGGAGGGAGAGAGGAGGGGAGGGAGAGAGGAGGGGGGGGGAGGGAGAGAGGAGGGGAGGGAGAGAGGAGGGGAGGGGAGGGAGGGACTTGGGAGGGGTGGGAGGGGAGGGAGCGCTGCGCTCAGCTGATCACCCGGCCGCCGCAGTGAGTGACAGCTTAAATATGCGATTGGATCATCGAACTCTCGGTCAGACGTCAGTCCGCACACACTGCAGTTTACTTTGAATGAATAATCCTGTGCCTGGGTCTAAAAGGCTTGTACCCGGGCACAGGATTACAAACCCGGACTGTCCGGGTCAATCCCGGACGGGTGGCAACCCTAGGTACCACATGTACTAGGTACAGATAAGCAGTCTCCACAGGGTTCTATGGTTAGTGAGCTCGGGTGCAAGATAGATGAAAGTGGTGTGACCTATAATGTGAACCAGGCACCTGAAAGAGAGCCTGAGCAAGTGCAGGTGGTTCTCACTGAGGGGGAGTCCCCAGTGAGAACTGGGTCTTGTGGACCTGATGTTACAAATATGTTCATATGATATGATGTTGGGCTGTGATATTGTTTTGTTTTTGTGTAGTAATGTAGACATTTCTGCAGATAGTGATGAAACTCGTGCAGAACCTGTACTTGCCCGTTTAAATGAAGGTCTAAGTGAGCTGCACATTGACTGCCATGGGGAAAGAATATTGCCTATTGAAAACAATGGTGCTGATAAGGTGCAAAGCGATTGTGCCAAGTTTGCGGCAAGGCATAATGAAAAGGTGATGACATGTGAAATATGTGATGATGACATGCATTTTCCTTTGCAGGATGTGGTCAGGGGAATAGCGCCCCTGGGTGGAAAACATGTGAAGGATGCAGAAGTGCAGATAAATGTTGTGAGCACTGAGTGGAGCAATCCTACTCTGGTGAACGTGCAAGAAAGGGTAGCAGTCCTAGAGGGTGTATCACATGTACCAGAGGTGGACATGCAGTCTCCACAGTGTTTTATGGTCAATAAAGTAATATCCCAGGTAGGAATTAACTCGGCAGTGCCCCTAGAGGTCAGCATTAATAATGACACGAGTGACATAGGCAATGTATGTGCTGTGACCATTAGCAACTCCGAGAGATAAGCTACCAGGTAAAGGTATTCAGGCTGTCACTAGTAGCAACCAGACGACAGTTATACCTGACGTGGGGAGACGGCAGCCAAGTGTCTGAGACCAATACTGTAATGGGGCGTTGAAGGTGCACTGGGTCTCCCATCAGCCGCGGGAGCGAGGATCTGTGTTCGGCCTCGTTCCCAGGGCGACTTTTGCTAGCTGGGAAGCTCCCTGCTCCTAGGTCTGCCTTGAGTGCCCAGCTGATCACTCGGTGCGCGACTTGTCTGTCTGTCGGTCATGTGACGCTGGCCACATCACATGACCCTCACTCCCCACTATAAATACAGGCAACCTGCTGGCTACAGCAGACTAGAAGACGGAAGATCTTTCTGCTGAGCTTGCTGATAGGGCTGATGTGAATGCAGAGGCCAAGAGACTTGTGGCAATGAGTAGCCAGGACCTGGTCATGAAAGATTTTCCCTCTGCCATCAGTGCCTTACAGAAAGCCAGCGGTCTGCTGGAGAAGAAATACCAGAAAACGGATGACCAGCATGCAGATGGTTTCTACTACTGTGAGATGGCTCTCCTAGAGCCTAAACGATTGGGAAACAATATCCTGATTCCTGAGTGAACCTCTGGAAGGTTTGCCAGAAGGCAACGAGTCTGGTGAAGATCCTAATGTCCCCAGTGCCTCCAACCTTGATGAGAACGAGGAGGAGGAGTTAAGAAGGCAAGGATATGATGCCATGTCCGTGAAGGATGAAAAGGCTAATAAAGTAAATTGAGACTTCAAAGAAATAGAGGCCAAAGAAGCTAAGGCCGAGGTTTTGAAATGGGAAAAATCCTTGGATGAGAGGCCAAGGTTAGGGCAGAAGGAGCAACTGCCGCAGTGGGAAAAGCCACTGAAGACACAGAAGACTGAAGCTGGCCCCAAACCCAAAGAAACCCCTGCTGAGAATAAAGTGGTCCAGATGTGTGGAAAAGGAGCTAGTCGTAAGAAACCTGCTCGGCTGAAGGAGCCCTGCAAGGCAAAAGAGAAAGGATCATGACATGACCATGACTTGGACCAGTTCAGTCAAGAGTTGTCGCAGTCCAAGAAAGGACGTGAGGGGCCTCTGCAGAAGCCAGGAAATATAAAAACAGAGTACCTACTTATGAGATGGGCAAGAAAATCCCAGAGACCTTGTCAACTCAGTAATAAACTCATGAGGGTGATAAACCAAGGGCTGTTGTCCTGGGCCTGGCAGAATAAGGGGAAGACTGTAGGCCAGGTCGATGCTCATTCACGAGCATCTGGATTTGATGCTAGTGTTCACCCCTACGGGCTTGAACAAAGGGGGGAGTATGTGAGATAGTGACAGATCTCACCGAGGTGAGATGCAACTAAGGGGTGGATAGTGCGGTCCACACCCCTATTCCACCACAGGCGAGACCAGCTGGAGGTGCTGGGGCTGGCATAAAGCACCTCCCAGGGTGTCAGACTAGGGGAAGGAGATTCATTGTGCAACTGGGTCCTGCTGGAGGCTCTGTATTAGTGATCTCAGCCGGGCTGGCTGAGGGACCACGGGACTAGGTGCTATCCGGAGCATTGGGGACGCTGTGACGCCTGGGCGCAAGGGTCACAAGGCCAGAGTCCGAGAGACTACTGGGCCACACTCCCGCATAAAAGTACTGGATGTGAGACTGTGTGTGAACAGGGCTCTGTGCAGCCAGGCGGCTGTGGGACACTGGGCTGGAAAAGCAGCTTGTAATTACCGTGTACGAACAGTGCTTTTAGTAAGGTAGGAAGATGCCTTGCTTAGTTAGAACTCAGTCGGGCAGGTGTTTATTTTGTATTTCAGTTTATTTTGCTGAGGAGCCAAATAAAAGCGATGTTTGGACCTTAAACTTGGTGTCTGGTGAAGATATTTGTGTGACTGACCCCCCGGAGAAGAGCTAACCCCCCACACCATATGTACTTACAACTTCAGTGCTGGCGTGAACTGTCCCAGACAACAAGAGGCCCAAGGACTGTCACACTATCTGCTCAACGAACGTGTGCATGGCTGGTACAGCTTTTTTGGAAATGTAATATCGGCTTGGGACTCTCCACCTTGGCTGGGCACAAGCCATCAGTTATTTGAGATGTGCAGAGTCAACTAGATGGAAGGGGAGAAACTGTAGTACCAGCAACTTGGCCAGGTGCATGTTCAGCCTCTGTGCCCTTGGATGAGTGCATGCATACTGCTTTTATTTTTGCAATTGCCTCAGTGATCGATTGCTGTCGAAACAAGTGATGAGGAGTAGGAGGAGGAGGAGCATCAGGGGCAATAGACGACATTGAAGTCGATGCGAAGCAACAACATCTTCTTTCTGCTGAAGTTGAAAAGCCCTGACTGCTTAATCAGGGATTCAGGCTAGTGGGAGATTCAGCAATTGCTGCATCAGGCTGTAAAACTAAATAAGTGGCACGGTTTTCCCATGGCAATTTATATTGACACCTCATGTGAAGGCTTGAGCGAACCCAAACTGTAAAGTTCGGGTTCGTACCGAACTTTAGGGTTTTTGGACACCGGACCCGACCCCGAACATTTCCCTAAAAGTTTGGGTTTGGTGTTCAGCGCTTTCTTGGCGCTTTTTGAAAGGCTGCACAGCAGCCAATCAACAAGCGTCATACTACTTGACCAGAGAGGCCATTACAGCCATGCCTACTAATGGCATGGCTGTGATTGGCCAGAGCAGCATGTGACCCAGGCTCTATATAAGCTTGAGTCACATAGCGCTGCACGTCACTCTGCTGTTACAAGTGTAGGGAGAGGATGCTGCTGGACTTGTGATTTCTGGGAGAGCATAGGAGAGAATCTAACTCAGCGGTCTACAGAGAAATAGTTGTGTGGGTGCAAGGCACTATCATTTTACCCTGCCCCGAGCTCATTGACCAAAAAATACAAACTTTTAGAATTTTGCAGTTGGGTGGGTGGCGGCGGCCATTTTATGCATGCTCAGTGCACCAGCATTGCATCTGAGCTTTTGGGACATTGCAAATCACCATTTTGTTTGGGAAAACTACAACATCTGGATTAGTCAGTGTGCAATTTAAGGTAGAAATACACCTATCATTATCTGGGGTTTAAAAACAAACTCTTTTGACAAAAAAAACACTATTTTCAGGCCTTGCCGCATTAGCACGTATGAAATTACAGGCTTATATACTGCTGTCAAATTCAGTTTTTAAACAAACACTCATTTAAGCACAATACATTTAGTTGGCAGCCTTTGATGCAGATGTCATTGTGAGATACACCCTTAATACATTTGGATTACATTCAGAGATTTTAAATACTGCCATTTGGTGCACCAATATTGAATTCAGGCCTACACTGGTTCAGGCCCTGTGAGATACCCCCTCTACATACATGGGTTTGAATTAGGCATTTGAAATACAGCCTTTTTGTGCAAAGCTAAATTTACTGCAGGCCTACAGAGGTTCAGGCCCTGTGAGATAACACCTCTACATACAGGGGTTTGAATTAGGCATTAAAAGGAATTTAGGCAGAAGAATCTTTTATTGAGGCCTAGTCTGATTCAGGCCATGTGAGATACACCCTTTACATACTGTCGTTCTATTCTACTATTAATTAAACATCCATTTAGGGCAAGATCCTAAATGTAAAAAATATGAGGAGAGCGTCAAATAAGGGACGTGGCCCAAGTCGTGGTGCTGCTGGTGGATCTCCTGTTGCAGGGAGAGGACGTGGTTGATCTGTGCCAGCTACACGCACAAGTGAAACCCCTTCCTCAGGTGCGAGTAGGCGACAAAACCTACAGCGGTATTTGGTCGGGCCTAATGCTGCTCTACAAATGGTGAGGCCTGAACAAGCTATAATAGATTGGGTTGCTGACAGTTGGCACCTGCAGCCGATGTCCATCAGTCTTTCACCTCACCCCCTTGCAAATCAGCAAAGCAGTCTGAGCCCCAAGTCATGCAGCAGTCTCTTCTGCTTTTTGATTACTCTGTTAGCAGGGTTTCCCAGGGACATTCACCTAGCCCTGCCCTAGAAGTGGAAGAGATTGAGTACACCGATGCCCAACCACTTATCTTTCAAGATAAGTACATGGGAGGACCATTGCAGCACGTCTCGGATGATGACAAAACACAGGTGCCAACTGCTGGGGCTTTCGAAAGTGTGCAGACCGACAAGGAAGGCAAAGGTGAAGACTGGGTGGAAGATGATGTGGAGGACGATGAGGTCCTTGACCCCACATGGAATCAAGGTCATGCGAGTGACCTATATAGTTCGGAGGAAGAGGCAGTGGTTGCACAGAGCCACCAGAACAGCAGAAGAGGAAGCAGGGTGCAAAAGCGGAGCGGCCATCCTCTAGACAGTAGGCCTGCTACTGCCCACTACAGCAAGGGACCGAGCTCACCAAAGCCAGCTCCAAGGAGTTCCCTGGCGTGGCAGTTCTTCAGACAATGTGCTGGCGACAAGACACAAGTGGTTTGCACGCTGTGCAATCAGAGCCTGAAGCGAGGCATAAACGTTCTCAACCTGAGCACAACCTGCATGACCAGGCATTTAAGTGCAAAGCACAAGCTGCAGTAGACACCTCAAAAACCAAGAAAGGTCTCTGGCTCCTCCTGCTTCCTCTTCTGCTGCAGTTGCGGGCTCTTCATCCACCTCTGGAGTGACAGTGCCACCTGGCACCCCGCAATGTCCCATGCAAGCGTTCAGCTCTCCATATCCCAAACTCTGGAGATGAAGAGGAAGTACCCCCCCTACCCACCCGCGATCCCTAGCCCTGAATGCCAGCATTTCTAAATTACTGCCATTTGAAATGTCATTCCGTCTGGTGGAGACAAATAGTTTTAAAAGCTTTATAGCTGTGGCTGTCCCACAGTACGTCGTGCCCAGCCGCCACTACTTTTCCCTGCACAACCAAGTAGGGGACACAATCAGGCATGCACTGGGTAAATGCAGTGGCGGCTAGGCCTGAGGCGGATAGCAGTTTGGCGCATGTCCTTCCACCACCGAGGATTGCAGGGCGCTTCAGTTTGCCTCCTGTTGCTTCCTCCTCCTACTCTGCTTCCTCATCCTCTACCAGCTCCTCATCCGATCAGCATAACACCTTCACCACCAACTTCAGCACAGCCAGGGGTCAACGACAGCAGGCAGTTTTAAAACTTATCTGTTTGGGGGACAAACCACACACTGCGCCGGAGCGGTGGACGAGCCTTGAACAACAGACCGATGAGTGGTTTGTGCCAGTCAGCCTCAAGCCCGGCCTGGTGGTGGGCGATAATGGGCAAAATCTCGTAGCAGCTCTGGGACTAGCCGGTTTGATGCACTTCCCTTGCCTGGCACATGTGCTAGGTTTGAAACCACGCTGCTTGTGATTTAGTCATACGATGCACAAGTGAGTGAATCAGGGTATTAGCCTTTCGTCCTCCTCTCTCAAAGGGTTCGATCCTCCTCAGACCGCCTGCTCTGTAGGATTAAATGACCGGCATATAGTGAAGTACCCTCTTAGTTGTTAGTAAGAACGGTTTTATTCTACTCACAGACAAGGGTAGATAACAGGCATATCACAATGATAAAATCAATTCAAATTTCTGCCCGACCCGGGTTTCGCTCTCTGGCTTCCTCAGGGGCGACAACTGCGCATGTCCACAGCAGGGTCCTTTAAATAGCCCAGTTTCCCATTCCCAAACTATGGGAGCCATAACCCAATCAGATCATATTAAAATACATCAATGAAATACCATACTTTTTACATATGCTTAATAGGAGAATTCATCTCAAAACAAAAACAAAGTAAGTTTAGGGGGAAAAAAAATCATATATCAGCCGTACGCCAAATATGCCCAACAAAAAATTGGTTACATAGTAAAAAGTCTTTCACTTATCGGCTATACTTTCCACTATCATGATACCACAGCCTTATAATATGTGTAAACCTCATTAATACATTCCATTATCCCTTTCATCTAGACCATATTTGTGTATTACATACATCCTCTGTTTCTTTCTATTTACACAGCCTTTATTCCACTTTCTCAGAAGGTCTCTCGATTTATAAGCCATTCGCAATTTTCTTATCCCATTCGTCACGCAATCACCTCATTTTCTCTCCACCCACTAATGGTCACGTTACTCCAGAGAAACTCAACCCCACCCCTTTCCCATTCATGAAGTTCATGTCACATGATCCAACCATCCAATCAGCAATCACTACTTATGACGTTTCTTAAAATGTCCTCAGTACAAGGTAAAAACCTACATTGATTAGTTCCACCGTGAAGAAACACTTCTTATTCTATCTTTACACTAACGGCTTCAGATCGAACTCTATATTCAGGCCGCTCGGTTGCAAGGTCCCTAGTTGGTAAATCCATTGTACTTCTTTTCGGTTAATTTGTAACAGCGAGTCGCCTCCTCGCCAGTGTGGTTTAACCACTTCTACTCCAGCAAACTTCAAGCCCTGCGGGTTCTTGCCATGCATGAGCTTGAAGTGAGCTGACACACTGTGGCTCATCAATCCTCTCTTGATATTCCCTATATGTTCCTGGATCCTCACTTTCAACTTCCTCACTGTCCTGCCAACTAGGGATGAGCGAACTCGAACTGTATAGTTCGGGTTCGTACCGAATTTTGGGGTGTCCGTGACACGGACCCGAACCCGGACATTTTCGTAAAAGTCCGGGTTCGGTGTTCGTCGCTTTCTTGGCGCTTTTGTGACGCTTTCTTGGCGCTTTTTGAAAGGCTGCAAAGCAGCCAATCAACAAGCGTCATACTACTTGCCCCAAGAGGCCATCACAGCCATGCCTACTATTGGCATGGCTGTGATTGGCCAGAGCACCATGTGACCCAGCCTCTATTTAAGCTGGAGTCACATAGCGCCGCCCGTCACTCTGCTCTGATTAGCGTAGGGAGAGGTTGCGGCTGCGACAGTAGGGCGAGATTAGGCAGATTAACTCCTCCAAAGGACTTGATTAACTGATCGATCTGCAGCTGTGGATCATTGAGCTGCTGATCCTCAATTGCTCACTGTTTTTAGGCTGCCCAGACCGTTTGTCAGTCACATTTTTCTGGGGTGATCGGCGGCCATTTTGTGTCTTGTGGTGCGCCAGCACAAGCTGCGACCAAGTGCATTTAACCCTCAATGGTGTGGTTGTTTTTTGGCTAAAGCCTACATCAGGGTGAAGCTGTCACACCAAGTGCATTTAACCAGCAATAGTCTGTTCATTTTTTGGCCATATACAAAATCAGGGGCAAGCTGCGCCTGTCACCAAGTGCATTTAACCCTCAATGGTGTGGTTGTTTTTTGGCTAAAGCCTACATCAGGGTGAAGCTGTCACACCAAGTGCATTTAACCAGCAATAGTCTGTTCATTTTTTGGCCATATACAAAATCAGGGGCAAGCTGCGCCTGTCACCAAGTGCATTTAACCCTCAATGGTGTGGTTGTTTTTTGGCTAAAGCCTACATCAGGGTGAAGCTGTCACACCAAGTGCATTTAACCAGCAATAGTCTGTTCATTTTTTGGCCATATACAAAATCAGGGGCAAGCTGCGCCTGTCACCAAGTGCATTTAACCCTCAATGGTGTGGTTGTTTTTTGGCTAAAGCCTACATCAGGGTGAAGCTGTCACACCAAGTGCATTTAACCAGCAATAGTCTGTTCATTTTTTGGCCATATACAAAATCAGGGGCAAGCTGCGCCTGTCACCAAGTGCATTTAACCCTCAATGGTGTGGTTGTTTTCTGGCTAAAGCCTACATCAGGGTGAAGCTGTCACACCAAGTGCATTTAACCAGCAATAGTCTGTTTATTTTTTGGCCATATACTACATCAGGGGCAAGCTGCGCCCGTCACCAAGTGCATTTAACCCTCAGTAGTGTGGTTGGTCAAGCTGTGACACCAAGTGCATTTAACCAGCAATAGTCTGTTCATTTTTTGGCCATATACTACATCAGGGGCAAGCTGCGCCCGTCACCAAGTGCATTTAACCAGCAATAGTGTGGTTATTTTTTGGCCATATCCCAGTCTAATTCTGTCACTAAATCCATACCTGTCACCCAGCGCCTAAATACTAGGCCTCAAATTTATATCCTGCTAAATCTCTCGTTACCGCTGTCCTGTTGTAGCTGGGAAAGTTATTTAGTGTCCGTCAAAGCACATTTTTTGTTCTGGGTTGAAGTACAATTCCCAATTTAGCAATTTCATAATTTAGTGGTTTCTGCTATATCAGAGCTATTTGAAATCTATCCCTAAAAGGGTATATAATATTCAAGGTGCACATTGGGTCATTCAGAATAACTTCACACACACCCGCTACTGTGTATTTCCAAGTCTAATTCTGTCACTAAACCCATACCTGTCACCCAGCGCCTAAATACTAGGCCTCAAATTTATATCCTGCTAAATCTCTCGTTACCGCTGTCCTGTTGTAGCTGGGAAAGTTATTTAGTGTCCGTCAAAGCACATTTTTTGTTCTGGGTTGAAATACAATTCCCAATTTAGCAATTTCATAATTTAGTGGTTTCTGCTATATCAGAGCTATTTGAAATCTATCCCTAAAAGGGTATATAATATTCAAGGTGCACATTGGGTCATTCAGAATAACTTCACACACACCCGCTACTGTGTATTTCCAAGTCTAATTCTGTCACTAAACCCATACCTGTCACCCAGCGCCTAAATACTAGTGTCACTACCAGAGCTTTGAGAAGTTCTCACAGCTCTGTGTCTCCACCCCTGCGATGATGTCACTTAGAGCTTGGAGGTGTTCTCACTGTTCTGTTTCTCCGCCCCTGTGATGAGGTCTTTACTCTCAGCTGTTTCTCCTGCAGTTGATTTTCCTGCCTTTAAATCACCCCTCCTCCTGTTGCAGGGCGTGGATTATATTTCTCATTTCAGTTGTAGCTCTGGCTTGAGTAACTTCACTTGTAAGCTATCAGTTCACTGGACCTGGTTTCTGCTGCAGCAAGCACTCCGGATATTGCCAGCTGTCCTTGGATCCGTCTTCTCTGCGGCTGCATCTCCTTCAGCTAAGTGTGCAGATATTGTTGTTTACCTGATTATTTTCTGACTGGATCTGAGGTGGCCACGGTTCCCTCCATATACTGAGTAGGGCACCGGTGGCCGTTCCCCTTCCACTATTGTAGGGGTTACAGTGGCCATCAGTCTGAGGTACGCGGGCATGCCTCCTTCCACCATTTGGATCCAGGCATGTGCTTTAGCAGCATAGGGAGAGCTTTGAGGGTCTGACAGGGGTCACCCCTTATCTTCCCTAGTTTGGGTCCGGTCAGTAGCTCTTTTCACTGTGTTTGCTCTTGTTACCCTCAAACAGCCGTGACATTATAATCCACCAAAACCGTCCTTTTTTGACATGGATCCGCTTTCTGGCCTGGTTGACCGCATGCAGGGTCTTTCTTTGGAAGTAGCGGATCTCCGTCAATCTATGACTCAGTTACAAGCATTAGGCTCTGCTCCGGCTCATGGAGTCTGTTGCGAGCCAAAGGTCTCACTTCCGGAGACGTTCTCCGGGGGCAGTGAGAATTTTGTTCGCTTCAGAGAGGCATGCAAACTCCATTTTTGCTTGTGTCCCCTTTCCTCTGGTAATGAGGAACAGAGGGTGAGGATTGTCATCTCCCTGCTCAGGGGCAATGCTCAGACTTGGGCTTTTTCGCTGCCATCAGGGGATCCCTCCCTTCGATCCGTGGAAAGATTTTTTGTGGCCCTGGGGCAAATATATGATGACCCGGATCGTGTTGCTCTGGCCGAATCGAACTTACGTGCTTTATGCCAGAACAAACTGTCTGCGGAGCTTTATTGTTCTGAATTTCGGAGATGGGCAGCTGATTCAGGTTGGAATGATGCTGCACTCCGGAGTCAGTTCTGTCATGGTCTCTCAGAGAGATTGAAAGATGCGTTTGCTTTCCATGAGAGACCAACGTCCTTAGAGTCTGCCATGTCATTGGCGGTACGCCTTGACAGACGTCTAAGAGAAAGAAACAAGACCTCTCTGTCCAGCCATTGTCAGTCTTGGGGCAATGGTGCGGACTCATTCAGTGTGCAGGGGCCTCATCCTGTCTCGCTCCCCTCTGAGGAGGAGCCCATGCAGCTAGGCCGACTTGCCCCTGATAAAAGAGGATTTAGTCCTCAGAATATGGTGTGTTTTTGTTGTGGGGGCATAGGTCATTTGGCAAATGTTTGTCCGTCTAGGAGATTCCTGAACTGTACTAAGAGCGATAATAAGAGAAAAACCTCAAGAGGTAGATCATCAAGTTCTACTTCATCTGCTACTTTGGGCAAACTTGATGTGGGAATTGATGCTTTTCCTCTGACCTGCAGTTCCCGTTTTCTCCTGTCTGCCAGGGTGGCGCTAGAGAGCAAAGTCATTTCTTGTGAGATTTTTGTCGATAGTGGAGCGGCCGTCAATCTTATTGACACTCAATTTGTAGCCATGCATGGTTTTCAGGTTTGCACATTGGAAAAGGATATACCTGTTTTTGCCATTGACTCTGCTCCACTCTCGCAGAGATCTCTGAAAGGCATTGTTCACAATATCCGGCTAGCTGTAGGTGACACTCATGTGGAGGAGATATCTTGTTTTGTCCTTAACGGATTGCCTTCTCCTCTAGTTTTGGGGTTACCCTGGCTCACTAGACATAACCCCACCATTGATTGGCAAGGAAGGCAAATAAATGAGTGGAGTGACTTTTGTAGAGAGAATTGTCTCACAGCAACTTTTGCAGAGGTGTCTACTAAAACTGTGCCATCATTTCTCTCTGATTTCTCGGACGTGTTTTCCGAGAGCGGTGTTCAGGAGCTACCTCCTCACCGGGAGTTTGACTGTCCCATTAACCTCATTCCCGGCGCCAAGCTGCCAAAAGCACGCCTCTACAATCTCTCACAACCGGAAAGAATCGCAATGCAAACCTATATCTCCGAGAGTCTTGAGAAGGGGCATATTCGTCCCTCAAAGTCACCTGTTGCCGCGGGTTTTTTTTTTGTTAAAAAAAAAGATGGCTCTCTGAGACCTTGCTTAGATTTTAGGGAGCTGAACCGTATCACGATTCGCGATCCCTATCCCCTTCCTCTGATCCCGGACCTCTTCAACCAAATTGTTGGAGCCAAGGTGTTTTCCAAATTGGATCTGAGAGGCGCGTACAACCTGGTCAGGGTCAGAGAGGGGGATGAATGGAAAACGGCTTTTAATACCCCTAACGGGCATTTCGAGAATCTCGTTATGCCTTTCGGCCTGATGAATGCTCCGGCCGTCTTTCAGCATTTTGTTAATAGTATTTTCTACCACTTAATGGGGAAATTTGTTTTGGTGTATCTTGACGATATTTTGATTTTTTCCCCTGATGTTCAGACCCATCAGGATCATCTTTTTCAGGTTCTGCAGATACTGCGGGAGAATAAACTGTATGCCAAGCTAGAGAAATGTCTTTTTATGGTATCGGAGATTCAATTTCTTGGTTTTCTCCTCTCTGCTTCTGGTTTTCGCATGGATCCTGAGAAGGTCCGTGCTGTACTTGAGTGGGAGCTTCCTGAGAATCAGAAGGCATTGATGCGCTTTCTGGGTTTTGCTAACTACTACAGAAAGTTCATTTTGAATTATTCCTCTGTTGTCAAACCCCTTACTGACATGACAAAAAAGGGGGCGGATTTTTCCTCTTGGTCGGAGGAGGCGCTTGCAGCCTTTTCTAAGATTAAAGAGAGTTTTGCGTCTGCTCCCATCTTGGTGCATCCCGATGTTTCCTTACCTTTTATTGTTGAGGTGGATGCTTCCGAGGTGGGTGTGGGTGCAGTTTTGTCCCAGGGCCCTTCTCCTGCCAAATGGCGACCCTGTGCCTTTTTCTCTAAAAAACTCTCCCCGGCAGAGAGAAACTATGATGTGGGAGATAGGGAGTTGTTGGCCATCAAGTTGGCTTTCGAGGAATGGCGTCATTGGTTAGAGGGGGCCAGGCACCCTGTCACCGTTTTTACCGACCATAAGAATCTGGCATACTTGGAGTCGGCCAGGCGTATGAATCCGAGACAGGCCAGATGGTCTCTGTTCTTCTCCAGATTCAATTTTGTCGTTACTTTCCGCCCTGGGATCAAAAATGTGAAGGCTGATGCACTCTCTCGCTGTTTTCCGGGAGGAGGAAACTCCGAGGACCCGGTTCCCATTTTGGCGGAGGGGGTAGTTGTTTCTGCTCTTTATTCCGATTTGGAGGCCGAGGTCCAGGCTGCCCAGACTGAGGCACCTGCCCGTTGTCCTTCCGGGAAGTTGTTTGTGCCTCCTGAGCTACGTCACAAACTCTTTAAGGAGCATCATGATACGGTTCTTGCTGGTCACCCCGGGAGTAGAGCCACGGTTGATCTCATTGCTCGGAGATTTTGGTGGCCGGCTCTTCGTAAGTCGGTGGAGGGTTTTGTGGCTGCTTGTGAGACGTGCGCTCGCGCTAAGGTCCCTCGTTTACGACCTTCAGGTTCCCTTCTCCCGTTACCCATACCTTCCCGTCCTTGGACACACCTGTCCATGGACTTTATCACGGATCTTCCTCGTTCCTCGGGGAAGTCGGTGATCCTGGTGGTCGTGGACCGTTTTAGCAAGATGGCTCATTTCGTTCCTTTCCCTGGTTTACCCAATGCTAAAACGTTGGCGCAAGCTTTTATCGACCATATTGTTAAATTGCATGGCATTCCCTCTGATATTGTTTCCGATAGAGGCTCGCAGTTTGTGTCCAGGTTCTGGAAGGCTTTCTGTTCTCGCCTGGGGGTTCGGCTGTCCTTCTCTTCTGCTTTTCACCCGCAGTCGAATGGTCAGACTGAGCGCCTCAATCAGAATCTGGAGACATATTTGCGCTGTTTTGTGGCAGAGAACCAGGAGGATTGGTGTTCTTTTCTCCCTCTTGCTGAGTTTGCTTTGAACAACCGTCGTCAGGAATCTTCTGATAAGTCACCATTCTTTGGTGCATATGGGTTCCATCCGCAGTTTGGGACATTCTCGGGAGGGGCTCTTTCGGGTTTACCTGAGGAGGAGAGATTTTCCTCGTCTTTGTCTACCATTTGGCAAAAGATTCAGAGTAATCTTAGAAAGATGAGTGAGAAGTATAAGCGTGTGGCTGATAAGAGACGTGTGCCTGGTCCGGACCTGAATGTGGGTGATCTGGTGTGGTTGTCTACTAAAAATATTAAACTGAAGGTTCCCTCCTGGAAATTGGGTCCCAAGTTTATTGGGCCTTATAAAATTTTGTCAGTCATCAATCCGGTTGCTTTCCGTCTTGATCTTCCACGGGTTTGGAAGATACATAATGTATTTCACAGATCTCTCTTAAAACCATATGTCCAGCCCCCGGTACCCTCCTCTTTGCCTCCTCCTCCGATTTTGGTTGATGGCAATCTGGAGTTTGAGGTTTCCAGAATTGTGGACTCTCGCATTGTCCGCGGTTCTCTTCAGTACCTCGTTCATTGGAAGGGTTATGGTCCTGAGGAGAGGATGTGGGTTCCGGTGTCGGACATTAAAGCCACTCGCCTCATCAGGGCATTTCATAGGGCTCATCCTGGGAAGGTGAGTCCTGGGTGTCCGGAGTCCACCCGTAGAGGGGGGGGTACTGTCACTACCAGAGCTTTGAGAAGTTCTCACAGCTCTGTGTCTCCACCCCTGCGATGATGTCACTTAGAGCTTGGAGGTGTTCTCACTGTTCTGTTTCTCCGCCCCTGTGATGAGGTCTTTACTCTCAGCTGTTTCTCCTGCAGTTGATTTTCCTGCCTTTAAATCACCCCTCCTCCTGTTGCAGGGCGTGGATTATATTTCTCATTTCAGTTGTAGCTCTGGCTTGAGTAACTTCACTTGTAAGCTATCAGTTCACTGGACCTGGTTTCTGCTGCAGCAAGCACTCCGGATATTGCCAGCTGTCCTTGGATCCGTCTTCTCTGCGGCTGCATCTCCTTCAGCTAAGTGTGCAGATATTGTTGTTTACCTGATTATTTTCTGACTGGATCTGAGGTGGCCACGGTTCCCTCCATATACTGAGTAGGGCACCGGTGGCCGTTCCCCTTCCACTATTGTAGGGGTTACAGTGGCCATCAGTCTGAGGTACGCGGGCATGCCTCCTTCCACCATTTGGATCCAGGCATGTGCTTTAGCAGCATAGGGAGAGCTTTGAGGGTCTGACAGGGGTCACCCCTTATCTTCCCTAGTTTGGGTCCGGTCAGTAGCTCTTTTCACTGTGTTTGCTCTTGTTACCCTCAAACAGCCGTGACAACTAGGCCTCAAATTTATATCCTGCTAAATCTCTCGTTACCGCTGTCCTGTTGTAGCTGGGAAAGTTATTTAGTGTCCGTCAAAGCACATTTTTTGTTCTGGGTTGAAGTACAATTCCCAATTTAGCAATTTCATAATTTAGTGGTTTCTGCTATATCAGAGCTATTTGAAATCTATCCCTAAAAGGGTATATAATATTCAAGGTGCACATTGGGTCATTCAGAATAACTTCACACACACCCGCTACTGTGTATTTCCAAGTCTAATTCTGTCACTAAACCCATACCTGTCACCCAGCGCCTAAATACTAGGCCTCAAATTTATATCCTGCTAAATCTCTCGTTACCGCTGTCCTGTTGTAGCTGGGAAAGTTATTTAGTGTCCGTCAAAGCACATTTTTTGTTCTGGGTTGAAGTACAATTCCCAATTTAGCAATTTCATAATTTAGTGGTTTCTGCTATATCAGAGCTATTTGAAATCTATCCCTAAAAGGGTATATAATATTCAAGGTGCACATTGGGTCATTCAGAATAACTTCACACACACCCGCTACTGTGTATTTCCAAGTCTAATTCTGTCACTAAACCCATACCTGTCACCCAGCGCCTAAATACTAGGCCTCAAATTTATATCCTGCTAAATCTCTCGTTACCGCTGTCCTGTTGTAGCTGGGAAAGTTATTTAGTGTCCGTCAAAGCACATTTTTTGTTCTGGGTTGAAGTACAATTCCCAATTTAGCAATTTCATAATTTAGTGGTTTCTGCTATATCAGAGCTATTTGAAATCTATCCCTAAAAGGGTATATAATATTCAAGGTGCACATTGGGTCATTCAGAATAACTTCACACACACCCGCTACTGTGTATTTCCAAGTCTAATTCTGTCACTAAACCCATACCTGTCACCCAGCGCCTAAATACTAGGCCTCAAATTTATATCCTGCTAAATCTCTCGTTACCGCTGTCCTGTTGTAGCTGGGAAAGTTATTTAGTGTCCGTCAAAGCACATTTTTTGTTCTGGGTTGAAGTACAATTCCCAATTTAGCAATTTCATAATTTAGTGGTTTCTGCTATATCAGAGCTATTTGAAATCTATCCCTAAAAGGGTATATAATATTCAAGGTGCACATTGGGTCATTCAGAATAACTTCACACACACCCGCTACTGTGTATTTTCAAGTCTAATTCTGTCACTAAACCCATACCTGTCACCCAGCGCCTAAATACTAGGCCTCAAATTTATATCCTGCTAAATCTCTCGTTACCGCTGTCCTGTTGTAGCTGGGAAAGTTATTTAGTGTCCGTCAAAGCACATTTTTTGTTCTGGGTTGAAGTACAATTCCCAATTTAGCAATTTCATAATTTAGTGGTTTCTGCTATATCAGAGCTATTTGAAATCTATCCCTAAAAGGGTATATAATATTCAAGGTGCACATTGGGTCATTCAGAATAACTTCACACACACCCGCTACTGTGTATTTCCAAGTCTAATTCTGTCACTAAACCCATACCTGTCACCCAGCGCCTAAATACTAGGCCTCAAATTTATATCCTGCTAAATCTCTCGTTACCGCTGTCCTGTTGTAGCTGGGAAAGTTATTTAGTGTCCGTCAAAGCACATTTTTTGTTCTGGGTTGAAGTACAATTCCCAATTTAGCAATTTCATAATTTAGTGGTTTCTGCTATATCAGAGCTATTTGAAATCTATCCCTAAAAGGGTATATAATATTCAAGGTGCACATTGGGTCATTCAGAATAACTTCACACACACCCGCTACTGTGTATTTCCAAGTCTAATTCTGTCACTAAACCCATACCTGTCACCCAGCGCCTAAATACTAGGCCTCAAATTTATATCCTGCTAAATCTCTCGTTACCGCTGTCCTGTTGTAGCTGGGAAAGTTATTTAGTGTCCGTCAAAGCACATTTTTTGTTCTGGGTTGAAATACAATTCCCAATTTAGCAATTTCATAATTTAGTGGTTTCTGCTATATCAGAGCTATTTGAAATCTATCCCTAAAAGGGTATATAATATTCAAGGTGCACATTGGGTCATTCAGAATAACTTCACACACACCCGCTACTGTGTATTTCCAAGTCTAATTCTGTCACTAAACCCATACCTGTCACCCAGCGCCTAAATACTAGGCCTCAAATTTATATCCTGCTAAATCTCTCGTTACCGCTGTCCTGTTGTAGCTGGGAAAGTTATTTAGTGTCCGTCAAAGCACATTTTTTGTTCTGGGTTGAAGTACAATTCCCAATTTAGCAATTTCATAATTTAGTGGTTTCTGCTATATCAGAGCTATTTGAAATCTATCCCTAAAAGGGTATATAATATTCAAGGTGCACATTGGGTCATTCAGAATAACTTCACACACACCCGCTACTGTGTATTTCCAAGTCTAATTCTGTCACTAAACCCATACCTGTCACCCAGCGCCTAAATACTAGGCCTCAAATTTATATCCTGCTAAATCTCTCGTTACCGCTGTCCTGTTGTAGCTGGGAAAGTTATTTAGTGTCCGTCAAAGCACATTTTTTGTTCTGGGTTGAAGTACAATTCCCAATTTAGCAATTTCATAATTTAGTGGTTTCTGCTATATCAGAGCTATTTGAAATCTATCCCTAAAAGGGTATATAATATTCAAGGTGCACATTGGGTCATTCAGAATAACTTCACACACACCCGCTACTGTGTATTTCCAAGTCTAATTCTGTCACTAAACCCATACCTGTCACCCAGCGCCTAAATACTAGGCCTCAAATTTATATCCTGCTAAATCTCTCGTTACCGCTGTCCTGTTGTAGCTGGGAAAGTTATTTAGTGTCCGTCAAAGCACATTTTTTGTTCTGGGTTGAAGTACAATTCCCAATTTAGCAATTTCATAATTTAGTGGTTTCTGCTATATCAGAGCTATTTGAAATCTATCCCTAAAAGGGTATATAATATTCAAGGTGCACATTGGGTCATTCAGAATAACTTCACACACACCCGCTACTGTGTATTTTCAAGTCTAATTCTGTCACTAAACCCATACCTGTCACCCAGCGCCTAAATACTAGGCCTCAAATTTATATCCTGCTAAATCTCTCGTTACCGCTGTCCTGTTGTAGCTGGGAAAGTTATTTAGTGTCCGTCAAAGCACATTTTTTGTTCTGGGTTGAAGTACAATTCCCAATTTAGCAATTTCATAATTTAGTGGTTTCTGCTATATCAGAGCTATTTGAAATCTATCCCTAAAAGGGTATATAATATTCAAGGTGCACATTGGGTCATTCAGAATAACTTCACACACACCCGCTACTGTGTATTTCCAAGTCTAATTCTGTCACTAAACCCATACCTGTCACCCAGCGCCTAAATACTAGGCCTCAAATTTATATCCTGCTAAATCTCTCGTTACCGCTGTCCTGTTGTAGCTGGGAAAGTTATTTAGTGTCCGTCAAAGCACATTTTTTGTTCTGGGTTGAAGTACAATTCCCAATTTAGCAATTTCATAATTTAGTGGTTTCTGCTATATCAGAGCTATTTGAAATCTATCCCTAAAAGGGTATATAATATTCAAGGTGCACATTGGGTCATTCAGAATAACTTCACACACACCCGCTACTGTGTATTTCCAAGTCTAATTCTGTCACTAAACCCATACCTGTCACCCAGCGCCTAAATACTAGGCCTCAAATTTATATCCTGCTAAATCTCTCGTTACCGCTGTCCTGTTGTAGCTGGGAAAGTTATTTAGTGTCCGTCAAAGCACATTTTTTGTTCTGGGTTGAAATACAATTCCCAATTTAGCAATTTCATAATTTAGTGGTTTCTGCTATATCAGAGCTATTTGAAATCTATCCCTAAAAGGGTATATAATATTCAAGGTGCACATTGGGTCATTCAGAATAACTTCACACACACCCGCTACTGTGTATTTCCAAGTCTAATTCTGTCACTAAACCCATACCTGTCACCCAGCGCCTAAATACTAGGCCTCAAATTTATATCCTGCTAAATCTCTCGTTACCGCTGTCCTGTTGTAGCTGGGAAAGTTATTTAGTGTCCGTCAAAGCACATTTTTTGTTCTGGGTTGAAGTACAATTCCCAATTTAGCAATTTCATAATTTAGTGGTTTCTGCTATATCAGAGCTATTTGAAATCTATCCCTAAAAGGGTATATAATATTCAAGGTGCACATTGGGTCATTCAGAATAACTTCACACACACCCGCTACTGTGTATTTCCAAGTCTAATTCTGTCACTAAACCCATACCTGTCACCCAGCGCCTAAATACTAGGCCTCAAATTTATATCCTGCTAAATCTCTCGTTACCGCTGTCCTGTTGTAGCTGGGAAAGTTATTTAGTGTCCGTCAAAGCACATTTTTTGTTCTGGGTTGAAATACAATTCCCAATTTAGCAATTTCATAATTTAGTGGTTTCTGCTATATCAGAGCTATTTGAAATCTATCCCTAAAAGGGTATATAATATTCAAGGTGCACATTGGGTCATTCAGAATAACTTCACACACACCCGCTACTGTGTATTTCCAAGTCTAATTCTGTCACTAAACCCATACCTGTCACCCAGCGCCTAAATACTAGGCCTCAAATTTATATCCTGCTAAATCTCTCGTTACCGCTGTCCTGTTGTAGCTGGGAAAGTTATTTAGTGTCCGTCAAAGCACATTTTTTGTTCTGGGTTGAAATACAATTCCCAATTTAGCAATTTCATAATTTAGTGGTTTCTGCTATATCAGAGCTATTTGAAATCTATCCCTAAAAGGGTATATAATATTCAAGGTGCACATTGGGTCATTCAGAATAACTTCACACACACCCGCTACTGTGTATTTCCAAGTCTAATTCTGTCACTAAACCCATACCTGTCACCCAGCGCCTAAATACTAGGCCTCAAATTTATATCCTGCTAAATCTCTCGTTACCGCTGTCCTGTTGTAGCTGGGAAAGTTATTTAGTGTCCGTCAAAGCACATTTTTTGTTCTGGGTTGAAATACAATTCCCAATTTAGCAATTTCATAATTTAGTGGTTTCTGCTATATCAGAGCTATTTGAAATCTATCCCAAAAAGGGTATATAATATTCAAGGTGCACATAGGGTCATTCAGAATAACTTCACACACACGCTTCTGTGCATTTCCAAGTCTAATTCTGTCACTAAATCCATACCGGTCACCCAGCGCCTAAATACTAGGCCTCAAATTTATATCCCGCTGAATTTGAATACAATACATTGGGCCAAATAATATATTTGTTGTTGTGGTGAACCATAACAATGAGAAAAACATCTAGTAAGGGACGCGGACGTGGACATGGTCGTGGTGGTGTTAGTGGACCCTCTGGTGCTGGGAGAGGACGTGGCCGTTCTGCCACATCCACACGTCCTAGTGTACCAACTACCTCAGGTCCCAGTAGCCGCCAGAATTTACAGCGATATATGGTGGGGCCCAATGCCGTTCTAAGGATGGTAAGGCCTGAGCAGGTACAGGCATTAGTCAATTGGGTGGCCGACAGTGGATCCAGCACGTTCACATTATCTCCCACCCAGTCTTCTGCAGAAAGCGCACAGATGGCGCCTGAAAACCAACCCCATCAGTCTGTCACATCACCCCCATGCATACCAGGGAAACTGTCTCAGCCTCAAGTTATGCAGCAGTCTCTTATGCTGTTTGAAGACTCCGCTGGCAGGGTTTCCCAAGGGCATCCACCTAGCCCTTCCCCAGCGGTGAAAGACATAGAATGCACTGACGCACAACCACTTATGTTTCCTGATGATGAGGACATGGGAATACCACCTCAGCATGTCTCTGATGATGACGAAACACAGGTGCCAACTGCTGCGTCTTTCTGCAGTGTGCAGACTGAACAGGAGGTCAGGGATCAAGACTGGGTGGAAGACGATGCAGGGGACGATGAGGTCCTAGACCCCACATGGAATGAAGGTCGTGCCACTGACTTTCACAGTTCGGAGGAAGAGGCAGTGGTGAGACCGAGCCAACAGCGTAGCAAAAGAGGGAGCAGTGGGCAAAAGCAGAACACCCGCCGCCAAGAGACTCCGCCTGCTACTGACCGCCGCCATCTGGGACCGAGCACCCCAAAGGCAGCTTCAAGGAGTTCCCTGGCATGGCACTTCTTCAAACAATGTGCTGACGACAAGACCCGAGTGGTTTGCACGCTGTGCCATCAGAGCCTGAAGCGAGGCATTAACGTTCTGAACCTGAGCACAACCTGCATGACCAGGCACCTGCATGCAAAGCATGAACTGCAGTGGAGTAAACACCTTAAAACCAAGGAAGTCACTCAGGCTCCCCCTGCTACCTCTTCTGCTGCTGCCGCCTCGGCCTATTCTGCTGCTGCCGCCTCGGCCTCTTCCTCCGCCTCTGGAGGAACGTTGGCACCTGCCGCCCAGCAAACAGGGGATGTACCACCAACACCACCACCACCACCTCCGTCACCAAGCGTCTCAACCATGTCACACGCCAGCGTTCAGCTCTCCATCTCACAAACATTTGATAGAAAGCGTAAATTCCCACCTAGCCACCCTCGATCCCTGGCCCTGAATGCCAGCATTTCTAAACTACTGGCCTATGAAATGCTGTCATTTAGGCTGGTGGACACAGACAGCTTCAAACAGCTCATGTCGCTTGCTGTCCCACAGTATGTTGTTCCCAGCCGGCACTACTTCTCCAAGAGAGCCGTGCCTTCCCTGCACAACCAAGTATCCGATAAAATCAAGTGTGCACTGCGCAACGCCATCTGTAGCAAGGTCCACCTAACCACAGATACGTGGACCAGTAAGCACGGCCAGGGACGCTATATCTCCCTAACTGCACACTGGGTAAATGTAGTGGCAGCTGGGCCCCAGGCGGAGAGCTGTTTGGCGCACGTCCTTCCGCCGCCAAGGATCGCAGGGCAACATTCTTTGCCTCCTGTTGCCACCTCCTCCTTCTCGGCTTCCTCCTCCTCTTCTTCCACCTGCTCATCCAGTCAGCCACACACCTTCACCACCAACTTCAGCACAGCCCGGGGTAAACGTCAGCAGGCCATTCTGAAACTCATATGTTTGGGGGACAGGCCCCACACCGCACAGGAGTTGTGGCGGGGTATTGAACAACAGACCGACGAGTGGTTGCTGCCGGTGAGCCTCAAGCCCGGCCTGGTGGTGTGTGATAATGGGCGAAATCTCGTTGCAGCTCTGGGACTAGCCAATTTGACGCACATCCCTTGCTTGGCGCATGTGCTGAATTTGGTGGTGCAGAAGTTCATTCACAACTACCCCGACATGTCAGAGCTGCTGCATAAAGTGCGGGCCGTCTGTTCGCGCTTCCGGCGTTCACATCCTGCCGCTGCTCGCCTGTCTGCGCTACAGCGTAACTTCGGCCTTCCCGCTCACCGCCTCATATGCGACGTGCCCACCAGGTGGAACTCCACCTTGCACATGCTGGACAGACTGTGCGAGCAGCAGCAGGCCATAGTGGAGTTTCAGCTGCAGCACGCACGGGTCAGTCGCACTACAGAACAGCACCACTTCACCACCAATGACTGGGCCTCCATGCGAGACCTGTGTGCCCTGTTGCGCTGTTTCGAGTACTCCACCAACATGGCCAGTGGCGATGACACCGTTATCAGCGTTACAATACCACTTCTATGTCTCCTTGAGAAAACACTTAGGGCGATGATGGAAGAGGAGGTGGCCCAGGAGGAGGAGGAGGAGGAAGAGGGGTCATTTTTAGCACTTTCAGGCCAGTCTCTTCGAAGTGACTCAGAGGGAGGTTTTTGGCAACAGCAGAGGCCAGGTACAAATGTGGCCAGCCAGGGCCCACTACTGGAGGACGAGGAGGACGAGGATGAGGAGGAGGTGGAGGAGGATGAGGATGAAGCATGGTCACAGCGGGGTGGCACCCAACGCAGCTCGGGTCCATCACTGGTGCGTGGCTGGGGGGAAAGGCAGGACGATGACGATACGCCTCCCACAGAGGACAGCTTGTCCTTACCCCTGGGCAGCCTGGCACACATGAGCGACTACATGCTGCAGTGCCTGCGCAACGACAGCAGAGTTGCCCACATTTTAACCTGTGCGGACTACTGGGTTGCCACCCTGCTGGATCCACGCTACAAAGACAATGTGCCCACCTTACTTCCTGCACTGGAGCGTGATAGGAAGATGCGCGAGTACAAGCGCACGTTGGTAGACGCGCTACTGAGAGCATTCCCAAATGTCACAGGGGAACAAGTGGAAGCCCAAGGCCAAGGCAGAGGAGGAGCAAGAGGTCGCCAAGGCAGCTGTGTCACAGCCAGCTCCTCTGAGGGCAGGGTTAGCATGGCAGAGATGTGGAAAACTTTTGTCAACACGCCACAGCTAACTGCACCACCACCTGATACGCAACGTGTTAGCAGGAGGCAACATTTCACTAACATGGTGGAACAGTACGTGTGCACACCCCTCCACGTACTGACTGATGGTTCGGCCCCATTCAACTTCTGGGTCTCTAAATTGTCCACGTGGCCAGAGCTAGCCTTTTATGCCTTGGAGGTGCTGGCCTGCCCGGCAGCCAGCGTTTTGTCTGAACGTGTATTCAGCACGGCAGGGGGCGTCATTACAGACAAACGCAGCCGCCTGTCTACAGCCAATGTGGACAAGCTGACGTTCATAAAAATGAACCAGGCATGGATCCCACAGGACCTGTCCGTCCCTTGTCCAGATTAGACATTAACTACCTCCCCATAACCATATATTATTGGACTCCAGGGCACTTCCTCATTCAATCCTATTTTTATTTTCATTTTACCATTATATTGCAAGGCTACCCAAAGTTGAATGAACCTCTCCTCTGCCTGTGTGCTAGGCCTAAATATATGCCAATGGATTGTTGCAGTGGTGGCTGACGTGAAGCCTCATTCTCTGCTATGACATGCAGACTGATTCTCTGGTGACATGAAGCCAGATTGTCTGTTACGGGACCTCTCTCCTCTGCCTGGGTGCTGGGCCTGAATTTATGACAATGGACTGTTGCAGTGGTGGCTGACGTGAAGCCTGATTCTCTGCTATGACATGCAGACTGATTCTCTGCTGACATGAAGCCAGATCCTCTGTTACGGGACCTCTCTCCTCTGCCTGGGTGCTGGGCCTAAATTTATGAAAATGGACTGTTGCAGTGGTGGGTGACGTGAAGCCTCATTCTCTGCTATGACATGCAGACTGATTCTCTGCTGACATGAAGCCAGATTGTCTGTTACGGGACCTCTCTCCTCTGCCTGGGTGCTGGGCCTAAATATCTGACAATGGACTGTTGCATTGGTGGCTGACGTGAAGCCTGATTCTCTGCTATGATATGAAGACTGATTCTCTGCTGACATGAAGCCAGATTGTCTGTTACGGGACCTCTCTCCTCTGCCTGTGTGCTAGGCCTAAATATATGCCAATGGATTGTTGCAGTGGTGGCTGACGTGAAGCCTGATTCTCTGCTATGACATGCAGACTGATTCTCTGGTGACATGAAGCCAGATCCTCTGTTACGGGACCTCTCTCCTCTGCCTGGGTGCTGGGCCTAAATTTATGAAAATGGACTGTTGCAGTGGTGGGTGACGTGAAGCCTGATTCTCTGCTATGACATGCAGACTGATTCTCTGGTGACATGAAGCCAGATCCTCTGTTACGGGACCTCTCTCCTCTGCCTGGGTGCTGGGCCTAAATTTATGAAAATGGACTGTTGCAGTGGTGGGTGACGTGAAGCCTCATTCTCTGCTATGACATGCAGACTGATTCTCTGCTGACATGAAGCCAGATCGTCTGTTACGGGACCTCTCTCCTCTGCCTGGGTGCTGGGCCTAAATTTATGAAAATGGACTCTTACAGTGGTGGGTGACGTGAAGCCTGATTCTCTGCTATGACATGAAGACTGATTCTCTGCTGACATGAAGCCAGATCCTCTGTTACGGGACCTCTCTCCTCTGCCTGGGTGCTGGGCCTAAATATCTGACAATGGACTGTTGCATTGGTGGCTGACGTGAAGCCTGATTCTCTGCTATGATATGAAGACTGATTCTCTGCTGACATGAAGCCAGATTGTCTGTTACGGGACCTCTCTCCTCTGCCTGTGTGCTAGGCCTAAATATATGCCAATGGATTGTTGCAGTGGTGGCTGACGTGAAGCCTGATTCTCTGCTATGACATGCAGACTGATTCTCTGGTGACATGAAGCCAGATCCTCTGTTACGGGACCTCTCTCCTCTGCCTGGGTGCTGGGCCTAAATTTATGAAAATGGACTGTTGCAGTGGTGGGTGACGTGAAGCCTGATTCTCTGCTATGACATGCAGACTGATTCTCTGGTGACATGAAGCCAGATCCTCTGTTACGGGACCTCTCTCCTCTGCCTGGGTGCTGGGCCTAAATTTATGAAAATGGACTGTTGCAGTGGTGGGTGACGTGAAGCCTCATTCTCTGCTATGACATGCAGACTGATTCTCTGCTGACATGAAGCCAGATTGTCTGTTACGGGACCTCTCTCCTCTGCCTGGGTGCTGGGCCTGAATTTATGACAATGGACTGTTGCAGTGGTGGCTGACGTGAAGCCTGATTCTCTGCTATGATATGAAGACTGATTCTCTGCTGACATGAAGCCAGATTGTCTGTTACGGGACCTCTCTCCTCTGCCTGGGTGCCGGGGCCTAAATATCTGAGAATGGACTGTTCCAGTGGTGGGTAACGGGAAGCCAGATTCTCTGCTATGATATGAAGACTGATTCTCTGCTGACATGAAGCCAGATTGTCTGTTACGGGACCTCTCTCCTCTGCCTGGGTGCTGGGCCTAAATTTATGAAAATGGACTCTTACAGTGGTGGGTGACGTGAAGCCTGATTCTCTGCTATGACATGAAGACTGATTCTCTGCTGACATGAAGCCAGATTGTCTGTTACGGGACCTCTCTCCTCTGCCTGGGTGCCGGGGCCTAAATATCTGAGAATGGACTGTTCCAGTGGTGGGTGACGGGAAGCCAGATTCTCTGCTATGGAACCTCTCTCCAATTGATTTTGGTTAATTTTTATTTATTTAATTTTTATTTTAATTAATTTCCCTATCCACATTTGTTTGCAGGGGATTTACCTACATGTTGCTGCCTTTTGCAGCCCTCTAGCCCTTTCCTGGGCTGTTTTACAGCCGTTTTAGTGCCGAAAAGTTCGGGTCCCCATTGACTTCAATGGGGTTCGGGTTCGGGACGAAGTTCGGATCGGGTTCGGATCCCGAACCCGAACATTTCCGGGATGTTCGGCCGAACTTCTCGAACCCGAACATCCAGGTGTTCGCTCAACTCTACTGCCAACATATTGGAGTCCACAAGGGCACTCCAATACGTATATTATACCCTCATTTTCACAAGAACAGTTTCCTTTTATTCGAAACTCCCCTCCGTTTTTATTGGATGTGATACAATTCAGTATTATCATTCTTCCTTTTGTGTTCCGATTTTTACACCCGGTACAGAACCCACACCATGTAAACTTCCCTCCCTCCTTACCCCGTTTTTTACCCACTGGGGGGATGGCACTATGCAGCAGCTTGGTTCTGATATTTGGAGCCTTTTTAAAAATAAATGAAGGGTTCTCAGGTATAACCTTCCCTAATACTGGGTCATTTTTGAGTGTTCCCCAGTTCTTTCTGACTGCTTTTTTTAACAATATCCGACATTGAGCAATATCTTGTTGTAAAGGAAAACCTATAATCCTTCTCATTCTTTTTTTCCTTCATATTTCCCCTTTCTTTCTTTTTCTCTTCTTCTACAGTCTGGATGCACGCATCCAGGCTGTCTTCTTCATATCCCCTTTTAAGGAATCGATCTTTTAACACCTTACACTGTAGTCTGTAATCTTCCACCGTAGTACAGTTTCGGGCCATTCTTTTGAATTGCCCTTTTGGTATATTCTTGAGCCATGGTTTATAATGGCAGCTTTTCATGTCAATGTATGAGTTGACGTCCGTCTATTTAAAAAAAGAGCTGGTTTTAAAGCTACCATTCTCTATCCTTATGCACAGATCCAAAAAATTTATGGAGACATTGCTAATCTCCCCCACAAACTGCAAGTTCCATTCATTGTCATTAGGCCGGTGGATGAATGTCTCAAGTCCCTCCTTCTCTCCTTCCCACACTAGGAGGCAGTCATCATATCTCCTCCAGAGGATTAGCCTACCCCTGGAGGTTTCTGCCCCTAGTGTGGGAAGGATGGTGACCTCCTCCCATGCCCCCATAAAGATATTGGCAAAACTGGATGCAAATTTCGCACCCATCGCCACGCCAGAAATTTGTAAAAAATAGGAGTCATCATACCAGAAATAATTATGCTCAAGGCAAAACTGTATACAGTCAATTAAAGATTTTTGATCCTCACTCATTTGATCATCATTATCCATATAGAATTTAATCGCCTTCATACCTATGTTATTTGGTATGATTGTATATAATGAAGTGACATCTAGAGTCATCATGAATGCATTCTCAGGGATATTGTCAAACTCTTTTAAAAATCTCTAAAATATGTCCTGTATCCCTTAGATAGGAAGGTGTGGAGGTTACATATCTTTGCAAAAAAATGTCAATATATTCTGATACACGGCTGGTGATCGAGTCTATCCCCGAGACTATAGGTCTCCCAGGGGGACACTCCGCATTCTTGTGTATCTTGGGTAAGTAATATATAGTAGGGGTCTTTGGGTGTAAATTATTTAAATATAAATACTCCTTTTGATTCAGCACTTTCTGCATTAATCCGAAATTCGCACCCAGTTTCACTAACCTCTTCATGGCCTATTGGGAGCATTTTAATATCTGTCCCATTATAAAAAAAGATATGGAGGGTGGCAGTCTCCTACTTTGGAGGAGGTACATCGACGACTGCATTGGAATTTGGTACTGCACTGAGATAAGATTAATGGAATTTATTTCCCAGATTAATTCAAACAAGTGGAATATCCACTTCACCCAGGATGTGAGTAAAAGCACCATACATTTCCTGGATCTTGAAATTAGGGTGGAAGAAGGAAAAATTAAAACTATAACATATTTCAAGCCGACTGACCGTAATGGTTTTATAGAAAGGAGCAGTTGTCATTATGCACCTTGGATCTGCAATGCACCAAAGGGGCAGTTAAAACACATTAAAAGAATTGTACCAGTCTTGATGACTATGAAAAACAGAGTGACATCATTGTGAATAGATTAATTGAAAAAGGCTATACAAAGGAGGAGTTAATTAAACAAAGGGAGGAGGTGAAGTCTGAAAATTTGAATATTAAAAAGAAGGATTCGAGTGAGTATAAAACACAGAATGGGGACAAATATAAATTTGTGTTTTCCACCACTTATTCCGTTAACTGTCCACAAATTAAGAGAATTATCCAACAAAATTGGAATGTTCTTAAAAATGATTCGGTCATAGGAGACCTCATCCCCACCAAAGCACCTTTTATATTTAAAAGGGCCCCCCCAGTTAGAAACAGTCTTGTGCGTAGTTTTGTGAAAGAGGATATGAATTTGTCTAAACCCGCGACGTTTTCACCTGGTGCGGTTTGGAAAATATTGTGTCTACTTCCAAATCAATCTCAAAAAAAGTCAGAGGTAATATTTCATGTGAGTCCTTGGGGGTGATTTACATACTTGAGTGCCCATGTAGACTTCAGTATGTTGGCAGAACACTAAGGAAGCTGAAGGTTCGAATTGCAGAGCACATTAGAAACATTAAAAAAGGGCTGGAGACCCATAGTGTCTCGGCACATTACAAAAAATTCCATCAAAAGGATCCCATTGGTCTCAAATTTTGTGGCGTGGAATTAGTGAAGCGCCATTGGCGTGGAGGTAACTCAGCCACACAAATCAATAAAAAGGAGGCTGAATGGATCTACGAAATGAATACATTGCAGCCACATGGACACAATATTGAAGGGGACATAAAATCTGTCTGCATGGTGTGATTTACCTGAATATATACTGTCTTAATACATCTACGGTCTTAATTATCTATTATAGTCTTAGATTAATTAATTTTATATTTCACTATTTTAAGGACATTTTGGATTATTGTCAAGGTTTTAAGTAAGGGATTTTAGTGTAATTGTATTTATTGTGAGTATGTATATGCATATGTTTTTAGCAATTTTAACATGCAATTGTTTGACATGCCGCTGGACAACGGAAGTCCGTTTTTGTTCCGGGGCAAAAGGTTGTTATATACTCGTGGACTATAGCGGCGTCTATACCGCAGCCCCTGACGAAGCTAACAGCGAAACCCGGGTCGGGCAAACATATATGCATGTGAAAACTCTGGAATATGTGATTAAAATAAAATTTGGTTACCTCTGAGTGCTGAGGGTATTGCACCATTTCTCTGTCCTTTCTGTGAAGGTAATCCTGATTCGGCTGGAGTGAGCGGTTGGTGGCTTGAACTGAGAACTGATTACAGGCTGGAGGTGGACAGTAGGCTTATTGCATGTGAAGTGCGGACCTGCAGTTGATACTTTTCACGGCTGAATAAGAACTTGGCTCTTTTCGGTTTTATTAACCACTTTCATAAACTGCTAATAATATAGCGCGGTTCCCGCATATAACTTTATATTTTACATTAAGGAGATTGAACCTACCCTATCAAGGGCACCGCTGCTTGATCTAGTGATTCACACCAAACACTACTTGTTTTAGCTCTTTGTAGCAGAGGTTATCTAAAATGCGTATAACGCGAGGGTAGCTGGAAAGGCAGCCTAACATGAAGTCAGCCATGTGTGCCAGAGTATCAACAGGCAAGACGTCTATGTCGACATCAGGATGACTCTCCATCTCCTCATCCTCCTCCTCATCGCCTTGTGCCCATCCACGTCGAACTGTGGAATTAAAGTTTCTTCAGTAGTACTCTCTGTAGCAGAGGAAACTGTCTCCAGCTCCTCCTCCTCATTTTCCAATTCACGCTGAGAAGACAAAATCTGGGTGGTCTGGCTATCACCCACACTTAAAGCCCTGCCCCATTTCCACGTCTGCCACATTCAGAGCGTTATCATTAATTGTGAGCAGCGATCGCTTGAGTAGACACAGAAGTGGGATGCTTACTCTGATTATAGCGTTATCACCACTAACTATCTGTATGGATTCATCAAAGTTTCTTAAAACCTCACAGAGGTCTGCCATCAATGCTCACTCCTCTCTTGTAAATGGTGGAAGTTGACTCGAAAGGTGATGACCATGTTGCAGCTGGTATTTCACAACTGCCCTCTGCTGCTAACAAAGCCTGGACAACATGTAGAACGTAGAGTTCCAGCGCGTGCTCACGTTGCACAACAGTCGGTGAGCTGGAAGCCCCAAGCGCTGCTGCAGAGTTGACAGACCGGCTGAAGCTGTGGATGACTTGTGGAAATGGGCACACACGTGGCACGCCTTCACTAGTAGCTCTGTCAAATTTGGGTATGTTTTAATAAACCGCTGAACTAATAAGTTTAATACGTGCGCTGAGCATGGCACGTACATCAGGTTTCCGAGCTCCAAAGCCGCCACCAAGTTACGGCCATTGTCCGACACAACCATGCCTGGTTGCAGGTTGAGTGGTGACAGCCACAGCTCGGTCTGGTCCCTTATACCCTGTTACAGCTCTGCAGAGGTGTGCTGTTTATCCCCTAGGCAGATCAGCTTCAGCACGGCCTGTTGACGTTTCCCCACAGCAGTGCTTAGTGATGAGCGGGAGGTGCCATATTCGATTTCAACTAAATTCGTGAATATTCGCTAGAATATTCGTCTCATATTCGTTGAAATCGGATATTCGTCATTATTCTAGTTATCGCGATTAATATGCGATTTAAATTATCGCGTATTGCGATTTTAACTTAAGGCAACTTTCCTATTGGTTTGATATTAGTGAAGATGAGGAATATGACGAATGTATTCGTCATTTTCCTCAAAACGAAGATAACAAAATATTCTCCATCTTCGTTTTTGCTCCATATTCGTCAACTTCGCTAATTCTAGCAATCAAATAGGAAAGTTGACTATAGAGACAGCTGTGTTTAATTTGCTATGCGATTATATTACTTTGCTTTTCTTTATAAATAGAATAATTATCAAGTATTATAATTATTCTATTTATAAAAAAAAAAGTAATATAATTGTATAGCGAAATAAACACAGCTGTCAACTTTCCTATTTGATTGCTAGAATTAGCGAAGTTGACGAATATGGAGCTAAAACGAAGATGGAGAATATTTTGTTATCTTCGTTTTGAGGAAAATGATGAATACATTTTTTTTTTTTTTTTTTTTTTTATTATGTTTTTATTGTTTTTCAACATAAAAAGGAAACAGGGGGTAACAAGGTACCAGGAATAAGGCACGCAGGCCTACCTATGAGTTCAAATAAGTACATCACTGTTTAGCATCAAGTACAGTACTGTCCAGCAGTAAGAGTCGTACAAGTTCAGGTCATGCATATCATAAAACATATAGGGAGTCATAGGATTAAAAGCATAAGTAAAGAGCCCAATCAGCAGGGGTGCGTCTCCGAGGGAGGCAAGGACTTAGCATTCAGCAAAACTGGAACCTGGGGGCAGGACCGTATAGACATAGTGCCTAGTGAGGACATCAATCCCTTAATAGGCCAATATCAATAAGGGGTGAATTAAGCAATTTTATAGAAACAACCTCCCAAACCGAAGGTAAGTTACCCGCCCAATGGTCAATATAGTTGAGAGGGAGATTTGATGTGAAATGAGTCCGAGGCGTCGGGCAGAGATTCTCAGGTGGATTGGGTTACTTATTTGGGTCTCTGTAACCCGACCACAAAAGCCATTTCCTGAGAAATGTGCCATGCGACCGCGTTTCCCACGAAGAGAGTTCTTCAAATCTTTGAAGTTGGTCCATTTTTTGTAACCAGTCTTCAATGGTTGGGACATGGGGTTGCAGCCAATGCTTGGGTAGCAGGAGGCGGGCCGCAATCAGCATTTGAGTAAATACATATGGCGGCTTTGACTTTTGTGCTATTGGAGGGATGGAGAGGAGGGCTAGCTGGGGTGAAATGGGAATAGAGGTCCCACAAATCAAGTTTTATTGAGCAAAGATCTCCGTCCACCATTTATAAATAGGGGGGCAGGACCACCATATATGAAAGAAGGTTCCCCTCTCCCCGTGGCACCTCCAGCAGTCGTCAGAGGCTGATGTTGAATACAGCGATGTTTTATCAGGGGTATTGTACCATCTGGTGAGGATCTTATAATTATTTTCCTGGATCCGTACACAGCGGGAGGCACCATGGGGAGAGCACAGCAGACGGGGCAGACTACTAAAGGGGATCACGATATCAAGGTCTCTTTCCCAACAAGTAATGAATGATGGCTTGGAAATCATGGGAGGTGAACGTAGATTAACGAAATGAGCCTCCCAGGGACTGAGTGGTGAGAGATAATCGACTCAAACCACACCAAAGGGCGAGAAAGGTCTCCTATTTCTACGTGTTGCCTCAGGAAAGCTCTAATATAGACGACAGTGAAGATATCACAGGGATGTGGGTTTAGGAGAGCGTCAGTTGATTGTTGATCCATCCAGTTACCCGAGGGGAGTGCCAAAGCAGTGATGCACAAGGGAGAGGACTTTAATCCCTGGGAGGACGCGGATCGTATGGGGTAAGGGGCTGTATCTACAATATCTTTTATTGTCAGTAGGGGGGATGGGAATGGAACAGAGCAGTGTGAGGACGAGAACCATTTCCAGGCCTCTAGCGTGGCTTTTATTATTGGGTATTGGGAATATTGTCCAGAGAGAACCGTTTGGGAACCAAGGAGTAGGGCCCTAGGAGATTTTTCCAAGATTGCCAAATCGGTTGCTACCGAGAGAGAATACGGGGGGAGGCGCAGCCAGGCTACCACTCGAGTAAGGAGGATAGCCCTACCATAAATTTCGGGGTTAGGCATACCAATCCCTCCTGCATGTCTAGGTCTAATTAGAAGGGAATGGGATAGTCTAGCTTTTTTGTTATTCCAAATGAAAGATCTAAACTTCTTGGAGACTTGCACATAGTATTGCTTGGGAACTGGGATTGGTAGGACTTGCTGTAGATATGTCAGTCTAGGGAGGATTAAGGATGTGAGAAGATTCTTGCGGCCGAACCAGGAGAGGGTCGGGTTAGATTGTGCTAACTTGTCGATGGCCTCAAATATAGATTTTTGTAATGGGATATAGTTAAGGGAAAAAAGATCGTTAATATTAGGACTGAGTTTAATCCCTAAATAAGTGATAGTGGGAGAAGACCAGTTGAAGGGGGAATCCTTCTTTAAATCGTCCTGTGTGGATTGGGGAATTCCCCTACATAGGACGAGGGATTTGCTTGCGTTAATTTTAAAATCTGATGCTAAGCTGAAAGCGTTCAAATGGGCTTGAATCCTAGGTAGGGAAAGTTTAGGGTTGGTCGTCATCATGAGGACATCATCTGCAAATGCTGCAATTTTCTGTTCCCTGCCTCCCAAACATAGACCCGAAATCTCCCCATCTCGCCTAATGATGGCAAGAAGCGGCTCTAGAGCCAGGACAAACAGGAGGGGCGTAAGGGGGCAGCCCTGTCTTGTCCCGTTACTTATCGGGAAAGGGGGCGATAGACCACCGTTAACCTGTACTCTAGCTGATGCCTGCTCGTACATGGCGAACACCGCCCTTACAAAGGGGTCAGGGAGATCAAATTTAAGCAAAACGCTCTTTAGGTATTGCCAATCGACCCTATCAAACGCTTTTTCCGCATCCGTACTAAGGAAAAGCAGGGGGGAGGAGTGCTTCTTGGCGTGACAGAGTACGTTTACCACTCTGGTAGTGTTGTCTTTACCTTCCCTGGCCCGGATGAAGCCAACCTGATCGCCATGTACGAGGAGGGGAAGGAAAACAGCAAGCCTATTGGCCATCATCTTAGCGAGGAGTTTGAGGTCTATGTTTAGGAGGGATATGGGCCTGTAATTGAAGCATTGTTTAGGGTCCTTCCCCTCTTTGGGTATAAGAGAAATGTGTGCCACCGTCATATCTCTGGAGAGTGGGCAGCCGAGTAGAGATTGGTTACAGACCTTCAAGAGGTGGGGGAGAAGAAGATTCTGAAAGGTCTTATAATATGAAAGTGGAAGGCCATCGGGGCCCGGGCTTTTCCCTATGGGCATTTGTGACATGGCGGTCTTAAGTTCCAAAATGGTAAAAGGGGCTTCTAACTTCAACTTCTGTTCGGATGAAAGGTGGGGCATCTCGGATGAGTCTAAGAAGCTTCCTATAGCCGATTTTCTGCTGTCGTCGGAATCAGGGGGGGAAAGGTTATATAGACTATTATAGAAGTCCCGGAATTGAGTTGCAATCTGGGAAACTGAAAAGATCGATTTCCCACCAGAGGTATGAAGCTGATGGACATAGTTAGAAGACCTTCTCCCCCTGACTCTGCTCATCAGAAACTTGGTCGCTTTATCCCCATGAGCGAAAAACTTGTGTTGCATGCTCATGAAGTATTTAGCAGTTCTTGCCGCTAACAGGGATTTAAGCTTTGCTCTATATTCAGAAAGCTCTCTTAACTGGGGTTCAGAGGGGGAGGACTTATGGCTATGCTCCAAGCTCTGAATTTTCTGCAGGACTTCGTCTATAGCTTTTCCTTGAAGTTTTTTCCTGTAAGACCCGATGTTAATAAAGTGACCGCTGATAACCGGCTTATGGGCGTCCCAGAGGGTATTACTTGAGATATCAGTGCTCCCATTCAAGGAGAAATAATCAGCTAGATGTTTGGAGATTTGGTCTATCAGATCCTGGGAGCCTAAGAGGGTTTCATTAAGTCGCCAATTAAAACAAGATGGGTTTTTTACGGGAGCTAGGACCCTAATAAATATTGGGGAGTGGTCAGACAGGTGGATGGAACCTATCGATGCTGTGTTACATAGATGGAGGTGTTCTTTGGAAATAAAAAAATAGTCTAGACGATGATACGTGCCATTAACAGGAGAGTAAAAGGTGTAATCGTGGTCATTGGGGTGAAGAGAACGCCAGACGTCAATCAGGTGAAGATCCCAAAGGGTTTTCCTAATGAGTTTAAGGGATCTGCCAGAGTGGGAAGATTTGTGTGTGGATATATCTAGTTGAGGGAATAGGGCAATGTTAAGGTCTCCTCCCACTATCACAATCCCCTCACTAAAAAGGTTGATAATAGGGGCTAGACTGGCTAACCAGTGGGACTGATTGGAGTTGGGACCATATACATTAACGAAGGTGTAGGTCTGCTGTCCTATTGAGCCCTTGATCAGTATATATCTTCCCTCAGGGTCAAGCAATTGGTCAGCAAGCTTAAATGGGATCTTTTTGTGGAAACCTATGCTCACCCCACTGGACGCAGAGGAGTTACCTCCACAATGATACCAGGTGGAATAATAGGAATACTGCATGTTTGGGTAGCGGTTAAAACGATAATGCGTCTCCTGGAGGAACACCACCTCGGCCTTAGCTTTTCTCAGAACGGCAAAAACCTGACTCCTCTTGGAAGGGGAGTGAAAGCCCTTGACATTGTAAGAAGCCATAAGTAGATCAGCCATATGACATAGTGTGAGTGGGGTTACCTCTAAGCCAGAAATGTCCCCTCCAGGAGAGCAAGGAGGTGTCGTACAGACTCTTCTCAGTATGCTTTGGCAAGATCAGGATGCAGCATAGGACGCGTAAGGCGGTCAGGAGTGTCTCATATCCTGGGGGAAAGAGCAAGTAGGAAAGGGGGACAAAACATAACAGGGGAAACAAAGAAAAACTAAGCATAATTACATATGCAACGTACATGTGGGGGGAGTGTGGTCTTGTGACCATGCAAGAGGACGTATAACAAATCAAAATTCTAATGAGCAATCAGGGACAATGGGCCCGTCTGGTCAGTATGGCGAGCACATACATTATAGCGGTTAGTCTATTAAAGGAACTTTAGCAAGAACTTCAAGTGAGGACCTACTCAGGGAGAGAAACAATACAAGTTAAGTCCCATACATACAATGAAGGGTCACTGCTGAGTAGGCTGGTGGTCTAGGGAGTTGCTTCTGGGGGTAAACTGCAGACCCCTCTTCCTAGATCTGGTTGACTTCGGAGTACGTTGGACCTCAAATGGAGCTATTGCAGGAAGGTCCGGTAGGTCGTTCAAGTCCTGATAGAGCTCCCAATTCTCAATCGGCAACGGATTAATGCTCAGGACGTCGTAGGCAGCTTGTAAATCCGTGTAAGACGAGATGAAAACTTTCTTCCCTGCACGGGTAAAAGAGAGTCCAAAAGGATAGGACCAGCGGTATATGATCTTGTTAGAGCGGAGCCAGTCGGTCAGAGGCTTCAATGCCCTGCGTTTTCTCAGGGTAGAGGGGGCTAGATCTTGATATATTTCAATTTTGAAGTCCTCATAGGATAAATCTGAGCTATTACGGGCAGCTTCTAAGATGGCGGACTTGACCGGGAAATTCAGAAATTTGCATATAACATCCCTGGGTGGGTCAGCAGGCTTGGGTTTCGGGCGCAGGGCCCTATGTGCCCGTTCAATGATCACCTCTTGCGGGAAGTCGGGGCCCAACAGTGAACTACATATAGCCAGGACAGTCACCGAGATATCCCCAGGTGGAACCGCCTCTGGAATTCCGCGGAATCTCAAGTTGTTGCGGCGCCCCCGGTTCTCCTGGTCTTCGATCGCGTTATGCAGCCCGTTCAGGTAGGTAGAGCAGCGGCGCAGGGCATCGGACACTGCCGTATGGTGGTTCAGGGATGCTGCTTGATGCGTTTCTAGGGCTTCCACCCGGTCCCCAATATGACGTACCTCTTGTCTGAATGCCGCAAATTCCGTGAGGATAGGCTCCATTACCCTGCTCAGGGCCCCCTCCAGATACTTTCTGGTTATGGGTAAGTCGGAGCTGACCTGTGGATCCTCCGACTCGCTCTCTCCTTCGATGGGCCTGGAGCGCGCTTTGCAGCTTTAGGCTGTGGTGTCGGCGCCATCTTGGTTTCTTTCTGTGCGACCGTTGCTGCAGCTTTCCGGAGGAATTTCTCCATATCGCCCGGAGGAACTTGGTTCTTGAAGGTAGCGGAGGAGTCCACTTGCTTCGGGTTACCGATTTTGACCATTATCTCCCGACAGTGCTGATGTTAGCTTATGTTACACGGAGTCCTCTTAAGAGAGCACAGAGCTATGCAGCCATCTCCGTCCGGCGCTAGCTCCGCCCCACAAAATGATGAATACATTTGTCATATTCCTCATCTTCGCTAATTCTACAAAGCCAACCATAGTAAACCAGGTCTAAGTTGAAATCGCAATGTGACTACTTCTCTTAGAGCTGTGTTTCTACTAATGGGTCAGCTTGATAGAATTAACGAAGTTAACGAATATGGAATATAGCAGTGCTAAGTTGAAATCACAATGCGATTTAATATAACTTGAAGTAATCGCATTTCGATTTCAACTTAGCACTGCTATATTCCATATTCGTTAACTTAGTTAATTCTAGTAAGCTGACCGATTAGAAACACAGCTCTAAGTTGAAATCGCAATGTGATTACTTTAAGTTATATCAATCGCATTGCGATTTCAACTTAATTCTCACATCCGACAGTACATTCTAGTATGGAGGCATTCCCTGATGGGGACGCTCCATGAGCACGGAAGTCGGCAGAAGCGGCAACAGGCACTGACTGGAGCAGCCAGGAAGCCAGGAATCCTCAGAATAGGTAAGAACTACTTTTGGGAAATGGGAAAGAAAAAAATATAACAATAAAAAAAAAAAGAAAACAACGAATATTCGAAATAATGAATTTATAGCGCTATATTCGAAATATTCGCTAATTAGCGAAGTGCCGATATTCACAAAAAAAATTTGCAGTGCTACACTGCTTCCAGCTACCGACTGATGGCTAACTGCTGGAGGTAGAAGTGGTGGAGGTAGTGGCGGAAGAGGAGGAGGAGGAGAAGTTGGGTTTGGAGCCAGTAACATAGCTGCTGGCGGAAACCCTGATGGACGTAGGGCCCGCAATCTTGGGCGTGGGTAGCACCTGTGCCATCCCAGGGTACGACTCACTCCCGGCCTCCACAACATTCGCCCAGTGTACGGTCAGGGAAATGTAGCGTCCCTGGCCACCAGCACTTGTCCATGTGTCCGTGGTCAAGTGGACCTACCCAGTAACTGCGTTGGTCAGGGCACAGGTGATGTTCTGGGACACATGCTGGTGTAAGTCAGGCACGGCACACCGTGAAAAATAGTGGCAGCTGGGGACTGCGTACCGAGGGGCGGCTGCCGACATCAGGCTGCGGAAGGCCTCAGTCTCCTCAAACCTATATGGCAACAATTCAAGGGACAGTAATTTTGAAAGTTGTGCATGTAGTGCTATGGACAGTGGGTGAGTGGCTGGGTATTTCCGCTTGCGTTCAAATGCCTGGGGTAAGGGCAATTGGACGCTGCGCTGGGACAGGGAAGTGGATGTAGTTTCTTATGTTGCATGAGAAGGCCCAGGTGCAGGGCAATGGACATCCAGCCCTGGACCTTCGACAGGGGATTGCCCAGCAGTGCGTAACACTGGGTCCGCAGACCCAGATTGTGGACCCAGGCATTCGGCCCTCTGATCAGGGTGCTTGGATGCCATGTGGCGGATCATGCTGGTGGTGGTGAGGTTGCTGGTGTTCATACCCCGGCTCATTTTGGAATGGGACAGGTTGCAAACTAACACTCTTTTGTCGTCTGAACTTTCCGCAAAAAAGCACCATACTGCGGAACACCTACCCCTTGGCAAGGGAGATTTATGCATGTGGGTGCTCCGCATAACGTTTGCGTGCTTGTTTGGTGTGGGCTGACTTCTCCCTTTTGCCACACCACTGCCTCTAACAGCTTGTTGCTGTGCTACAGATCCCTCCTCGTCTGTACTGCTTTCCTTGCTCAGCTTTTCACCTTCCCAAGTTGGGTCAGTGACCTTATCGTCCACCACCTCCTCTTCCACTTCCTCATCCTCCTGACTTGACTTAACCACAACCTCAGTGATTGACAACTGTGTCTCATCCTTATCCACCTCGTGAACAAATAATTGACGTTCACCACCCTCATCTTCTTGACCCTGTGATAGGTCAAGAGGTTGTGAATCAGGGCACAAGATCTGTGCCTCTTCAAGAGTGCTTGGCAAGAGGGCCAAATCTAGTGATGGCGATGAAAATAGGTCCTCGGAATGTCTGAGTTTTGTATCAACGGCTTGTCTGACTCCAGACTCTACATGGGAGGAAGGAGGATCAGGGTGAGGATTCTTCAGACTCTTTGCTAATGAGACTGGTCTTGGTGGAAGAGGGGGTGGAAGAATTATCTTCTGCCATCCAACCGACCACCCGGTCGCACTGGTCCAACTTGGACAGTGTTGTCCTGCGACGCCAAGTTAACAGTGAAATGAAACTGGGTATGGAGGATTTTTTTCTTTTTTCGCGTTTCATGAGCAGCTGGCACAGTTTCATTGTGCCCAGGTCCACGGCCTCTGCCTGAACCGTCGGCAACATGCCCACTTCCCTGTCCCTTAGTGCTCGCCTTCTTCATATTAAAAGGTTTATTCAATAGATGTTGGACAATTTATTTAAATTTGCCCCCAGCAAAATAATTCTCTGCTGGAATACTGTATATAACGTTTGTGGATTGAATGTACACACAGATGTGCCCTAAACTAGTTAAAATTGTCCCAAATACAAATAATTCTCTGCTGGAATACTGTATATAACGTTTGTGGATTGAAAGCACACACAGTTGTGCCCAAAAGATGTAAAATTTGTCCCAAATAAAAGTTATTCTCTGCTGGAATACTGTATATAATGTTTGTGGATTGAACGCACACACAGATGTGCCCAAAAGTTGTAGAATTTGTCTCAAATAAAAGTTATTCTCTGCTGGAATACTGTATATAAAGTTTGCGGATTGAATGTACACACAGATGTGCCCTAAACTAGTTAAATTTGTCCCAAATACAAATAATTCTCTGCTGGAATACTGTATATAACGTTTGTGGATTGAATGCACACACAGATGTGCCCTAAACTAGTTAAAATTGTCCCAAATACAAATAATTCTCTGCTGGAATACTGTATATAACGTTTGTGGATTGAACGCACACACAGTTGTGCCCAAAAGATGTAAAATGTGTCCCAAATAAAAGTTATTCTCTGCTGGAATACTGTATATAATGTTTGTGGATTGAACGCACACACAGTTGTGCCCAAAAGATGTAAAATTTGTCCCAAATAAAAGTTATTCTCTGCTGGAATACTGTATATAATGTTTGTGGATTGAATGCACACACAGATATGGCACAAATTAGTTTAATGTCCACCGTAAAAAAATAATCTCTGATGGCGTGGTGTATATCTCACTAGCAGGCACACTCTAGTGATTAAGCCCCTTTTGATAATGTCTGCTAAACACACTGCTTTCTGATGGCGTACTGTAGATTTCACTAATATCAAATCTTTATGTCTTTTAAAAGCTTTTGGGTATTTAAAAAAGTGATTTTCTAGCCCTGCACTATCTGTCCCTTCCTGAAGACGCCTGTCCCTGATACTGCTGAATTTAACCCCTTGTAAAAAAAAATAAAAAAAAATGGTGCTGCACTGCTGTCAAACACACACTGTAGTACTTTAGAGGATCTTTCAATAGTTTTTTGGGAGATAAATCTGTGAATTTCCAGCAAAACGCTATCTGTCCCTGCCTACTGTCTGCTCTCCCTGACGCTGAATGATCAGAACATGGGACATCGGCTCCTATGTAAACTGGTATCACGTGTTCCGGCCAGCCAATAAGTGTAAGGCTAATAGCTAACATGGCTATGACATTACACTGAAGGGAATTACTTACCTGAAAGTTGATTGGCTGCTTAGGAGGCGCCAAACGGGCAGGGAGGAGACTCGAGCAATGCGTCGAGCACACGTGGTATTCGACCGAGTACCGCCACGTGCCGAGCATAGCGATGCTCGAGCTGAATCGGTACTCGGCCGAGCATGCTCGCTCATAACTATAAAGGAACGACATGGGTATTGATAGTGGAATGTCTATGTAACATAGCTCATAAGTGGTGTTGGCCCACATTTTTTATGTTGAAATAAAGTTTAATGCTTTACTTTTAATGGTGGATTTTACATCTTATCTTCAAGTTGAATACTGGATATTTAGCCACAAGGTTTTCTGAGCATCACTGGAGAAACCACCTCTTCATTATCGCATAGGACATAATAATAGAGCCAGATGAGCTGTAAATAATTATTAACTATTCTCACTATTCTCATTTGTGTCATAATTGGTTGCCACAAGAACAATTAACAAATGTAACATCTGAGTTAGTAGAAAACAATATAACTTTAAAACTTTTTGGCCGCTGCTTTACATGAATGGTGCTACTTTTTACAGTTTGGGTGGATTTTCATGAAAGTGACCCCAAGGCTCTTACTAAAGCTCATTTTCTTCAGTTTATGGACAGAAAATATCTGATGTCCATATTTTTACTGGTGATTAAGTAACCTATACTTTATAACCATTCTACCCTTGTAGTACTGGAAATTAACTCTCTTTGCACTGGCTTCCTGGTGATATTGAAATGGATCTGAAGATAAGAGCTGTAGGAAGGAGGAAGAGAATAGCAACTTGAATCAGTGTTAATCAGACCCTGTGTGTCAAACTACCTCACACTCCTTTTAAGCACTGTAGCTAACCCGTAGTCACAAATTAGTGTTCTGTTCTGTAAAGCTGAAACCAGTCAAGCAGCAAGATATGAGAAAAATATATAGCAGTTAATCATCCCTTGAATAACTTTAATTACAGAATAACATACCATTTTGGATCTCCTGACTGGGCAGTCAATTTAAGCCAACATTTATATTGGAGAATTATCGGCAGAATCTACTGACAATCTAATGTGAATGAAAGGAACATGGCCCTGGCCTTTGAAGACAATTCAATATAAATAAGAATGCACTAGGGGTGCATAGTTGATGGGTGCGCGTCTCCTTGGAAAGAGGTCCGCTTCCCCATAATCACCAGAAAATCCAAAAAGAAGGAAGAGCAAAATGATGGTAGCACAATCTATCTGAAGATTGTGTTTATTCCAGATGCAATGTTTCGATTGAGGAGCCTTTGCAAAGAATCTGGCCTCTGAAGACATTTCTTTGGAAAATTCAAATATCAGGTATATTAGATTTAACATACTTGATTGTGTTTCCACCAAAAGATATACATTTTCTCCCTCTCCCTATATAATATATATGAATTTTCAGCTAATTTGACCCTACATGTCCCAGTCTACACAGCAAAACTAAAAGGTGAGAAGCAGAAAAAAATGGGAAGTTTCATCCTATTATGTGCATTCCTATTGATGGTGTGAAAGTGATATCGTTTAGGATTGTTTTATCAGGATAGTCACATTATAATAAAAAAAAAACACCAAAAATTGATTTAAAAAAAGTTATAATTTAAAGGATATACTATTTTCTGAGGATACAATGCTTTTAAGAGGTAAAAACAAATTGCAAAAAAAGTACTCTTCAACAGCAACATTTTTTGAGAAAGTAAAATACTTTTATTGGATAAATAAAGAAAATCACACCAAAGAAGCTCCTGTAGTCTTACAATTGTGTGTATACAATCATTCCTGGATGATTCTGGCCAATAAAACATTTCCATCTTTAAAGGATACAGTTTTAGCAAGAGAAAATAAATAAGAAAGCAAGTGGTAATTTATGGTGGTTTTTACTATGGATGAAATTTTGGAAAGTTCTATATAGACCTGCCTTTCTCTGTTAGTTTCTTTAGAATACCAGGCTGTAAATTTGTATTCACTTTTCTTTAGATTTACCAAGGTTGCTATTTCGTATAACAATTGATTACAATGGAAAATATCTGTAAACAGCAACATAATGCATTTGGGATGTGTGCTGAGTCTCTAAAATAAGAGAGTGCATTGAAATTTCTTCTGCACGGATGTTCTAGAATGATTGAATCTGACTTTGTGGCTTTATTTCTTTCAGAAAATTGAGTCAGTCATAATATCTTTAAAAACGCATTTTGCGTCGAATAGGTATTGAATTCAGTAGGAACCTTGGACAGCACTAGAACATCAGGTAGTGACCAATCTTTGTAAGAAAACATTCAGACACATTAAAGGGATTGTGCATCCAGTACATTTGAATGACCTTTCCATAGGATAGGTCATCAGTATCTGATGACCACTTGCCACCCCCCTCGATCAGCTGTTCTAAGAGGTGGCATCTCTCCTGCGAGTGTGTGGTATAATTACTGTACAAGTGCTTGTTCCATTCAGTTGATAAACATTTGGCTTACAAACCTTTGACTGTTTTAATATCTACAACATCTGTAGGTGGCAGAAGACGGGCAATGGTAAGAATTGTTAGCTGTGTAATGTGGGTAACAGGAAATTGCTATAATGCCCTATTGTGTGTTTTTTGTGTGCTATATAGCAGTAATATGGGGACACTTTATAGGACTTTTATTCTAAAATTGGTTGCCACTATTATTTGACTATTGGAAGGCATTGTCACAAGAACATTAAGGTATAGAATTAAAAGTAGGACATGCAGTATTTAGTATGAAAAAGAAAAAATATTAAATGCTGGAGCGTACATAATGCTTGAATCCCATAAAATGTGTGTGGTCTATATGTGCACATAGATGTAGCAAAGACTTATCATATGTTCTGCATCTGTATGTCATTCTATAGGGCAGCTTTTGGAGGCTTTGCATTTAAGGTAAGAGAAATTGACTATAATTTGACATTTAATATATAAAACTGATTCTATGTATGTATGTATGTATGTATGTATGTGTGCATGCGTGTATGTCCACTAAAGAAATCAGCACCTTTGCATGTACAATCATGAAATTTTGCACAGCCATCTCCTGTGACTCGGGGAACGTCATAGAGTGGGAATTTTCATCCCGCACTTTCCAATTATTTACCAAAAAATATGCTCAGTAACCTAACCGCCAAACTACAGGAGCCATTGTCTGTTGTGGAAGTTAGCCTGGATATTCATCAGGTTGCATATAGTAACCAATCACAGCTCTGCTTCTATTTTGCCACAGGTCATTAATATAAGCCCTGATTGGTTGCTATAGGCAACGAAGGACATTCTTGCTATAAGACAGCTTATGTGTGAGTTAATATGATTTATATTGCGATGTTTAGCTAACGTTGTTGTAGAGGCTGATGTAACTCACATGACCTTAAGTGTATACTAATTCTGGGGTTTTTTATATACTGTCAATTAAAGACAATAATGCTCTATAAGAAAAGGAAATTGATTGAACGATTGTCATCAGGCGCTAAGAGAAAATCCGTATTACGGTCCAATTACCAATTTGAAGAAAGGGAAGCAAGGCTGACAGACATGCAAACAAGAGCTGCTTCTTCAAGGGCCACTGAAACATCTCAGCAGAGAGAAGACCAACTTACCAACATGAGAATCTGAATTGCTTCCACCAGGACATAGGAAAATGTTGGACATAGAAAAAAAAAGGATGTGGTCTGCATGTACTGCAATGCCCTGAAGTGGAAAGATGAACCACCAGGTTTAGGCTACTTTCACACTAGCGTTTGGAGCGGGTCCGTCTGATGTTTCATCAGACGGATCCGCTCCTATAATGCAGACGTTTGCATTCGTTCAGAACGGATCCGTCTGCATTATAACTTAGAAAAATTTCTAAGTGTGAAAGTAGCCTGAGCGGATCCGTTCAGACTTTACATTGAAAGTCAATGGGGGACGGATCCGCTTGAAGATTGAGCCATATGGTGTAATCTTCAAGCGGATCCGTCCCCATTGACTTCCATTATAAGTCTGGACGGATCCGCTTGCCTCCGCACGGCCAGGCGGACACCCGAACGCTGCTTGCAGCGTTCAGGTGTCCGCTCACTGAGCGGAGCGGAGGCTGAGCGCTGGCAGGCTGATGCATTCTCAGTGGATCCGCCTCCACTGAGAATGCATTAGGGCCAGACGGCTGCGTTCAGGGCCACTTGTGAGCCCCTTCAAACAGAGCTCACGAGCGGACACCTGAACGCAGGTGTGAAAGTAGCCTTATACTGTGCAAATGGCAAAGTAAAACTTCCCCCTCTTCTGTGACCACCAGATTCCCTGAAGTCTCTGATGACACCCACCACTGCAACATCAAAGCATTTTTCAGGACAACATCAGGAAGTTCAACTCCTGCTTCCAAATCATTTGCCAACGTTCATAGTTCAGGGATAGATTTACCACTCAATTGGCTCACTGCTTCCAAGGATAAGAACCTACATTTCTTCAACTCTACTGCACTTACTGTTATACCTGGGCGCCGCTCCGTTCTCCCGTAATTGCCTCCGGTATCTTTACAGTTAGGCTCCACCCAGGGGAACCTGCCGGCGCCTCCTTCTCCCATGCTGCAGCGCTGGCCAATCACAGCGCTCAGCTCATAGCCTGAGAGAGAATGCCAAGAGTGTGCAAAGCAGTAATCAAAGCAAAAGGTGGCTACTTTGAAGAACCTAGAATATGACATATTTTCAGTTGTTTCACACTTTTTTGTTATGTATATAATTCCACATGTGTTAATTCATAGTTTTGATGCCTTCAGTGTGAATCTACAATTTTCATAGTCATGAAAATAAAGAAAACTCTTTGAATGAGAAGGTGTGTCCAAACTTTTGGTCTGTACTGTGTATATATATATATATATATATATATATATATATATATATATATATAAATTGATAAACTCCACAGCACATCCAGAAGTAGAAAAAGTAACAAAAATGTTTATTCACCAGACATACAGCCACATTTCAATCCTCTCAGTGGGATCTTTCTCAGTGAGAAAGATCCTACTGAGAGAATTGAAACGTTACTGTATGTCTGGTGAATAAACCGTTTTGTAACTTTTTCTACTTCTGGTTGTGCTGTGGAGTTTATCAATTTTTGTAAGTAAAGTGGGTGGATCACCCCCACAGCCGCTGGCACCCTACTACATCAATTTTTTTTGCTGCTTCTCTGCTGTGCTGCCCTTGTTTTGTACTCTCTCTCTCTCTCTCTCTCTCTCTCTCTATATATATATATATATATATATATATATATATATATATATATATATATACACACATATATATATATATATGTTAATAACTTCCAGAAACAGTTAAATCAGCACGTCCCATATCTTAATCCATTTCTCTAGTACATCTCTTTGCGTATAAAGAATCAGTTTGTCGTTTTTAACCTTATTAACCAGATTTATCCAATTGTTTACCTCTGGAGTATGATGTGCAAACCAGCTCTGACTAATTAGAACTCTGGCCAATAATAGTATTCTACCTAACAAGATCTTTTGATATTTATGGCTACCTAGTGATGAAAAATCGTTCAGTAAAAACAATTGTAGCTCAAGAGCAATCCATATTTTTAATTTATGGGTGAGGAGATTATTAATACCGTTCCAGTAAACTCCAAATTCTGGGCATGCCCAGATCATGTGCAGATAATCCGCACCTACAGTATCACATCGGGGGCATTTGGAGGTATCTCTTAATTCACACTTGTTTAACCAGATGGGGGTAACATATAGTCTGTGATAAATAATGAACTGTATTAAAACATGATTAAAGTTGTGAGATAGTAAGTCAAAGTTAGAAAAATGCTTCCCCACCCTACCGATTGTATATTTGGGCAACCCATCTCCCAGGCCCTTTGTCCCGGCGATTGTGTCTCTCCAAAACGTGACTTAAGTAATAATTTATATATATTTGAAATCGTCATTCTTTGTGATATCTTCCTTAACCACCCATTTAGCATAGAAGTATTATCTATTTCTAACAGTGATTTATCATTCAAACTAAAAAGTGCCGACCGAAGCTGAAAATACCTAAACCAAGAAAAGTTCGCTATGTTATGTGATTGTTGTGGAAATGTTATTATGCGGACATTTTATCTTAGGATGTGTGTGTGTTTTTATAGATTGTCATCTGTCTCCCTGTGTCGGATTTAGCCAAAGAAAGCTCTAGCAGAGGGTACTTTAGCTGAATCGGGACCAGTGGTAAAACCGTCAGTATAAAAACCTTCTCGTGGGCTTGGAGACGTGTTCTCAGTGTGTAGGGGGGCGTTTGCCGGTTTGTGAGCACTAAGTGCAATGCACTGGGCTTCTTCCCTTCAAATGTCTATACACATTAGAGAAGTGAAGTCTGCACAACGAGAGATACATATTATACCTCTGATGCGGCTTTGCTATCCCTTTCTGGATACATATCTGCTTTTAAGACATGCATATCTGCCTTGTCGGTATACTCGTACTGTATACTGACAATAACCGTAGCAATGCCTCCAGATAATCTCAAACCTATAAGAACCAATAGAATGATCTTAATTAGATACTAGTCACTTTTGAGCAATATTGAATGAGGTCCATGCTGACAGTGATGGGGGGTGGGCGGCCACTTGGCTGGTTAGACAATGAACATGACTCATCCTTCCTTATACAGGGATGGGGTGTGTGCATTGTCTGTCCAGCCACATTCATTGCCCCTCCCTGTCCTTTGACATGTCATCACTTCCTGTATGTTATCACTTCCTGTATCCTTGTCTTGGCCCAGCCCCTTTTACACCTTTTGTGAGTAAATAAAAGGAACAGGCTGGGCAGGGAGGAGGAAGAGTGCTCAGCAAGAATTCAAGCAATATGGTAACACCTGTGTCTGGCTCTGACTGTGGTTGAAGGAAAGGGGATTTACCTTTTTCCTTACACAAACTTTGATGTGAGCTGATTACAACTATTAATATTTCTACAACAGTGATAATTCCATGAACGACTTAATCTCTTTATTCTTAACAACCTGTGTGATATAAAGAAACCCATTCTTTTGCCAAAATTGATCCGTTGCTATACCCTCTAGGGTCTGTAAGTGAATATTGTGCCAAAGAGGCGTGAATGTAAGTGATCCCTTTACCCCCAATCATCCTCTAGCGGTAGCCCACATTTTCAGTAGTGATTTAGTAGTCTCTTTATGGCCCCGGTCTCTATTAATCAGTAGCCCGGATTCCAAAAACGTAAATATGTTATTATGCGAGGAGCTTCTCACTAACCTACTTAAAAATTTACTATTTTGCCATTCATAGCACGTCCATAACTGAGCAGCAATAAAATAACCTTTAAAGCAGGGGAGGTTTAAACCCCCCCTGCTCCAAAGGTTTATATAGATATTCCAGTCGCACACGTTTTCTTCCCCAAACTAGGTAATTGATTATTCTTTCCATAAGTTTAAAATATTTATCCTCTATCCAGATAGGTATATTCCTAAGAACGTAGAGGATTTGTGGTAGAATCACGATCTTGACCAGTGAAACTCGATCAGCCCTAGATAGAAGGAGTCTCAACCAAATCCCTATTTTTGCCCTAATTTTCGTTATCAATGGGATCAGATTGAGTTGTACACAATTTTCTACCTTGGGAGATATCATCATACCCAAGTATTGAAAGTGTCAACGACATCTAGCTGGGTTTTCAAGGACTCCTTTTGGGACACCGGATCTATTGGCATCAGAATTGTCTTTGACCAGTTTATATCTAGGACTGATACCTCACCAAATAGTTTACCATCCGGATAATTCTTGGGACAGTTATTTCTGTATTATCTATAAAAAAGAGGACATCGTCCGCATATAGGGAAATACAATCCTCCATGCCTAGTATTCCAAATCCTTTAATTTGAGCTTCCTGCCTAATAGCCAGAGCCAGGGGCTCAATATAAATATCAAATAGGAGTGGTGTTAGTGGGCAGCCCTGGTGAGTACCTCTATTTAAATTAAAACTGGTAGTAAGGCTCCCATTGAGACTCAACTTAGCTGTGGGGGATCTATACAGGGAGTGCAGAATTATTAGGCAAGTTGTATTTTTGAGGATTAATTTTATTATTGAACAACAACCATGTTCTCAATGAACCCAAAAAACTCATTAATATCAAAGCTGAATATTTTTGGAAGTAGTTTTTAGTTTGTTTTTAGTTTTAGCTATTTTAGGGGGATATCTGTGTGTGCAGGTGACTATTACTGTACATAATTATTAGGCAACTTAACAAAAAACAAATATATACCCATTTCAATTATTTATTTTTACCAGTGAAACCAATATAACATCTCAACATTCACAAATATACATTTCTGACATTCAAAAACAAAACAAAAACAAATCAGTGACCAATATAGCCACCTTTCTTTGCAAGGACACTCAAAAGCCTGCCATCCATGGATTCTGTCAGTGTTTTGATCTGTTCACCATCAACATTGCGTGCGGCAGCAACCACAGTCTCCCAGACACTGTTCAGAGAGGTGTACTGTTTTCCCTCCTTGTAAATCTCACATTTGATGATGGACCACAGGTTCTCAATGGGGTTCAGATCAGGTGAACAAGGAGGCCATGTCATTAGATTTTCTTCTTTTATACCCTTTCTTGCCAGTCACGTTGTGGAGTACTTGGACGCGTGTGATGGAGCATTGTCCTGCATGAAAATCATGTTTTTCTTACCTTGCAGACTTCTTCCTGTACCACTGCTTGCAGTAGGACTGGGAGTTGAGCTTGACTCCATCCTCAACCCGAAAAGGCCTCACAAGCTCATCTTTGATGATACCAGCCCAAACCAGTACTCCACCTCCACCTTGCTGGCGTCTGAGTCGGACTGGAGCTCTCTGCCCTTTACCAATCCAGCCATCTGGCCCATCAAGACTCACTCTCATTTCATCAGTCCATAAAACCTTAGAAAAATCAGTCTTGAGATATTTCTTGGCCCAGTCTTGACGTTTCAGCTTATGTGTCTTGTTCAGTGGTAGTCGTCTTTCAGCCTTTCTTACCTTGGCCATGTCTCTGAGTATTGCACACCTTGTGCTTTTGTGCACTCCAGTCATGTTGCAGCTCTGAAATATGGCCAAACTGGTGGCAAGTGGCATCTTGGCAGCTGCACGCTTGACTTTTCTCAGTTCATGGGCAGTTATTTTGCCCCTTGGTTTTTCCACACGCTTCTTGCGACCCTGTTGACTATTTTGAATGAAACGCTTGATTGTTCGATGATCACGCTTCAGAAGCTTTGCAATTTTAAGAGTGCTGCATGCCTCTGCAAGATATCTCACTATTTTTGACTTTTCTGAGCCTGTCAAGTCCTTCTTTTGACCCATTTTGCCAAAGGAAAGGAAGTTGCCTAATAATTATGCACACCTGATATAGGGTGTTTATGTCATTAGACCACACCCCTTCTCATTACAGAGATGCACATCATCTAATATGCTTAATTGGTAGTAGGCTTTCGAGCCTATATAGCTTGGAGTAAGACAACATGCATAAAGAGGATGATGTGGTCAAAATACTCATTTGCCTAATAATTCTGCACGTAGTGTACAATAGTTTAATCATATTTATGAATCTATCCCCAAAGCCCATCCTGGCCAGGACCCTCCACAGGAATCGCCACTCCACCCTGTAAAATGCCTTAGAGGCATCCAATGACAGGATGGAGCGAGCAGACCCCCCAGGAGCCTGTATGTTAGCGAAGAGCCGATGAAGATTATGATGAGTACTCTTATTTGGGATGAAGCCGTTCTGGTCCGGATGGACAATGGAGGAGATGACCCCAGAGAGTCTTGTGGCCAAAATCCTTGACAGGAGCTTTACATCCGCATTCAACAATGAAATCGGTCTGTAGGATCCCAAATCTATGGGGTCCTTACCTTTTTTGGGAATTAATATTATTACAGCTTCCGACATTGAACCCAGTAGGGTCCCCTCCTCCACCGATTCAGCAAAGACACCCAACAATTTGGGGAAAATAACCTCCTTATATTTACTATAAAATTCATATGGGAGTCCGTCTGAACCGGGGGTGGAGTTACTCGAGCATAGTTTTATTGCCCCTTCAAGCTCCTGAATTGAGAAGTCAGCCTCAAGTACCCTCTTTTAAGCCGAGTTAATAGTAGGAAAAATAATACCATCAAGATAGACATACATAATTTCATAGAGGGAGAACTGTCGATAGAACAAGTGAATTTACTTAATAAGTGCCATAAGATCAAACAAAAACAGAGGTATTAGAACAGCCACTAGTAATCACATGTGATGACATGCCACGTATAGTATGACAGTATCAGTATCCTTAAAGGTAGGAATTTAGTCAGCGCGGGTTCTCCCTCTGTGCTTTTTTAATATTAGGCCATGCCTCCTTATGACATCACACTGAGCACTGAGTCCTTGCGTGCTAGTTCATGTGAAGACTATGAGTCATCAGTCTGGCAGCCTGCAGTGTCTGAGGCCCCTCCCCCTGCTGGGGAATCATCAGAGAGCTGTGATAAGTGAGCTCAGTGTACAGGAACACGTGGCTGTTCTGCAGTTTTACACACAAAATCTCAGTCTGATCTCTTACAAACCCATTTTGTCAAAAACTATAATTCCATATTATACATTAGCTCAAAAGATTGTCATCTAGTAAACGTATAATCTGTGCTTTTGCCTCTCATAAAACACGACCATCCCCCAACCCCCAGCACTGATGCAGATTTGTTTCCATTACAGCTGTACTCCAGTTGTGTATAAACCTTACACTATGTATCTGTATAGATGCATATACAGCTGAGCTACATGTGGCTACTCCAGTCCCCTAACATCAGTTTGGCTGAATGGCTTCCTATACAGCTCTGCTACATCTTTATTCTACTCCCCCACTAGCACTGTGTCTGAAAAGCTTCATGTACAGCTCTGCTACATCTGTCTGTTTATCTCTTCAACCAGCACTGTGGCTGAACAGCGCTTATTCAGCTCTACTATATCTGATTCTATCTTTCACCCGCGTTGATTCTAAACACCACACACACATCTCTGCTAAATCCGTCTATTTCCTTCACCATTAGTACTGTGGCTGAACAGCCGCTTATTCAGCTCTGCTACATCTGATTCTCTCTTTCACATGCATTGATTCTAAACCGCCACATACACATCTCTGTTAAATCCATCTATTTCCTTCACCATTAGTACTGTGGCTGAACAGCCGCTTATTCAGGTCTGCTACATCTGATTCTATCTTTCACATGCATTGGTTCTAAACCACCACATACACATCTCTGTAATTCCGTCTATTTCAGTCACCATTAGTACTGTGGCTGAACAGCCACTTATTCAGCTCTGCTACATCTGATTCTATCTTTCACCCGAATTGATTTTAAACCGCCACATACACATCTCTGCTAATTCCGTCTATTTCCTTCACCATTAGTACTGTGGCTGAACAGCCGCTTATTGTTGCCGCAGTTTTTGTTCACCTATTATTTTTTTTTTATATACTTTTATTTTAGTCATTTTATTCCAGTAGGAAAGTTTATGGGAAAAGGCTTGAAAAAAATGGCATGGACTCAAAAAAACGCACCAAAAGTTATAAAAATGCCTCCCCCCAACCCAAATAAAAAAATAAAAAAACAGTTTCTGAGCAGTTGCCTCATAGAACATTATTATCAGAGTGGCCCCTTTACAGCACAGAACTGGGTGGCATTGTTGTGCCTTTCACCGTCTAGCGAGTGCTGTCTAGGGCAGCCTGTATTCTGTAAATGGCCGGCAGGACGGCTCTGCCAGCTGCTCTGCTATTACTCCTCTACCCTTATTATACAAGGAAATTGCTTAGAATGCAATCCCCTAATCCAGTGTTTCCTAACCAGTGTGCCTCCAGCTGTTACAAAACTACAACTCCCAGCATGCCGGCAACGGCCAAATGCTGTCCAGGCATGCTGGTAGTTGTAGTTTTGCAACAGCTGGAGGCACACTGGTTGGGAAACACTGCGCCTAATCTGTAGTTGGTTATTAAATAAAGTCCCTTTTAGGAACCCTCGGGATATTATTAGTAATAACACATCTATGGTCTATTCAGACCCTGAATTCCCTGTAGGGGTCCCTAACTGAAAATAAAAAGAATATTTCTTTATTAGTTATTATTTTAAAATAAATGAACCAAACAACTATAGAAAACTATTAAAATTATCAGTGTCTGATGGAGGGTGCAATTGGAGTGTATGAATGTATTTGCCTTTGTCACATGTAGCCACTGTGGAGTGCAGTGCCTCCCATTCATTTGTATGGGGTATAGCTGCACTTACAAGCCTCTGCTAATACTTTGTTTGTGCATTCATACAATGTGATGGCAGATTGGGCGCTCCTATTAAGATCCTTTTATCGTTCGGCCTTTATATTCAGGCTGGACAACAGTGAAACAATGTTGCTAGGTTTGTGTGTACTTTTGAAGCTGCCACTAGTCTGCTCAATTCACTTGTCTCTAGGCTACACTCTACACTTTTGTGCTACTGACTGCTCTATTTCATCCATAGAAGTCACTGTTCGCGCTAAACCGCTCATGTGGCATGCTCAATTCCACTCCTCAATGTCTGGTGCTGTCTCTGCAGCGTACTCTTTTTATACTAGTCCCTAACATTTCAGGCACTGTTTAAAATACAGGACGTCATACCACCCCTCCCTGTAATCTGTAGTTGGATCCCATGGCGAGGATCCTGCGGCCTCCCCTATACACAGCGTTCAGCCTATAGCCGCACTGTTTGGCCCGATTTAATTATTTCTGGTTCTAGTCTTCACTGGCGTGTCGGCGGTTAAGGGGTTAACCTCCACTTTCATAATCCTTATTGGGGGGGGGGTTTCTTGCTGCATTGGCCGAGCTCGCTATCTGTACAGAGACCTCATAAATATAAAGAGTCCATTACTCACAGCCTCCCCGGCCCATTATCATGATTGTTTGTCAGTGACACCTGTGTTTCAGGGTCAAAATTTGGGTTGCCACCTTTTCTTCAAGCCAAACCCGAACACTTTAGCACCTTGTGGCAATTTTTGGGTATGTATATTTTTTTGTAAGTATACACTATCCACATATTTTATAATTAAATAATAGATGCCCCCCACAAAATATGTCACTGGTTACCTGTGGCATTTTTTTTATGGGGGCATATTTTATGTGCAATAATAACAAGTGCCTTGCTTGGGGCGCTTGCCGCTGTTCTCTTGAAATAAAGACGTATAATATGCTAATGAGCCTCTAGGTGCTATGAGGGCGTTGCTGCAGCACCTAGAGGCTCCGTCTATTCACCCTTTGGCAGTGGCACGCCCATGTCCAGTTGATTGACGTCCGAGTTCTCCTTTTCGTCCCATAAATCCCACGCCTGCGCCGTCCCGTTTAGTATTCGGGGCAGGCGCGGGATTTATGGGACGAAGAGGAGAACTAGGACATCAATCAACTGGGCATGGGCGTGCCACTGCCAAAGGGTGAATAGACGGAGCCTCTAGGTGCGTTACCCAGGGTGCACCATGTGGAGGCGAACCAGCTGTACACCCCATATTGTACCGTCATTTCACTAGACAGGTACACCTCTCCTCAGATGACCAATGCACCATTCCTCATACACCACACACATACAATTTAAATTCAATAAATTATTCGGTAACCTAAAATCAAACATTTTACATTAATATAACTAATTTTTGGCTTTTTTTGGTGACATGATAACATTAATTACTAATACTTGTATTTCAATTTTTTTGCATTACATGTATACATGTTGTACAATGTCTATGATTGGACCTGGTCCCGTCACGCGTGCTGCTATGAACGCCATAGTCCGCAGTATTCGGTTTGAATTGTGGCACACAAATGACCACCGGCAGAAGAAAATAGTCATAGTGAAGAATTGGTACAACCATATGCTGGACCATGTCAATGGATCACGTAGATCCGAGACAAACAAATGTCCCGGTACAATGCTGACATAACATCGCCAACACTCAGTAATGTACATGTTCTCTTATGAAAGTCATTATTTATATTTGTTTCGAAATGTGCACTTTGTACATGGTTAGAAACATAGCAAATCATTCCTTATATATATATATATATATATATATATATATATATATATATATATCTCAAATGTACCATATGTATGTATGTCCCTCAAAAACTCCAAAAAACAACCTTTGATTTCAATGAAACTTAACTTTCAACACAGATCCATTGCTAACAGGAAAGAATTGTTGCGGTGTTCTATGCTCTCTTGGATGTACTATCCCGATACATACCCAAATAAATTACAGTATGCTAGCCAATACAAGCCTAACAGCCATACACATGTTGTCTTATCAGTTAATACAAACTCGCTGGTCCTATCCCCGGCTGCAAGAAGCACTTATCACAAGTTTTGACCACTTTTCAGCTCCTGAAATATTCAGTCATATGACGGATGATGGCACAACCACACAGCGATATGGTATGAGTTAGGTCTTACGCAATGTCATGTCCCTATCCGGATCTTATTCATAAACATTTTGAGGAATATAATCAGGCTAACTGTTAATGTAAAATAAGAATATTAAGGCAGGAAGCAGGACGTCCATATGGCAGAACCTGTAGCCTCTGAAGACAACAGACCCTAATAACCATCTGCTGATCCCACCTCATGCAGCTTCATAAGAAAACCTCAGTCTGTAGGTCTCCTGGTGCTATTGTTAGGCACCCAAGCTAAACACATGATAATTGCCCCTACCTTTATGCCTGGTTAATTTACACCTCAGACGTGCAAAGAGCTGGTAGGGAGGATTAGCATAATGAGACATGTAAGGCAAGTCTCTTAGCCACCCAGGAAAATAAATTTTTCAAGAACTCAGGCTGGAATTATGGTACCGGTATGAGAGTCACCCCAAAATGAAGCCTGTATCGAGGGTAGAAGATAGAACCCAGGCATGAAAAAGCTGGGGGCTCACTCACACGAGAAATTGGGTGACGGTCTCCTGTAAGGCAGAGGGGTGGTGTGTAATTGTTAATAAATTCATGGGGGACCCAGCACAAGCGCAGGATTTTCCATAACTATTGCACAGTCAAAGATATGGCCCATCTTTGTCAAATTATAGAAAATTAGCCTGTTCGCCAGTCACTATTAGGACACTGTTGATTTCATTTCATGACCCATTGAAACATGAAAAATAAAAAGACATGAAATATACCCGCACAAATCATGGTCCTTCTTCTGGAGTAAATATACATAGATATATCTATCTATCTCTCTCTCTCTCTCTCTCTCTCTCTCTCTCTCTTTATATATATATATGTATATATATATATATATATATATATATATATATACACTCACATCAAGTTAAAGATGTATGATTTTACCTCTTATCAAATATTATTTTTATTTTTATTTATTTTTAAATTTCAATCATCCAGCAATAGTACCTGCAAAAAATAAAATAAAATAAAAACTATTACCTTACTTGAGATATTAAGTTAGTCAATTTTAAACCATCTTTAACCCTTGTTTTGTAATTTGTTTTTTATCCTAAACAAGCACAATAAAACATTGATATAATAATTATCCTATCCAGAACCCATCATATACAAATTTTCTGACCTAAAAATGTGTTATGCTTTAAAAATTTTATATTTTGTAATCTGTTATTTTGTAGTAATTTCTTCTTTATAAGTTCCTCCTCAGAACTTCATTAAAGAAGGTGTTGGAGGATAATTTCTCTGTGGAGGAGCAAGAGCAGGCGGTACCATTGGGCCATATTTCAGACTCTAGCCCACCAGATGTGGGTAAGATGTGAAGCTGTACCCTCTCACTAACCACCTTCATTACCCTCATAGTCACTGGAGGAAGTCGAGGAGTATGATGACGACAATGTTTTTACCACCACCATCCTGGAGTCAAAATATTTGAAGTGGATTTCTTAAATTATTCACTGTCCACACACAGGTGTTAGTTTAGTCTTCACCACAGGCAGATTTCCCTTAAGCCAAGACTAATAAATCAGTTGCATTCCTAACTTTGATTTCTCTGTTATAGTACACATGTTGGTTAATTTTATTTAGGAGTATTTGAATTCACTCCAAGCAGGGTAACTATACAGTAGTATCTATCTAATCTTAATGGTCCTCCAGATAGCAAGTTTCAACAGTCAGCCTCTTCAGCTTTCCTATTTCATGACCACATTTCATAAGCGCAGCTGGGATATTCTATTTTTTTTTAACTATACCTTTTTAGGCCAAAGATATTTTGTATAAACCAAAAAAGAAAATTGACTTTGAATTTAGTTATTTATTGAACTGTAAGCATTTTTTTTCCAAACTATGGCACAGCAGTCAAGTAGTGTAAAAACGTAATAGTGCCAAGTACAAATTAAATTTGAAAATTATGATTATTTGCCAAAAAATATATATTTCTATGTGTGTGAACAAAATTCCGCTAGATTATTAATTTATCAATATATAAAAAAGTATAATAATAAAATTAGTATTTGAAAATTGAATACATACAGTGTAGAGATTAATAACTACTAAAACTGTATGTGCATTTATTTTTTTCATGTCATTTAAAAATGACATTTATCTACTAAAAAAATTATATGTTTAAATAAAATAAAAAATAAAAGATTGTTAGAAGAAAAAAACAGCATGGATTAGAAAGATTTTTAGTGATTACGCAAAATGTATTTGTTGGAGCATTTCATCCTCATTAACAAAAGAAAACCGGGATGAATTTAGTGGAATCTCTCAAAAAATGGTGACATGATTTCTATAATAATCATGTGATCATTTTCATTACATATATTCTTTAACTAAATTAATAATGTATATAGCTACATCAAAATGTGCCAATAATTCTACATTCACAAAACTGGATTACCACACGGCTGCGTATGACGCCAGTCACACAAAACCATGTAGAGAGAGGCCAACACGGAAGTCGGACATCCCTCCCAGGATGACTGACGACACCATGTGCGAACCTCGATCCTTATATAAAAAAAATATGAATAATAAAATAATAAACTTTTTTGTGTTTATCAATCAGTCCTGTACAGTTTTAACTGCACAACAACTGCTGACAATAAAAGGCCAGGTGCAGTCCCCATCTTTAACAGTGACAACCACAACAAGGCTCACCTAAACACAATTTATTCAAAATAACAAACTAAAATAAAAAATTAAATCAAATTTTAAAAAAAATTGTGAATGTTGATTATTAACACTTTAAATAAATAATAATGTTTTATAATATTATCTTAATCATTGATTATACATAATGAGCATAGCACATGTCAGAATAGCAAACATGAACACCAATGTCTGAGAATTCCAATACTATATACTAGAGTAACTACTATTGAAAATAAGTGGTCCATGCCGGTTGTCTCCAAACAATCTTGACAGACTGCTTAAACAAGTATTTTGCTGTAATGTAATACAAGGATCAATCATAATTTAGCAAAATAATGTCAGACAGTAGAATTTAAATGCTAAAGCTACAGAACAAGGGCTACCCATCGATCTGCGTAACCCAGCACTGTCATGACAGGCATCAGCTTATAAATGATAACTCTTCACTAAAAGGACTACAATTTTTTTTACACAACTACGCAGGCAGGATCAATAACCCCCAAATCTTATAAATGTCAACGCTACAGTGTAAGTTCTACACATACATAGGACTAAATATTCAGATTAAATACAACCAATGGCACTATAAGATTAACTTTATTGGTCAAAGTTCTACAACTAAGTCAACAGCACCAAGACACACAGCAGCATCAGCTGGTAGAAGTTACATTGGAGTATAAGGCCTATAAATATCTCGGCCTAACTCCGCAGGACAGGCAGCAGCAGCCAACGTTGTTTTAAAAATCATACAGACAAGTCAACGTGATGTTGATGACAAACAGCAGCAGCATCAGCAGGTAGAAGTTACATTGCAGTATAAGGCCTAGAAAATATCTTGGCCTAACTCCGGAGGACAGGCAGCAGCAGCCAACGTTGTTTTAAAAGTGATACAGACAAGTTAACGTGATGTCGATGACAAACAGCAGCAGCAGCATCAGCTGGTAGAAGTTACATTGCAGTATAAGGCCTATAAATATCTCGGCCTAACTCCACAGGACAGGCAGCAGCAGCCAACGTTGTTTTAAAAGTCATACAGCCAAGTCAACGTGAGGTCGATGACAAACAGCAGCAGCATCAGCATGTAAAACTTCTTTAAGGTGCAGCAGAAATGTTACTGCACCAATACTGACTTTTTCTTACAGTCCCGGCGATGCTGGGGCCTGCATCATGCTACTAATGCCTGAGAGTCACTTTCCGTGTACTCACTTTCCTACACAGTTGAAATTTTAATTGTTTTTGGGGGGTGGTTAAATTTCTTTAAGGCGCAACATAAATGCACATGATTACTGAAATTTTCTCACAGTCCAGGTAATGCTGGGGCCTGCATCATGTCACTGCCTCTTATGCCTGAGGGTCAGTTTCCATGAACTTGCTTTCCACAAAGTTTAAATTAGATTTATTTATTTTTTGTGGGGGGCGAAGGGAAGGTTTAGTAAGGCTTAAATTATAATAATTTTTTTGTGTGTGGGAGTTAAATTTCTTGAGGCTGTATATGTATGTGATTACCTGTGTTGAACTGGAATGCCTAGGGCCCACCAGTAAAATTAATTCTGGGGGCCAACTGTACCTGCAAATATTACGTGCCTACACAGAGGCAGACAGCAACAAGACACTACAAGATGATTGATTATGGGGGTCTCTGCAACAACTTCAAAAGTGGGTCCCAGGAAAGAGAGGTTACTGGCTGGCCTGCCTCTATTCCTAGAGGCTATTTTAACCTTCCGATGCATCTATAATACTAAACTGGATAGTCTACCCAGTTTTTATATTGGTATAGGTTATTTGAGATGCTGTACTGGTGGACTGGTGGCTCACCTTTCTCTGGGGCCCACCTTTCTCTGGGATTCCCGTGTTCCCCTGTGGACCAGTCCCACCCTGGTGATTACTTTATTAATACTGAAATTTTCTCACAATCCAGGCTGACTAAATGCGAGCAATAGATCTGTCCTTGCTGCTGGTGTACATCTTGTTGTCTGTCTGCCTACCTACCATCATGTTGGATATAGCTGCTGCAGCCTGCATCTTGCCACTTGCCAACCATCATGTTCCCTAAAGACACTTTTTTATAGATTTTTTTTTTCTCATACACCATGTGTGTTTAATCATCATCTGCCGCCAATAAGGGTCAATTTTTGTACACTATGGAATATGAAAAAGCATAACAGATGTGACGGCTCAGTGTGTTTTTAATCACGCTGTATAGTAACACCATCAAAGGTGCATTTACCCATAGCTACTGTATGTCAGTGTCATTTACTATTGCTATTTACTATTGCTGTCATTACATTCCAGAGCTTTGGGAGGGGGAAGAAAATTGTAAACAATAGACAAATAGAGATGTTTTCTAGGAAGCTATAGGGGTTATATACCAACTTTCAGGGTAATTGGAGCAACTTTGGTTCAGCCCAAATTGATACTTTTTTTAAAATAAATTTGACGAACCAGACGTGAAACAAATCTTTACTGGTTCTCTCATCTATCTTCCCCCCTACCCCCCAAACCATGTGGAAAGTGAATACGCCTAAACTAATGATTTAGGTATTAATGGCATGATGCAGGCAGCAGTATACAACTGTTTCATATATCTGTGCGATAATAATCTTAACAAGAAAGGAATGGAAGACCAAGAGGATAAAAAAAATAAATAGAAATTCATAGAAGTGAAATCTGCATATATGTGGGGAGGTGTTATAATTAGAGATGAGCAAATTTTTTACAAATTGAATTCACTGGTTCACCAATTTTTTTGCAAACAATTTGGTTTAATTACGTTAAAAAACGACTATTACCTGGCTGCAGAGAACCTTTATAGTGCCTTGCAGTAACACGCATAGGGATTCTGCTTTGGTAGTGAAATAATACTGTGAGTCCATATGACATGCAAATGACAGGCGTCATGACGACGAGAGATTGTAGAGGTGGCAGCAGCATGAGGAGGCCACAGAGTGGCACAATGACGAGAGATTGAGGAGGTGTCAAATGCAGTCTGTTGGATAGTTGTGACTTGAGGCCCGGTGTCCAATAAGGCAACAAAGTGAACCCCATTGATTTGGGGAACCACTTCTGGATGGGATCCTACATATATGGGCATCCAGGTGGGATCTTCTAGACCTACTGCTCTACCACCCTTGGCCACGAGGGTGGACCTTTTAAACTGCCATTACATCCTTTCTGTATGAATTAATTAGATATACCACCTCTACAAGTTTGTGTTCGTGGTATGTAATTACACCCAAATATAGCAGAAAAAATATTGTAAACTGATTTTGTAAACCAAACCCATGCTTCTGCAGTTAATAAAGTCCGTAATTGTATAGACTTTATCTGTATTGTTGCTCCTAAATGACTTTGCTTTGGCCCGCATCACGTGACATTGACTTCCGGTCCAGTGGAACGCACGCGAGCGGCGTGCGTTCCACATGGAATCACAAGCATCCTGAGAGATAGGTGAGATCAATAATCATGGGGGGCGTACACATATTGGGAGTAGGGGTATATTAGGAGGCGGCTAACAACTATTCAATGCTCACCCAAATCACTGTTATTTGTGGTGAGACATGGACTGACATGGGACACTTCCCCTGTAACAGTGGGGACAAGAGTCATCTATCATCTTGTCCAAGGATACGAGGCTAAAATCACCTTGATCTCCAGTAAGTAAACTGAGGCTGCTGATAAGCCACTATACATGCGGCACTCAGACATCTGTGACCGATATTTAGTGTTTGTTTATAATTTCTATTTGTAGTTGCCCTGGAATATACATGTGAAGTCCCCTGATGATGTCTGGAAAAGACAGAAACATGGCATGTAGGGCGTTGTAGTTAGGGCTTGATAGAACTTTAGACCCATACTGAGGGAAAGGTTCGGTGTGGGGTCGCCCCTGTCGGGGCGGGTGCTCCATTGTGGTAGGCAGGCTATCAGAACAGCCCCTTGACCCCTAGACAGGCAGGAAAGCCATAATAGGGTGTGCCAGGAGTTAATACGGTGCCAATTACCACATCAGCATCCGGTTACAGCGGTCAAAGGTAACATTACCGCCAGGACCGTCCTCCACAATCGTGGACCCCGCCCAGACGAGGTGAGATCCACCCTTTTTTTCATTTCATTTTTTATAATAATTTATGAACTGATACAGTGGAGGAGATTATTGTTGTTAGTGTTGTCAATGTCGTCTCTCACCCAGTGTGATACATTATTTTAAATGACCTAGTAAAGGTTATGTTTTATTGAATCCTTTCTGTATGGCCTGGCTTGTGACAGTATCTACAGTCCTCCGCAACAACTCTGGGTCAGGAGTTTGACCGCTCACAACACCAGCTCCCACGCCACTCTCCTCATCACTACTATCCCGCCTAGTGGAGGAAAGGACAGAGGTGGGTTGAGGACAGGTGATGACACAGGGCCTGCTTCCGGGCTATGCCAACTAAGGGTTGTGTCTGATGAACCCACTGACTGTTGGCTGGGGGTGTCTGATGTCACTTGGGATTAAGTCGATAACTGAGTTAACCAATCAAGAACCGCAGGGTTGCTAGTCAAGACACGACTGTTAGATGACACTGGGAGCTCAGGCCTCTTGCTGCGACTCCTGCTGCCACGCCTCCATACTCTGCTGTGACGTATGCCTGCGCCAGAAACATTTATGCCTCTGCCACACCTTTGTGCATGGGCAGGCACTAATCTGTCTAACATACTTTTAGCTGAACTAAATAAATTAAAAGCAAATTAAAACACCCCTAAAAGCGACAAATATATTTTTCTTTTGGTACTGAAATAGGCCACTTAACTCTTTCATCACAAATAACTGCAACAGTGAAGTGCGTATATATTTTTCTTTTGTACTGAAATAGGTAACTAAACTCTTTCACCACAATTAGATGCAACAGTAAAGTGCATATATAATTTTCTTTTTGTAATTAGTGATGAGCGGGAGGTGCCATATTAGATTTTGTGACATTTTGCGGATATTCGATTGAATATTCGTCTTATGTTCGTCAGAATCAAATATTCGTCATTATTCAATTTATCGAGAATAATGCGATTTAATTATTTGCGTATTCCGATTTTCTTTTTAATGTATAAAGCAACTTTTCCTATTGGTTGGCTATGGCTAATATGTGTATTTTACAAATATTCGCTATTAAAAAAATATGGTAGCACTATATTAGCTAACATGCAGTCTATATGTGTATTTTACGAATATTCGCTATATTGCTTTAACTTAGTTTTTTAGGATATTACGGATATTCTAAACAACTAAGTTATAGCAATATAGCAAATATTTGTAAAATACACAGATTGCAATTCAACTAATATAGTGCTATAGTATTTTTTTTAATAGTGTAAATGTTTTACTGTAGTGTAATAGTGAACTTCAGAAGAGACCAAAAAAATTAGACTATAAAAAATGATTATAGCACTATATTAGCTAAGTTACAGTCTATATGTGTATTTTGCGAATATTCTCTATAATGCTATAACTTCCTTTTTTAGAATATGATGAATATGACGAATATTCTAAAAAACAAAGTTATAGCAATATAGAGAATATATTCGTTATTTAGAATATTTGTCATTTTTTTTTTCAACTTGTACTGATATTCCACTTTTCCATACTGCTCCCCGTCACCATGGGAACGCCTGTGGGTTAGAACATACCATCGGATCTGAGTTTTCACGATCTCAGGAAAAACTCAGATCTGTTGGTATTTTCTAACCCACAGGCGTTCCCATGGTGACGGGGACGCTTGTCGGGGAGGAGTATGTGAACAACTGTACAGATAGGAAAAAATAATGCAAATATTCTAAATAACGAATATATTCACTATATTGCTATATATTTGTTTTTTAGAATATTCGTCATTTTTTTCCTTATGAAAACATGATTCCTTCCTGCTTAAGTTGCTTGTGGGCCAATGACTCATTGACCCACAAGAAAGAAGCAGGGAGGAATAATGTTTCGAGATGTTAAAAAATTACGAATATTCGAAATAGCAAATATATAGAACTATATTCAAAATATTTGCAAATTAGGGAAGTTGCGATATTCACGATTAATATTCGCTATTCGAATATTCGAGCTCAACACTATTTGTAATGAAATAGGCCAATAAACGCTTTCACCACAAATAACTGCAACAATTAAATACGTATATATTTTTCTTTCTGTACTGAAATAGGCCACTAAACGCTTTAGTCACAAATAACTGCAACAGTGAAATGAGAATATATTTTTCTTTCTGTATTGAAATAAGCCACTAAACACTTTCACCACAAATAACTGCAACAGTGAAGAGCGTATACATTTTTCTTTTTGTACTGAAATAGGCCAATAAATGCTTTCACCACAAATAACTGCAACTTTGAAATTCATATATATTTTTCTTTTTGTACTGAAGTAGGCTACTTCAACACATATAACTGCAGGACTGAACTGAGAATATATTTTTCTTTTTGTACTGAAATAGGCCAATAAACGCTTTTACGACAAATAACTGCAACAGTGAAGTGCATATATATTTTTCTTTTTGTACTGAAAATGCTAAATCACTAAATGCTTCATTTTTAAAAAATGTAACATCTTTATTGATATACAAACCAAATACACAAAGTTAGTTCAAACTTAATATAATTAATACCATTTTGCCCCTAACCCCATTTCCCCCCAACCCCACACCCACCCTGTGATGCGTCCGCCCCCTCCCCCTTCCCAGCCCCCCCAGGAGGGGAGAGGGAAAGAGGAGAGGGGAAAGAGAAGAAGGAAAATAAATACATTATTATTTGTTATTATCTTCCAAATACAGTCAGATCAGAACTTCCAGTCATCCCATATCTTAATCCATTTCTCTACCTCGCTCTGCTTATACAGAACCCGTTCATAGTTTTTAACCTTATTAATCAGATTTTTCCAGTTATTTACCTCAGAAGTATGGCGTGCAAACCAGCTCCAACTAATCAGAGTCTGGCCAGTAATAATATTCTCCCTAATAAGATCTTTTGATATTTATGAATACTTAATGACGAAAGATCGTTCAGTAGAAACAATTGTGGCTCAAGAGGAATCCGTATTCTTAATTTGTCAGTGAGAAAACTAACAATATCATTCCAGTATTCTCCAAGTTCTAGGCATGCCCAGATCATGTGCAGAAAATCCGCACCTACCGTATCACATTGAGGGCACTTAGAGGTATCTTTTAATCCACACTTGTTTAACCAGATGGAGGTAACATATAGTCTATGATAAATATTGAATTGTGTTAGAACATTATTAAAATTGTGAGATAGTACATCTGGGTTCGTAAAAATGCTTCCCCACCCTACCAGTTGTATATTTGGGTAATCCTTCTCCCAGGCCCTTTGTCCGGGCGATTGTGTCTCACCAAATCGTGATTTAAGTAGTAGTTTATATATATTTGAAATCTTCATTCTTAGTGATATCTTCCCTAACCACTTATTTAGCAGAGAAGAATTATCTATTTCTAACAGTGATTTGTCATCCAAACTAAAAAGTGCTGACCGAAGCTAAAAATACCGGAACCAAGAAAGGTTCTCTACATTATGTGATAGTTCTACAAACGACTTAATCTCTCTATTCTTAACAACCTGTGTGATATAAAGAATCCCATTCTTTTTCCAGAATTGATCCATTGCTATACCCTCTAGGATGTGTAACTGAATATTATGCCAAAGAGACGTGAATATAAGCGATCCCTTTACCCTTCATCCATCCTCTAGTGGTAGCCCACATTTTTAATAATGATTTTGTGGTTTCTTTATGACCCTGATCTCTGTTAATCAATAGCCCTGATTGTTATTATTTGAGGAGCTTCTTACCAAACTACTTAAAAAAGCACTGTTTTGCCATTCAAAACACATCCATAGTTGAGCAGCAATGAAATAGCCTTTGAAGTATGGGAGATTTAATCCCCCCTGCTCCAGAGGTTTATATAGATATTCCAATTTGAGTCTCACACGTTTTCTTCCCCAGACTAGGTCATTAATTTTTCTTTCCATAAGTTTAAAATATTTATCCTCTATCCAAATAGGTATATTCCTAAGAACAAGGAATTGAGGTAGAATCACCATCTTGGCCAGTGAGACTCGGTCAGCTCTAAATAAAGGGAGTCTCAACCAAATCCCTAATTTTGCCCTAGTTTTGGTTATCAGTGGGATCAGATTGAGTTGTACAGAGTTTTCAACCTTGGGAGATATCATCATACCTAAGTATTGGAAAGTGTCGACAACGTCTAGCTGGGTTATCGTGGACTCCTTTTGGAACAGCGGATCTAATGGCATCAAAATTGTCTTTGACCAGTTTATATCTAGGCCTGATACCTCACCAAATAGTTTTACCATGCGGATAATTCTTGGGACAATTATTTCTGTGTTATCTATGAAAAAAAGAACATCATCCGCATATAAAGAAATATGATCCTCCGCGCCTAGTATTCCAAATCCTTTAATTTGTATGTCCTGCCTAATAGCCAGAGCCAAAGGCTCAATATAAATATCAAATAAGAGTGGTGATAGTGGGCAGACCTGGCAAGTACCTCTGCTTAAGGCCTTCATGCACACGACTGTTGTGTGCATCCGTGGCCGTTATGCCGTTTTCATTATTTTTTTTCGCGGACCCATTGACTTTAAATGGGTCCGTGGAAAAATCTGAAAATGCACCGTTTTGCAGACGCATCCATGATCCGTGTTTCCTGTCCGTCCCAAAAATAAGACCTGTCCTATTTTATTGATGGACAACGGTTCACGGACCCATTCAAGTCAATGGGTCCGTGAAAAAACACGGATGCACACAAGATTGGCATCCGCGTCCGTGGTCCGTGGCCGTAGACTACTTTTACACAGACGGATCCGCAGATCCGTCTGCATAAAAGCTTTTTCAGAGCTGATTTTTCAAAAACTCAGATCCGACAGTATATTCTAACACATAGGCATTCCCATGGTGATGGGGACGCTTCAGGTTAGAATATACTAAAAGAAATGTGTACATAACTGCCCCCTGCTGCCTGGCAGGTGCTGCCAGGCAGCAGTGACCATCCCCCTGTATTTAACACATTGGTGGCCAGTGCAGCCGGCTACCCCTCCCTCCCCTGTAGTTAACACATTGGTGGCCAGTGCGGCCGGCCCCCCTCCCTCCCCTGTAGTCAACACATTGGTGGCCAGTGCGGCCGGCCCCCCTCCCTCCTCTGTAGTACTGTAGATTCATTGGTGGCTAGTGCGGCCGCCCCCCCCTCCCTCTTCTGTAGTACTGTAGATTCATTGGTGGCCAGTGGCCTCCCCTCCCTCCCCCTCCTAATTAAAATCTCCCCCCCTATCATTGGTGGCAGCGGAGAGTACCGATCGGAGTCCCAGTTTAATCGCTGGGGCTCCGATCGGTAACCATGGAAACCAGGACGCTACTGCAGTACCGGTTGCCATGGTTACTTAGCAATTTGTGGAAGCATTATACTTACCTGCGAGCTGCGATGTCTGTGTCCGGCCGGGCGCTCCTCCTACTGGTAAGTGACAGGTCTGTGCGGCGCATTGCTTAATGATCTGTCACTTACCAATAGGAGGAGCTCCCGGCCGGTCACAGACATTACAGCTCGCAGGTAAGTATAATGCTTCTACAAATTGCTAAGTAACCATGGCTACCGGGACTGCAGTAGCATCCTGGTTGCCATGGTTACCGATCGAAGCCCCAGCGATTAAACTGGGACTCCGATCGGTACTCTCTGCTGCCACCAATGATAGGGGGGGGGGGATTTTAATTAGGAAGGGGAGGGGGGGGGGCCGGCTGCACTGGCCACCAATGTGTTAACTACAGGGGAGGGAGGGGGGCCGGCCGCACTGGCCACCAATGTGTTAACTACAGGGGAGGGGGGGGCGGCCGCACTGGCCACCAATGTGTTAACTACAGGGGAGGGAGGGGGGTCCGGCCGCACTGGCCACCAATGTGTTAACTACAGGGGAGGGAGGGGGGGCGACCGCACTGGCCACCAATGTGTTAACTACAGGGGAGGGAGGGCCGGCCGCACTGGCCACCAATGTGTTAAATACAGGGGGGGGGAAGGGGGCAGTCATGTACACAGTTCTTTTAGTATATTCTAACCTGAAGCGTCCCCATCACCATGGGAACGCCTCTGTGTTAGAATATACTGTCGGATCTGAGTTTCACGATCTAACTCAAATCCGATGGTATATTCTAACATAGAGGTGTTCCCATGGTGATGGGGACGCTTCAAGTTAAAATATACCATCGGATTGGAGAAAACTCCGATCCGATGGTATAAAAGGGACTCCTGACTTTACATTGAGTCAATGGGGGACGGATCCGTTTGAAATTGCACCATATTGTGTCAACGTCAAAGGGATCCGTCCCCATTGACTTGCATTGTAATTCAGGACGGATCCGTATGGCTCCGCACGGCCAGGCGGACACCAAAACGACTTTTTTTTCATGTCCGTGAATCCTCCAAAAATCAAGGAAGACCCATGGACGAAAAATCGGTCACGGATCACGGATCTACGGACCCCGTTTTTGCGTCCCTTAAAAAAAAACGGTTGTGTGCATGAGGCCTAAGTCAAAACTAGTAGTGAGGCTCCCATTGACACTCAACTTAGCCGTGGAGGATATGTAAAGTAATTTAATCATATTAATGAATTTCTCCCCAAAGCCCATCCTGGCCAGAACTCTCCACAGGAATCGCCACTCCCCCCTTTCAAAGGCCTTAGAGGCATCCAATGACAGGATGGAGCGGGCAGACCCCCCAGGAGCTTATATATTAGCAAAGAGCCAATGGAGATTTTGATGAGTACCCTTATTTGGAATGAAACCATTCTGGTCCGGATGGACAATGGAGGATATGACACCAGAGAGTCTTGTGGCCAAAATCCTTGCCAGGAGCTTTACATCTGCATTCCGCAGTGAGATCAGTTTATAGGATCCCAAATCTGTGGGGCCCTTACCTTTTTTTGGAATTTGTATTATTACAGCTTCCATCATTGAGCCCGGCAAGTTCCCCTCCTCCACCGATTCAGCAAGCACCCCCAACAGTCTAGGTAAAATAACCTCCTTATATTTACTATAAAATTCATATGGAAGTCTGAACCGGCGGTGGAATCACCCGAGCATAATTTAATTGCCCCTTCAAGCTCCTGAATTGAGAGGTCAGCCTCCAGTACCTTCTTTTGAGCCGGGGTAATAGTAAGAAAAATAATACCATCGAGATAGGAATCCATCATTTCATCCTAAATCTTACAATCGGCTCTATAAAGATCTGAGAAGTAGTCGAGGAAGGCTTCCTGTATGAAGTCTTGTCCACCAACTATCCTCCCATAAGCCAATCGAATGGTATCTATATTCTTCTGGGACTCCTGACTCGAGATCACTCTAGATAGAAGTTTCCCCGGTCGCCCCGATTCAGTAAAATATTTTTGACCCTTAAAAAATAGACTCTGTTGGGCCTTCTCCAGCAAAAAGTTAGAGTATATTTGTGTAGTCTTCTGCATAGTTTCCTTATTTTCCTCTGTCCTACTTATATAGAAAGATTGTGTAGCTGAGGAGGCTTGTTCTTTTAAGTTTTTCTCATTTTCCCCGTGCTCCTTTCTCAAATTGGCAATGTTGCTGACCATTATTCCCCTCATATAGGCCTTAAAAGTATTCCATACTACTTGGATTTTAGCTGAACCACAATTAGTATCCCAAAATTGGTTAATTTCCTTTTGTATAATTTCATGATTCTTTATTACTGATAACCAATAGGGGTTTAGTCTAAATGGAGACCTCCCTATTTGTTTATCATGAGTCAGGCAAAGTTCGAGGAGTAGGGGTAAATGGTTCGAGAATGACCTAATCTCGTGCTTCATGCTTTTTACATATTGCACATATTTTTTATTAATCAGGGCATGGTCTATTCTGGACATAGATCTACCTGATTTACAAATACATGAGAAAACCCTTCTCCACTGTCCCAGACTTCCCCAAACGTCCTCAAACCCAGCCTCAGAGCAAAAACGTGCCAAGGGGGACCCCTGAGCAGAGGAGTCTCCTGTGACACCCATAGAGACCCTGTTGTCACCGCCAGTTCTGTGAGAAGGTCTGACAGACGTCCTTCTCTAACTCTTGCATGATGCTCTTTGTTTTGGTTTTACTTTCTCATCTTATTTCCTTCTTCCAGGTGTCACCTATTTAGACTAATTCTCTTTCCTTTATATTCCCTCCCATACTGCCTCACTTTGCGGTTTATATTACTTCCTGGATTTAAGTGTTCACTGCTGGAGGCTTCTGCTGCTGCTGCTTGTTCAGATAACTCCTTTCATGTATTGTGTTTCCTTGCTGGCTTGATTCTAGGTGACCCTGACTTCCTCTGTATGAAGTGCAGGGAGCCGGTAGTCATGTCACCTCACTATTATAGGGTTTTCAGGTGTCACACAGTCTTAGGTACGTGGGCATACAATCGTCTACATTTGAGACCCTTGTATGTGCTTAGCAGTCAGGGTGAGCTCTTAGGGTTTTATAGGGGTCACCTATATGCTCCTTAGTTTGGGATCAAGCCAATCGGACGTTTATTCATAACTTCCAGCTATCTGCAACATCAGCCGTGACATTATAAACCGCCTTTACCGTCTTAAGCATGGATCCGGTTTCAGCCTTTATTGACCACATGCAAGGTCTTTCACTGGAGGCAGCAGATCTCCGTAAAACTGTGTCTCAGTTTCAGGTGACCGGTTCTGCTTGTATTCATGGAGTTTGTTCCGAGCCTAAGATCTCACTTCCGGAAACGTTTTCCAGGGGTAGTGAGAATTTTGTTCGCTATAGAGAGGCTTGCAAACTCCATTTTTGCCTACTTCCCCATTCCTGTGGTGATGAGGAGCAGAGGGTGGGGATCATCATCTCACTGCTCAGGGATAACGCTCAGTCTTGGACCTTTTCGCTGCCGGTGGGGGCACGGCCCATCCGATCGGTGGATGAATTTTTTGTAGCCCTGGGGCAGATATATGATGACCTGGATCGTATTGCTCTGGCTGAATCTAAACTTTGTCTTTTATGCCAGGGTAAACAGTCCGCAGAGATATATTGTTCTGAATTTTGGAGATGGGCAGCTGATACTGGTTGGAACGATGCTGCACTCCGAAGTCAATTTTGCCATGAGAGGCCTGCCTCGTTGGAGTCTGCCATGTCTCTAGCATTTCGTATTGACAGGCGTCTTAGAGAGAGAGGAGAGACCACTCCTTCCTGTCATATTCAGCCCAAGGACATTGGGGCTGTCTCATTCAGTACTCAGGTGTCTCAGTCTCTCTCAATCCCCTCACGGACAGTAATGCGATTATGCTCACAAAAGTCCAAATATGGCCTAAGCGTTCTTTCCTTCTTTTTTTAACAAAACATAAGCCTTCAGACACTGGTGATTTGGATGGTCTAATATGACCTTTAGCCAAGCTCTCGGTGATATATTCTCACATGGCTACTCTTTCGGGTTCAGAATGATTATACAACCGAGACTTGGGCAATCTAGCTCTGGGAATAAGGTTGACCGGGCAATCATACTCCCCATGTGGAGGTAACTTCTGTCTCCACTTTCAGAGAATACATCAGAAAAATAGAAAATAAAAGAACGTACAATTTTAGTGGTTACAACAGCAAAGTTACAAAAACAAAGTGTTAGGACAGTTGTCTATGCAAAAATCACTCCAATCAAAAATCTGTCTCGCTTGCCAATCAATGATACGGTTATGTTTGGAAAACCACGGTAAAACTAGAACCAGAGGAGCAGGCAGACCCTCCAGCACAAAACAAGAAATGGATTCTTGATGAGAATCTCCCAGTTTTATGCAAATATCCTGCATAATTTGTGACATACTTTTGTGAGAGTGGAGCGGCATCAATAGCAAATATTTTTGTCTAATGCTCTTGTGTCAAACCATGCATATGGACAAATTGGCCATCCTCTAGGTTAACCCCTGCCCCACTGTCTATAAATACTTAAATTCTCACAATTTCGGAGTCTAGCACCATCTTGGCAGGCAGGAGAAATTGTGTACTACCAGTAAATGACAAAAGTACATTCTCAGATTCCCCACCGACACTACCAAGAGTGAGAAGGGGACTAAACACATTAGTTTTCTTTCTCTCCTTTTCACCTTGACGTTTAACACAAGGACAAAATTTTACCATTTACCACAAAAAAAGCAGAGTCTTTTCTTAACCCTAACGTTTTTATCACCGTCATCTTTAGTAATGAAATAATAATCCCCACTCTTTGACTCTCGTCCCCTGGAAAACCTACCCGGGAGAGCGACCTTAGGTTTCGGGCAGGCCTGGTTCCTGCTGCTGGAAGCCGCTGCCTGTGGTCTCTGAAACTGTGAGACGGCCATGCAGAGGTCAGCCACCTCCAAAGATAATCCCTGCATACGATCGACCAGTGCAGAAACAGTATCCACCGCTGCACTGACACAAACAAAATGACGGTTTTCTGGGTGGTTTATAATGTCACGGGTAACGCCAAATGAAACACAGAAGGAATAGACCGGAATCTAGGACTCAAAGCTAAGGGAGAGGGATGGTGACCTCCTAGGAATCCCTAGACCTCTCCCTGACTCCTGCCAGTATGAGGAAACCCTGAAGGTGGAAATACTCATACACCGGAACCTAGGCCCCGAAGACTTTGGAAGGCCTTAGGAATGGTGGCAGGGAATGAGACTACTGGTTCCTTACCAGATGAAGGACCCAACATCTCCCTGAGGCCTAGAAAACAACACACACAAGCGAACAACAAAATGCAAGACAAAATGCACTTAGCTTGAAGCTGAATGGTGGAGCAAGAGATCCAAAGGAACAACACACCAGCTCAACCAACTGCAGCAGGAAATATCAACCATGGTAACAGTGAGAGTCAGAACTAAATAGGGTTTCAGTAATGACTACAAGCTGCACCTGACAAGAGGTGTGGTCATTACCAAACACAACACTGAAAAGATAAAACAGAGAGACTGTCGGATACCCTCACGTGCTGCCAGTCTCTCCAATCTTCTCACCTCTGTCATGGGAGGGACCGTGACAGATAGGCCACTAAATGCATTCACCACAAATAACTGCAACAGTGAAGTGCGTATATATTTTTCTTTTGTACTGAAATAGCCCACTAAATGCTTTCAATATATATAACTGCAACAGTGAACTACGTACAGTATATATTTTTATTTTGTACAAAAATAGGCCAATAAACGCTTTCAACATCTATAACTGCAGAAGTGAACTGAGAATATATTTTTATTTTTATACTTAAATAGGTTACTAAACGCTTTTACAGCAAATAACTGCAACAGTGAACTGAGTATATATTTTTCTTTTAGTACTGAAATATGTCACTAAAAGCTTTCACCATATATATATATATATATATATATCAGAAAAAAACACTGGCAGCACCACCCAAAGAAAGTATAAAGGGAAAAGGACGGGTGCAAAGTATGGTAACAGGTGCTTACCCACCTATACAGAGCAAAAATCGGACTGCACTCCAAAACATTTCTTCAGTAAAATAGTGTGTATTAATTCACCCATATGGTGGCAGAGAGCGACGTTTCGGCTCAAACATGAGCCTTTTTCAAGGCTTACTGAAGAAACGTTTTGGAATGCAGTCCGATTTTTGCTCTCTCTCTCTCTCTCTCTCTCTCTCTCTCTATACAGGTCCTTCTAAAAAAATTAGCATATTGTGATAAAGTTCATTATTTTCTGTAATGTACTGATAAACATTAGACTTTCATATATTTTAGATTCATTACACACCAACTGAAGTAGTTCAAGCCTTTTATTGTTTTAATATTGATGATTTTGGCATACAGCTCATGAAAACCCAAATTTCCTATCTCAAAACATTTGCATATTTCATCCGACCAATAAAAGAAAAGTGTTTTTAATACAAAAAAAGTCAACCTTCAAATAATTATGTTCAGTTATGCACTCAATACTTGGTCGGGAATCCTTTTGCAGAAATGACTGCTTCAATGCGGCGTGGCATGGAGGCAATCAGCCTGTGGCACTGCTGAGGTGTTATGGAGGCCCAGGATGCTTCGATAGCGGCCTTAAGCTCATCCAGAGTGTTGGGTCTTGCGTCTCTCAACTTTCTCTTTCCAATATCCCACAGATTCTCTATAGGGTTCAGGTCATGAGAGTTAGCAGCTCAATTGAGCACAGTAATACCATGGTCAGTAAACCATTTACCAGTGGTTTTGGCACTGTGAGCAGGTGCCAGGTCGTGCTGAAAAATGAAATCTTCATCTCCATAAAGCTTTTCAGCAGATGGAAGCATGAAGTGCTCCAAAATCTCCTGATAGCTAGCTGCATTGACCCTGCCCTTGATAAAACACAGTGGACCAACACCAGCAGCTGACATGGCACCCCAGACCATCACTGACTGTGGGTACTTGACACTGGACTTCAGGCATTTTGGCATTTCCCTCTTCCCAGTCTTCCTCCAGACTCTAGCACCTTGATTTCCGAATGACATGCAAAATTTGCTTTCATCCGAAAAAAGTACTTTGGACCACTGAGCGACAGTCCAGTGCTGCTTCTCTGTAGCCCAGGTCAGGCGCTTCTGCCGCTGTTTCTGGTTCAAAAGTGGCTTGACCTGGGGAATGCGGCACCTGTAGCCCATTTCCTGCACACGCCTGTACACGGTGGCTCTGGATGTTTCTACTCCAGACTCAGTCCACTGCTTCCGCAGGTCCCCCAAGGTCTGGAATCGGTCCTTCCTCAGGGTCCGGTCACCTCTTCTCGTTGTGCAGCGTTTTCTGCCACACTTTTTCCTTCCCACAGACTTCCCACTGAGGTGCCTTGATACAGCACTCTGGGAACAGCCTATTTGTTCAGAAAGGTCTTTCTGTGTCTTACCCTCTTGCTTGAGGGTGTCAATGATGGCCTTCTGGACAGCAGTCAGGTCGGCAGTCTTACCCATGATTGCGGTTTTGAGTAATGAACCAGGCTGGGAGTTTTTAAAAGCCTCAGGAATCTTTTGCAGGTGTTTAGAGTTAATTAGTTGATTCAGATGATTAGGTTAATAGCTCGTTTAGAGAACCTTTTCATGATATGCTAATTTTTTTAGATAGGAATTTTGGGTTTTCATGAGCTGTATGCCAAAATCATCAATATTAAAACAATAAAAGGCTTGAACTACTTCAGTTGGTGTGTAATAAATCTAAAATATATGAAAGTCTAATGTTTATCAGTACATTACAGAAAATAATGAATTTTATCACAATATGCTAATTTTTTTAGAAGGACCTGTATGTATATATATATATATATATATATATATATATATATATATATATATATATTATATCTCCATAGTCTGAGAGCCATAGTTTTTTTTTTATATTTTGGCGATTGTCTTAGGTAGAGTATAATTTGTGCAGGATGAGGTGACAGTTAGATTGGCACTTTTTTTGGGTGCGTATGACATTTTGATCGCTTGCTTTTACACTTTTTGTCATGTAAGGTGACAAAAAAAGTTTTTTTGCCTACATTAGTTTTTTTTAGATTTTTTTTATGCTGTTCACCTGAGGGGTTAGGTCATGTGATATTTTTAGAGAGCAGGTCGTTACAGACTTGGCAATACCAAATTTGTATATCTTTTTTAAGTTTTACACGGTGATGTCATATTTGATCATGTTTTAGTGTTTCCATAGTCTGAGAGCCATAGTTTTTTCAGTTTTTGGGTTTATATTAGGTAGGGTACCATTTTTGAGGGATGAGGTGACCGTTATATTGGCACTTTTTTAGACTTTTAATATGACTTTTTGATCGCTTGCTATTACACTTTTTGTGATGTAAGGTGACCAAAAATTGCTTTTTTGACATTGTTTTTAATTTTATTTATTTTTTTACGGTGTTCACCCGAGGGGTTAGATCATGTGATATTTTTATAGAGTAGGTTGTTATGAATGTGTTTTTTAACATTTAACACAATAAAAGCATTTTTGAAACAAAAAAATAATGTTTTAGTGTCTCCATAGTCTGAGAGCCATAATTTTTTTTGGGGGGCAATTGTCTTAGGTAGGGGCTCAATTTTTGCGTGATGAGGTGATGGTTAGATTGGTACTATTTTGGGTGGCATATGCCTTTTTGATTGCTTGGTGTTTCACTTTTAGTGATGCAAGGTGACAAAAAAATGGTTTCTTTAGCACAGTTTTTATTTTATTTTCTTGACGGTGTTCACCTGAGGGGTTAGGTCATGTGATATTTGTATAGAGCTGGTTGATATGGATGGGCGACCTAATGTCTACTTTTATTTTTTTCCCTATATAAAAAAATATATAATAATTTTACTTTATTTGGGAAAAACAAACTTTTTTTGGGCTTGAAACTTACATTTCTTTTTTGAACTTTTTTTTTACTTTATTTTTTTTGTCCCACTCTGGGACTTCAACTTTTGGGGGTCTGATCCCCTTTACAATGCATTACAAAACTTCTGTATTGTAATGCATTGGCTATAAGTGTATTACTCAATGTAATTCACTTACAGCCAGGCGGCTGGATCTCACAGGCTTTCCCGGAAAGCAGCCACGATGCCTAAGGAAGGCATTGGGCTGCCTTCCCTGCCATCGGGTCCCCTTGACAGCAGCGCGGGGACCCGATAGACACCCTGAACACATCTGAAGTCTGCACGTGCTGCGGTCAGCTCTGACCGCGGCCGTGCAAGGGTTAATGCGCCGGCATCAGTGATTTCACAGATGCCAGCACATACAGCAGGGGTCCGGCTATCAGTGACTGCTGGACCTCTGCCGAGGATTGGGTGGGCGCAACTTCTGAACCCGGCCGATCAGCGCACCGTACATGTATGGCACTGGGCGTTAAGTCACGTGAAGGGGTTAAAATAGAGAACACACTAACTAATACAGGTCATAGGGGCTGTTTACAAATCTGTATTTTTAAGTCTCCATGTGCCAGATCTGTGTGCAGATGAGAATAGCCCTTTCTATTGATGGGCGTGAGAAATAAATCAAATGTACACAGAAGCAATGCATTTTTCAAGGATTTTTTTTTGTGGCCCAGAAATCAGATAAGGTCATGTACATGATACCTAAAGTTGTCTGTGTTGACCATAGCAACCAATAAGAGCTTAGCTTTCATTTCTTTAACTGCTTAAATAAATTTGAAACCTTGAATTTCTGCTTTTGGGACCAAAAACAGTATTTTTAGACAGTTTCATAAATCTGCCCTTATCTTACATTTGTGGTCAGACTAGTAATTTGCAATACACTGGAGCTACTGTATATGATGACTTTGGCTGCAAAAAGCAAGCACAGCCAAGGATTACTATAGCATTGCAAGTAGAGAAGAACAGATTGTTTAAAATTTAAATAGGGTCTGATTCAGCCCAATTAACCATCCCATTCTATATGGATGCAAATAAATTAATATCAAATTGGTAGTGCTCTGATTGTCTCTTTGACTCCCTTTCTCTTAAAATGTTTTGAAAAATTTGGGTCAAATTACAGATTTTAGAATGGACATCTCTGCTCTCAACATAATGGAAGTGAAAGTAGTTGTATTAACAACTTAAAGTTGCTATAACTAGTTATTAACAAATTTCAAAAAGGTAGAGGTTTGATTCAGCCGAATTGGTCAGGAGATTTAATTTGTGTCTGAATAAATTTGACTCACATCGAAAGTGCTCCAAGTGTCCTAAAAAGTTGTGGATGAAATTCTGGGTTCTCCTAGAACTCTATGCAACTCAATTCAAGCTCTTTAACATGCTAGCATTAGTAACCTTAAAGTAACAGTAGCATATCTGGCTATGGGTAAACTAATTGCTGTTGGTAACAAGCAGCCTCTTTAACCTCCTCAGGACCGCCGTACGCAGGATTGCGTCCTGCCAGCGGTCCTGCTCTTCTGGGTGGACGCATATACGCGTCCTCCCGCGAGAGCCGAGATTTCCTGTAAACGCGCGCACACAGGCGCGCGCGCTCACAGGAACGGAAGGTAAGCGAGTGGATCTCCAGCCTGCCAGCGGCAATCGCTCGCTGGCAGGCTGGAGATCCGAATTTTTTAACCCCTAACAGGTATATTAGACGCTGTTTTCATAACAGCGTCTAATATACCTCCTACCTGGTCCTCTGGTGGTCCCTTTTGTTAGGATCGACCACCAGAGGACTCAGGTAGCTCAGTACAGTCGCACCAAACACCACACTACACTACACCCCCCCCCGTCACTTATTAACCCCTTATAAACCCCTGATCACCCATGATCACCCCATATAAACTCCCTGATCACCCCCCTGTCATTGATCACCGCCCTGTCATTGATCACCCCCCTGTCAGGCTCCGTTCAGACGTCCGTATGATTTTTACGGATCCACGGATACATGGATCGGATCCGCAAAAAGCATACGGACGTCTGAATGGAGTCTTACAGGGGGGTGATCAATGACAGGCGGGTGATCACCCATATACACTCCCTGATCACCCCCTGTCATTGATCACCCCCCTGTCATTGATCACCCCCCTGTAAGGCTCCATTCAGACATCCGCATGATTTTTACGGATCCATGGATACATGGATCGGATCCGCAAAACACATGCGGACGTCTGAATGGAGCCTTACAGGGGGTGATCAATGACAGGCGGGTGATCACCCATATACACTCCCTGATCACCCCCCTGTCATTGATAACCCCCCTGTAAGGCTCCATTCAGACGTCCGCATGTGTTTTGTGGATCCGATCCATGTATCCATGGATCCGTAAAAATCATGCGGACGTCTGAATGGAGCCTTACAGGGGGGTGATCAATGACAGGCGGGTGATCACCCATATACACTCCCTGATCACCCCCTGTCATTGATCACCCCCCTGTCATTGATCACCCCCCTGTAAGGCTCCATTCAGACGTCCGCATGATTTTTACGGATTTATGGATACATGGATCGGATCCGCAAAACACATGCGGACGTCTGAATGGAGCCTTACAGGGGGTGATCAATGACAGGCGGGTGATCACCCATATACACTCCCTGATCACCCCCCTGTCATTGATCACCCCCCTGTAAGGCTCCATTCAGACGTCAGCATGTGTTTTGTGGATCCGATCCATGTATCCATGGATCCGTAAAAAATCATGCGGATGTCTGAATGGAGCCTTACAGGGGGGGTGATCAGTGACAGGGGGGTGATCACCCTGATCACCCTGATCACCCCCTGTCATTGATAACCCCCCTGTAAGGCTCCATTCAGACGTCCGCATGTGTTTTGTGGATCCGATCCATGTATCCATGGATCCGTAAAAAATCATGCGGATGTCTGAATGGAGCCTTACAGGGGGGTGATCAATGACAGGCGGGTGATCACCCATATACACTCCCTGATCACCCCCTGTCATTGATCACCCCCCTGTCATTGATCACCCCCCTGTAAGGCTCCATTCAGACGTCCGCATGATTTTTACGGATCCATGGATACATGGATCGGATCCGCAAAACACATGCGGACGTCTGAATGGAGCCTTACAGGGGGTGATCAATGACAGGCGGGTGATCACCCATATACACTCCCTGATCACCCCCCTGTCATTGATAACCCCCCTGTAAGGCTCCATTCAGACGTCCGCATGTGTTTTGTGGATCCGATCCATGTATCCATGGATCCGTAAAAATCATGCGGACGTCTGAATGGAGCCTTACAGGGGGGTGATCAATGACAGGCGGGTGATCACCCATATACACTCCCTGATCACCCCCTGTCATTGATCACCCCCCTGTCATTGATCACCCCCCTGTAAGGCTCCATTCAGACGTCCGCATGATTTTTACGGATCCATGGATACATGGATCGGATCCGCAAAACACATGCGGACGTCTGAATGGAGCCTTACAGGGGGTGATCAATGACAGGCGGGTGATCACCCATATACACTCCCTGATCACCGCCCTGTCATTGATCACCCCCCTGTAAGGCTCCATTCAGACATCCGCATGTGTTTTGTGGATCCGATCCATGTATCCATGGATCCGTAAAAAATCATGCGGATGTCTGAATGGAGCCTTACAGGGGGGGTGATCAGTGACAGGGGGGTGATCACCCTGATCACCCTGATCACCCCCTGTCATTGATAACCCCCCTGTAAGGCTCCATTCAGACGTCCGCATGTGTTTTGTGGATCCGATCCATGTATCCATGGATCCGTAAAAAATCATGCGGATGTCTGAATGGAGCCTTACAGGGGGGGTGATCAGTGACAGGGGGGTGATCACCCTGATCACCCTGATCACCCCCTGTCATTGATAACCCCCCTGTAAAGCTCCATTCAGACGTCCGCATGTGTTTTGCGGATCCGATCCATGGATCCGTAAAAATTATACGGACGTCTGAATGGAGCCTTACAGGGGGGTGATCAATGACAGGGGGGTGATCAGGGAGTCTATATGGGTGATCACCCCCCTGTCATTGATCACCCCCCTGTCATTGATCACCCCCCTGTCATTGATCACCCCCCCTGGTAAGGCTCCATTCAGACATTTTTTTTGGCACAAGTTAGCGGAAATTTTTTGTTTGTTTTTGTTTTTTTTTTCTTACAAAGTCTCATATTCTACTAACTTGTGTCAAAAAATAAAATCTCACATGGACGCACCATACTCCTCACGGAATCCAAATGCGTAAACATTTTTAGACATTTATATTCCAGACTTCTTCTCACGCTTTAGGGCCCCTAAAAAGCCAGGGCAGTATAAATACCCCACATGTGACCCCATTTCGGAAAGAAGACACCCCAAGGTATTCCGTGAGGGGCATATTGAGTCCATGAAAGATTGAAATTTTTGTCCTAAGTTAGCGGAAAGTGAGACTTTGTGAGAAAAAAACAAAAAAAAATCAATATCCGCTAACTTATGCAAAAAAAAAAAATATTCTAGGAACTCGCCATGCCCCTCATTGAATACCTTGGGGTGTCTTCTTTCCAAAGTGGGGTCACATGTGGGGTATTTATACTGCCCTGGCAATTTAGGGGCCCGAAAGTGTGAGAAGAAGTCTGGGATCCAAATGTCTAAAAATGCCCTCCTAAAAGTAATTTGACCCCCTTTGCGCATCTAGGCTGCAAAAAAGTGTCACACATGTGGTATCGCCGTACTCAGGAGAAGTTGGGGAATGTGTTTTGGGGTGTCATTTTACATATACCCATGCTGGGTGAGAAAAATATCTTGGTCAAATGCCAACTTTGTATAAAAAAATGGGAAAAGTTGTCTTTTGCCAAGATATTTCTCTCACCCAGCATGGGTATATGTAAAATGACCCCCCAAAACACATTGCCCAACTTCTCTTGAGTACGGCGATACCACATGTGTGACACTTTTTTGCAGCCAAGGTGGGCAAAGGGGCACATATTCCAAAGTGCACCTTTCGGATTTCGCAGGCCATTTTTTACACATTTTGATTGCAAGGTACTTCTTACACATTTGGGCCCCTAAATTGCCAGGGCAGTATAACTACGCCACAAGTGACCCCATTTTGGAAAGAAGACACCCCAAGGTATTCCGTGAGGGGCACGGCGAGTTCCTAGAATTTTTTTTTTTTTGTCACAAGTTAGCGGAAAATGATGATTTTTCTTTTTTTTTCTTTTTTCCTTACAAAGTCTCATATTCCACTAACTTGCGACAAAAAATAAAAAATTCTAGGAACTCGCCATGCCCCTCACGGAATACCTTGGGGTGTCTTCTTTCTAAAATGGGGTCACTTGTGGGGTAGTTATACTGCCCTGGCAATTTAGGGGCCCAAATGTGTGAGAAGAACTTTGCAATCAAAATGTGTAAAAAATGCCCTGCAAAATCCGAAAGGTGCACTTTGGAATATGTGCCCCTTTGCCCACCTTGGCAGCAAAAAAGTGTGACGCATCTGGTATCGCCGTACTCAGGAGAAGTTGGGCAATGTGTTTTGGGGTGTCATTTTACATATACCCATGCTGGGTGAGAAAAATATCTTGGTCAAATGCCAACTTTGTATAAAAAAATGGGAAAAGTTGTCTTTTGCCAAGATATTTCTCTCACCCAGCATGGGTATATGTAAAATGACACCCCAAAACACATTCCCCAACTTCTCCTGAGTACGGCGATACCAGATGTGTCACACTTTTTTGCTGCCAAGGTGGGCAAAGGGGCACATATTCCAAAGTGCACCTTTTGGATTTCACCGGTCATTTTTTACACATTTTGATTGCAAAGTTCTTCTCACACATTTGGGCCCCTAAATTGCCAGGGCAGTATAACTACCCCACAAGTGACCCCATTTTGGAAAGAAGACACCCCAAGGTATTCTGTGAGGGGCATGGTGAGTTCCTAGAATTTTTTATTTTTTGTCGCAAGTTAGTGGAATATGAGACTTTGTAAGAAAAAATAAAAAAAATAAAATCATCATCATTTTCCGCTAACTTGTGACAAAAAATAAAAAGTTCTATGAACTCACTATGCCCATCAGCGAATACCTTAGGGTGTCTACTTTCCGAAATGGGGTCATTTGTGGGGGTTTTCTACTGTTTGGGCATTTTAGAACCTCAGGAATCATGACAGGTGCACAGAAAGTCAGAGCTGTTTCAAAAAGCGGAAATTCACATTTTTGTACGATAGTTTGTAAATGCTATAACTTTTACCCAAACCATTTTTTTTTGCCCAAACATTTTTTTTTTTATCAAAGACATGTAGAAAAATAAATTTGGCGAAAAATTTATATATGGATGTCGTTTTTTTTGCAAAATTTTACAGCTGAAAGTGAAAAATGTCATTTTTTTGCAAAAAAATCGTTACATTTTGATTAATAACAAAAAAAGTAAAAATGTCAGCAGCAATAAAATACCACCAAATGAAAGCTCCATTAGTGAGAAGAAAAGGAGGTAAAATTCATTTGGGTGGTAAGTTGCATGACCGAGCGATAAACGGTGAAAGGAGTGTAGTGCCGAAGTGTAAAAAGTGCTCTGGTCATGAAGGGGGTTTCACCTAGCGGGGCTGAAGTGGTTAAAAACAAATTGCACTGTAGGATATTTTATGTTTTTTTGTTTGTTTGTTTTTTAAGTGACAACCTTTTTCTCTTTTTGGTGACAAATACTTGCCATCATGTACATACTCACACCAACTGGGGTCATGTGATTTTCCTTTTTTAATCTTTCCTGTCTTCTGACCCAAAAAATAGCTAATACCATTTATTTTAAAAAAATAAAAAATGAAACTGACAAAAATTATAACTAGCATTTAACCCAAATTTTGGGGTTTGTTTGTAATCGATCCACTCATCCCTGGCCATATCCTTGACCCCTTGATCCATCAATGCTTATTTTTTTTTGTGAATATTGGCAACTTTTAGGTCCCAATGTAAAGCAATTCATTATAATTATAAGGCTGTGGTGTTATACAGCAATATTTGGTCGCTAGATACTTTTCGGAGCCAAAGGCACCAGCTTAAGACTCAAAATCCATTGTCTACAATGGTTCATTAATAAGTTGCAATATGGGTGTCCATAAGTGTTAAAGTGATGGCTTATTTCAATAAAGCACAGAGCGAACCCTAGAAATATAAATGATAGCCATTAAAAAGATGATAAATATTAAAGAGAGAAAAAAGAATATCAAAACGTGAAGAAGAAAGGGAGAGAAAATATGTAAAAACAGAGGGAGCACTACGAACGTTTGAAAATTATTTCACACTCCAAAATGTTTCTAAGACTTATGGACTTCAAAGCTACACGTAAATTTGTGAAAGATGCTATTTAAGGATCCTGGTGTAAATACATATTGAAAAGGTTTTCTGGAAGCCTAGAGTAGAATTTCTGACACCTCTTATCCTTTCATCCTCATTTGGAACAGGAATGACAGCTGTGATAAGCCCTGACCTGAAACACTCATTCAGATCCCATAGATACAAGAGGGTCATCTTGTGGTTTGGAGGTGTTGAGAGGAGGGTAAAGCGCTAATGCATTATGTTTAGAGTCTGAAACGGCATGCAAGGTGACATTGGAAAAATGTCAAGAGCGGTTCTATGGATACATTTTGTATCAGCTCAGACTGATCCTGTTTTCACTTTTAATGAACAAGAAATTTTAGCCTTAGGAAAGTATTGCATAAAACTTTGTTTTGTGCAAATCTGATTTTAGTGGATTGAAATTCCTGGATGATGGAGTTTGCTGATAGTGGAAGGAAATGGTACAAGTTTCCACATCAATAAGCAGTATTTTTCTTCTGTGTAAAGCTGAAATTTGCATGTCGGTATGTAGAAAATATATCTCCACTATGTACTTATCTCACCACAGTAATTCAGGAGCTCAAAATGCTAGCACATACTTTATAATAATATATTGTAATTCTCAGTGGATTGTAATAGTAATTATTACTATTATTTGTATTACTAATATTATATGCCCCAGTACTGTAAAAATAGTAGTAGTGGAGATAGCATAATTAGATATATATTTTTTGTTAAACAAATAAATACAAATATTGAGTAGGTGTAATATAGCTGGGATCAATAAGCTGTAAATTGTTAACGGGGTTTTCTGGGATCTTAATATTGATGACCCGTCCTCAGGATAGGTCATCAATATCAGATCTGCAGGGGTCCAATACCCAGCACCCCTGCTGATCAGCTTGTTGAAGAGAAATCTGCACTCCGTGAAAGCGCAGGCTTGCCTTCATTGTTTACCTGCTTGCCGTCAACATTGCGGCAGCAAGGAGCTGTACATACAAGCTGTCTCATTCACTTCAATGGGAAGGAGTGTTCTTATTCAAGTGTATACTACAGAGCTGTCCCATAGAAGTGAGTGGGACGGCTTTTAATTACAACTGCTCACCGCTGCAATGTCGATGGCAAGCAGTTAAACAATGAAGAGAAGGCTGTACTTGGTCTGAGCATGGTCTTCTCTTCAACCAGCTGATTGGTGAGGGTGTCAGACCCCGCCAATCTGATTTTGATGACCTATCCTAAACCCCTTTAATAAGTCAAGTTAGGCTACTTTTACACTAGCGTTCGGGTGTCCGCTTGTGAGCTCCGTTTGAAGGGGCTCACAAGCGGCCCCGAACGCATCCGTCCAGCCCTAATGCATTCTGATTGGACGCGGATCCGCTCAGAATGCATCAGTCTGGCAGCGTTCAGCCTCCGCTCCGCTCACCAGGCGGACACCTGAACGCTGCTTGCAGCGTTCAGGGTGTCCGCCTGGCCGTGCGGAGGCAAGCGGATCCGTCCAGACTTACAATGTAAGTCAATGGGGACGGATCCGTTTGAAGATGACACAATATGGCTCAATCTTCAAACGGATCCGTCCCCCATTGACTTTCAATGTAAAGTCTGGACGGATCCGTCTGAGGCTACTTTGACACTTAGAAATTTTTTAACAATATAATGCAGACGGATCTGCTCTGAACGGAGCCACCGTCTGCATTATATGAGCGGATCCATCTCTGAACGCAAGTGTGAAAGTAGCCTAACATGTTCCATATCAGTGCCACCACAGCAGAAATGAAGCATTATTCAGTATAAATTTAAATTAATTGATTTTCCATGTAATGCATGGCTGTGTCAGGACCCCTCAGTAAAAAATGATAACTGTTGCTGTTCTCCACTGTAGTAAATGATGGCCTTAACATGAAAAAAAAAAAAAAAATACATTTACAATGCATACGGCTAGTCTTCACTTTTTTCACATTTTGTTATTTTGCGGCCTTGTGCTAAAATGAAAAAAAAAAAAAAAAAGTTAAAATTTTCCCCGCTATTCTGCACTCAATACCTCATAATGAGAAAGTGAACACAACATTTCAGAACTTTTGGGAAATTTATTAAAAAGGAAAGACAATTTTACAAGGAAATAAGTATTTGGATAATTTCCTAATACACTTGAAATTTAGGTATGAGGGGCTCCCATTTCTCCGGGTCATCTTTGAAATGTTTCTTTGCCTTGATTGGAATCTACTTGTGGTTAATTCAGATGATTGGACATTTGGAAATGCACATATAAGTTCTAACAGCTGACAAGACATATATGATCAAAAACCAAGCCATGATTTGTAAAGAAATGCCTGTAAAGTTAAGAGACAGGATTGTGTGGTGGCACAGATTTGGAGAAAGTACAGCAAATTCTGCTGCACTGAAAGTTCCCAAGAGCACAGTGGCCTTCATAATTCTTTAATGGAAGGCGTTAACCCAACCCCTTTGCCACAATGAAAGAGCTCATTGCCCATGGCCCTTCTGGCTGACCCCCTCTTGCCCTATCTTTTGCTGCCTGAGCCGATAGGCTCACCTGGCCTCATTGGTGGTTCACCCCTGTCTCTTAGCCAAGGGATAAAAAACTGCTCTACTTCTCCCTGGCTGTGACGCTCTCCACTGTAACTGGACTGCTCTACAGCTAGGGAGAAGGAGACACCCATTAAGCCATTTTTCCTCCCTGTACCAATACTCTAAATTAACATATCAGACGCCCAAAACAGCAAGGGACACAGCGTCAGAACGGAGGGGTATTTTAGAAAAAAAAAGTGCCGGAATCTGTAGGGGCTGCCCTATCTGGTAAGCATACCTCTTTAATTGTCTCCCTATACTCTGAAGCCACTTCTGTCGTGTGTTGGACATGCTCATAAGTCAGAGGCTCCTACCTACATATTTGGTGGGATTGCCCAAAATTGCTCACATGGTGGAAAATAATCTTCCAAATCAGCAACCAAGTATGTGTGCTAATTTCCTCCCATCCCCGGAAATAGCGCTCTTAAACCTATATCCGGCTAATCATAAGACCTCTAATCTAGGCCTCTTCAAACACCTAATATGTGCTGCCAGATTCCTCATCCCGAAACACTGGCTATCTCCTGACACCCCCTTCATAGAAAATTGGCTCCTTAAAGTGGACCAAATTCATAGATTTGAAGAAATATCCTCTTGGGAAATGAGGAGATTTCAGAATTTTGCCAAACTCTGGCAAGAATGGAAGATATTCAGAAGCTTAGACATCTAGGTTCACTAGTGATAGAGTGTTGGAGGGAATATGTCTCCAGTATATATATATATATATATATATATATATATAGTCCCTGATAGGACTCCTTTCCATCCCCCTTTCGAACACTAGCTGCAGCCTTCCCACCTCATCATTGATCTAACTCCATCCGACAACATATATTAGAAAGTTTGTTAGTTCTGCATTAAGACTTGCTTTCCAATGTGACGTTTATGTTTATTGATTACTTCACTAGGAGGTTGCATCCTCCCTATTCATTTATATGATGATTTACTTAAATAACGAAAAATTTAAACTCCAAAAAAAAAAATTGAAAAATAGAGTTTGGGCCCTTTATGATCAGAGCTTGACACCTGAAACTCAAACCAATAAGCAGAATTTATGCTATTAGGTCAACTGTTAATCTTTTCTAAGATGTAGATTGTCCTGTGTAAATATACTTTAAACGGGATCTAGTGTGGGTAATACATTTTTTTTTCGATACAATTTTTTGCCCATCTGGAGAGGTCCATTTACTCTAAGTGTCATAGGTCGTGCAACCCTTGCTGCTGACCTGAACCCCTATTGGGGCCTAATCTGAACGTATTTAGTTAGGCCTCTTTCACACGGGCATCGCGTGTGAGGGCTGGATAGGATGTGGGTGCGTCGTGGGAAAATGCACAATTTTTCTGCTCAAGAAGCCTTTTAATGTGTTTTGCACTTGCATGAGAAAAATCAGCATGTTTGGTACCCAGCCCCGAACCCAGACTTCTTCACAAAAGTTTGGGTTTGGGATTGGTGTTGTGTAAATTTTATTATTTTGCCTTATAACATGGTTATAAGGAAAAATAATAGCATTCCTAATACAGAATGCTAAGTAAATTAGGGATGGAGGGGTTAAAATAATAAAAAAATAAACTCACCTCATCAACTTGTTCACGCAGCCCAGCTTCTCTTCTTTCTTCTTCTTTTAGGACCTGGGAGGAAAGGTCCTTTGGTGACGTCACTGAGCTCATCACATGGTCCATTACCATGGTGATGGATCATGTGATGGACCTTGTGATGAGCGCAGTATTAAGAATGCTATTATTTTCCCAATAATAAAGATCGGGTCCCCCATCCCAATCGTCACCTAGCAACCATGCGTGAAAATCGCACTGCATCCACACTTACTTGCGGATGCTTGCGATTTTAACGCAGCCCCATTCACTTCTATGGGGCCTGCGTTGCATGAAAAACAACGCACAATATAGAGCATGCTGCAATGTTCACACAATGCACAAGTGATGTGTGAAAATCACCACTCATGTGCACAGCCCCATAGAAATGAATGGGTCCGGATTCAGTGCGGGTGCAATGAGTTCACGTCACGCATTGCACCCGTGCGGAAAACTCGCCCGTGTGAAAGAGGCCTCATTGTGGCTGAACACAAGTTGCGATTTTCCTCAAATATATAGCTCTATACTCAAATGTGCCCAGGCTGCGTGTTTCTGCAGGCTCTAGTATTTCTGGGTTGTATTTGGATTTTCACTTTTGTCCTTGCTTGTGATAAAGAGGTGGCGCTTGATAAGAATGATGAAGGACATTGCTTTTCTTTATCGTGCTGGTGGATAAATCAATCTAATCTGCTTCTTAATTAGGCAGAAGACTAGTTTAACTCCTCTAGAGATGAAGCTGTCTTCTCACTGTTATCTGTAATGGCTGTTTGTTGTACCAATAATTGGCTCAAAATATCACCCAATGTGTACACATTAAAGTGCTAACGCTTTGGCGAAAAAAAGGAAAAAGAGTAGATGCATAAAATGTAATGTAAAATAACATACTGTACAATATAATGCAATGTAAAATACTGTATGAATCAAGTCATAAATATCTTATATAACTAAGATTGATGTTTTTTTCTGTCATATGTTAAAGGGGTTATCCAACCCCTATTATGCCCCCCAAAATGCCCGGGCACCACATACAGGTTATACTTACCCCGATCTCTGGCACCTGCGTCTCTCCTGATACCCACATGGCCAGTGCTGCATCTCCCTGTTGCGCAGATCAAAACATCTGGCGACGGGTGGAGCAGCTAAAAGTAGGCCGCAATGGGGATAAGCCTCCCTAGCGTCACCCTTTAGTGGTGGCCGCACGGGCTCAGAAGCGATGCTGGTGCCAATGTGGGGGTAAGTATAACCTGTATGTGGTGCCCGGGCATTTTGGGGGTCATTAAAGCGGTTGGATAACCCCTTTAAAGAGGGTATTTGCTGCAAATAAAGCCTTTTATATTAAAAGCTGGTCAATTTTCTGATTGACAAATTCTAATATACTGTATATGCAAACGTAATATTTTTATTATCCCGTATTATCCTGCATTTATTATCCTGTTTGTTTGCTTATGTATTGTAGTTTTGTAGTAACAACAGCTAAGTTTCTGCCCTTTTATCTTAGGCTGAGTTTGCATTTCAGTTATTTGGTCAGTTATTTCCATAATTTATTGTGAGCCAAAACATAGAACAGGTGGAAATCTTTCTATTATACCTTATCTCTGTGTAACCTTCATTACTAGTTTTGGCTCACAATAACTGGTGAAAATAAATTACCAAATAACTGAAGTGTGAACTCTGCCTTAGGGCATTCCTCATACGGGCCGTTTTTTGCGTTCTGTATATGGTCCGTATACAGAAACATTCATTTTATGGGTCAGCAAAAAAAATACGGAATGTACTCCGCGAGCATTCAGTTTCCGCTACATTTTGAGTCTTGTACTATTATTGTCCGCAAATCACGTTCCGTGGCTCCATTCACGTATGTCTTCCATATCTGTTCTGTTTTTGCGGAACAATCTATAAGAAATGTTATGCCCAGCCCAATTTTTTCTATGTAGTTACTGTATATGTCATATGGAAAAATGCAACGGAAAAACGGAACAGAAACGGAAACACAACGGAAACAAAAAACGGAACAATGGATCCGTAAAAATTGGACCGCAAAACACTGAAAAAGCCAAACATTCGTGTGAAAATGCCCTTAGTTTGTTAGGAGGAGCAACAGACTAATGAGTTGATTATCAGGCAAATTAATGGGAATGAACATTCATACAAACATCCATTCCCGATACAAAGAAAAAAGCAACACAGTTCACCCGGAAGAACACTTGTAAGTATTCCTTCCAGCAGCAGGAAGGACCATCCCTTGGACCCCAGGTATAAAATAAAGATTGTGCAAAATTGTATAAAGTTAAGTACCAATCCTATCAATTAAACTTTTACAGAAAAATGATTAAAATATTTAAAACTCCATAGCGTCCCTCTGCAACACTTTTGCACACACAGCACACATAGGAAGTATATGGGCAAAATGCATTGAAATGGAACTTTATGGAGTTTTTAATATTTCAATAATTTTTTTTATATTGGAAAATGGGCAATTTTCTAATATGCTACACGGTCAGGTTTCCTGATGCAGTTTTGGAAGCCAAAACCAGGAGTGATTTAAAAAAAGAGAAGTTGTATCTGTCTATTATACAGTATTTTGTCTCCTTTTATGATCCTCTTCTGATTTTGGATTTCAAAACTGCATGCGGAAACCTGAGCTTATGGCTACACCCTTATGTAGTAAGGCCTACTGGATTCCCACACAACCACCACTGTCCCTACCTACTTGTATGATCCTTTCTAGGCAGCAGCCAACAACTAGTTGACAGTCCTTTCCTAGAAAAGTTCTGGGGCCTACAAGGAGAAAGAACCAAGTGACAGATTGGTGACCACACTATGATATAAGTGGAACAAATTAGCCAGGTCAAACAAGGAGAAACTGAATCAAAACCAATTAAACAGAGCCAAAATCGAATGCAGGAGTCCAAACCAGGAAAGCAATTAGGGTAAATCATAAATTATACCAAGCCACAAATTGTCAGCCAAGAATCAGATGTCATGGACCAAGCAGGGTCAGAAAACCAGGAGAGTCAGGATAAGGGAAAGAATGCTAGTGAGGATATCGTAAGCAGAAGACACCAACCACCGGCAACCTGTGGCCAGCAGATTGCCTGCTTAAATAGGCCACACTTCCTGGTCATGTGACACGTCTGACATCACATGACTGATGACATCAGCGCACTAGACGTGTCCGCGCAGCCTCTGATTGGCTGGCTTTCCTGCCTCGAGTAGCCTGGCCCTGTTGTCCTGGCAACTAGCCTGGCGACCGGCTCAGACATGACAGGTCTGTGTAGCCACTCCTTCCACTTTTTTGACATGTTTCTCCTGACATGTCTGTTTTATCAACTACGTTACCTTTATTCTCCCGTACAATTACAAGTCGGGAGCATCTTTTCGTATAACTATATGTTGTTGTGTTCCTCTATTATTTCTACTACAAGTTTCTGAATGAATTGCCAGCAGACTGCATAAAGGTCCATCTGGGCTTTACCAGTTGGGGAGTGTGTCCCTACAAATTCTGACACTAGCAGCACTGATAGTACAATGTGAGACTCTTCAGGGAAACACTGTCAAGTGGTAACACCCAGTTAGAGATTCATTCAGTAGAAATAACAGTGGCATAACATGAGGCCATAAGAATCAATGCTCTAGACTTGTTATATTGTGAGGAATACAATTTTTTTTTTAGGAAACACAGTGGGTAGCAGAGGAAGAAAACTACTTAATAACTACTAAATGGTAAATATGTGAAATTTACATTATATTAGGTAATTATTGATGAATTAGTCTAAAACATAAGTTATATTTATGGTAACCAGAATACCACTTTAAGCCTGAGTATAGCACAGCATAGAGAGAAAGCAGAATATTCAAGTTTGCCTGCTAGTTTATCCCAAAACCTGCTGGAGCCATAAGAAAGACCAAAGATTATTTGGATGCAAATTTATTTAAGTAAAGCTGTTAATCTTTATAAAGTCTGGACACCTCCTACAACTCTCTCCTTTATTGCGTCGGAGCCTAAAGCTGGGGAGCGACTGTATCCAGGTAGGAGTGCCGTGACACAGTCATCTCTGGGGGCAGCACGTTGCAAATGGCATCATGAACAGGATGTTACTTTCGTGCCTTATTGCAATGTTTGTAGACCTCCTGAAAAATGACTTTATTGTTGTTATTCCTGGCAAAACTGCACAAGAGTGGTTAATCAGCCACCTTGGCCATATCTGTCTTATGTCGTCTTCACCCAGCCAGCGAGGGAAAATAAGTATCTGCCCAGCCAGGGGCGTAGCTAGAAATGACTGGGCCCCATAGCAACATTTTTTTATGGGCCCCCCCTCCCTGATCTCCCACCCCGACATACCTCTCAGACCCCCACCCCTTCCAGAGCTCCCACCCAAACACCCTTCCAGGAACTCCCACCCCAACATCCCCCCACCCTAAATCTCCCACCGCCAGTCCCCAGATATAATGGTCCAGACATCAAGTGTCCTGCTCCCCCCTCCTGCCTATATAATGGTCCAAACCTCCAGGATCTTGCTTCCCCCTACTCCCCATATATAATGGTCCAGACCTCCAGGATCCTGCTCCCCCCTTCTCCTTAAATATAATGGTCCAGACCTCCAGGGTCCTGCTCCCCCCCTTCTTAAATATTATGGTCCAGACCTCCAGGGTCCTGATCCCCCCCCTTCTCCTTAAATATAATGGTCCAGACCTCCAGGGTCCTGCTCCCCCTCCTCCCCAGATATAATGGTACAGACCTCGGGGATCCCACTCCCCCCTCCTCCCCAGATATAATGGTCCAGACCTCCAGTGTCCTGTTCCCCCCTATATAATGGTCCAGACCAGACCTCCAGGGTCCTGCTCCCCCCTTCTCCTTAAATGTACTGGTCCAGACCTCCAGGGTCCTGCTCCCCACTTCTCCTTAAATGTACTGGTCCAGACCTCCAGGGTGCTGCTCCCCCCTCCTCCCCAGATATATTGGTCCAGGACTCTTTTTTTCCAGTCCCAGAGTCAGCCAGCCCTCACCTCACAGCCACTTGAACGTCTGCGCGCCCACACTCCAGCAGCGCTGCCAGGCCCAGCAGCACGCAGCTTCACTGTACGCTCCGCATCCTCCACTTCCGGACAGTTTGACTGCCGCCCAGACTGGGAGCGGGACCACTCCATCTCCTCATTGCAGGTATGCCTCTCTGTCTCCGGCCGCGCCCTATCGCACCGCCCACAGCCTGCAGATAGCGCTTTCTCTGTCTGTCCTGGTGAGGCCTGCGACCCCTGTAGCTACGCCACATGAATTAAAAAATATATATAATCCTCAGCCGGCAGCCCGGGCCCCTGTGGCTTAGGGCCCCATAGCGATTGCTATGGCTGCTATGGTGATCCCTACACCCATGTGCCCAGCCCACTTCCATGGGCTCCGCTATGGGCCGCTTTGGGCCTCCTGTCTAAGCCCCTGGTTCCAGCGCAAGCATGTGAGAACTGGCCTGAGGATCCAGGATCATTGTCCCTGGTACACTGCCTGCTGCTTTAATTTATTAAGTGGTCTAACTTCCTCTTTACGGATGCTGTTAATCATCTTATGAATCACCAGCAGATATTTGCTATTCTGCCAGCATACATGCTTCTTCTGTGGCTAGGTTAGATATAAAGTTTTAAGAATTACAGACTGCATATCTTTGCATTAATATTTGAGCTTTGTATATACCCATGTCCATCAGTTTTGACTCCTGCTTATCCTACATAGTAAAATAAATATGAAGGAACCCAATTCCTAAGTCTGATTTGGAAGAAAGCGGTGGGTAAAAAATAAAATAAAATCTTTTGGCAGTTAGGTTTTCAGACACACATCTCCCCTTAGAATGCAAATGTTTTGCTTGGTTGAAATGAGCGTGCCAGCAAGAGATGTTAGCATGCAGCTCCCATCTCTCTGTCTGCTCCTTGAGTCAACGGGTTTAATTTGTCCTGCTCAGTCTGGGCTGGCAGATTGTGAGCACACAGGATTCAATCAGACAGGCGTTCACACAGACACAGCGTCATCCTTCACAAGAGAGCAGCCGTCATCACACCCCGCATTCACTTTATCAAGAGAGAAGAGGAATTAACATGCAATGGATGAGGTCTTCTCTATAAACAGGCTGTTACTCTCCCTGGGAACAGCTAACAGCACTGTTTTACCAGGAACAACGTACAGGGAAGAAAAATGGTTTATTACAGCGCAAGCAAATTTGATTTCAGCATAGAATTAGGATTGTACGATAAGGTTGTGGAAAGTGAGGGGTTTAGGGAACTGGTGTAGAACTGCAACTGTAGGGCTCATTAGTGGAAATATGAAGAAATATGTCAAAAGTGATACATAATGGATGTAGCGCACAACACATATGAAGCTAAGCATAGACACAGTGGGGGATATTCGCTAAATAAGGCACACTGCCTGAGAAAGTAATACACCAAGCTTCCAATCTTTTGCAGAGTGATACAGTTACATCCTGCCAACTTATTTCAGTATGATGCAAATTTGAGAAAATGGGACAGGGACTTCATAAATATGCTGTTCACATTCAGATGATATTCCACATTTTCTGATGTACTGTAAATGCATTATAGATGAGTGAACCATTAAAGATTTGGTTCGGTTCAGGCTTGCCAAATGTTTTAAAAAGTTCAATTCGGACCCAAAATAGTTAAGATTGAACTGCCGTTTCTCCAATTACCCTGAAAATTGGTATATAACACCCTCAAGTCTCCTAGGAATTTTAAGGAATACTTGTCTCTTTTCGTTTATTTTTTACAATTTTTTTTATAAAAACCCTGTGACATCATTGGCCCAAATGGGAAGTCTATAGTGCTGCTCTATGCTGTTTTATTGGCAGGCACTATTAGTAGCGATGCAGTGCAAGGCAATAGGGAGCATCGGAGCAAGGAAATGCTCCTATTCTCCACTCATACATAGTAAATGAGTAAAGAAGAGGTTATATCCATGTTCAGCGCTGAACCTGGACCACCTCTTTAAACACCTGGTGTTATGGGATAAAAAAAATATTATAGTAAAAAGTGGCTTTGACATTTGAGAATGCCTAATCATACATACAAATGCCTAATCATACAAAAAGTGGCTCATTGCGAACAAGCCAAAAGAACAAGCCTATTAGTAGTGGTAGTGGTTGCAGGAGCAGATGCTTTACGTTAATAGTGGTGACCGTAGGGGATTAGCATCAAAGAGAAATAGCAGCTGAGGCAGTGGTGGCTGCAGTAGCAGCCATATCATACTGCAGAAATGTAGTTAGACTTTCCTGCACCCTTGGCAAGGATTCAGATTTGCACACACCCTGACTCAAATTTACATAAAGAGGTAGTCAAGCGTAGCGTGCCGTGGCACTTATATATTTTTTTCACTAAGCCATTCCTCTCACTCTGCCCAATGCATAACTATACTTACCCAGTCCCACCTAATAAAATCTTTCATAAGGTACACGGCTACCTAATCCAGGGTGCCGCTACCATGTCGGCGTGATGTCCTCTGGATCAGGAACAAGGTCCTTGTAGTGAAAGAGCAAAAAGAATAATCACATAAGGAAGGGATGTTGACCGTACTTGATAAATACCTATGAGGGGGCGCTGTACTGGCCCTGTAAGACTTAGCTATCCCAATGTATAACAGGGTAATCTAAGGCATTTCGCCTTAGTACTATCACACAGTACTAATGCCCACATTGTGCCTCCATTACAGCATAAATGCCCACAATGTGCCCCCCTCACAGTAGTTATGTCCACATTGTGGCCACTTCACAATAGTTATGTCCTCCTTATGACCCCTTATTGTAGTTATGTCCTTCTTTGTGCCCCTCACAGTAGTTATGCCAAGTTTGTACCTCCTCACTGTAGTTATGCCCACTTTTGTGCCCCCTCACTGTAGTTATGCTTAGATATATTCCCAATTACTGTAGTTATGTCCAGCTATGTGCTCCCTCAGTGTAGTACAGTAGTTATGTCCACTTTTGTGCCCACTCACAGAGTTCTGTCCTCTTCAGCTACATGAAAGAAAAAACACAAATACTTCCCTACTTCCCTTATGAAGCGCTCCCACACACAAAACGCTGTTGGTTGTGTAAGAGGCTGGTTTCCTAGCTTTCAGTGCTCCTCCCACAGCCAGCAGTGTGATGTGTGACCTGAGGGGGGTGTGCCGGAGCTCAGCAGAAACGTGAAGCAGGGAGCGAAAGGCTCCCTGCTTCTCTATACAAATGAACTGCTAAGCAGTTAAAAGAACTGCCGGTCGAGTGCACCCCCCCAGCCACTTCGCCCAGGACACATGCCCCATTGCCCCACCCCCTGCTATGCCCCTGCATATTGGCAGACAGGTAGCAGCGTGATGGAGGCAGCAACAACCTTACAGAAGATCATGGTAGTCAGACGTAGCAGTGACTTGATGGCAGTGGCGGCATGATGGAAGCAGCAGCAGTTGTACAGAACATTATGGTTGGTAAATCACAGCATTGGCATGATGGCAAAGTTGGCATGATGGAGGCAGCAGCAGCCGTACTGTTCTGTCTTCATACACGTTCACACAGTGTGCAGTCTGACATTCAGCATAAACCATTCCTGTCTTCCAAATATGAGGACTGTTCCTTGTAGTCTAACTTGGTTATTGGCAAAACAGAAGTATTTGATGATTGATCAATTGATTGGTAAAACTATAAGAATACAAATAACATGAATAAAATGGGCTGCCTGTACAAAGATTACATGTCTAGCTAACAGAATTAACAATTCCCTGAGTGAAAATTATAACTAACTAAACAGCTCTGCATAACATAATGCCCCTGAAACAAAAATAGATCTCTCATCAGATATGCTTTTACCAGGATGGTGGAGTTTAAGAAGGAGATATGCAGCAGGTCAGCTCTGTACTGTGTTTTGGAGACTTCTCTTTCCCAGGATGCTTTGCACTCCCACAATACTTTGCACCAATACAGCAGTCTTTGAAACAAGAAAAACAAGGTGCAATACAATTTAACACTGCTAGATAGTACTATTACCACATTAATCACTACAGAAATACTAAAACCTTGGCTGACATGAAATAGAACTTACCTTAACCCTACTGAGCAGAACAATTACAGAACATGATGGTTGACAGATTGTAGCGGTTGCATGACGGTGGCAATGGTGTGATAGAGACAGCAACAGCTATACAAAACATAGTGGTTGGAAGGTCACAGCAATGGCACGATGGCAGCGGTGGCATGATAGAGGCAGCAGCAGTAGCTGTACAGAACAGTAGCCTAAATCCAGGTTTGGTTCCTTTTGACAAATACTGTATGATGTTTTGGACACTGGCGGAAGACAACTTGGTGACACCAGATGCAGTGGCCGGGTTTGGGGTGGCCCCAATGCTACCCTGGGTTTCCTGACACCACCAAGGTGTCACCATGTGTTGCTGCTCTCCGGATGGGATGGTAAGAGTCAGGGTCTGTAGTAAACCAGGGTGCTTCTTTACTGGAGGAAGTCAGGTGCAAAACAATACAGGCGAGGCATAGGGCTGACTTCTCCAGTCTCCTTTGCTGGCAGAAGAAGGGATTTATGCTGAGAAAAGGCCTGAGCTAGCTTCCCCTCTCTCTCTTTAGAATGCTGGTACCCTGGTCAAAGGTTGGTGATCCAGGGTCTGTGGTAGAGTATCCCCGTCTCAGCATCTTCTTCTGGTCACTCGGTAGTCTAGCAAAGTCTCCCTTCTAAGTACTGGTTCCTAACTGCAGAACAATAGGGGCTCTGACTGCTCTCCTTATATACCCTTTCTAACTAGACTGGAACCTTATAGTGGGAGGGGTGGAGTGGAGAAACTCAGCACAAACAATTGCAAAGTTACCACTCCTGTCTGGCATAGACTTACATTAGAACTTCAATGATACTCAATGTCAATGACACAGCAGTTTTTACTAGACAAAAACAAGTTTCCAGACATAACAACATAGCTAAAACAAGACATTCAAAAGGTCAGTCTGTTTGGTTTTGATGGTAAACAATGCCTGGCTTATTCACTCCAAAACATGCTCTTCTTTAAACCCTATGGCAGCTATAGAAAATTACCAGCTTCTCATTCAAAGTCCAAAAAGTCTCTCAGTATTCCTTAACCCATTCCATAGAGCCTTACAAATACAGTGCGAATAAGCAGGATATATATCACAACATACATATAAAATGCAGTTAAACAGAATTAAACAGTGCAAGTTAACCCTTTCAAGTAAAATAATAAAAGCATTTTATGACTTGCATAGGGTAAACAGGGGCAAATGTCCAGACTTAACATTACCCCTGCTACAGAGAACTACACCCATTACGAGTTCTTTGCAGCCCTGAGACATAAGAACCAGAGCTGTGTATCAAGTAAAAAGTCTGCCAGGGCCCAGACCAGTGCAACACAGGAGGAGAAAGCCACAGTTTAGAGTAGCCCTGAGGACAGCTATGTCAATTTCAGACCAGAGTAAGCGAAACAAGAGTCAGTGCTAAGACTATGCTCATGGAAGAACCAAGTGGAGTGTGCACCAGAAATTTTGTTTCACGGCAAACTATGCTCATTCGCGATTCGCCAAACGGGCGAACATATGGCGATGTCTGCCGGCCCCATATTCTTTTACATTGTGAAGAACTTTGACCCAAGACACATCTATCAGGTAGTACAGGACAGCCAATTGAGACATTTCAACACATGAATATATACCCCCTACCTTATAAATAAACCTGATCTGGCCGCCATTTAACATTCAGTCTTTTGCCAGTGTAGGGAGTGGTTGCTGTGTGGAGTAGGGACAGACTGTTAGGGACACAAACGCTAGCTAATAGGGCCACAAAAGTACGTTTAAGGTGTGGTATATGTATGCTATCGATAGGTGTGATTTACTGAGGGGTGTAATATACTTATAATATACTTTATAACAGAAATTATATTATAGTGCATTTGTATTGTGCGACAGTTGTGTACGGTTCTGCTGCTATAGTGCAGCTACACAGAGTGACAAACGTTATTGTAACAAATAATTTCTATTGGTGTGATATACTAATTCTTCCCCAAAAAAACTGATTAAAGCAGGGGTGTAATATACCAATAATATACTTTCAATATAGTGCATTTGGGTAGTGCAGCATTTATTTGCGGTTTTGCTTTGTTACCGCAGCTACACAGAGTGACAAACTCTATTGGAACAAATAATTTCTACTGGTGTGATATACCAGTTGTCCCCCAAAAAACTGATTGAGGTGTGATATGCCTTCTTCCACAAATACTGCTCTTCTATAGGGACTTTTGTCACAGTTTCATTTTGAAAATGACAGGCAGAGGAAGAGGCAGGACATTCCGCAGGTATGGTAGGGGTCGGGCAAGTGCACCAGGCTAGAGGCTAAGTGGGAAGTTGCAGAAGACACGTTTAATTACGTCAAAAGACACACCAGACTTGGTTGAGTGGCTCACTAAGCCTTCCGCTTCTGCACTCCCCTCATCCTCTCTATCTGCACCCTCTTTACTCTCTGCTGTGTGCACCCCCAAAGATATCATCACTATATCCCTTCCGCTCGAGTCAGAGGAATTATTTTCCCACCCTTTTCAAGACCTTACCGATGCACAGCCATTCTTGGCATCGGATCAGGAAGAGAAGGTATCAACGATTGCCACCCAGCAGTCTGATGACAGTACCCAGATCAGCCCAAAGAGGGTGGTCCCCGCTGTTGCTGCCTACTCGAGATCTCTAATGTCAGTGGTGGTGAAGGTGACGATGATGACGTGTCGATGGACGTCACAAGGGTGCCCACAAGAGAGGAAGAGGAGGGGAGTTCCGATGGAGAAACGGAGCAGCAGATAGGGAGGAGAAGCAGGCAGAACTTACAGTGCACAGGAGGCAAAAAGCAGACTGCTAATGTATCTGGAACGAGCCATCCACCATGCAAGGTCACATCTGGTGCTCCCAGGACACTGGCACATGGATCCGCAGAGTGAGATTATTTTAACGTGTCTGCTGCTGACAATAGTGTTGCCATCTGCAGCCTGTGCTGTCAACGCATAAGTCGCGGTAAGCCCAACACTCACCTAGGGGCGAACGCCTTAAGATGGCACCTGGCCTCCCATCACCGAGCCCAGTGGGAGCAACACCGTCAGAACCCACAAAGCCACACTCCGGGTGCTCCACGTCCTGCCTCTTCTCCTTCTCCTCTCTCCTCCCATTTGTCCTTCACCTTCCACTGTGCCAACGTCACGTTCATTTGGCAAAAGGAAGGCTTCCGTGGCCCAAATGTTTGAGTGTAAAAAGATGATGATGCCTGATAACCCTCTTGCCCAACAGCTGACCGCTGGCTTGTCGGGACTGATAGCCCGCCAACTACTGCCATATAAACTGGTGGACTCGGAGGACATTGGCACACTGAAATGGAAGGTACCCAGAAGGGCATCCCAGAGCTATGTAGCCATGTTCAGTGGCAAATTAATGTATCTGTGGCACTCAGTGTCGGTGCCAAGATGCATCTGACCACAGACACATGGTCTAGTAAATACGGGCAGGTACATAACTTTTACTGCCCACTGGGTGAACCTTCTGACGGCTGTCAAGCATGTAACCCGTGGCACCTGTGTGGATTTGGTATTACTGCCACAGATTGCATGGAGGCCTGCCTCTTCCTCTCCTACTCCTACTCCATCCTCCCTCTCCTCCTCAGCTGACTCCTCTTTTTCCACTGCTACCGCCTCTTCCGCTGTACCCCCCAAGCTCCCCAAAACCTATTCAACGTGCCAGGTGATACGTTACCATGCTGTGCTACAGCTTTCGTGCCTGGAAGACAAGAGCCACACTGATCCTGCACTCCTTTCGGCTCTGCGGTCACAGGCCGATCAGTGGCTAACCCCACTCAATTTGACAGTTGGTAAAGTGGTGTGTGACAACGGTGCCAATCTGCTGAGCGTGCTGAAACAGGGCAAAATGACACACATGCCGTGCATGGCACACGTCCTAAACTTAGTCATGCAGCGATTCGCTGCCAAATACCACGGGGTCCAGGACGTCTTGCGGCAGGCCAGGAAAATCTCTGGCCATTTTAGAAGATCTTACACGACCATGGCTCGCCTTGCTGACGTTCAGCGGCGACACCACTTGCCACGCTGGAACTTCACCTTGTATATGTTTGATAGGCTGCTCCAACAGAAATGTGCCTTTAACGACTACCTGTACGAACAGGACAGATTCTGGGAAGCATGTTTTTTTTTTTTTTTTTTACTGCGCCAGTTACAGCTCATGCATGATGCATGCAGACTTCTGCGGCCATTTGATGAGATCACTAAACTGGTCAGTCGCAGCCAGGGCGTCATCAGTCACATCTTACCTCACGCCTTCTTTCTGGAGCGTGCATTGCGTCCTATCATTGATCAAGCCGTCGAGGAGCAGGAAGATGAGGAAGTCGCAATGCTGAATGAATTCCCAGGGGGGCTACTCCAGCTGAGACAAGTAGGCAGGAGTCTGAAGAGGAGTCAGAAGAAGATGGAGCCTGGGGGGAGGAGGAGCAAGAAGAGCGGGCTTTAAACTATTCTGGGATCCCTGGTGTCGTCCGTGGCTTGGGGGTGGAGACCGAGAACGACATTCTTCTGGGCGATAAGCAGGAGACAGGCAGCTCCACCTCTCTTCCAATTTAGTGCAAATAGTGGCCTTCATACTTCAGTGTTTGAAGAGGGACCCCTGTATAAAAAGCATAAAGGGCAAGGACCAGTACTGGGTGGCAACATACTTAGAAGCCCATTACAAACACAAAATATTGGACATGTTACCAACATCACAGAGGGCTGCAGAATGCAGCATTTCCAGGCCTTGCTTTGAGAGATGCTGCATTCTGTTGTTGCGGGCCCTGGCAAAGGAAATTTCAACCATAGAGAAACAGATGCGGGTACCAATCCAACAGCGCATGAAAGAACAGGGCGGTTTGAAGGTGTGTTGTACACTTTGGATTTCAGATCATTCTTGCAGCCAACCAATCGACACCCGCCCTCGGATCTAGCCTCAGGGAACGCCTAGACCGACAGGTGTCCAACTACATTGAGTTAACGGCTGATGTGGACGCTCTGAGAAGCGAGGAACCCCTGGACTACTGGGTGTGCAGGCTTGACCTGTGGCCAGAGCTGGCACAATTTGCCATGGAACTCTTGGCCTGCCCCTCATCGAGCATCCTGTCCGAAAGGACGTTCAGCGCAGCAGGGGGGATCGTGACCGATAAGCGCTCTCGTCTAGCTCACGATAGTGTGGACTACCTAAAATTTCTAAAAATAAATGAGGCATGGATATCCGCCACCGCCCAGAACAAATAATGGCCCCTGTCTTATGTAAATACAGCGGCATAAAAGGTCTTTTCTGTCCGGTGAATGGCTAATGTTTGGGGCCACAGAGGAATTCAACACCTGTGACAACCATGAGTTATTGAATTTCAACTATTATTATTTGTGTTTTTTTTTCAAGAGGGGGGATTTTGTTAGCCATGTTTTTAATCCATTTTTAGTTATTTTAAACATATGTATTTGACATCTATTTGTACTGGCCAGCAGTAAAATTTATATCCAATTACAGTTTAATATAACTCCATACACAAAATCATTTGTTCTTTTCTGTATGTTGATTGAATAATTTTTGGGCCTGTACTCCACTGGCCTGAAGTAAAATTGTTATCCAATAACCGTCTAATATACCTCCAGCCACAAATTAACTTGATGTTTTCTGTACAGTGAATGCCTAATGTTTGGGGCCTGTACTCCACTGGGCTGAAGTAAAATTGGCATTCAATGACCGTCTAATATACCTCCAGCCACATAATCACTTCTTTTTTGTACGGTGAATAAATAATTTTTGGGGGCTATAATCCATTTGCCTGAAGTAAAATTGATATCCAATGACCATCTAATATACCTCCAGCCACATAATCACTTGATGTTTTCTGTCCGGTGAATGAATAATTTTTGGGGCCTATAGTCCACTGGCCTGCAGTAAAATTGATATCCATTGACTGTCTAATATGCCTCCAGCCACATAATCACTTGATCTTTTCTGTTCAGTGAATGCCTAATTGTTGAGGCCCTGGAGGAATTTAACACCTATGACAACCATGTGTTATTGAATTTCACCTATTATCATTCGGGGTTTATTCAAGAGAGGGGATTTTGTTAGCCATGTTTTTAATACAATTTTATGTTTTTAGTTCTTTTAAACATATGTATTTGACATGTATTTGTACTGGCCTGCAGTAAAATTGATATCCAATGACTGTCTAATATACCTCCAGCCACATAATCACTTGATGTTTTCTGTCCGGTGAATGAATAATATTTGGAGCCTGTACTCCACTGGGCTGCATTAAAATTGATATCCAATGACCGTCTAATATACCTCCAGCCATATAATCACTTGATCTTTTCTGTACGGTGAATGAATAATTTTTGGGGCCTATAGTCCACTGGCCTGCAGTAAAATTGATATCCATTGACCGTCTAATATACCTCCAGCCACATAATCACTTGATCTTTTCTGTACGGTGAATGCATAATTTTTGGGGCCTGTAATCTAACTGGCCAACACTAAAATTGTTATACGGTGACCGCCTAATGTACCTCCAGCAACATTATTAATTGTTCTTTTCTGTACGGTGAATTAATAAATTGTGGGGCCTACAGTCCACTGGCCTGCAGTAAAATTGATATCCATGGACCGTCTAATATACCTCCCAGACACATAATCACTTGATGTTTACTGTCCGGTAATAAATAATAATTTTTGGGGCCTGTAATCCACTGGCCTGCAGTAAAATTGGTATCCATTGACCGTCTAATATACCTCCAACCACATAATCACTTGATATTTTCTGTACGCTGAATGCATAATGTTTGGGGCCTGTACTCCACTGGCCTGCAACACTAAAAATGTTATACGTGACCGCATAATGTACCTCCGGCCACATTATCAATTGTTCTTTTCTGTACGGTAAAGGAAAAATTTTTGGGGCCTGTAGTCTACTGGCCTTCAGTAAAATTTATATCCATTGACCGTCTAATATACCTCCAGTCATATAATCACTAGTGATGAGCGGCAGGTGCCATATTCGATTTCAACGAAATTCGCGAATATTCAAAAGAATATTCGTCTTATATTCGTCAAAATCGAATATTCGCCATTATTCTAGTTATCGAGATTAATATGCGATTTAAATAATCGTGTATTGTGATTTTCCTTTTTAACTTAAAGGCTACTCTCCTAGTCTCCTATTGAAATAGCAATGCGATTAATTCAAGTTATAATAATCAAATTTCGATTTCAACTTAGCACAGCTATATTCCATATTCGTTAATTCTAGCCTAATATGGAATATGGCAGTGCTAAGCTGAAATCGAAATTCGATCAATTCAAGTTATAATAATCAAATTACGATTTCAACTTGGACCTGGTTTACTATGGTTGGCTTGGTAGAATTAGCGAATATGACAAATGTATTCGTCATATTCCACAAAACGAATATGGTGAATGTATTCGTTATATTCCACAAAACGAAGATAACAAAGTATTCTGCAGCTTCATTTTAGCTACCTATTCATCAACTTCGCTAATTCTAGCAATCATATAGGAAAGTTTACTATAGAGACAGCTAAGTTTAATTCGCTATGCGAATACCTGATAATTATTATAATTATTCTATTTATAAAAAAAAGCAGTAATATAATCGCATATCAAATTAAACTTAGCTGTCTCAATAGTAAACTTTCCTATATGATTGCTAGAATTTGCGAAGTTGATGAATAGGTTGCTAAAACGAAGCTGCAAAATACTTCGTTATCTTCGTTTTGTGGAATATGACGAATACATTCGTCATATTCGCTAATTCTACCAATCCAACCATAGTAAACCAGGTCCAAGTTGAAATCGCAATGCGATTAATATAACTTGAATTAATCAAATTTTGATTTCGGCTTAACACTGCTATATTCCATATTAGGCTAGAATTAACGAATATGGAATATAGCAGCGTTAAGTTGAAATCGCAATTCGATTATTATAACTTGAAATAATCGAATTGTGATTTCTATGTAATTCTCAAATCCGACAGTGCATTCTAGTATATGGAGACGTTCACATGGTGATGGGGACGCTCCATGAGCACGGAAGTCGGCAGAAGCGGCAACGGGCACTGACTGGAGCAGCCAGGAATCCAAAGGACAGGTAAGAACAACTTTAGGGAAGTGGGAAAGGAAAAAATATAACAATAAAAAATAAAAAAATAAAATGAATATTCGAAATATCGAATTTATAGCACTATATTCGAAATATTCGCGAATTAGCGAAGTGCCGATATTCGCAAAAAAAATGTGATATTCAAATATTCGCGCTCAACACTAATAATCACTTGATGTTTTCTGTCCGGTGAATGCCTACTGTTTGGGGCCTGTACTCCACTGGCCTGCAGTAAAATTGATATCTAATGACTGTCCTCCAGCCACATAGTCACTTGATGTTTTCTGTCTGGTGAATGCCTAATGTTTCTAGGCTCCAGCAGGGCACGTTTTTGACAGTTTTACTTTAAGACGCATAAATATGGCCCCTGATTAAATTACATATTTGTTGTGGGAATTTTTGCCATTGAACCCCCTCTGTTATGTCAATGTCCATGTTGTGGAATGATTTGTGCACTTCTAGTAACTATTTGGTGGCTGCAAATATGACCTGAAAGTTTTTCAGGTTCACCTGCCATTAAAGTAAATGGGGCCAGCTGCAAACTTGCGGTTCGCAAACATTTGATCAAGTTTGTGCGATCGCGTTCGCAAATCGCCCTGGCCGATGTTCGTCCATCACTATCCATCATATCAACATGCTTATTCGTTGCATATAATGCCCTTGCATTTATGCCCTTGCATACAATGTTTTAGAGGGTCAGCTCACCTTCAGGCCCTCATCTATAATCTTTTACAGGGTCAGCTCGCCTGCAGGCCCTCGCATATAATGTTTTATGGGGTCAGCTCACCTGTAGGCCCTCACCTACAACCTTTTAGACGGTAAGCTTTTCTGCAGGCCCTCGTATATAATGTTTTACAGGGTCAGCTCACCCATAGGCCTTCACCTACAATCTTTTACAGGGTCAGCTCACCTGCAGCCCTTCACATATAATGTTTTACAGGGTCAGCTCAGCAGCAGGCCCTCATCCATAATTTCTTAGATGGTCAACTCAGCAGCAGACCCTCAACCTTAATGTTTTAGAGGGTTAGCTCAGCAGCAGCCCCTTGACCCTAATTTTTTAGATGGTCAGATCAGCAGGCCCTTGCTCCAAATGTTTCCGAGGGTCACCAACAGGCCATCAATCATAATTTTTCAAAGGTGTCTATGATACCCTCCTTTATGTGTAACAAAGGGTGTGTTGGCGTGACGGTTCCTTGTAATTTTTGGCAGCCCTTTCACTTATCGCATAGGCTTTATAAGTGTAGGAGTCCCTCTACATGAACAATTGTACCACAATGTAAATGAGGCCCTCCTTTATGTGATATACAGGTTGTATCGGAGTGCCTCTTGCTTGCAATTTTTGGCAGCACTTGCACTTTATATACAAGTAAATATACAGGTAAGAATGTTTCCTAACAATTTTTTCGCTAAAATCTATTTTATCTTCGGTTTTGGGTATACTATTGTCAGTCTGTAAAAGTGGAGTACTACTCGGACAACAATGTTCCAAGCAGCAACCTGGGAGTCCAATATGCATCCAGACATCTGCCCCATGCTGTTCCCGAGTCATTTTGGTGGTGTTTCCATCAATTTCTGACCTTTTTCTATGAACCAGACACCCTCCCCAGGAGGTGCATGGTTTAACGCTCGGGTTCTACCATTGACTTCCAGTGAGCTAGGGTGCTCGTTAGAGCACCCAAGCACCCCGAGTTGTTCGGCACAAGCACCCAAGCACCCAAGCACTTTGGTGCTCAATCAACACTAGTTTTTTTTTTTTGCATCATTTTGGGAATGATATTTTATATTTTGGGGATGTTACAAGGCTTAGAGGTTTGGAAGCAAATCTTGAAATTGTTCTGAACTTTTCAAAAACCCAGTTTTTAGGGACCCGCTCAGGTCTGAAGTCACTTTACGATGCTTACATAATAAAAACCACCCAAAAATGACCCTATTCAAGAAACTACACCCCTCACAGTATTTAAAACTGAGTTTACAAATGTTGTTAACCCTTTAGGTGTTCCACAAGAATTAATGGAATATAGAGATACAATTAAAAATTTCACTTTTTTGGCAGATTTTCCATTTTTTTTTTTTTCCAGTTACACAGCAAGGGTTAACAGCCAAACCAAACTCAATATTTATGGCCCTGATTTTGTAGTTTACAGAAATACCACATATGTGGTCGTAAACTACTGTACGGGCACACGGCAGGGTGCAGAAGGAAAGGAATGCCATACGGATTTTGGAAGGCAGATTTTGCTGGACTGTTTTTTTTTTTACACCATGTCTCATTTGAAGCCCCCCTGATGCACCCCTAGAGTAGAAACTCCATAAAAGTTACAACATCTAAGAAACTACACCCCTCAAGGTATTCAAAACTGATTTTACAAACGTCGTTAACCCTTTAGGTGTTCCACAAGAATTAATGGAAAATAGAGATACAATTTCAAAATTTCACTTTTTTGGCAGATTTTCCATTTCATTTTTTTTTTCCAGTAACAAATCAAGGGTTAACAGCCAAACTAAACTCAACATTTATGGCCCTGATTCTGTAGTTTACAGAGGCACCCCATATGTGGTCGTAAACTACTGTATGGGCACATGGCAGGGCGCAGAAGGAAAGGAATGCCATACGGTTTTTGGAAGGCAGATTTTGCTGGACTGTTTTTTTTGACACCATGTCCCATTTGAAGCCCCCCTGATGCACCCCTAGAGTAGAAACTCCAAAAAAGTGGCCCCATTTTAGAAACTACGGGATAGGGTGGCAGTATTGTTGGTACAAGTTTAGGGTACATATGATTTTTGGTTGCTCTATATTACTTTTTTGTGAGGCAAGATAACAAGAAATCGCTGTTTTGGCACCGTTTTTATTTTTTGCTATTTACAACATTCACCTGACAGGTTAGATCATGTGATATTTTTATAGACCAGGTTGCCACGGATGTGGCGATATCTAATATGTATACTTTTTTTTATTTATGTAAGTTTTACACAATGATTTCTTTTTTGAAGCAAAAAAAAATCATGTTTTAGTGTTTCCATAGTCTGAGAGCCATAATGTTTTCAGTTTTTGGGCGATTACCTTGGGTAGAGTATGATTTTTGCAGGATGAGATGACAGTTTTATTGGCACCATTTTTTGGTGCGTGTGACTTTTTGATCGCATGCTATTACACTTTTTGTGATGTAAGGTGACAAAAAATGGTTTATTTAGCACAGTTTTTATTTTTTATTTTTGACGGTTTTCATTTGAGGTGTTAGGTCATGGATATTTTTATAGAGCCGGTCGATACAAACGCGGTGATACCAAATATGTATCCTTTTTTTTTCATTTATGTAAGTTTTACACAAAAAAAAGGTGTTTTAGTGGCTCCATAGTTAGTGTCTCCATATTCTGAGCCATAATTTTTTAAACATTTTTGGGCGATTGTCTCAGGTAGGGGGGTCTAATCCTTTACAATGCATTCCAATACTTCTGTATTGGAATGCATTGGCTGTATGAGTAATACTGTGTGTATTACTCATACATCTTCCAGGGGGCTGGATCTCACAGGCTTGTCAGCGGAAGGCAGCACAATGCCTTCCTTAGACATCGCGCTGCCTTCAATGCCATCAGGTCCGCCCTACAGCTGCATGGGGATGCAATGGCACGCCCGATCGCCGCCGCAAACCGCAGGTAAAGCCGTACCGGTATGCCCTAGGTCCTTAAGGGGTTAACAAAAAAGTTTTTTAAAATATTGAAAATTTTTTTTTTTTTAAACGGATACCGTACGGCAAAACTTTCATACAGTTTCATACACATAAAAATATAAATGTTATGGGGGTAATAATATGATGATGTAAAGAAAAATTTAGAAAACCTAGAAAATTCTCTCCGAATTATTATTATTTATTTGACATTTTTTAACCCCATTTGATATTTATTTTTTTCTCGCTTTCTACTAGATTGCATGCAACTGGATATTGTGCCATTAAAAATACAACTTGTCCCTCAAGAAACAAGCCCACATATGTTTATGTGAATGGAAAAAATGGAAAAAATGGAAAAAATTTATGGCTTTGGGAAGACTAGGAGAAAAAAAAAAAAGGAAAATCACTTGGTCATTAAGGGGTTAAGTAATAGGAATTATTAGATAAACTGAGTCAGAGTAACCACATAGCACAGTCTTTGAATTATTACTGTTATGATTTGAACCCAATCGAGATGCTGTAGCAGAAACATAACAGTCCGAGTCATACATAAACACTATTCTGACAAAACAGCATTACTCAGAGCAACTAATCATATTATATCTGTGCAAAGCACAGCTGAGAAAAACAGTAGTGATCTGACTGGAGCTTATGGGACTTATAGCTTTTCTTAGAACTGTTTTTATGAATGAGAATGATTTCAAGAAAATGCCTTAACAGCAAAGCAGATACACTATGTCATCTTAGTTGGGGTACCCTTCTGATTTTGACTAGTTGGTACTTTTCATATAAAGTTGTACTTTTTTCTATACAACCAATGATCTTCAAGAGAAAACACTAACTTGAAGATCCTGGGCCCCAATGCAAAGTCTGTAACAGGTCTTACTATGTGTAATTATGAATAATAAATTAATACTAAATTGAGTGAATACTAAATTGCTACCTTTGCATCTACTACAGCTCTAGTAATTGCCACAGCCTTCTTGCAACTTATCACTAGAGATGTCGCGAACATAAAATATTCAGTTTGCGAACGGCGAACACGAATTTCTGCGAATGTTCGCGAACCGGGCGAACCACCATAGACTTTAATAGGCAGGCGAATTTTAAAACCCACAGGGACTCTTTCTGGCCACAATAGTGATGGAAAAGTTGTTTCAAGGGGACTAACACCTGGACTGTGGCATGCCGGAGGGGGATCCATGTCAAAACTCCCAAGGAAAATTACGGAGTTTATGCAGAGTCGGGTTTTAATCCATAAAGGGCATAAATCACTTAACATTCCTAAATTGTTTGGAATAACGTGCTTTAAAACATTAGGTATGATATTTTATCGATCAGGTTCTGTAAGGGTTACGCCCGCTTCACAATGACAGACCAAACTATGACAGACCAAACTCCCTGTTAAACGCACCGCAAACAACCGCAAACAGTCCATTTGCACAAACGCAAACTCCCCATTTGCACAAGGTTGGATACCAGGCTAGCCATGTCCCGTTCCTTGTCCTCACTGACACCATTGAAGGTCTCTTACTCCACCCAGCCACTTACAACACCAAGGGTCCCCAAAAGGTGACAACAAGGCCCCTAGGACGCCTGCTGTGGTTCCACCTTCCTCCTCTGACTCCACTTCTTCAGACTCCTCTCTCTGCGTTGCTGCAGGTCCAGCATTCGACGACAAGGCTGCTTCTGGTGGTGATGGTGACCACAACTCTTCCTCTTCATGCTCATCTACGGCCTGATCCAGCACTCTTCGCAGGGCACGCTCCAGAAAAAACGCATATGGCATGAGGTTGATGATGTTGCCTTGGGTTTGACTGACCAGGTTTGTCACCTCCGCAAAAGGACACATGAGCCTACAGCCATTGTGCATGAGCATTCAGTAACTTGGCAAAAAAATACCCAGCTCCGCAGAGGCTGTCCTCTTTTTTTTTTAATTAAAAAAATCTGTTCTTACCAGTTTAATCTCTGTTTTGTCCCCTATCAGAGCACGTGTATGGAATAGATTTTAGGAACCGGGAGATGGAAAAAGATGCTTGGTCGGTCCTCTTACTTCCAATTTGGGGCACTTCGCGTGCGCCGTGCAATGTACTGTGCCACCAGATATGAGTGGTGTGTTAAGTAGTACTATTCTTATCAGTTTAATCCCTGTTACATCCCCTATCAGGGGACGTGTATTGAATTGATTTTAGACAACCGCAAAGAGTTGTCAATAGCTGACACACTCATGACATTTTATTCCTCTATGCGTCAATCTTGGTGTAGTGATGACTGTGCTTGTGCGCACGTTTGGGAGATTGCAGGTAATGGTGGTTTTTCAAAGCCTATGGTCATGCTGAGGTAGTTCAGTGATAGTTAAGTGACCCAGAAAACAATGATTCTGCAGTGTGGGCCCATTGTTGGCCTAGTAGGCTTTAATGCTCACCTTAGATGATCACAAAGAAAATGTATGTTTTTTTTCTCTGCAATATTATCCAGCCAATGGCTTTTGGTCTGTTTACAATGAAGCAACGACCTTATCATCTGGGGTGTGCCAACATTGCCATTGCTAACACACTCATAGAGGTGATTGCTTCAGTGTGATATGCAAGCCCCTTCACCACAACAAGGTAACGTTCACGAAGGGGAATTGACACATATGTGTGCCTTTTTTTTTGCTTTGTTTTTGCAGCCACAGTGCAGCACCAGAGGCCAGAAAAATTAGGCATGTACACATGCCTGAAAAATAGGGTATTGTTGCAGCCAAATTGATGTTTTCCAGGCAGAAAGTGCACTAAAACATTGCAGCTTAAACCCTAGTTGGTGGCGGAGAAGTCACGCAAGTCATCCGGCATGCAGAAATAAAATACAGCAGCATGTCGACCATTTTTAGCCAAAGGCATCTCATCAGGCCTTTTTTAGTCAAATGTATCACCCACTGTCAGTCCCTTCGGGATCCATGCCTCATTCATCTTAATAAAGGTGAGGTAATCTAGACTTTTTTTACCTAGGCGACTTCACTGAAGGTCCTTTCTGACAGGACACTTGAAGCGGGGCAGGCCAGAAGTTCTATTGCAAATTGGGATAGCTCGGGCCACAGGTCAAGCCTGCACACCCAGTAGTCAAGGGGTTTGTCGCTCTTCAGAGTGTTGATATCTGCAGTTAAGGCGAGGTAGTCTGCTACCAGTCGGTCGAGTTGTTCTCTTAGGGTGGACCCCAAATAGATGTGGCAATGTGTAGGACTTAAAAAGCTCTGCATGTCCTCCATCAACAATATGTCTGTAAAGTGTCCTGTCCTTGCCGGCGTGGTCGTGGTAGGAGGAGGATGACTTTCACCTCTTCCCCTGTTAGATTCCCGTTGTACTGTGACATCACCCTTATACACTGTGTAAAACATACTTTTTAACTTGTTTTGGAACTGCTGCATCCTTTCCAACTTCCGGTAATTCGGTAACATTTCAGCCACTTTCTGCTTATACCGGGGGTCTAGTAGTGTGGCCACCCAGTACAGGTCGTTCTCCTTCTTTTTATACGAGGGTCCCTCAACAGGCAAGACAGCATGAAAGACCCCATTTGCACAAGGTTGGATGCTGAGCTACTCTTGTCCCGTTCCTAGTCCTCACTGATCTCACTGAAGGTCTGTTCTTCCCCCCAGCCACGTAGAATACCACGGGTACCAGATAGGTGACAACGAGCACCCTGGGATGCCTGCTTTATTTGGTCTTCCTCCTTCTCAAAGCCATATTCCTCCTCTTCCAGCTTTGCTGTAGGTCCAGCAAGCGATGCTGATAAGGCTGTTTCTGGTGGTGATGGTGACCACAACTCTTCCTCTTCCTCTTCCCGCTCATCTATGGCCTGATCCAGCACTCTTCGCAGGGCACGCTCCAGGAAGAAAACAAATGGGATGATGTTGCTGATAGTGCCTTCGGTGCGACTAACTAGGTTTGTCACTTCCTCAAAAGGACGCATGAGCCTACAGGCATTGCGCATGAGCATCCAGTAACGTGGCAAAAAAATACCCAGCTTTGCAGAGGCTGTCCTAGCACCCTGGTCATACAAATACTTGTTGACAGCTTTTTCTTGTTGGAGCAGGCGGTCGAACATTAGGAGTATTGAATTCCAACGTGTCGGGCTGTCGCAAATCAAGCGCCTCACTGGCATGTTGTTTCGCCGCTGAATATCTGAAAAGTGCGCCATGACCGTGTAGGAACGCATGAAATTGCCACACACCTTCCTGGCCTGCTTGAGGACATCCTATAAGCCTGGGTACTTATGCACAAAGCGTTGTACGATCAGATTCAACACATGTGCCATGCAAGGCACATGTGTCAACTTGCCCAAATTCAATGCCACCAACAAATTGCTTCCTTTGTCACACACTACTTTGCCGATCTCCAGTTGGTGCGGAGTCAGCCACTGATCCACCTGTGCATTCAGGGCGGACGGGAGTGCTGGTCCGGTGTGACTCTCTGCTTTCAGGCAAGTCAACCCCAAGACAGCGTGACACTGTCGTATCCGAGATGTAGAATAGCCCCTGGGGAGCTGGGGGGGGGGGGCAGTTGATGTGGAGCAAGACGCAGCAGCAGAAGAGGAATCAGCCGAGGAGGTTAGCAAAGAGGATGGAGTAGGAGGAGTAGAGGAGGTGGCAGCAGGCCTGCCTGAAAGTCATGGCGGTGTCACCAACTCCTCTGCAGAGCCACGCATTCCATACTTGGCAGCCGTCAGCAGGTTGACCCAATGCACAGTGTATGTGATATACCTGCCCTGACCGTGCTTTGCAGACCAGGTATCAGTGGTCAGATCGACCCTTGCCCCAACACTGTGTGTCAGACATGCCATGACCCCCTTTTCCAAAATAGAGTACAGGTTGGGGATTGCCTTTTGTGAAAAAAAAAAATTCTGCAGGGTACCTTCCACTGTGGTGTCCCAATAGTTACACATTTTTTGAAGGCCTCAGACTCCACCAGCTTGTATGGTAAAAGCTGGCGGGCTAAGAGTTCCGAAAAGCCAGATGTCAGACGCCAGGCAAGGGGGTGACTCTGTGACATTGGCTTTTTATGCTCAAACATTTCCTTGACAGACACCTGACTGTGGGCAGATGAGCAGGAACTGCTCATGGCGAGAGGCGGAGTGGCGGGTGGTTGAGAGGGGGGGGCAAGGAGGATAGCAGTGGTTGATGTAGCTGAAGATGCTGGAACAGGAGGAGGATGGTGACTTTGAGTTTGTGTGCTGCTTGTACTCGTCATCATGTGTTAATCCCATAGGCGTTTGTGATGTGAGATCATGTGCCTTCGCAAAGCAGTTGTACCTAGGTGGGTGTTGGACTTCCCACGACTCTTTTGGCACAGGTTACAAATGGCATCGCTGTTATCAGAGGCAGACATGCAAAAAAAATGCCACACTGCTGAGCTTTGCAATGATGGCATTCTGGTGGTGGCAACAGCATGTGTTGATTGGCGTGCTGTCTGGCTGACCCCGGGTGCCGATACATGCTGTCTGACTGTGCCACTAGGTCCTTGCGACAACCTCCCCCTGCTTCCAACTCGTCTCCTCCTCCTCTTTGTCTCCCCATCTGAACTTTCCCCCTGTTCTTTTTCTCTTCGATCGGGCACCCACATGACATCCACGGACACATCGTCATAATCAACCGCTTCACTTGTATCTGACAACTCAGCAAAGGAAGCAGCAGCGGGTACAACATCATCATCATCACACCGTACGTCCATGTGTGTAATGCTGCCTGACTGAGACATATTCCTGTTATCTACATCCTCTGGCAATAATGGTTGCACATCACTCATTTCTTCCAACTGATGTGTAAATAACTCCTCTGACAGATCAAGTGAAGCAGCTGTGGTGCTAGTGTTGGTGGTGACGGCAGGTGGGCGAGTGGTAACTTGAGAGGTGCCCGAAGCTGAGCTGGAGGAGTATGGTGCATCAAGGTTCCGAGCGGAAGCTGTAGAAGTTTGGGTGTCCTGTGTTAGCCAGTCAACTATGTCCTCAGAACTTTTCAAGTTCAGGGTACGTGGCCTCGGAACACTAGGCATTATTCTAGGGCCAAAGGAAATCACAGCACCACGACCACGACGGCCCCTGCAGGGTGGCCTGCCTCTGCCTGTCATTTTTTTTTTTCGATTAGTGGTACTATGTGTGCAAGCTACTGTGACACCAGATATGAGTGGTGGCACTGGGCACTGGCAGTAGTGGGCACAGTACACACTGTGGGCCTGACACAAACACTGGCAGGCAACTGCAATTATATTACAGTGAAAAAATAGTTTTACTGTTTTAAATGCAAGCTACTGTGACACCAGATATGAGTGGTGGCACTGGGCACTGGCAGAAGTGGGCACAGTACACGCTGTGGGTCTGACACACACGCTGGCAGGCAACTACAATTATATTACAGTGAAAAAATTGTTTTACTGTTTTAAATGCTACTGTGACACCAGATATGAGTGGTGGCACTGGCAGTAGTGGGCACAGTACACGCTGTGGGCCTGACACACACGCTGGCAGGCAACTGCAATTATATTACAGTGAAAAAAGTGTTTTACTGTTTTAAATGCAAGCTACTGTGACACCAGATATGAGTGGTGGCACTGGGCACTGGCAGTAGTTGGCACAGTACACGCTGTGGGCCTGACACACACGCTGGCAGGCAACTGCAATTATATTACAGAGGGAAAAAAAGAATGCAGACTGATGTACTAGCCCTAAAAAGGGCTTTTTGGGGTGCTGTCAGGACGCTGTCCTTACAGCAGATCAGATGAATCTTTGAGGACTGGAGTGGACACTGAATACACTGGCCTAGCTATTGATTTTCCTATTAAATCAGCAGCAGCTGCACTGTCCCTGCTCTCACTAACACTGCAGCCTCCAAATGAATCTAAGATGGATGCTGTCCTTGCTTTTTGATAGGAGGTGGGAGGGTCTGGGAGGGAGGGTATGCTTCTGATTGGCTGGAATGTGTCTGCTGACTGTGAGGTACAGGGTCAAAGTTTGCTCAATGATTACGTATAGGGGGCGGACCAAACATCGCATATGTTCGCCCACAGCGGCAAACGCGAACAAGCGATGTTCGCCGGCGAATAGTTCGGGACATCTCTACTTATCACGCCCAGCACTGTTCATTGGATAGTGGCTGTACTTAGTATTACAGCTTATCCTGATTCACTTGAATTGTTGAATGGCAATGTGCAGAGCTTAGGCCATGTGACCAATTAAGGAGATGGCTCATGGCCTAGGAAGAATACAAAGCAATTGTCATGGTCTCTTGATACAGATGATCGGTGGGGGAGGCCATCAATTAGAAAATCCCAGAGAACCTTGCTGTTGAATTTATGTCAGGAATGTGGGAATGTTGGAGGATATGACAATATAAAATGCCTCATTTAAACAACTCTAACCATCTAATTGCAAGAATTGCTGCTATTATTGGAGTGATGTAGACCTCCATGACGCTCATAAAAAGATTCATTTTTGGCTTTACACTTTAATGAGTTTTTCAGGTACTTACACTGCTCACAAAAAGTTAGGGGTATTTGGCCTGTGGGTGACATTTCAGGATGATCCTTAAATGCACTCTAACCTTTACAATGTGACCTTCTCTAAACTTTTGAATGCACATGTTCAATGTTTCAGTACTTTTTGCACAACTTGCTGTTCTCTAACAAGGAGCTTTACGGCAAAATTCACAACAGGTGTTTGATCCATGAATTGCCCAATATATTTCCTGGTTCAATAATAATTGGCATTTAAACATTCCTCCTCATCATGCTGTTGACATTTTGACATCATGAGACCAAGATGACACCTAATAATTGAACAGTACCTCGCAATTGTGAGGCTTCAAGCAGGATGTTCTCAGACGGAAGTGGCCACTGAGCTTGGAGTGTCACAGATTGTCATCAGAAGGTTGCAACAGAGAGACAGAGAGACTGAAAGAGTCATAGAAAGGCATAGAAGTGGACGTCCTTTGGCTATATCCCACACTGATGACCCAAGTGAGCTGAGAGGCGCCCAAGCGTCACATTAAACCATTCAAAATTTTTACATCAGCATAGTCTGCATGCTAGATGACCTGCAAGGGTACCTGACCACAGGTGTAATCGTCTTGCATGAACACGGGACCAACTATGAAGGACGAGGGACCAGTGGGCCTCAGTGCTGTTTACTGAATGTGATGAATTTGATTCACGCTGAGCGGAAATGATTGCCACCAACACTGTTGGAAACGTCAAGGAGAGTGCTATGCATCAGCCACTGTTGTCACCTGATGACCCTTTGGTGGTGGTAGCGTTACAGTGTGGGCAGGTGTGTCTAGTCAATACAGAACCGCCCTACCTTTTGTGAATGGTACAGTAACAAGCCCATACTACTTGAATAACATAATTAATCCATTGTTCCTCTTCATGAACAACACAGGCCTGATTTCATATACATGAGCAACAATTTGTCAGCTCATTGAGATTGCATCATTAGGGAATGGCTGCTGGAGACTGAATGCCTCAAATGGAGTGGCCTGCACTTTCTCCGGACCTGAGTCCCATTAAAAACCTATGGGATTAGTGGAGCCGCTGTGTAGAGGCTCATAACTCGTACCCCAGAACCTTAAAGACCTGAGGGCCGCCCTTCAAGAAGAGTGGGATGCCATGCCTCAGCAGACAATAAGTCGACTTGTGAACAGCATAAGATGTCGTTGTCAAGCTGTAATTAAGGCTCAAGGACACGTGACAAGCTATTGAGACATTGATATTTTTTGTGGGGTATCCCCACCACTGTTGTTGGCTTTTGTTTCAATAAATTGTTTGAGGTGAGGAGTTCACCATTGCATGCTTCTACTAAAATGCCCTACTTTCATGATATAATATCACGGTAGCATGAATTTTTTACGTTTTGCACAAATTTCACCCAAAAGCCAAATATCCCTAACTTTTTGTGAGTAGTGTAGATATTGATGACCTATTGTCAACATAGGTCATCAATAGAGATGAAAGAAGTTTTAAACTTTGTCGAAGTTCGACAAGAAATTCAATTTGCTACAAATTAATTTGTCTCGAATGCCACTCTGCTTTAGGGTACAGCCACACTGAGTGGCTGTGCTGCAGGCTGGTTGCAGCCATGCTGCGGTGAAGAACCACGTGGCCAATTAGTCCACAGCTGCCTTTTATTAAATCATGAAGACTGCACTGTATAGTCGTCCTTTATTGTTTATGGCCGCGCAGCACATTTCAACAGGGGCTGTACCCACCAGCGCTCTCCTGCCCTACAGATGGGAGCCCTTTTTCTGACATCTGCTTTTCCGTCTTTTCCATATCATCTTCTATGGATGAGAATATGTCATCAGAAACATCCAGCTCCTCCTCTTTCTGCATTTTGCTGACTTTTCTAGGACATGGAGACTTTGAAGGATGATTTGGAAGAAGTAAAGCCAACAAAAGATGAGGATGTTCAACATTAAAGGGGTTCTCTGGGCTAACCCTAAATTTGGGGCCTAATCTGTGGAGGGAAGAATGTTGGTCTGGTACTTACATTCCACAGCGCAGCCTGTTCCAAGATCGCTGTCCCGGTCACGTGACTGCTCATGTCGGGCTTTCTGGTCTTCCGGTAAGCCTTCTTCTTCTTTATTTCCTGTCTTCACTTCCTTTCTTGAGCAGGAGATGGATCGTCATAAATGGTGTCACTGCCTCCTTCAAAAGAAAGCTCAAAAGAAAGTGCGCACAGGATAGCTGGCTGCTCTCTACAGTGTACAGGCTTCTATGTGAAACCTGTACTGACTCCTGCACAGCGTGATTTAAGCACTGTGCAGGGGTGACAGCATAGCGATAGCCGCAGTGGCTGATTGCTATACTGTGGATCTCACTGGGGGCACTGACTGGCACATGGTGGATGATGGCACTGGGGGCACTGACTGGCACACTGTAGATGGCACATGGGGGGCACTATGGATGGCAATGGGGGCAATGGGAGCTATTGATGGCACATGGGGGCACTGGATGTCACTGGGGAACTGTGGTTGGCACATTGGGGCACTGTGGATGGCACATGGGGGCACTAGATGTCACTGGGGAACTGTTGATGGCACATTGGGGCACTGTGGATGGCAAAGGGGGCACTGGATGTCACTTGCGGCATTGTGCATGGCACATGGGGCACTGTGGATGTCACTGTTATGGGGCACTCTAGATGTCACTGTTATAGGGAACTCTAGATGTTATTGTTATGGGGGCACTGTGGTTGTCACTGTTATGGAGGCACTGTGGATGTCACTGTTATGGGGGCACTGTGGAGGTCTCTGTTATGAGGGCACTGTGGATGTCACGGTTATGGGCGCTCAGTATGAGTGATAGGGCTCATGTATACAACCATATCCGTTTTGCAATCTGCAAAAAAGGATATTGTCCATGTGTGATTCACATTTTTTTTACAGTCCCATTGAGTTCTATTGGTTTTCGATCTGCATTTTGAGGACCAGAATAGGACATGTTCTACCTTTCACAGAACTGACATAAAGATGTGGAAAGCACAGGGACTTCATCCGTCCACAGTGTACTTTCCATATCTGTATGTCAGTTCCAGAAAAGATAGAACATGTCCTATTCTGGTCCTCAAAATGAGGTCCTTAAATTCATAGAACATAAAATGGGACTACAAAAAATGTGGATCACAAAATAGATACGGTTGTGTGCATAAGGATTTAGATACACAGCTCAGCAGGCAGGATTATACAAGATGGGATTAGATACACCACTCAGAAGGCAGTGTCATACAAGATGGGATTAGATACATAGCTCAGCAGGCTGTATCATAGAAGATGGGATTATATACACAGCTCAGCAGGCAGTATCGCACACAACAGGCTGTGTATCAGGCACACATACATGATAGGATTAGATACAGATGTGTCTCGATATGATGTGTTTATCACACTCTGGAGATGGTGATGGAAGAGCCTGTGGACGGTCAGTGATGGGATCTGGACTCTGAGTGAGAAGTAGACTCATACCTGGGTGTAGAACTATAGACACAGGAGTTATAGAGGGAGTAGCCACTGCAGACAAAACAGTGTGAGGAGGGGCGTGTCCCGTCTGTGACTCATTACTGTGCAGTGCAGCCAGGCTTGTGTATCAATAAAGTTATGTATTCAACAAAATAAGAATGGGAGAAAGTAAACAGATCTGCCAGGATAATCTAATGTTTACCAGGGGGGAAGGAAAGCTCAAACATGAAAAACAGGTATTGGGGGCATATTTATGGAAGGTAAGGGGTGCTAGGAGCATTGAAAAAGAAGTTAGATTTTGGGACCAGACAATCTCTTAAACCCCTTAAGGACGTAGGACGTACCGGTACGCCCTGTTTCCCGAGTCCTTAAGGACTCAGGACGTACCGGTACGTCCTAAGTTTAAAAAAAGATTGCGGCGGGGGTTAATTGTGACAGGATTCCCCCTGAAATCATTCAGCGAGCATCCTGTCACAAAACGCCGGGGGGGGGGGGTCATGTGACCACCCCCATTTTTTCGGCGATCGCAGCAAACCGCAGGTCAATTCAGACCTGCGGTTTGAGGCTTTACCTGTCGTTTGCGGCGGCGATCGGGCGGTGCATGGAAGGCAGCGAGATGTCTAAGGAAGGCATCACGCTGCCTTCCAGTGAAGAGCCTGTGAGATCCAGCCCCCTGGATCTCACAGGCCCCGGAAGCTGTATGAGTAATACACACTGTATTAGGCTGAGTTCACACGGGCGAGATTTCCGCGCGGGTGCAATGCAGGAGGTGGACGCATTGCACCCGATGGCAGGAGCAATGCAGGTGCAATGCAGGAGTTGGACCCATTCATTTCTATGGGGCTGTGCACATGAGCTGTGATTTTCACGCATCATTTATGCGTTGTGGGAAAATCGCAGCATGCGGTTTATCACGCAACGCAGGCCCCATAGAAGTGAATGGGGCTGAGTGAAAATCGCAAGCATCCGCAAGCAAGTGGTTTTCACGCATGGTTGCTAGGTTACAGTCTATTCACTGTATTATTTGCCCTTATAACATGGTTATAAGGGAAAATAATAGCATTCTGAATACAGAATGCTTAGTAGGTGGTCAATTGAGGGTTAAAAATAACTAAAAAAATAACTCACCTTCTCCTCTTGATCGCGTAGCTGCCGGTCTCTTCTTACTTCTTTAATGATGAGCTGCCGGCTAAATGACCTGTGGTGACGTCAGATCATATGGTCCATCACCGTGGTGTTATAAGGGAAAATAATAACATCTACACAACACCTAACCCAAACCGGGTCTGGGTACCACAGTCGGTTTTTTATCATGCGCGTGCAAAACACATTGCGATAAAACCTGAACATCGGAACACAATTGCAGTCAAAACTGACTGCAATTGCGTACCTACTCGCGCGGGTTTGCCGCAATACACCGGGACGCCTCCGGACCTAATCCGGACACGCCCGTGTGAACCCAACCTTACTCATACAGCCAATGCATTCCAATACAGAAGTATTGGAATGCATTGTAAAGGATTAGACCCCCAAAAGTTCAAGTCCCAAAGTGGGATAAAAAATAAAGTGAAAAAAAGTTGAAAAAATAAAGTCCCCCCCCCCCCAAAATTAAAAGTTTCAAGTAAAAATAAATAAAAAGGTCATTTTCACCAAATAAAGTAAAAAAAAAAATTGGTAAAAAATAGGGGGAAAAAAAAGTATACATATTAGGTATTGCCGCGTCCATATCAACCGGCTCTATAAACATATCACATGACCTAACCCCTCAGATGAACACCGTAAAAAAAAGTGCTAAATAAACAATTTTTGTCACATTACATCACAAAAAGTACAACAGCAAGCGATCAAAAAGGCGTTTGCCCACCAAAATAGTACCAATCTAACCGACACCTCATCCCACAAAAAATGAGCCCCTACCTGAGACAATTGCCCAAAAAATAAAAAATAAACTATGGCTCAGAATATAGAGACACTAAAACATCATTTTTTTTATTTTTTTTTAAAAAGCTGTTATTGTGTAAAACTTGCATAAATAAAAAAAAGTATACATATTTGGTATCACCGCGTTCGTATTGAGCGGCTCTATAAAAATATCACATGACCTAACCTCTCAGATGAACACCGTAAAAAAAAAAAACTGTGCTAAATAAACCATTTTTTGTCACATTACATCACAAAAAGTACAACAGCAAGCGATCAAAAAGGCGTTTGCCCACCAAAATAGTACCAATCTAACCGACACCTCATCCCACAAAAAATGAGCCCCTACCTGAGACAATCGCCCAAAAAATAAAAAATAAACTATGGCTCAGAATATGGAGACACTAAAACATCTTTTTTTTTTTTTTTTGAAAAAAGCTGTTATTGTGTAAAACTTGCATAAATAAAAAAAAGTATACATATTTGGTATCACCGCGTTCGTATTGAGTGGCTCTATAAATATATCACATGACCTAACCTCTCAGATGAACACCGTAAAAAACACCTTACATCACAAAAAGTGTAATAGCAAACGATCAAAAAGTGATAGGCATGCCAAGATAGTGCCAATCAAACTGTCATCTCATCCCGCAAAAAATGAGACCCGACCTAAGATAATCGCCCCAAAAACTGAAAAAAAACTATGGCTCTCAGACTATGGAGACACTAAAACATGATTTTATTTTTTTTCAAAAATGATATTATTGTGTAAAACTCACATAAATAAAAAAAAGTATACATATTAGGTAACGCCACGTCCGTATCGACCGGCTCTATAAAAATATCACATGACCTAACTCAAATGAACACCGTAAAAAATAAAAAATAAAAACTGTGCAAAATATTTTGTCACCTTACATCACAAAAAGTGTAATAGCAAGTGATCAAAAAGTCACACGCACCACAAAATAGTGCCCACAAAACCGTCATCTCATCCCGCAAAAATCATACCCTACCCAAGGTAATTGCCCAAAAACAGAAAAAATCATGGCTCTCAGAATATGGAAACACTAAAACATGATTTTGTTTGCTTCCAAAATGAAATCATTGTGTAAAACTTACATAAATAAATAAAAAGTATACATATTAGGTATTGCCGCATCCGTGACAACCTGGTCTACAAAAATATCACACGATCTAACCTGTCAGATGAATGTTGTAAATAACAAAAAATAAAAACTGTGCCAAAACAGCGATTTCTTGTTATCTTGCCTCACAAAAAGTGCAATTTAGAGCAACCAAAAATCATATGTACCCTAAACTAGTACCAACAATACTGCCACCATATCCCGTAGTTTCTAAAATGGGGCCACTTTTTGGGAGTTTCTACTCTAGGGGTGCATCAGGGGGGCTTCAAATGGGACATGGTGTAAAAAAAAAAAAACAGTCCAGCAAAATCTGCCTTCCAAAAACCGTATGGCATTCCTTTCCTTCTGCGCCCTGCCGTGTGCCCGTACAGTAGTTTACGACCACATATGGGGTGTTTCTGTAAACTACAGAATCAGGGCCATAAATATTGAGTTTGGTTTGGCTTTTAACCTTTGATTTGTTACTGGCAAAAAATTATTAAAATGGAAAATTTGCCAAAAAAGTGAAATTTTGAAATTGTATCTGTATTTTCCATTAATTCTTTTGGAACACCTAAAGGGTTAACAACATTTGTAAAATCTGTTTTGAATACCTTGAGAGGTTTAGTTTATTAGATGGTGCCACTTTTATGGAGTTTCTACTCTAGGGGTGCATCAGGGGGCTTCAAATGGGACATGGTGTCAAAAAAAACAGTCCAGCAAAACCTGCCTTCCATAAACCGTATGTCATTCCTTTCCTTCTGCGCCCTGCCGTGTGCCCGTACAGTGGTTTACGACCACATATAGGGTGTTTCTGTAAACTACAGAATCAGGGCCATAAATATTGAGTTTGGTTTGGCTGTTAACCCTTGCTTTGTAACTGGAAAAAAATTATTACAATGGAAAATCTGCCAAAAAAGTGAAATTTTGAAATTGTATCTCTATTTTCCATTAATTCTTGTGGAACACCTAAAGGGTTAACAAAGTTTCTAAAATCAGTTTTGAATACCATGATGGGTGTAGTTTATAGAAAGGGGTCATTTTTGGGTTGTTTCAATTTATGTAAGCCTCGCAAAGTGACTTCAGACCTGAACGGGTCCCTAAAAATTGGGATTTTGAAAATTTCTGAAAAATTTTAAGATTTGCTTCTAAACTTCTAAGCCTTGTAAAATCCCCCAAAAATAAAATATAATTCCCAAAATGATCCAAACATGAAGTAGACATATGGGGAATGTAAAGTAATAACTATTTTTGGAGGTATTACTATGTATTATAGAAGTAGAGAAATTGAAACTTGGAAATTTGCAATTCTTTGCAAATTTTTGGTAAGTTTGGTATTTTTTTATAAATAAAAATAATTTTGTTTTACTTAATTTTACCAGTGTCATGACGTACAATATGTGACGAAAAAAATAATCTCAGAATGGCCTGGATAAGTCAAAGCGTTTTAAAGTTATCAGCACTTAAAGTGACACTGGTCAGATTTGCAAAAATTGGCCAAGTCCTTAATTTGAAATAGGGCTGAGTCCTTAAGGGGTTAAGACCTGCCTTTCCCCACCAAGGGGTGCAGACTGAAGGGTATTGGTTGGCATGCTGGCACCAGAATAATAAAAGCTTCCATTTTATTGGTATTAAATTACATATCTTAGTTTACGGACAATCTAGGAATAAATAAATAAAACTGACACATAATAAGTCTCTCTGCACTCTAGCTGCAGTCTCCCACGCAAATATTCTTCTATTAATTGTTTTCAGCAACACTGTCCCTAGAGCATGAGCACTTACAACGTCTCTCCATAGACTCAGATCACAGGACAATGGAGACCGCATGGGATGTGGGTTTTATATGGCTGTGACATCACATGGCTGTCTTGGGATTGGCTGGGTGCATGGCATTTTGGGTGATCTTGCATTCCTGGGCCTGTCTCCTATACTCTTAGTTTCCCTTTGTAACACATGCAGCTGCCATTTTAGGATAACCTGATACATTACCACAAAGCACGAGAGTCATCAATATCAGATCAGTGTCGAGCCGACAGCCTGAAACTCCATCAATCAGCTGTATCGGGCAACTGCCTGCACAGGAGATTATACAGTTGACAGAGCTGGAAACACATGATTCCGTCCACTGTTTAGTGGATATGCCAGGGTAGTGAAGTTCAGCTTCCATGCAAGTGAATGGGAACTGAGTTGCAGCATACTGCATTATGTCTGAGGCTGATGACTGCCCAAAACAGCTTATTGGTGACAGTGCGAGGTGTCGGACCACCACTGTTATAATATTGTTGATTCATCTTGAAGATAGGCCATCAATATCTAAAGGTGGAGTTACATATGTGTTCCTTCTCGACAGTTTTCTGCTCTTTCAGGGGGATTGAAGCTCTGTATTTACATGCAACGATCACCTCCACAGTGTGAGAACGAGCAGTCATTCTTGAAATCGCTCATCCTTATACAGCTGCATTATTTTTGGGCAGCAGTTCACTGTTTATGCTGCCCAGAAACTATAATTTATGTTCCTTGCACTAATCATCATTTTACCTGATGACCAAGCATTTCACTTGTTCATTGGTGAATCATCTGCCCATTTTGATGGGCAGATTGTTGGGTACATTTGCAGTACGCCGGACCCGCAGGGTATTGCGATTGTGAGGTCACGGTTAATGGGCAAGCGAGGGTTACTCACAGTTTTGTAGGAAAACCCTGGGCAGGCATACAGCAGTGAAGGAGAGGCTGGCACAGGAGACCTCTGGGGCACACTCTGTATTTTGGGACCAGGCCTTATGGTGGATGAGGTGCCCTGGATGTTGCAGGTGTTTAATGTGCCTGGGGCAAGGTCCCTTTAAGGTTTGTGACACCAGTGCCTGTAACGGTGGCACACCAATTTATAGTTGTAGAAAATGAGGAACACGAGGATATGGTGAACCAAACTTTGCTTTACTGGTGAAACAGTTCAACTTTGTACAGTTGGGTGTCAATACAGTTCCATATATCAGGTTCACTTCACAAGCAGGCTTTCACAAATAATGGCAGGTTTATTCCTTGCAAGATACTCAGAGGGCAACAACAACACACCCAGATCAGGCTGTACCTTCTCCTCAGAAATAGTGTACACTGTTCCTTAGAACTCTTGTCTGGTTTTATCCCAAGGCCTAATACTGGCTTTATCCTTGGTAGAAATCTTCCTCCCGTATTTATCCTTGCTTTACATTTATAATCCTTAATACTCCCGTATTTATCCTTGCTTTACATTTATAATGCCCTAATACTGGCTTTATCCTTGGTAGAAATCTTCCTCCCGTATTTATCCTTGCTTTACATTTATAATCCTTCTGCCCTTCAGCTTACTTTTTTTAGCTGGAAACGCTGGCTCTGCTTGGCTTGTAGGAACTGCAGGTTTCTCCCAGGAGGCATACTCTTCTCATAGGGTGACTCTTCTGAGCTAACTCTGGCTCTTTATCCTCAGGCAGGCTAGGATCCTTCCACTAGCCTCCTGGTAGCAACTAGAAGGCTGGGCTGTCTAGCTGCATGTCAGGAGGAGGCCCTCAGCATATCTCTGGCTGATGCCCTCTCACTTCTGTCTCCACAGACTCCTGACTACAGACCAACTCCTCCCTGTCTGGGCCTGGACATTTATACTAGGGGCTCTCTATCTCCCTCTAGTGTCTAGGATGCTACACTACACCCTAATAGGCCTGCTGCACAGCTAACAGGGGAGAAATACATATAAAAGCATATGGAAATACATTAAAATGGACGGTTAAATATACTGCCAGTGTCCCTTAGGAGTAGGAGGACAACGTGGCCCAATTGACCCTTGTGTAGTGCCCACCTTTACCTAGTGGGACACTAACATTAATTACCAATAAGCTGCCCTTTTATCTGCCCTTCCAAATCCACCTAAAATCCCAGAAAACCCCTTTAAAGGGTTTCAGCTTGTTTAGATGTTGAGGACCAACTTTACAGTATGACTATTTTGCCAAAGGGCCCACATTAATCTGTACAGTGTATACCAACTCTTGCACACATGTGCATATACAATAGAGCTACCTACAGTGTAAATTTGACACATGTCAACAAATTTCATCAGCTATTTCGTACTGATAGTGCAGAGCTGCATTTATAATTCTGCTGGTTGTTATTGGAAGCAGGCAGAAAGCTCCTCGAAATTAGTGGGGCTTTTAGTTTTTCTTACAATAAAATTTACTGTACTGTAAAATGCTTGGTGTAAGGACTAAACTTCTCAGAATGCACTTTACTAGAGCAGCTCAGTGTAGACTATAATACAGGATGATATGGAGGATCTATATTATTGAACATTATTTCAGAGTCAGCACCACTTTACACTAATAAATTTTTCAACAGTTCAAGCTTTGCAATAACTATTAAACTGAGATCTTTCTGACTTCAGGGTTTTCTAACTGTAAGGTGAAGACTAGGGATGAGCGAACTCGAACTGTATAGTTCGGGTTCGTACCGAATTTTGGGGTGTCCGTGACACGGACCCGAACCCGGACATTTTCGTAAAAGTCCGGGTTCGGGTTCGGTGTTCGTCGCTTTCTTCGCGCTTTTGTGACGCTTTCTTGGCGCTTTTTGAAAGGCTGCAAAGCAGCCAATCAACAAGCGTCATACTACTTGCCCCAAGAGGCCATCACAGCCATGCCTACTATTGGCATGGCTGTGATTGGCCAGAGCACCATGTGACCCAGCCTCTATTTAAGCTGGAGTCACATAGCGCCGCCCGTCACTCTGCTCTGATTAGCGTAGGGAGAGGTTGCGGCTGCGACAGTAGGGCGAGATTAGGCAGATTAACTCCTCCAAAGGACTTGATTAACTGATCGATCTGCAGCTGTGGATCATTGAGCTGCTGATCCTCAATTGCTCACTGTTTTTAGGCTGCACAGACCGTTTGTCAGTCTCATTTTTCTGGGGTGATCGGCGGCCATTTTGTGTCTTGTGGTGCGCCAGCACAAGCTGCGACCAAGTGCATTTAACCCTCAATGGTGTGGTTGTTTTTTGGCTAAAGCCTACATCAGGGTGAAGCTGTCACACCAAGTGCATTTAACCAGCAATAGTCTGTTCATTTTTTGGCCATATACAAAATCAGGGGCAAGCTGCGCCTGTCACCAAGTGCATTTAACCCTCAATGGTGTGGTTGTTTTTTGGCTAAAGCCTACATCAGGGTGAAGCTGTCACACCAAGTGCATTTAACCAGCAATAGTCTGTTCATTTTTTGGCCATATACAAAATCAGGGGCAAGCTGCGCCTGTCACCAAGTGCATTTAACCCTCAATGGTGTGGTTGTTTTTTGGCTAAAGCCTACATCAGGGTGAAGCTGTCACACCAAGTGCATTTAACCAGCAATAGTCTGTTCATTTTTTGGCCATATACAAAATCAGGGGCAAGCTGCGCCTGTCACCAAGTGCATTTAACCCTCAATGGTGTGGTTGTTTTTTGGCTAAAGCCTACATCAGGGTGAAGCTGTCACACCAAGTGCATTTAACCAGCAATAGTCTGTTCATTTTTTGGCCATATCCCAGTCTAATTCTGTCACTAAATCCATACCGGTCACCCAGCGCCTAAATACTAGGCCTCAAATTTATATCCAGCTAAATCTGTCCCTAGTGCTGTAGCTGGGCGAGTTATTTAGTGTCCGTTCAAGCACATTTCTTGTTCTGGGTTGAAATACAATTCTCAATTTAGCAATTTCATAATTTAGTGGTTCCTGCTATATCAGAGCTCTTTGAAATCTATCCCAAAAAGGGTATATAATATTGAAGGTGCACATAGGGTCATTCAGAGTAACTTCACACACACCCGCTACTGTGTATTTCCAAGTCTAATTCTGTCACTAAATCCATACCGGTGACCCAGCGCCTAAATACTAGGCCTCAAATTTAATTCCCTCTAAATCTCTCGTTACCCACCGCTGTACTGTTGTTGCTGGGCAAGATATTTAGTGTCCGTCAAAGCACATTTTTTGTTCTGGGTTGAAGTACAATTCCCAATTTAGCAATTTCATAATTTAGTGGTTTCTGCTATATCAGAGCTATTTGAAATCTATCCCAAAAAGGGTATATAATATTGAAGGTGCACATAGGGTCATTCAGAATAACTTCACACACACCCGCTACTGTGTATTTCCAAGTCTAATTCTGTCACTAAACCCATACCTGTCACCCAGCGCCTAAATACTAGGCCTCAAATTTAAATCCCTCTAAATCTCTCGTTACCGTTGTCCTGTTGTAGCTGGGAAAGTTATTTAGTGCCCGTCAAAGCACATTTTTTGTTCTGGGTTGAAGTACAATTCCCAATTTAGCAATTTCATAATTTAGTGGTTCCTGCTATATCAGAGCTATTTGAAATCTATCCCAAAAAGGGTATATAATATTGAAGGTGCACATAGGGTCATTCAGAATAACTTCACACACACCCGCTACTGTGTATTTCCAAGTCTAATTCTGTCACTAAATCCATACCGGTGACCCAGCGCCTAAATACTAGGCCTCAAATTTAATTCCCTCTAAATCTCTCGTTACCCACCGGTGTACTGTTGTTGCTGGGCAAGATATTTAGTGTCCGTCAAAGCACATTTTTTGTTCTGGGTTGAAGTACAATTCCCAATTTAGCAATTTCATAATTTAGTGGTTTCTGCTATATCAGAGCTATTTGAAATCTATCCCTAAAAGGGTATATAATATTGAAGGTGCACATAGGGTCATTCAGAATAACTTCACACACACCCGCTACTGTGTATTTCCAAGTCTAATTCTGTCACTAAACCCATACCTGTCACCCAGCGCCTAAATACTAGGCCTCAAATTTAAATCCCTCTAAATCTCTCGTTACCGTTGTCCTGTTGTAGCTGGGAAAGTTATTTAGTGCCCGTCAAAGCACATTTTTTGTTCTGGGTTGAAGTACAATTCCCAATTTAGCAATTTCATAATTTAGTGGTTCCTGCTATATCAGAGCTATTTGAAATCTATCCCAAAAAGGGTATATAATATTGAAGGTGCACATTGGGTCATTCAGAATAACTTCACACACACGCTTCTGTGCATTTCCAAGTCTAATTCTGTCACTAAATCCATACCGGTGACCCAGCGCCTAAATACTAGGCCTCAAATTTAATTCCCTCTAAATCTCTCGTTACCCACCGCTGTACTGTTGTTGCTGGGCAAGATATTTAGTGTCCGTCAAAGCACATTTTTTGTTCTGGGTTGAAGTACAATTCCCAATTTAGCAATTTCATAATTTAGTGGTTTCTGCTATATCAGAGCTATTTGAAATCTATCCCTAAAAGGGTATATAATATTGAAGGTGCACATAGGGTCATTCAGAATAACTTCACACACACCCGCTACTGTGTATTTCCAAGTCTAATTCTGTCACTAAACCCATACCGGTCACCCAGCGCCTAAATACTAGGCCTCAAACGCAGCCGCCTGTCTACAGCCAATGTGGACAAGCTGACGTTCATAAAAATGAACCAGGCATGGATCCCACAGGATCTGTCCGTCCCTTGTCCAGATTAGACATTAACTACCTCCCCTTAACCATATATTATTGGACTCCAGGGCACTTCCTCATTCAATCCTATTTTTATTTTCATTTTACCATTATATTGCGAGGCTACCCAAAGTTGAATGAACCTCTCCTCTGCCTGTGTGCTAGGCCTAAATATATGCCAATGGACTGTTGCAGTGGTGGGTGACGTGAAGCCTCATTCTCTGCTATGACATGCAGACTGATTCTCTGCTGACATGAAGCCAGATCCTCTGTTACGGGACCTCTCTCCTCTGCCTGTGTGCTGGGCCTAAATTTATGAAAATGGACTCTTACAGTGGTGGGTGACGTGAAGCCTGATTCTCTGCTATGATATGAAGACTGATTCTCTGCTGACATGAAGCCAGATTGTCTGTTACGGGACCTCTCTCCTCTGCCTGGGTGCTGGGCCTAAATATATGCCTATGGACTGTTGCAGTGGTGGCTGACGTGAAGCCTCATTCTCTGCTATGACATGCAGACTGATTCTCTGCTGACATGAAGCCAGATTGTCTGTTACGGGACCTCTCTCCTCTGCCTGGGTGCTGGGTAGTGTTGAGCGCGAATATTCGAAAAGCAAATTTTTTTCGCGAATATCGCAACTTCGCGATTTCGCGAATATTTCGAATATAGTGCTATATATTCGTAAAAACGAATATTCGTTTTTTGTTTTTTCCCCCCCCCACAAAATTACAGTACACATATAATTGATTGTTTCCCAAAGGTCCAACAGCTCAGATCTTACTCACATTGCCTAGAAAGTGATTGAGGCGCGAATCTTCGTAAGGCGATTTTATTAGCGCACATGCGAATATCGGCACGTCCCAGAACAGAGGCAAAGGGCTTTGCATTCATACATTAGTGAATTGAGTTGCGAATCTTCGTAAGGCGATTTTATTAGCGCACATGCGAATATCGGCACGTCCCAGAACAGAGGCAAAGGGCTTTGCATTCATACATTAGTGAATTGAGTTGCGAATCTTCGTAAGGCGATTTTATTAGCGCACATGCGAATATCTACACTTGTCCCAGAACAGAGGCAAAGGGCTTTGCATTCATACATTAGTGATTGAATTGAGCTGCGAATCTTCGTAAGGCGATTTTATTAACGCAAATGCAAATATCTACACTTGTCCCCAGAACAGAGAGGCAAAGGCCTGTGCATTCATATAGTATAGCACCATATTCGCGAATACGTAGAACTTCGTAAAATTCGATTTACGAATATTCGTATTTTTTATTTTACTTTCCACCTTACAGATTACATTGATCTGTACTCTGTCAACTACTGTCATCACCCCCCACTGTATCTCGATTGATTCCCAAAAGTCTCACATTCCCTAGAAAGTGATTGAGTTGCGAATCTTCGTAAGGCGATTTTATTAGCGCACATGCGAATATCTACACTTGTCCCAGAACAGAGGCAAAGGGCTTTGCATTCATACATTAGTGATTGAATTGAGCTGCGAATCTTCGTAAGGCGATTTTATTAACGCAAATGCAAATATCTACACTTGTCCCCAGAACAGAGAGGCAAAGGCCTGTGCATTCATATAGTATAGCACCATATTCGCGAATACGTAGAACTTCGTAAAATTTGATTAACGAAAATTCGTATTTTTTATTTTACTTTCCACCTTACAGATTACATTGATCTGTACTCTGTCAACTACTGTCATCACCCCCCACTGTATCTCGATTGATTCCCAAAAGTCTCACATTCCCTAGAAAGTGATTGAGGTGCGAATCTTCGTAAGGCGATTTTATTAGCGCACATGCGAATATCTACACTTGTCCCAGAACAGAGGCAAAGGGCATTGCATTCATACATTAGTGATTGAATTGAGTTGCGAATCTTCGTAAGGCGATTTCATTAGCGCACATGTGAATTTTGCATAGCATATGTATTATGCGATGCGAAAATTCGAATTATCGCATATGCGAAATAATAACGAATTTGAATAATCGCGAATATTTTACGAATATTCTTTCGAATATTCACAAAATTTCGCGAATTCGAATATGGGACATGCCGCTCAACACTAGTGCTGGGCCTAAATTTATGACAATGGACTGTTGCAGTGGTGGGTGACGTGAAGCCTGATTCTCTGCTATGACATGCAGACTGATTCTCTGCTGACATGAAGCCAGATTGTCTGTTACGGGACCTCTCTCCTCTGCCTGGGTGCTGGGCCTAAATATATGCCAATGGACTGTTGCAGTGGTGGCTGACGTGAAGCCTCATTCTCTGCTATGACATGCAGACTAATTCTCTGCTGACATGAAGACAGATTCTCTGTTACGGGACCTCTCTCCTCTGCCTGGGTGCCGGGGCCTAAATATCTGAGAATGGACTGTTCCAGTGGTGGGTGACGGGAAGCCAGATTCTCTGCTATGGAACCTCTCTCCAATTGATTTTGGTTAATTTTTATTTATTTAATTTTTATTTTTATTCATTTCCCTATCCACATTTGTTTGCATGGGATTTACCTACATGTTGCTGCCTTTTGCAGCCCTCTAGCTCTTTCCTGGGCTGTTTTACAGCCTTTTTAGTGCCGAAAAGTTCGGGTCCCCATTGACTTCAATGGGGTTCGGGTTCGGGACGAAGTTCGGATCGGGTTCGGATCCCGAACCCGAACATTTCCGGGATGTTCGGCCGAACTTCTCGAACCCGAACATCCAGGTGTTCGCTCAACTCTAGTGAAGACAAATCATGACAAATCTAACATGGCACCACCTGGTCTCTATTTCTATTCCAAAGATTTAAACCTTGTCTTTGCACTGCCTTTTGACCCTGTATATCCCACACTTGACTGTATCACCCTTGTCTTTGACTTCATGATTTATTTTTTCTAGACATTTGCTTGTTTTATCATAAATGAGAGCAATATGCCAGGAACAGATCAGCCACGAATGTGCCATCCTGGAAAATTAATGAGGCATAAAACAGAAAGTGATGATAAAAATGTCCTCAGAGCACAGAGACTGTATTTCTCAGAACAGTATCTGTTAGGCCTCTTTCACACGGGCGTCATGTTTTTTGCCCGGATAAGAGGCGGGTGCGTTGCGGGAAAATGTGCGATTTTTCCGCGCGAGTGCAAAACATTGTCATGCGTTTTGCACTCGCGTGAGAAAAATCACGCATGTTTGGTACCCAGACCCGAACTTCTTCACAGAAGTTCGGGCTTGGGATTGATGTTCTGAAGATTGTATTATTTTCCCTTATAACATGGTTATAAGGGAAAATAATAGCATTCTGACTACAGAATGCATAGTATAATAGTGCTGGAAGGGTTAAAAATAATAAAAAAGTTAACTCACCTTCTCCTCTTGTTAGCGTAGATCCCGGTCTGTTCTTTAGCTGTGGACTGAATGACCTGAGGTGATGTCAGATCACATGCTCCAATCACATGGTCCATCACCATGGTGATGGAGCATGTGATCTGACATCATCAAAGGTCCTTCAGCCACAGCTAAAGAACAGACCGGCCTCTACGCGAACAAGAGGAGAAGGTGAGTTAACTTTTTTTATTATTTTTAACCCTTCCAGCACTATTATACTATGCATTCTGTAGTCAGAATGCTATTATTTTCCCTTATAACCATGTTATAAGGGAAAATAATACAGTGAATAGACTGTCACCTAGAACCCATGCGTGAAAATCGCACCGCATCCGCACTTGCTTGCGGATGCATGCGATTTTCACGCAACCCCATTCATTTCTATAGGGCCTGCGTTACGTGAAAAACGCACAAAGAGGAGCATGCTGCGATTTTCACGCAACGCATAAGTGATGCGTGAAAATCACCGCTCGTGTGCACAGCCCCATAGAAATGAATGGGTCAGGATTCAGTGCGGGTGCAATGCGTTCACCGCACGCATCGCACCCGCACGGAAAACTCGCCCGTGTGAAAGGGGCCTTACAGAGAGTGGGAATCTCCAGTATAACAGGAGTAGTGATTAATGCAAGAGATGAGAAGCTGCTTAAATCGGGAACTTAATTATATCTTGTCAGAACAATAGGAGTTCATTGCTCTACCACTTTAGTCAGTTCATGGCACCTACACCTCTCCAGTCTTTTTGCTCTTTGTTTAAACTTTTATATAGCCACAATGGAAATGTCTGCAAAAAGTTCAGATCTAGTGGAAATGAGTCTGCCAAGAGCATTATCAACACTGCTCGATATAACGGTCATATCCTTTTAGTCCTATATACTTTCAAACTTTGGATGCAAACTACTGTACTCTACCCAACATTTTCTCACAGGTTGAAGAAGGATAGATACACTGCAAATTTGTTATACCTGCAGATTATTACGGTACCAGTGAAGTGGATGAGATTTTAGCAAATGTCACTTGCATGCTGCTGAAAACAAATTCTGCAATGTAAATTGACCTAAGGTGCAGGTTTTATAATCCACATCACTTGAATTTCGCCCTTTGCAACACACAAGTTGAAATCTGCAGAACAATCTGTGACAAGTCTACAGCGGATTTTGCCGCTGCAGGCTACATCTCATGTGGACGTGTTCATAAGAAAATCAGAAGAGCAGAAGAAAAACATATTTTTTCCTATTTTATTTCTATTTTTTTTTCCATGTTAGCAAAAGTGACGTTTAAAAAAAACAATATTCCACCATGTTGCTCCCACAGCTCTTATACAGACCTACTGTATGTGTCTGCATGGTTACAGACTAGAAAATAAGCCCTGTGTGGTCTAATCTTGCAGTCACACTCCTTTCACCTGCCCCATACTTTATGTTATCAGGCATCTAAGTAGTAAAATGCTTAGAACACAAAAGACGTGTATGGTTGGAAATTTTAGCATAGTAGGTGTAACAAATTTCCAATGAAGAGCTCTGAACCCGGACATATCCTCTTCATCCCTCGCTCAGTCCCTCTGACATGCTCCGATGCTCTCCCTTGCCCTGTGTCACGCAGGGCAAGAGCTTTTATGTTTGCAATTTGTACTCTGCTAGGTGGAGGCTTCCGCCTAGCAGTGTCCTTATTGACGTCACCGGCACTAGTGGCCGGGCTTTAGCACTGCCCTATCCATTTTACAGGTGCTAACGTGCTAAAGCCTCCACCTAGCAGAGACTCACCCAATCTGCAGAAAAAGCCCTTGCCCTGAGAGATACAGAGCAGAGCAAGGGAAAGCATCAGAGCATAACATGTTCTCATGCTCATGGCAGAGGGGCTGGGCAGGGGAAGAAGGGGATATGTTCAAGTTCAGCTCTGAACCCAGACAACCTCTTTAAGGTTTGGATAATGTATGCTATAAGGGTCCATTCACACGTCCTGTTTTTTTTCATCCTGAAAAACGGTCCGTTTTTTGCGGATCCGTTGTTCCTGAAAATGTTTCCGTATGTCATCCGTTTTTTGCGGATCCGCAAAAAACGGGAGCATGTATACATTTCAATAATCAAATAAAGTTGTTTGGATTTCTTTGAAAAAAAATTGAAAAAAAAAAAAAAAAAATATTTGTTATGTGTTTCCAGGAACGGAATCCGCAAAAAACGGATGACATACGGAATGACATCCGAATGTCATCCGTTTTTTGCGGATCCATTGACTTTGTATTGTACCAGGATCCGATTTTTCAGGACAAGAATAGGACATGTTTTATATTTAAACGGACATGCGGAACGGAACAACGGAAACGGACAGCACACATTGTGCTGTCCGATTTTTTCCAGGACCCATTGAAAATGAATGGGTCCAGATCTGGTCCTGATCTGTTCCTGAAAAAACGGAACAGATCAGGAAAGAAAAAACGGACGTGTGAATGGACCCTAATACTGATAGAGTCATATAGATGAACCAATGAAAAAAGACATACGTAAGTCCATCAAGTTCAACCAAGGGATAGGAGGGGTGCAAAATTTAGAAAAGGGAGTGAGACCCAGATTTCTACACATTGTCATAAGCATTAATGTCATTTACTTTCAAGAATTTATCTAAACCCTTTTTAAAACTGTCCACTGTTACTGCTGTGACCACATCCTAAGGTAGACTAATTCACAGATTCACTGTTCTCACAGTGAAGAAGTCTTGATGCTTCTGGAGACTGAACCTTTTCTTCTCCAGTCGGAGGCAGTGCCCCTTTGTCTTTAAAGGGGATTTTACATGGAACAGCTTTTCAACATATTTTTTGTACAGTCCATTTATATATTTGTATAGATTAATCATGTCACCCTTAGATGTCTCTTCTCAAGACTAAATAAATGTAATTATTTTACTCTTTCCTCATAACTAAGACCCTCCATGCCCCTTATCAGTTTAGTCGCTCTCCTCTGTAATCTCTCCATCTGCAGAGCATCCTTTCTGTGGACTGGTGCCCAGAACTGAACTGCATATTAAAGATGAGGTCGTGCCAATGCTTTGTTAAGTGGTAATATTACATCATTGCCCCACAAGTCCATGCCTAGTTTATTGCATGACAATTGTCATGGTCACTCCCATGACAGAGGTTAGAATATCTAAGAGACTGCCTGCATGTGGCATGAGGTCACCTGACAGTTTCTCTGTTTTCACTTATTGGAGTGTTGTTGGAAAATGACCACACCTCTTGTCTCAGGTGCAGCTTGTGGTCATTACTGCTCCTCTATTTAGTCTGGACTCACACTTCATACCATGCGGTTGATATTCTCTACCTGGAGTTGGAAGAGATGGTGTGTGTGATCCTCATCTGAGTTCCTGCTCATCCATTTTCTATTGAAGATAAGTGTACTTCTCTTTGTATTGTGTTGTTCCCATTTGCTCATTATTTACTAGTGTTGGCTGCAAATATTTGAATTACAAATATTAATTGCGAATATCGGCACTTTGAAAATTTGAGACTGTTTAGAATATAGTGATATATTAGTATTTTCGAATATTCTAGATTTTTTTTTCATCTGAGCCCATTAACCCTCCCTGCGTCTTGCTTGTGGGCCAATGAGAAGGCTGCATTGTCTTTGTCTGAGCTTAGCAACATCCCTAGCAACCAATAGAAAAGTTTCCTACCCCTTAATGTATAAGAGCCTCCCCAGTAGCCATTTTCTACAGGTTTTTAAAGTTCTGAGAGAGACAGCAGTGTCATTGCTGTGCTCTGTGCTTTCCACTCATTACATTAGATAGTTAGATTGATTATATATATATATAATACTGATAGTTAGTGGGAGATAGTCAGTGTAGGTTATATCCTGATATAGTAAAATAACAATTATGGTCAATTGACCACCAAAACAGACGCAGCACAGCATGGCAACGTCTCACCTGGCACGTCAAATAGGTTCTGGGGATCTTGGCGGGGGGGGGGGGGGTAGCAGCGGAAAAGGAGGAGTCAGCTGAGGAGGAGAGGGCGGATGGAGTAGGAGGAGGAGAAGAAGAGGCAGGCCTGCATACAATCTGTAGCAATAATACCAAATCTACACGGGTGCCACGGATTGCATGCTTGACGGCCATCAAAAGGTTTCCCCAGTGGGCAGTAAAAGTTATGTACCTTCCCTGCCCATGTTTTCTAGACCATGTGTCTGTGGTCAGATGTATCTTGGCACCAACACTGTGTGCTAGAGATACATTCACTTGCCGCTGAACATGGCCATATAGCTCTGGGATGCCCTTTTGGGAGAAATATTTCCAAATTTTCTAAAGACCTCCGAGTCCACCAGTTTATATGGCAGCAGTTGGCGGGCTAGCAGTTCTGATAAATCAGCAGTCAGACTTTGGGCAAGAGGGTTATCCGACGTCATCATCTTTTTTTGCTCGAACATTTCGGGCAAGGAAGCCTGCCTTTTGCCAGATGAACGCGACAACGGCACAGTGGAAGGTGGAGTGGACGATAACTGGGAGGAGAGAGGAGAAGGAGAAGAGGCAGGATTGTGAGAGCCGGGAGTGTGGCTTTGTGGGTTCTGATGGTGTTGCTCCCTCTGGGCTCGGTGATAGGAGGCCAGGTGCCTTCTTAAGGAGGTCATCCCTAAGTGAGTGTTGGGCTTATCGCGACTTATGTGTTAACAGCACAGGCTTCAGATGGCAACACTATTGTCAGCAGAGGACACATTAAAAAAAATACACACCGCGGAGCCATGTGCCGGCGTCCTTAGAGCGCCAGATGTGGATATTAGGTTCCAGAAACATTAGCAGTCTGCTTTTTGCTTCCTGTGCACTGTAAGTTCTGCCTGCTTCTCCTCCCTATCTGTTGCTCCGTCTCCATCAACACGTCATCATCAGATTTGTCACCTTCACCACCACTGACATTAGAGATCTCATAGTAGGCAGCAACAGCGGTGACCACCCTCCTTGGGCTGATCTGGGTACTGTCGTCAGACTACTGGGTGGCGACCGTGATACCTCCTTTTCCTGATCTGATGCATCGGAAAGGTCTTGGAATGTATGGGAAAATAATTCCTCTGACTCGAGTGGAGGGGATATGGTGGTGGTGGTGTCTTTGGGGGTGGACACAACAGAGAGTGAAGAGGGATCAGATAGAGAGGATGAGGAGGGTGCAGAAGCGGAAGTCTGAGTGTGCCACTCAACCAAGTCTGGTGCGTCCTTTGACATAATTGCACGCACCTTCAGGAACTTCCCACTTAGGCTCCGGCCTGGTGCCCCTGCCCGACTCCTACCACCCCTGCGGAATGGCGTGCCTCTTCCTCTGCCTGTCATTTTCAAAATGACCCTGTGACAAAAGTCCCTATAGAAGAGCAGTATTTGTGGAAGAAGGTATATCACACCCCTGCCTCAATCAGTTTTTTTGGGGGGGGCAACTGGTAAATCATACCAGTAGAAATTATTGGTTCCAATAGTGTTTTTCACTCTGTGTAGATGAGGAAACGCAACATAACCGCAGACAAATGCTGCACTATCCCAAATGCACTATATAGAATGTATATTATTGGTATATAAAATCCCTGCTTCAATCAGTTTTTGGGGGGGCAACTGGTAAATTACAACAGTAGAAATTATGTTTTGCTTCTGCTCCTATACTGGTGCAACCTGATGTGTCATAGCCATTTATTGTATATCCGAGGTGGGTGTAGGAGCAGTCTTGTTGCAGGGTACTTCATCTTGTTAAGGGCGCTCATGTGCTCCCAACTGCGGAAAAAAAAAAAATGATTTGTCGCCCAGCTTTCCTGGGGGGTGATTCGGAAGATCCTTGTCCAATATTATCTGAAGTGGTGGTAATATACACCCATTATCCCTTGGGGCAAAGGTGTTGGAGGCCCAGTGAGATGCACCGTATTCCTGTCCTTTGGGGAAGTTGTTTGTTCCTTCTGAATTACAGCACAAGGTGTTTGTGGAACATTACCGTAGAGTTCTTATAGGATACCCTGGGAGAAGATCCACTGTCAATCTCATCGCTTGTAGATTCTGGTGGCCGGGGTTGCTTAAATATGTTGATGGCTCTGTGTCAGCTTGTGAGACTTGTGCACATGCCAAGGTGACACGTACTCGGCCTTCAGGATCTCTACTTCTGTTGTCTATCCCGTCCCAAATTCCTCAGGAAAAATTGTGATTCTCATGGTTGTTGATCGCTTCACCAAGATGTCGCCTGGGGGTACAATTGTCTTTCTCTTCGTCCTTTCATAATTAGTCAAACGGACAGACTGAACGCACTAACCAGAGGAAGGCAAAAAAACTGTGAGGTACAAGACAATTTTCCCCACTTAAGGGGGAAAAAATATCTTCCAGATAAGTCACAGTTTTTTTGGGTGATATGGGTTCCATCCACAGTTTGGCACTTTTTCTGGAACTGATACTTCTGGTATACCTGAAGAGGAAAGATTGGTGGTCTAGACCTGAGAGTGGGTGATTCTGTGTGGCTGTGCACAATAAACATTAAGTTGAAGGTACCTTCTTGGAAGTTGGGTCCAACGTTTATTGGTCCATATAAGATCTCTGCCATTATTAACCAAGTAGCCTTTTGTCTTGAACTTCCGCAGGCTTTAAAAATTCATAATGTTTTCCATAAATCATTGCTGAAGAGATATGTTGAACCTGCTGAACTGTCTTCCTTGCCTCCCGCTCCTGTCATGGTGGAAAGTAATCTTGAATTTCAGATCACCAGGATAGTGGACTCACAAATTCTCTGTAGATCCCTTCAGTATCTCATTCACCAGAAGGCTTACGGTCCAGAGGAGAGAATGTGGGTTCCAGCGGCCTACATTAATGCAAGTCGCCTTGTGAAAGCCTTTCACAGGGCCCCTCCGGATAAGGTCAGTCCTGAGTGTGCCTTCCATGACAGTGGTTAGAAGATCTGAGAGACTGGCTGCACGTGAGGTTATCGGACAGTCTCTCTGTTTTCACTTGTTGTTGTTGTTAATGACCACACCTCTTGTCTCAGGTTCAGCTTGTGGCCATTACTGCACCTCTATTCATGATGTAAGGTTGAATGATGCTCCAATTGATTGAGTATGTGGGCAATAGGAGATGGTTCCCAGACCAAATAATAACAAAAATTCTGACTCCTGTGCTCCACTATGCCATTAAGGTAATTGCTTTATTTCAAAGAGTGGTACCCAGTCAAAATAAATGTTTTTCGGCATATAGCCTTCTTCAGCATAACTGGAAGGGCATATAGAGATATCTTAGTAAATGCATGATATTGGTCTTAAAAATAAAAAAATGTCAATACAACATGTGTATAGAAGAACAAAAGGAAACAATTTAGATGTACACTTAGTTAAACAGAACACATAAACATCCAGTTAGTCAGGACTCTAACAATATTGTTCTCCACAATTGCATCATAGGAAGTCCAAGGAGGGGAGTATATGGATGGTATGTTGATCCGCATAGACAATAGGTCCAAGGTCGGCATCATAAATCACAGTGATGGGGAGGCTTAGGATGGATCGTAATCTGCACATAGTGTGCATGCGCTAGATAGCAGTGCACGCGCAAAATGACATTTTTGAAGGCGATGTCAGATGACATGGGTTGGAGTCGTCATGCGCAGTAGTGGTAGACAGTAAGATGATAGAAAGTAGCTACTGTGTGGGCATGGCGCATGTGCACAATACCTGACAGTAAATGAAGTAAAAATACTGGGGCAGCGTGAGAGTTAGAATAAAACACAGAAAGTGTAGAGATAGTAGATAATTATACCAAAGGATATAGAGAATGTGGCTCCAGCCAGGGGGAGATATTCAATATCTGGTCTGAAATGAATGAAAATAGGAACATAGTTAGTTATGATTAGTTATGATTCCTAATGTATATACAGTTCTTATCAAATAGGTGTCTACAAATCACATCTAGTTTTGGTATGAACATGTAATCAATACCAGATAGTTATTAAGATAGTGTTCCTTGTCACATGCAATGGCTTATATTGGAATCAGAGAAAACTGCCAACTTCATATTCTCGGTTGAGCCTATTTGGTTCCAAAGTTTGTAGGTGGTGGATCCAGAGCGCTTCCCTGTTCATGAGTATGCGGGATAAATTCCCGCCTCTTCTAGGGACTGATACTTGTTCCACCACCTAGAAACGCAATTGGGCAATGGAGTGTCACTTAGCTGCAAAATGTGCAGGGATAGGTAAATGGTTGTTCTGACAACGGATATTGGATTTGTGTTGGCATATCCTGTCTCTAATGGTCTGTGTGGTTTCACTGATGTACGCTAAACCACAGGGACATTTGATTATGTACACGATGTAGGAAGAGTCACACGTAGAAAAAAATGTACAGGGAACCCTTCCCCTTTTGTGACGTGGGAACATTGTGTACAGTGTAGGCAGGGGAATGTGCTTTTTTGTTGTGTCTTAAGGAACATTTGTCGTGGAATCTTAGTATTAGAGCCTTCATCTGCTCATACTAGAATGTCCCTAAGGTTCTTGGGGTGTCTGTTGCATGGTAGAAATGGGGCGGAAAAAGCTTCAATATGTCAATATGCCTGATGTAGAAGATGCCAATGCCTATGTAGAATGTGCTGGACCTTGAATGCAAAAGGGTGGAAGGTATGTACAAAAGGTATCTTGTGGGCCTGTTGTGTTCTGACCCTGTGATTAGGGGTTAGACCTTCCTTAATGACAGAGTCGGGATAACCCCTGTTGTGAAAACGGGTGGACATTTCATTTAGACACAATTCTTTGGTATTGGTATTATCAACAATCTTGGAGATCCTTTGGAATTGAGAGTGTGGGAGGGACTTCTTCATTCTACTGGGGTGGAAACTAGAGTAATATAGCAGGCTATTGCGGTCAGTTGGTTTTGTATACAGGTCAGTATGCAGATTACCATTCGGATCTTTGCAAACAATGGTGTCAAAGAAATCAATTGAGGTGCTTCTGCGGTGCAGGGTAAATTGTAATTCAGGACAGGTAGAATTGATGAAGGTAGAGAAATCATGTAGGGATTCTATTGTGCCCTTCCATATACAGAAGACATTGTCAAAAAATTTTTTTTCCAAATAAAGGCATGTTGTTTGAAGTTAGTATTGGTATATATGTAATCTTCTTCAAAGTTGGCCATGTAACAATTCGCGTAGGGCGGCGCCTTGTGTGCCCCCATCGCGGTTCCCTGCTTCTGGATGTAGAAGAAGTCTTGGAACAGAAAGTAGTTCTTTGTGAGAACTAAGTGAAGGAGATCTAGGCATAATGAGGTGACTTCAGGATTTGTGTTGGTAGTTTCTAGTAATCTAGTAGTGGCAGTGCACCTCTATTTAGTCTGGACTCACACTTCATGCCATGCGGTTGATATTATCTGCCTGGAGTTGGAAGAGCTGGTGTGTGGTCCTCATCTGAGTTCCTGCTCATCCATTTTCTATTGAAGATAAGTGTACTTCTCTTTGTAGTGTGTTGTTCCCATTTTCTCATTGTTTACTAGGCCCCAGGGAGATGCTGGTTCATTCATTTGGGAAGGAACCAGTAGTCTCAGACCCTGTCACTAGGGCCTAGGTTTATGGTGTATGAATATTCCCACCTTCAGGGTCTATTCATACTGACAGGAGGCAGGGCTATGTTTAGGGCTTTCATAGGTGGATACCATTTCCCTTTCCCTAGCCTTGAGGCCTAGTTCCTGGTCATTTTGCTTCTGCTGTCTTTCTAGTGTTCCTCCCCTCCCCTTACACCGTGACAACAATATCCTGGCAACCTTCGAAGCATCTGATTGACGTTGTATAATTGTATTCTGTTATTTAATATATAATCTATAAGTACACCCAAATCCTCCTCTATAAGTTGCTTCCCCAGTGTTACATCCCCTAGGAGATATGATGCACAGAGATTATTATTACCCAGATGCATACATTTACATTTATCCATATTGAACCTCATTTGCCAAGTTGATGCCCAATCACTCAGAGTGTCCAACTCAGCTTGTATTTTATGGACATCTTTCATAGACTGCACAGTACTACATAGCTTTGTGTCATCTGCAAATATAGAAATGGTGATATTAATCCCATCCTCAATATCATTAATAAATACATTAAATAATAGAGGAACCAGCAGTGAACCTTGAGGTACATTACTTATAACCCAGGACCATTCAGAATGGGAATCATTGACCACATCTCTCTGGACACGGTCCTTCAGCCAGTTTTCAATCTAACTACAGTCAAACTTACTAGTCTATAATTACCTGTGAAGGACCTAGAGCCCTTGTTTAATACGGGTACCACATTTGCCTTGCACCAGTCACTTGGCACCATACCAGTCCCTAAAGAATTTCTGAAAATGATAAACAAGGGCACAGCAATGACTGAACTGTATTCTTTGAGAACTCTTGGGTGTAATCCATCTGGACCTGGAGCCCTGTTCACATTAACCTTATTTCAATTAGCTTGGACCATATCTAGTATCTTGTATATACAGAGTTAAAAAAAAGAAACATTTATTAACTCTATCTTTTCCTTATCTTCAGTGACCCCCTCCCCCTCCTTCCCATTATTTAGGTGATGCAACTACTCTGACCTTGATTTTTTGACATTTATATATTTAATGAATTTTTGTGGATTTGTTTTGTTCCTTTTTGCCACCTGATGTTTGTTTTGTATTTTTGAAGTTTTTATCTTTTTTTACATATTTTTTAAAGCCCGTTGTAAATTTCAAGACTATATCTGACCCCTCAGATTCATGTATTTTAAATGCCTTTATTTTTTGCCATTTATACTTGTTACCTGCAGGAATAAATTTTGCTGTGTAATTACCCAATGTGGATTTAAAGCTCTCCCACTTATAATCAGTATTATTATGTGACAGTAGCTGTTCCAAGTCTATGCCCTAAAATGCTGCTTAAACCTGGGGAAATTGACCTTTTTAAAAATCATTGTTCTTGCCCTCCTAGCCAGAGTTTTCTTTTTATAGTTCAAGGGGAATGTACAGTAATTATATTGTGGTCTCTATTGCCAAGTGTTTCACGAACAGTAGCATTTCCAACAACTCTGCATTGTTAGAAATTACCAGATCCAACAAATCATCGCCCCTAGTGGGAGTTTCTACAAACTGGCCCATAAAGTGGTCCTGTAGCAAGTTTCTCCCCTTTGTAGTTAAGTCACAACCATTACCTCAATCAATATCTGGGAAGGTAAAATCTCCCATTGTGACCATTGTACCTGCTTGTGCAGCCTCTATTTGGTTATAAAAACTGAACTTCTATCTCTTCTGTGATGTTAGTAAGTCTATACATTACACCAAGTATTATTTTTTCAAAGTTGATTTCCCTTTGTTATTCCACCCATAAGGTTTCAACATCCTCACCCACAATTGTTTCTTTCACACTCGCCTTCGTATCACTTCTCACATACTGGCATACACCATTGCCTTTTCTATTGATCCTGTCTTTTCTAAAGAATGTAAAACCTTGAATATTAACAGCCCACTCATGAGAAGAGTCCAGCCAAGTCTCAGGCACCAACTATATCTATGTAATCCACCAGTACCAAAGATTCCAATTTCCCCATTTTGCTTGCTAGACTTCTGGTTGTCATGGGGTAGCTTCACAGGTATAAAGATAGAGCGGAGGTGCACCCCCTGAGCTGCCACCCGGTCCCCTGTCCCTGCCTACTTGCACCACCCGCCCTAGGTGACGGAGCGCAACTGGCGACAGTCCCTGACCTGAGTAAGTGCAAGCAGAGAGATAGAGACAGCAGGGAAGTGGACAGCCAATGAGAGGTAGCACTTGAGCGGACAGAAAGGTGGAACAAGCAAGGTACCACCAAAAACAGAAGTATGAGGCGGGTCAACTAGCCGGGGTCAGTCCAGGAGGTCACGTCAGTACGAGGGAGGAGACAGATCCAAGAGCGGGCTGAGGTCAAAATCCAAGAGGTCATATCAGTACAAGAGAAGAGGCAAAGACAAAATCCAAAAGCAAGCCGAGGTCAAAATCTGAAAGGTAGCGTCAAGGTTCAGTGAGCAGGCAGAAGAGGTGTCAGGAAGCAGATCAAGGGTCAAATCCAAAGGTAAGCTAAATAGCAATAATAATACACAGCCTAGGGGATCAAAATCACAGGCAACCTGTAGCCAGCAGGTTGCCTGTATTTATAGTGGGGAGTGAGGGTCATGTGACGTGGCCAGCGTCACATGACCGACAGACAGGCAAGTCGAGCACCGAGTGATCAGCTCGGTACTAAAGGCAGACCTAGGAGCAGGGAGCCTCCCAGCTAGCAAAGCTGCCCTGGGAACGAAGCAAAACACAGACCCTCACTCCCGAAGCTAAGCAGCAGGTCTGCGGCTGATGGGAGACCGAGCGCGCCTTCGGCGACCTGTTATACTGGTATTTGTGAACATACATTTGAGGTTACTATTTAATTTCCCATGTTCAGTTCCCAGAAAGTGAACACCTGTTGTTTTGGGGGGTAACTTGGATGATTTTGTTGGTTTGTAACAAGTGATGAGCGGCAGGGGCAATATTTGAATTTGCAATATTTTGTGAAAATTTGGGTGAATATTCGTCATATATTTGAGAATTCATGATCTCTTCATTATTTTCTTGATTGCGAAAATCGGCAATAGGAAAATTTGCGATCATGGGTACTAATGAAAAAAAATCTAAAATATTCGCTATTCCGAAGATATAGCACTATATTCTAGATATTTGCTAATTCCCAAAGTGCCAATATTTGCGATAAAAATTTGTGATTAGAATATTCACAATCAGCACTATTTGTAACAAGTCCATGTTACAACCAGTTCTGTTTTTCATGAGTGTACATTTATGTCCAGTCACCTCCCTACTTTCCTCACTAACCCCAGCCCCCCACTAAACCCCCACTGTCCCCTCTTATATACCACTCTCTATCTACGCTGTCTACCCCATTATTAGTATGACCTCCCCACCCTCCCCTCAAATCCCAGTTTTAAAGCTCCTCCAGTCGTCTAACCATTTTCCCCCCAGAGCAGCTGCAGACCCCCCCCCCCCCCATTAAGGTGCAGATCATCCCTACTGTACAGCCTGTAGCCAACAGAGAAATTAGCCCAGTTCTCCATGAACCTAAACCCTTCCTTCCTGCACCAGCCTCTGAGCCACTCATTTAACTCGCTAAACTCCCGTGGCCTCTTTAATGACGCTTGTGACACTAATAGTATTTCTGAAAGCACTACCTTGTACTACAAGATTAAACTAAATCACCATAACCAAGGGCGGATGGGTATTTCAGGTCCTTTCAAGAATGCAGACCATTCAATTATTTGATAGTATAATGGGACTTTTTCATTGTAAAAGCCAGAAAATTATATCAAAACAAAATCCTACATTTGCTGCTTGCAGTTTCTATTCTCTTAGTTCTCTAAGGGGGAAGTGATTTATCAAAGGTTTTATGCCACTATTGTGGAGTAAATTAATAAAAGATTATGGCGCTTGTCAAATTTAAAAAGGGTCTGGGGCTTAGTGTGGCCCACTGTATTTATTGATTTAAGTTATAGCTGAAGTCTGCGCCAGTGCCTAGCTGCTGGAGACTTGAGTTTTTGGCATACAGAGTGCCAGAGATGCACCTAACATATTAAAAGGGTACCTGCCTCTTACTCAAACCCAAGGAGATCAATGTAAAGTCAGTCTTGATAGATATCACCCTAAGTCTGCAAAGGTGATGGGGGAGACTTATCAAAAGTGGTGTAAAGGAAAACTGATGTAGTTGTCCATATTGACTAATCAGATGCTTCTTTACATTTTCCAAAGGAGCTATGAAAACTTAAAGGTGGAATCTGATTGCAGAAAAAGCAAGGATAAAAACATCCTGCAGGGTATTGTTTTCATCTACTTTACTAAGTGCATTATTACCTTATTTCTGTGATTTTCTTCAATAATATGGCCAGGGATATCCACACATTTATATATCATACCATGCAGGATGTTTTATCTTTGTTTTTTCTGTGATTTTTGTTTTGTTTACATAGTATATGCTTGAGGGAGTGGCACCTTCAAGTGTGAATGCACACCTATTTATCTTGGGAGTAGCATTCCTTTGCACTTTTGCCCTTCCTATCCAATAGAGCGCCTTGATTAGGTGGTACATATAGGTGTGCTTGCTCCTCCTCCCATTGGTTGTTTGACGAACATGGAGGTGACTAGGAGCAGCACACCATATGTGTGGGGTCTGCGCTTCTGAACATAGAAGCCCAATGGCTTAGGTGGGTTTAGTGTAGGACCCGCCTGACCTGAGACCACCTTGGCGCTTGGTAGGCGGGCACAGATGTGTTTTGATCAAAATATATTGGCTAAGTGTCTCAGATTTTATCATATCAGAGTGAGGACTTTGTGCTTGCATCTACTTTATTATGTGGAATCTCATTGGTTGTTATTGGCAACTAAGCCAGTTTTTTTTACACCGGGTTCAATAAATCTCCCCCTATGTCAGAGTGAATGGTCTGACTGAGAAAGTCAAACCAGGCTACCATGCTAAAAGACCAAACAAAGGAGGTTAAAGAGCTGGAGCAGGAATTCAAATACATGGAATGTGTCACGGACGGTGTACAGGAAACAAGACAAAGCAACATGCATAAATGAGTGGATCCAAAGCTAAGGAACTAAAAGGGAGACCCCTGTACAAGACCTGAGACTTTCCCTGGCTGCTCAGCCTATGCAACGATCCCAGAGGTGGAAGGTTGCATAGCCACGTACCTCAACTATATAACCCCTGAACACCCTACAATAGTGAGGGGACACGACCACTGGCTCCCTACACCAGACGCGGAGGGAGTCAGGGTCACCTGGGATCCAGCAAAGAGAAAATAACAGATAAATGTTCAGCACTTAACTTTTGTAGCAGACTGGAAAACAAGATCAGCATGCACACACACTCCAGGAAGTAGTATAAGCCACCCAGTAATGCATTATGGAGCGGAATTTAAAGGGATGCAATCAGTCCAACTCCATGACAGCTGAGAGAGGCTAACGAGATGAGGAACTGAACAGCACAACAAAGAGAACTCAAGGAGGAGGTTCTGAAAGGCCTCTGTCAGAGCTTCTCAGCTGTCTGGTTGTGACAGTACCCCTCCCTCTACGAGTGGACTCCGGACACTCAGAGCCCACCTTCTCAGGATGGGACCTATGGAAAGCCCTGATGAGACGAGAGGCCTTAATGTCCGTAACTGGGACCCACATCCTCTCCTCAGGACCATAACCCTCCCAATGAACAAGGTACTGAAGAGAACCGCGGACAAGACGAAAATCCACAATCCTAGAGACCTGAAATTCAAGATTCCCATCAACCATAATTGGAGGAGGAGGCAAAGGCGAGGGTACAATGGATTGAACATAAGGTTTCAATAAGGACTTATGAAAAACATTATGGATCTTCCAAGTCTGAGGAAGATCAAGACGGTAGGCAACAGGATTGATGACAGACAGGATTTTGTAAGGCCCAATAAACCTAGGACCCAACTTCCAGGAGGGAACCTTCAATTTGATATTCTTGGTAGACAACCACACCAGATCACCAACATTCAGGTCCGGACCAAGCACACGTCTCTTATCTGCCACACGCTTATATCTCTCACTCATGCTCTTTAGATTATCCTGAATCTTTTGCCAAATAGATGACAAAGACGAGGAGAATCTGTCCTCATCAGGTAAACCAGAAGACCCCTCTCCCGAGAAAGTCCCAAACTGCGGATGAAACCCATATGCACCAAAAAATGGTGACTTATCAGAGGACTCCTGACGACGGTTATTTAAAGCAAACTCAGCAAGGGACAAAAAAGAACACCAATCCTCTTGATTCTCCGCCACAAAACAGCGCAGATATGTCTCCAGATTCTGATTGACGCGCTCTGTCTGGCCATTCGACTGCGGGTGGAAAGCAGAAGAGAATGACAACCGAACCCCCAAGCGAGAACAGAAAGCCTTCCAGAATCTGGAAACAAACTGCGTGCCCCTATCAGAGACTATGTCTGAAGGAATACCGTGCAATTTGACAATGTGATCAATAAATGCCTGCGCCAGCGTCTTAGACTTGGGCAAACCAGGAAAAGGGATGAAATGCACCATTTTGCTGAAACGGTCCACCACCACCAGAATCACAGTCTTCCCCGAGGAACGAGGCAGATCCGTTATAAAGTCCATGGACAGATGTGTCCAAGGACGGGAAGGAATGGGTAAGGGAAGGAGAGGACCTGATGGCCGTGAATGAGGGACTTTGGCACGAGCGCAAGTCTCGCAGGCTGCCACAAAACCCTCAACCGACTTACGAAGCGCAGGCCACCAGAATCTCCGAGCGATGAGATCCAGTGTGGCTCTTGCCCCCGGGTGCCCAGCAAGGACCGCATCGTGGTGTTCCTTAAAAATCTTGTGTCTTAAAGCGAGAGGCACAAACAACCTCCCAGGAGGACAAAGATCAGGAGCCTCTGACTGGGCTGCCTGCACCTCTGCCTCCAATTCAGAAAAGAGAGCAGAGACCACCACACCTTCAGCCAAAATGGGACCCGGGTCTTCAAAATTCCCGCCTCCCGGAAAACAACGTGACAGGGCATCTGCCTTCACATTCTTAACTCCAGGGCGGAAAGTGACAAAAAATTAAACCTAGAAAAGAACAAAGACCATCTGGCCTGTCTCGGGTTCAGACGCTTGGCTGACTCCAAGTAGGCCAGATTTTTATGGTCAGTAAATACGGTAATAGGGTGTCTGGCTCCCTCTAGCCAATGGCGCCATTCCTCAAAAACTTGATGGCCAACAATTCCCTATCTCCCACATCGTAATTTCTCTCTGCGGAGGAGAGTTTTTTCGAGAAAAAGGCACATGGTCGCCATTTGGCAGGAGAGGAACCCTGAGACAAGACCGCCCCCACACCCACCTCAGAAGCATCAACCTCGACTATGAAGGGTAAAGAAATATCAGGTTGCACCAAGATGGGAGCGGAAGCAAAACTCTCCTTGATATTAGAAAAAGCCTTACACGCCTCTACTGACCAAGAAGAAAAATCTACCCCCTTTCTGGTCATATCAGTGAGTGGTTTAACAATAGAGGAATAATTCAAAATAAACTTCCTGTAATAATTGGCAAAGCCCAAAAACCGCATCAGCGCCTCCTGATTCTCAGGAAGCTCCCACTCAAGCACAGCGCGGACCTTCTCGGGGTCCATGCGAAAACCAGGAGCGGAGAGAAGAAACCCCAGAAATTGAATTTCTGGAACCGCAAACACACATTTTTCCAGTTTCGCATATAATTTATTCTCCCGCAGGATGAGCAAGACTTGACGTAAATGTTCCTTATGAGTTTTGAAATCAGGAGAAAAAATCAAAATGTCATCCAAATACACTAATACAAATTTTCCCATCAAATGGTAAAAAATGCTGTTCACGAAATGCTGAAAAACGGCTGGGGCATTCATCAAACCAAAAGGCATAACCAAATTCTCAAAATGGCCCTCAGGGGTATTGAAGGCCGTCTTCCATTCGTCTCCTTCTCTGACCCTGACCAGGTTGTATGCCCCTCTTAGATCTAATTTGGAAAAGACTTTAGCCCCAACAACCTGGTTAAACAGGTTCGGGATCAGAGGAAGCGGATAAGGGTCACGAATAGTGATATTGTTCAGCTCCCTGAAATCCAGACAAGGTCTTAAAGAACCATCTTTTTTCTTAACAAAGGAAAAACCAGCGGCAACAGGTGACTTCGAGGGTCGTATGTGTCCTTTTCTCAGACTCTCAGAGATATAAGCACGCATAGCGATCCGCTCAGGTTGGGAAAGATTGTATAAACGAGATTTAGGCAGTTTGGCGCCTGGGATGAGATTAATAGGGCAATCGTACTCCCTGTGCGGGGGCAAATCCTGAACTCCACTCTCAGAGAAGACATCCAAAAATTCAGAGAGAAAAGATGGTACAGTCTTAGTAGCAACCTCAGAAACAGATGTCGTGAGGCAATTCTCTCTGCAAAAGTCACTCCAACCATTTATTTGCCTCGCTTGCCAATCAATGGTGGGGTTATGTTTAGTGAGCCAGGGTAGCCCCAACACTAGAGGGGTAGGCAAACCGCTAAGGACGAAACATGACACATCCTCAACATGAGCATCACTCACAATTAAACGGATATTGTGAACTATGCCCTTTAATGATTTCTGAGAAAGTGGAGCGGAATCAATAGCAAAAACCGGAATATCCTTTCCCAAAGTGTGCACCTGGAAACCATGAGTTATCGCAAATTGGTTATCAATGAGATTGACCGCTGCTCCACTATCCACAAAAATCTCACAAAAAATGTTCTTGCTCTCTAGCGCCACCCTAGCAGGCAGGACAAAACGGGAACTACAAGCAAACGGAAAAAAACCTTCAATTTCCGCCTCAACCCTGCCAATAGTAACAGACGGAACATTTTTAAGAGATTTTTTCCTGTTTGTTTCTTTATTACTCCCAGAAAACTGCCTGAATCTCCTAGAGGGACAAATATTTGCCAAATGATTTATACCTCCACAACAAAAACAAACCCTCCCATGCGAGCTAAATCTTCTATTGTCAGAAGCAATCAACCCCAGCTGCATGGGCTCCTGCTCAGAAGGGGCTGACAGCGACTGAGACCCCGGCGCACAGAATGGGACCGCTGCACTGTCCTGGGACTGAGTATGACAGGAAGGGGACATCTCTCCTCTCTCTCTAAGACGCCTGTCAATACGAACGGCCTGAGACATAGCAGAGTCCAAAGAAATAGGCCTCTCATGAAAGGCAAATGCATCTTTCAATCCCTCTGAAAGACCATGGCAAAATTGACTTCGGAGTGCAGCATCATTCCAACCAGTATCAACTGCCCATCTCCAAAATTCTGAGCAGTATATCTCTGCGGATTGTTTACCCTGGCATAATAGACGTAGTCTAGACTCAGCCAGAGCAATACGATCCGGATCATCATATATCTGACCCAGGGCTAAAAAGAATTCATCCACTGAACGGAGAGGCCGTGCCCCCTCCGGCAGCGAAAAGGCCCAGGACTGAGCGTTACCCCTGAGCAGCGATATAATAATCCCCACCCTCCGTTTCTCATCACCAGAGGAATGGGGAAGAAGGCAAAAATGGAGTTTGCAAGCCTCTCTAAAACGCACAAAATTCTCACTACCCCGGAGAACATATCCGGCAGCGAGATCTTAGGCTCAGAACAAACTCCATGAACGCAAGCTGAACCGGTCACTTGAAGCTGAGAAAAAGTCTTACGGAGATCAGCTACCTCCAATGAAAGACCCTGAAGGCGTTCAGCCAAAAGTGAAACCGGATCCATGCTTGAGACGGTTTTGGCGGCTTATAATGTCACGGACTGTGTACAGGAAACAAGACAAAGCAACATGCATAAATGAGTGGATCCAAAGCTAAGGAACTAAAAGGGAGACCCCTGCACAAGACCTGAGACTTTCCCTGGCTGCTCAGCCTATGCAACGATCCCAGAGGTGGAAGGTTGCATAGCCACGTACCTCGACTATATAACCCCTGAACACCCTACAATAGTGAGGGGACACGACCACCGGCTCCCTACACCAGACACGGAGGGAGTCAGGGTCACCTGGGATCCAGCAAAGAGAAAATAACAGATAAATGTTCAGCACTTAACTTTTGTAGCAGACTGGAAAACAAGATCAGCATGCACACACACTCCAGGAAGTAGTATAAGCCGCCCAGTAATGCATTATGGGGCGGAATTTAAAGGGATGCAATCAGTCCAACTCCATGACAGCTGAGAGAGGCTAATGAGATGAGGAACTGAACAGCACAACAAAGAGAACTCAAGGAGGAGGTTCTGAAAGGCCTCTGTCAGAGCTTCTCAGCTGTCTGGTTGTGACAGAATGACTCCAACAGAATTACATCTAGAAAAGCATCCTCCTGTTTACATAAAATATTCACATATAGTCTGTGAATATGTGATAAAACTTGTTGATGTTAGTGTCCCATTAATCTGCCCTATGTTGAAATGATTGGCACGTGTAGCAAGTGAGGGAGGCTAATGTACAGTATAGAGAATTCATTTTATTTCTGGGTTACAAGCTTGAATTTACAAACTGAGGAATATATCCAAAGAGGATTATGAATGGATCACTGGAGGCATGCTAAAAGTAAAATATTAATTATCTTAAGTAACTTAACATGACATCTAATAACTTTTACAGCCATATCTCTATCGCATGCTTCCTTAGTGAGGGCCATGTGACTGCATTGTGAAACCCTTAGTTGTGTTGGAAGGCATGTGATTCTCCCCATGTACATTTCGAATAAGCTGTGTCAACCTTTTCATACATCTGCTTTTATAGTGGAGTTGAATGGTTGGGCGAAACAAATGATGTTATAAAGTCAGATTGAATTCCAAATAGACTATTGATAAAGACATCCTTTTATCCAAACAGGCAGAAAACCACAGACTGATTCTGTTCTTGACCCATTGTCCTCATTCTGTGCACAAACTACGGTTAGTCTGAGAATCTAATTTGTTTGGAAGGCACCTATGGACTTTCACAGCATGATTGGTTTTCTGAATTTGTACAGTAATTAATTTTCACATGACAAGGCCCCTAAATGAGAGCAGAAGATAACAGAATGGAAGCAGTTTTATATTTGCTTTAAGCATCAGGATTACTGGTATATGCTGGACAGGGATGAAAGTTCTTCACTGAAGTAGTTCATAACCTGCTGGTAATGGATAGATACGCAGTTTCAATTTATGGACAAATATATTTTTGCCTTAGAAAAAGTATCATTTTAAATTTTTATAATTCCAAAATATTAATATTAAAAAAATAATTCAACTTTTGATCAAATTTTGTATTTATTGTTTTGTGTATATAGCTATGTGTGCAGCGTCCAGGCTGGGTGGGCATGAGTGTGATCACGGTTCTGAAGCTCTCTGGGCACACGCTGGTTCTTGGGCCCTCCAGTCTAATGGTGGTCGAGGTGCCCTTGATATTAACAGTTTTATGGTACGAGGCAGGGTCCTGGCCTCATGATGCCAGCACCTTGCTGTACAAATGTAGTGCAGGATACAATGATGACATGGTTGTGCAGCAGAATGGCTTCTTTACTGTAAAGTTCTAATGCAAACATGTCAGAACTAGTGATGAGCATCAGGGGCAATATTAAAATTTGCAATATTTCGCAAATATTTGGGCGAATATTCATCATATATTTGCAAATTCACAAATTTGTGCTCTTCATTCATTATTTTCTTGATTGCTAAAATCGGCAATTGGAAAATTTGCGATAAAAAAATTTGTGATAAAAATTTGCGATCAACACTACTCCCAAAGTCAAAGATATTGCAGCCTTCTCATTGGCCCACAAGCAAGAAGCAGTGAGGGATCATGGATACTGATGAAAGAAAATCTAGAATATTCGCGATTACGAAGATATAGCACTAGATATTCACAAATTCTTGAAGAGCTAATATTTGCAATAAAAATATTAGAATATTCGCGATCAACACTAGTCAGGACAGGTCTTACTTGCAATGGACTGGCCGGTGTTACACAAAACTGCAGTATGCTCAGATGTCACCGTTCCCATAGCTGCACAGATAATCATCAGCCAAGAGGTGTTTTTAAATATACACTGCTTAAAAAAATAAAGGGAACACTTAAACAACACAATGTAACTCCAAGTCAATCACACTTCTGTGAAATCAAACTGTCCACTTAGGAAGTAACACTGAGTGACAATCAATTTCACATGCTGTTTTGCAAATGGGATAGACAACAGGTGGAAATTATAGGCAATTAGCAAGACACCCCCAATAAAGGAGTGGTTCTGCAGGTGGTGACCACAGACCACTTCTTAGTTCCTATGCTTCCCGACTGATGTTTTGGTCACTTTTGAATGCTGGTGGTGCTTTCACTCTAGTGGTAGCATGAGACGGAGTCTAGAACCCACACAAGTGGCTCAGGTAGTGCAGCTTATCCAGGATGGCACATCAATGCGAGCTGTGGCAAGAAGGTTTGCTGTGTCTGTCAGTGCATGGAGGCGCTACCAGGAGACAGGCCAGTACATCAGGAGACGTGGAGGAGGCCGTAGGAGGGCAACAACCCAGCATCAGGACCGCTACCTCCGCCTTTGTGCAAGGAGGAACAGGAGGAGCACTGCCAGAGCCCTGCAAAATGACCTCCAGCAGGCCACAAATGTGCATGTGGCGCATGCAGAAACAGACTCCATGAGGGTGATATGAGGGCCCGACGTCCACAGGTGGGGGTGGTGCTTACAGCCCAACACCGTGCAGGACGTTTGGCATTTGCCAGAGAACACCAATATTGGCAAATTCGCCCCTGGCACCCTGTGCTCTTCACAGATGAAAGCAGGTTCACACTGAGCACATGACAGAGTCTGGAGACGCCGTGGAGAACGTTCTGCTGCCTGCAACATCCTCCAGCATGACCAGTTTGTCATTGGGTCAGTAATGGTGTGGGGTTGCATTTCTTTGGAGGGCCGCACAGCCCTCCATGTGCTCGCCAGAGGTAGCCTGACTGCCATTAGTTACCGAGATGAGATCCTCAAACCCCTTGTGAGACCATATGCTGGTGCAGTTGGCCCTGGGTTCCTCATAATGCAAGATAATGCTAGACCTCATGTGGCTGGAGTGTGTCAACAGTTCCTGCAAGACGAAGGCATTGATGCTATGGACTGGCCCGCCCTTTCCCCAGACCTGAATCCAATTGAGCACATCTGGGACATCATGTCTCGCTCTATCCACCAACATCACGTTGCACCACAGACTGTCCAGGACTTGATAGATGCTTTAGTCCAGGTCTGGGAGGAGATCCCTCAGGAGACCGTCCGCCACCTCATCAGGAGCATGCACAGGCGTTGTAGGGAGGTCATACAGGCACAGGGAGGCCACACACACTACTGAGCCTCATTTTGACTTGTTTTAAGGACATTACATCAAAGTTGGATCAGCCTGTAGTGTGCTTTTCAACTTTAATTTTGAGTGTGACTCCAAATCCAGACCTCCATGGGTTGAAAAATTTAATTTCCATTTTTTTTTATTTTTGTGTAATTTTGTTGTCAGCACATTCAACTATGTAAAGAACAAAGTATTTCAGAAGAATGTTTAATTAATTCAGATCTAGGATGTGTTATTTTTGTGTTCCCTTTATTTTTTTGAGCAGTGTAGTTAAAACACCTTACTCTTCACTTTGCCAACTAACTTATGCGTAAGCTTCCAGATGTGAGGTGTAATACGTTACCTAATCTTGCAACCAATAAAGTTCTGCTACATTATTTGAACAGTTTGCTAATCCACGTTTCCATTTTAGGTGTGCCAAACTGTTTTGAGTGTGCTCAGGCACCGGAGGCTTCTCCTCAGTACTGTGAAGTACTTTGTAAGACTGGTCACCACTACAGGTCTTTCTCTTCACCTGGTCAGCTTTGGAGATATTATGGCTGTATCCTGGGTGAATCCAGGTGCAGTGTATGAGCTCGCTTGTTAGCTTCACATATTGTCATGTGTACTAAACTCAACTCACTCATCCAACTGACTCTAGAATGTTCTTAACCCCTCCTTATATAGAGAATGACGCCATTCTAGTGGTGGCTATAAGTATGACATATAATTACCATATCCTTTCTAGTGTTGGGCTAGAATATTCAAATAGCGAATATTAATCGGGAATATCGGCACTTAGAGAATTTGCGAATATTTAGAATATAGGGATATATATTCGTAATTTCGAATATTCTAGATTTTTTTTTTTCAACAGTAACCTCCCTTCTTGCTTGTGGGCCAATGAGAAGGCTGCAATGTCTTTGTCTGAGCTTAGCAACTAGTGATGGAGGAACATCGGCCGGGACGGATCGCGAATGCAATGTCGTGAATGCGATCAAATGTTAGTGAACTGCAAGTTCACGGTGGGCCCCATTCACTTGGAATACCTTCAGGTCATATTAGCAGCCACCAAATACTTACTAGAAGTGCACAAATAGTCCCACAACATGGACAGTGACATACCAGATGTATTATTTGAATTTGCGATCTCCATTCATAATTTTTTTCAATGCAAAATATCAGCAATGAAATTTTCGCCTATGCGCATGCACAAAATATGTGCGGCCTACTACAACAATTGGGTTTCCACCAGACCGAAGTTGGATGTGAGCAGAAAAGATGGTTGGCAAAAATGTTCACGACGTTGAGGAAGAATTTCTGATCACTGTAAGTAATTTGACATTAAAGCAGTGCATTTCATTACATTTCACATGCATGTTATAACAATCGCTTTATATGCAGATCGAGGGTTTAAAAAAAGCGCCATTGTGAAAATCCCCAATGATGCAATTTATTTTTTTGCGGTACACACAACTTTCCATTTATAAGGTCTCATGAGATATTAGTGATTAGTGCACTAAGTATTGTTGTGAGAACTTGCCACTTCAGTACAGGCCCAACAAAATTAGCCAATAGGCGTTCACCTGACAGCAAAAAACTTTGGATTCTGTGACTGGAGGTACATTAAGTGGTCACAGGATAAATATGTAACTGTCAGCCAGTACAGGTCCAAAAAAATTGCCAATAGGCATTCACCTGACAGCTAAGAACTTTGGATTCTGTGGCTGGAGGCACATTAGACGTTCATAGGATAAATATGTAACTGTCGGCCAGTACAGGCCCCAAAAATTAGCCAATAGGCATTCACCTGACAGCAAAGAATTTGCGATTCTGTGGCTGGAGGTACATTAGGCGGTCACAGCATAAACTAGTAACTGTCGGCCAGTACAGGCCCCAAAAATTAGCCAATAGGCGTTCATCTGACAGCAAAGAACTTTGGATTCTGTGGCTGGAGGTACATTTGGCGGTCACAGGTTAAAAATGTAACTGTCGGCCAGTGCAGGCCCCAAAAATTAGCCAATAGGCATACACCTGACAGCAAAGAACTTTGGATTCTGTGGCTGGAGGTACAGTAGGCGGTCACAGGATAAATATGTAACTGTCGGCCAGTACAGGCCTAAAAAATTAGGCATTCAACAGACATTAAAGTCCTTTTTTCCCGCAGTTTTTTCCTAAGACAGGGACAATGATTTGTTCTGGGTGGTGGCAGATATTTGGTCAACTCGTCACATGTGTTGAATTCCTCCGAGATCCATGCCTTATTAATTTTTAGAAATGTGAGGTAGTCCACACTGTCGTGAGCTAGGCGAGTGTGCTTATCAGTTACGATCCCCCCTGCTGCGCTGAACGTCCTTTGGAACAGGACACTGGACGGGAGGCAAGCCAACTTTTCCATGGCAAATTGTGCCAGCTCTGGCCACAGGTCAAGCCTGCACACCCAGTAGTCCAGGTTTCATCGCTTCTCAGAGCGTCCACATCGGCCGTTAACCTGATGTAGTCGGACACCTGTCGGTCTAGGCGTTCCCTGAGGCTGGATCTGGAGGACGGCTGTCGATGGGTTGATTGCAAAAATGATCCCATATACGAAGTGACCAACACATCTTCAATCCACCCTCTTCTTCCATGCGCTGTTGGATTAATACCCGCAACTGTTTCTCTGTGAGTAGAAATGTCTCTGCCAGGGCCCGCAAAAGCAGAATGCAGCATTTTGAGAAGCAAGGAGTAGAAGTGCTGCATTCTGATAGCCCTCTGTGATGGTGGTAACATTTCGACCATTTTGTGTTTGTACCGGGGGTCTAAGTACGTTGCCACCCAGTACTGGTCCTTGCTCTTTATGCTTTTTATACAGGGGTCCCTCTTCAAACACTGGAGCATGAAGACCCCCATTTGCACTAAACGGGAAGCGGTGGAGTGGCCTGGCTCCTGATCATCATCCAGGATGATGTTATCCTCGTTCTCACCCCCATCCACGGACAACACCCGGGATCATAGAAAAGTTTAAAGCATGCTCTTCTTGCTCCTCCTCTGCCCGACACCATCCTCCTCTGACTCCTCTTCAGACTCCTGTTGTTGACTTGTCTCAGATGCAGTAGTCCCCCTTTGAATTAATCCAGCATTGTGACTTCCTCGTCTTCCTGCTCCTGCTCCTCGATGGCTTGATCAATGACATAATGCAATGCATGCTCCAGAAAGAAGGCGTAAGGTGCGATGTCACTGATGGTGCCCTGTCTGCGACTGACCAGTTTGGTGATCTCATCAAATGGCCGCAGAAGTCTGCAGGCGTCGTGCATGAGCAGCCACTGGCGCGATGAAAAAAAAACAAGCTCCCCAGAACCTGTCCTGCCGCAGAGTTCGTACAGGTAGTCCTTAACTGCACGTTTCTGCTGGAGCAGCGTATCAAACATATACAAGGTGGAGTTCCATTCCATTGGGCATGTTTCGTTACAGATACATTAACAGTCTTCTTTTTGCCTCTTGTGCACTGTAAATTCTGGCTGCTTCTCCTCCCTATCTGCTGCTCTGTCTCTCCCTCTGAACTCACCTCCTCTTCCTCTCTTGTGGGCACCCATATGACGTTCATCGACACGTCATCATCGAATTTGTCACCTTAACCACCACTGACATTAGAGATCTCGGAGTAGGCAGCAACAGCGTGGACCGCCCTCCTTGGGCTGAACTGGGTACTGTCGTCAGACTGCTGGGTGGCGACCGTTGATACCTCCTCTTCCTGATTCAATGCCAAGAATGGCTGCACATTTGTAAGGTCTTGGAATGTATGGGAAAAAAATTCATCTGCTTCAAGCGGAGGGGATATGGTGGTGGTGGTGTCTTTGGGGGTGGACACAGCAGAGAGTGAAGAGGGTGCAGATAGAGAGGATGAGGAGGGTGCAGAAGCGGAAGTCTGAGTGAGCCACTCAACTAAGTCTGGTGCTTCCTTTGACGTAATTGCATGCACCTTCTCCAACTTCCCACTTAGGCTCCAGACTGGCGCACCTACCCGACCCCTACCACCACTGCAGAATGGCCTGCCTCTTCGTCTGCCTGTCATTTTCAAAATGACCCTGTGACAAAAGTCCCTATAGAAGAGCATTTGTGGAAGAAGGTATATCACACCCCTGCCTCAATCAGTTTTTTTGAGGGGGCAACTGGTAAATCACACAAGTAGAAATTATTGGTTCCAATAGTATTTTTCACTCTGTGTAGATGCGGTAACGCAGCAAAACCGCAGATAAATGCTGCACGCACTACCTAAATGCACTATCTGGAACCAGATATGCATATTGCCACATGTGATGTGGAATCATTGTATACATCAATCAGACACAAAGACGGTTTAGAAGCAGCAGCATTCTTTCTTAACAGTACTAATATGGGTAAGTGCAAATGTCAATTTGTCCTCTCCTTGTTAGAATTTGTATTGACACACAACTTTTTTCTTTTTGGGGGGGTCCTTCTACCTGCAGCTTCGGGGGACAGCAATGGGGGCGTCCTGTGCGCCCTCGTATGCCAATCTGTTCCTGTGGCTGTGGGAGGGGGAAGTCCTTCAGTCGGATCCCCTGCCAAAGGCTAATGGCGTCCAATATTTGGGACGTTATATTGATGACATCCTTATCATCTGGCAGGGGACCGAAGAGGAGTTTGGACGTTGCTCAATGACAATGACAGAAACATCAAGCTTACCTATAAGATTGCTCGTACAGATGTTGAATTCTTGGATGTGCTGTTTCAGGTGGATGCGGGAGGACGGATCACGACAAATCTGTTTAGAAAAGAAACATAAGTAAATGCTCTCCTGCATGCAGATTCATCACATCCTGGCAATCTAATTAAAAGCATACCAGTGGGACAATTCCTGCAAGCTCACAGGGTCTGTTCCTACGATGAGATGTTTGAGGTCCAGGCAAGGGACTTGAAGGAAAGGTTTGAACAGAGAGGCTATGGCAGGCGCTGTAGTGAGAAGGCCTATTGGAGGGCCCGATCATCAAAGAGAAGAGATATCCTACAAAAAAAAAATGCGGGAAGAATCGCAACAATTGAGATTTATTACTGGATATAACAACAAGTGGAAGGAGGTAAATAGTGCCCTAACAAAATATTGGGATATTCTATTGCAGGACCCACAATTACAGGGTGCTATTACTCCATACCCTTCGTTCACTTTTAGGAGGGAAAAAAAACTTGCGTGACCGGCTGGTCCGCAGCCACTATACCCACAAAGAGGTGGGCCTTTTTGGGACAAAGGGGACACCGTGGGAGAGTAAGCCTTGTGGTAGGTTTGTTGCCTGTGCCAACATGGAGAGAGCAACACAGTTCCACAACTCTGCAAATAGCAAGACCTTCAGGATTACACACTCTATGAATTGCATGACAATGGGTGTCATATACTGGGCTAGTTGCCCATGTAACCTGATTTATGTGGGGATGACATCCCGACAACTGAGGAGACGAGTCAGAGAACATGTGCTATCCATTTTAGCAGCTAAAGACGAGGAAGATGAGACACAGTTGAAAACCTTGGCAAGGCACTTTAAGGAAAGACATGAATCAGATGGGTCTCTATTGTGGGTCAGAGGTATTGACCGAGTCCTTATAGATACACGAAGTGGCAATTGGAAAGAAAACACTGCCCAAAGAAAAACCAAATGGATTTTTCTTTTTGGTACCACCACACCTTTTGGTTTGAATGAAGGCAACAGCTTTGCCCCATACCTTTAGGGCTGTTTCCTTGTGGGGTGTGTTCTTTCTCTGTTGTCTTTGGCCCTCTGGTATGACATTTTTGCTTATGGCCCGGGTTCCGAACCAGTCACTCGCTATGTGTTTTTAACTGTCATTTTATATTAATATTGTTGTTGTTGTTATATTTTTAACAGGTTTACACATATGGAATTTGGCACCTGTGGATCTTACATGGGCCCTGGACTATGTGGCTGTTCTATATTGAGTTTTTGGGTTGGGAGGATAACCATGAGAATTCAGAGGACGGTGTCATTGGACATATCTCCATTGATTGTCTTATTATTGTTGGGGGTAGCCTTTGGCCATATATATTTTGTCGACCACCCATTAAAGCTGATATTTTAGTTTTCTGTTGTGGGATTGTATCTTTGGATGTTTCATATTATCTATTATATTTATTAAACACTGCATGTCACTTGTATGTTTCACTTGCACATCACTGCACTATTTTTTGTTCTTAGTGTCACTTAGCACTTGCTTTTATATGCATTATTTATCTTTAGTAGTACAGTAGGCACATTGTTCTAAATACATGTTCACATTCATTGTGTTCTACTAGAGTCATCATGGAGTGCCATAGTTGGTATCCATTATGCATGTGGTAGGATTATAACGCGTATTGTCGCGCCTTAACTTTATATACTCGCCCTAAAAAATATTTTTTGCAGATGATTCGGTCCTGCTGTACATAGGGGGAGTGTGTATAGCATGACTGTGATTAGCACTTATGTTATATGTTTATATCTAATAACATATATACACAGTTAATTTATCTACTCAGCACTTTTTATGGACTTTGTATGTATAGAATTCCTTTTACAGACATTTTTATATTTGCTATTTAGGTATAATCTTCTGTTGGAGGTTCCTCCCGTTAAGTTCTATACTATGACATTTTATGCAGTGGTCCCTTATTTCAATTGGGGCGGGTTTGCTGCTGAAATCCCATTATGCTTGAAATTTGTCCCAATACTTAAATTACTAATGGTGCAGCGCAGGATCTGATTTGGATAGCGGGCCTCTTTTGTCTGGCCTGTCTGAGCGTGTGCTTACCGGCAACACAGGGAGTAATATGCGATCATCTGATCGCGAGGTGACTGAAGCCTCTAGTGGCCCCGGTTTTGCAGGATACTTTTTGCATTTGCATTCAGTTACCATGGTGAGACATGAAACAACATGCGATCATGTGATTGCGATACGATTCAGGTTCCTGTGGCCTCTGTTTCACGCGAGTCTGTCTGCATCCGATTTCAAGCGGTCACGTGACGGCTGACGTCAGCCGCGGACTTCTCGCGTGATTGCTGTACACTCGCGTGCGTCTGTCTGTGCTTCCTGGTCTGACTGTAGTTTGTCATATGACCAGTGATGCCAACATCGCGCTGTCTCGCGAGACAACGCAGCCAGCGAGGATTGGCTTGCGTCCTATCAGTTCTCTGTGCTGCATTACCATTGGCTATAGGCCAGGTGTATTACATTTGATTATTAATTATTCAGGGTATATGTGAGGTGTTAGCAGGTGCAAATGTATACGCCCCCTAAGAAAGCGGAGGAGCGAAACATGTGTCAGGGTGCGCTCTCTGCCAGACCTGGGTTGGATCCATTTGTGCCTCCTATCAACTTTAGATAATATGTTGTAGTATTCTTTCACTATTTTATGCTTATTACTACTACTGTTGTCCCCCCATACTGCTTATTAGCTAGCTATAGGCGCCGTTCAGTTGGCCCTCTCTCCTGGCTTTCACTTGCAGTTTTTCAGGTCTACCTGTGTGGGGGTGGAGGCTGGTGCAGTTGTTGGGGGTAGGGTTTTTATTGCCTGTTTGTGGCATATATTATTGCCTTTTTCTCCTTTCTGATTTTGGATTCATTATACCCATAGTCTGGCGGTTGAGCTGCTTATCGCAGCGCTTGCCTGCACTGCTGCTACTTATTTTATCATTGTCTATGGTCTATTGTAATATTTATTACTTAATAAAACATTTGTGTTATAATTGTATAAGTGTGTCTGCTATTTAATTGGTTGTGCTAAATGCACAATATAGAACGTATATTATTGGTATTTGAATCCCTGCTTCAATCAGTTTTTTTTTTTTGGGGGGGGGGGGGGGGCAACTGGTACATCACACCAGTAGAAATTATTTGTTCCAATGGTGTTTGGCACTCTGTGTGGCTGCATTATAACAGCAGAACCGCAGACAACTGCTGCACAATACAATTGCACTATAATATACTTTCTATGTTAGAAAGTATATTATAAGTATATCACACCCCTCAGTATATCACGCCTATCAATAGCACACCTATACCAGTCCTTAAAATTACTTTTGTGGACCTTTTAGCTCGCGATTTGTGTCCCTAACAGCCTGTCCCTTCTCCACACAGCAACCTCTCCCTACTCTGACAAAAGACAGAATGTAAAATGGCGCCCAGATCAGGTTTATTTATAAGGTAGGGGGTATGTCCATGTGCTGTAATGTCTCAATTGGCTGTTCTGTACCACCTGATGGATATGTCATTGGTCAAAGTTCTTCACAATGTAAAATAATATGGCGGGCGCGAATATCGCCATCTGTTCGCATGTTCGGCGAATCGCGAATGTGCAAAGTTTGCAACGAACCGACCGCCGGGTGAACCGCAAGGCCATCTCTACCAGCAACCAATAGGAAATTTGCCTACCCCTTACTATATAATAACCTCCCCAGCAGCCGTTGCGTTCAGTATTTTGCAGATCTGAAAGATACAGCAGTGTTATTGCTGTGCTCTCTGCTTTCCTGTGTCTTTACATTAGATAGTTAGTTAGCTTATATATATATATATATGTGTGAAGGCTTTTGCCTGGATTTGTGGGAGGGGCCTCCAGCCTATTTAGGGCACCCCTCTACCTGGCTCCTGCACCGTCCGAGGTCTGAACTTGAGATAGAGAGTCGCTTGTGGAGTTAACTGGAGAGTTACTTACGAGTTGCTGTGTTTTCTGAAGTTCGTTGCTTTCGGGTCCAGGATTTGGAGCATTCCAGTTCCATCCGTCCGGCTTCACCTGGTTCTTTGCGGGTCACGTTTGCCCGTTTAAACTGTGAGTCATCCGTACGGTACAGCAGGGCCTCACGGCTGCCCCTGTACTAGCTCATTCATTTCACCATTATTTCATTTCACTCATGTAACGGTTTCGTCACTCCAAAATCATGTTTTTCATGTCTGCCACAATTTCGGTTCATGCATGGACACGACCACACCGCATCCCCACTCCAAGCACTGCCAGCACGGGTACTAGTTCCCATGGCGGCCACAAACTCAGTTTCCTCCTCACCGGCACCTCTCTCACACACTTCCGCCCCCCTCCCCCCTTGGTCCAGCTCAGCGGCATGCCCGCACCCTCATTTGCCACATGCTCGCCTCATTTCCGGCCGCTCCACATACTCCCCCTCCATAGCAAAACACCACGGCCGCGGTCCCCCTTTCCCCACCGCCGCACCGGCCCACCCCTCCGTTCTCCTGCCGCGCTGCCGATGGGGGCCGCCGCGTCCCGGCACCTGGTCTGCGCATGCGTGGCCGGGATGCTGCGCGAGCGCGGCCACGTCGGCGCGTGCGCGGTAGCCTGGCGGCCGGCCGCCGGTGCCGCGTGTGTGTACGCGCGGGGGGGGGGGGGGTGGGGGGGGCGCATGCACATATCCCGGCACCGGAATCCCACTGCCATGCCCCAGGGACGTTTCATGTGGCCCCAAATTCCCTTATCTCCACAGTGCAGCCCATGGGCAACATGACCAGCGCCAGCATGATCACATGACAGTACTCAGCACAATGTTAGAATTGCATTTAAATTGCCAGGGGGCTATACACAGGAGGTTCCGTTACAAATGGTGGCATGTTCAGGACATGTGAGCCCACTCTGCAAGTCTGAAGGGTCATTAATAGTGTGGTGTTTTTCCATTCTGCTTGTCAGAGAAAACACAAAAAAAAAAAAAAAAAGGGGTGCATTAATATCAGTGAAAACCCGCCATATAGTTAAAAACGAAAAAGAAAACCTTTTTCAAGGGGTGCATTAATATCACAGAGAAAACCCGCCATATAGTTTAAAAAAAAAAAAAAAAAAAAAACTTTTTCTAGTGGTGCATTAATATCACAGAGAAAACCCGCCATATAGTTAAAAAATCAAAAAAAAAAAAACCTTTTTCAAGGGGTCCACTAATAACAAGAAGAAACCCGCCATATAGTCAAAAAAAAAAAAAAGGGGTCCGCGGTTCACACCTTCCGCCACGTCACGGGGCCTCATTTCAAATACCATCCACATACCAGGACACCGTTGCGGCTCACGTCACAATCCTCTCAGGTCATGCCGACGTTCATACCACAGTCAACTCTCGTCATAACACTTTCTGTCTACCCCTCTTGTAGGGGGTCAAGTTTAAACTTATTTACGCTGAACGTATCCAGTGATTCTTTTCTTGCTACCAGGTACGTACACCTGCTCAAATCGTTTCTTTTCCTTACATTTCAGTCCATCCTGTTAGGATCAGCGTGCTGGCATTAGGGGCTCCGGAATCCCACTAGATCACCCCCTCTTGGCTTCCGCCATTAGTTAGTGGTCCGCGAGGCCAACACCCCGCCTCACACGTTCGGAGGCAGCCGCCCATCGCGCCACTCGTTAGTAAGCCGCCTCGCTGTTGCATAGAGAGGGCCTCACCTGTCACTCCCTTCCCCTAGTCCTGTCTTACAAGTCACCGAGAGGCCTCACACTCCTGCCACCACGTCAGTGGCCTCATCAACCCCTTGCGCCAACTCATAGATAGAGCCTCTCAAGCCGCTCGGCAATTAGCAGGGCCTCATCTGTCACCATTCTAGGCTTAATTATTTCGCCATCCGGCATAGCTAGCTTGCAAGCACGGTCCTGTGTTTCCCCACACTAACAAACTATTCTGTTTTAGCATGTCTCTGGAAGGAATAGAGGACTTTTCCCTTCCTGGCACTCCTGCTAGATCCATCACCTCAGCCCAGGGAGGCGGTCTAGCCAGCCCAGCATCTATCAGATCCTGGACAATTCCGCGTATCACGACGGAGTTAAGGAGACGGCAGATTCCCTTCCCCGCCACGGCAAGGAAAGCAGAGCTTTTCCGACTACTACGCACGTCAACCATTAACGCGGAGGCAGGGGAAGGACCTAGCCAGTCCAGCACGGGGAACATACACGCCATGCTGGCCTCTTTGATGACATCCATGTCCAAGGTCAACGACAGGTTGGAGAGGCTGGAGTCGGTCACCACGACCCTCTCCTTGGCAGGGCCACCACCGGCAGCGTCACCGGCACCATCCGGTTTGCCAGTGGGCGCGCCATACATCAACCCAGATGACCAAGAAGTCAGCCCGGCGCACATGATACCGGAGCACTTGAAAAGGGACATTCTGGAAGGTAAGGATGTGAACCTGGCCTCCCTCCTGATTGCCTCCCAAGATGTTGTCGAGAACAAAACTTATGCCTATGATGATGTCTCAGTTGTGGTCAAATCCAGGGATGCCCGCCTAAATAGAAAACTGTCTATCCCAGAATTTGTTTTGGCTTTCGGCATCTACAGGGATGTCATCTGTGCGGTCTACCCCAACAGAAGGGAGGAGTTCGACCTCTACATGCACAAACTGGTTGACCTGGGCAACAAATATGGAGGGTCAGCATTCTATGACTACCATAGATCTTTTTCGGCAAAGGTGGCAGGGGCTTTCTCCCAGTACGGAGTCCGCTCCAACTGGGCAAGAATCGACACTGTCATTTTTTGCCGGCACTTCGCAGGCCTGAGGACGCCAGCCTGTGCGTACTGCTCCTCCACGGCCCACACCACCAATTTCTGCCCGAACGCGGCGGACAGACAGGCCCCCTCTCAAGCGGCCGGCCCCTCCGGGGTCACGTAGAAATCAGGCCGGGACAAGCTGGGACGGCCAATCAAGTTTCTGGGCAAGTTCCAGATTTGCAACAATTTTAATGTGGGGTCCTGCAATTATAGCGGGTGTAGGTTGTTGCATATTTGTACCAATTGTTTCCGGGCACATGCCAAATCCATGTGTCCAAATAAAATGTTTTCTAGACCATATCTATTGACCGTAAATATGCCGGTTTTTACAGCATTTATGTCTCAGCACCCATCCAGGCATCTCACGGATTTCCTCGTGGCAGGGCTGACAGAAGGCTTCCACACGGGCATCCTGCACATGCCAACAGGCACCCTGGAGTGTCCTAATTTCCTATCCGCCCAAGGCAACCCCACCGCAATTGACGCCCTCATAGCCCAGGAAGTCTCAGAGGGCTTCGTGCTAGGACCTTTCAAGACCCCCCCATTCGTCACATGGCGCACCAATCCCATTGGCATCGTCACTGGGAAATCTTCCCAGAAACAGAGGCTAATCATCGACTTGTCGGCACCACACGGTTCACCGACCCCAGTCTCAACTCCCTCATTCCCTCGGAGGAATTCTCACTACTATACACCACCATAGATCACGCCATCACCGCCATCAGGCTAGCAGGGATCGGAGCATGGCTCAGCAAAACCGACATCGCCAATGCGTTCAAATTGCTACCAATTCACCCGTCGCTGTGGCACCTTCATGGCATCAAGTGGTCCGGAAACTATTATTTTTTCTCCCGGTTGACCTTCGGATCCAAGAGTAGCCCGGCCATTTTTGACACATTCGCGGAGGCACTATGCTGGTTGCTATTAAACGTAGCAAGATGCCCGATGGTATTGCATTACCTTGATGACTTTCTACTCGTGGAGGAAAACACCTCCCCTCCCGCCAGCCTCAGAGCCACCATCAAGCTGTTCGGGGAACTTGGGGTACCCATCTCCACTAAGAAAACAGAGGGGCCGGACACAGTCATCACCTTCTTGGGCATTCAGTTGGATTCTGCCTCAATGCAAGCCAGTTTGCCATCCGGGAAGATCCAGGTTATTCTCGACCACATAGACAACTACCTTCAACTCGGCAACTGCAATCGCAAAGAATTACAGTCCCTATTGGGTTCCCTGAACTTTGCCATGCGCATCATTTCCCAGGGTCGCTCCTTCATTTTACGGCTTCTGCACCTTTTCCCCTTTTTTCTTCACGACTCTCACAGGCTGCCCCTGGATGCCCACGCCACTGCAGATCTGGGTATGTGGAGGAGATTTCTGTCCACCTGGAACGGCAGGAGCATGTTCCTCCCTCAGCTATCGGACTCTTCCCCCTCTGGTCAGACGCGGCATCTATCACAGGCTTCGCGGCCATTTTCGGGAACGATTGGCTGTGGGGTAGCTGGCCTCCTGCGGTCCAGGGTTTGGAAGGATTTTCCACTACCTCGGCTCTGTTCGAGATCTACCCCATCGTGGCAGCCGCCGTGGCGTGGGGTCATTCATGGGCAAACATGTCGGTCCGATGCTACTCAGACAACCAGGCGACCTGCCAGATCATTAACAAGGGTCGGTCCAAATCCCTCACAATTATGAGGTTCCTGCGAAGGCTTACTTGGTTGGCAGCTTGCAACAATTTCTTCATACACTGCTTCCATGTCCCGGGGAGGTGCAATACGGCAGCTGACAATCTGTCTCGTTTCAAATTTCAGGCGTTTCATCAGGCTCTCCCGTCAGCGACACCCACAGCCTCCATCACCCCGTCATTTCATCAGCTCATTCTGGATTAGATGTCATCATGCGCCATAGCCAGTCATTGTCCCATTTTGCACTATCAGACAACACACGCAGGTCGTACAACAGAGCGTTCACACTTTTTAACAGGTTCCTGTTGGTACACAACATCACGCACCCATTTGTCATGACCTCCCTGCTGGGGTTTGCTTCCTTTTGCCACCTCAAGCTCAAAATGTCATACAACACCATCAAACTCTATCTCACCGGCATTCAACATCATATGCTAATCATACACCCTAACAACATCAGTTTCATGGCCTCGCACCAGATCAAAACCATACTCAAAGGTATTCAGAAGACAGAACCCCCACGGCCAACACAAAGGCTACCCATCAACAGTCACGTTTTCAAGGCATTATCCGACTTACTAGACACCAGGCCTTTTGAAGCAGATACCAACTCCATCATCAAAACAGCAATGTACCTGGCCTTCTACGGATTCCTGAGGCCCGGGGAATTCACCACGACCTCGGCGACCCAAACCACACCTTGTCTTCTTGTCTCCCACTTGACGAAACACGTGGATCATTATATCCTAACCTTACCTCACTCCAAAAGCAGTGAGCTCTCACTCGTGAACATTCCATATTACCCTACGCAGAACAGATGGTGCCCAGTCGGGGTTCTGGACGCTTACAAGCAGCATCACAAGTTCCTACCCTCTCAGCCACTACTTCAACTGCATGGGTCTGTACTCACCACCACCACCTTTATGACCTATGTCAGGTCATCCCTCACTCAACTGGGCCTTAACGCATCCAACTACTCAGGGCACTCCTTTCGCATTGGGGCCGCGTCCACGGCCTCCAGTGCCAACATCCCGGGTCATGTCATCAAGAAATTGGGGCGCTGGAAGTCATCCGCTTTCTCACGTTACATCCCCAATCCAACACGGGAGTTAAGAGACGCTTTCCAAAACATGTCGGGTTGAGCTTTCATGTATATTGAATACAATAAACTGTTGTTGTTTCATTTTTGCCCTCTTCTTTCTCAGGCCTACCTCATCCTCGGTTTCGGCACACCACAACCGACTACGCTTCTTCCCTGATTTCCTAGGTTCTTCACTGTACTACCGTAAGCGCCTTACACAAGTGTGAAGGCTTTTGCCTGGATTTGTGGGAGGGGCTGAGGTCCGCCTCCAGCCTATTTAGGGCACCCCTCTACCTGGCTCCTGCACCGTCCGAGGTCTGAACTTGTCCCTCCCACCACTCCACTCATTTACAAACTCATTTCTTCCACATCTCTTTCCTTGGGTGGGCCCTCTTCTTTCTCAGGCCTACCTCATCCTCGGTTTCGGCACACCACAACCGACTACGCTTCTTCCCTGATTTCCTAGGTTCTTCACTGTACTACCGTAAGCGCCTTACACAAATATATATATATATATATATATATATATATATATCACAGATAGTGGGAGATAGTCAGTGTAGGTTATATCCTGATATAGAGCAGGTTCTGCTGTCCATACATACATGCTACAGACATAGTGCTGTGATGTTACAAGTTCACAACAATATTTAGTGCACCAATCACTAATAAGTAGTCAGACCTAAACCATGTGAAGTTGCACGTATTGCGCCAAAATATTCACATCATTGGTGCCGATTTTGCAATCGCAAATATATTGGAGCACTCTATCTGCATATAAAGCTATTGTAATGTTCTGCCGTGCCAACCATTTTCTCCAGTCTCAGGAAACTTCTAGCAGCTTTTAAAATGTAGCTATAGTGACCCACGGCTGTATTTTGAGCGCATTACACGAATATTAAATTGATAATTTTTCATGATCAAGTAAATAATCTTGAATTTGTGAATTTTAGAATATATGATGAACATTCTACCATATTTTCATGAAATATCACAAATTTGAATATTGCCCCTGCCGCTCATCACTGATCCTTACAGAAAAAGCACAGTAAATGCATGCACAACGTGACAAACTGCAAGTAGTCCAGCCGGCATACTCACTTTCATCTGTCTTCTACTTTAGCCATCCTGCTGAATGTATGTAAGGGACAGTAAAGGAAAAGTAAATGAGTACGACTGTAGGATCAGATTAGAAAGATATTTTTGTGTTGTCTGTTACTATGGCGATACATAGATTTGAAAAAAAAAAAAGATGTAGCAACAAAAATATTTGCAATATTAGTAAATATTTGAAATTTGTAATCAAGATCTCTGAGCAAAACATTTAGATGCATAGCAGCAATAGACAAAAATAATTGGAAAGGTGGATATAGCCTTTTGGGCGACTCTCCATAAAAAAAATGTTGTCACTTAACCACCTATAGCCCCAGTGCAAGGATTGTTATGCTTCACATTTTCAGCTATTGATTCAATCTTCAGGTAAAACATAATCAACCATCAGTTTCTATGGCATTGGCCTTCAATATGCAGTACAGTAAAAACAATTACTATATGTGTCCACTGTTAAATGGTACGTTTTAACACTACTGTATCATCTAACTCCAAAAGAGGATGCAAGATCCTTGGTCAGGATGGCCAGAGAAGAAGATAAACCTAGGCAGGATCTAGCCAGGGAAACCTGCTCCAGTGTGTGCACCTGTGTGCAGAGATTACATGTGTAGTGCAGCCAGAGACAAAGCCTGTCCCCAGGTACTAGAGCAGTTAGAGTGGAGAAATGGAGTGACAAGAGGATAAGTTACAACCCCATGATCCTGGTGCAGCTTACAGACAGAGGAGGGCTAGAACTAGACAGATATCAGAGCATCTGGCAGCAAGTGGATCTTAAAGTCGTCCAGGAGTATAGGGCACACAGTGCTGCTGGAGAACACAGGCCATTGATTTTTGCAGAGGGTAAGCAGAATATTGTTCTGAAGGCGTCTTTGACTCAATGAAGAGTGATTGCTAAGCTGCAGAGACTTTTTAAGCTATATGGTTATCTTGACTGCTGTTGTGAGCAATATAAAGACTACTATATACTTACAGATGTTTCCATCCTCACATTAGCTCAAATTTGGTTCGGACTCTAATTTTCCATTACACCATTTTAATACAATAGCATGATGTTGTAGCAAAACCCATGACAAATTACAACCCCCAACACAAACCCTGGGTGAGCACACACAGACTTATATGGGGTAGAGTCATCAAGTTCAGTCAAGAGGAAAGGTAAGAAAAGACATACTGTATATCTACAAGTTACAGTTGTCACATTTAAAATTTGTCTAATTTTTTTGTCCTTATAACCAGGACACAGGGGTCACTTTAAAACTACTGGAATAAACAAAATATACCAATGCTGCTGCCTTGATAGGAAACAATCGGTGAGTCAATCTGACCCATATAAAGAATCCAGTAAAATCAAACATGTATGATATTTGAGGGGTCCTGTTACAGATCTTGTATTAGGAACATCATGTTAAGCCAACAAACAATCACTAGCAGAAGTGTTGGTTCAGTTAGCTGTTGCAGAACCATCAAAAACTAGTAGTATTGTCTTGTGTGATTGGTGGACCCAAAGAATGTTTGCACTTGTGTATCTCAGGATCACACTATTGTTGCAATGATCATTTTGGAAGACAATTATTTGCGGATAGCTGGGACAATCAACATAATAGGGTTGAAAACGTATATCAAGTACTAGTATGCTTCTTATCAACATATCAATAGATTTACTAATGCATGTTTTCTTTAACAGTGGACATTCCAAACTATGCCCTGGTCTCTGGAACCCAGTGTCTCATCTTAGACACTTTTTTTTTTTTCTTATCTTGCACTTTGACTCGTGTTATTGAACATGACCCTTCACCTTCACAATACTATATATTGTATCTATGAACTACCTACCCAGCATGTACCATTGGTGAATTCTCTGGCATAGAAAATCCTGTGATCTTTTCTTGTCTAGCTTATGTCTGAATGTGTTGACATTTTTTTTATGTCTATTGAACAATGTGGTCATCCAAAATAAGAGCATCTAGAAAAAAATAAACATATTCTGTGCAGTATATTTTTTATTTTATTTTAATTTTTTCAGTGAGGGTTAATGGCAGATGCGTATAGCAGACATATTTGTCCAGTGTATAAGTCAGGAGACTTCAAGATTAGTGATGAGCGGCAGGTGCCATATTCAAATTTGCGATATTTCATGAATATTTCACTAAATATTCGTAATATATTCATTCATTTGAGACTTTGTTATATATGTACAATGCTATTCTATTGCGAAAATTCGTCATTGAAATATTTGTGTGCGCATGCGCATTTTTGGCATAAGATAAACTATATTAAATAATGAAGACTATTCTAATTCAGTACTGACTAAGATATTTTAGCCTTCTCACATTGGCCCACAAGTAATGGTCCATTACAGGCCTGCTTTTTGCTTGTGGGCCAATGTGAGAAGGCTAAAATATCTTAGTCAGTACTGAATTAGAATAGTCTTCATTATTTAATATAGTTTATCTTATGCCAAAAATCTGCAATTAAATATGCACATTAATCAAATTGCGTAAGGGCGGTAAGAAACTTTCCTATTGGGTTGGCTTAGTAGAATTGTCGAATATGTAGAATACAGTGCTATATTCGACATATTCAACAATTCTACCAAGCCAACCCAATAGGAAATTTGCCTAACCCCCTTATGCAATTCGATAATGCGCATATTTAATTGCCAATTTTTTCACATAAGATAAACTATATTAAAGAATATTTTAATTCAGTACTAAGATATTTTAGACTTCTCACATTGGCCCACAAGCAAAAATCAGGCCGGTAATGGACCATTACTTGTGGGCCAATGTGAGAAGGCTAAAATATCTTAGTCAGTACTGAATTAGAATATTATTCATTATTTAATATAGTTTAACTTATGTAAAAAATCGGCAATTAAATATGCGCATTAATCGCGTAAGGGCGTTAAGCAACTTTCCTATTGGGTTGGCTTGGTAGAATTGTCGAATATTTAGAATATAGCGCTATATTTGTAATATGAATATTCTTTTTTTTTCCGTTTTTTTTCATCTGAACCTATTACATTTACTATTACTAATGGGTTCAGATGAAAAAAATAATAATAGTAATTTTAAAGAATATACAGTACAGACCAAAAGTTTGGACACACCTTCTCATTCAAAGAGTTTTTTTTTTTTTTTTTCCTGACTATGAAAATTGTAGATTCACACTGAAGGCATCAAAACTATGAATTAACACATGTGGAATTCGATACATAACAAAAAAGTGTGAAACAACTGAAAATATGTCATATTCTAGGTTCTTCAAAGTAGCCACCTTTTGCTTTGATTACTGCTTTGCACACTTTTGGCATTCTCTTGATGAGCTTCAAGAGGTAGTCACCTGAAATGGTTTTCACTTCACAGGTGTGCCCTGTCAGGTTTAATAAGTGGGATTTCTTGCATAATAAATGGGGTTGGGACCATCGGTTGCGTTATGGAGAAGTCAGATGGATACACAGCTGATAGTCCTACTGAATAGACTGTTATAATTTGTATTATGGCAAGAAAAAAGCAGCTAAGTAAAGAAAAACGAGTGGCCATCATTACTCTAAGAAATGAAGGTCAGTCAGTCCGAAAAATTGGGAAAACTTTGAAAGTGTCCCCAAGTGCAGTTACAAAAACCATCAAGCGCTACAAAGAAACTGGCTCACATGTGGACCGCCCCAGGAAAGGAAGACCAAGAGTCACCTCTGCTGCGGAGAATAAGTTCATCCGAGTCACCAGCCTCAGAAATCGCAGGTTAACAGCAGCTCAGATTAGAGACCAGGTCAATGCCCACACAGAGTTCTAGCAGCAGACACATCTCTAGAACAACTGTTAAGAAGAGACTATGTGAATCAGGCCTTCATGGTAGAATATCTGCTAGGAAATCACTGCTAAGGACAGACAATAAGCAGAAGAGACTTGTTTGGGCTAAAGAACACAAGGAATGGACATTAGACCAGTGGAAATCTGTGCTTTGGTCTGATGAGTCCAAATTTGAGATCTTTGGTTCCAACCACTGTGTCTTCGTGCGACGCAGAAAAGGTGAACGGATGGACTCTACATGCCTGGTTCCCACCGTGAAGCATGGAGGAGGAGGTGTGATGGTGTGGGGGTGCTTTGCTGGTGACACTGTTGGGTATTTATTCAAAATTGAAGGCATACTGAACCAGCATGGCTACCACAGCATCTTGCAACGGCATGCTATTCTATCCGGTTTGCGTTTAGTTGGACCAGCATTTATTTTTCAACAGGACAATGACCCCAAACACACCTCCAGGCTGTGTAAGGGCTATTTGACCATGAAGGAGAGTGATGGGGTGCTGCGCCAGATGACCTGGCCTCCACAGTCACCGGACCTGAACCCAATCAAGATGGTTTGGGGTGAGCTGGATCGCAGAGTGAAGGCAAAAGAGCCAACAAGTGCTAAGCATCTCTGGGAACTCCTTCAAGACTGTTGGAAGACCATTTCAGGTGACTACCTCTTGAAGCTCATCAAGAGAATGCCAAGAGTGTGCAAAGCAGTAATCAAAGCAAAAGGTGGCTACTTTGAAGAACCTAGAATATTACATATTTTCAGTTGTTTCACACTTTTTTCTTATGTATATAATTCCACATGTGTTAATTCATAGTTTTGATGCCTTCAGTGTGAATCTACAATTTTCATAGTCATGAAAATAAAGAAAACTCTTTGAATGAGAAGGTGTGTCCAAACTTTTGGTCTGTACTGTATATCAATATATTCTAAATATTAGCAAATTTTCGAAGTGCCGATATTCGTGAGAAAAATTTGCTATTCGAATATTTGCACTCAACACTACCATAGATGGTCTAGGTCCGTCAATCCATAATAAAGCTTAAAGAGGATGTCCCAAAAAATACATCTGCTTGATGAATATATGTTCACTTGAGCCCTACTACTGGAGTCTTTATTAGTTACTAGAATAGAGTTCCTGAGTTCCCATTCCGACCTGCTGCATGACTGCAATGTGAAGAAGTTTAAATGTGGTGGCAGTCCAGCATTTGTACTGATTAAAAATCTATGTTTTAGTAGTCTAAAACACTAAGAGCTGTATTTTCTCCTTTTCTTTTTCTATGGAACTGATGGATAAAGCCAAGAGCTGTGCATTTTGTCATGCATTGTACTGTATAGTGTATAATTGGAAACAAATAGTCAAGTACGGTAGAGGAATAGGAAAAATATTGAAGTCTGCCCTTTAACCTGAGCGGGCTCCGTAGTCACCCGGTGCCTGATATTTTTCACAGCCGACACACAGGGCATTATTCGCGATGGTGGATAATGCTGATAACAGGCTTTTAAAAAAAAACAGATGCCACTACGGCAAAAGTAATCAAAAAGTCATACACAATCCAAAATTGGATCAATAAATACCATATTTTTCGCCCCATAAGACACACTCCCCCCCAAAAAAAGTGGGGGGAAAAGGCCCCTGTGTCTTATGGGGCGAATGCTGCCATTTTACATCGCAGACTGCAATGTATCAGTTAGATGGGGGAGGGAGGAGGGGCCGGTGCGGTCACTGTACTCCGGCCCCACCGCTCACTCACTTCCTTAATGCCTAAACCTTTTATAATAGCTTTCATTGAAGTTACAATCCCCAGCCCCATCTGTACTACGGTACTCACTTAATGTCCTGTAGCAGGCAGAGCTGGGCAGCCACCAGCCCCTCCCATAGGTATATTAGGGCATATGTGTATGGCACTATTATGGGGTGGGGGGCAAGTGTATGGCACTGTTATGGAGGGTGGAGATCTGTAGATGGCACTGTTATGGGGGGGAGATCTGTGGATGGCACTTTTATGGGGGTGTGATCTGTGGATGGCACTGTTATGGGGGGGTGATCTGTGGATGCCACTATTATGGGGTGGGGATATGTGGGTGGCACTGTTATGGGGTGGGGGATCTGTGGGTGACACATATAATGCAGTGCCATCCACAGATCCCCCCATAACAGTGCCACCCATAGATCCCCCATAACAGTGCCATCCACAGATCCCCCATAGTAGTGTCATGCACAGACCACCATTAGTTCAAAACCCACCCAAAACACACTTTTTTTTTCTTATTTTCCTCCTCAAAAACCTAGGTGCGTCTTATGGGTCGGTGCGTCTTATACTGCGAAAAATACGATACTTCAGATCACCCTGCTAAACATGAGCCCTGATACAGCTTCATAGACATAAATGTAAATAAAATATATATGGGGGTTACAATTTGGTGATACAAAGAAAAAAATTATTTTTTTTTAATATTAAAAAAAGAAAAACTACATAAATGTGGTACCCCTGTAGTTATACTGACACAGAGAATGAAGGTAATAGGTCATTGTTATCACATACAGTGAGGAACAGAAGTATTTGAACACCCTGCAATTTTGCAAGTTCTCCCACTTGGAAGGGTCTGAAATTAACATTTTACGTGCATTCCCACTCTGAGGGATAGAATAAATAAAAAAAATCTGGAAATCACATTGTATGATTTTTAAAGACTTTATTTGTCTTGCACTGCTGAACATTAGTATTTGAACATCTGAGAAAATCAGTGTTAATATTTGGTACAGAAGCCTTTGTTTTAAATTGCAGAGGTAAAACATTTCCTGTAGTTCTTGACCAGGTTTGCACACACTACAACAGGGATTTTGGCCCACTCTTCCACACAGATCTCCTCTAGATCTGTCAGGATTTGGGGCTGTCGCTGAGCAACAAGGAGTTTCAGCTTCCTCCAAAGATGTTCGATTGGATTTAAGTCTGGAGACTGGCTAGGCCACTCCAGAACCTTGATATGCTTCTTACAGAGCAACTTCTTGGTTATCCTGGCTGTGTGCTTCAGGCTGTTGTCATCTTGGGAGACCCAGCCACGACCCATCTTCAATGCTCTGACTGAGTGAAGGAGGTTCTTGCTCAAAATCTCGCAATAAATGGCCCCATTCATCCTCTCCTTAATACAGTCGAATTGTCCTGTCCCCTTCACAGAAAAGCACCCCCAAAGCATGATGTTACCACCCCCATGCTTCACAGTAGGGATGGTGTTCTTGCGATGCAACTCATCCTTCTTTTTCCTCCAAACACGACGAGTGAAGTTTAGACCAAAAAGTTCTACTTTGGTCTCAGCTGACCACATGAATTTCTCACATGGCTCCTCTGGATCATCCAGATGGTCATTGGCAAACTTCAGATGGGCCTGGACATGTGATGACTTGAGCAGGGGAACCTTCCGTGCAATGCATGATTTGAAACCATGACGGCATAGTGTTCTACCGACAGTGACCTGTGAAACTGTGGTACCAGCTCTCTTCATGTCATTGACCAGCTCCTCCCTTGTAGTTCTGGTCTGATTCCTCACCTTTGTTATCATCAGTGATACCCCACGAGGTGAGATCTTGCATGGAGCCTCAGTCCGAGGGAGACTGACAGTCTTCTTTAGCCTTTTCCATTTTCTAGCAATTGTGCCAACAGTTGATCTTTTTTCACCAAGCTGCTTGGCAATTACCTCATAGCCCTTTCCAGCCTTGTGGAGGTCCACAATTTTGTCTCTGTTGTCTTTTGACAGCTCTTTGGTCTTGTCCATGGTAGTAGTTGGCGTCTGACTGACTGTGGGGTGGACAGGTTTCTTTAAAGAGCTCAGACAGGTGCTACTAAGTTAGATTAATGAGTGGAGTAGAGGTGGACTTTTTAAAGGCACAATAGCAGGTCTTTGAGAGACATAATTATTGCTGTTTCTCAGGTGTTCAAATACTTATGTCAGGAGTGCAAGACATACATTCTTTAAAAATCATACAATGTGATTTCCTGAATTTTTTTTATTTTTTTATTCTGTCTCTCAGAGTGGTAATGCACCTACAATGTGAATTTCAGACCCCTCCATGATTTGTAAGTGGGAAAACTTGCAAAATTGCAGGGTGTTCAAATACTTCTGTTCCTCACTGTAAGGAAAGCTGTAAAAACGAAACCCATAACCGTGACGGGATTGCATTTTTTTTGCAAATTTCACCCCATTTGGAATTTTTTTCTCCAGCTTCCCAGTACATCATATGCAATATAAAATGGTATCATTAGAAAGTACAACTTGTCCTGCAAAAAAGAAGCCCTGATATGGCTATGTGAATAGAAAAAAAAATTAAAAAGTGTATGGCACGAAGCAAAAAATAAATAAAAAAATATGAGAAATCGCTGGATCCTTAAGGGGTTAATAATGTAGTTATAAGAATGTTTTACACAATTGAAGATAAACATAAATGTGCGTTATCAGTTGGAAAGACAATCAAGAGAAAAATGATTGGTGTTCAGGGCATCTCTCTTTATAAAAATCTCCAAGTGCTTTCCAAAGTGGTATTAAAAAGCTGTCTCATTGCAGTTGATATTTAAGAGAATCCTAATTCCATTTTAATATGAGCCATTTATATGCTACAGTGCTCTGAATAAAATGAAACATTGTAATTAAAAGTATCGCCTTGTCCACACTTTGATTAGCATTATACATTGCAGAACATTTGTCTTCATCTACTAAACTAAGAACAACTAGATAGTGATTGAGGTAATTGTGTGTTTTTTCTTCCTCTTCAGTGTTTCAATGTTTCATTACCCATCCTTCCAGATAATGGGTACACGATGTTCGTTATGCAAGTGACATGGAATTACAGTCCTGTATTTTATATCCAACCACAAGTTTTAATAATACTTTACAAAGCTATATGCTATTCATAAAAGTATATGTGCCATTTGCAAACATTCATCTTAAAACTATAAAATTATTTTTATCCTACATATTGTATGCTAAGAAATCTAGGACAGATAGAAGAAAGACAAAATGAAAACCTATGTCTCCTATGCAGACATACGTCCGCATAGGAGCTGCATGTAGAAAATAGTAGGATGAACATTTTGATATTTTAATCATTTTTATTAATAAAACAAAGCAATGAAGAACAAAGTATAAAAAAAAATAACTTCCAGGTCGCTTGATAAATGTAATCCAGCAAGAAAGTCCAGTAAACATGGGCTATCTGAAAGAGCTGCAATCTAATAAACATAAGGAAGTTGCATAATACTAAGAAACAAGCCCCCCATGTGGTATGTAGAACATGGTGAAGTATCCATGGCAACAATATTATTCAGCAGTGTTATCTCCAATAGCAAAAAAAGGAAGAACATTTAAATTATACTTGGTAGGTATACTATAGGGTCCAAAAGTAGTGGAACAAGTACACATTACTCCTACGGGAGCTTTAATGACATCTTATTTTTAATCTATAGGCATTAACATGGAGTTATCCCCATCCCTCACTTTCCAGCTAAAACGGACTCCACTCTTTTGGTGAGACTTTCTACAAGATATTCAAATGTGTCTGTTTCTGGATTCATTCAGAAGAGCATTTGTGAGATCAGACACTGACATTGGATGAGAGGGCCTCCCTCACAATTTCCAGTCTAGTTCATCGAAAAAGTGACCAATGGGGTTGAAGTCAGGGCTCTGTGTGGGCCAGTCAAATCCTTCCACATGGTAGTCACCCAACCATGCCTTTATATACATTCCTTTATGCACTGGGACACTGCCATGCTAGAAGCTTATAATTGTCCACAATGTGTTGGTATGCTGAAGCATTGAAATTTCTCATCAGTGGAAGTAAGAAAGAGCGAAGAAAGGAAACCAGGATGTCAAGAAATAAAGAGGGAAAGAATTAAGGAAGGAAGGAAATATCAAAGTATAGAAGGAGAGAAATTAGTAAGGAAATGCACCAGGAAGGGAGGAAGTAAAAAAGAAAGGAAGAAAATGAGCAAATAAGAAGGATAGAAAAAAGGAAATGAAGTAAAGGATTGAAATAAAGAAATAGGGGTATGTAAAGAGAAGCTCTCCAGCAAGGCATTAGAAAGTAATCCCAGAGAACAATAAATGATGTAGCCTCCCAAACACAGTCACAGACAAAAGACTAAGTGGAAATAAAGAATAGCAGGAAGGGAGGATAGGAAAAGGTAAGACAGGAATGGAGGATGGCATGCAAGAAGGAAAGGAAGGAGGAATAGAGGGAGGGATGTAGGAAAGAAAGAAGAAAACCGGCAAGGGAGAAAGGGAGGGAAGGAAGAACTAATGGATGTAGATAGGAAGCTAGGGAGGGGATCAGAAGGAAGGCATGGAGGCCGGAAGGAAGGACAGAAAAAAGCAAAGGAGGAAGGAATAGAGGAAGGGAAGAATCAAGGAAGACAGGGAGAGAGACTGGAAGAAATTCAGTGAGGGAGGGAAGAAGGGTGAAAGGGTGTGTTACAGCAAGGCACAAGAAAGAACCCTAGAGAATAATACATGAGAAGAATAAGTGGCATAACACCCAAACACAGTGTAAGAAAGAAAGACTAAGCATGGAGTCAAGGGAAAAAGAAATGCATACCAGAATATTTGACTGAAGAGAAGCATATCTTCAAAAAGATTCACATGTTCTTGAGAATACAGGAAAGTTTTTCATTAAAGGGGTTGGCCAATATATAAGTACTTTCCACTATATAGTGGGAGGTAGGGTAAAAAAGAGTTTCCTAATATACTTTATTAAAAAAATCTGAATGGTAATGTTTTTATAACGAGCCCGCCCCCTCAGCCCTGCTCTGCCATGCAGCCAGATCATCCTTGGCTGCATGCGACATGGAGGAGCTTTAAAGAAAGCTCGTCCATGGCTTTATTCTAACTGCACATGCACTGCTTTTTCTAATAAGAGCAGCGCATGCCCAGTATGCCCCTGCCACTGGCGTGCTCCTTGCTCCGACTCTGTCTCTACAACCGGCTTATTCATGTCAGAGTTTGGAGCGGGAAGAAAAGTAAGAGTGAGCCAGTGGCAGGGGCAGACTGGGCATGCGCTGCTCTTATTAGGAAAAGCAGCGCATGAGCAGTTAGAATAAAGCCATGGACGAGCTTTCTCTAAAGCTCCTCCATGTCTCGTGCAGCCATAGACGAACTGGCTGCACACACAGCGGGGCTGAGGGGGCTGGGCTCATTATAAAAACATTACAATTTGGAATTTTTTATAAGGTATATTAGGAAACTCTTTTTTACCATACCTCCCACTATATAGTGGAAAGTACTTATATATTGGCCAACCCCTTTTAAATATAAATCAAGGCAGACAGAGTTATTTTTAAAGGAAAATTTGAAAAGCTGCTTCAGAATTAATTTTGATGCAGTGGCAAAATATGAATAATGGTTACAATGGTGTACATAAAATATAGAACATGTAAGAAGTAGCCCTGTTTCCTATTGAAAATACACTCATATCTCACTTAAATAAGGAAAATCTGTAATGCCATACTGTACAGAGACACACTGACGGGATACTGCAGTGAAGCATGTCAGACTGAAGAGCACAAGACAAAACAAAATGTTCTGGATCCATGGTCTGACATAGACAGACTGCTGTTAGCACAATACAGGTGGGTCTCATTAGATAGCATCTAAGAACATAGAACAACCAGATGTAAAAATATAACACAAAGATATTTCTCAACAACAGAAAGATAGCCTGTAGGAAAATGACCCAGTTACCGAGACAGCAAATCCATGGGTTTCAAACCTCAGAGAAATTGTGCAAAGCATAGTAATGTTCCACACTTGCAGTTGTATAGATAGCATCCTCTGCAGGTAAAATATCAGGCCTAAAAGGCATTTTGACTACCTCCAATATTTGGACCATAATGTTGGAGAAAGTTACTAAACAGGTTTAGGGATCCTCACTATTAAGGTGTTTCAGGTGCCTGCTAGTGATTAGCAGTGATGAGCGGCAGGAGCAATATTCAAATTTGCGTTATTTTGCGAATATTTGGGCGAATATTCGTCATATATTCGCGAATTAGTGATCTACAGTCATTATTTTCTTGATTGCAAAAATCTGCAATCGGAAAATTTGCGATAAAAATTTGCAATATAAATTGGCGATCAAAGATATTACAGCCTTCTCATTGGCCTACAAGCAAGAAGCAGTGAGGGATCACGGGTACTGAGGGAAAAAAAATCTAGAATATTTGCGATTGCGAAGATATAGCAATATATTCTAGATATCCCAAATTCTCTGCCAATATTGGCGATAAAAATTTGCGATAAGAATATACAAGCTCAACACTAGTGATGAGCGGCATAGGCAATATTCGTTTTTGCAATATTTTTTTTAATTTTTTGCACAATATTCGCAATAAATTAGCAAATTCTAGAATTTTTGATCTCTAGTCATTATTTTCGTGATTGTGCAAATCGGCACTAATTATTCGCATATTTTTTGAGCAATACATGCAATTTCACATTTTATCAGGTAGAATATTACTGATTGGTGCACTAAGTATTGTTGTAACATCACAGCACTATGTCTATAGCATGTATGTATGGACAGCAGAGAAAAAATAATTCCTAGCACACTACCTAACACCCTGCACTGGAACCTATCAGCTAGACTATATCACTATCTAACCTACACTGACTATCTCCCACTAACTATCTGTTTTATATATATGAGCTAACTACCATATTTTTCACCCTATAAGACGCACCGGCCCATAAGACGCACCTAGGTTTTTGGGGAGGAAAATAAGAAAAAAAAAAGTTTTAACCAAAAGGTGTGCTTTTGGTGGGTTTGGAACTGTGAAGGACACTGTTATGGGGATCTGTGGATGACGGACACTGTTATGGGGGATCTGTGGATGACGGACACTGTTATCGGGGGATCTGTGGATGACGGACACTTACGGGGATCTGTGGATGACGGACACTGTTATGGGGGATCTGTGGATGACGGACACTTATGGGGGGATCTGTGGATGACGGGCACTGTTATGGGGGGATCTGTGGATGACGGACACTGTTATAGGGGGGGATCTGTGGCTTGCACTGTTACAGAGGGATCTGTGGATAGCACTGTTAGAGGGGGATCGGTGGGTGGCACTGTTATATATGTGCCATCCACAGACCCCCCCAGCCCATAACTGTGCCATCCACAGATGCCCCCCATAAAAATGTCATCCACAGATCCCCCACGCCCGCCGCTCCAGTATACTAATATAAAATGTCTTATTAAATTAATAGTTATTAAACATGCCCCCCAACTTCTTATAGTACCGTACATCCTAACAGCTTCAGTAGAATGCCAGCAGGCAGGCTGGGCGGGCGGCGCGTCACTCACTGACGTCACTTGCCTGCGCTGCCTGCTTCATTCATAAGGTAGGCGGCGCAGGCACGTGACATCAGGGAGTTACGCTGCCGCCCGCCCGGCCTGCCTGCCTGCATTCCACTAAAGCGGTTAGGATGTAACTATTAGGAGTTCGGGGGCATGTTTAATAACTATTAATTGAATAAGACATTTGATATTAGTATACTGGAGCGGCGGGGCGGGGCTATAGTACACTGACTGCACCTCCCCGCCACTATTGCCGGCCCCCAGCTCCTCCTCCCAGTCCCTCCCCCGCTCGCTCGTACATCACAGCTTGCGATGTAAAACGGCCAGCATTCGCCCCATTTTGGGGGGAGAAAAAGTGCGTCTTATGGGGCGAAAAATACAATAACTTACTAATGTAATTGGATAAGGAATAGGATCCAGATGAAAGCACAGAGCACAGCAATGTCACTTCTCTCTCTCTCAGAACTGCAAAAAAAACTGCTGAAAATGGCTGCTGGGGAGGGTCATATATATTCTACATCTTCGCACATTTTTGAAGTGCCGATATTCACAAAAAAATATTGCGATCAACACTAGAGCCTGCCCCTCATCAGTATGGAGTAGGAGTCCAGCTAGCTGAGTTTGTTGCTTTGGATGCAGCTTTGGCAGGGTGCTGGCTTTATTTTGAGACACTCAATGCTCTTGTTCTTTTGGAAGAAGAACTAGCTTGCAGGTTTCCATGTTTCACTCAGAGAAGTATTAAGTTTGTGCCTTTTCTCATAAGAATCTGGGTCCTAGAAGCTCTTAGAGTGCATTCACATCACCGTTTAGCTCTCCTTTCTTCTGATCTGTGAGAAGAAGAGAGAGATAGAGAAAAAAAAAAAACATGATTGCACACAACCGTATGGTTTTTTCTGTATTTTGCAAAAAAAAATGATCCGCAAAAAATATGGATGACGTCCATGGGCATTCAGTTTTTTGCAGAACGCAACAGCTGGCCCCTAATAGAACAGTACTATCCTTGTCCGCTATGCAGATAATAATATGACATATTATATCTTTGAACGGAACGGAAAAACGGAAATACGTTTGTTTTTTTGCAGATCTATTGAAATGAATGGTTCCGTATACGGAATGCAAAATACAGAATGTAAACGGAAAAAAAAGTTTGTGTGCAAGAGGCCTAAAAAAAACAATCCTGTTGCATCAGTTATGCATAGGATTGCATAGGATCCGCTTTCTTACAGGATCCAGTAAATAAAGGGATCCTGTTGCATCAGTTGTCATCTGTCTGAACCTTTTCTGTCTTAGTGTACTTTCAAACTTGCGGAAGAGGATTCCGGCAGCTGGATCCGGCAGTTCTGACGCCAACGGATGGCATTCGGATCCGTCTGACAAATGCATTGAGATACCGGATCCATCTCTCCGGTGTCATCCGGAAAAACGGATCCGGTATTTATTTATTTTTTGCATTTTTAAAGGCCTGCACATGCGCAGACGGAAAGCCGGATCCGTTTTGATGGAACACTTAATTCCGGATTCGGCACTAATACTAAATTAATGCCAGATCCGGCATCCGGCAAGTGTTAAGGATTTTTGGCTGGAGAGAAAACTGCAGAGGGACTGAACTGATGCATCCTGAACGGAATGCTCTCCATTCAGAATGCATTGGGATAAAACTGATCAGTTTTTTTTCCGATATTGAGCTCCTATGACGGAACTCAACACCAGAAAGGAAAAACGCTAGTGTGAAAGTACCCTTACATCCATTTTTTTTAGACGGAAACAAAAGTACTGCATGCAGAACTTTTTATCCCCATCAAAAAAATGGATTTCAGACAGAAATGGCTCAAACAGATGACAACTGATGCAACAGGATCCGTTTTTTTTACTGGATCCTGCAAAAAAAACGGATCCTATGCAATCCAATGCATAACTGATGCAACAAGATCAGTTTTTTAATTATTTAGAGGATCCTGTTTTTTCTCTCTCTCTCTCTCTCTCTCTCTTCTTCTAATGGAACAGAAGAACGGAAAGCTATAGCTGCATTCACATCACCATTTAGCTTTCCGTCCTTCTGATCAGTCAGAAGAAGAGAGAAAAAAAAAAAAACAGGATCCTGTAAAAAAACTGATCCTGTCATCCGTTTGAGCCATTTCCGTCTAAGATCCGTTTTATAGATGGGAAAAAAGTCCTGCATGCAGTACTTTTGTTTTCATCTAAAAAAACGGATCTCAGACAGAAATGTCTAAAACGAATGACAACTGATGCAACAGGATCATTTTTTTTTTACTGGATTCTGTAAAAAAAAAAAAAAAAAGATCCTATGGCAATTCTAAGCATAACCGTTTTTTTACAGGATCCTGTTTTTCTCTTTCTCTCTCTCCTCTTCTGACTGATCAGAAGAACGGAAAGCTAAACGGTGATGTGAATGCACTCTCAGAGTGTTAAATATCAATTTTGACTGTAATTGGAGCATATTTGATTTGGTTTGAATTGGTTAGACGGTAAACTTAATCAAACTTTTGCTTTTAATTTTGTAAATCCGAAACCAAACGGATTTCAAGACACTTACTCATCTCTGAAATGTTCCTTTTTAAATTATTAGACCAATGTCTTTCTCATCACAAATGTTCTTGTAGCTTATAGTTTGATCATTTAAAAAAAAAAAACATTTTGGTCAAAGTGATTCCACGAAGAAGATGAACTCCTAGTAGAATCCTTGTGCTATTGAAGATTACAGAAATTACATTTTGTTAAACATATATTGTTGACTCTACCCGAACCTTCAGGAAATATTGAGTTGTATAAGATCCATCAGATAAGAAATCCAATAAGCTGTTTTGTTTTTGAACAACCACAAGCAAGTTATGTACAGTAAGTAAAATACACAAGAGATTTCTATATCAAGATATTACATGGCAGCAAGATGTTGTTCTGTGCTGTTTTCATCATCTTCAGCAGTCAGGTTTCATACTCCAATGCATTCTACAAGACACGGAGAAGATTTAGCTTTTCTTTCATTCTTTGCCTTGGCTGTTACATTATGCAGATACAATTATTCTCATTACATTTCATTTCATGTGGTCAATACCTTCATTGTTTGGACATATTATCCAGTACCTTTATATTTGCAATGAATGATACAGGGTGGTCCATAAGAAAGTAGCCTGCCTCCATAGTATAACAAGATGAACAAGCAAGTGTTTTTTTCTTGTGGTTTTTTCTTTATTTTTTATTATTCATAAGTCACAAAAGATGTTGACAGTGGTCCCGGTTCATGTCTATGCATATGGGCACGTCGGATTATGTTGGCTGATACTGCTTGCAGCTCTTCAACAGTGATACTGCAGAAGAAAAAATGTTCTGCTTTTTCCAACAAGATGGGGAACCATGCCGCTCCTCACAAGCTCACTGGCACCGGTTCATGGACTGTTTACGGAGGAGCAAATCGTGCACAATGGGTTATGGCTACCACGTTCCTCAGACTTGTCCACGTGCGATTTTTATCTGTGGGGAAACGTGAACTCAGGAGGAACCTCACAAACACTATTTGCATCATCACATGCAATATTAGCACACATAATCTGACATGCCCAAACATACATAGACATTAACGGGGAACATTTTTAGTATATTTTGTGGATTGTGGGTAATCAAAAAATAACAATCCACTTTCTCTTCATCTTGTCACACTATTGCTGGAGACGGGGAACTTTTTTGTGGGCCACCCTGCATAAGGCCATATTTAGTTTTATTAATCCATAAAACAATCCTCCTATGATATAGTACAGTACAGTAGTGGTGGCCAATCTGCAACTTTTTTCATTCAGTCATAGAGCAGTACAAATGGTAGCATGGCATGTCATTTATTTAGGGAAACGGTGCAATGTTCTATTAAAGAGGTTGGCCATTTTGCAATATTTTTTGTTTACTTTCTGTTCCTGCTGCTGTTGTCATCATTAACATTCATCCATATTATTTTTACAGTATGTGCCTTTTTGGACTGGCTGCTGCTGTAAATAGGGCCTGTGGGTTGTTTTCGCAGCTCTGGCCGCTTGATAGGACATTACTTAAAATGGCTCCATAGGTGTCACGAGGGTGTCAAGAGCCACGTCTGACTCCGTTATACCCGGGGTCAGGAAGTCGCAGCGGGTGGCTGCGCGCTCTATGTCTAAAGATCACGGTGTTTCTTAGTGTTTGTTTTCTGTGTTTGCCTTGCTATCCTTTTTGTCTCACTCAGGGATCCGTAGCTTCTCCTCCTCAGCTGTTTCTTGTCTGCCACTCCCAAACTCCTTATATTCTCCTCTCACACTTCTCTTGTTGCCAGTTATAGAGCTTCCTGCCTGGACATCTATGCTGACCCACTGGAGCTGAGAATCTGGTTGTTGTTCCAGAGTGCTTCCCTCCGGATCCCTGTTGGGCTTTTGTTGTCTCCTGTTGTTGCCCTCCTGGGATTATATGTTTAGTTTGTATTGTCTGTCCTCCCCTTGGTGTTTTCCTTTAGAGCTAGTGGTGCGGACTAGTGTTCCCACCGCCCTGTTCACTATCTAGGGCTCATCCTAGGGAAAGCCAGGGTTTTAGGCACGTGATCGGCGTACGGGTGAGGAACCCGTCTAGGAACGACAGGGCAGCCAGGCGCCAGTCGCAAGGTGAGTCAGGGGTCACCACCTTCCCTCTCACTAGGGCAGGGCCTCCCTCTTTTCCTCCCTCCGTGTCACGTATGTGACAGTTACGCCGATCGTGATAATAGGCTTCCCTGTCCTGTCTTCTACTGCTTTCAGTATCTGCGCAGTAGTGTCCCGGCCTCGAAACGTATGACTTCAAGACTGTGCTCCAGTTATAAAATACTCTCTTTACTTCATTATAAATGGTGCCCTCTTGTGTTTAATCTGTACAATGATTTGCACTTGTGCATGCTTAGCTGTCACCATGTAGATCTACTGTTAGAAGCTGTGCAAAAGAAAGAGCATGCCCCTGAAAAGGACATGCCCCTGAGACCGCACAGCCTAAAGAGAATCTAGCAGACATTGGAACAATGAATGGAGGGCTCTCTGGATCCATGTGAAGTAAAAGGCTTATTCTAGCTTTGTTAGGGTGGGTTCACACTAGCGTTAGAGATTCCGTTTTGGCTTTCCGTTATAACAGGGCTATAACGGAACATAACGGAATCCATAGGGTGGAATGCAAAACGGAAGCCTTTAAGAGGCATTCCGTTTTGCTCCGTCCAAATAGAAGTCTATGGGAAAACATAACGGATCCGTCTGGCTCCCATTATGCATGACGGAAAACAAAGACTTGTCCATGGGACTTTGTTTTCCGTCTTTCATAACGGGAACCAGACGGATCTGTTTGGATTCCCATAGACTTCTATTAGAACGGAAAGCAAACAGAATGCCTTTTAAATATGTTCGTTTTGCATTCCATCATAATGCAAGTCTATGGGCAGCAAAACAGATCCGCCCTTCCGTTTTATGGATTCCGTTATGTTCAGGGTTATGACGGAAAGCCATAACGGAATCCCTAACACTAGTGTGAACCCACCCTTAGAAAGAGGTTGTTGTGGACTATGTGATGTCGGAATTTCGTTTTTTTACATCCACCATGGCATAACTCCTTTAATTCTTGGTTGTAATGCAACAAAAACAGGAAAAATGGCTACTTTGCAAGACATGAAATCTGGGTCCACAAAAAACAAGCCCTCATACGGTTCCATTTTAGCAAAAATAAAAAATTTATTGGTCTCAAAATGTGGTGACACAAATAAAACAATTTTTGAAAAAATAAAATAAAATTAAGATTAGCGAATCGATTCTACACTAATTGAACTTGTTATGAATGACCTAAAAATTAAAATGTATTATTTGTGACTCTGCCCACATGAATTTAACAAAATAGTGGCCGCCATTTTACAGATCAGAAGACAGAGAAGACATCTGCCACCCAAAAAAGATCATTTTTGGATGTTTTTTTTTTTTTTTCTAATCTGGCAGTGCAGTGTTTTTTTTAAAGAGACAGTTTGTTACCAATTATTACCACATACAGCCATATATGTTGTTGTAACTTTGACATTAATAATGTTGTCTTGGCATTGGAGAGCTTGAAAGAGGCTGGATGGAGTCCTAGGAGACCCCAAAATGTTAAGCCCCATTCACACGTCAGTGTTTCATGGACGGGTGCTGTACGTGTTCTCCACGGATAGCACACGTCCCCATTCACTTTAATGTGTGTATTCAGACATCAGTGTTTTAACACGGTCAGTATTTTTAGCATGGATGCATACTCTATTTTGTCCGTGTTCAAGGATCCATCATGTCCATTATAGTCTATGGGAACAACATACTCATGCTAATTAAAATCAGCCTGTGAGGCAAAACAGGCTACAGGAGTGCACAACCAAATAGGAGTCAGCCACGTCTCCCATATAAACTACAAAGGAAAAGGGGGTTAGCTATTTGGTCGAGCACTCCTGTAGCCTGTTTTGCCTCAAAGGCTAATTTTATTTAGCATGAGTATATAGTTTGCTCTGCATGCATGTTGGTACTTGTAGTCCCTGGATTCAATGGGGGCCATTCTGGCACCATAGAGATATAAACTAAAAGGGGCCCAGCATGGATGTGGAACCTATACCTCCTGAACTTCATGGTCGCTGTCATGGCACATAACAGGTGAACTTAGTGTTAGGTTCCCGTCTTATAGAGATCGCCTTGACATGCGGCAGACAGGCTCAAATATTTTTGTACTAAATATATTTGCCAAGCATCTCTAATTTATTAGCATAGCATTTGCAATGTAATATGTATTTGTACTTTATTGTTGCACTATGTGTTATTCTATTTGTGTTTTCAGCCATAGCGAAGTGCACCTGCACATTGGGATGTGCTGACTAACCCCCTTTTCCATTATAGTCTATGCCAGTGGTGGCGAACCTATGGCAAAGGTGCCAGAGGTGGCACTCAGAGCCCACTCCGTGGGCACCCACAGACTGGAAAAAGTCTATGGTGTACCTATATGCCTTAGACTTTTCCTGCCATTCATCAGCGCAGGGCGCACTATGAACAGCACAGGCAGCGCATTGAATGTAGGCAGGCTATTGCAAAGTACATGGAAGATATACTATATTGCACTATAGTGCTCAGATTAAATTGCCGTGTTGGCACTTTGCAATAAATAAGTAGGTTTTGGGTTGCAGTTTGGGCACTCAGTCTGTAAAAGGTTCGCCATCACTGGTCTATGCCATCTGTGTTGCATCCGTGTTTCCCAGATCATTACGAAGAGATTCTTTGAATATTATTTTTCAGCTGTTGAGTGTCAGTGAAACACGGATGCAATACGGAGAGCAAAAAACACGGATTCACGGATCCATCACTGACCACCTGCTCGCGGATTTGAGCACAGAAACGAGCGTGTTAATGAGGCTTTATACATGACTTTCACGGGGGAATTAGGTCCCTTTCACACGAGTGAGTTTTCCGCGCGGGTGCAATGCGTGACGTGAACGCATAGCACCCGCACTGAATCCTGACCCATTCATTTCAATAGGTCTGTGTACATGAGCGTTGTTTTTCACGCATCAGATCTGCGTTGCGTGAAAATCGCAGCCTGTTCTATATTCTGCGTTTTTCACGCAGCCCTGGCCCCATAGAAGTGAATGGGGCTTCAGTGAAAAACGCATTCTATCCGCAAGCAAGTGCGGGTGCGATGCGTTTTTCACTGATAGTTGCTAGGAGATGTTGTTTGTAAACCTTCAGTTTTTTATCACGCGCGTGAAAAACGCATCAAAATGCATTGCACCCGTGCAGAAAAAACGCAATCGCAATCGCAGACAAAACTGACTGAACTTGCTTGCAAAATAGTGCGAGTTTCACTGAACGCACCCTGAACGCATCCGGACCTAATCCGTCACTCTCGTGTGAAAGGGACCTTAAAGTTCATTTGACCAAACAGAATTTGACAGCCTTTTTGACTGTGTTGGACACAAAATAAATTTTCTTAATCTCTAAAAAAATATATACTTTTTAATAAAAGTAGTAAAACTAAATAAATGTGGTTTCTTTGTAATTGAACTGACCTTCAGAATAAACATTTTGCACTGTAAAAATTAAACCGAAAAAGCTATGGCAGAGTTATGTTTTTTTTTTTTTTTTTTTTTTTGTTTTTTCATTTCTAATGATCCCCCAAATTATTTTCTTATTTTATTTTATAGGGTACATTAATTGATGCTATTAAAAATGACAATGTATCCTACAAAAAACAAGCCCTTATATGGCTATGCTGAGAAATAAAACAGTTATGGATCTTTGAAAGTGAGGATGAAAAAATGAAAATAAAAAGATGAAAACGGGCTGTGGCGGGAAGGGGGTGCTATTACCTTTTTTTGTGAAAGCAAAATATGTAGAGAATAATGCAAACAGTTAGTATCATTAAATCATGCTAAGCCATAAGGCAAGCAATCAATTTAAATTTCATTTTGTTTGCATCAAATCTCAGCCCTTTTATTTCTTGGTGATCATAAATAATCTTAATAACAGTTAACTACATCGTTAAGCAAAAGCTTTTTTCCTGGGTTATAAATGTGTGTGATACTTACTGCAATTTTTTACAAGATAATTTCTTCGTAATTGGCTGTTCTATATCATGCTTTGGCTGAAATTTGCTATCCAATCAAATTATCCGTTTACTCATCTTATTGAGGCAACGAGATGAAATTTGAAATGATACACTTCATATAGTCTGAAGATGAGGTTGTCATAAATGTCAGTCTTATGCTAAAAAGACTTAAAAAAAAAATCTCAGTGAGATAGCGCTTTTAATGGTAAAAGTTGACTTTTCAATAAGTAGCGATACTTGGCCTAATGCTACAGGGTGGGCCACAAAAAACGGAACCCTGCTTTCCTGCACAAGAAAATGGAAGAATGACATACTTTCCTAATACATGAGATGCTGGAAATGCTTTCCACCGGTGGCTATGCAAAGTTGTGCCCATCTTATCATATTCAGGAACACCTTCTGAAAAACAAACAAAAGCTGCAGCGCTCACCTGTGTATTCCAGTAGGAAGCAAGGATAAGGTCTGTACTTGACCATGAATATTACAATGAACAAAGAGAAGTTTGGTCCTGCTTCCAATAAAATCCTTTTCTTTATTTTGTTGCAGTAAATCTCTAAACATATATTGAACAAACATATATTGCACGCTAATCCAAGTCTACGCGTTTCGGACCCTTCTACTGTGGTCCTTATTCTTGACATGCAAAAGTGCAATTTATTCACCTTCCTTTTAACCATGTTTAGCACTAATCAGTAACAGCTTTCAATACCACATGACTAATGGGGGAGGGGAATCACCAAAAAAACACACACCCAACATAAATGAAAACCAAACATTATCTCACCGATATTGTAAAAATAAGTCATGCTTTCTATTTAGACCATTAGGAGCACATGTTACCAATTCAAACACCCAGTAAGCCTCCCGACTCGAATTTTTGTTTAGGGTCCTCCTCTTTCACCAGGAAGGTGACCCTTTCTACTCCCTGAACTGCGAATTCTGTGATATCTCCATTATGAACAGTGGCAAAGTGGATGCTGGCTGCAGAAACATTACTGGTTTTGAAGTATGGAATGTCTGATAGGTGTTTGCGCACTCTCACTTTAATCTGTTTTGTGGTGCAACCAACATACTGCATTTGACGTTCCTTGCAAGTGCTAACATATATTGCAAACTCTGTATTGCAGTTTAAATATTGCCGAATCACATGACTTCTGCCAGTAGCAGTAGAGACTGACTACATTTTGGCAGACCAACATATGATTACAGCAAATACTGCTCCCACATTTGTAGCTTCCCTTGCAGGACGGCAATACTGGTGGAGTGACAGGTCGATCACAAAAAAAGCTGGGGCTGATCTTCTGTCCCAAGGTAGACGCAGTTCTAGCTACACATTTAACTCATGTTCTGGCTACCTCCCTCCATTCTTCATCAAAGTTTAGGATTGGTAGATGTTTCTGCATGATCTTGCAGTTACAAAGGTGATCAGTTTCTTTTTTTTCCATTTTAATTTTAATCTTTCTTTTATTAACATCACCTGCCATCTTTTTTTGTGGAAAAACTAACTTGTTTCTGTCTAGGAGCAATGCCCAATTTTTTGTATAGATTCAGTAGTGTATTGTCTAGCTGCCAGTCTAATGCCTATTCTCTCTTCCTCTTCAGTGAAGATCAATTTAGTAGAGCAGTTTCTTTGAGTTCTTACCATTTTCCCCTTAGGAATGTTATTGATTACATGTAGGGGATGGCACGATGTTGCCCACAGAGTTGTGTTCCCTGCAGTATCTTTTCTAAACGTAAATGATACAATTTTATTGCTGACACCGTCCCCATACAGATGCAAGTCCAAAAACACGATTGACTCATCATAGTGCACACTGAAATTCAGAGTGTCAATGCTCGATTCAAAAATTCCTCAAAAATAGGTATGTCCGCTATATTGCCATGCCAAATAATCAGTATATCATTGATATAGCGTCCATACCATTTCATATGTTGAAAAAACGGACTTGCATCTGTAAAGAGGAACTGTTTCTCCCACCATGCCATAAAAATGTTGGCTATGGAGGATGAAAGTTTTGCCCGATTGAAACTCCAGATACATGGAGATAAAAATCTCCACTGAACATAAAAAAATATATTTGAGAAGAAAATCTATTACTCCACAGATAAAATCCTGTAGTTCTAGCGTGTACTTACTGTATGTTAACAGAAACTAATGTAGGGGGGGGCGGAGCTAGCGCCAGAAGAAGATGGTGGTGTGTGTCTGAGCTCCGTCTAACTTGCAGTGCTCTATCGCAGCTCACACTAGCTATACCGATCAGACAATGGTCAAAATCGGCAATCCGAGACAGGGGGACACCCTGCAACAACAGAAGCCATCCGTTACCTCAGGGGACATGGATAAATTCATTAAAAAAGCGGCGGCAATACACGTCGCAAAAGAAACTAAAATGGCGCCCGCAGCTGCTCCTGAAGACGAGTATATGAACTCAGAGGGAAAAGACAGCGACTCGGAAGAAACTGGTGGACGCCAAAACTTACCCATCTCCAGGAAATACCTGAAATCGGTCCTCACCAAAGCCCTGGAACCACTAGTTAGTGAAGTCTCCTCCATGAGACAAGATATTAAACATATCGGGGGCAGGGTAGAAGATCTGGAGACGGCGCATCACGCGGTGCTGGACTTTCAGACGGCGGCTTCTAATAGCTTGCACACGGTTCAAACTCATCTAAACCACGTTTATGCGGCCTTAGAAGACCAAGAGAACCGGGGCAGGAGGAACAATTTAAGGTTCCGAGGTCTGCCAGAATCGATTATCTCCACCGAAATACCGGAGGCAATGAAAGCTTTATGCGAACAACTGCTAGGACCGGATTATCCCAGCCCGACCATCGAGAGGGCTCACAGGGCCCTAAGGCCTAAACCGAAACCAGCCGAACCGCCTAGGGACATAATTTGCCGGTTCCTAAACTTCCAGGACAAGGAAGCTGTTCTGGAAGGCGCCAGAAAGAAATCCGAAGTCTTGTTCAGGGATTATCGCATCCAGGTGTACCAAGATCTGGCACCGATCACACTGAAAAAGCGCAAGGCCCTTAAGCCTCTGACAGAATGGCTTATCCAGAGGAAGATTACATATAGATGGACATTCCCCTTCGGCATCTCGTTCCTGTACAACGGGAGCAGGATCACAATTAGAACCTACGCTGACCTGGATCAAACGCTCCAGCACCTGGAGATTCCTAACATGGAAATTGAGAACTGGGACTTAATCCAGGATATCGCTTCCTTACCAGATGTTCCCAGGCCGCAACCCTTTGAACCTAGGAGGACCCCCAAGTCCCAGCGCCAGAGAAAGAAAACCAATTCAATTACTCCTAGACGCCTATCCACAGACTCATTTTGATCCATCTGGAGTCCACTGCGTCGTTTGAATGCCGAACCTGATTTATTCTTCATGAAAGAGATTGAAGAAATGTTTGATTTCTCTCTCTTATAAGTATATTGTTCTTACTTTTTACATATATTGTTTTCAGTCACTAGCAGCATTGCCCCCTCTGATATAACCTGTTCTCTTCCCTCCCCCCCTCCCTTCCTCCCCCCCCTTTTTTCCCCGCCTCCTCCTCTCCCCTGATACTTCGAATGAAGCTATACTGGGCATTAAGAGTAAGCTATACTTAACTTAAGTACTAAGAAAGTGGAAGCACATTCCTACCCCTAGTCTCAGGTTCATATCCTTTGGAGCCCTCCATTGTTCTGGCCGGTAGCGGTATTGGAGCAGGGGGTGTTCCGCTGGTTCACTCCCTCCATCTGATATTCGCCTGAGGCATATTTGGTAGAGTGCTGTACTTTCAGGGTATACCCGTATTCCCCCCTCACATAGAGAAATGTCTCAGACATGTTGTTTATGCCTTTTGTTTTTCTCTTGTTATTTTAGTTACCGTTTTTTCAATGTCAATACGTCACCTGATAACCTCAGACAGTTGGCCTTGGTATGGGATGCACGTCAAAGGTTTGACCCTTTTATATCTCTGGACCTAGGTTCATTAATTCACAAGCTCACATCTTATCTTCTGTTTATAACCATCACGGCTTCTATCTCCTCTTGTGTTCCAGATGGATGACCTCAAGATAGCATCTTACAATGTAAGAGGCTTTAATTCGCCATCTAAAAGGGGTCAAATATTTGGAATACTGAGAAGAGAGGGGGTGAAGGTGATTTTTCTTCAGGAAACACACCTGAAATTGGGCCATTTCCCCAACCTCTCACACTCATATTTCTCCCAATGGTACCACAGCGGCTCTAATTCTTCTAACTCAAGAGGTGTTAGCATAGGGCTACAGAGAGGGGTTCAATTCCAACACATAGACCAGATTTTAGATCCCGAGGGTAGGTTCATAATGCTGAAATGAGAAATTTCCCAACACATCTATACCTTTATCAACGTATATGCGCCTAATAGGAAACAAATCCCCTGGTTAAAAAACATTTTGGATAAAGTAAACAAATTCGGGGAAGGAACCTTGGTGATGGGGGGAGACTTCAATCTTGTATTGAATCCCCTCTTGGATTCTTCTTCAGGCAAGTCCGCACATTCCCAGTCAGCTGTACGTTCCCTGACTCTGAAGTTGTGGAAAGCTCAACTTATTGATGTTTGGCGTACCTTCCACCCAGACACCAAGGATTACTCCTTTCACTCACCAGTTCACGACTCATATCAACGTCTGGACTACATTTTTGTCTCTAAAAACCACCTGCAGTATTGCAGAGACACTAGCATAGGGAATATACTACTATCCGATCACTCCCCTATTTACTTGTCCCTTACTTCTCCAAAGAAAAACAAAACCTCTAGATCTTGGAGATTAAATGAGCAATTACTAGGTAACCCTGAAGCCAGATCAAGTATTAAATCAGTCTTGGAGGACTATTTTGACCTTAATGTCTCATCAGAAGTATCCTCTCAGATTTTGTGGGACGCCCATAAGACGGTTGTAAGGGGTCAATGTATTAGCATTGGAGCTTATCTTAAAAAATCAAGGAATAAAAAGATAGAGGAGCTACATACGAGCATAACTAAATTAGAACAATTACATAAAATCTCCCTGCTCAAGACCCACCTAGAGGAATTAAACGGTTATAGACGCTCTCTTAAGGACCTTCTTAACTCTCTTTCAGCAAAGTATTACCTCAACTCTCAGCACAAGGTATTTGCCCATGGGAACAAGGCCACAAGATACGTGATGAATAGGGTTAAAAAGAGGAAGTCAAACAATTTCGTACACAAACTCTCACCTACATCAGGCTCATTAATCTTTGATTCAGAACTAATCGCATCGAAATTTAGAGATTTATATGAATCTTTATACAACTTAGACACTCCTACTTCCTCCCTTTCCCCCCCTGATTCCTTATCCCCTCTTCTCGCGTACCTAGAGAAGTTACATCTCCCTACTCTGTCCGAGGGAAATAGAACGATGCTAGCCTCACCCTTTACACCAAAAGAACTCCTAGAAGCTATACGTAGCTCCCCCAAAGGGAAAAGCCCAGGCCCCGATGGCCTCCCTATCTCATATTACTCATCATTTCATGACATCCTCATTCCCCACCTAATTCCACTGTTCAACCAGACCTTATCCGGTACCCCCTTATCTAGCGACATGACCAAAGCCCATATTGTACTAATCCCTAAGGAGGGTAAAGATCCAACACTCTGCCCTAGCTATAGGCCTATCTCTCTCCTTAACATTGACCTTAAACTCCTAGCCAAACTGCTGGCTAATCGTCTGGCATCTATCTTGCCTTCCTTGATACACAGAGATCAAACTGGCTTTGTTAGGGGGAGAGAAGGCAAAGATAATACTGCTAGAGTCCTCAACATCCTTTTCCACGCGAAAAAGAGATCCTTACCTCTAGTCCTTCTCAGCACAGATGCTGAGAAGGCTTTTGACAGGGTTAAATGGTCATTCATGAATGCGGTCCTTTCCTCACAGAAATTCCCGTCCCCTTTCCTTTCATCTATAGACGCCATGTACTCGAAGGCTTCCGCTTCCATTTCGGTCAACAATATTATTTCTTCCCCCTTCTTTATCAAAAACGGTACTAGACAGGGTTGTCCCCTTTCCCCTCTTCTTTTTGTTTTAACTATGGAACCCTTACTCCAAACCATAAGATCTGATAGAGATATCAGAGGTGTAGATCTGGGTGATCAGGAGCACAAGACAGCGGCATTTGCTGACGACTTATTGATGATGATCAGTAACCCTGCGGCTGCCCTCCCTAAGATCTATCACCATCTAGAGACGTTTGGGAAACTGTCCAATTTCAAGGTTAACCATAGTAAGTCCCTAATTATACATACCGGCCTCTCTTCTAACCTAGCAAAAATACTGGAACAAGAGTCTCCTTTTAATTGGGCAAACCCTCATATAACATACCTAGGGGTTAAAATCAGTAATGACCCTTCCCAACTGTTTGCTTTAAACTACTTACCTCTCTTGAGTAACATCTCCACTTCCCTTAAAGCTCTAGACCTGCCAATCCTATCTTGGTTCGGTAGAAAAAATCTTCTCACATCCCTGGTCTTACCTAAATTGACCTACTTAATTCAGGTTCTCCCTATCCATATCCCCCCCCTCATACTATACTTCTCTTCGATCACTATTTAGCGGTTTCATCTGGTTGGGGAAGAAGGCTCGTCTTTCCTATAAAACCCTAAACAGACCAAAAGCCCTGGGTGGAATTGCCCTCCCAGACCCGGAACTATATGGGAGAGCAGTTTTGCTAGCCAGAGCAGTGGATTGGCTGAGAGCCCCTTCTCACAAATCCTGGGTCCATATAGAACAGACATTAATTAACACATCTTTTCGTACGCTTCTGCTAGGACACAAATGTCTACCACCCTTTCCCTCGACTGTAACCCCCATAATTAAAGCCACTTACAACGTCTGGAAATGGTTCCAATCTACTCATTTACATGTCCCTTTCCCCTCGCCCCTCCTCCGGCTTGGTGATATTTTACGAACTGCCCCTAAAGTACTACAAGATAGTCTACCCTCACATCTTAGAGACTCTAATACCAGTTTGAGAGACTTGCTTATCGACAACACCTCTCTATCGCTAGATAAACTGAGAGAGAAGCTCGCAATCCCTACCTCCCATGTACTTAATAACCCTACGTACTTTATCAAAACTTACATGTCCCTACACGTCTCTATGGGAGACTTAATGAGACCTATCACATGGTTTGAAGGCCTGATTGACAGCTCAGTATCTCCCAAAAAGATTATATCGCAATTATATAGTAGATTTAGATCTCATACTCCTAATGTTTCACCCTCATTCATTGGCCTATGGGATAGGGATCTAAACCGTACCTTTACTAGTAAAGAACTATCCACCATACTATTATCTCCACACAAATCGTCTAGATGCGTCCGTATTCAAGAAAATGGGTACAAGATCATGACTAGATGGTACAAGACCCCAGATATCGTCTCTAGGTATTCATTGTCTGGCTGTGATAATTGCTGGAGATGTCTGGCAGACAGAGGCTCCTTCATCCATATATGGTGGCAATGCCCTCGTCTCCTTAGGTGGTGGGAGAAAATATTTCAAGTAGCAAATCACATATGTGGAGCAGATCTAGTTCCTTCTCCAGAAATAGCGCTCCTGAACGTTCTCCCATCTGGACAGAAGGTCACTAATTTGGATCTTTTTAAGCATTTAATTGCAGCTGCCAGATTCCTCATTCCGAGACTATGGCTCTCTACAGAAATCCCCTCCATCGAGCAATGGCTTCTTAAGGTAGACCAAATACATAGATTTGAAGAAATTTCCTCTTGGGAATTAAGAAACTTTCAGGGTTTCATGAAGGTGTGGAAGGACTGGAGGGCGTTCAGGAGCTCTAACGATCTGTCACAGGTTCATCTTTAGTCTCAGGCTCTCTTTTCTATTTGTAATGAAGTCATACACCCTTCACATCCTGATCTTTTTGTCCCAATGGGATCTTTTGACCTAAACCGTACAAGCTTCCTGTCTCATGCTCCCATACCAACCCAGTACTGAACAAGATTTCAACCTATATTATTCCAGAGGCTCTGTTGACAAATTATGTAACCTTCCCATTTGCCTGTCATTGTATACTGTGACGTCACTGTTACTATTTTTCCTTTCTTTTAATTTGTGTTCTATTATTCGTGAGGATTTATCCTCCATTTGTTACATCTTATTGATTTCAATAAAGATATTTGAAAAAAAAAAAAAAGAAAAAAAAAAAAAAAAAAAAAAAGAAACTAATGTAAGGCTCTAAAAGCTAACTGGTGTGGAATATTGGTGTATAATGACACTACATCCGCAGTATGGTTCCATTCAAAATCTTCAAAGGTTTGCAGTACTGTGCGTGTATCTTTCAGGTATCTGGGTATATGTGGGACCAAAGGTTGAAGGAGGAAATCCACCCATTCTGATAACCTTTCAGAATATGAGCCGATACCGGCAACAATCGGTCTCATTGGGGCTGGAAATACTCCTTTGTGAACCTTTGGTGAGGCATTGAAAATGGTAATCACAGGATGTTTCACATAAATATATTCCATTTCTTGTTGATTGAAAATGCCAAGAGAAAGGCCTTCTGACAGAACATTATAAAGTTTTTTTCTGATAAAGGGGGAGGGGATTGTTTTTAAGTAAAGAGTATACCGCTGTATCCTGTAACATTTTCAGAATTTGCGATTTGTATATACAACTATCCAATACCACCATAGCTTCCCCCTTGTCAGCTTACTTTATAATTAAATCAGGCCTTTTCATCAGATCTTTTTTTTTTTTTATTGATTATCTTTATTAATTAATATATCAAAACATTACAAATAGAAGAAAAAAAAAATACAATTTCTCCCCAACCCCAATTCCCTAAAGAAACCCTCCCCTCCCCCCCTACCTGTGGTGCGTCAAAATAAGACCTTTATCATTGAGGAAATTAAACACAACTAATCAAGTTCTCCAACCACCCCATATCTTAATCCACTTCTCCTCAGCTTCCCTCTGTTTGTACATGATTTTCTCATAATTTTTTACCTTAGCAATTAGATTTATCCATGTAATTATATCTGGAGTATATCGAGCAAACCAGGTTCGACTGACCAGCACTCTGGCCAACATCAATATCCTGCCCAGGAGAATCTTTTGATACTTATGATTATTTAATTTGGAGAGATCATTAAGCACGAATACTTGTGGTTCAAAAGGGATTCGTATTTTTAGTTTATACCTAATACAATTATTTATAGTATTCCAGAAGTTTGTGAGTTCTGGACAAGTCCATATCATATGAAGAAAATCCGCTCCTACGGTATCGCATTTGGGGCAGTTAGACTTGTCTCTTAATCCACATTTATTCATCCATAAAGGAGTAATATATAGTCTATGGCAAATATAAAATTGTATTAAAACATGGTTGAAGTTCTGGGATAGTGAAACTAGGTTCCCAAAAATATTCTCCCATCCTTCTATTTGTAAATTCGGACAATCCACCTCCCACGCTTTTTGTCCTGGTGACTGTGTGTCACTAAACGGTGCCTTAAGTAATAACTTATATATATTTGACATTTTTATTCTAGACAGTGTACCCCCTACCCAATCATTCAAAAAAGATGAATTATCTATATCCAACACCAGTTTATCATCCAAACTGGATAGGACTGAACGCAATTGAAAATACCTAAACCAGGAAAGGTTTGTTATACTATGTGTCATCTCTATAAACGGTTTAATTTCTCTATCTTTAACTACCTGTGAAATATACAAAATTTTATTCATCAGATCTTTAAGTGCACGAGTTTCTTCTAATGACATATTATTTCTCTTTTTATGTGTTTTTATAACACCCACATTTACATAATTATTTCTTATATTTTCATATAGTGCACATAAATCCATTTCAACCAAATCTTGGAAACGGTCAAGAGCAGGGGATCTAGACTGTATGGGATAAAAATCCCTATTAGATGTTTTAAAAAAAATTGATTTATGTTGTAATGGATCATCCTGCTCCTGATACATTTCCTTGAGAGATGCAACGTGTGTCAACTCCACAAAGTTCATGGACAACCATGTTAAATCCACAGGTGCCCGAACATCCTCATGAAATGCATTGATATTTGGAGTGGTATCATCTCTAAACTGAAAATGTTTTTTTAAAGTCAGATCTCTGGCTAATCTATTGACATCAATGATCGTGCGGTATAGGTCAAAGTGACAGAGAAAGACAGTCCCCTATTCAACAAAGTCTCTTGCACATGATATAAGGTGACAGAGGATAGATTGATTATTTGGAGATCACTTACTTCGGCTTCTGGCGGGATGAATATCATCGTCCTCTTGCGGTGCTTCCTCCCTGCCTGTCGTTTTTTGCCGTAGTTCTCCTCCTTTGGAAGCCTGCGTATGGTTGCGCCTGTGAGATGTTGATGTTAGAATGTGGAACCTTGACGTGGTGAGTGGCTTATTACGCTTTGGCCAAAATGTACACCAATGCCTCATTCAACATCTAGCATAGAGGCAGGGCAGAGTGCTGGTTACAGAGTGCGATTGAATTTGTGTTTTTGCGTTTGTATCTGTATTTTGCCATAGCAATGTGCACCTGCATAGGGTTGTGCTGACTGAACCCCCACATTTTTTTCTTTGTAGTATATATTGGAGGCGTGGCGATCTCCATGCAGTCATGCACACCTGACCAGTTAGTCTGCCCTGGAGGCTGCTTTTAAAGTCAGTATAAAACTGAGTCTGCTTATATAGCGCCTACCAGTAGCCATTTGGCTCCAGGAGAAGTATATAGTGGGCTCAGCATGCATGTTGGTGCTTGCATCCCTGGATCCGATGAAAGCTGTAATGGCACCGGACGGGGTTAAAAGCAGAGTGTGCTTGGCGTGCATGCTGTACCTGCGTTCCCTGGAATTTGTGTGGTTGTCATGGCCCATAACAGGTAGGAACTAGTGTTAGGGACCACTCATGGAGGCGACCTTGACGTGGTGAGTGGCTTATTACGCTTTGGCCAAAATGTACACCAATGCCTCATTCAACATCCAGCATAGAGGACAGAGTGGTGGTTGTAGAGTGTGATTGCATTTGTGTTTTTGAGAATGTGGAATAGGTTCAGTTATTTCTGGAACTGAATCTGAGGACTCCATTTCAGTAGAGCTGAAAGAAACCCTAGATGAACGGTTCCTTCTGGAATGGGTCATTCTCCTTAGGATTGAATGAGGAGTATTTGTTCTTGCCGTTGGCCAGGAAAAGACTGTATTTGATTTGTAATCCATCAAATCTCTGTTGAATTTATCTTGTTTGAACTTTATAAGTCCTTCTTCTAATTTATTTAGACTTTCTTTCAGTTTCATATCTAATTCTTCAAATAGAGGTTTGTTCACATGGCAGAGCACTCTTGCATTACCTTGATTTCTTCCCTCAGATCTGAGAGTGTTGACTCCTCATTTTTGACAATCAGTTGCATTAGCTTCAACAAGCAATCCGACAGAATTTATTGCCACTGTGTGTGAAAAAGGTCTGAATATATCATGGTGTTTTTTCCCCCTCAATATTAATCCCCGAGGTATCATATTTTTATCTATATATTTCTATAGGGACATCAGATGTCACTATGTGCGCATATTTAAGGTTAATATTTTTTCCAAAGAGGACATCAAGATTTTAAAGACCAGTGTGCTTTGTGCAGTCGGAATATGTGAATATTTGATCCATTTTCTTGATACGGTCCTCACACTCCTCTACAGATCTTAAAGCTGTATGTGTCATAATTCCAGACGCTTATGTTGGATTAGAAAAAAAACGCTTCCAAGGCATATATTACACAGGGAGGGCACGCAGTTCTATTCAACAGTCCCCAAAAAAAATAAAAAATAAAGCTGCAGCGCTCACCTGTGTATTCCAATAGGAAGCACGGATAAGGTCCGGACTTGACCATGAAAATTACAATGAACAAAGAGAAGTTTGGTCCAGCTTCCAATAAAATATTTTTCTTTTTTTTGTTGCGGCAAATCTCTAAACATATATTGAACACTAATGCAAGTCTACGCATTTCGGACCCTTCTACTGTGGTCCTTACATACAAAAGTGCAATTTTAACCATGTTTAGCACTAATCAGTAACAGCTGTCAATACCACATGACTCGTGGGGGAGGGTAATCACCAAAAAAAACACACACCCAAGATAAATGAAAACCTTTCCTTTAAGAAATATCTTAAAACCATACATTATCCCACCGATATTGTAAAATCAAGTCATGCTTTCTATTCAGACTATTTGGAGCACATGTTCCCAATTCAAACATCAAGTAAGCCTCCCGGCTCAAGAGTTTTTGTTTATGGTCCCCCCCTCTCACCGGGAAGGTGACCCTTTCTACTCTCTAAACTTCGAGATCAGCCCCAGCTTTTTTTGCGATCGACCTGTCAGTATGGCTGTCCTGCAAGGGCAGCTGCAAATGTGGGAGCAAAACATTTATTTTCTGTAATCATATGTTGGTCTGCAAAATATAGTCTCTACTGCTACTGGCAGAAGTCATGTGATTCGGCAATATTTAAACTGCAATACGGAGTTTGCAATATATGTTATCACTTGCAAGGAATGTCAAATGCAGTATGTTGGTTGCACCACAAAACAGATTAAAGTGAGAGTGCGCAAACACCTATCAGACATTCCATACTTCAAAACCCATAAGGATTCTGCAGCCAGCTTCCACTTTGCCACTGTTCATAAAGGAGATATCACAGCATTCACATTTAAGGGAGTAGAAAGGGTCACCTTCCTGGTGAGAGGGGGGGGGGGGGCATAAATAAAAACTCCTGAGCCGGAAGGCTTACTAGATGTTTGAATTGGGAACATGCACTCCTAATGGTCTAAACAGAAAGTATGACTTGATTTTACAATATCGGTGAGATAAGGTATGGTTTTAAGATATTTCTTAGTGTTGGGTGTGTGTTTTTTTGGGTTGAGTCCCCTCCCCCATTAGTCATGTGGTATTGGCAGCTGTTACTGGTTAGTGCTAAACATGGTTAAAAGGAAGCTGAATAGATGCAATTTTGTATGTCATGAATAAGGACCACAGTAGGATGGTCCGAAACGTGTAGACGTTAGAATATTAGTGTGCAATATATGTTTGGATTTTACCGCAACAAAATAAAGAAAAGGATTTTATTGGAAGCAGGAGCACCTGCTTTAGTGCCACACATTTGATATTTCAAGCATAAGTTTCAATTTGCTGTTTTAGTTCGAGCCCTGCACAGGGATTAGCTTCATAAACCCTTAAGGTAACCCCATTAGGTCTGGTGACATTGTAAGCCACAACCCTTTGCTCACCATACATTATACTGTGAGTACCACATAAACTTGGTGCAAGGCATTGCAAGTTGCAACATCTTGCTGAAGAAAACAATGTTCACACATGATCAGCTAATTTCACACTAGCTTTCAAAGGCCTGGCAGGCTGTTCCGGTTGGGAACAGCCTGCTGGATCCAGCATTGTCAGACAGTGCCTGAATGCCCGCCATTAACATTAACTATAATGGGGTTCTGTGGAGATCCAGCAGCAACTCAGAACATTTTCTACATTTTCTATGAATTGGCCGGACAAATACCGCTTTGCACTGACTTTCTGTGCCTGGAAAACTGGCCTGAAAAAGGTACATAATGTACCTTGATGTTTTTTCAGGTAACTATGCCCATTTTCCCACCAACTTTCCAATAGCGATGGTGTGTAATAATGCAAAAAGTCAAAAGCCCAACAAGTTGCAAAGTCCTATTTTTGTGACGTTGTGAAGTCAGAATTCTGGAGTGTGGGGCTAAATTGTGCTAAATTCCTCAATGTACTGTAGCCCCCCTAACCCTTTCCTAACCTCCACCGTAATAATATGGCAGAAATCGGGTCTTTAAAGATTCCACGGGCATAAAAGCCACTGGGTTTCTGCTGTTTCATACAGCAGACACAAAGGGCTAATATCTGCTATCAGCAAAAATGCCATTTGCAGCGTCCCACTAGTGTATGTGGGCACTACAAAAGCTTGTTATGTCACATGTTGTATCATGCTGTATTTCATTCTTAGGTAGAACCCCTCTTACCAGGCTGTTAGGTGCACTACATACATTCCACCACTAGATGGGGTAGCACCACAGTATATATACTATAGTTCAGGCATAGTTTTAAGTGGTTAGAGCTAGAGAGTGGAAGCAGGAGGAGATGGAATGAGGGGCAGGGGGGTAGGAGAGGACCCCCTCCTCTCAGCTCTCTCTTGGGCTCCATGACCCAGAGGAGCCAATTCATTGTCTCAGTGTCAAGCAAGGAAAACAGACAAAGGTGAAACCTTTATTCTACCGTCTACTCTTCTGGAGTGCCAAGTGGATTTTACTCATTTTTTATGTGGAAAGAAAAAGGAAGGACAATAGCCATTATTCTAGGCTCTAGGCGCCTTTGTATACAGGTGAAGGATTTATTAGCTTCCGGCAGCCTCACCATTATTTCAAGGACAGACAGGCCATCTGTTGCATCACTTGTGTGTAGAAGATAAGGACTTGAGTCACCTCTACTGAGATTAAAACAAGGCAAAGAGCAAATTACCTGTGAGTACACAACCTCCAACTATAGCCTGAGATATAGCCACATATACAGCGTGTTACTTGGATTTTCCACATCCAACCAATATATTTATAAGAGACTGTTTATACCTGGATGTAAATTTCTGTCAAGACCCTGGTTACAGTAAAGTTCTTAGTTGGATTCAAACCCTGCCTCATTCTTCCATCTCCATACTACAATCACTCTCATCACCAAGGTGCTGGCATCACAACAATACTTAAGTCAGGGGCCCAGCCACACAAGCACCCAGAAAAGTCAATCACCATCACGGGCACCTCGAGCACCACCTTGCCAGTGTCCCCTGTAATAGAGTGTGCCCCAGAGAGTCTGGTGCTGTTCTCCCTTTCACTGCACTGCTGGCCCAGGGAGGCATCTACTAACCGTGAGTACCCAATGAACTGTTGCACCTGTTGGCCCACCGTGAACCTTTCTAACTCTCCCCTGTGGACTGGTACGTTGCACAATCACAGCCATTTAACTCCACAGATGCCAGGTTCAATTGTGACTGCGTCATCTAAGAATCTAAAACATGGAAGGACTTTGCTTCTGAGCCTAGAACTGCTTCCTCACACAGCATGGGGGAGCTGCTTGTTGGTTTTGCAAGGCTGAATCCTGCTGGAGGTTTCAATGACTTTCACAGTCATATCCCAAAATAGGTATTGTAATTGTAGTGACCCAGAAAATATAGGGCATGGATCAGCTTTACTGCATAGGGAACAGGGTAACAACAAACCCCTCAAAGAGAACCTGCCATAAAAAATACAATGTGATCTGCATGCAGCATATTATAGAGCAGGAGCTGAGCAGATTGATATACAGTATATTTTTGTGGAAAAACATAGAAACATAGAATGAGTCGGCAGATAAGAACCATTTGGCCCATCTAGTCTGCCCAAAAATATTCAGTAAATTTTTTTATTTTTACATTGATATCTGCAGCCCTGTGAACAGGTATTAGTACATGAGGATTTGTTATCAGTGACTGACAGCTATCTCTGTATTTACACTTCTATACACACAGAGGCGAAGTCGGCCTCTCTATAACTTTGGCGCATCCAGCTTCCAAGCTGTCTTACATTTAAGCCATTTTCTATGCCTAAAACAGGAGTAGAAAATGATGAATGAGACCGTCCGCACATGCAGCAGGCGCCATGGATAGCAGATTTCTGCTATTTCAAATAACAAAGACCTGCTGCTATTTACTGTGACCGGCAATAATGCCTATTGCGGCAATTAAATGCTTTAGATCTAAATGTGCAAAAACCCCAAAACTCACACTTCCGGGCTTTCTACTGATGCTCCGATTGGACGCATGGGGCTGACGCTGACAAGACTGAATGAGCAATTCTTATTTTGGCCACAAGGTGGCAGGCCAGCCAAGAAATTAGCAATGTTCAATTTAAATCGCATTTTAAAAATCCCTGATAGAACAAAATGGAAAATTTAAAAACATAATTTATAGGCTCATTTATAGGCCTCAAAATCATCACAATTTATTTATTTTTTTTGTTAAAAAAATGTATACAAAATAAAAAAAAATATTAAAGTTTAAATCACCCCCCTTTCCATATAATAATAATAATAAAAATAACAATAAATAACATTGTGGGTATCACCAGGACTGAAAACTCCCATAATATTAAAATAGTAAAACAAATAATCAAATACTGTGAATGGTGGAAAAAACTGAATGGAAAAAGGGTCACAATGGCCGATTTGCCATTTTTTCATTGCTTCTCTTACCCCCAAAAATGATATAAAATGTGATCAAAAAGTCATAAACACTCCAAAATGGCATCAATAAAAAACTACAGATTTCCACACAAAAAATTAGCCACTAAACAGCTCAGTAGAAAAAAAATGGGGGTAAGAATATGGTGATGTAAAACATTTTTTTAAATCAAAGTTTACATTTATTTTTACACCATTTAGACATAAAAACCTATACATATGGGGTATCGTTGTAATCGTATTGACCAAGAGAATGAAGGGCATGGGTCAGTTTTGCAGCACATGAAATGCAGTGGAAACAAAAGCCATAAAAAGGAGGAGGAATTGCGCTTTTTTACCGCTTCCCACTACATTGTATGCCATAATTAATAGTGGCATTAGAAAGTACAACTTGTCCCCCCCCAAAAATAACTCTCATACAGCTATGTGAACGGAAATATTAAAAAGTTATGGCTCAAGGAAAATAGGGAAGAAAAATGAAGTACGTAGGGATCAGCCTCTGTGCTATCGCTATGCTGTGGATTTCACTGTGGAGCCATATGAATGTCACCGGGGCACTGTGGATGTCATTGTGGGGCATGGTGAATGTCACTTTGGGACACTGAGGATATCACTGTGGATGTAACTTTGGGGCATTACGGATGTCACTGGGGCACTGTGAATGTCACTGTGGAGCAGTGTCACGATCAGTGTGTAGGGATGGGGGGCTCCACACTACACACAGGAGGGAAGGGGAACAGTAACTGGGCCTGGAAACTAGGGAAGAAACAGGTCACCTCCTAGACAACCCTTATCCGGGCCCTGACTACCTATCAATATGAATAGACCTTGAAGGTAGGAATATTCACATGCAGGATACCAAGGCCCTGATTTCCCTATAACTTGAAAATCTAGCTTCCAAAAAGTGACATTCCTTATTTCAAAAAGCAAATTGTATATTAAAAATCCAATATAGCAACCAAGTCTACGCATTTCGGATCTCCTAATACTGATCCTTACTCATGACAGGTTTCATACTCACTAGCTGGGATTTAAATAGATGGAGCCTTGCAGATCACAGGTGATTGCGATCGGCAAAAGCACGAGCCACGCCCCCTACTCACATAGTAATAAAAAATTGGATATACCATAAGAATACAAATAATTCTAAAATCTTCAATAGACAGAAATGTATAGAAAAGGATCAATAATTCAAGATCAAATCATACTTGCGATTTAATCCCTTTGGGACACAGGAGCCCATGTGGAAAATCCAGTAGGATTCCCTATTCAAAAGTTTGTGCTTGTAGTCTTCACCTCTCATGGGCTTGGACTTGAAACCCTGCAGTATTGCCCTGTTGAACAACCGCAAAATGAAGACTGACGGCTGAGACATTTCTGGTTTTAGTGTGTGGAATATCTGACAAGTCTCTGCAACTTTCCGACTATTGGTGCTACAGCCAACATATTGAAGACGGCAGCTCGAGCAGGTAATACAATAAACCATATGGCTAGTATTACAATTTATATATTGTTTTAAATCAAAGTATTTTGTGTGGCCGTGGAATATACAGAGGAAACCATTTGCATAAAGTTACAGCAGGTGCAAATGTGATGGCCGCATTTAAAGGTACCTTTATGTCTTAAGCAAGTGGATTTTTTATTTGTATTTTTGTTGCTGTCAGAAAAAAGACTGGGACTAATCTTTTGCGCTATGGTGGGTGTGTGGCGATCAATGCATCTGACACCACCATCAATAATATCAGACCATTGCTCGTCATAATTGAGAACAGATAAATGTCTTCTGGCAATGCAACAAATTTGTGATAATATTATGTTGTGTAGTCTTTTCATGAAATTTTTTCGAATGATTTTTACTGTCAGATCGTGTGGCCCCTGGAACAACTAAATCCTCTCTAAGCCAGGCAGATGCACATATATTGGCACGATTAAGGGTCTAGGGGGGATATTTATGTTCAACTAATCTATTGGCCACAACCTCCATCTCCTTTTCAAATGCAATTTTGCTGGAGTAATTTTGTTTTGCCCGGAGGTATTCTCACTTGGGGACATTATACACCACATATGGGGGATGACAGGATGTGGCCATAAGAGTAGTGTTACCAGCTGTGTCCTTGCGGAAAATGCTGGTAAAAACCCGTTGCGTGACATGGTCACCATAAAGAGACAGATCAAGAAAGGGAATGGTGATAGCGTCATGCGAAATAGAAAATTTCAAATGACAATGGTTATTATTGAGGAAGCTCCCGAAAGAGGGCACGGCCACACAATCACCCAACCACACAAACAGTAGGTCATCGATGTAATCAGGGCCGTCTTTACCAAAGGGCAAAAGGGGCAGCTGCCCTGGGCCCAGTTGCTCCTGGGGGGCCCAAGGCAGCTGCCTCTTGAGCCCTGCTAGCTACTGCCCTGGGTGTCAGACAGTCGGCTACACAGGCATCATGATCGTACTGTGTTAATGATCTAGGTTCTAGGACCTTAATGAGTTTTGATCTAGGACCTTAATGACATCATTACCATGTGACCAGTAACCTAGCAATTACTGGTCACATGGCTATGAGGTCATCACAGGTCCTACAGAAGTTAACTGTGGAGCTTTTTTGTGTAAAGATTACATCAGAAAAAGGTGACAGGGGCTGTTATGTTAATATACTGTAAACTAATGTATAGTGGGGTGCTGTATACTGTGTGGCGGGCTGTATATTGTGTGGTGGGCTGTATACTGTGTGGTGGGCTGTATACTGTGTGGTGGGCTGTATAGTGGGGGGGGCTATACTGCTGTACTGTATACTGTGGGGGTCTGTATACTGTATACTGTGGGTGCGGTATAGTGTGGAGTGCTATACTGCTGTACTGTATAGTGTGGGGGGCTGTATCGTGTATAGTTTGGGGTGCTGTATACAGTGAGGTGTTGTATACCGTGAGGTGCTGTATACTGTGGGCTGCTATACTGCTCTACTATATACTGTGGGGTACTGTATAGTGTGGGGTTCTATACTGCATACTGTGTGGTGCTGTATACTATAGGGTGCTATACTGCATACTGTGGGGTGCTGGGGTGCACTGTAACACTAGGGTGAGCCGAGCCCTGGTCTCCTTCCTGCAGAGCGGTGCCCACTTCCAGCCTGAGCCCAGCTGCCCAGAGCACTGATCCTGAGCCGCTGGAGTCTTCAGAACTGGAAGGATTTACAGTCATTCACTGTATTCTACCAGATGTGTGGATTTTCTGTGTGTGTGTTGTGGTGGAGGGAGTAATTGCCTGCTAAGGTGTGGGAAGGCGGGATCCAGGGGGCCTAAGTAAATTTTTGCCCAGGGTCCAATCAATATTAAAGACAGCCCTGGATGTAATGGCTGTATCATCTCAGGGAGCACCCCCAAGGATTCGCCCCCATGGAAATTCCTGTGAATTGCAGAAAGAAAAGCTGGTCAAACAAGAAGGAATTGTGTTTCAACCGAAACCACACAATTCGACAAATATAATCTTGAACGACAAAAGAAAAATCCCTATAAGGCCCTGGAATAAGTATAGGACCAGAGACAACCCATTTCTCCCCAGATGGACGATTGGAAGTCCCTGTCTCAGGCCCAGATAAAACAACAGGGAATATAGCAAATACAAACAAATGCGGCACTTAACTTCTGTAGAGATGGAAGAACAGGAACACCAGAGAGGATCTCACATCAGCTCTGCCAAACCCAAATTAAGCTATCAACCGTCAGAAGGGTGGGGTGAGACTATAAAGGTTAGAAGTGATGACCACTGAGCAACAGCCGAGAAAAGTGAAGTGGTCATTAAACCTATCAACACTGAATCAAGAGAAATCAAGGAGGCTGTTGGATTCCTCCACACTCAGCCAATTTCCTGACATCAGTCACCCGAGGGACCATGACAGGCAGTATTAATGTCACTTTGGGGCACTGAGGATATCATTGTGGATGTCACTGTGGAGCACTATGGATGTCACTGAGGCACTGTGGATGTCACTATGTGGCAGTAGGTAGGGCTGTCTTTAACATGGGGTAAAAGGGGCAGCTTCCCCCGGCCCCCACATTCTCATATGTTCCGCTGTACATATGAGAAGAGGTATACACACATAATACAGACAATTGCACTAATCATAAACAAGACGAGTTACAAACTGGTACAGAAGGAGAGAGGGCCCTGCCCGTGAGGGCTTACAATCTACATGGTATGGGAGAAGGACACAGTAGGTGCGGGTGAAGTTGGTCATGGCAGTATAGAGGCAGCAGGGTCACTGGTTGTAGGCTTGTCTGAAGAGGTGGGTTTTCAGGTTTCTTTTGAAGGATTCCACTGTAGGTGAGAGTCTGATATGTTGGAGTAGCGAGTTCCAGAGTGTAGGTGATGCGCGGGAGAAATCTTGGAGGCGATTGTGGGAAGAGGCGATAAGAGGAGAGGAGAGAAGGAGGTCTTGTGAGGATCGGAGAGTGCGTGTGGGGGTGTATCGGAAAAGTAGCTCAAAGATGTAGGGAGGGGACAGGTTATGGATGGCCTTGTATGTATTTGTTAGTATTTTGAAGTTAATTTACTGGGCAATGGGGAGCCAGTGAAGGGATTGGCAGAGGGGAGAGACTGTATCATAGTAAGCTATAATACCGCCATTCTCTATCTGATCGTGGGGCTATTGCATGGTACTCACTTCAACATGTGCCCCATGATCAGATACAAACTGACCGTGGCATAAATTGCAGCCAACACATGTTTCCCGGTCATGTGCATGAGTCCTTAGATGCAGTAGACAGTAGAAGTCAATGACTGTAGCGTGATTTGAATATACAGTCAAGTACATGAGGCCTTAGATACACAGCTCAGCAGGCAGTATCACACATTGGAATCTGTGATACAGGAGCAGAAAACGGTATCACAGATTATAGGCTTAGATACAGAGGCACAGTGAACAATATTGGACATGATAGGCTTAGATACTCACCATGCCAGACAGTATTGTACGAGATAGGATTAGATACACAGCTCAGCAGACTGCATCACACAAAACAAGCTATGCATCAGGCTCAGCAGACTGTATTGTACATACATGGTAAAATAGGATACAGATGTGCTTTGACATACTTGCTTATTCAAGCTGTTTATTGCATTCTGGAGATGGTGAGGGAAGAGATTGTGGATACAAGACACTAGCAGGATTGATGTATGAGTGTAGTAACATGGCCACAAGAGGTGTAGTAGGCGTGGTAACTGTAGACGGGGCAGTCTGGGAGGCAGGGTCAGCCTGTGACTCGTCACTCTGTAGAGCAGCCAGGCTGGTTCATACATAGAGCAAGGCGGTGAACTGTAAGCTCTGAATGTAAACAGACCTGCCATTACACTCTGGTGCCCAGACAGGGGGAAGGAAAGCACAAACATCAAAAATAGGCATTGGTAGTATAAATGTGCATGGTAAGGGGTGTTAGGAGCACATACGGATGTAGCAGAGTTAACACTCGAACTCTTAACTCAAATTTCTTAAAGGGTTTCTGCGATGAGAAATAACGTTATGTAGCTGACTGATATAAGCGATGTGCTGATGTCAGCAGTACATAACGGTGTGCTTCATAACTCCCTGCCTGCCTCCGTTCTCTTAAAATAAAGACTTTCAAAATATGCTAATGAGGCTCTAGGTGCTATTAGGGCATTGGATCAGCACCTAGTGTCTCCGTCTTCTCACCCTTTGGCACGCCCAGGTCCAGTTGATTGACTTTTGAGTTCTCCTCATCGTCCCGTAAATCCCGCGCCTATGCCGTCCCATTTAGTATTCAGCTCAGGCTCAGTGAGTGAACGACCCACTCCTGCTGCCGGCTTCCTCACTGCATCGAATAAACTCTCTGAGCCTGCGCTGAATACTAAACGGGAAGGCGCAGGCGCAGGATTTACGGGACACTTGGGAGAACTCAAAATTCAATCAACTGGACCTGGGTGTGCCAAAAGGTGAGAAGACGGAGACACTAGGTGCTGAAGCAATGCCCTAATAGCACCTAGAGGCTCATTAGCATATTGTAAAAGTCTTTATTTTAAGAGAACGGCGGCAGGCAGGGAGTTATAAAGCATTCTGTTATGTACTGCTGACATTAACACATCGCTAATGTCAGTCAGCTACATAACCTTATTTCTCATCACAGAAACCCTTTAACTCATCATGGTATCTCGAAAAAAAAGTAATTGAAAAGCAGTTGAAGGTGCTGGCTCAACACAAGTAGTTTAGTTAACACGTAAAAATAATTTTGATTTTCGGACTGGGCAACCTCTTTAAGAATAACTGTTTAACTGAGAGACCATCAGTATATTTACATTATAGAGTTCATCCTTCTTGATATTGTCTAATCTATGTTTTGATCCATATTTATTTTGCCAGCAAACAGTTAAAATGTAAGTCTACGGTAAATCATCAAGGAATCATATAGACATTATCAATGGTAACAATAGGCCAGAAAAATTCAGCAGTGCAAATTCATGCAATGGAACATTTACTTAGTGAACTTATATATTAACAGTAAACATGAAAACCTTGAAAAGTATTTTTCACTTATGATTGACATCAGTATTATGCAGTAAGGTCAGTCATATAAAATGAGAACAATCTGTGCTTAGTTCTGGTTTAAAATACTCTTCTTATTTTCAGAAAATCATGATATTTTTTTATATTTTTATGTAACCTTTTGAGAACCAGAGCAGTTTCACCCCTAAGACCCAAAGGATTTTGTTTGGCCTTACGGTATTCAATCAGTGGCGTGCCTGGGGGCGGGGCAGGGTGTAGTCCGCCCCAGGCGCCGGCTCTCATGGGGGTGCCAGAAGCAATGAGTGCTTCCATCAATACAGATGGAAGCGCTCATTGCCGGAGTGCTGACGCCCACATATTGCGGCGGGGCACGGGAGCGTATAGTTCCCTTCCATGCCGCCGATCACTGCCATAGGCTTCAGGCCTGAGGCCTATGCAGTAGTAAAATCCAGGCGCAGGTGTGTGTGATGATGTCATTGTGTGCCTGTGCCGGGACGCAGCAGCACAGTGAAGTGTGCGCGCCTTTCTCTGCGAGCAAGGTCAGGTGAGTATTTAACTTTTATTTTATTTTTTATTTTTTTTATGTGCCAACTTTGGGGGACATGGAGGGGAACATGTGGGGGGAAAAATAATATGATGGGATACTGTGTGGGGGCAAATTATTATGGGAGGGATTACTATGTTGGCGCAAATTACTATATGGGAGAGATTACTATGTGGGGGGAAAATTACTATATGGGGCAATGTGGGGGAAACTACTGTGTGGGGAAAATTACTATATGGGCGCAGTGTGGAAAAAAATACTATATGGGGGCAGTGTCGGGGAAATTACTGTGGGGGCAGTGTGGGGGAAACTACTGTGTGGGGGCAGCGTGGGGGACATTACTGTGGGGGCAGTTTGGGGGAAATTACTGTGGGTGTAGTGTGTGGGAAATTACTGTATGTGGGGAAGTGTGAGGGAAACTACTGTGTGGGGGAAATTACTGTGGGGGCAGTGTGGGGGAAACTAATGTGTTGGATCAATGTGTGATAAATTACTGTGTGGGCACATTGTGGGGGTAACTACTATGTGGGGGCAGTGAGGGGAAAACTACTGTGTGGGAGAAGTGTGGGGGAAATTACGGTGTGGGGCAGTGTGGGGGAAACTACTGTATATGGGCAGTGTGGGGGACACTACTGTATGGTGGCAGTTTGGGGGAAATTACTGTGTGGGGGCAGTGTGGGGGAAACTATTGTGTGGGGGCAGTGTGGGGGAAATGACTGTGTGGGGGCAGTATGGGGAAATTACTGAGTGGTGGCAGTGTGGGGGAAAGTACTATGTGGTGGCAGTGTGAGGGAAATTACTGTGTGGGGCAGTGTGGGGGAAACTATTGTGTGGGGGCAGTGTGGGGGAAATGACTGTGTGGGGGCAGTATGGGGGAAATTACTGAGTGGTGGCAGTGTGGGGGAAAGTACTATGTGGTGGCAGTGTGAGGGAAATTACTGTGTGGGGGCAGTGTGGGGAAAACTGCAGTGTGGGGGAAACTATTGCGTGGGTGAAATTACTGTATGGGACAATGGTGGAGAACTTCTATGTGGGGAAATTACTATATGGGGCAGTGTGGGGGAAATTACTGTGGGGCAGTGTGGGGGAAACTACTGTGTGGGGCAGTGTGGGGGAAATTACTGTGTGGTGGCAGTGTGGGGGAAATTACTGTGTGGTGGCAGTGTGGGGGAAACTACTCTGTAGGGAAAATTACTATATGGGGCAGTGTGGGGGAAATTACTGTGTGGGGGAAATTACTGTGTGGGGGAAATTACTGTGTGAGGGGGAAATTACTATGGGGGCATTACTATGGGGGCAGTGTGAGGGAAATTACTATATGGGGGCAGCGTAGGGGGCGTTGCTATTGGGAAGGCACTGTAGGGGCAATTCTATTTTTTTCTGGGGACACTATACAGGCATTATTACCTGAACACACAATATAGGGTACCTGGAGTAACAATATATTGTTACTGGAGGCACTCTAGGGGACATTATAACTGCTGTAGACACTATAGGGACATTTTGGGTAATTTATCAAACTGGTATAAAGAAGAACTGGCTTAGTTGCCCATAGCAGCCAATAGGATTCCACCTTTCATATTTGACAGCTCTTTTGGAAATCCAGTTCTACTTTGCATCAGTCGGATAAATAACCCCAAATATGTCTACTGGGGTCATTATTTTTTCAGCAGTATAGTACCTGGGGCATTGAGGGGGGCACAACGGGCACAGTATTGGGGTTGGCAGCAGGATAAGGCCTCGTGCACACGACCGTTGTTTTGGTCCGCATCCGAGCCACAGTATTTGCGGCTCGGATGCGGACCCATTCACTTCAATGGACAGCACTCTGTGTGCATTCCACATCCGTTGCTTGGTTCCGTGGTCCGCAAAAAATATATAAGCTGTCCTATTCTTGTCCTTTTTGAGGACAAGAATAGGCAGTTATATTAATGGCTGTCCGCGCCGTTCCGCAAATTGCAGAACGCACATGGACGCATCCGTGTTATTTTGCGGACCGCAAAACACACAACAGTCGTGTGCATGTGGCCTTACACTGTGAAGACACCAGGATGGGGAAGTTGATGGAAAAACTGAGAAATCTAATGTGTCTGTATTACAAACTCTGTAGCTGAAAGAATTTGTTATTACAGTCTAACGGAGGAGAAGAGGAAAGAGAAGTTCTACATGACAGGAGATGTCACTGGATGTAAGAGGTATGTGGTCAAGTATGGGGGGGTGCCAGAGAAAGGACCCGCCCCGGGTGTTAAACACCCTAGGCATGCCACTGTATTCAATCAGATATAGATTTTTATTTTATTTTTTATGTCTATATTCAGGGTAAAGATGAGCAAAGATCTTGAAATTCATTTTGTGTCCAATTCATCATTTTTTTTTTTATTTGATTTGTGTTATATAACACCCTCTTGTCTCCTAGGCAAATATGTTATCTCTCTATCTCTCTTTTTTTTTTTCTTTCCAAATTTTTGCCCTTTCTCTCCCCCTCTCCCCTCTCCCCCTCTCTTCTCTCCCCCTCTCCTCTCTCCCCCTCTCCCCTCTATAAGCTCTTGAATGCAATGACAGCAATAGCAAATAATGTCAACATGACACTGATGTATGTAAAAACATACTAGTGTTATTAGTCAGAAAAAAGAGTGTCTTGTTCTGAACTAGCCTGAAAAAAATGTCCAGTGTAATTGGGAGTAGCAGCAGTGCAGTGTTGATGTTGAAAATGTAGGATATTAGTGGCATGTGTCAGCAATAGCAGTGGGAGCAGTAGTCGCACAGGAGAAAAGACAGTAGATGTGTTAAGTAGTAGATGCTTGTAATAGTAGCAGTAGTGACAACAGTGTTTCAGTAATGGCAGAAGGGGTTATAAAAGTGGCAGTAGGGGATTAGCAGGAGAGAATAGCAGCTGTGTCAGTGGCAGCAGCAGCCGCACAGTACAAAACATGATGGTAGGCTGGCAGACAGCACAGTGGCATGATTGTGGCAGCAGCAGCCATGTTGTACAAAACATGATGGAACACAGGCAGACAACACAGTGGCATGCTGGTGGCAGCAGTAGCCATACAGTACAGAACATGGTGGTAGGCAGGCGGACAGCTGCAGGGGCAAGATGGGGCACATTCTGCAAGGGAAGATCTATTAATCGGTTTCAGCCAGAGGAGTGTAAACATTTTCACCGATCCATGCCTCAATCATTTTTAAAAAAAGTGATGTTTTGGACACTAGCAGAGTGAATTTGGTCCCTTTGGGTGTCACAGTGCCCCATGGCACTCTGAAAATCCGCTCCGAGATTACACTGGAGGCTGGGCAAGAGATAACAGAGAGAAAGCATACTGAACCAGTTCAAGCCAATGTTTCAGTCTTCCTGCCCGGAAGCCCATGTGATCAGGGAACATGATATGCTCAGGGGCCATAGTCATTTAAAGAATGAGAAAATTTTAAACAATAAAAAAATGGACAGCTGGCCAGAAGTAACAATATCACACAGCAAAATTAAATTTAGGTGAAATGCGCCACATTTGCAGAACACTGAGACAATTTATACTTTTGCTTGCCTGGCCAGAATTCCATCCATTAATGATATCAAATGTGACTTTTCTCGTGTATCCACCCCATTTGCTAGTTTGCGGCAATGTACCACTATAACATTAACATTAGCTATGAAAATGGAGTATTAATATTCCTGCTGTATTATATTTGTGTTAAAAGTATTGAACACTTTTCTTCAGAGAACAACAATTGTTTACTAAAGCTGAGGAGTGTCAATGCAATATTTTTGCAGTAATGATACACGTCTTTTCAACTAGATGATGTTATGCAGTATGCCTTTACTAACACAGTTATAATTTGTGTTACGGATATGAAATGCATTTGCTACTGTATCCCTCCCGCATCTTGGGGCGATGTACAACACATTCAGTAACATGGCTAGAAACTGGTGCTGGCGAAAATGTAATTTGTATGAAAGCGTAGAAAGACATTTTTTATATTTTTTAATCTAGTTTTTTTTCTGGAATCTGTTATTAGAGATGAGGACATTTTTCATTTATTCGATTTGGCTGGTTTGCCAAATTTTCTGAAAAAATTTGGTTTGATCCGAATTTATTTGCGGCAAATCGTATTAAAATATGGCTGCCTTTCCTGGCTGCAGAGAGCCTTTATGGTGGTGTATAACACTGTGCAATGCAGTAACACGCATAGGGAGTCTGCTGTGGTAGTGAAATAATACTGTGAGTCAGTATGACATGCAGATGACAGGCGTCGCTCTTAGAATCATTGCACCCTTCACTTATTTGGGCAGTCACGAGGCCAAAACTGACCAAATAACTCAAGTATGAACTCAGCCTTACATGTCGATGTTAGAGTCAAGAAGAAGCGCACTCCTTTTACACCATCATCAGCTGATTCCACATAGAAATGTACAGAACCTGATCTGTTAAACTCTTATACAAGTAGAGGCACCCGACAGAGTGGAGAGGGTGTCAGCAGTAAGTTTGAGTTTACGTCACTGATTATGTTGCCCTTCCCTGATCCGTCAGAACAATTACCCACAAAAAATTGATCCTGTCTGTGGCGCATACGCCTTCACTCGGTCAGCACTTGCTCAATAATACATCATTATTGCTAATGCCCCAAAATACAAAACAGAGATGACACATGAATGGAATATGTGTTTTGTACCCACGCCTGCTTTTGGCTACCAAATCAGAAGCCAATTCTGATGGGACCATACAGGCCTTACAGCTGCTACACAGACAGGATCCATTGTGCATCTCATTTTTTCTTCATTCTGACAGATCAGAAGAAGGGTAAAATAAATGATGATGTCAGCCAGGCCAAAAGGCAAAATAGTGACCCTGTCATGAAGTGGGGAGGAAGGGAACAACATCAGGAGGCCACAGAGTCTCACAATGACAGAGTGTGGAGGTGGAGACAGCATCAACAGGCCACAGAGTGGCAAGGTGACATAGTGTGGAGGTAGCAGCAGCATGAGGAAACCACAGAGTGGCAAGATGACATAGTGTGGAGGTGGCAGCAGCATGAGGAGACCAAAGCGTGGCAAGGTGGCATAGTGTGGAGGTGACAGCAGCATGAGGAGACCAAAGCGTGGCAAGGTGGCATAGTGTGGAGGTGACAGCAGCATGAGGAGACCACACAGTGACCCAGTGACAAAGTAGGGAGGTGGATGGCAATAACAGTACTCGCTGACGATGGTGGGTGTAAGAAGGAGCACTTGGCATCAGATGTGTGGCATCAGGCAGATGGCACCATCAGAATAGAAGCTTGGTGTGGCTCCATGGATGATCTTGTCTGATGCATCAGGAATTGGTGTTTGGAAATCCTGGCTAATTCATGCCTGATTCATCTTGACAAAGGTCAGTCTCTCCACATTTTGGGTGGACAGGTGAGTTATTCTTGGGGTAACTATGGCCCCCGCCGCACTAAACACCCGCTCTGATGCCACACTACTGGGCATGCAGGACAGCTTTTTCAGGCAAACTCTGCCAGTTGCGGCCACAAATCCAGTTTGGCTGCCCAGTAGTCCAGCGGATCTTCAATGTGAGGTGGCAGGGTGCTGTCCAAGTATTCTCTATGTATTCTATAAGTCCTGCTCTATGTTTAGCTGCTGGTGAGTAGTTTCTTCACTATGCGGGTGAAGAAAGCTGCTCATCAGCAACTCTAGAGTCAGGCTGCTGCTGATGGAGCTGGTACTGATCCTGTCACCCCTCTCCAGCAGCCATAGCAGTGGTACGTGAGTGCAGAGGGCCCCCCTGGTCAGACCTGCAAAAGGATGGACGATGGCACAGATAATCAGCGGCCAACTGACTACAAAGGATGTCTATATAGTACTTCAGTTTGTCCTCCCTCTCAGCGGGTGTAAAAAAGGCCCCCATTTTGAACCGGTAGCGAGGGTCCAAAAAGGTGGAGAGCCAATAGTCATCGCTCTGCCAAATGCTGACAATTCGGCTGTCACTACACAAGCAAGTGAGCAAGCATCGGGCCATTTGTGCAAGTGATACGGAGGGACCCCCTGCCTCCATCTCCACTGCATACTGCCGTGGTGTGTCTGGGTCCTCATCGCCTGTAGCTCCTCGGGCTGCTCCTGCTCCTCCTCTCCTGTCACCTTAGTAGCAAAAACACCCATTTCGCTACACATTGCTTGTGCTCCAATGTCCTCCTCCTCCTCCAGTTCAGCCCCCACAAGGCTTAGGTGGCCGTGAGATCTAGGCGCCACGTTTCCAGTCCCCTGACCAGCCAGATTTACCAGCATCTGTTCCAGGACATGAAGCAGTGGAATGACGTTGCTCATCCCGTAGTCCTGGCGACTGACAAATAATGTCGCCTTCTCAAAGGGCCAGAGCAAACGGCAGGTGTCATGCATGAGCTGCCTGTGTCTGACATTGAAATGGCTTTTCTCTGTTCATATATTCGGAGATATGGATGGTGGAATTTCAATGGGTGGAAATGTTGCATATCAGCCTATGTTGCGCGATGCCGTTTTGCTGCTGCAGATCAAGGAGAGCGTGCTTTGTGCTGTACAAGTGGCTGAAGTGCATGCAAAGTTTCCTAGACATTTTTAGGATGTTTTGCAGATGTGTGGAAGACTTCAGGAACTGCTTGACAACCAGATTGAACACGTGTGCCATGCAGGGCGCATGGCTCATCCCTCCTTGAAGCAGTGCCAACACCATGTTCTTCCCATTGTCACCATGATTCCGATTTTCAGTTGTTGATGAGAAAGCCAGGATTTGATTTCTTGATGAAGGACACGGAGAAGTTCCTCCGCTGTGTGACTCAGTTCGCCCAGGTAAACAAGGTGCAGAACAGTGTGACACCGCCGTGCCCTGCACATGTGGTATGCTGGAGGGGCACTGCAAATTGTCCCTGCAGTGGAGGCTGAGGACATGGTGGAGGATGAGGAGGCAGAGGCGGACATTGTTGCAGGGCCAACGGCGTGAAAACATGGAGGCGGAAGCGGCGTCACCTGGCCAAGTTGCTGTTGTGGTTATGCAGGAACCACATTCACCCAGTGGGCTGTAAAGGACATGTATTGTTTCTGACAGTAGTAACAGCTTGTAACACATCGGCGCTGCCGTGCACTTTGGCATTCACCGACAGGCTCAAGAACTGGCCCACCTTCTGTTCTACATGTGTGTGCTGGTGCTGCCTTTTTGGCAAAGAAATGACGGATTGGGACTCTCCACCTCGGCTCGGCAAAAGTCATCAGTTCTCTGAAAGGTGCAGAGTCCACCACTTGAAAAGGGAGGGACTGCAGCACCAGCAACTTGGCCAGGAGCACGTTAAGCTTCTGCATTGTTGGATGAGTGCACGCATACTGTTGTCTCTTGGCAATCGCTTCGGTAATAGATTGCTGATGGAATGATTGACGAGCAGTAGGAGGGCGAGGATCAGGAGCATTAGAACTAGCAGATGATTGGAAGGATAGACAACTTCCTTTGACTGAGGTCGTGGAGCATAGACTGCCTGAAATCGGCTGTGTGCCACTAGGTGATGTAGCGGTTGCCGCGGCAGGCTGGACCACCACATCAGAGCCACAGTTCTCCCAGGCCACTTTATGGTGACACTGCATATGTTGACACAGGGAATATGTTGATGCAAAATTGGCACCCTGGCCACGCTTCACTTTCGCCCACAGATTCGACATATGGCCATGTTAACCTCCTCCGGCGGCTTTAAAAAACTGCCACACCGTTGAGTAGGTGATTTTACCCCCAACACTACTCACTGACTGACTGCTACCGCTGCTGCCTTCCGTGAACCCGTGCACCGCTACTATGTATTTATTTATCGATAAATGTATTATTAGTAGAGTTGAGCGGACACCTGGATGTTCGGGTTCGAGAAGTTCAGCCGAACTTCCCGAAAATGTTCGGGATCCGAACCCGATCCGAACTTCATCCCGAACCCGAACCCCATTGAAGTAAATGGGGACCCGAACTTTCTGGCACTAAAAAGGCTGTAAAACAGCCCAGGAAAGGGCTAGAGGGCTGCAAAAGGCAGCAACATGTAGGTAAAAACCATGCAAACAAATGTGGATAGGGAAATGAATAAAAATAAAAATAAAATAAATAAAAATTAACCAATATCAATTGGAGAGAGGTCCATAGCAGAGAATCTGGCTTCATGTCAGCAGAGAATCAGTCTGCATGTCATAGCAGAGAATCAGGCTTCATGTCAGCCACCACTGCAACAGTCCATTGTCATATATTTAGGCCCAGCACCCAGGCAGAGGAGAGAGGTCCCGTAACAGAGGATCTGGCTTCATGTCAGCAGAGAATCAGTCTGCATGTCATAGCAGAGAATCAGGCTTCACGTCACCCACCACTGTAACAGTCCATTGTCATAAATTTAGGCCCTGGCACCCAGGCAGAGGAGAGAGGTCCCGTAACAGACAATCTGGCTTCATGTCAGCAGAGAATCAGTCTTCATATCATAGCAGAGAATCAGGCTTCACGTCAGCCACCACTGCAACAGTCCATTGTCATATATTTAGGCCCAGCACCCAGGCAGAGGAGAGAGGTCCCTTAACAGAGAATCTGGCTTCATGTCAGCAGAGAATCAGTCTGCATGTCATAGCAGAGAATCAGGCTTCACGTCACCCACCACTGTAACAGTCCATTGTCATAAATTTAGGCCCAGCACCCAGGCAGAGGAGAGAAGTTCTGTAACACAGAATCTGGCTTCATGTCACCAGAGAATCAGTCTTCATGTCATAGCAGAGAATCAGGCTTCACGTCAGCCACCACTGCAACAGTCCATTTTCATAAATTTAGGCCCAGCACCCAGGCAGAGGAGAGAGGTTCCGTAAAAAAGAATCTGGCTTCATGTCACCAGAGAATCAGTCTTCATGTCATAGCAGAGAATCAGGCTTCACGCCACCCACCACTGCAACAGTCCATTTTCATAAATTTAGGCCCAGCACCCAGGCAGAGGAGAGAGGTCCCGTAACAGACAATCTGGCTTCATGTCAGCAGAGAATAAGTCTGCATGTCATAGCAGAGAATCAGGCTTCACGTCATCCACCACTGTAACAGTCCATTGTCATAAATTAAGGCCCTGGCACCCAGGCAGAGGAGAGAGGTCCCGTAACAGACAATCTGGCTTCATGTCAGCAGAGAATCAGTCTGCATGTCATAGCAGAGAATCAGGCTTCACGTCACCCACCACTGTAACAGTCCATTTTCATAAATTTAGGCCCAGCACCCAGGCAGAGGAGAGAGGTTCCGTAACACAGAATCTGGCTTCATGTCACCAGAGAATCAGTCTTCATGTCATAGCAGAGAATCAGGCTTCACGTCAGCCACCACTGCAACAGTCCATTTTCATAAATTTAGGCCCAGCACCCAGGCAGAGGAGAGAGGTTCCGTAACACAGAATCTGGCTTCATGTCAGCAGAGAATCAGTCTTCATGTCATAGCAGAGAATCAGGCTTCACGTCAGCCACCACTGCAACAGTCCATTTTCATAAATTTAGGCCCAGCACCCAGGCAGAGGAGAGAGGTTCCATAACACAGAATCTGGCTTCATGTCACCAGAGAATCAGTCTTCATGTCATAGCAGAGAATCAGGCTTCACGCCACCCACCACTGTAACAGTCCATTTTCATAAATTTAGGCCCAGCACCCAGGCAGAGGAGAGAGGTCCCATAACAGACATCTGGCTTCATGTCAGCAGAGAATCAGTCTGCATGTCATAGCAGAGAATCAGGCTTCACGTCACCCACCACTGTAACAGTCCATTTTCATAAATTTAGGCCCAGCACCCAGGCAGAGGAGAGGTTCATTCAACTTTGGGTAGCCTCGCAATATAATGGCAAAATGAAAATAAAAATAGGATTAAATGAGGAAGTGCCCTGGAGTCCAATAATATATGGTTAAGGGGAGGTAGTTAATGTCTAATCTGCACAAAGGATGGACAGGTCCTCTGGGATCCATGCCTGGTTCATTTTTATGAACGTCAGCTTGTCCACATTGGCTGTAGACAGGCGGCTGCGTTTGTCTGTAATGACGCCCCCTGCCGTGCTGAATACACGTTCAGACAAAACGCTGGCCGCCGGGCAGGCCAGCACCTCCAAGGCATAAAAGGCTAGCTCTGGCCACGTAGACAATTTAGAGACCCAGAAGTTGAATAGGGCCGAACCATCAGTCAGTACGTGGAGGGGTGTGCACATGTACTGTTCCACCATGTTAGTGAAATGTTGCCTCCTGCTAACACGTTGCAGATCAGGTGGTGGTGCAGTTAGCTGTGGCGTGTTGACAAAGGTTTTCCACATCTCTGCCATGCTAACCCTGCCCTCAGAGGAGCTGGCCGTGACACAGCTGCCTTGGCGACCTCTTGCTCCTCCTCTGCCTTGGCCTTGGGCTTCCACTTGTACCCCTGTCACATTTGGGAATGCTCTCAGTAGCGCGTCTACCAACGTGCGCTTGTGCTCGCGCATCTTCCTATCACGCTCCAGTGCAGGAAGTAAGGTGGGCACATTGTCTTTGAACCGTGGATCCAGCAGGGTGGCAACCCAGTAGTCCGCACATGTTAAAACGTGGGCAACTCTGCTGTCGTTGCGCAGGCACTGCAGCATGTAGTCGCTCATGTGTGCCAGGCTGCCCAGGGGTAAGGACAAGCTGTCCTCTGTGGGAGGCGTATCGTCATCGTCCTGCCTTTCCCCCCAGCCACGCACCAATGATGGGCCCGAGCTGCGTTGGGTGCCACCCCGCTGTGACCATGCTTCATCCTCATCCCCCGCCATCTCCTCCGCGTCCTCCTCGTCCTCCAGTAGTGGGCCCTGGCTGGCCACATTTGTACCTGGCCTCTGCTGTTGAAATAAACCTCCCTCTGAGTCACTTCGAAGAGACTGGCCTGAAAGTGCTAAAAATGACCCCTCTTCCTCCTCCTCCTCCTCCTCCTGGGCCACCTCCTCTTCCATCATCGCCCTAAGTGTTTTCTCAAGGAGACATAGAAGTGGTATTGTAATGCTGATAACGGCGTCATCGCCACTGGCCATGTTGGTGGAGTACTCGAAACAGCGCAACAGGGCACACAGGTCTCGCATGGAGGCCCAGTCATTGGTGGTGAAGTGGTGCTGTTCCGTAGTGCGACTGACCCGTGCGTGCTGCAGCTGAAACTCCACTATGGCCTGCTGCTGCTTGCACAGTCTGTCCAGCATGTGCAAGGTGGAGTTCCACCTGGTGGGCACGTCGCATATGAGGCGGTGAGCGGGAAGGCCGAAGTTACGCTGTAGCGCAGACAGGCGAGCAGCGGCAGGATGTGAACGCCGGAAGCGCGAACAGACGGCCCGCACTTTATGCAGCAGCTCTGACATGTCGGGGTAGTTGTGAATGAACTTCTGCACCACCAAATTCAGCACATGCGCCAGGCAAGGGATGTGCGTCAAACCGGCTAGTCCCAGAGCTGCAACGAGATTTCGCCCATTATCGCACACCACCAGGCCGGGCTTGAGGCTCACCGGCAGCAACCACTCGTCGGTCTGTTGTTCTATACCCCGCCACAACTCCTGTGCGGTGTGGGGCCTGTCCCCCAAACATATGAGTTTCAGAATGGCCTGCTGACGTTTACCCCGGGCTGTGCTGAAGTTGGTGGTGAAGGTGTGTGGCTGACTGGATGAGCAGGTGGAAGAAGAGGAGGAGGAAGCTGAGTAGGAGGAGGTGGCAACAGGAGGCAAAGAATGTTGCCCTGCGATCCTTGGCGGCGAAAGGACTTGCGCCAAACAGCTCTCCGCCTGGGGCCCAGCTGCCACTACATTTACCCAGTGTGCAGTTAGGGAGATATAGCGTCCCTGGCCGTGCTTACTGGTCCACGTATCTGTGGTTAGGTGGACCTTGCCACAGATGGCGTTGCACAGTGCACACTTGATTTTATTGGATACTTGGTTGTGCAGGGAAGGCACGGCTCTCTTGGAGAAGTAGTGGCGGCTGGGAACAACATACTGTGGGACAGCAAGCGACATGAGCTGTTTGAAGCTGTCTGTGTCCACCAGCCTAAATGACAGCATTTCATAGGCCAGTAGTTTAGAAATGCTGGCATTCAGAGCCAGGGATCGAGGGTGGCTAGGTGGGAATTTACGCTTTCTCTCAAATGTTTGTGAGATGGAGAGCTGAACGCTGCCGTGTGACATGCTTGAGACACTTGGTGACGGAGGTGGTGGTGTTGGTGGTATATCCCCTGTTTGCTGGGCGGCAGGTGCCAACGTTCCTCCAGAGGCGGAGGAAGAGGCTGAGGCGGCAGCAGCAGAAGAGGCCGAGGCGGCGGCAGCAGCAGAAGAGACCGAGGCGGCAGCAGCAGAAGAGGTAGCAGGGGGAGCCTGAGTGACTTCCTTGTTTTTAAGGTGTTTACTCCACTGCAGTTCATGCTTTGCATGCAGGTGCCTGGTCATGCAGGTTGTGCTCAGGTTCAGAACGTTAATGCCTCGCTTCAGGCTCTGATGGCACAGCGTGCAAACCACTCGGGTCTTGTCGTCAGCACATTGTTTGAAGAAGTGCCATGCCAGGGAACTCCTTGAAGCTGCCTTTGGGGTGCTCGGTCCAAGATGGCGGCGGTCAGTAGCAGGCAGAGTCTCTTGGCGGCGGGTGTTCTGCTTTTGCCCACTGCTCCCTCTTTTGCTACGCTGTTGGCTCGGTCTCACCACTGCCTCTTCCTCCGAACTGTGAAATTCAGTGGCACGACCTTCATTCCATGTGGGGTCTAGGACCTCATCGTCCCCTGCATCGTCTTCCACCCAGTCTTGATCCCTGACCTCCTGTTCAGTCTGCACACTGCAGAAAGACGCAGCAGTTAGCACCTGTGTTTCATCATCATCAGAGACATGCTGAGGTGGTATTCCCATGTCCTCATCATCAGGAAACATAAGTGGTTGTGCGTCAGTGCATTCTATGTCTTTCACCACTGGGGAAGGGCTAGGTGGATGCCCTTGGGAAACCCTGCCAGCAGAGTCTTCAAACAGCATAATAGACTGCTGCATAACTTGAGGCTGAGACAGTTTCCCTGGTATGCATGGGGGTGATGTGACAGACTGATGGGGTTGGTTTTCAGGCGCCATCTGTGCGCTTTCTGCAGAAGACTGGGTGGGAGATAATGTGAACGCGCTGGATCCACTGTCGGCCACCTAATTGACTAATGCCTGTGCCTGCTCAGGCCTTACCATCCTTAGAACGGCATTGGGCCCCACCATATATTGCTGTAAATTCTGGCGGCTACTGGGACCTGAGGTAGTTGGTACACTAGGACGTGTGAATGTGGCAGAACGGCCACGTCCTCTCCCAGCACCAGAGGGTCCACAAACACCACCACGACCATGTCCACGTCCGCGTCCCTTACTAGATGTTTTCCTCATTGTTATCGTTAACCACAACAACAAAAATATTATTTGGCCCAATGTATTGTATTCAAATTCAGTTGGATATAAATTTGAGGCCTAGTATTTAGGTGCAGGGTGACAGGTATAGGTTTACTGACAGAATTAGAACTTGGAAATGCACAGTAGCGGGTGTGTGAAGTTATTCTGAATGTCCCTATGTGCACCTTCAATATGATCTACCCTTTTAGGGATAGATTTCAAATAGCTCTGATACAGCAGAAACCATTAAATTTTTAAATTGCTAAATTGGGAATTGTATTTCAACCCAGAACAAGAAATGTGCTTGAACGGACACTAAATAACTCGCCCAGCTACAGCACTAACAACAGATTTAGCTGGATATAAATTTGAGGCCTAGTATTTAGGCGCTGGGTGACAGGTATGGGTTTACTGACAGAATTAGACTTGGAAATGCACAGTAGCGGGTGTGTGAAGTTATTCTGAATGTCCCTATGTGCACCTTCAATATGATCTACCCTTTTAGGGATAGATTTTAAATAGCTCTGATACAGCAGAAACCACTAAATTTTGAAATTGCTAAATTGGGAATTGTATTTCAACCCAGAACAAGAAATGTGCTTGAACGGACACTAAATAACTCGCCCAGCTACAGCAGTAACAACAGATTTAGCTGGATATAAATTTGAGGCCTAGTATTTAGGCGCTAGGTGACAGGTATGGGTTTACTGACAGAATTAGACTTGGAAATGCACAGTAGCGGGTGTGTGAAGTTATTCTGAATGTCCCTATGTGCACCTTCAATATGATCTACCCTTTTAGGGATAGATTTCAAATAGCTCTGATACAGCAGAAACCACTAAATTTTTAAATTGCTAAATTGGGAATTGTATTTCAACCCAGAACAAGAAATGTGCTTGACCGGACACTAAATAACTCGCCCAGCTACAGCAGTAACGACAGATTTAGCTGGATATAAATTTGAGGCCTAGTATTTATGCGCTGGGTGACAGGTATGGGTTTACTGACAGAATTAGACTTGGAAATGCACAGTAGCGGGTGTGTGAAGTTATTCTGAATGTCCCTATGTGCACCTTCAATATGATCTACCCTTTTAGGGATAGATTTCAAATAGCTCTGATACAGCAGAAACCACTAAATTTTTAAATTGCTAAATTGGGAATTGTATTTCAACCCAGAACAAGAAATGTGCTTGAACGGACACTAAATAACTCGCCCAGCTACAGCACTAACGACAGATTTAGCTGGATATAAATTTATGGCCTAGTATTTAGGCGCTGGGTGACAGGTATGGGTTTACTGACAGAATTAGACTTGGAAATGCACAGTAGCGGGTGTGTGAAGTTATTCTGAATGTCCCTATGCACACCTTCAATCTGATTTACCCTTTTAGGGATAGATTTCAAATAGCTCTGATACAGCAGAAACCACTAAATTTTGAAATTGCTAAATTGGGAATTGTATTTCAACCCAGAACAAGAAATGTGCTTGAACAGACACTAAATAACTCGCCCAGCTACAGCACTAACGGCAGATTTAGCTGGATATAAATTTATGGCCTAGTATTTAGGCGCTGGGTGACAGGTATGGGTTTACTGACAGAATTAGACTTGGAAATGCACAGTAGCGGGTGTGTGAATTTATTCTGAATGTCCCTATGTGCACCTTCAATATGATCTACCCTTTTAGGGATAGATTTCAAATAGCTCTGATACAGCAGAAACCACTAAATTTTTAAATTGCTAAATTGGGAATTGTATTTCAACCCAGAACAAGAAATGTGCTTGAACGGACACTAACTCACTCGCCCAGCTACAGCAGTAACGACAGATTTAGCTGGATATGAATTTGAGGCCTAGTATTTAGGCGCTGGGTGACAGGTATAGGTTTACTGACAGAATTAGACTGGGATATGGCCAAAAAAATAACCACACTATTGATGGTTAAATGCACTTGGTGTGACAGCTTGACAAACCACACTACTGAGGGTTAAATGCACTTGGTGACAGGCGCAGCTTGCCCCTGATGTAGTATATGGCCAAAACATAAACAGACTTTTGCTGGTTAAATGCACTTGGTGTGACAGCTTCACCCTGATGTAGGATTTAGCCAAAAAACAACCACACCATTGAGGGTTAAATGCACTTGGTGACAGCTTGCCCCTGATGTAGTATATGGCCAAAAAATAAACAGACTATTGCTGGTTAAATGCACTTGGTGTGACAGCTTCACCCTGATGTAGGATTTAGCCAAAAAACAACCACACCATTGAGGGTTAAATGCACTTGGTGACAGGCGCAGCTTGCCCCTGATGTAGTATATGGCCAAAAAATAACCAGACTATTGCTGGTTAAATGCACTTGGTGTGACAGCTTCACCCTGATGTAGGAATTAGCCAAAAACCAACCACACCATTGAGGGTTAAATGCACTTGGTCGCAGCTTGTGCTAGCACACCACAAGACACAAAATGGCCGCCGATCACCCCAGTAAAAAGTGACTGACAAACGGTCTGGGCAGCCTAAAAACAGTGAGCAATTGAATTTCAGCAGCTCAATGATGCACAGCTGCAGATCGATCGATTAATCAAGTCCTTTGGAGGAGTTAATCTGCCTAATCCCGCCCTACTGTCGCAGCCGCAACCTCTCCCTATGCTAATCAGAGCAGAGTGACAGGCGGCGCTATGTGACTCCAGCTTAAATAGAGGCTGGGTCACATGGTGCTCTGGCCAATCACAGCCATGCCAATAGTAGGCATGGCTGTGATGTCCTCTTGGGGCAAGTAGTATGACGCTTGTTGATTGGCTTCTTTGCAGCCTTTCAAAAAGCGCCAAGAAAGCGACTGACACCGAACCCGAACCCGGACTTTTACGAAAATTTCCGGGTTCGGGTCCGTGTCACGGACACCCCAAAATTCGGTACGAACCCGAACTATACAGTCCGGGTTCGCTCATCCCTAATTATTAGTGGGAGATAGTCAGTGTAGGATAGTTAGTGAATAGTATAGCTGATAAAAAGTATTTTTATCGCTGTTTTAGTGTAATTGTCTTAGGGTATTGTGTGCTAGGGATGGATTAGTGTCAGCGTTGTTCGTCTGTGAAAAAAAAATAAAACATTTTTGCTGTCTGGTTTTCTGTCATTGTCTTAGGGTTTTGTGTCTTTTTTATTTAATTTTTGCCCCATTGTCCCAAACCCAATAAAGTTAGCCCAAATTCCATCTTCATTTTCTTTATATAATTTTTTGGTGTTTAAAAACTTCATGTGCCGATTATGAGTGGACATAGCTGGAAGGGGCATAGCTGGAAGGGGCATAGCTGGAAGCGAAGTCCGCCTCATGAGAGATTTTTGGGGGGGTGTCAGGCGCCCCATTTTGTCTCAGGACTTCGAGGCAGTAGTGTCTTTTGTGACACAAGCCGGTGGCATAGAGTCCTCTGCCCCGGCTCTGACCAGCAGCAGCTCTCCGCCTCCTGCAGGACCAGCCCCCAAGACTCGTCCCTGCTGCTGTTTGACAGGGACAGTGAGAGGGACATCTTGGGGGAGGTAATGCAGGAGAGCGAGCTGCAGCTAGGTCCAGATGCTTGATTAATTTAATTATATATATTTAATTTATTAATGACTTTATTTATATATTTCTGTATTGCTGAATTTATTTATGTATCTGTTTATTGATGAATTTATTTATGTATTTATTTATTGATGACTTAATATATTTCTCTATCGATGAATGTATTATTCTTTTTATCAATCGATGATGTTATTTATCTATTTTTTCATAAATTTATTGAAGCTCTTATTTATTTATTTATTCATTCATTCAAATATATATATATATATATATATATATATATATATATATATATACATATATATATATTAGAAAAAGTAATGCAGCACCAACCTATAAACAATACTGCGGGTGCAAGCTCAAAAGGGCAAGCTTACCCAAAAATCCATTAGGGGTGAGGGTCTGCTGCTAATCTGACCATGTAAAAAATTAGGAATGAGGGTCTGCTGCTGATCTGACCATCTAAAACATTACGGATGAAGGTCTGCTGCTCAGCTTACCATCTAAAACATTAGCGGTGAGGGTCTGCTGCTGAGCTGACCATCTAAAAAAATAGGGGTGATGGTCTGCTGCTGATCTGATCATCTAAAACATTAGGGGTGAGGGTCTGCCGCTCAGCTGACCATCTATAACATTGGAAGCGAGGACCTGCAGTTGATCTGACCATTTAAAAAATTAGAAGTAAGGGTCTGCTGTTGAGCTGACCATCTAAAAAATTAGGTTTGAGGGTCTGCTGCTGATCTGACCATCTAAAACATTATAGGTAAGGGTCTGCTGCTGAGCTGACAATCTAAAACATTAGGGGTGAGGGTCTGCTGCTGAGCTGACTATCTAAAACATTATGGGTGAGGGTCTGCTGCTATGACCTCCAAAAACATTAGGGGTAAGGGTCTGCTGCTGAGCTGACCATCTAAAACATTAGGGGTGAGGGTCTGCTGCTGAGCTGACTATCTAAAACATTATGGGTGAGGGTCTGCTGCTATGACCTCCAAAAACATTAGGGGTAAGGGTCTGCTGCTGAGCTGACCATCTAAAACAATAGGGGTGAGGGCATGCTGCTGATCTGACCATCTAAAACATTATCGGTGAGGGTCTGCTGCTGATCTGACCTTCTAAAACATTATGGGTGAGGGTCTGCGGCTGATCTGACCATCAAAAACATTAGGGGTGAATGCATGCTGCTGATTTGACCATCTAAAAAAATTTGGGGTGAGTGTCTGCTGCTGAGCTGACCATCTAAAATATTAGGGGTTAGGGTCTGCTGCTGAGCTGACCATGTAAAACATTAAGGTTGAGGGCCTGCTGCTGATCTGACCATCTAAAAAATTAGGGGTGAGGCTCTGCTGCTGAGCTGATCATCTAAAAAATTAGGGGTGAGGGTCTGCTGCTAATCTGACCTTCTAAAACATTAGGGGTGAAGGCATGCTGCTGATTTGACCATCTAAAAAAATTAGGGGTGAGTATCTGCTGCTGAGCTGACCATCTAAAATATTAGCGGTTAGGGTCTGCTGCTGAGCTGACCATGTAAAACATTAAGGTTAAGGGCCTGCTGCTGATCTGACCATCTAAAAAATTAGGGGTCAGGCTCTGCTGCTGAGCTGACCATCTAAAAATTTAGGGGTGAGGATCTGCTGCTGATCTGACCATCTAAAACTTTATGGGCGACGGCCTGCTGGTGACCCTCAAAAACATTAGGGGTGATGGTCTGCTGCTGAGTTGACCCTCAAAAACAACCATGTTGATATTATGGAGGAGGAGGATGAGAAAAGGAAGATTGAACCAAATACCCTTTTTTTGTGGTGGAAGGGGTGCATGGGAATACAGTGTATTTAATACACCCTAAAAGCCACATTTAGAGTGCCTTTATATTTAGCCACTTTCATCTGGTGGAGTAGAGAAGTCAGGGGCATTTCAAGCCTTGTTCATTTTGATAAAAGTCAACCTGTCAGCATTTTCAGTTGACAGTTGGATGCGCTTATCAGTTATTATGCCCCCAGCAGCACTAAATACCCGCTGTGACAAAAACTCTGGCGGCAGGGTAGGCCAGCACCTCCAAGGCGTAGAGCGCCAGTTCGTGCCACGAGTCTAGGTTGGACACCCAATAGTTATAAGGCACAGAGGGCCTTATTGCCGTTCCCCACCATCATCTTTTTCTGACTGTGAATGCTCAAGCATTTGAGAATCAGTGCACAAAATCTCCTCATGTCCCTCTTCAAGCAGGAGTATTGGATCACTTGTTTGCCAAGACTCTCCATGGTGTGAGGAAGGAGGATCAGGGTCAGGATTCTGTTGACTAGACACTTGGCTACAGAGACTTGACTTTGTGGAAGACAGGATGGTGCTTAACCAGCATTATCCACTGCAATCCAACCGACCACCTGGATGCACTTGTCTGATTTCGAGAGTAGTGTCCTGCGCCACCCTGCAAACTGGGACATGAAGCTAGGTATCGTGGATGAGTGTGTTTCTTGTGTTCTTGCAACTGGCACAGTTTCACCGCGCCCAGAGCCACAGCCTCTGCATGCACCATCAGCAGCAAGGCCATTTCCCCATCCCTTACTGCTCACCTTGAGCATATTAAATGGTATATATGCTTGCAAGTATGTCACACGTACAGTAGCGCAGGTTTTGTAAGTGTATGCACAAATGAATTTAACTGAATATCACTGATAATTAGGATGTGCAAACGTTATACAGGAGATGTAGCGCAGGTAATGTCGCTGTCACGAGGCGAAAAAATTTAAACTGAATGTCACTGATATTTAGGATGTCCAAATGTAATACTGGAGATGTAGCGCAGGTAATGTCGCTGCCACCAGCAGCAAAGAATTTGACTAAATATCACTGATATTTAGGATGGGCAAACGTTATACAGGAGATGTAACACAGGTAATGTCGCTGCCACCAGCAGTGAAAAAGTTAAACTGAATGTCACTGATATTTAGGATGTCCAAATGTGATACAGGAGATGTAGCACAGGTAATGTTGCTGCCACCAGCAGCGAAAAAATTGAACTGAATGTCACTGATAGTTAGGATGGGCAAACCTTATACAGGAGATGTAGCACAGGTAATGTCACTGCTACCAGCAGCGGAAAAATTAGACTGAATGTCACTAATATTTAGGATGGGCAAACACAATACAAGAGATGTAGCACAGGTAAAGTCGCTGTCACAAGGCGAAAATATTAAACTGAATGTCACTGATATTTAGGATGTCCAAATGTAATACAGGAGATGTAGCGCAGGTAATGTCGCTGCCACCAGCAGCAAAAAATTTGACTGAATGTCACTGATATTTAGGATGGGCAAACGTTATGCAGGAGATGTAGTGCAGGTAATTTCGCTGCCACCGGCAGCAAAAAAGTTAAACTGAATGTCACTGATATTTAGGATGTCCAAATGTGATACAGGAGATGTAGCACAGGTAATGTTGCTGCCACCAGAAGTGAAAAAATTTAACTGAATGTCACTGATATTTTGGATGGGCAAACCTTATACAGGAGATGTAGCGCAGGTAATGTCGCTGCTACCAGCAGCGGAAAAATTAGACTGAATGTCACTAATATTTAGGATGGGCAAACGTTATACAACAGATGTAGCACAGGTAATGTCGCTGTTGCACGCAATTTAGCGCAGGTTGCGCTAATAATATACAGCCAGGTCCATAAATATTGGGACATCGACTAAATTCTAACATGTTTGGCTCTATACACCATCACAATGGATTTGAAATAAAACGAACAAGATGTGCTTTAACTTCAGACTGTCAGCTTTAATTTTAGGGTATTTAAATCCAAATCAGGTGAACGGTGTAGGAATTACAACAGTTTGCATATGTGCCTTCCACTTGTTAAAGGACCAAATATAATGGGACAATTGGCTTCTTAGCTGTTCTATGGCCAGGTGTGTGTTATTCCCTCATTATCCCAATTACAATGAGCAGATAAAAGGTTCAAAGTTCATTTCAACTGTGCTATTTGCATTTGGAATCTGTTGCTGTCAACTCTCAAGATAAGATCCAAAGAGCTGTCGCTGACAGTGAAGCAAGCCATCATTAGGCTGAAAAAACACAACAAACCCATCAGAGAGATAGCAAAATCATTAGGTATGATAGGTGTGACCAAAACAACTGTTTGAACATTATTAAAAAGAAGGAACGCACCGGTGAGCTCAGCAACACCAAAATACCCGGAAGACCACGGAAAACAACTGTGGTGGATGACCGAAGAACTCTTTACCTGGTGAAGAAAACACCCTTCACAACAGTTGGCCAGATCAAAAACACTCTCCAGGAGGTAGGTATATGTGTGTCAAAGTCAACAATCAAGAGAAGACTTCACCAGAGTGAATACAGAGGGTTCAACACAAGATGTAAACTATTGGTGAGCCTCAAAAACAGGAAGGCCAGATTAGATTTTGCCAAATGACATCTAAAAAAGCCTTCACAGTTCTGGATCAACATCCTATGGACAGATGAGACCAAGAGCAACTTGTACAAGAAACTGCTCATGATCCTAAGCATACCACCTCAACAGTGAAGCATGGTGGTGGTAGTGTCATGGTGTGGGCATGTATGACTGTCGATGAAACTGGTTCTCTTGTATTTATTGATGATGTGACTGGTGACAAAAGGAGCAGGATGAATTCGAAAGTGTTTCGGACAATATTATCTGCTCATATTCAGCCAAATGCTTCAGAACTCATTGGATGGAGCTTCACAGTGCATATGGACAATGACCCAAAGCATACTGCAAAAGCAACCAAAGAGTTTTGTTTTTTTAAGGGAAAGAAGTGGAATGTTATGCAATGGCCAAGTCAATCACCTGACCTGAATCTGATTGAGCATGCATTTCACTTGCTGAAGAATAAAACAGAAGGAAAAAATGCCCTAAGAAACAAGCCGGAACTGAATACAGTTGCAGTAGAGGCCTGGCAGAGCATCACCAGGGATGAAACCCAGCATCTTGTGATGTCTATGCGTTCCAGACTTAAGGCTTTAATTGACTGCAAAGGATTTACAACCAAGTATTAATTAGTGAAAGTTTGATTTATAATTATTATTCTGTCCCATTACTTTTGGTCCCTTAACAAGTGGGAGGCACATATGCAAACTGTTGTAATTCCTACACCGTTCACCTGATTTGGATGTAAATACCCTCAAATTAAAGCTGACAGTCTGCAGTTAAAGCACACCTTGTTCACTTAATTTTAAAAATTGTGGTGGTGTATAGAGCCAAAAATCTTAGAATTGTGTCGATGTCCCAATATTTATGGACCTGACTGTATATGGCATCCAGATAAAACAATAGTCCTTAAAAGGACTTTTGGGTCTTTGACCACTAATAAAATAAACCAATTCCTGTCCCTACACTACCTGTCCCTTCTGGTGCAGCTCTCCCTGACTAAAACTGAGCCGAACAAAGTGTCATCAGGTGCTGTATAGCACCCGATGACGCGTTCCGGCCAGCCAATCACTGTAATGCCAGTAGCCAACATGGCTACGGCATTACAGTGAGAGCCAGTACCTCCATGCACATTTATTGGCTGTGCAGCGGGGAGGAGACTCAAGCATCGCGCTCGAGCACACGCAGTGTTCGGCTGAACACCACAATGTGTCAATCGCGATGCTCAAGTAAAAAAAGGGTTCGGCCGAGCATACTCGCCCAACACTAGACTCAGTCACAGTCCCAGGCTGATGGCGGGGTGTTCGGCGGATGCCTCCAATGTGCAGCCTGTATCATTGATCGCAGGTCAGGCTGCTGAATAAGCCTTTAGCTGTGATGCTTGGCTACACACGGGGAGTAGTGTCACACAACCCAGGCCAGATATCACCAGGAAGGGGCTGACAGGCACCGGGGAGCACCAACACTGTCATCCAGCAGAGCAGAGTTTGTAGTCTGTTCTGAAGCCACCATGTGTTCTCGAGTTACTTAGAACTGCAGGTAAACTTAAACCACAAAACAAATGCAGCTCTGCTTAATCTTTATGGACTTGACATAGAAAATCAGATCCTGTAGGCTCATGATTTGTCTGTGCAGCCAGTCTGTCGCAGGGGCAACATGTGAGGTGCACGGTGGACTGATGAGGGGCCAAATGATATAACACACAGTTCATTAGTTTACTCACGGTTAGCAGATAGCCTCCGTGGGCTGGCAGCACAGTGTTGAGGTGGACAGCAAGAAATCCTCTGGGGCACGCTCTGTGTAGGGAAGCATCAGCCAACATGGTGGTTGAGGTGCCCTTGATGTTAGGGGTGCTTAGGGTGCTTGTTGCGGTTGTTGATGGTTTTGTTGTGACGCCAGTACCGTTAATGGTGGTACAACCATAGGTAGTAATAATGAGGTAGACAGTCGTAAGATGCAACTCACAACTTTTACTTTGGATGTCTCTTGGTTGCAGCAGTACAATTATGCAGTCTTTAGATGGTACAGAGTTAATTCTGCAAATCCACTGTTTTAGGCTGTTTAGGTTTTGTGGCATTAGAGCAGTGGGTTAGTTCAATGTCAGTGGAACTTTTGGTGAGGTTGCTGGAGGCTAGGGTATCCTTCACCTAAAATATCCCATAGGTCCTTTATGCCTGGTTTACGGCTTTTATCCTTTGGATGAGATTGAATCTGTCCTTTTCTCTTGTCTCTTTCTGGACTAAAACTTCTCTTTAGAGCTGAAGTGCTGGATCTGCACCTTTTCGCTCTCTCTCAGTGTCAATATGCACACTGATCTTCACTCTGACCTGTGGTCTCAACTGAACTAATCTAATCTAACTAGGCCTGACCTGAGTATATATAGGACCCAAACTTTATCCCCATCTAGTGGTGGGATGTATAAATTGCACCTAATAGGCCTGTTAACAGGGATTTTGCAGATACACACAAATGCAAAGTTATACATTACTGTACAATGCAATTGTTAAGATGAAAAACTACTTTAAGCAGTGCCCACACACACATAGTTGGACATTGCATCTGTCCTGATCCTGCTGAGGACAACCAGCACGGACCACTTATTCGCCCTAGGACTTTGTCAACATGGTGTGCATGCATAATTTTTGCGCATGTGCTCTGTTCATCATATATTGTCAATATATATATATTCTGTCAAAAGGCCTTTTATACCACTGTATTTAAGGATGACAGGGACCATTATTTGTTCTGGGTGGTGGCGGATATGTGTGGGCTGGCATGAGGAAATTTAATGAAACGTGGTCATCACAGGTGTTGAATTCCTCCGAGATAAATGCCTCATTCATTTTTAGAAATGTAAGGTAGTCCACACTGTCGTGAGCTAGGCGAGTGTGCTTATCGGTCACAATCCCCCCTTTTGTGCTGAACGTCCTTTTGGACAGGACACTAGCTAAGGGGCAAGCCAAGAGTTCCATGGCAAATTGTGCCAGCTCTGGCCAAAGGTCAAGCCTGCAAACCCAGTAGTTAAAGGGTTCCTTGCTTCTCAAAGCGTCCACATCGGCCGTTAACTCGATGTAGTCGGACACCTGTCGGTCTAGGCCAGTGATGGCTAACCTTGGCACTCCAGCTGTGGTGAAACTACGACTCCCAGCATGCTCCATTTATTTCTATAGCATTCTGGGAGCAGCCAAGCAAGGCGGGCATCTTGGGAGTTGTAGTTTTATCATAGTTGGAGTGCCAAGGTTAGCCATCACCGGTCTAGGTGTTCCCTGAGGCTGGATACGAAGGGTGGCTGTCGATGGGTTGGCTGCAAGAATGATCTCATATCCGAAGTGATTGGTACCCCACTGTTTCTCTGTGGTTGGAAATTCCTCTGAAAGTGCCTGCAACAGCAGAATGCAGCATCTCTCTAAACAAGGCTTGGAAATGCTGCATTCTGACAGCACTCTGTGAGGCTGGTAACATGTCCGCCATTTTGTGTTTGTACCGGGGGTCTAAGTACGTTGCCACCAAGTACTGGGCCTTGCCCTTTATGCTTTTTATACGGGGCTCCCTCTTCAAACACTGGAGCATGAAGGCCCTCATTTGCACTAATTTGGAAGCGGTGGAGAGTCCTGGCTCCTGTTCATGACCTAGGAGAATGTCGTCCTCGGTCTCCTTCCCCCCAGCCACGGACAACACCATGGATCCCCGAAAAGTTTAAAGCCTTCTCTTCTTGCTCCTCCTCCCCCCCAGCCACTATCTTCCTCTGACTCTTCTCCAGACCCCTGCTGACTTGTCTCAGATGGAGTAGCCCCCTGAGAATTAATTCAGCATATCGACTTCCTCATCTTCCGGGTCCTGCTCCTCAACGGCTCGATCAATGACACAATGCAATGCACGCTCCAGAAAGAAGGCATAAGGTACAATGTCATTGATGGCGCCCTGGCTGCGACTGACCCATTTGGTAAACTCATCAAATGGCTGCAGAAGTCTGCATGTGTCACGCATGAGCAGCCACTGGCATGGTGAAAAAAAACAAGCTCCCAGAACCTGGCCTGCCACAGAGTTCTTACGAGTAGTCATTAACGGCACGTTTCTGCTGGAGCAGCCTATCAAGCATATACAAGGTGGAGTTCCAGCGTGTCGGGCAGTCACAAATCAGACGTCTGACGGGCAAGAGGTGTCGCCGTTGAACGTCAGCAATGCAGTATGCAGCCCTGCAGGGTGAGGCAAATGGTGAGGTCACAGGGGTAGTTACTAACCGAGGGTGGTTATAGTACTCACAGTCTTTTATATATCCTGGCCAGACGTACAGCAGTGATGGAGAGGCTGGCACAGGGGTCCTCTGTGGCACTCTCGGTGTATAGGGACCAGTCCTGCTGGTAGGTGAGGTGCCCTGGATGTTGCTTTTTTTTTTTTTATGTGCCGGTGGCAAGATCCCTTTAAATTTGTGACGCCAGTGCCGGTAACGGTGGCACACCGATTTATTGGAGTAATAATGGAGGAACACACGTTGCAGTGAACCAAAACTTCTGTTTACTAAAACAGTTAACTATATACAGTCTTTAGTCAAAGTTCCATATGTAAGTGGTAGTAACATGCAGGCTTTACATCAATTGGCAGGCACAATGTTCTTGTAAGATACTCAGAGGGTTAAACACTTACAGATCAGGCTGCACTTTCCTCAAAATCCTGTCTGTCTTTATCCCAAGGCCCGTATGCCCTATTGCTGGCTTTATCCTTGGTTAGGGAAAACTTCCTCAGGTATATGTCTCCTTGCTTTAAATAGATCCTTCTGCCCTTCAGCTGTCAGTTTGACTGGAATCCATTTGGCTCTGCACTGTACTTTAAAGAAACTTAGTTTTTCTCAGGAGGTAAACCCTTCTCCTAGTGGCAAACTTCTGAGCTTCTTTGCTCAGGACCCTGCACTAACTAGCCTCCTGGTCTATATTGCACTCCCTCTTTCCTGTCTGGGCCTAACTATATATATACTAGGGGTTCCCTAGCTCCATCTACTGTCAAGGAGGATGAACTACCCCTAACAGGCCTGATACAGGAGATAACAGGGAAAACACTACAAACATCATATAAAATACAATAACCAATAACGTGGCCATATTGACACTTGTGTAGTGCCCACATTTACCTAGTGGGACACTACAGCAAGGCAAGCCATGGCTGTGTAAGATCTTCTAAAATGGCCAGAGATTTTCCTGGCCTGCCGCAAGACATCCTAGACCTCAGGGTATTTGTCAATGAATTGCTGCACAGCTACGTTCGGGAAGGGTGTCATGCACGGCAGCTGTGTCATTTTGCCCTGTTTCAGTGCGCTCAGCAGATTGGCACCGTTGTCGCACACCACTTTACCAACTGTCAAATTCAGCGGGGTTAGCCACTGATCAGCCTGTGACCGCAGAACTGAAAGGAGTGCAGGACCAGTGTGGCTCTTGGCTTCCAGGCACCCAGTGGGCAGTAAAAGTTATGTACCTTCCCTGCCCGTGTTTGCTACACCACGTGTCTGTGGTCAGATGTATCTTGGCACCGACACTGTGTGCCAGAGATGCATTCACTTGCCGCTGAAAATGGCCATATAGCTCTGGGATGCCCTTCTGGAAAAATATTTCCTTCCAGGGACCTTCCATTGCGGTGAGCCAATGGCCACAAATTTTCTAAAGGCCTCCGAGTCCACCAGTTTATAGGGCAGTAGTTGGCGGGCTAGCAGTTCGGACAAGCCAGCGGTCAGCCATTGGGCAAGAGGGTTATCCAGCGTCATCAACTTTTTACATTTATTCATATTTGGTCCACAGAAGACTGCCTTTTGCCAGATGAACGTGATGACGGCACGGTGTAAGGTTGATTGGAGGTCAAATGGGAGAAGAGAGTAGAAGGAGAAGAGGCAGGATGTGGAGTGCCGGGAGAGTGGCTTTGTGAGTTCTAAAGGTGTTGCTCCCCCTGGGCTCGGTGATGGGAGGCCAGGTGTCTTCTTAAGGAGGTCATCCCTAGGTGAGTGTTGGGCTTACCGCGACTTATGCATTGAAAGCAAAGGCTGCAGATGGCAACACTATTGTCAGCAGCTGACACATTAAAAAAAGCTCACACTGCGGAGCCATGTGCCGGCGTCCTGGGAGTGCCAGATGTGACCATGCATGGTGGATGACTCTCTCCAGAGACATTTGCAGTCTGCTTTTTACCTCCTGTGCACTGCGAGTTCTGTCTGCTTCTCCTCCTTCTCCTCCCTATCTGCTGCTCCGCCTCTCCCTTTGAACTCCCCTCCTCTTCCTCTCTTGCGGGTACCCACGTGACGTCCATCGACACGTCATCATCGTCACTTTCACCACCATTGACATTAGAGATCTTGGAGTAGGCAGCAACAGAGAGAACCACTTTCTTTGGGCTGATCTGGGTACTGTAGTCAGACAGCTGGGTGGCGACCATTGCTACCTCCTCTTCCTCATCCGATAAAAAGAATAGCTGCGCATCGGTAAGGTCTGGGAATGGATGGGAAAATAATTCCTCTGACTTGAGTGGAATGGCTATGGTGGTGGTGGTGTCTTTGGGGGTGCACACAGCAGAGAGTGAAGAGGGTGTGATACAGAGGATGAGAAGGGTGCAGAAGCGGAAGACTGAGTGAGCCACTCAACCAACTCTGGTGCATCCTTTGACGTAATTGCATGCACCTTCTCCAACTTCCCACTTAGACTCCTGCCTGGTGCACCTGCCCAACCCCTAGCTCTCCTGCGGAATGGCCTGCCTCTTCCTCTGCCTGTCATTTTTAACCACTTCACATCCGGGCCATTTTCCCCGTTCTGGACCAGGCATAATTTAGCAAATCTGACATATCTCACTTTATGTGGTAATAACTTTGGAACACTTTTACTTATCCAAGCCATTCAGAGATTATTTTCTCGTGACACATTGTACTTCATGATAGTCATAAATTTGAGTCTATATAATTTACCTTTATTTATGAAAAAATACCAAATTTACCCAAAATTTTGAAAAATGTGCAATTTTCTAAATTTCAATTTCTATGCTTTTAAAACAGAAAGTGATACCTCATAAAATATTTATTACTCAACATTCCCCATATTTCTACTTTATGTTGGCATCATTTTCGAAATGTCATACCCTGTATCAGTATTTTGTGGCAACAGGTATATAGAACCCAATGATGAGTATTTGCTGGAAGCTGTTATATCAAACGCCTTAATCAATATTTGGTGGAAGCTGGGGTATCGCAGGCATCAATCTATATTTGGTGGAAGCCGGTGTATCACACCCCATAATCAGTATTTTGTAGAAGCAGGTTTATCGCAGCCCTTAATCAGTTTTTTGGGGGGCAACAGGTATATCACACCAGTTGCAATTACTTATTCAAATAGCATTTGTCCTTCTGTATCTCAGCAGAACCGCACACAACTGCTGCACAATACGAATGCACTATAATATACTTTCTATGTTGGAAGGTATATTATAAGTATATCACACCCCTCTGTATGTCACACCTATCAATAGCACACCTATACCAGTCTTTAAAATGACATTTGTGGCCCTATTAGCTAGCGTTTGGTGTCACTAACAGTCTGTCCCTGCTCCACACAGCAACCTCTCCCTACACCGGCAAAAAATACAATGTAAAATGGCTGCCAGATCGGGTTTATTTATAAATTAGGGGGTGTGTCCATGTGCTGAAACGTCTCAATTGGCTGTCCTGTACCACCTGATGGATGTGCCATGGGTCAAACTTCAGCGCTATACAAAAAAATATGGCATGAGGCTCTGCTTTCTGCTCCTGCACTGCCTATAGGCACAGCTCAGCAGCACAGGAGACATTTTTATTTTCTGAAAATCAATATGTTGGTAGCTCGGGCCCTGTATCAGCTACTATGGCTGCTTTATTTCATCTGAATGACTACCATTTTGGTACATATAGTAGACTGGCTACATCCAAATATTAGCTAACCCTCTCTTTCCAGTTGCCTCCACTAATAACATCTTTGGGTCTCTGTGCAGTGTCAAGGCATTATGTCACAGGAAGTTTTACAGCTTGTGCTATACAATAGACTGCTCCTACCTGCTTGTTTTAAGTCCTTCCTACTAAACAACGGGGTGGGGGGGGGGGGGAGAATGCAGCTTCAGGATGAGCATATAAAACAATGACAACTGCTTCAAGATAGAAGAAAAACTGTAAGTTATGTGCTATCTGTGTATGGAGATTGGCTTGGGGGATACATTGTTAAGTAAAAGCAGGTAGGCTACAAATAGCTTCTGGTATCCAGGTACCCCTGCAGGGCGACATAAAGAATAGGCACTATTCTGTAGTTATAATTCTGCCTCCAGCAAAATGCAAAAATAGTCATTTTCCAAAAGACGCACCAATTTTTATGTAAAAGTGGAAATTCTGGGCGGTGAGTGACATGGGAATGAGCCCCCACTGTGCATCCTTCAACCTTGTTTTGCTTATTTTATTCTAGCATCCTTTGAAAATACACTTGATCCAGTTTCTCCATGCGCGAAGAATATCGTTTCATGCTGAATAAAAGATATGTGTGTACATTCATGCCTAAAAGAGATATAAGCATTGTACAAAAAAAAAAAAAACAATGTCACATTATCGAGTGAGTCCACAAAACTGAATACCAATTACTTTTAAGCTGAAATTCTATGGCTTTTATGGGGAAAAAAAGTCATAATCATTATTTTGGCCAAATGTGCCTCTTCTTTGCATTCATTTATAATGGTGGGGGCTATAAGTAGGTTGTTTTATAAGGGAGGAAAAAAAAAAAGAGAACTGAGCTTCATCCCACAGAAAGGAAAACAGCAAAGAAAAAAAAAAAAAATATATTTTTTATTAACATCAGTAGCAAGCTCGTTTTTCATGATAAACAACCTTCGGCAAGGAAAATCATTTATTATCCGCTGAATGCACAGCGGCTGCGTGTGAGCAGTAATGAATACTAAGCAGAGGACACTGCTCTTTCAGTGTCTTGTTTAACAGCAACAATCAAAGGGCTTAAACCAAGAACTGTTCATGTCTCTAATTTGAGGAGCATTTCTTCATTTTTAATGCATCAGATCACCATGGGAAATATAACAGTAACCCAGTCAGGCATGCTCTATGTGTCTACTGTATAACCATGCAGAATTCTGTTTTATTTGTAGCTTAGTAGGCATTTTACAACAGCAGAAGCATTAAAGGAAATGTCCCTTGTATTTAATTTTAGCTTCACGAATTAGATGTAAGTCTGTTGATTGAGGCTGAAAGAGAACCTCTCATCATAAACATTCAGTACGATCTGCAGGCCTATATAACAGAGAAGAGAAGCTGAGCAGATTGGTATACATGCAGTACCTCAGAGCAGGGGGTCTCTTAAAATGGTTTGTTACATTCTGATATATAATGCTATGCCGTGTATTGTAATGTTATGTTATGTATTTCAACTAGTATAGCTATTAGTGTTAAAGGGGTTGTTCCACAAAAAAAATAATAATTTTTTACAGTTTTCAAAACCAGCACCTGGATCTGAATGCTTTTCTAATTGCATGTTATTTTATTTTTATTTTTTCTTATTTCTTTGTCCTGCTCACTGAAATGGCCACACATGCTCAGTGTCATCCTTCAACTGACCCCTGAGCTGTGATAGGGAAAGCTTAGACGTGCCCCCTTAGCTGCAGCAGAAAATACACTCCCCCTGAGCTGCAAGCTTGATATAAATCTAGAAGAGCAATGAATGTTGATATGTTTATTTTTTACATTAGTCATGGGTAGAGTTGAGCGGACACCTGGGTGTTTGGGTTCGGCCAAACTTCACAAAAAAATTTGAGTTTGGGACCCAAACTTGACCCGAACTTAACCCAGAACCCGAACCCCATTGAAGTCAATGGGGACACTAACTTTTGAGCACTAAAATGGCTCTTAAAATGTCATGAAAAGGGCTAGTGGGCTGCAAATGGCAGCAGAATGTGGTTAAGAGCATGGCAAGTGATCTGCAAACAAATATGGATAGGGAAATGACTTCAAATAACTTCAAATACTTAATAAAAAATAATAATCTTGATCTAGGAGGACATGGTCCATATGGAGTAGGAGGTTGAGGAGGCTGTGGATGTGGCGGTGTAGGTGGAAGCGGCGGTGGAGGAGGAGGAATTAGCCTACACTAGTTTAAAAAAAAAATTTGGGGTACACCCCAAAACATTGGGAAATATAACCCATTATAACCCCCTCAAGCCGTGCTAAACAAACGTTCAGACAACACATTGGTTGCAGGGCAGGCCAGCACCTCCAAGGCGTAAAGGGCAAGCTCAGGCCATGTGCCCAATTTGGAGATCCAGAAGTTGAAGGGGCAGACCCATCAGTCAGTACGTGTAGGCGTGTGTACACATGCTGCCCCACTATGTTGCACGCCCCCGTGATGTTCATGATCCAATTGGATATCTTCTCTATCAACTTTTGATGTTCTTTCCTGTGCCTACCATGTTGATCACAGTTAGCGGCGAATCAGGGTTCCACACCAGAGAGGGAGCGATACTACATCCAAGGGAGGTCAATGGATGAAATTCAATGTGATCAAGCGGAAATGTAGGACAAAGTATTGAAGCAGAAGCTTCTAAGTTAAGGAGGGGGCGCGCGGCAATTACCCACTCCCAGCTGAAGGAGGTAGTGACAATCAATAACAATACAGGACTCTTAAGATGCCCTGTTATTGGAATGATTATAAAAAAAATATAGGGAATGTCACTGGGGTATTTTGGATTTGGAAACGTTAGACAGAAGAGGCACTGCTAGATAACTTTTGCCTGATTGCACGCCCCCGTGACGTCCACGATTCATTTGGATATTTTCTCTATCAACTTTCAATGTTCTTTTCTGTGCCTACCATGTTGTTCACGGTTATCGGCGAATCAGGGCTCCACGCCGGAGAGGGAGCATGAGAAAGAGTTACCACATCCAAGTGAGGTCAATGGATGAAAATAAATGTTGAAAAGTGGGACAGATTATTGAAGCCGAAGCTTACAAGTAAAGGAGGTGGCACGCGTCAATTAAAGAAAAAAAAAATTGAAATTTAATTCCCTGTCACCTATACAGAGCAGGGGTTTGTATACGGCAAAATTGTTAAAATGTCACCTAACAATGTAAAAGATGATTTAAAAAAAAAATTATGTCCCTGTCACCTATGCAGAGCAGGGGCAAAAATGGTCAAATGTCACCCAAGAATGCAACAAACAAATTAGTGAAATGTTTTTATCTGTCTACTAGGTATATCAGGCGTATATCACAGCCAAAAATTGGTGAATTTGACCCGAGAATGTAACAGACAAATTAGTAAAATGTTTTTACCTGTCTACTAGGTAGAGCATTGGTATATCACAGCCAGAAATTGGTGAATTTCACCTGAAAATGTAACAGACAAATTAGTGAAATTTCATAAAATAAAATAAGTATGAATAAAAAAATATATATCTTGATTTATGAGGTGGAAGTCCATATGGAGTAGGAGTTTGAAGAGGCAGTGGACGTAGCGGTGTAGGTGGAAGCGGTGGTGGAGGAGGACGAGATAGTGAACACTGGTTTTTGGTTAAAAAAAATTTTTTTTATATATATATTTTTATTTTATTTATTAGGGTACACTCCAAAAGAGTGGGAAATATCCAAAATACAACAATGAGCAATTGCCCAGTAGTATAACAATTGCTGGGTAAGGACGGTATACATGTCTATTCTGCACAAGGTATGGACAAGTCCTGTGGGATACATGCCTGGTTAATTTTAATGAACGTGAGTTTGTCCACATTGGCTGTCCACATTTCGCTTTTCTGTGATGACGCCCCCTACCGTGCTAAACACATGTTCAGACAATACACTAGCTACAGGGCAGGCCAGCACCTTCAAGGTGAAAAGGGCAAGCTCAGGCCATGTGCCCAATTTGGAGACCCTGAAGTTGAAGGGGGCAGACCCGTCATTCAGTACGTGTAGGCGTGAGCACATATACTGCTCGACCATGTTGCTGAAATACTGTTTCCTGCTAAGACGTTCCATATCAGCTGGTGGTGCTGGTTGTTTTGACGTACTGACAAAGCTTTTCCACATTTCGCCCATGCTAACCCTGCCTTCTGAGGTGCTGGTGGTGCCCCAGCTGCGCTGGCGACCTCTTCCTCGTGCTTTGCCTTCGCCTTGTGCTTCCACTGTGCCCCCCCTGTCAGGTGGGAATGCCCCAGCAGTGCGTCTACCAGAGTGCGCTTGTACTCTCTCATCTTACGATCACGCTCCAGTGATGGAATTAAGGACGGTGCGTTGTCATTGTAACAGGGAGGATCCAGCAGCGTGGCCACCCAGTAATCAAGACAAGTTAGAATGTGGGCAAATCAGCAATCATTGCAGAGATACTGCAGCATGTAATCGCTCATGTGTGCCAGGCTGCCCAGTGCTAACGAAAAGCTGTCCTCTGTGGGAGGTGTATCGTCTGTCTACTCTGTATCTCCCAAGCCACACACCAGTGATGGCCATTTGCTGGTTTGGGTGCCACCCTGCTGTGAACACGGTTCCTCCTTCTCCATCTCCTCCTCCTCATCCTCCAAAACTGTGCCCTGGCTGGACAATAGTGTACCTGTCGTTTGTGGGTACAGGAACCCACCCTCAGAGCCACTTGTGAATGACTGGCCGAAACCCTACGAAATGATCCCTCTTCCTCCTCCTCCTCCTGTACCACATCCTCTTCCATCATCACCAACAGCTTTTTTTCAAGGAGGCACAGTAGTAGGATAGTAACGCTGAGAACGGCGTCATCGACACTGGCCATGCTGGTGGAGTTCTTGAAACAGTGCAACATGTAAAACAGATTTTGCATGAATGCCCAGTCATTGGTGGTGAAGTGGTGCTGTTCCGCAGAGCGACTCACCCGTGCTTGCTGCAGATGAAACTCCACTATTGCCTGCTGCTGTTTGCACAGTCTGGTCAGCATATGCAAGATGGAATTCCACCTTGTGGGCATGTCGCATATGAGGCGGTGAGCGGGAAGGCTGAAGTTATGCTGCAGCACTGACAGGCGAGCAGCAGCAGGGTGAGAACACCGAAAGCGCGCACAGACAGCCTGCACTTTCTACAGCATCTCTGACATATCTGGGTAATTTTTAAGGAACCTCTGCACCACCAAATTCAGCAAAAGGGCCAGCCAAGGGATGTGGGTCAAACCGGCTAGTCCCAGATCTGCTACGAGATTTCGCCTATTATCGCACACCACCATGCCGGACTTGAGGCTCACTGGCACCAACCAGTCATCGGTCTGTTGTTCAAGGCCCTTCCACAGCTCCTGCACGGTGTGGGGTTTGTCCCCCAAACAGATAATTTTTATAACTGCCTGCTGTCTTTACCCCTGACTGTGCTGAAGTTGGTGGTGAACGTGTTATGCTGACCGGATGAGGAGGTGGTAGAGGATGAGGAAGCGGAGTAGGAGGAAGAAGCAACAGGAGGCAAAGAGAAGCTCCAAGCAATCCTCGGTGGTGGAAGTACATGCGCCAAACTGCTATCTGCCTCAGCCACAGCCGCCACTGCATTTACCTAGTGTGCTGTTAGGGAGATATAATGTCCCTTACCGTGCTTACTGGTCCACTGTTCCGTAGTTTTGTGGACCTTGCCACAAATGGCGTTGTGCAGTGCACACTTGATTTTGAACCCCCACTTGGTTGTGCAAGGAAGGGATGGCTCGCCTGGAAAAGTTGTGGTGGCTTGGCACGACGTACTGGGGGACAGCCACTGCCATAAGGCTTTTAAAATTCTCTGTCTCCACCAGACGGAATGACAGCATTTCAGAGGCCAGTTATTTTTAAATGCTGGTATTCAGGGCCAGGGATCGCAGGTGGGTAGGGGGGTACTTCCTCTTCCGCTCCAGTTTTTGGGAGATGGAGAGCTGAACGCATCCGTGGGACATTGTGGAGATGCTTGGTGACCCAGGTGGTGGTGTTGCTGGCAGATCCTCTGTTTGCGGAGTGGCAGGTGGCACTGTCACTCCAGAGGTGGACAAAGAGGCCAAGACTGCAGCAGAAGAGAAAGCAGGAGGAGCCAGAGACATTTCTTGGTTTTTGAGGTGTCTACTCCACTGCAACTTGTGCTTTGCACTTAGATGCCTGGTCATGCAGGTTGTGCTCAGGTTGAGAACGTTTATGCCTCGCTTCAGGCTCTGATTGCACAGTGTGCAAACCACTCGTGTCTTGCCGTCAGCACATTGTCTGAAGACTGCTATGCCAGTAAACTCCTTGGAGCTGGCTTTTGTGTGCTCGGTCTCTTGCTACGGTGGGCAGTAGCAGGCGTACTGTCTAGGAGACGGACGCTCCGCTTTTGCACCCTGCTCCCCCTTCTGCTGTGTTGGTGGCTCTGTGCGACCACCACCTCTTCCTCCAAACTACACAGGTCACTCGCATGACCTTGATTCCATGTGGGGTCGAGGACCTCATTGTCCTCCACATCATCTTCCACCCAGTCTTCACCCCTGCCCTCCTTGTCGGTCTGCACACTTTCAAAAGCCATAGCAGTTGGCACCTGTGTTTCGTCATCATCCAAGACATGGTCTTCCCATGTACTCATCTTGAAAGATAAGTGGTTGGGCATCCGTGCACTCAATCTCTTCCACTTCTGGGGCAGGGCTAGGTGGATGGCCCTGGGAAACCCTGCTAGCAGAGTCATCAAAAAGCTAAATAGATTGCTGCATGACTTGGGTTCAGACTGCTTAGCTGATTTGCAAGGGGGTGAGGTGAAAGACTGATGGACATCGGCTGAAGGTGCTAACTGTGATCTGTGAGCAACCCAATCTACTATCGCCTTTACTTGTTCTGGCCTCACCATTAGGCCCGACCAAATAACGCTGAAAGTTCTGTCGCCTACTCGCAACTGAGGAAGGTGTTTCACTTGTGCATGTAGCTGGCACAGAACGACCATGTCCTCTCCCTGCAACAGGAGCTCCACCAGCAGCACCATGATCGGGGCCACGTCCCTTATTTGACTCTCTCCTCATTCTTCGCAAATTTTGGATCTTGCCCAAAATGGGTGTTTTTTAAATAACAAAATACAACACCAGTATCTAACACATGTATTTCACACTGACAGATGCAACCAAGGCCGCAATTTAATATTTGGCCCAAAATGGGTGTTTTTTTTAACCCAGAATATCATTGCAGCATTTCTAGATTGTATGTCACACTAACAAAAGCAGCATAGGCCCCAGATGCATGATATTGCCAAAAATGGTTTTTTTTTAAACCCAGAATATTATTGAAATATTTCAAGCTTGTATTTCACACTAACAGATGCAGCCAAGGCTGCAAATTTAGTATTTTGCCCAAAATGTTTTTTTTTTTTTAAATAACAGAATAGAATACCAGTATCTAACGCATGTATTTCACACTGACAGATGCAGCAAAGGCTGAAAATTTAGTATTTTGCACAAAATGGGCGTTTTTTTTTTTAAAACCCAGAATATTATTGCAGTATTTAAAGCTTGTATCTCACACTGAAAGATGCAGCCAAGGCTGCAAATCTAGTATTTGTCCCAAAATTGGTGTTTTTTTCATAACAGAATAGAACTCCAGTCTCTAACGTGTGTATTTCACACTGACAAATGGGTACATCATGATGTTCAGGCGGTGAATGGAACAAGGTACCCTGGGACAATGTGCGGGGGGGTCCTGTGACCCCCCATATCAGTGATCGCCACAAACCGCAGGTCAATTCAGACCTGTGGTTTGCCACATTTACAGGTGGTTGCGGCGGTGATTGGAGGTGCCATCGGGTCCCCGTGCGGTTGTAATGGGGACCCGATGGCATGGAAGGCAGCGCAATGCCTTCCTTAGGCATTAATCAGATGGCCAAGAAAGGAGAGAAGGCGCTCATAGGTGAGGGTAAACAAATTGATGTCCCTTCCCCCTAACCAGGATGAGTGAAATTACTCACCTGGTTCGGTTGCACTGAATGTGGTGCAACCTTAGTAGAGGGAGGTTCAAAGGGTGGAGGTTGTCTGGGTTGGTGCTGCCGGATGGTGTCCGAAACAACCCTGGGCGGGACTTAATAATGAATTGTTATTATCCAAATTGCTTCCTTTGCTGGCTGGATTCACTTTTCCATCACATTATACACTGCTTGCTTCCATGGTTACTACCAACCTGCAATCCATTACTGGTGGCCATGCTTCCATACTATAGGAAAAAATGCCATGCTTTCTGGTGGCCGGGACTGTGGGAGGTCACATAGGCTGGTGCTTTTTCCTATAGTGTGCAAGCATGGCCACAGCTACTGGATTGCAGGGTGGTTATTACCATGGAAACAAGTATTGCATAAAGTAAGAAAAATAACTCTAGCCAGCAAAGGAAGCAATATGGATAATAACAATACATTAGTAATTGCCTTGTATTAACTATGTCTACACGATAAATGATATTTTCTGAAGTGAGACAACCCCTCTAAGTCCACGCCGATAAATTAGAACTGACACTAACACTGACCTGTAAGGCAGAGTTATTTCCGTTACTTATTGTGAGGCAAATTCAGGAGCCAAGCCTACTCTCGGATTAGGTATCATGAATAGATCTGCATCGGTTCTGTGTGTTTAATCCACACTTGCTTTGGGCTAACAATTACATTTTTTTTTTTTTTTTTTTGTTTCGCTAGGGTATTTTGCTAGGAATGTTGATGGCCTGCACGATGATGTGCACGGCCATATATGTGATCTGCCTATCATTCAGAATGGCAGATCCTGTTTTGCAACCAGAAAGGACTAGCTATGAATGTTGCCACATTGCTCAGTGACGTACAGTACACCAGGATACATTCTCCCTAAAGTTTAACTGCAGGGCAGGATAGACAAATTTTTAGAAGAATTTTTCAAAGCAAGCAAATAGAATTTTAAAAATCTTTGTTTATCTCTAATAACTAGGTATGGGTGGCACAACCAGGGTTAATAATCCTGACTTAGCCCTTGTATGAAGCCATATACACTCACCTAAAGAATTATTAAGAACACCATACTAATAAGGTGTTGGACCCCCATTTGCCTTCAGAACTGCCTTAATTCTACTTGGCATTGATTCAACAAGGTGCTGATAGCATTCTTTAGAAATGTTGGCCCATATTGATAGGATAGCATCTTGCAGTTGATGGAGGTTTGAGGGATGCACATCCAGGGCACGAAGATCCTGTTCCACCACATCCCAAAGATGCTCTATTGGGTTGAGATCTGGTGACTGTGGGGGACATTTTAGTACAGTGAACTCATTGTCATGTTCAAGAAACCAATTTGAAATGATTCGAGCTCTGTGACATGGTGCATTATCCTGCTGGAAGTAGCCATCAGAGGATGGGTACATGGTGGTCATGAAGGAATGGACATGGTTAGAAAAAATGCTCAGGTAGCCTGTGGCATTTAAACTATGGCCAATTGGCACTAAGGGGCCTAAAGTGTGCCCAGAAAACATCCCCCACACCATTACACCACCAGCCTGCACAGTGGTAACAAGGCATGATGGATACATGTTCTCATTCTGTTTACGCCAAATTCGGACTCTACCATTTGAATGTCTCAACAGAAATCGAGACTCATCAGACCAGGCAACATTTTTCCAGTCTTCAACAGTCCAATTTTGGTGAGCTCATGCAAATTGTAGCCTCTTTTTCCTATTTGTAGTAGAGATGAGTGGTACCCGGTGGGGTCTTCTGCTGTTGTAGCCCACCTTTCTTTCCCATTCTGACATTCAGTTTGGAGTTCAGGAGATTGTCTTGACCAGGACCACAACTCTACATGCATTGAAGCAACTGTCATGTGATTGGTTGACTAGATAATCGCATTAATGAGAAATAGAACAGGTGTTCCTAATAATTCTTTAGGTGAGTGTAGTTCAGAGAGGAAGTAAGCAGTGAGTTATGCTCCCTCATCTCAGGATCAGAAAGGTTCAGAGACTAGCAGATCTTTGCAAGTTCTACAGAAAGAGGAGAAAGAGATAAAGATAAGAAGAAAATGAAAGGAAGACACAATAGAATTTTTAAACTGAATGGCCAAGCATATAAATCAATAAGATAATCTGCAACTACAGTCTTTCAGACTTTGGGGCTGTGAGGGACACCATTAAGACACTGTTCCCACTTGACACATATACTGTAGGTCAAATGTGCCTTCAAAATTCAGTATCCTGCAGTAGACACTACAGCCATTCTTGCCAAGGTACTGTTGCCAGCCATATATTGTACCGAGAGACACATTAGCAAGATAGAGAGGAAAGAGGGCACAGACTCTGTACAGTTGGAACTGTGACTGTTATAGTTGGATGTACTACAGCTCCCATTTTCACTTTAGTAAACAAGTACTTTTATTCTTCTACCTCTGATCTGGTTTTTGTGACTCCTACACCATATGCCGTCCACCCAGGGTGTGCCCCAACAGAAGAATGGATGTTCCCTCCTTTCACTGCTCTGCCCTAGGTAACAACAGTGTGAGGAAAGCCACCATGATTGATTCAGACAGCAAGAGCCACTACAGCTTCCATCCTCCACCTTGGCTTCTCAGGGGTTCGCTGCATATACAGCTTAATTTCTGTAAAACTTGTAATTTATTAATTTAAACCTCTGCTGTTTTTGATGCCTAGGAATCATATGGCCAACACTACTCATTGATTGACATCGTTCTAAGTATTCTTAGTCATTCAGAAGTAGCTGTCAGTCACTGAGTGACACCACCCACATGACTCCTAAGCATAAAAAGAGCTGAGTTTTAAATTACGCCCAATTTTTGCTGAACCTTTTTCCATAAAACTACAGTATACATCAATATGTAAAGCTCCTGCTCTACATGTTTCTGCCTGCACATTACATTGCATGGGAATATGGTCTCCCTTGGTTGCTTTTTATTTTTTGTTTTCACTTTTTTTTTTTTTTTTTTTATGGTGCCTACAATTAATGAGCACTAAAGGTGTTTTGTGAGTATTGATGACCTATCCTCAGGATAAAGCCTCATTATCAGATTGGTGAAGGTCCAACTTTCAGCACCACCTTCAATCAGCTGCTTGAACGGTTACAGTGCTCATGCAAACAATGCTGCTGTTTACATTGGTCCATCTAGCTGGACACAGTCTACATAGTAGCGGTGGTGCAGGGTATTTAAGTTTGTCTCATTTACTTGCATGGGACAAGACTGCAATACTGTGCACCATTGGTACTAAGGAGGTGGCGTAAATAACCTTAACATGGGAGATTTAAATAACTGAAAATGCATTTTTTTTACAATACAAAAATGATTAAAAAAAACACTTATATAGCATTGGAACACCACAAAGAAGCAGGGACATACACATAGTAATCATATATAAATTGATCCAATGAGAATGAATGAACAGTTGTAATGCTCCAGACTTGGGGATATTACTATTGTGTTCTGTAATTGCTCTGTTCTTATATGCTTTATATGTAATTCAATGTAATATTAGGTATGCCACCAGTATTGTTTTATTTTCCAGGTGGGGGTATTGGTATTGGTTGTCAATAGCTGGTTATAACAAGGCATAACCACCCTGTTCCACTGCTCCACCCTCCCAGGAGGGGGGAGTTCTAGAGTTAGATAGTTTAAGTCAGAGTTAGGTCGAGAGGGGACATGAGAGGTCCTGTTCTGATAGTGAAGGGGAAGCGGCTCATAGAGCATCTACTCACAGAGCTCCAACTTTGGCAGAACACTATCTTTCCTGCCAAAGAGTCAGGAAGCACACACTCTCCAGAGCTGAAGGAAGGTCTCAAGCAAATCCTTGCGAACCCAGACAGCTAAACAACACCAAATAACCATGAGGTGAGCAACATCTAAGTGCTGAACTGCAGCCATCCAACCTGCCATCATACCTTCTCAGGTAACGCCAGCGAAGAATTGCACTAAAGCTTGCTAATGTATTTTCAAGTTCTATGTTGCACTTAGTAAAAAGGACTTTGCTATGTTCAACTGTGGCCTCATTCTTCAGTGCTACAACTTTCAATGCAATGGACTCCAGGGAGAGACGGCCTGAGGTAAGATACTGAGACACAACTACACTACATCAGGGCCACTACCACTCCTGCCCTATAAACCGGCTCCCAAGGGGGCTCGCTGTACAGTCTATGAAGTCATACTTTTCCATACTCACAATGAATATTTCCAGTACAAAAAAAAAGCGTGATGAGTGTGATTACGTCAGTGCAGGTCCTTTTGCAGGTCATGCAAAAAGAAGAAAGAAGACGATAACGGCTGTGCGATCAAGTGGATGAGTAATTGTGTTTATTTTTTAACCCTTAATGGACGGTTTACTTAGCATTCTGTATTAAAGAATGCTATTATTTTCCATTATAACCATGTTATAATGGAAACTAATAATCGACAGAACACTGAACCTAAATCCGAACTTCAGTGAAGAAGTCCGGGTTCGGGTCTGGGCATCACATTCAGTTTTTTTATCACGCTTTGCACTCGTGCGGAAAAAACTGAACAGTGTAATTGCAGACAAAACTGACTGAAATTGCGTGCACACTCGTGCGGGCTTCCCGCAACGCATCCCGACAAAATCTATGACGCCTGTGTGAAACGGGCTTTATTGTGTAGTTAGATGAATGGGGGTCCAGATAATATATTGATGGGCTGGGGCTCCCAGAGTGAGAGCATTTTTTTGTATTCTATGTGTTAATAAGACAATCCATTTAAATTCCCAACTTTTTCATAAAAATGAGATGACTCTGCTAACCCTGTCCTAATTTATGCAGCAAAGCTGATAAGTGAGCTGCAGGAATTAAAACACACATACATCATCAAATTAGCAAGAAGTGTTAGATTAAAACATATTTAAATATTCTATTTGCTAGTGATATAGTTCCTGCATAAGGCTTGACAAAAAAATGTTCCATCCCTTATCTTCTCTATTCAAACTGCATCTTGAAAGGTTGTACTGAATTCTCAATCATAGCGCTTAATAAATAATTGATCTCATAAGACTCTATTATAGGTGCTTTGAGTATGTGCTTAGAATATTCAGTTCTTAAGACATTTATGCAAATGTTTTATTTTTTCAAATTGTTATTGTTATGCTGTATATTTTCTTGAACTATTTGTTTTGCTCATAGCTTATTGTTATATTGAATTCCCTGCTTAGAGAAATGGCAAATGATTGTGGTTTATGGGATTGATGACACACTTAGGTAAGCGTTTAGAGGAAACACTTTGATAGTGTCATAGCAATGTCATGACCTACTATACTTATTATTCAATTATGAATGCTCAAGAGTGTGTGTAAGGAGTCTACTTGTAAGAGTGCTGAGCGTTTAGTCCAGACTTTTCTTGAACAGGCCTGGCAGGGGTTTTAAGTATATAAGAATATATTACCTCTCTGTGCCTCCAAGACTCCCTTCGAGTCAGAGTTCATATTCACATGCCCAGTCTGTCTACGAAGTGTGGTGGGTGCCTTTACCCTTTTCACATGCAGTAAGATCTGTTGCTATAAACTAGTGATCTTATTGTCTGTCCAAGCGTGACCTTGATAATTCTAAACTTTCTGTATGCGTTCCACTCTTTCTTTTTCTAGGGGTAGTCTATTATTTCTCTGTGGCCACTCTTTCAGCCTAAAGGATAAAGGTTACCAGAACTAGGTTTCTTCTTGGGCCTACTTTGCTGACTTTGCAGAAGCTCACACATTCACATGTTGCCTCAAGCTCTGATGACTGGACACTCCCTACTCAACAAGTCTGGGGGGAAAGACCAGCCGGCTCCCAGAAACCTGACAAGGACTGCCAGTGTTAACTACTTACTGCCCATAGGCATCAACCAGTGATACATGGAGCATGATATCCGTTAAAAATTTTAGCAATGGATCACAGCAATAATTTTTTAGCATAAAGTTAACTCTTTCGCTTTGATTCCAGATGACTTTAACCTTTTTGCAGTGATCCTCTGAGTAACTGCATAATCACTTCCTAAAGACAGGCATCAATACGTTATATTATGGGTCCATCATCCGGTATGCCCTTAATCAGCAGAAAAAAGAAAGTCACAGTACTTGCTGGTCGTAAGACTACTCACTGAAGTACAGAACTTTAGTATCCGGACAAACTTTAACTTCCCAGTTCCTGAAGAACTGCCTATATAATAACAATAAATGCCTGTTCCTGGTATACTTTTAGAGCATTGTTTACAAGGGTTTCATGATTTCTGTTTGAATGTTGCTGTTTTTTCTTTTTCACCATATTCTTTTCCTTAGTGCATTTGCCCTGCAGTACTTATGTGAAGTCCATTTTCTTCTTAGTTTCTTCTACCTTTGTAAAGTTTTACAGCCCCTGCAGAATAAAGATTTGATATGCTCTTTTCTTTCAGAAGGTGAAAGTCAAGTTGAAGTGTAATGAAAACTTGACGTGGATGTCATTTTTTTAAATATTTCTCCTTTTGTGAAGTAGAAATTGGTTTAACTGTAGCCGAGCAGACTGACAAAAAGCACAAAAAAGAATTCATTGTGTTAACTGAGAGAGTGCTCTCTTTAATCTTCCAGAAAAGGAAATCAAAGCAAAGTTTTACATGTCATTTTTATAGCTAGAAGGAATAAATTGTTGGGTTTCAAGAGTAAATGGTTAATTTTTCAACAATATCTTCACTAAAAGGGCTCATGCACACAAATGTATTTTATTTCCGTGTCCATCACTTTTATTTATTTTTTGCGAAACCGTATGCGGAACCATTCATTTCAAGTTACTCCATTCCATTTCAGTATGTCCCTAAAAAAAAATAGAACATGTCCTATTATTGTCCGCATTATGGACAAAGATAGGACTGTTCTATCATAGGCCAGCTATGCTGGATATGGAATGAACATGGTAGTGTTGATCGAGCATCAAAGTGCTTGTGTGCTCTGGTCGAACACATCGGTATGCTCGTGTGCTCTACCGAGCACAAAAAAAAAATGGGAGAACCCCAGGCACCCCCTCTTGAAAGAGAAGAGGGTGTCTGGTTCACAAAAAAGGTTAGAAATTTATGGAAGCCCCATCAAAATGGATTGAAAACAGCATTGAGGATAGCTGGATGCATCTTGGACCCCTATTATCTACAGCATCAATAAACAACCACACAAAGCATATATACCAAAAGCAACATATCTTCAAGCCATCAATTTATCCATGAGACAAGACAACAGGCTTAGTCAGCATACTCTACAATGGCAGCCTTGCGCACTATGAGACATTCCAAACCAGCTCTCATCTGACTGAAAGCCTGTAAGCCTCAAAGTTGCTTCAGATCTGTTGGATGGCTTGGGTAGACCTGCGCACCTAGATCAATATCATTAGGGAGACAAAGTTTTCTGATTATCCTAACATTATATTCAATAACGTTTCTATACAGTTTTGTCATGTAAAACTCGTTTGCATAAACATGGGCATATCGGAAAGACATGCAAATGAGCAGAATCTCCCTTCTTTTCAGCTGAAAAACCATTTGCATGGAAAATTTGTGTTCTGCACTACTCATGAACAGCGCCATCTATTTGTTTCATAGTCTTATGACAAGAGTGATAGTCTTGTCATAAGACTATGAAACCAATAAATGGTGCTGTTCATGAGTCAGGAACAGCGCCATCTATTGGTTTCATAGTCTTATGACAAGATTATTAGTGTAGCCTTTTGCATGGAAAATAAGCAATAAAAATTCACGATTAGAATATTTGCGATCTACACTACTCATGAACAGTGCCATCTATTGGATTCATAGACTTTTCATAAGACTTTGAAACCAATAGATGGCGCTGATCATGAGTCATTACAAGCAGGGCAATAGTCCTCAGATACACCCTAGCAAGCCTATATTACCGCAGATAAAGTGCTAGAAGAAGTGTGAATGATAGCAGCAGTCCGATATACACCTCAGTATTAGCACAGGCTATCATAGGCTGAGTGCTAACGGTGTGTGGACTCTGTTGAGCAGTGTGCCCTACTTATTAGCGCCCCAACAATATGAATAGCACCATCTATTGGTTAAATAGTCTTATAACAAGACTATTTCTCGTGTCATAAGACTATGAAACCAATAGATGGCGCTGTTCATGAGTAGTGTAGAGTGCAAATTTTCCATGCAAATGGGTTTTCAGCTAAAAAACTGGGCAGATTCTGCTCATTTGCAGGTCTATCCTATATTCCCATGTTTATGCAAATTAGTTTTTACATGACAAAACTATATAGAAAGGTTATTAAATATTATGTTAGGACAATCAGAAAACTTTGTCTCCCTAATGATATTGATCTAGGTGCACAGGTCCACCCAAGCCATCCAAAAAGATCTGAAGCAACTTTGAGGCTTACTGGCTCTCAGTCAGATGAGAGCTGGTTTGGAATGTCTCATAGTGCATAAGGCTGCCAGTGTAAGCGCTTCATAAGTACAGGAGGACCAGGAAGCGGTGAAGGATCTGTACTCACCGCTTCCTTGTCCTCGGCTATCAGCTGCGCAGGGCTGCGCACAGCGTGAGGTTGCTCTGTGAACTCACACTGTGCGCCGCGATACACAGCCGACAGCAGGATGAAGAGGATCGTGATGGTCACCAGGAGCAGGAGAGATAATTTTTTTTTCTGTTTTTTTTTTTATTTGCCCTGGGGGCTGACATAAGGGGCTGATGGCTCACAAAAGGGGCTGATGGCTGACATAATGGGCTGATGGATGACATAGGGGGCTTATGGCTGACATGTGGGGGCTGATGGCTGACATAAGGGGATGATGACAGACATAAGGGGCTGATGGCTGACATAGGGGCTGATAGCTGACATGGGGCTGATGGCTGACATGGGAAGCTGATGGCTGACATAAGGGGCTGATAGATGGCTAATAGTTGGGTGGTTGATCTGAGGCATTGGGTGTCTGATCTGAGGTCTGATTAACATTGGGGTTCTGATTGCTGGTTTGACCTGAGGTGTAATGAAAAATATTTTTTCTTATTATTCTACTCTAAAACCTAGGTGTGTCCTATAGGGCGAAAAATACCGTACAGTGCAGCTGAGTCCAGGTGCATCAGAGACCAGGTGCATCAGAGACCAGGTGCAGCAGAGACCCTAGTCAGTTTATATAGTTGTTATATAGTGTTATATATTTTAATATGCACCTTGTGTTTTGTTATGCTCATGAATCAGTCAGTGCCGACTAGTACCCCCTAAGCCCCGCCAACCCCCTAAGCTCTGCCCCAGAACCTCTTCCCCCACACCTGGTCCCTGGGAAAATTGTCTTGAATGAAACTGGTCCTTGGTGCAAAAAAGGTCGGGGACCACTGGTCTAGGTAGCTTATCTGGAAAAGTCAACTGGTCACATATGCGCCATTTTCTTGTGCTTTAATAGTTGGATAGAGCTTAGTAGGACTCCTGTTCTTGCTTATTTAGTATTGGATTCCTGCTTTTTCTGTGCGACAATAACGGCAAAAGACATCGAGAGTGAACTTCTTTTGCGCTGGCTCCTTTCTCTGCGATTTGGACAGCACTCGCCAATGCTGGACGAAGAATCGAGGAGGAGTCAATGGGTTTATCCTATTGTCTCTCAAAGGCTCAGGAAGGGACACTTCCATACTTTTAATGATGTCTTGCAGCAGTAACCATTAAAATTTCAGAACAGCCGTGTGTTAGTTGCTTCTTTTGATCGTCTGCTTGCAGCTATATGTCCGGACCTAACCTTCCAGGATACAAACGAGACGTGCAGCATAGCACCTGAGGAAAGGCTCCTAGTCACGTTGAAGTATAAAAAATATATATATATTTACAAATAAATTATTTTTTAATGTGGGATTAATGTGTTAAACATTGTGGGAATATTGCTAGGGTTAGTGGTGAGCAAATGGAAAATCTCACACGAAATCCTGTGCGCGTATTGTGTCACCACAACAGCCGTGCAGGGCCGTGCAAGATTTTGCACTAGATCTTCAATCAAGATGGTGGTGGCCGGCTTTTCGCAATCAAATGGATAGGGGTGGATCAAATGGATCCACTTTAAAATTGGACCTTCACAGAAACCCGCCCCTTTGACAGTGAATTTCATAGCACATCACTCCCTTGACAGTGACCTCCACAGTACCCCGCTGCCTTAACAGTGACCTCCACAGCAGTTGCCCCTTTAATAGTGGCCCCTGCCCCTTAACAGTGACCTCCAAAATGGCTGGGTTGTTATGGAAACCTGGAGTAAAACTGTGTGTATGTGGAGACTAAGGGCCTGCGAGCTACTATTGGCTTAAAAGGGACATGTGTATGGAAGTTGGGATATGAAGAGGCAGGCTTGTAATGGCTAATGCAGGAAATTTTTGGGGAATATCTCAGGAATAGTACGTCCTAAAGAGCTGTGACCCCACAAGATTTATTTCCAGGTAGCAAGGTACCAAGTTTTGTTATAACCGATGGTTGCGTTTTTGAGTGATCGCGGAACATGCATACATACGTCCTTCTTTATATACAGTTAGGTCAATATATATTTGGAAAGAGACAACATTTTTCAAATCTTTGTTCTGTACTTTACCATTAATGGATTTTAAACAAAACAATTCAGATGCAGTGGACGTTCAGACTTTCAGCTTTAATTCAGCGGGTTGAACAAAATGATTGCATAAAAATGTGAGGAACTAAAGCATTTTTTAAACTCAATCCCTTCATTTCAGGAGCTCAAAAGAAATTGGACAAATTAAATAATTGTAAATAAAATGTTAATTTCTAATACTTGGTTGAAAACCCTTTGTTGGCAATGACTGCCTGAAGTCATGGACTCCTGGACATCACCAGACGCTGTGTTTCCTCCTTTCTAATGCTCTGCCAGGCCTTTACTGCAGCGGTTTTTAGTTGCTGTTTGTTTGTGGGCCTTTCTGTCTGAAGTTTAATATTTAAAGGGAACCTGTCACCAGGATTTTGTGTATAGAGCTGAAGACATGGGTTGCTAGATGGCCGCTAGCACATCCGTAATACCCAGTCCCCATAGCTCTGTGTGCTTTTATTTAAAAACTATTTGATCCATATGCAAATTACCCTGAGATGTGTGTCCTGTACGTGAGATGAGTCAGGGACAGGACTCATCTCAGGTTAATTTGCATATGTATCAAATCTTTTTTTTTACACAATAAAAGCACACAGAGCTATGGGGACTGGGTATTGCAGATGTGCTAGCGGCCATCTAGCAACACATGTCCTCAGCTCTATACCCCAAATCCCGGTGACAGGTTCCCTTTAACAAGTGAAATGCATGCTCTATTGGGTTCAGATCAGGTGACTGACTTGGCCATTCAAGAATATTCCAGTTCTTTGCTTTAATAAACTTCTGGGTTGCTTTGGCTTTATGTTTTGAGTCATTGAAAGCAGAAAGCATTGAGGCAGGAAGTTACCGGACACATAAACAGAGAGGTAAACAATCAGTGGGGGACTGTAGGAGCCCTGCTGAAGTGTAAAAATACCTAAAAACATCTGGGGGGACCTTCAAACTGCTATTAATAGTGATTTAACTGGTTTAAAAAAAAAAATATTGATCCCGGACAACCCCTTTAATGGTAGATTTGGTTATTGATACACCTATATCCTGGAGATTGTTGTTCACTTTGACTTTTGTGAAGGGGTTTTTCTTCCCCATGGTAATTATTCTGCGATCATCCACCACTGTTGTCTTCTGTGGGTGCCCACGTCTTCTTGCTTTGTTGAGGTCACCAGTAAAGTTGAGCGGACACCTGGATGTTCGCGTTCAAGTCAATGGGGACCCAAACTTTTGAGCACTAAAATGACTCTAAAAAGTCATGGAAAGGTCTAAAGGGCTGCAAATGGCAGCAAAATGTGGTTAAGAGCATGCCTTTGCCTTGTGCTTCCATTGTGCCAACACTGTCAGATGGGAATGCCACCAGCAGCGTGTCTACCAGCATGCATCTTACGAACATGCTCCAGTTACAGAATTAAGGATGGTACGTTGTCCTTGTAACGGGGAACCAGCAGCGTGGCCATCCAGTAATCAGCACAAGTTAGAATGTGGGCAACTCGGTTGTCATTGCGGAGACACTGCAGCATGTAAGACTGCTTTGCTGATTTGCAAGGGGGTGAGGTGAAAGACTGATGAGCATCAGCTGCAGGAGACTGGGTGGAAGACAATGTAAAGGAACTAGAGGCACTGTCAGCAACCCAATCTGTACTTGTTTTGGCCTCACCATTCATAGAGCTGCATTAGGCCCAACCAAATACCACTGAAGGTTCTGTCGCCTACTCGCACCTGAGGAAGGTGTTTCACTTGTGCGTGCAGCTGGCTCAGATCGACAACGTCCTTTCCCTGCAACAGGAACTCCACCAGAAACACTACGATCGGGTTCACGTCCCTTATTTGACTCTCTCCTCATATTTCTCAAATTTAGGATCTTGCCCAAAATGGGTGTTTTTTTAATAACAGAATAGAGCAACAGTATCTAACGCATGTATCTCACAATAACATATGCAGCAAAGGCTGCAAAATTAAGATTTTTGCCCTAAACGAGTGGTTTTTTTTTTATACCAGAATAGCACAGCAGTATCTAAAGTGTGTATCTCACACGTACAGATGCAGACAAGGCTGCAAATTTATTATTTTGTCCAAAATGGGTGTTTTTTGAATAGAAGTATATTTCACACGTACACGCTTGAATTTCACACGTACAGATACAGCTAGGGCTGTAATTTTTTTTTATAACAGAGTATGAACGCAGTATATAACGCTTGAATTTCACACATACAGATAGAGACAAGGCCACACATTAAGTATTTTTCACAAAATGGGTGTTTTTTTTAATACCAGAATAGCACAACAGTATCTAAAGTGTGTATCTCACACTGAGAGATGCAGACAAGGCTGCAAATTAAGTATTTTGCCCTAAATTGGTGTTTTTTCAAATTCAGAAAATTACAGCTGTATTTCTAGCTTTAATTTCACACTGACTAATGCGGCAGAGGCCCAAGATGGAGGGTATTGCCAAAAATGGGTGTTTTTTAAAACCCACAAAAATTTGTGAAGCTTGTTTTTAACAATCACAGATAGTACATAAGTAACATAGTACATAATGCCGAAAAAAGACATTTGTCCATCCAGTTCGGCCTGTCATCCTGCAAATTGATCCAGAGGAAGGCAAAAAAAAAAAACCTGTGAGGTAGAAGCCAATTTTCCTCACTTTAGGGGAATAAAACTTCCTTCCCGACTCCAATCAGGCAATCAGAATAACTCCCTGGATCAACGACCCCTCTCTAGTAGCTATAGCCTGTAATATTATTACACTCCAGAAATACATCCAGGCCCCTCTTGAATTCCTTTATTGTACTCACCATCACCACCTCCTCAGGCAGAGAGTTCCATAGTCTCACTGCTCTTACCGTAAAGAATCCTTTTCTATGTTTGTGTACAAACCTTCTTTCCTCCAGATGCAGAGGATGTCCCTGTGTACAGTTCTGGGCTCCAGTGAACAAAGCAGACATAGCAGAGCTGGAGAGGGTCCAGAGGAGGGCAACTAAAGTAATAACTGGAATGGGGCAAGTCATTGTCACAGTCACCGTCCTGGGAATAAATAGATGATGGGATAGATCTATGTACTGACCCCTGATATATTTATACATATTAATTAGATCTCCTCTCAATCGTCTTTTTTCTAAAGTGAATAACCCTAATTTTGATAATCTTTCAGGGTACTGTAGTTGCCCCATTCCAGTTATTACTTTAGTTGCCCTCCTCTGGACCCTCTCCAGCTCTGCTATGTCTGCTTTGTTCACTGGAGCCCAGAACTGTACACAGTACTCCATGTGTGGTCTGACTAATGATTTGTAAAGTGGTAGGACTATGTTCTCATCACGGGCATCTATGCCCCTTTTGATGCAACCCATTATCTTATTGGCCTTGGTAGCAGCTGCCTGACACTGGTTTTTGCAGCTTAGTTTGCTGTTTATTAAAATTCCTAGGTCCTTTTCCATGTCAGTGTTACCGAGTGCTTTACCATTTAATAAGTACGGGTGACTTGCATTATTCCTTCCCATGTGCATAACTTTACATTTGTCAGTGTTAAACCTCATCTGCCACTTATCTGCTCAAGCCTGCAATCTATCCAGATCCCTCGGTAGTAGTATACTGTCCTCTTCAGTGTTAATTACTTTACACAGTTTAGTGTCATCTGCGAACATTGATATTTTACTGTGCAAGCCTTCTACAAGATCATTAATAAATATATTGAAGAGAATAGGGCCCAATACTGACCCCTGAGGTACCCCACTAGTGACAGTCACCCAATCTGAGTGTGTACCGTTAATAACCACCCTCTGTTTTCTATCACTGAGCCAGTTACTTACCCACTTACAGACGTTTTCTCCCAGTCCGAGCATTCTCATTTTATATACTAACCTTTTATGTGGTACAGTGTCAAATGCTTTGGAGAAGTCCAGATACACGACATCCATTGATTCGCCGCTGTCAAGTCTAGAACTTACCTCCTCATAGAAACTGATTAAATTTGTTTGACATGACCGATTCCTCACAAAGCCATGCTGATATGGCGTTATTTGCTTATTTCCGTTAAGATGCTCTAATATAGCATCTCTCAGAAAACCTTCTACAGTTTACCCACAACAGATGTTAAACTTACCGGCCTATAGTTTCCAGGCTCTGTTTTTGGACCCTTTTTGAATATTGGCACCACATTTGCCATGCGCCAATCCTGTGGGACATTCCCTGTCAATATAGAATCTGCAAATATCAGAAATAAGGGTCTGGCTATGACATTACTTAATTCCCTTAGGATACGGGGGTGTATGCCATCCGGTCCTGGCGATTTGTCTATTTTAATCTTTTTAAGTCGCTGTTGTACTTCTTCCTGGGTCAGACAGGACACTTTTAATGGGGAATTTGTTTCAACATTCAGCATGTCATCTGACAGTTTATTTTCCTCAGTGAATACATTGGAGAAAAAAATATTTAACAGCTTTGCTTTCTCCTCGTCGCTCTCTGTGACTCCCCCCTCATTACTCTTTAACGGGCCAACACCTTCAGATTTATACTTTTTAACATTGCAGCAAAGTGTCACGGTCGGGAGTGGGGAAAACCCCCCACCATACAATGTAAAGGATAAAGGGTAGCTGCTCGGCCAGTACACCGGAATAAGGGAGCAGGTCACTTCCTAAAGCGTCCCTAATCCTCACCCTAACTCCTCACTGTATGAGCGGACCTGGATGTTAGGATTGCTCATACCAGGATACCTATGGCCCTGAGTCGCAGTATATAACGCTTGAATTTTACACGTACAGATGCAACAATGGTTGTAAAATTAAGTATTTTGCCCACAAAAGGATGTTTTTTAAAACCCAGGAAATTATAGCTGTATTTCTAGCTTAAATTGCACACTGACAAATGCTGCAAAGGCACCAGATGTAGGATATTGCCAAAAATGAGTATTTTTTAAACCCAGATTATTATTTCAGTATTTCAAGCTTGGATTTGAATGTCACAAAAGCACATATGCTGTGCTGGTGCACTGAGCTTGCATAAAATGTCCGCCGTCACCCACCTAACTAACAAAAGGATACAAGTTATTTTTTTCTGTCACAGGGCTCAGGGCAGGGTAAAAAGACTGCACTGCACCCAAAAAACTAAATCTATGTAGATTGCTGAGTTAACAAGCACTTCAGATTAAAGATTCTTTCCTATTCTCTCCCTCTCAGCAGCAGCATCCTATCCCTACACTAAGCACAGCAGGGTGACGTGACTCCAGCTTATATAGAGGCTGGGTCACATGCTGCACTGGCCAATCACAGCCATACCAATAGTAGGCATGGCTGTGATGGCATCTAAGGGCACACAGTAAAATGCTTGTTGATTGGCTGCTCTGCAGCCTTTCAAAGAGCGCCAATAAATCGCCGAACACCGAACCCGAACTTTTACTGAAATGTTCGGGTTCGGGTCTGGGGTCCAATAATCCTAAAGTTCGGTACGAACACAAACTTTACAGTTTGGGTTCGCTCAACCCTAGTCACCGGTGCTATTTTCTTTCTCAGGATGTAATAAACTGTAGATTTTGCCACTCCTAACAGTGTAGCAATTTCTCTGATGTTTTTTTTCTGTTTTTTTGCAGATGAAGGATGGCTTGTTTCACCTGCTTGGAGAGCTCCTTTGACCGCATGTCAACTCTTCATCCAATTTAAATATGGATACCCTCAAATGAAAGCTAAAAGTCTGTACTTTATGTCCATGTCACATTCCTCTTCTCCAGCACTGTTCACATGCGTTTTTATTTGTATTGTTGTTATGTAAGCTGTGAGAAAGACAAAAAATAATTTATTTGTCATATTAGAATATGTGCTGATTGGGGATTATTTTTATGGGAGATATGCTTTTACTGACGATTTTTATACAGATTTTTGGCGTTGTACTTTTAGGATTGTATAAATGGCCTATTTAATTAAGCGCTCACCTGAGAATAAAAGGGTGGGTAGGATAATTGAATTCAGAGCCACCCCTGAAGAAGCAAGCAAAAGCGAAACCCGGGTTGGGCAAGCGATATGTAAGCAAATATTTTATACTTTTATATGCACAAGACTGTTTTAATCTATCTGAGTATAATAAAACAAATTGTTTAATGAAGTTTTGCGGTACCTCACTATGTTCAGTTCTCTGATTTAACATCCAGAAGGTGAAAAATCTGAATGTGAAGGGAACCTCAAATCCTGTGATTGATTGCATCTAAAGATACTACCCACCTATCCTAATTATCTACGCACCTATGGAAAGAGGTTGAGCTGCACAGTCTTTTTTTGGGTAAAGGTGTGTGAACTGGAACCTACTTCACTATAGACCTGCTGCGCTCTAAGTGACTTTGTGGTTTTATATACATTTTTTCTGTGTATATGTGTTAGGAATTACTAACTGTATATAGATTCATTTCATTTTTAATTTTACACTGTATTATTGAACAAAGTACAACAAAAAATCTGATTTGGCTGCTTAGCTATAAGATATTTATCAGATTCCGCGATCAGCTCTGAACGCGGCATCTGAGGGAAACAATGACGGGGAGCGGAGCAATAGCCACTTCTTGTCATTGCACCCACAATTACAAAGAAATGTGCTTTGTGACTAAGTAATTAGTCACAAAGTGATTTTATTTAATTAATTCAGCCAAATAAAAAAATTTAATACTTCGTTCATAACAACAGACACTATTTTTTAGGTTCTTTGCCAACCTGAAGGACCTGCACCTATACTTATTCAGCTTGTAAAATGACAGCTGGCTCAATACATGGTTGTATTTAAAATTCTTATGTGAACATGGAAATTAGTTTTACTTCATGCAGGGCAAAACACCACGCTTCTGTTATTACTAAGTTTTATATCGTGCTCTAACAGGAATGAAAGGTTAGGACAGGGGCTATGCAAGCATGCTAACCCCTCTTGGAGCTGTAGGGCACTTTTCTTTGTATATGTGGAATGGGCAGCCACCCCCCAGGGCCCTACTATAAATTCCAGGTGTAGGAAATGCCTAGTGGTATGTGGCAGCCTTAACGGTCTCTTTATGTGTGTCACGGTGCTCCTACCTGGATATGACTGGACCCCAGGCTTTGGCTCCGAAGCAATAAATAGGGGGAATAATTTGGGGATTTGAAAAAAATAACTTGAATCCTGGCAGCTCCAACATGGAGTCTCAACCAACACAAACCAGAACTGCCCCATCTCCTTCTGATAGCAAGCAGGACTGGCCCACTTCTGACCAAAGAAAGGGAGAATGGAATTGTGAATTCCATTGTATCTAATAGTGTTTATCGCAAATATTCTAATAGCGAACTTTTATTGCAAATATTTAGAATATAGTGCTATATATTCATAATCGCAAATATTCTATTTTTTTTTTAAATCAGTACACAAGATCCCTTCCTGCTTCTAGCTTGTGGGCCAATGAAAAGGCTGACATATCTTTGTCAGAGCTTAGCGACATCCCTAACGACCAATAGGAAAGTTGCCCACCCCTTAATATATAAGAAACTCCCCAGCAGCCATTTCCTGCTGTTTTTTGCAGTTGTGTGAGAGAGAGAGAGGAGTGTCATTTATGTGCTTTGCTGTGCCATTACATTAGATAGTTTGTTAGATCATATATATAATACAGATAGTTAGTGGCAGATAGTCAGTGTAGGTTAGATAGTGATATAGTGTAGCTGATAGGTTCTAGTGCAGGGTGTTAGGTAGTGTGCTAGGGATTACTGTGCTTTGATAGGGTTTGTGTTTAGTGTGCTATTTTAGGAATTACTGTGCTAGCATTTAGTGTCACTGTCTTTTTTGTCCTTAAAAATTTTTTAAAAAATTCTGTCTGTTTTTCTGTCACTGTCTTATGGTTTAGTGTGCTAGTTTAGGAATTACTGTGCTACGGAGGGATTAGTGTTACTGTCTTTTATCTTTGAGTCATTCGCTGTCTGTTATTCTAAATCACTACTTTATTAGATTTTTGCCCCATTGTCCAAAACCCAATAAAGTTATCCCAAAATATATATTTTTTATATTTTTTGTCTTTAAATACATTTTTGGCAGATCACGAGTAGACGTGGGCATACCGGCAGCCGTGGTCGTGGTAGAGGAGTGGGTTCCAGTGCTGAACCACTGCCAGCATGGGGCCGCTCCTCTACCCACGGGGGGTGGGCGCAGCTGGCATGGGCGTCCACCTCATCCGAGTTTTTTTTTTTGCCGTGGCAGCTGCCCCATTTAATCTCAGGACGCAGGAGGCAGATGTTGCTTTGGTGACACAAGCTAGTGGCACAGAGTCCTCTTTCCCGGCTCTGAGCAGCAGCAGCTCTCCGCCTCCTGCAGGACCAGCCCCCTCCCCCAAGCCTCGTCCCTGCTGCTGTTTGACAACAAGAGGGACCTCAAGAGGGACCTCATGTTTGGATTAAAAAACATGGCTAACAAAATCCCCCCTCTTCAAAAATGATAATTGTTGAAATTTGATAACTCGTGGTCGTCACAGGTGTTGAATTCCTCCGTGGCCCTAAACATTAGGCATTCACCAGATAGAAAAGGCCTTTTATGCAGCTGTATTTACATAAGACAGGGACCATTATTTGTTCTGGGTAATGGCGGATATGTGTGGGCTGGCATGAGGAAATTCAATTAAACGTGGTTGTCACAGCTGTTTAGGTCCCAAATATTAGGCATTCACCAGACAGAAAAGAACAATTAATTATGTGGCTGGAGGTATATTAAAAGGTCATTGAATATCAATTTTACTGCAGGCCAGTGCAGCACAGGCCCCAAACATTAGGCATTCACCGGACAGAAAAGAACAATTGATAATGTGGCTGGAGGTACATTAAGCGGTCACCGTATAACAATTTTACTGTTGGCCAGATAGTTAGATTACTAGCCCCAAAAATTATGCATTCATCGTTCATACAAAGTGATTATGTGGCTGGAGTTATATTAGACAGCCATTTAATATCAATTTTACTGCAGGCCAGTAGAAATAGATGTCAAATACATATGTTTAAAATAACAAAAAATATAAAATTGGATTAAAAACATGGCAAAAGAAATCCCCCCCTCTTGAAAAAAACACAAATGATAATAGTTGAAATTCATTAACAAGTGGTCGTCTCAGGTGTTGAATTCCTCCGAGGTCCCAAACATTAGGCATTCAACGGACAGAAAAGGCCTTTTATGCCGCTGTATTTACCTTAGACAGGGACCATTATTTGTTCTAGGTGATAGCGGATATTTGTGGGCTGTCATGAGGAAATTCAATTAAACGTGGTCGTCACATGTGTTGAATTCCTCCGAGATCCATGCCTCATTAATTTTCAAAAATGTGAGGTAGTTCACACTGTCGCGAGCTAGGCAAGTGCGCTCATCAATCACGATCCCCCCTGCTGCGCTGAACGTCCTTTTGGACAGGACACTCGACGAGGGGCAAGCCAAGAGTTCCATGACAAATTGTGCCAGCTCTGGCCACAGGTCAAGCCTGCACACCCTGTAGTCCAGGGGTTCCTCGCTTAGACCTGATGTAGTCAGACACCTGTCGGTCTAGGCAATCCCTGAGGCTGGATCCGGAAGGCGGCTGTCGATGGGTTGGTTGCAAGAATGATCTCATATCCGAAGTGACCAACACATCTTCAAACCGCCCTCTTCTTGCATGCACTGTAGGATTGGTACTCACAACTGTTTCTCTGTGGGTGGAATTTCCTCTGCCAACGCCCCCGCAACAATTCACCAAATACATGAGCACACACATGTATTATAACTTCAATCTTTATTATTTTATTATCCTTATGTCACTACTACTGGTGATAGTGCTGTATTTGTAAAATCTATGCACAATAGCGATAATATTATTGCACTATCCCCAATGACCAGAAAAAACTCAGATTAGTATTAATTACCCATGCTAATCAGAGTTAATCAATTGTAACCCTTTTATATAATCAGAGCTAGAAATGTATATTCCAATATTTGGAGTTATCAAAACTTCCTTCCATACATTCTATCATACGGGAGCTCAGTACATGGTGACAGAATGCATAATGCAGCATCTCTCGCAGCAAGGCCTGGAAATGCTGCATTCTGACAACTCTCTGTGATGCTGGCAACATGTCTGCCATTTTGTGTTTGTACCAGGGATCTAAGTACGTTGCCACTCAGTACTGATCCTTGCCCTTTATGCTTTTTATACGGGGGTCTCTCTTCAAACAATGGAGCATGAAAGAAGGCCCCCCATTTGCACTAAATTGGAAGCTGTGGAGAGGCCTGGTTTCTGCTCATCATCCTGGAGAATGTCGTCCTCGGTCTCCTCCCCCCATCCACGGGCAACTCCAGGGATCCCAGAATTAGTTTAAAGCCTGCTCTTCTTGCTCCTCCTTCTCCTCCTCCCCCCAGGCACCATCCTCCTCTGACTGCTCTTCAGACTCCAGCTGACTTGTCTCAGATGGAGTAGCCCCACCTGAGAATTCATTCAGCATTGCAAATGCCTCATCTTCCTGCTACTACTCCTTGACGGCTTGATCAATGACATGATGCAATGCATGCTCTAGAAAGAAGGCGTAAGGTTCGATCACTGATGGCACCTTGGCTGCGACTGACCGATTTGGTGATCTCATCAAATGGCCGCAGAAGTCTGCATGTGTCGCACATGAGCAGCCTCTGGCGTGGTGAAAAAAAAAGCAAACTCCCCAGAACCTGTCCTGCTGCAGTGTTCTTACAGGTAGTCGTTAATGGCAAGTTTCTGCTGGAGAAGCCTATTAAGCCTATACAAGGTGGAGTTCCAGCACGTCGGACAGTCACAAATCAGACGTCTGACGGGAAAGTGGTGTCTCCGCTGAATGTCAGCAAGGCGACCCATGGCCGTATAAGATCTTCTAAAATGGCCAGAGATTTTCCTCGCCTGCCGCAAGATGTCCTGGACCCCGGGGTATTTGGCAACGAATCACTGCATAATTAAGTTCAGGATGTGTGCAATGCATGGCACGTGTGTCATTTTGCCCTGTTTCAGCGCGCTCAGCAGATTGGCACCATTGTTGCACACCACTTTACCAACTGTCAAATTGAGCGGGGTTAGCCACTGATTGGCCTATGACAGCAAAGCAGAAAGCAGTGCAGGACCGGTGTGGCTCTTGGCTTGCAGGCACAACAGCCGCAGCACAGCATGGCAACATCTCACCTGGCACATCGAATAGGTTCTGGGGAGCTTGGGGGGTGCAGCGGAAAAGGAGGAGTCAGCCGAGGAGGAGACAAAGGATGGAGTAGGAGGAGGAGAATAAGAGGCAGGCCTGCATGCAATCCTTGGCGGAAACACCAAATCCACATGGGTGCCACAGGTTACATGCTTGGCGGCTGTCAGAAGGTTCACCTAGTGGGCAGTAAAAGTTATGTACCTTCCCTTCACATGTTTGCTAGACCACGTGTCTGTGGTCAAATGTATCTTGACACCAACACTGTGTGCCAGAGATACATTCACTTGCCGCTGAACATGGCCATATAGCTCTGGGATGCCCTTCTGGGATAAATATTTCCTTCCAGGGACCTTACATTGTGGTGTGCCAATGGCCACTAATTTTCTACAGGCCTCTGAGTCCACCAATTTATATGGCAGTAGTTGGCGGGCTAGCAGTTCCGACAAGCCAGCGGTCGGCCGTTGGGCAAGAGGATTATCCGGCGTCATTTTTTTACGCTTGAACATTTGTACCATGGAAACATGCCTTTTGCAAGATGAACGCTATGGTGGCACGGTGGAAGGGAGGAGAAGGAGAAGAAGCAGGACGTACAGCACCAGTAGTGTGGCTTTGTGGGTTCTGTGATGCCGTTGCTCCCACTGAGCTCAGTGATGGGAAGCCAGGTGCCTTCTTAAGGCGGTCATCCCTAGGTGAGTGTTGGGCTTACCGCGCAGCACAGGCTGCAGATAGCAACACTATTATCAGCAGCTGACAAGTTAAAAAAAGACCACACTGCGGAGCCATGTTTCGGCATCCTGGGAGCGCAATATGTGACCATGCATGGTGGATGGCTCACTCCAGATACATTTGCAGTCTGCTATTTTACTCCTATTCACTGCAAGTTCTGCCTGCTTCTCCTCCTTCTTTTCCCTATCTGCTAATCCATCTCTCCCTCCGAACTTCCCTCCTCTTCCTCTCTTGTAGGCACCCACTTGACTTCCATCGACACGTCTTCATCATCACCTTCACCGCCAATGACATTAGAGATCTCGGAGTAAGCAACAACAGAGGGGACCACCCTCCTTGGGCTGATCTGGGTCGTCAGACTGCTGCGTGGCTGCCGTTGCTACCTCCTCTTCCTCATCCGATTACAAGAATGGCTGCGCATCGGTAAGGTCTGGGAATTGATGGAAAAATTATTCCTCTGACTCGACTGGAGGGGCTACGGTGGCGGTGTCTTTGGGGGTGCACACAGCAGAGAATGAGGACGGTGCAGATACAGAGGATGAGAAGGGTGCAGAAGCGGAAGGCTGAGTGAGCCACTGAAACAACTCTGGTGCGTTCTTTGACATAATCACACGCACCTTCTCCAACTTCCCACTTAGACTCTGTGCACCTGCCCGACCCCTACCAACCCTGCGGAATTGCCTGCCTCTAACTCTGCCTGTCATTTTCAAAATTACACTGTGACAAAGTCCCTATAGAAGAGTAGTATTTGTGGAAGCAGGTATATAGAACCCCTTAATCTGTTTATTTGGGGAGCAACTGGTATATCACACCAGTTGCAATCAGTTGTTCCAATAGCGTTTGTCCCTCTGTATAACTGCAGTATCGCAGCAGAACCGCACACAACTGCTGCACAATACAATTGCTCTATAATATACTTGTTAGAAAGTATATTAGAAGTATATCACACCCCTCAGTAAGTCACACCTATCGATAGGACACCTATTCCAGTCCTTAAAAGGACTTTTGTGGCCCTATTAGCTAGTGTTTGGTGTCTCTATACTCTCTACTCTCTCTCTATCTGTCCTTGCTCCACACAGCAAAAAACGCGAAACGACCGTCGGGCGAACCACAAGGCCATCTCTACTGTCCTGATCCTGCTGAGTTTGGCCGAGTTATGAGTTTGACCCTGGACTAAAGGGGCCTTATAGCAACCTTATCGGGTAAAATTACACGAAAACAAAACAATATTAATAAACGGAAGCACATGGCTCTAAGGCAACTTCTTTAGTTGGTCATGCAGGTCCAACATCTCCGGAATTCATTTGCATTGCAGCGCCTCCATCCTCCGCAGCTGCTTCCGCATGTCCTGCATGCTGGCATCGTGACCCTGCAGCATCTGCCTCATATATTATTTTTTTTTATTAATCAGTACTGTTAGGATTTTAAAAAAATATGAACATTTCTTGAAATTCTGATTTAGAGGCATGGATAAAGAAAAAAAAAAAAGGGGGGGGGGGAAGGCGTGTTAGGCTACTTTCACACTTGCGGCAGTGTGATCCGGCGGGCAGTTCCGTCGTCGGAACTGGCCGCCGGATCCGCCGATCTGCCACTGACTGAAAGCATTCGTGAGACGGATCCGGATGCGGATCCGTCTCACAAATGCATTGCAAGGACAGATCTGTCTCTCTGCTTGTCATGCGGACTGACGGATCCGTCTTGTACATTTTTCTCATTTTTACCGATCTGCGCATGCGCATGCCGGAACGATGGATCTGGCATTCCGGTATTCTGAATGCCGGATCCGGCGCTAATACATTCCTATGGGAAAAAATGCCGGATCCGGCGTTCAGGCAAGTCTTCAGTTTTTTTCGCCGGAGAGAAAACCGTAGCATGCTACGGTTTTCTCTTTTGCCTGATCAGTCAAAACGACTGAACTGAAGACATCCTGATGCAAACTGAACGGATTGCTCTCCATTCAGAATGCATGAGGATAAAACTGATCAGTTCTTTTCCGGTATAGAGCCCCTGTGATGAAACTCTATGCCGGAAAAGAAAAACGCAAGTGTGAAAGTACCCTTACAGAAAAAAAGAAAATAATAATAAATTAAAGGGGTTAAAAATTATGAGGAGTGTTTTATATGTATATCCGGTATTGTTACATCATAGAACGGGGCAGTACATAGGCTATATTCAGTCCCATCAGGCTAATGTCTGGCTGCACAGGGACCTTGGTTGCATTGCTTTTCCTGATTCATGAATGTAAGTGACTTACTGCGGTCTTTCGTCCTCTCAGTCTGGCCGCTGGTGTGTCGGCTCCTTTAGGTAAAGGAGCACCACCGCACCGGAAAGTTTTTGCCTGGCAGCATTGGCTCCCCACGCGGCAGTCTCTCAGGTTGTAGGAGTCAGCGCGACTCCTCTCTCGACGCATTGTAATGTATAGCATGGGCCACTGTGCTCGCAGTTAGGCAGGGGTGCATGCAAGGCTGTTTTCTGCTGGTAGGCTCTTGATTCATCTGGTCTGCTGCAGCCTCCAGACAGCAGTTGATAGTGGTTAAAAAAAAAAAAATAAGTGGGAGTTTGGAAAAATAAAAAATAAAATACAAGAGGACTCTTTAAGGTTCTGCAACATGTGTCACAAGTTGATTGCCCATCATCTTCTCTAGTGGGGTCACCTCAAGCAGTGCGTTACTTATCAATTATTGGGTCAATTGTCTACAGGTTTTTATTTCATATATGCGTCCAAAGGTTTGTGGCTCCTTCTATCCACCCGATGCACGGCTTTGTACCAGCATATTCAGTTATTCTTAGTAGACACATTTAGCTTAAGGGTCAAAGTAAGCTATTGTGCATCACGGGAGTAGATTTAAGACTAGGGGGTTGGTACAGTTGCTAATATTCAATTTTTAACATGTTCAGCTCCGTTCAGTCATTTCATCAGCAAGGTAGCAGTTGCCAGGTACAGTAGCATTGTGGGTGCGTACTCACATTTCACTTACAAACTTGTGAAGTTCCTAAAGCTGTCCCAGTAATCTCTGGGGTAATAGTTTCCATTACTCCATGTTCTCACAGTGCATCAACGATCATGGAGTCTTTTAATTTCAATTTGTCATTGAGACTTTTGGAAAGCTGGGTGCAGCATCTATAGTCCTCAGTGGCACTAGAGTAGAGAGATGCAATCAGGCATATGTTAAGCCTGCACCCATGGGTGCTTGTCCTATAGTGTATGGTACACACTGTACAGATTTGTACTGCACAATAGATGGTCTTTAGATATGTAAAGGGAATATTTGTACAGCAGGTTTACATGAGCCAAACATTCATGAACTATCCTTTGATAGTGGAGCGGTGCCTTCTGCTGCTGGTACTGCACATGCTCAGTCTTATTCGCTTGTTGAACATCATAAGATGAACTGCTGTACCCCACAAAGCAAGGAGGTTGGTTGTCGGAATATTAAAATTGCTAATGGAATGGCAGGGAAGGAGTTAAAATAATAAATCATTGTATACTTACTGCCTGGCTGGCTCCGCTTGGATGATGAGAGAGAGCGGGGCGGGTGAATGGTTGATGGGGTGGCACTGACAGTGACTGTACTGTATTAATATAGAGCTGAGCACAGTGTGGCAGACTAGTAGTGCTGTGAGCCTGTGAATGTGACTGACACCGTAGCTGCCGCAGTCCACACTGAGCTGCACAGGCAGCACACCCATCCCTTGCTCCTCTGACTCTAGTTCCCACCTGTACATTTGGCCGGTGCAGCTAGCATACGCTGATATAACATTGACGTAAGCGCGCAGATCCAAACATGCTGCTGGGCCCTGCCTCCTTAAAGTGACCATGCCTAAGGGGACCCACCGTCACCCTTAACAACAAAAAAGGAGGACTTTTGGTGTCCGTACTGGCCTTGCGCCTGACGGAGGACCAGGAGTCTAAGGAAAATGGATGTGCAATGTGCAAGTGATAGATATTTCCTTGCTGTCGTTATGTAACACCCCAGAGTTGTGTTACTACACGCCTCTACTATCTTCTAAGAGCCTGTATATTGTTATCCGATATAATTTATATTGTCTTCACAAATGTGCATCTAAAACCATGTTAAATACTATTGTTCTTGTAATTTTTCTCCAGGTTTTCCAGCAGGTGGCAGCAACTCCATTGGCAAGGTACTAGTTTAGTTTATCTAGGCTAGAAGGCTGTGTGATAGCGTTCAGGAGAACCCCTGCATAGGGAAGACAGAAAGGATCTTGTCTCGGCAGACTTGATCATATCCCCAGTCTGAGCACCTGCAGCCTCAGCTGGATGAAAAAAAGTAGAAACTACAACCTCCAGAGATCCAGGAAGAAAGCATTCCCTGAGAAACCATCTGTGAGTTAAGTCCAGAGACCTAGGAGAAGCCATCCCTCCTTAGCTAGTCTGTCCCCATACAGTAGAATTACAGAAAAGTGCAGATTAGTTCCTGCCACAATTACATCAAGCAGATGACATATCCTGCAAGCTCACATTTAAAGCAGAAGTATTTATCTCTGCCAATACTTGCTAAAACCTGCTGGGACCAGAGACCAAAGCTGTATACTGCTTGGTTACAAGTCATCTTTAGTAAAGAAATGTTTGAACTTCATCTAAAGATCTGGACATCATTTCAGCTGCAAAATTTCTCTATTAATCCTACTATCACTACACGCAAATTTATTGCAAGTGATCCAGAAGCCAGGAGTCCAGCCGTACCCAGGTAGGAGACACCTTGGCACATTTATCATCACCCTACAGAGACATTGCGGCCACCTACACCGCACCAGCCGACATGCCAGACACCTCAGACATTGGCTTTGGGTGTCACTGTATTTGCGACAGGTGTATCTTTTGCAGGGCAGCCTGCATCTGGGGCATGTCATCTCCCCAGACCATTTCATTCCAGTTCCGCTTAGGCCTCGCCATCTTGATCTCTCTTTTCCCACAACAAACTGGTGAAGGAGATGAGGCTTTAGGGTTGGAGTCTTCACTTCCTTCCTCTGCACTGGGTTGTTCCCTGTGGGCAGGGCTGTATTTTCCTGCTCTTGTGCTGGGCGTTCCCTGGTTTTCCCACTATTGGGCTGGAAGAAGAAAATATGCCATCACAGGCAAAGATGGCGGACTAACCCCTCAGATACCGGCGCCTGTCACTCCGCAGTAAACGCAATAAAGTCATTTTTGACAAGTCTATAGGCCTTGCAGTATAAAAGCACGCAAGTAAATCCTGTTTGTGATGTCAAAATTGCAAAGGATGGCCTCCCCCCAAAGCCCTACTATAAATCGTGCGTCCTAGGTGTAGAAAATGCCAAGTGGTATATTGCAGCCTAAAAGCAATAAATAGGGGGAATAATTGAGGGATTTGAAGAAATAACTTGAGTCCAGACCTTGAAATGAAGTTCAATGGCAGCTTTACTTGAATAAACGTTTCTCCAAACAGTTTCAGGCTTTGTCTTGGTTCCAACAGGCTTCAGCATCAAATTGGCAGGCAAACTCAACTCTGTTCTATCCTTCTATTACTCTGCTGTATTGACAAGCTGACTTGGTAACTTGGCTTCTTCTTTATGCTGCACTTCACTTTTTAGAATAGGTGTCATGGACGGTGTTCAGGAAACAAGACAATGCAACATGCATATAATGTCACGGACGGTGTACAGGAAACAAGACAATGCAACATGCCTGGGATCCAGCAAACAGAAAATAACAGATAAATGTACAGCACTTAACTTAGTAGCAGACTGGGAAATAGGATCAGCATGCACACACACTCCAGGAATAAGTATAAGCCGCCCAGTAATGCATTATGGGGAGGAATTTAAAGGGAAGCAATCAGTCCAACTACATGACAGCTGAGAGAGGCTAACGAGATGAGGAACTGAACACTACAACAAAGAAAACTCAAGGAGGATGTTCTGAAAGGCTTCTGCCAGAGCTTCTCAGCTGTCTGGTTGTGACAATAGGTTAGAATCCTGGCAGCTCCAATATAGAGTCTCAACCAAAACAATCCAGAACTGCCCACCTCCTTCTGGTAGCAAGCAGGACTGGCCCACCTCTGACCAAAGAGGGGGAGAATGGAATGGTGAGTTCCATTCAATTTAACTATAGCTCTGCTGTGTTTGCTGCCACCTGCCGGTGAACCAGGCACATTACATGAATAGTTACATAACATTATTATAAATGCACAGTGTTAAGGGACCTGAACATAAATATATAGTTGACATACAGGTTAGACCATAAAAGAGAGTAGCAAGGTGCAGAAGTGGTAACACCACTCTGGGGTGTTACATAGGTATGGATCCCATCTACGGGACCCACACATATCTGATCTTTGGGAAATATCCTAGCAATATGTCCCCAATGTCCAAGATGGAACTAGCGCTTTTATTGCTTATAATTTTTTTCTTTTCTCTTTTTTTTTTTTTTTTCCACAGATTCCTTTCAACTGTAAACTCCTTTGCATCACATTGCACTTCGACTTCCTGCTGGGGATCTCAACAATCTCTGGGATTGTTTGTCAAACTTGTAAAGTGATCTGGGAGCGTCTCAGAGAAGCGGTGATGCCCACTTAAAATTTGCATTATTCCTCCTATAATTATATATATATATATATATATATATATATATGTATATATACATACAAACCGGATTCCAAAATAGTTGGGACACTATACAAATCGTGAATAAAAACTGAATGCAATGATGTGGAGGTGCCAACTTCTAATATTTTATTCAGAATAGAACATAAATCACAAAAAAACAAAAGTTTAAACTGAGAAAATGTACCATTTTAAGAGGAAAATATGTTGAATAAGAAATTCATGGTGTCAACAAATCCCCAAAAAGTTGGGACAAGGCCATTTTCACCACTGTGTGGCAACTTCCCTTCTTCTTACAACACTCAACAGACCGCTGGGGACCGAGGAGACCAGTTTCTCAAGTTTAGAAATAGGAATGCTCTCCCATTCTTGTCTAATACAGGCCTCTAACTGTTCAATCGTCTTTGGCCTTCTTTGTTGCACCTTCCTCTTTATGATGCGCCAAATGTTCTCTATAGGTGAAAGATCTGGACTGCAGACTGGCCATTTTAGTACCCAGATCCTTCTCCTACGCAGCCATGATGTTGTGATTGATGCAGAATGTGGTCTGGCATTATCTTGTTGAAAAATGCAGGTTCTTCCCTGAAAGAGATGACGTCTGGATGATAGCATATGTTGTTCTAGAACCTGAATATATTTTTCTGCATTGATGGTGCCTTTCCAGACATGCAAGCTGCCCATGCCATACGCACTCATGCAACCCCATACCATCAGAGATGCAGGCTTATGAACTGAGCGTTAATAACAACTTGGGTTGTCCTTGTCCTCTTTGGTCCGGATGACATGGCGTCCCAGATTTCCAAAAAGAACTTCGAATCGTGACTCGTCTGACCACAGAACAGTCTTCCATTTTGCCACACTCCATTTTAAATGATCCCTGGTCCAGTGAAAACGCCTGAGCTTGTGGATCTTGCTTAGAAATGGCTTCTTCTTTGCACTGTAGAGTTTCAGCTGGCAACGGCAGATGGCACGGTGGATTGTGTTCACTGACAATGGTTTCTGGAAGTATTCCTGAGCCTATTCTGTGATTTCCTTTACAGTAGCATTCCTGTTTGTGGTGCAGTGTCGTTTAAGGGCCCGGAGATCACGGGCATCCAGTATGGTTTTACGGCCTTGACCCTTATGCACAGAGATTGTTCCAGATTCTCTGAATCTTCGGATGATGTTATGCACAGTTGATGATGATAGATGCAATTTTTCGCTGGGTAACACCTTTCTGATATAGCTCCACCATCTTTCTGCGCAACATTGTGGGAATTGGTGATCCTCTACCCATCTTGGCTTCTGAGAGACACTGCCACTCTGAGAAGCTCTTTTTATACCCAATCATGTTGCCAATTGACCTAATTAGTGTTAATTGGTCTTCCAGCTCTTCGTTATGCTCAAATTTACTTTTTACAGCCTCTTATTGCTACTTGTCCCAACTTTTTGGGAATTTGTTGACACCGTTAAAAAAATTGAATCAACGTATTTTTCCTTTAAAATGATACATTTACTTGGATTAAACGTTTGATCTGTCATCTACGTTCTATTACAAATAAAATATTGACATTTGCCATCGCCACATCATTGCATTCAGTTTTTATTCACAATTTGTTTAGTGTCCCAACTTTTTTGGAATCCGGTTTGTATATATATTTACATATATATTATATTTTTTTTTTATCCAGACATATCCCCTTCACTCTTTTAGCCCCTCTGAGTGGAGTATTGGAGCATTTCATGCTCCGATGCTCCCCTTAGCCATATGCTGTATGGCACAGGGCAAGCACTGTTTTGTTTATATTTTTACACTCCTAGGTGTGATTCTGACGATTCACCAAAGTTCATCAAGAAGTTTGGTTTGTTCCGAATGAATTAGTCACAAATCACAATTAGAGTACTTTCACACTAGCGTTCCGGCAGGGTCCAGCATAAACGCTTCTGTTACTGATAATACAACCATCTGCATCTGTTATGAATGGATCCGGTTGAATTATCTTTTACATATCTTTTACATTGCCAAGACAGATCCATCATTAACTCCATTGAAATTCAAAGGGGGACAGATCTGTTTTCTACTGTGGCAGAGAAAATGGATCCGTCCCCATTGACTTGCATTGGGATAATGCTGGATCCGTCTTGCATTCGCATCCTAGGACGCAAAGCAAAATACAACATGTTGCGGTTTGCTCTCCGGTCTGGGAACACAACTAAATGGAACGGAATGCATTTTGGATCATTCCATTCTGTTCAGTTCAGTTTTGTCCCCATTGACAATAAATGGGGACAAAACTGAATTTCTTTATTTTCCGGTATTGAGCCCCTATGACGGAACTCAATACCGGAAAATTTTAATGCTAGTGTGAAAGTACTCTTTATCTGGTATACCCAGGCCACTCTGGCTAATTATATGCATCCCATTTGGTGGCCCAATCTGAGTGTGAAGGCGTGGAACTTAAAATGCAGGGAAAGTGCAGGAAGAGGGTATGGTAGTGTGCATTACGTTGTAGAGCACCAACATTCATAGTTCTGTAGGTACTCTGCCATCAGTATTACAGCCAGTTGTAATTTATTAATATCTACATCACTGTGCAGGACACCAAGATTCATAGCTAAAACCTTCTGTTAGCTGTGGAATTACTGTGTGTCAGTATTACAGGACAATAAAAGTGTCAGTTCTAATTTATCACTGTGAACTTAACCATGCAGTGCCCTTAGACTTAAGTAGTGACCCCATGACGGAGTGGGGACAGTGGCAGCAGCAGCAGTAGTAATGGCCCCATGACAGAGTCGGCTTGAGTTGGTGGAACGATTTAGGTGGTTGATTCCGATAACCGACGATGCTCTACAATGTTAAGTATTTGACCCCAGGCAGTCAAATAACCAGCAACAGCCCCTGTTTGGTCACCACATTATATGGTAATTACTTTTCAGGCTCCTGTACCTTATGGCAATAATCTAGCTGCCATTTTTGATCCATCCAGCAAGTTCGGACCACCTGGTTTTAACAAAAATACAAGGAGTTATTTGATTCCTGGCGGTCTGCGTCCAACATTTTGACAGTGATGCAGAATAAAAAAAATCCCTTTCTGAATGTATTAGTGCCACGGTGCCTCCCATAACAGAGGTGAGAAGATCGGAGAGACTGACGGCACGTGAGGGTATCTGACAGTCTCTCTGTTTTCTCCTTTCAGTATTGTGTTTGGTAATGAGTCATGACTCATGACCACACCTCTTGTCAGGTGCAGCTTGTAGTCATTACTGAGGCCCTATTTAGTTCTGACTTTCACTGCTTACCATGCAGTTGATATTTTCTCCTGGAGTTGGTTGAGCTGGTGTGTTGTTCCTTTGTATCTCCTGCTCCTACATTCTGCTTTTAGCTAAGTACATTTTGTCTGGCATTTTGTTGTTCGCTTGTGTGTGTTTGTTGTCTAGGCTTTAGGGAGACGCTGGTTCCTTCATCTGGGAAGGAACCAGTAGTCTAATTCCCTGCCACCATTCCTAGGGCCTTCCAGGGTCCTCAGGGCCTAGGTTCCAGTGTATGAGTATTTCCACCTTCAGGGTCTACTCATACTGGCAGGAATCAGGGAGAGGTCTAGGTATTCCTAGGAGGTCACCATCCCGAGGTCACCATCCCTCTCCCTTAACTTTAAGGCCTAGACTCCGGTCTATTCCTTCTCTGTGTCATTTAGTGTTACCCTTCCTCCCATTACCCGTGACAACTAGCTTTGATGATATTCTGATAAAGAACCATAATCATCTGTGCTAACCAGAGGCAGATTGGCCATTGACCTTACAGGGAAATTTTCCTGGTGGGCTGATGCACCGGGGGCCACCTGGGCCCCCCTAATGGCTTGCCAGTGGGAGTTTTTTTTTAGGGATGTATTTTGTGCTGCTGGCAGTATTTTATGATGAACTGTGGTATTTGGCTCTGTTGGGGTGGTATAATGTGCCACAATATGGTATTGCTGGCCCTGCCTTCCATCATTTTGGATCCCATTACAAAATGGGGCCACTTTTAGTATTTTTTTCCAGGGCCACTTTAAGTTCCCAATCCCCCCTGGTGCTAACTTCTTATTTGACCTCAGGCGCACTATGCCCAACTACCTTAAAGGCTAAGTAGAGTTCAGCACTCACTGTTCTGTGATGCCCTTACATGTCCGGGCTGCACACGTGCTACACTGAAGGGATTGCCGTGTGTCTGCCCTTTGCTAACAGTTCCGGGTCACCCGCTCAATGTTGTTTATCATAGAGATGCTACAATAATTTTTCCGACAAAAGAATAATTTTTGCGACAAAAAAGATCCATTTGTTTGCACTGCGGCACTGCACATTGACCTGCAATTGTAAAACATGTGAAGCAGTGACACAGAATACAATTTTAGTTAACAAGTTGAATTAGGTATACATTTATTTGCACTGCACAGTGATGTAGAATTTGAAAAAAAAAAATGATGTGGCAGTCATAGTAATGCAGCATGACATTTTCGCTAACAAAATCATTTTTTATGTCATAGAAAAATGTTGGCACTACAAATACAAATTTGATGGGATGGTGCTAGCAGCAGTAGTGCCAGTAGAAATGATGATACAGGACCCTATTGAGGCCCTGTCATTGGATTGATTACACTTTACACCATTCAATGGCAATACTTTTTTTTGAACTGCCCAGAGTGTTAAATAAGACCGCTCTGTAACACTAAATCACAGTAACTGTTTGGCTAACAGAAGCGTTAAATATCAATGTGGACACGTTACAAACAGAAGAATGAGACGGGTCTATCGCCCAAATTTGTGAATCAGGGCCTAATAAAATTTATTATCTATTAATCAGCGTGGACACGCCACAAACAGTAGAATGAGACAGATGTATCACCCAAATTTCTGAATCAGTGCCTAATAGAATTGGTTCTCCATTAATTAATGTGGACACCCCAATGTGGACACCGTTCAATTAGATTGTTCTGTGCCCTATACCAAGTTTGATTCAACTGCACTGTCCCTTATGTATCCCTAGAGCTGCACATTATTGTCCCTGCACTGGCCTTTTTATTCTTGCAATTCAGTTTTCTTTGTTAACAGATTGTCAGGAAAACTATCCATAGTACCAGTGTTGAGTGGATCAAAACCAATCCGAATTTCAGGATAAATTTGATTAGCTGTGAAGCCGAATTTCCTTGTGTTTCATGGTAATGAATATATTTTTTATGAAATGGCAGTAAAAAAAAAAAAAAAAAAAAAAAAAAAAACATATTCACCTCATCCATTTGCTCGTGGAGAGGCTGTCGCAGCTATCTTGATTGAAGATACCACGTGAAATCTTGGGCTGGGTGACGACACCGCACCTGGCCAGCGAGATTTTGCGCAGTGTCAACAATCAAGATAGGCGCAACGGCCTCTTGGTGAGCAAATGGATAAGGTGAGTATGGTTTTTTTTGTTGTTTTTTTTTTTTTTAAACCTGACAACCTGATTAAGTTCCGAAAGGTTTGAATTGTAGCATCAGATCCAGTGATCAGCGATGAACACGGCAGCTGATGGGTTCAATGATGGGGGGTGGCTAGATCACCATTCGCTGACATTGTGCTCAATACAAAGGAATGTTCTTCTTTATCACAAATCAAATTTCTTAGTGAAATTTGGCAAAGCAGCTGAATGAAATTTTTCAGAACTTCACTCATCACTACCTAGTGCAACACCGCTTCCACGTCTCTCCGCAGCTGACGCAGAAATGGCGGTGACAGAGCGGGATTAGGTTTTTAAAGTGATGTGACATCACAGGGAGTGGATAGCTTTGGATTAGCTAATTGTAATGTATTATGGGTGATCTTGCGTTCCCAGGCTTGCTTCCCCTACACTTACTATCACTTTTGTAACACGTGCAGCCGCCATTTTAGGAAAAAGTTTGATTCGTTACTACAAAGTGCCAGGAAATTAAGCTTTGTAACAAATCAAAGTTTTCCTGAAATTCGGATCAAATTCCTCTTTGTTAACTTCAATTCTAGGGTTGAGAGAATCCAAACTGTAAAGTTCGGGTTTGTACTGGATTTCTGGACCCCGGACCCGAACGCAAACTTTTCAGTAAAAGTTTGGGTTCGGTGTTCAGCTATTTTATGGCTCTTTTTGAAAGGCTTCAGAGCAGACAATCAACAAGCGTTTAACTCTGTGCCCTTAGAAGCCATCACATGCTTACTATTGGCATGGCTGTGATTGGCCAGTGCAGCATGTGACCCAACCTCTATATAAGCTGGAGTCACGTAGCGCTGCACGTCACTCTGCTGTGCTCAGTGTAGGGATAGGATGCTGCTGCTGTGAGGGAGAGAATAGGAAAGAATCTCTATTCAGAAGTGCTTGTTAACTCTGCGATCGACCTAGATTTAGTTTTGTGGGTGCAGTGCACAATATTTTTACCCTATCCTGAGCCCAGTGACACAGAAAAAGAACTTTTGTCTGTTAGTTGGGTGGGCCTACATCTGGGGCCTTTGCATTATTTGCCAGTGTGAAATCTGATCTTGAAATACTGCAATAATTTTCTGGGATATAAAAAATAACAACATTTCTGGGGCCTATATTTTTTAGTGTGACATACAAGCTAGAAATGCTGCAATAATGTTTTGAGTAAAAAAAAAAATATAACATTTTTGGCCAAATACTAAATTTGCAGCCTTGGCTGCATCTGCCAGTGTGAGATACATGCTTGAAATACAGCAATAATATTCTGGGTTTAAAAAAAAGCACCCATTTTGGGCAAAATACCTAATTTTGAAGCCTTTGCTGCATCTATCAATTTGAGATACACGCATTAGATACTGGTGTTCTATTCTGTTATTAAAAAAGCACCCATTTTGGGCAAAGCACTTTGCTGCATCTGCCAGTGTGAAATACACGTGTTAGATATTGTTGTTCTATTCTATTAATAAAATAAAAAAAACACCCATTTTGGGCAAGATCCTAAATTTGAGAAATATGAAGAGAGCATCAAATAAGGGACATGGCCCCGGTCGTGGTGCTGCTGGTGAACCTTCTGTTGAAAGGAAGAGGATGTGGTTGATCTGTGCCAGCTAAACGCTCAAGTAAAACACCTTCCTCAGGTGCGCGTAGGTAACAGAACCTTCAACAGTATTTGGACGGGCCTAATGCTGCTCTACGAATGGTGGGGCCAGAACAAGTACATGCCCAACCACTTATGTTATAAGATGAGTACATGGGAGATGAGTACAACCACTTATGTTATAAGATGATGACAAAACACAGGTGCCAACTGCTGTGGTTTTCAAAAGTGTGCAGACTGACAAGGAGGGCAGGGGTGAAGACTGGGTTGAAGATAATGTGGAGGATGATGCGGTCCACGACCCCACATGGAATCAAGGTGATGCGAGTCATCTATGTACAGTACAGACCAAAAGTTTGGACACACCTTCTCACTCAAAGAGTTTTCTTTATTTTCATGACTATGAAAATTGTAGATTCACACTGAAGGCATCAAAACTATGAATTAACACATGTGGAATGATATACATAACAAAAAAGTGTGAAACAACTGAAAATATGTCATATTCTAGGCTCTTCAAAGTAGCCACCTTTTGCTTTGATTACTGCTTTGCACACTCTTGGCATTCTCTTGATGAGGTTCAAGAGGTAGTCACCTGAAATGGTTTTCAGTTAACAGGTGTTCTTGTCAGGTTTAATAAGTAGGATTTCTTGCCTTATAAATGGAGTTGGGACCATCAGTTGTGTTGTGGAGAAGTCAGGTGGATACACAGCTGATAGTACTACTGAATAGACTGTTAGAATTTGTATTATGGCAAGAAAAAAGCAGCTAAGTAAAGAAAAACGAGTGGCCATCATTACTTTAAGAAATGAAGGTCAGTCAGTCCGAAAAATTGGGAAAACTTTGAAAGTGTCCCCAAGTGCAGTCACAAAAACCATCAAGCGCTACAAAGAAACTGGCTCAGGAAAGGAAGACCAAGAGTCACCTCTACTGCGGAGGATAAGTTTATCCGAGTCACCAGCCTCAGAAATCTCAGGTTAACAGCAGCTCAGATTAGAGACCAGGTCGATGCCACACAGAGTTCTAGCAGCAGACACATCTCTAGAACAACTGTTAAGAGGAGACTGTGTGAATCAGGCCTTCATGGTAGAATATCTGCTAGGAAACCACTGCTAAGGACAGGCAACAAGCAGAAGAGACTTGTTTGGGCTAAAGAACACAAGAAATGGACATTAGACCAGTGGAAATCTGTGCTTTGGTCTGATGAGTCCAAATTTGAGATCTTTGGTTCCAACCACCGTGTCTTTGTGTGACGCAGAAAAAGTGAACGGATGGACTCTATATGCCTGGTTCCTACCGTGAAGCATGGAGGAGGAGGTGTGATGGTGTGGGGGTGCTTTGCTGGTGACACTGTTGGGGATTTATTCAAAATTAAAGGCATACTGAACCAGCATGGCTACCACAGCATCTTGCAGTGGCATGCTATTCCATCCGGTTTGCGTTTAGTTGGACCATCATTTATTTTTCAACAGGACAATGACCTCAAACACACCTCTCGGTTGTGTAAGGGCTATTTGACCATGAAGGAAAGTGATAGGGTGCTGCGCCAGATGACCTGGCCTCCACAGTCACCGGACCTGAACCCAATCAAGATGGTTTGGGGTGAACTGGACCACAGAGTGAAGACAAAAGGGCCAACAAGTGCTAAGCATCTCTGGGAACTCCTTCAAGACTGTTGGAAGGCCATTTCAGGTGACTACCTCTTGAAGCTCATCAAGAGAATGCCAAGAGTGTGCAAAGCAGTAATCAAAGCAAAAGGTGGCTACTTTGAAGAACCTAGAATATGACATATTTTCAGTTGTTTAACACTTTTTTGTTATGTATATAATTTCACATGTGCTAATTCATAGTTTTGATGCCTTCAGTGTGAATCTACAATTTTCATTGTCATGAAAATAAAGAAAACTCTTTGAATGAGAAGGTGTGTCCAAACTTTTGGTCTGTACTGTAGTTCGGAGGAATAGGCGGTGGTTGCACAGAGCCACCAGCACAGCAGCAGAGGGAGCAGGGTGCAAAAGTGGAGTGGTCATCCCCTAGACAGTACGCCTGCTACTGCCCGCAGCAGCAAGGGACTGAGCACACCAAAGCCAGCTCTAAGGAGTTGCCTGGCTTGGCAGTTCTTTAGACAATGTACTGATGACAAGACACAAGTGGTTTGCATGCTGTGCAATCAGAGCCTGAAGTGAGGCATAAACATTCTCAACTTGAGTACAACCTGCATGACCAGGCATCTAAGTGCAAAGCACGAGCTGCAGTGGAGTAGACAACTCAAAAACCAAGAAAGGTCTCAGACTTTTCCTGCTTTCTCTTCTGCTGCAGTCTCTGCCTCTTCCTCCACCTCTGGAGTGACAGTGCCACCTGCTACCCTGCAAACAGAGGATCTGCCAGCAATACCACCACCTGGGTCACCAAGCATCTCCACAATGTCCCACGGAAGCGTTCAGCTCTCCATCTCTCAAACACTGGAGTGGGAGTGGAAGAGGAAGTACCCCCCCCCCCCCTCACACCTGTGATCCCTGTCCCTGAAAGCCAGCATTTCAAAATTACTGTCCTTTGAAATGCTGTCAATCTGTCTAGTGGAGACAGAGAGTTTTAAAAGCCTTATGGCGGTGGCTGTCCCACAGTATGTCGTGCTCAGCCACCACTTCTTTTCCAGGCGTGCCATCCCTTCCCTGCACAACCAAGTGGGGGACAAAATCAGGTGTGCACTGCGCAACACCATCTGTGGCAAGGTGCACCTCACTACGGATACGTGGACCAGTAAGCATGGTCAGAGATGTTATATTTCCATAGCAGCACACTGGGTAAATGCAGTGACGGCTGGGCCTGAGGCGGATAGCAGTTTGGCGCATGTCCTTCCACCAATACGGATTGCAGGGCGCTTCAGTTTGCCTCCCTTTGCTTCCTCCTCCTACTCTGCTTCCTCATCCTATACCGGCTCCTCATCCGGTCAGCGTAACAGCTTCACCACCAACTTCAGCACAGCCAGGGGTAAACGACAGCAGGCAGTTTTAAAACTTATCTGTTTGGGGGACAAACCCCACACCTAGTAGACAGGTTAAAAAAAAAATCACTAATTTGTCTGTTACATATTCTGGTGAAATTCACCAATTTTTGGGTGTGATATACCCCTGCTATACCTATTAGACAGTTAAAAAAAAATCACTAATTTGTCTGTTACATTTTCGGGTGAATTTAACCAATTTTTGGCTGCAATATAACCCTGCCTTACCTAGTAGACAGGTTAAAAAAATTCACTAATTTGTCTGTTACATTTTCGGGTGAAATTCACCAATTTTTGGGTGCAATACACCACTGCTATACCTAGTAGACAGGTAAAAAAATAAATTTCATTAATTTGTCTGTTACATATTCGGGTGAAATTAACCAATTTTTGGGTGTGATATGCCACTGCTGTACCTAGTAGTCAGGTAAAAACATTTTACTAATTTGTCTGTTACATTTTTGGGTGAAATTCACAATTTTGTTGGTGTGATATACCCCTGCTCTACCTAGTAGACAGGTAAAAAAAAATCACTAATTTGCCTGTTACATTTTTGGGTAAAATTAACCAATTTTTGGCTGTAATATACCCTTGCTCTACCTAGTAGACAAGTAAAAAAAAAAAAAAAAAATCACTAATTTGTCTGTTACTTTTTTGGGTGAAATTCAGCAATTTTTGGCTGTGATATACCAACTGCTATACATAGTAGACAGGTAAAAACAAAATCATTAAAGAGGACCTTTCACCGATTATGACAATGTGAACTAACTATACATGGAGAGCGGCACCCGGGGATCTCACTGCACTTACTATTATCCCTGGGCGCCGCTCCGTTCTCCCGCTATGCCCTCCGGTATCCTCGGTCACAAAGTTATGGTAGGCGGAGCCTGCCCTTGTTCTGCTGTAGCGCTGGCTAATCGTAGTGCAGAGCTCACAGCCTGGGAGGTTATTTTCTCCCAGGCTGTGAGCTCTGCAATGCGATTGGCCAGCGCTACAGCAGAACAAGGGCAGACTCCGCCTACCATAACTTAGTGACTGAAATCGCCACCTACTATAACTTAGTGAGCGAAGATACCGAAGGGCATAGCGGGAGAACGGACCGGCGCCCAGGGATAATAGTAAGTGCAGTGAGATCCCCGGGCGCCGCTCTCCATGTCTGTATAGTGAGTTCACATTGTCATAATCAGTGAAAGGTTCTCTTTAATTTGTCTGTTACATATTCGGGTGAAATTAACCAATTTTTAGCTGTGATATACCCCTGCTCTAAGTAGTAGACAGGTAAAAAAAAATACACTAATTTGTCTGTTACGTATTCGGGTAAAATTCACCAATTTTTGGGTGTGATATACCACTGCTGTACCTAGTAGTCAGGTAAAAACATTTCACTAATTTGTCTGTTATATATTCGGGTGAAATTAACCAATTTGTGGGTGTGATATACCCCTGCTATACCTAGTAGACGGTTAAAAAAAATCACTAATTTGTCTGTTACATTTTTGGGTGAAATTCACCAATTTTTGGCTGTGATATACCCCTGCTATACTTAATAGGTAAACAAATTTCACTAATTTATCTGTTACATTCTCGGGTGAAATTTACAATTTTTGGCTGTGATATACCCCTGCTATACCTAGTAGACAGATAATAACATTTTAACTAATTTGTCTTTTTACATTTTTGGGTGACATTTGACTATTTTTGCTATGATTAAACCCCTGCTCTGCATAGGTGACAGGGAATTACATTTCACAAATACTTATTTAATTGACGTGCGCCCCCTCCTTTCATTCAATGCTTAAACTTTAACAACTTGTCCCACATTTGTGCTTCAATAATTTGTCCCACTTTTCCGCTCGATCATATTTAATTTCAAACAATTAACCTCCCTTGGATGTGGTTTCCCTTTCTCACGCTCCATCTCCGGCGTGGAACCCTGATTTGCCGCTAACCGTGATCAACATCGTAGGCGCAGAAAAGAGCATCGGAAGTTGATAGAGCAGATATCCAATTGGACCATGGACATCACGGGGACGTTTGAATTGGTGGGGCAGTATGTGTGCACACGCCTACACGTACTGACTGATGGATCTGCCCCCTTCAACTTCTGGGTCTCCAAATTGTGCACATGGCCTAAGCTTGCCCTTTACGCCTTGGAGGTGCTGGCCTGCCCTTCAGACAGTGTATTGTCTGAACGTTTGTTTAGCACGGCTGGAGGGGGTTATCACAGGTTATATTTCCCAATGTCTTGGGGTGTACCATAATTAAAATAAAAATAAAAACCAGTGTAGGCTACCTCCTCCACCACCGCTTCCACCTACACCCCCACATCCACTGCCTCCTCAACCCCCTACTTCATATGGACCTTGTTGTCCTAGATCAAGATTGTTATTTTGTTATTTTTGCCTATTTTATGTTATTTGAAGTAATTTCCCTCTTTGCATTTGCTTGCAAAGCACTTGCCATGCTCTTAACCACATGGTTCTGGTATTTGCAGCCCTCTAGCCCTTTCCATTACATTTTAGAGCCATTTTAGTACTCAAAAGTTTGGGTGCCCATTGACTAGAATGGGGTTAGGATTCGGGGTCAAGTTCGGGTCCCGAACTCGAACATTTTTGTGAAGTTCGGCCGAACCCGTCGAACCCAAACATCCAGGTGTCAGTTCAACTCTATTCAATTTGCTTAACAGTAGCCATCAATAGTAAAAAGTGGACAACCCCTTAAAGATCTCATTCACTTTGCTGCTATTGCAACACAATTCATGCCATTCTCTTGCGGAAAATCCACTGAGTTGATGTTATCAATATTGTGGAAGTTATTCAAAGTGAAATGCCGTTTTTTACAAAAAAATAAATCTTTTTATTTATTGCAATAGCACAAAACCAAATAGAATTAAAGCTTGGAATGATGATAATTAGATTTTGGGAGAATGCTGAACATGCAAAATTTTGATATTCGTGCTTGAGTAAATGTAATATTCCATTCTCCACAAGCTCACATCTGATAAACCTCACTACAGTCTTTTCATTTCTGTAGATGGACATGCTTGTTATAGACAAATGAAATCCCTTCACACTGTAGGTATATGCTCTCGGCAGGGAGATAATCACCTGGTTCTGGGTATTAATGTACTCCAGCTTTCTCATTTAACCCTTTTACTAGTGAATGCTTCAGTAGTCAGAATGCATTGAAACCACATTGCTGTCTACACTGTGTGATAGACAGGGTAGACAATCATCAGGGAAGTGCCTTCTGTATGAAATGCATTATTTATTCTACATTACAGAAATGAAATTGAATTGAAATATTTTTAAAGCAATGATTTTTTGCTTTTTGTCACACTGATCTGAAAGTGGATGGATGGTGCTAGGAACATTTTCTCAAGGAGGTAGAAAAACTTAGGCTATATAACTGCAGTCATCAATACTGGGAGTATAACTAGATCTACACTCATTAGTAAAAATAATAATAATAAAATACCACATCAAGAGGAAGTTGTTAAAATGGAATAAAAGTTGCTATGTGTGACTGTAATGAAGATATTAGAGCAAAAGAATATGTTTACTGGGGACAACTGTACAATTGGCAGAAGGCTCTAGGACTCTGTGGGGCCACCTCTAGCCTGGATACAAGATGAGGTAGGGTTGGGCATGGAGGTATCTATATGGTGTCCCGTACTACATTTGCCCACAGGTGTTGCAGCTGGGTCTGTAGATCCTGCACACTCCTAGGTTCCGAAGCTGCTTCCCAGCTGGTCCTATAAATGCTCAATTGGCAAACAAATCTGATGACCAGGTAGGCCTAGGAGGTGTTGCAATCTGACAGAGACAGTCCTGGGAAACCCTTACTGTGTGTGGATGAACCTTATCCTGCTACAAAATACCATTTGGAAACCCTGCCATGAGAGGCAACACATGTCCGCAGGATGTCATGTACATATTACTGAGCTGTTAGTGTCCCTCGAATCACTACAAGGAGTAACCAACTGTTGTATGCAATGGTTCCCCAGATCACCACACCAGCAGTTGGAGTATTGTGTTGCTACAAAGCAAAAGCACAATTTGTTGCTAAAGACAATGAGGTTCAAGACCCTAGCAGTCCAGGTTTCTTGTTCATGACACCACTGCAAATTAAGGTAATGTTGGCTGGCTGTCAATGGCAGGACATGTAATGGGAACCATGACACCAAATTTACTTCTGCTAAGCATCTGGAAATGGTCTGACTAGACAAGTTGGCAACAACAACAGAACTGTGTGAGATGGGCTGTCTGGAGCCTGCTGTAGAGGGTTTAATGGCTGTGCCTGGTTACTGCAGCTTAGACCTATTCAAGTCAATGGCCACAGCACAGCAGAGACCTGGCATGGCCTCAACAGTGTATGGCGTGCCTTTGTTTCTGTGCCTGGTTCTTGTGCCACAGCTGATCAGTGGGGTGCCCTGACAGATATTATATTAATGGCATATCCTAAGGATATAGAAACAGTAATAGTCAACAGGTAAGTCCTGGAAATGTCATGACAAATGGTCACATGACATAAGGGGATCCGATCTCTAACGCTGCCAATGATTGGCTGTGGTGATGTCAAACCAGATGTTGACATCGAGGGAGCCCATCTGAGCATCACAGGCCTGGAGGAGAAGGAGCAGGCAGCCAGCGCTGGAAAGCAGGTAAGTAATCTTTCCTTTACAGGTCTGTCCCCCACCCTCATTCATTCTTGCCCAACCCCTTTAAAACAATAACTTTTTAAAATTGTTATTTCAATACATTTTGCATGTTTTTTTTCCCACTGACATGTTTTTTTTTTATATTTTGTTTAGTATTTTATGTTTTATTTCTTTTATGCAGAAAAAAGTAAAAAGGAGAAAACAAAAGTTGTCTTGTTTTTCCCTTTTTTTTTGTTATAGTCTTTTTTACATGGGGAATACATTGTTTTTGGCTGCCTGAAGTGGGACTAGAAGCTGCAGTGTGATCTACAGCATCTGGGACCAAACTGCAGAGTTGATCTAACCCAGTCACATGATTGCCAAGACAGGAACAGGAAGTTCCTGTATGCACAGCGCTCAATTAGGCTGGGGCGGTAATAAACAGTCTCTATGAGGATACTGACTTTCTCTGACTGTTTGCTCCCTACTAATCTCTGTGCAGCTGCAAACTCAGCAAAGACATTCAAAAATATCCTTGCAGAGTCATGTTCCAGCCTGCTGCACATGTAAAGTTGTCTGGCTTTCTGCAGAGGGTTAAAAAAACTGATTAAAAATTTTTGCCAAAATTGTACAGTTTGGGACAAATTATGAAAATATTAAAAGGTCACTTTGCAAAGATATTTAGGTTACTCACTGTACATTTGTCCCTACTGATGTTGTCTTCATTATCATTTTTCCGTATTCTTTTTCATGTGTAGGACCTGTGGATTGTTTTTGTAGCTCTGCCTCCTTGATATGACATCACTCAAAATGACTCCAATGACACCCCTATCCTGCTTTCATTGTGCACCTCCATCCTGTCTTCTACCTCACAGACTTCAAGACTAGTATTTAGTGTCTGCGCAGTAGAATCAATACCTGCCTCCAGTGTCCTGTCCTCGGAGTGAAGCTGAAGAATAAGAGCTGCCAAAGAAGCAGGCTTTGTCCTTGTGCACACTCACATCTATAGCCAGCTGCGCTCCAAGACTGGAACACTGGCAACAGGAATGGATTTGCAGTGTCCTGAAATTCACTGAAAAGCATTGAAACTGTTAATATCACTGTATTTTGTGTATTATGTGCATGTACTATAAATACTATCAGATTGTATAGGGAGTTGGAGGCTCCATGAGGCTAAACAGGGCTGGTTCCACACTTCCTCTCTAGATAGAAGACTCTGGAGTTAATGGATGACTGCTTAGGAGTGATCAGCTCAGAGCATCAAGGAGCAGATCCTGTAGGGAGATTCCATTCCAGCCCACAATCAACTTAAGTGCCAGCGCTAAGAAAGGAAAAGATCTGTAGAAGGTTTTGCCAACAAAAAGGGATTGCAGACTTTGGAAAAATAAAGTAATTGTCGCTATTCTGGCTACAGCCGCCTCTGCATATGGTGGAAACTCTGTAAGCTACAAGCTACCAACCAAAGTCAAAGGACTGGAAAGCCTTGTTCATTATTATAACAGTCAACCGGTCAGCATTTTCAATTGACAGGCGGATACGCTTATCAGTTATTATGCCCCCAGCAGCACTAAATACATGCTCTGACAAAACACTGGCAGCGGGGCAGACCAGCACCTCCAGTTCATGCCACATGTCCAGCTTGGACACCCAATAGTTGTAAGGCACACAGGGATCACGGAGGACGCTGACACGATCTGCTACATACTCCTTCACCATCTTCCAAAATTGTTCCCTCCTTGTGACACTAGGCCACGCATCAGGTTGAGGGGGTGCTGGCGGGGTGTCATAAAACTGTCCCAGGCCTTGGAGAGTGTTGCCCTGCCTCTGTTGGAACTGCTATGTGTTCCCCTTTTCTCCCCTCCTCGGGATGCCAAGGAACTATGTACTCTGCAGCCCCTGTTGTCAGCTGGAAATTTTTGGAGCAATTTTTTCACAAGGACCTTCTGGTATTGCACCATTTTGCTCATCCTCTCCACCACAGGAATGAGAGATGAGAAGTTCTCTTTGTATCGGGGGTCGAGAAGGGTGAACAACCAATATTCAGTGTTGGCCAAAATGCGTACAACGCGAGGGTCACAGGAAAGGCAACCAAAGATAAAGTCAGCCATATGAGTCCCAACAGACAAGACTTTGCTGTCCTCATCAGGAGGATGACTCTCAATCTTCTCATCCTCTTCCTCCTCTTCTACCTATCCACGCTAAACAAATAGAATAAAACTTCCATGGGTACTGCCCTCTGTAGTGGAGGCAACAGTCTCCTGCTCCTCCTCCACATCATAATCCAATTCACACTGAGAAGACAAACTGAGGGTGGTCTGGCTATCACCCTGTGTACCTTCTTCCCCCATTTCCACCTTTTCAACATTCAGAGCGTCCACCTTAATTATGAGCAGCGAGCATTTGAGTAGACACAGAAGTGGGATGGTTATGCTGATAATAGCGTTATTGCAGCTCACCATCTGTGTTGATTCCTCAAAGTTGCGTCAAACCTCACAGAGGTCAGATATCCATGCCCACTTGTCACTTGTGAAGAGTGGAAGCTGACTTGAAAGGCGGCAATCATGTTGCAGCTGGTATTCCACTACTGCCCTCTGCTGCTCACAAAGCCTGGCCAACATTTGGAATGTGAGCTGTCGGTGAGCTGGCAATTGCAAGTGCTCCTGCAGCGTTGCCAGACCGGCAGAAGCTGTTGATGACTTGCGGAAATGTACACACACTCGGTGCACCTTAACCAGTAGCTCAGGCAAATTGTGGCAGGTTTTGAGAAACTGTTGAACCACTAGCTTGAACACGTGGGCTAGGCATGGCATGTGTGTAAGCTTGCAGAGCTCCAAAGCTGCCACCAAGTTACGGCCATTATCAGACACAATTATGCCTGGTTCTAGGTTGAGTGGCAAGAGCCACAGCTCAGTCTGGTCCCTTATCCCCTGCCACAGCTATGCGGTGGTGTGCTGTTTGTCACCTAAGCAGATCAGTTTAAGAAGGGCCTGTTGCCACTTCCCCACTGCAGTGCTACACTGCTTCCAGCTACTGACTGGTGCTGCAAGATGACAATTCAGAGTTGGAAGTGGAGGAGAAGGCAGAGAAGGAGAAAGGGGGGGGGGGGGCGGTTGCAGCCATAAAAAAATATATATATTGCTGCCAAATACAACTATAGTCCTTGAAAGGACTTTTGGGTCTCTAACAAGTTTTATCAATTTAGTGCAGGTTGCACTAAAAATATATATTGCTGTCACACACAATAGTCCTTAAAAGGACTTTTGGGTATGTAACAAGTATAAAAACTAAAATATTCCTATTTCACTCTCTAGATTATCTCTCCCTTCTGCTCTCCCTGACTAAGACTGAGCCGAACACGTGTCATCGGATGTTATATAGCACCCGTTGAAGGGTTCCGGACAGTCAATAACTGTAATGCCAGTAGTCAACATGGCATTATAGTGAATGGCAGTACTTACCTGCACATTTATTGGCTGCATAGCAGCCAACAAATGTGTGGGGAGGAGACTCTAGAATCGCGCTCGAGCACACGTGGTATTCGGCCATGCTCGCCCAACACTATTCCTTAGCTCTGCTATGCTAGCTGGAGTAAATAAGAACTTTCCTCTTCTGCTGGAACTTAGTTTAGCCGTAGTCTGTCTCTTACTTTAGTCCTAGGAATTTATTGTCCTGGCATCAAGCTCTGTTAGCTTGGGAGGCAATGCAAGCCCAGGAGGGGACAAGCAACCATAAAGGATTTTGGCAGGCAGGGCCTGCGGGCCCAGCAAAGCAGACAGTGCTCTACTGGCCGAAGTACAACCTTTCCCCAGGAGGGGGTAAGCTGGACTGACCTACTCACTAACTAAACTCCTCCCTCTCTATACAGGGCTGGAATGGAACTGGGAGATTCCTCTCCAGGTAAACTAACTTTGCCAATGTTGCCGCCATCTGCTGGTAGACCAGGCAATTACATGAACATAACCAGTTTCATAAACACAAAATACATTCTGGTGACATAAGTTAGCACACTACAGATAGTAGAAAGGTGCCAAAGAGTGGTAATGGCACTCAGAGACATTCCACAATGAGTAAACTAAATATCTTGCCAACCCCTTTAAGGGGAACCTGTCACATGGAACTTGGTGTGTCAACTGCAGGCAGCTTATTACAGAGAAAGAGGAGTTATGCAGATTGCAATATACACTCACCTAAATAATTATTAGGAACACCATACTAATACGGTGTTATACCCCCTTTTGCCTTCAGAACTGCCTTAATTCTACATGGCATTGATTCCACAAGGTGCTGATAGCATTCTTTAGAAATGTTGGCCCATATTGATAGGATAGCATCTTGCAGTTGATGGAGATTTGAGGGATGCACATCCAGGGCACAAAGCTCCCATTCTACCACATCCCAAAGATGCTCTATTGGGTTGAGATCTGGTGACTGTGGGGCCATTTTAGTACAGTGAATTCATTGTCATGTTCAAGAAACCAATTTAAAATGATTCGAGCTTTGTGACATGGTGCATTATCCTGCTGGAAGTAGCCATCAGAGGATGGGTACATGGTGGTCATGAAGAGATGGACATGGTCAGAAACAATGCTCAGGTAGCCCGTGGCATTTAAACGATGGCCAATTGGCACCCTGGGGCCTAAAGTGTGCCCGAAAACATCCCCCACACCATTACACCACCACCACCAGCCTGCACAGTGGTAACAAGGCATGATGGATACATGTTCTCATTCTATCTACGCCAAATTCGGACTCTACCATTTGAATGTCTCAACAGAAATCGAGACTCATCAGACCAGGCAACATTTTACCAGTCTTCAACAGTCCAATTTTGGTGAGCTCGTGCAAATTGTAGCCTCTTTTTCCGATTTGTAGTGGAGATGAGTGGTACCCGGTGGGGTCCTCTGCTGTTGTAGCCCACCTTTCTTTCCCATTCTGACATTCAGTTTGGAGTTCAGGAGATTGTCTTGACCAGGACCACAACCCTACATGCATTGAAGCAACTGTCATGTGATTGGTTGACTAGATAATCGCATTAAGGAGAAATAGAACAGGTGTTCCTAATAATTCTTTAGGTGAGTGTAGTTTCATTTGACAAGACTCATCATTACTTGTATTTTATACATTTACATTCCGGCTCATTCTGGGCTTTGACGTCCAGGAGGTAGTCCTATCAGTGATTGACAGCCTGGCCCTTTTGACTATGTATACAAATATAACTGTCAATCACTGATAGGACCGCCTCCTGTACTTCAAAGCCCAGAATGAGCTGGAATACAAATGTATAAAATGCAAGTTTTACTGAATATTTCCATAAAACAATATATTCATTTGCTCAGCTCCTTCTGCTCTATTTCCTGGCTGCCTGTAACTTACATTGCACTTTCATGGTAACGGGTTCCCTTTTAGATTTCTGATTCTTTTTTCACATTGTTTTTAATTAAAGTGTATATACTGTATGTTTTTGCATCAGATCTCAATCTTCATCTAGGCTTCAAACTCCCTGCTTCCTTTTCAATAGTAGTCATAGAGTGAAATGATACAAGCTGGCTGCCTGCAGGCACCACTTGGCGAGTAACACGATACAGTCATGCGACAGCGCCAAAAAGTTGGTTAAAAACAGCAAAATTGTCATTTTTTTTAACTGATGATTTGATTTTTCACTGATGCCTTTCAGAGAAACGGGTGTTAAAAATGGTCCCCTTTAACTATATGGGGGCGTTTGGTCTGTGAAAAATGACCAAATAGAACATGTTCTATTTTTTGATGTCTGTTATTCACTGGCAGTCAAAAAGACTGCTGTGTGAATAACTCTATAAACTACGATAGTCCTGAAAACAGAGGTGTGATGGCTGTTAAAAATACATCTGTCATATGTCCGTTTTTCACTGTTGCGTGAATGTAGCCTAAGGGCTTACTTTAGACTGAATTATAATTGACTTTAAAGTGACCCTCTGGTTTTGTATGAAAATATGCAGTAAATGAACTTGGTGGTCTCCATTGAGTCACTGTGCTGTGGATTTGCTGATTCTGGGTCCCCTCGGCTTCTTCTAAAATACCTGCCAACTGCTCAATCTACCCTATGCACACTGTCCACTGAAGGGGTTAGGGGATGTCTTAAGCTATCATTACACTGGTTGATCGTCGGACAGATCATTGTTGACAATCATTCATATAAATGCTTGTTAGCTATGATCTGGCAGTGTTATACTGGCAGATCGTACTGTCTACTAACCATCTGTTGCTGGCAAACAACGATTCAGTACGGGGATGAGCAATGGCATTAACGCTCCTCCTCATACTCTCCTGACAACCATCTGCCTGATCATGTAATGTATCGCGGGCCTTAGTGTCTCAAATTGGTAGGAATGGGTCAAACTATTTTGCTGCATGCATATTCCTAGGTTACAGTGTAGGGAGGGTAATATAAGCTCTACAAAACAGTGAGGTCTCATGCCATCTTTGAATGCTGTATTATGCCTGACCTGACCTAACTGACCTGGGGTGATTCCAATTATCAGATTCTGAGTATTTTTCTAAGTAAGATTAACTATTTGGACGTCTTTATGTAATCATCTTTTTGTCACAGGATACGTAGCACTCCTTGTTTCTCAGTCCAAATCACAGGTAAATTTTTGTGTTCCATGAAGAACCACTTAGGCTACTTTCACACTGACGTTTCTGGGTCTGCTTGTGAGATCTGTTTCTGGGCTCTCATAAGCGGACCAAAGTGGATCAGTTCATCCCCAATGCATTCTGAATGGATAAGGATCCGTTCAGAATGCATCAGTTTGGCTGCGTTTAATCTCCATTGCGTTTTTTAGACGGTGACTAAAACGCAGCTTACAGCGTTTTGGTGACAGTCTGACGATGCAGAGCCAAACAGATCCATCCTGACTTACAATGTAAGTCAATGGGGATGGATCCATTTTTCACTGACACAATATGGTGCAATTGAAAACGGATCCGTCCCCTATTGACTTTCAATGTAAGTCAAGACGGATCCGTCTGCATTATTGGCGCAGATCTGTCTGTGCAGATACAATCACTCTGGTTTGTTTCCATCCTGAATATAGTACTTCCTGTTGCTGTATCCAACCAAACCCATGATGCACTTCTCTTTTCTCTGTCTTTAACAATGCTATGCTATCCTCCCACCCAGTTAATTACATAGACACGTATCACTGACACACCCATGGACATGACATCACAGGAAATTAGAAAGAGTTACATGGACAGCCCAGAACGGAACATAGGAGAAAGAAAGGTAAAAGACAAAAGAAAAATTTCAGCTGCCTTCGTGCATGATTATTTTAAAGGATGTTGAAGCAAACCAGAATCCCCCCTTTAAACTACAAGATTTTAAGAACAATGTAGTATCCAGTACAATTCATTTGATCTCTGTATTGTGTTTAAAGATGGCCTTGCGGTTTGCCCAGCGGTTGTTTCGCGGTAAACTTTGCTTGTTCGCAGTTCGGCGAACACATGGTGATGCTCGCCAGCGCCATATTCTTTTACCTTGTGAAGAACTTTGACCCATGACACATCCATCAGGTGGGACAGGACAGCCAATTGAGACATTTCAGCACATAGACATACCCCCTACCTTATAAATAGACCTGATCTGGGCGCTATTTTACATGAAGTCTTTTGCCAGTGTAGGGAGAGGTTGCTGTGTGGAGCAGGGACAGACTGATAGAGAGTATAGAGACACCAAACGCTAGCTAATAGGGCCACAAAAGTCCTTTTAAGGACTGGTAACATTGTGCTATCGATAGGTGTGACTTACTGAGGGGTGTGATATACTTATAATATACTTTCTAACATAAAAAGTATATTATAGTGTAGTTGTATTGTGCAGCAGTTGTGTGCGGTTCTGCTGCGATACTGCAGGTATATAGAGGGACAAGCGTTATTGGAACAAGTATAAACTGTTGTGATATACCAGTTGCCCCCCAAAAAAACTGATTGAGGCAGGGGTTTGATATACCTTCTTCCACAAATACTACTCTTCTATAGGAACTTTTGTCACAGGGTAATTTTGAAAATGAAATGCAGAGGAAGAGGCAGGCCATTCCGCAGGGGTGGTAGGGGTCGGGCAGGTGCACCAGGCCAGAGTCTAAGTGGGAAGTTGCAGAAGATGCGTGCGATTACGTCAAAGGATGCATCAGACTTGGTTGAGTGGGTCACTCAGCCTTCCGATCCTACACCCTCCTCATCCTCTCTATTTTCACCCTCTTCACTCTCTGCTGTTTGCACCCTCAAAGACACCACCCTTACCATATCCCCTCCGCTCGAGTCAGAGGAATTATTTTCCTATCCATTCCAAAACCTTACCGATGTGCAGCCATTTTTTGCATCAGATCAGGAAGAGGAGGTATCAACGGCCGCCACCCAGCAGTCTAACGACAGTACCCAGATCAGCTCAAGGTGGATGGTCCTCGCTGTTGCTGCCTACTCTGAGATCTCCAATGTCAGTGGTGGTGAAGGTGATGATGGAGATGTGTTGATGGACATCACGTGGGTGCCCACAAAAGAGGAAGAGAAAGGGAGTTCAGAGTGAGAGATGGAACAGAAGATAGGGAGGAGAAGGAGGTGAAGCAGGCAGAACTTACAGTGCAAAGGGGGCAAAAAGCAGACTGCTTATGTCTCTAGAATGAGCCATCCACCATCCACTGTCACATCTGGCGCTCCCAGGATGCCGGCCCATGGCTCCACAGTGTGGGCCTTTTTTTTAGCGTGTCTGCTACTGACAATAGTGTTTCCATCTGCAGCCTGTGCTGTCAACGCCTAATTCACGGTAAGCCCAACACTCACCTAGGGACGACCACCTTAAGAAGTCACCTAGCCTCCCATTCTTGAGCCCAGTGGGAGCAACACCGTGAGAATCCACAAAGCCACACTCCCGGCGCTCCACAACGTGCCTCTTCTTCTTCTCCTGCTCCTCTCTCCTCCCATTTGTCCTCCACTTCAACTTCCACTATGCCATAGTCGCGTTAATCTGGCAAAAAGCAGGCTTCCGTGGTCCAAGTGTTTGAGCGAAAAAAGATGATGATGCCGGATAAGCCTCTTGCACAACAACTGACCGTTGGCTTGTCGGAACGGCTAGCCCGCCAACTAATGCCATATAAACTGGTGGACTCAAGGCCTTTAGAAAATTTGTGGCCATTGGCACACCGCAATGAAAGGTCCCCGGAAGGAAATATTTCTCCCAGAAAGGCATCCCGGAGCTATATGGCCATTTTCAGTGGCAAGTGAATGAATTTCTGGCACACAGTGTTGGTGCCAAGATACATCTGACCAGAGACACATGGTCTAGCAAACATGGGCAGGGAAGGTACATAAAACTTTTACTGCCCACTGGGCCATCATGCATGCAACCCGTGGCACCTGTGTGGATTTGGGGTTACCGCCTCCTCGGCTGACTCCTCCTTTTCCACTGCTACTGCCTCTTCCACTGCACCCCCAAAGCTCCCCAGAACCTATTCAACATGCCAGGTGAGATGTTGCCATACTGTGCTGCAGCTGTTATGCCTGGAAGTCAAGAGCCACACCGGTCCTGCTTTCAGCTTTGCGGTCACAGGCCGATCAGTTGCTAACCCCGCTCAATTTGACATTTGGTAAAGTGTTGTGTGACAACGGTGCCAATCTGCTGAGCGCGCTGAAACGGGGCAAAATGACACACATGCTGTGCATGGCACACGTCCTGAACTTAGTCGTGCAGCGATTCGTTGACAAAGATCCCGGGTCCAGGACATCTTGTGACAGGCCAGGAAAATCTCTGGCCATTTTAGAAGATATTACACGGCCATAGGTCGCCTTGCTGACGTTCAGTGGCAACACCGCCTGCCCGTCAGACGTCTGATTTGTGACTGCCCGATTCACTGGAACTCCACCTTGTATATGCTTGATAGGCTGCTCCAGCAGAAACGTGCAGTTAACGACTACCTGTACGAACTCTGCAGCAGAACAGGTTCTGGGGAGCTTGGTTTCTTTTCACCTCGTTGGTGGCTGCTTATGTGCGAAGCATGCAGACTTCTGCAGCCATTTGATGAGATCACCAAACTGGTCAGTCGCAGCCAGGGCGCCATCAGTGACATCGTACCTTACGCTTTCTTTCTGGAGCGCGTATTGTGTTCTGTCATTGATCAAGCAGTCGAGGAGCAGGAGCAGGAAGATGAGGAAGTCGCAATGCTGGATAAATTCCCAGGGAGGCTACTCCATCTGAGACTAGTCAACAGGAGTCTGAAGAGGAGTCAGAGGACGACGGCGTTGTGGCGGAGGAGGAGCAAGAAGAGCATGCTTTAAACTTTTCTGGGATTCCTGGTGTTGTCCGTAGCTGGTGGGAGGAGACCAAGATCGACATTATGCTGGACAATGAGCAGGGGCCAGGCCACTCCACCGCTTCCAGTTTAGTACAAATGGGGGCCTTCATGCTCCAGTGTTTAAAGAGTGACCCCCACATAAAAAGCATAAAGGGCAAGGACCAGTACTGGTTGGCAATGTATTTCTACCTCCAGACACATACTTACTTGTTCTTTTCTGTACGCTAAATAAATTATTTTTGGGGCCTATAGTCCTCTGGCCTGTTGTGAAGTTGATATCCAATAATTGTGTAGTCTACCTCAAGCCACATACTTACTTGTTCTTTTCTGTATGCTGAATGCATAATTCTTGGGGCCTGTAGTCCACTGGTCTGCTGTAAAATTGATATCCAATGACTGTGTAATCTACGTATCTCCAGCCACATACTAACTTGTTCTTTTCTGTACCCTGAATGCATAACTTTTGGGGCATGTAATACACTGGCCTGCTTTAAAATTGATATCCAATGATCGTGCAATCTACCTCGACCCACATACTTACTTGTTCTTTTCTGTATGCTGAATGCATAATTTTTAGGACCTATAGTACACTGGCCTGCTGTAAAATTGATATCCAATGACCGTGTAATTTACCTCCAGCCACATCCTTACTTGTTCTTTTATGTACGCTGAATGAATAATTGTTGCGGCCTCTGAGGAATTCAACACCAGTGACGACAACATGTTATCAAATTTCAACTATTTTCATTAGGTTTTTTTTCAAGAGGGGGGATTTCGTTAGCCTTGTTTTTAATCCAATTTTATATCTTTAGTTCTTTTAAACATATGTATTTGACCTATATTTGTACTGGCCTGCAGTAAAATTGATATCCATTGACCATGTAATATACCTCCGGCCACATAATCACTTGATCTTTTCTGTCTGGTGAATGCCTAATGTTTGGGACATGTAGTCCAGTGGCCTACAGTAAAATTTGTATCTATTGACTGCATAATGTACCTTGAGCCACATAATCAGTATTTATTTTATGTCAGGTGAATACCTCATTTTTAAGGCCCGTACTCCCATGGCCTAAAAAAAATAAAAAAATTCTAGTCTCTGACAGGGCACATTTCAGAGAATTTCCCTTTATGACGCATAAAAATGTCCCCTGATTGAGAAACACATTTTTTATTGGAATTTTTGTCATTCACCCCCCCCCCCCCCCCCCCTCTAGTATGTCACTGTCCATGTTGTGGGACTATTTGTGCACTTTTACTACCATAAGTTTTTGGTGGCTGAAAATATGAGCTGAAGGTTTTTCAAGTTTGCCTGCCATTAAAGTGAATGGGGCCCACCGCGAACTTGCGGTTCGCAAACATTTGATCGCGTTCACCAACCATCCCAGCCAATGTTCGTCCATCACTTATTGTGTTTGATGGGTAGAGGGGTATAAAGATTGCATTTTTTTTTTGGGGGGGGGGGAGTTTCTGTGGCCTAAATATTGATGATCTATTCCTAGGACCCAATCTATAGCATATTAGGTGAGACTCTTAAGCTACGTTCACATGTGTGTTGGATACTCTGTTAAGATTATGTAGTCTTTGACCTAAGCAATAGTACTATAATATGTGCAGCTCTTTTTTCCCTTCAAAATAACAGAGTGGCAAAAGCTGGTGGACCCTCTTTATAAGGCATTGGGGTCTGTTGGTTACCACTGACACTTTGTCAACGTTTCAGAAGCTTAAAGGGGTATTCCCATCTGAGAAAAGGGGGACATATTGCGAGGATATGTCCCCATTATCTGATAGGTGTGGAACCCGTGCCTATATTTATTTATATTTAGAATGAAATGGGGAAGGTGGTGGCTGGAAGACCCTGGTTTTCCCCGGGTATGGCCACCACCAATTGCTCTCCCCATAGTGAATGGGAACTCACCACACTTGTGCGGTCACTGCTCCCATTCTTTTCTATGGGGCCGACGGAAATAGCCGAGCCAGTGCTTGGCTATTTTCGGCTGCCCAATAGAAATTAATGGAGGGCAGCTGTGCATGCACAGTGTGCCCTCCACCACTTTCAGGCTTTCAGGGCTCCGTTCTAGGTGTAGGTACGGGTACCTGAGGTGGGACCTTCACCTAACAGACAACGAGGGAATATTCTAGCGATATGCCCCCATTGTCTTAGATGGCAAAACCCCTTTAAATAACACAGATATGATTAAATGTAAAATAAATACATTACAAAATCATAACTTCAAAAATGATTATATTAAAGGATGTTGATGCAAACCAGAAAGCCCTTTTGAAAAGGAATGTGTCATTAGAAAATCTTATGTTAACATAGTTTTTTTAGAATTTTCTTTTTTTTTTCTGTGACCTTGTCTATATTTTAAAAAATAATCCTAAAATCCCACAGTTTTCGCATTGGCCACCAGGCCTAAGAGGTGATGATGATGCAATAGCTACTGAAGAGTTTTCTGTACAGAATAGGAAGTCTCAACATGTTATTCGGCCTAAGGGCCAGTGTGAAACCTGCACCATTTGAGATATATATATATATATATATATATATATATATATATATATATATATATATTTTTTATAAGCATTTTTTTCCATTGTTAAAAAAGTTGAACTCCTCATGTTGGGTCATGTAGCTGTTTATGTACATTATCATAAATATTGGAACATAGAAAAAAAACTAATTAGATGCAGTTAATTGCCTTGGCAGAGAATTTGTTGTTACATTCTATTATTGATCAAACTACATGGAGGTAATTTGAGGTATGTTTCACCATTCACAAAGATCAATTAGCAAGCTTATCAGAGTCTAGGAATTATATTATTTGATAAAAAGGGAAACTTTCCATATTTCAATAAGAACTCATATATGAATTTATTAAAAAGAATTATTAATGTAGCTTTGCTTATCATGTTAATATTAACTACATTAAAAATATGCTTAAACGGAGCCACATGTTATAAATAAGTTAAAAGACTCTGTTTGGGCGGCAGCTCAATATGGTTATAAAATATATATTTATTAGTAAATGTAGACGCAAATTTAGTATAAAAATTGTTGATCAACTATAAACTAATATCAGTTAAAAATACACAAAATGTTACAAAATATACACAACTTACAAATGAAATAAAGATAAAATAAATTTTAAAAAAAGTCCCCAAAAATCCAGCAATTGGTTTATTGTCTGTCCACATATAGTTCTTATCAAGTTTGGAGTTTATAGTATTTTTTTATGCTGGGTTATTCCCAAATAATCAATTTGAGACCTGCACAGTGTCAATTGTATTCCTGTTAATATTAAGCAAACTGGTTATTGTTAATCCTCAGACTACAGCAGAGCAATCGCCGCTGCGCCATTCTCATAAAGTGCGGTGTAGAAAATGACAGTTATATCTCTTGATTATGGTTACATACTGATCATCGCTATGACATGAGGTTAATAGCCAATCATATGGTTAATAGACAGTCTTATGTGGTATGAATGGCTGATCCAATACAGTATAACAAAATAGCAGCAAGCAATAAAGTCATGAAATGGTACAATACCAATCCAGAGAATAGCCCATATGTCCAGAATCGAATCAAAAAGGATCTTCGAGTTTGACACTTTAATCTCAGCAGGTCTCAACGCAGAGATGGAGTTGTTCGGGTTCCTGTAGATTTCGGCTGGGTGCCAGTCTGGGACAGGGCATCAAGGTCCGGCTGTATACCAGCACCTTGATCCCTCCTCCAGGGGTGTCCCCTAGCCCTTAATCATCACTAATAGCCATTCACCTGTTTTAGAGAGTAGAATATAAGTATATTTATATACATCAAGTACATATAAACAGAAATATAAAAAATAATAAAAATAACCCAAAGAAAAATAAACTTATGAAGAAAAATAGAAGACAAAGGACAAATAGATAGATCACCATTAAATGAAAAATAAAAAATATCTATCAATACATTACTTTTCATCATTGGTATATTTTGTTTATATTAATAAATATATTATATATATATATATATATATATATATATATATATACTGTATATACTTTTCATAGATATATAAAAAAAAAACTGATCCCATTCATAAAGCCGCAGCAAAAATGCACTGTCTATAACAATGCGTTTTTTTCTGAAAATGTGGACTAATTGTCCCCTATCTTTAGGATTATTAACAATGTAAAGAAGGGGCTATTTTTTATTTTATTATTTGTATTTTTTATTTATTATTATTATTATTATTATTATTATTTTATTCATTCATGTTCATTTTTATGATATATAATGGTGAAGATTGCAAATACCATATTCATACAATCATTTATATTTTCAAACCTTCATTCTTATGCCTTTGTATAGTGTGATTTATAATCATTGGATTTTTTATCTGCGCAAAGAAATGATATCCAGTCCAGGTTTTGCCTGTATTTTGGAATCTGGTATGCTTCCCCTTTAATCACAGGTAGGTATTTAAAATGGAGACATGGAGCTATTCACTGCAGGCCACTGATAAGGAACATGCGGTTCCGAAACGCGTCTGGTATTTTATGTACAGTGTGTGCAGACCTTGATCGCGATCCTCATTATTATTCCAATAGTACGTAGGCTTGGTCCCCCTTTTGAAAATTGATCGAATCGATACCAGCTTTCTGAGTGAACACAATCCTCTACCTGAGCACCAAAGCGTGACCACGTGGGATGCCACTTATAGAGTCAGCGTGCTTACACAAGCAGGTATCGGGCAATGGGAGACCACAATAGGCTTTAATAAAAACAGCCTTTATACAAATATCTAATATTTGCCGGCTACATAAGATTGAGATATACTGAGCTGATCCATCTACTTACCAGTGAGACCATCATACAGCTATTCTCTGGATTGGTAACGTACCATTTCATGACTATATTGCTTGCTGCTATTTTGTTATACTGTTTTGGATTAGCCATTCATACCACACTGGATCGGCTATTAACCATATGATTGGCTATTAACATCATGATCATAGCGATGATCTGTATGTAACCATAATCAAGAGGTATAACTGTCATTTTCTACACCGCACTTTATGAGCCTGGCACAGTGGTGATTGCTCTTCTGCAGTCAACAGAGGATTAACAATAACCAGTTTGATTACTATTAACAGAAATACAATTGACACTGCGCAGGTCTCAAATTGATTATTTGGGAATAACCCAGCATCAAAAAATACTATAAACCCAAAACTTGATAATGACTATATGTGGACAGACAATATACCAATTGATTTTTTTGGACTATTTAATTTTTTTAAAATACATTTTCACTTTATTTAATTTGTAAAATGTATATTTTGTAACATTTTGTGTATTTTTAACTGGTATCAGTTTATAGTTGGTCAACTATTTTTATACTACATTTGTGTCTACATTTACTAATAAATATATATTTTTATAACTTTATCAAGCTGCCACACAACTATTATATTTGAGTGCCACCCAAACAGCGTCTTTTAACCTATTTTAATCCATTATACCATGTGTGTGCCGTATGGGTTTTGCACCGATCCATTGTTATTTGGTTGGGTAGAGCAGCTGGTACCGTTATTTATTTTTTACTATGTTATAAATAAGATTGATGCACCTATAATTGTATTTTTTTTTTTTTAATAGGCTTATTCAGGTTTAACATTTATGGCCTATCCTTACAGTGGGCTATGAATGTTATATTGGTTGGGGTTAGACTTTCAGAACTTAATTGCTTACAATGGTCTGCACTGCGCAACGCATCAAACTGAGACATTCATTCTAAAAACCTAGATAACCCCAAGCAAGAATACTGCAGCTTGGTTTTCTATGGAGCCCTAATAGGGCATGCATGGTAGTGCATAGGACCTTACTGCACCTCCAAATACCTCTGATTTCATCCAAAGATGTACGTAGTTTTTTTGTTTTGTTTTTCTGTTGGACTCATTACAAATCCAATAGGAATAAAACTGAGGCATATGTCACTGGTTGCAGGGGGTCAGCACCCTCCAGCATTACAGCTGTTGTGACAATGCAACTCCCACATCAGAGATTCTGGTTCTCTTGCCCTTGTAGAAGGAGAACTAGCGTGCATGTTTCATTGAGAGGAGCCTAATCCTGGGTGGGATATTGTAGTTGTTTTATCTCACGTTCAGTTGAATATTACTTTGGAGGTCTCTTTCTGGTTCCTCTTAAATTAATCCCAGAATGGTAAAACTGAATTACTTATTCTTAAAAGGGTTGTCTGCTTTTGATATACTGAAGACCTATACTCAGGTGAACAAGAAAGAGTTGTCCTATTAGAGTGAACAAGGATAGTGAAGCGGTAATTACACCTGCGTGCTGCTGCTTGGCAAACAGGTAAACAGTGAGAAGAACACTGTTTATGAGCACTGCATTATTGTCACATATTGTAGGTGTTCAGCAGGGGTGCCTTCTAAGCATACTTATTTAGCAAAACTAAAAAATAGCTAAGTCAGCCTCACATCAGCTCTTTTAGAACAAAAGTCCTTTATAAAAGAAAAGTCTATAGGAACAACTTTTCTAGCTGCAAGGCCTCTGGGTAGGTACTTTTCTAGCTGCAAGGCCTCTGGGTAGGTACTTTTTGATTTATGGAGACCAGTTGGCTATGATTTATATTCTAGGCTAGACAATATAATACTTGCATATTATCATGTCTAACATCTGCTAGCATCAGATGGTCTTAGGAAAGCCAATTTGAATATATTTCCTGGAAACCCAGAGGGACATCGCTTGGCCTACAATAGTGCACACACCTACTATGCATATTAGAGGCTCTCCATAATGAGAACGAGTAACCTTTAGACAACACATACATATTGTGGAGAAACACAGATTAATATACTGGACCCTCACTCTAGCTGTCTCGACGAATCGCTTCATAACCAAATTCTCCAAACAAATTGGTGAACCTGAAACAAACTGAATCTTGAAACATTTGCTCATCTCTAATGCTGAGTTTAGCATCTACAGTTGCAAGAAAAAGTATGTGAACCCTTAGGAATGATATGGATTTCTGCACAAATTGGTCATAAAATCTGAACTGATCTTCATCTAAGTCACAACAATAGCCAATCACAGTCTGCTTAAACTAATAACACACAAATAATTACATTTTACCATGTTTTTATTGAACACACCATGTAAACATTCACAGTGCAGGTGGAAAAAGTATGTAAATGTCATGGAACCATGAACCAGACGTACAACAAAAGATAAGTGGAAAATAAGAAGGTTTTATTGAAGAGCAAGCCGTAAGCAAAGTCCGAACGGATGGCTAAACCGAAGCAGGGTCTTGCGGAGACAGAGGTCAGAAACCAGAAGGGTAGTCAGACGAAGCCAGGAACAGGAACCAACGGGGTAGTCAGACGAAGCCGGAATCAGGAACCAACGGGGTAGTCAGACGAAGCCGGAATCAGGAACCAACGGGGTAGTCAGACGAGGCCAGGATCAGGAACCAGAAGCAGCAGCAGTCTTGGAAGCATGTGAACACAGGAGGACCAAGCAAGGAACTGAAGCCACAGACCTCCTATATATATGAGCTAGGCATCCAGCTCCTCCCAGTGGGAAGGAGGAGCCGCAGGGTGGGAGGCTACAAGAAAACCCAGAAACCAAGATGGCCGCCAGCACATGTCAAACGAAGGGAACAGCAAGGAGGTAAGACCATGACAGTACCTCCCCCTCAAGGGCCCCTCCTCCGCGGAGTAAGGAACGGTTTCTGAGGGAAGCGTGCGTGGAAGGCTCGGAGCAAGACAGGAGCATGGACATCTGCGGAGGGAACCCAGGAACGCTCCTCTGGACCATAACCACGCCAATGGACCAAAAACTGCACCCGGCCGCGGACCAGGCGTGAGTCCAGGATATTGCTCACCTCATACTCCTCACGATTGCCCACTTGGACCGGACGAGGCCGAGGAATCGAGGAAGTGAAACGATTACACACCAGTGGCTTCAACAGGGAGACATGAAACACGTTGGAGATCCGCATGCCAGGAGGAAGCGCAAGGGCATAGGCTACCGGGTTTACCCTGCGAAGCACTCGGAAGGGACCAACAAAGCGAGGCGCCAGCTTGGGAGTGGGCACTCGAAGGTTGAGGTTGCGGGTGGACAACCATACGCGGTCTCCGACCTGGTAGGAAGGAGCGGGCGCTCGTCTGCGATCAGCCTGGAGTTTCTGGCGCTGCGCAGAGACCTCAAGGGACCTCTGGATCTGTACCCAAGAAGCACGTAGGACGGAAAGGTGATCCTCCACAGCCGGAATATCCTGGGGAGAGAATACCTCCGGTAACACGGCAGGTTGGAACCCATAATTGGCCATGAAGGGAGACGTCCCAGAGGAAGAGTTCACCGCCGTGTTCCTGGCAAACTCAGCCCAAGGCAGGAGGTCAACCCAATTGTCTTGGTGATCGGAGACATAGCAACGAAGGAATTGCTCCAAGGCCTGATTGGATCGTTCTGCGGCCCCATTGGACTGAGGGTGGTAGGCCGAGGAGAAAGAGAGATGAATCCCCAACTGGGAGCAAAAGGCGCGCCAGAACCTGGACACAAACTGACTCCCCCGATCCGACACAATCTCCTTGGGCAAACCGTGCAACCGGAAGACCTCCCTGGCAAAAATCGAGGCCAACTCTTGTGCAGAGGGTAACTTCTTGAGAGGAACACAGTGGCACATTTTGGAAAACCGATCCACAATCATGAGAATGACCGTATGGCCTCGGGATGCAGGGAGGTCCACAATGAAATCCATCCCCAGGTGTGACCATGGACGCTCCCCGGTGGCTATGGGTTGCAAAAGGCCCAACGGAAGGTGCCGAGGGGACTTACTCTGGGCACAAACGGAGCATGCCGCTACATATGCGGCGATGTCGGAACGTAGAGAAGGCCACCAGAACAGACGTGAAACCGCCCAGGACAGCTGATTCTTTCCAGGGTGCCCCGCGGCCTTGGAGTTATGGTAGGTTCGCAACAACCGAGTGCGCAACTCCTCAGGCACAAAACATCTGCCGTTGGGTCTCCCAGAGGGAGCACCAGATTGAGCCGCCAAAATCTGCTCACCCAGAGGAGAAGTCAGGCTGGTGCGAATAGCGGCCAGGATCTGATTCGGGGGTATGACCGTAGTCGGAATCGACTCCTCCCCGGACAGCTCGGAGTACTGCCGTGATAAGGCATCCGCTCTGATGTTCTTGGAGCCGGGTAGGTAGGAGACCACGTAATTAAAACGTGACAAGAACAGAGCCCATCTGGCCTGACGTGGTGTCAATCTCTTGGCCTCAGAGAGGTAGGTCAGATTCTTGTGATCCGTCAGGATGAGAACCGGAACCACCGAGCCCTCGAGCAAGTGCCTCCATTCTTTAAGGGCCTGCACGATGGCCAATAACTCCCTGTCACCAATCTGATAGTTGCACTCCGCGGAAGACAGTTTCCGGGAGTAAAACCCACAAGGAAGCAGAGGACCCTCTGGTGTTCTACGCTGAGACAGGAGGGCGCCTACTCCCGTCTCAGACGCGTCCACCTCGAGGACAAAAGGCAACCCAGGGTTGGGATGCGACAGAATCGGAGCCGACACAAAGGCGGACTTTAGAGCCTCAAAAGCTCGGATGGCCTCGAGCGGCCAGACCTGAGGATTACTGCCCTTCCTGGTCAGATCCGTGAGAGGCTTGGCTAGCATGGAAAAGTCCCTGATGAACTTCCGATAATAATTGGCGAAGCCCAAAAAGCGCTGCAGGGCACGAAGCCCACTGGGCTGGGGCCACTGTAAGACAGCCGAAACCTTCTCAGGATCCATGGAGAACCCCTCAGCGGAAATGATGTAACCTAAGAAGGTTACCTGGGATCGGTGAAATTCGCATTTCTCAAGCTTACCGAACAGCTTGTTCTCTCGTAAGCGTTGCAACACTCGTCTGACATCCAGAATGTGGGCCTCCATGGATGCAGAATATACCAAGATGTCATCCAAATAGACCACCACACACTGCTGCAACAGGTCACGGAAAACATCGTTGATGAATTCCTGGAAGACTGCGGGCGCATTGCACAACCCAAAGGGCATAACCAAGGATTCATAATGACCGGTCCTGGTGTTAAACGCGGTCTTCCACTCATCGCCCGCCTTGATCCTTACCAGGTTATATGCCGCCCTCAGGTCGAGTTTGGTAAAGACCGTGGCCCCTTTGAGGCGATCGAACAGCTCGGAAATCAAGGGTATCGGGTAAGCGTTCTTGATCGTGATGCGATTGAGACCCCTGTAATCGATGCAAGGCCTCAACTCGCCGCCCTTCTTTTTCACAAAGAAAAATCCAGCCCCTGCCGGGGACGAGGATTTGCGAATGTGTCCGCGTGAAAGCGCCTCCCTCACGTACTCCTCCATGGCCTCATTCTCCGCTACCGACAGTGGATAGACTTTGCCACGAGGAGGAACGGCACCGGATTGTAACTCTATGGCACAATCGTATGGGCGGTGCGGAGGTAGGGCAACCGCGCGCACCTTATCGAATACATCCCGGTACTCTTCGTATTCAGGAGGCAACAGAGAGTCCGAGGAAGTACACAGCAACTTGACAGGCCCATGGATGCAACTAGCCCCACACTGCGGTGACCACGAGAGGATCTCGACCGATCTCCAATCGAAAGTCGGATTATGCTTCTGGAGCCAGGGGTACCCCAAGACCACCGAGTAGTGTGGAGACGAAATAACCTGGAGACAGACCGACTCTCTGTGAACGGAACCAATGGCTATCCCCACTGGAAGGGTCTCATGAGTCACGTGTGGCGGCAGAAGGGGTCTGCCGTCTATCGCCTCAAGAGCCAGTGGGGAACCTCGAGGCTGCAGAGGAATGGAATTGGCGGCAACGAACACTATCAATGAACAAACCACCAGCACCAGAGTCCACCAACGCCTGGGTCGTCACCGAGCCCCCGACCCAGGAGAGGACAACCGTGATCAGTGGTTTGTCAACACGGGAAACCGGGGACGAGGAGACTCCACCCAAGATCTGCCCCCGACAGGACCTCAGGTGCGAGCGTTCTCCCGGACGGTTCGGACATGCCAACCGAAAATGCCCACCGAGACCACAGTACATGCATCGGCCCTCGCGTCTCCGGAGTACCCTCTCCCCCTCAGACAGGCGAGCAAACCCCCGCTGCATGGGTTCACCCCCAGACAAGTCATCCCCAGGAGGCGTGGGAGGAGAGGGAGGCACGGGTGGGACAGCAAACGTAGGCGCCAATCTGTTAGGAGACCTCCGCAGGCTCTCCTTAAAGGAAGGTCTCTCCCTGAGTCTGGTGTCAATCAAAATCAGGAAAGAAATAAGAGACTCGAGCTCCACTGGTAGGTCCTTAGCTGCAACCTCATCCTTCAAGGCATCCGAGAGACCATGAGAGAAAGCAGCGACCAGAGCCTCATTATTCCAGCCCACCTCTGCTGCCAGGGTACGAAACTCAATGGCGTATTCAGCTACGGATCGTGAACCCTGTCTGATGGACATAAGGAGCTTCGCAGCAGAGGCAGCACGAGCCGGCACATCGAATACCTTCCGAAGAGAAGCAACAAAACCGGAAAACTCGGCAACCACCGGATTGTTGTTCTCCCATAAAGGGCTGGCCCAGGCCAAGGCCTTGTCCGAGAGCAGCGAGATCAAGAAGCCCACCCTTGATCTCTCAGTAGGAAAGGCATGTGGCAGCAACTCGAAGTAAATGCCCACCTGGTTAAGGAAACCTCGGCACTGAGTTGGCTCTCCCCCAAAGCGCTGTGGAAGGGGGGCAGAACCGGTCATACCCTGAAACACCACAGGCGCAGCAACAGGTGTCAGGGTAGACTCTGGCGCAACAACCGGAGCGGCAGTAGGAGCGGGCCCAGGAGCGACAACCGACCCATCGGCAACGGAAGCTAAATGAGCCGTGCGTTCAAGCAGGGTTTGCAACGCCACAGCGAACCGACCCAACAGGTGATCCTGCTGATCAAGTCTGGCAACCAGCGTAGGTAGCGAGGGTGGCCCTGTACCGTCAGAATTCATGGCTTGGTCCTAATGTCATGGAACCATGAACCAGACGTACAACAAAAGATAAGTGGAAAATAAGAAGGTTTTATTGAAGAGCAAGCCGTAAGCAAAGTCCGAACGGATGGCTAAACCGAAGCAGGGTCTTGCGGAGACAGAGGTCAGGAACCAGAAGGGTAGTCAGACGAAGCCAGGAACAGGAACCAACGGGGTAGTCAGACGAAGCCGGAATCAGGAACCAACGGGGTAGTCAGACGAAGCCGGAATCAGGAACCAACGGGGTAGTCAGACGAGGCCAGGATCAGGAACCAGAAGCAGCAGCAGTCTTGGAAGCATGTGAACACAGGAGGACCAAGCAAGGAACTGAAGCCACAGACCTCCTATATATATGAGTTAGGCATCCAGCTCCTCCCAGTGGGAAGGAGGAGCCGCAGGGTGGGAGGCTACAAGAAAACCCAGAAACCAAGATGGCCGCCAGCACATGTCAAACGAAGGGAACAGCAAGGAGGTAAGACCATGACAGTAAACCCTTGGATTTAATAACTGGTTGAACCTCCTTTGGCAGCAATAACTTCAACCAAACGTTTCCTGTAGTTGCAGATCCGACGTGCACAATGGTCAGGAGTAATTCTTGACCATTCCTCTTTCCAGAACTCTTTTAGTTCAACAATATTCTTCGGATGTCTGGTGTGAATCGCTTTCTTGAGGTCATGCCACAGCATCTCAATTGGGCTGAGGTCAGGACTCTGACTGGGCCACTCCAGAAGGCGTATTTTCTTCTGTTTAGCCATTCTAAGATTTACTTCTATGCTTTGGGTCATTGTCCTGTTGCAACACCCATTTTCTAAGCTTCAGCTGGTTGACAGATGGCCTTAAGTTCTCCTGCAAAATGTCTTGATAAACTTGGGAATTCATTTTTACTTCAATGACAGCAATCCTCCAGGCCCTGACGCAGCAAACCAGCCCCAAACCATGATTCCCCCACCACCATACTTCATACTTCACAGTTGGGATGAGGTTTTGATGTTGGTGTGCTGTGCCTCTTTTTCTCCACACATAGTGGTGTGTGTTTCTTCCAAACAACTCAACTTTGGTTTCATCTGTACACAGAATATTTTGCCAATACTGCTATGGAACATCCAGGTGATTTTGTGCAAACTGTAAACGTGCAGCATTATTTTTGGGGGGACAGCAGTGGCTTCCTCTGTGGTACCCTCCCATGAAATACATTCTTGTTTAGTGTTTTACATATTGTAGATTCGCTAATAGGGATGTTAGCATATGCCTGAGACTTTTGTAAGTCTTTAGCTGACACTTTAGGATTCTTCTTCACCTCTACGCTGTGCTCTTACAGTGATCTTTACAGGACGGCCACTCCTAGGGAAAGTAGTAGCAGTGCTGAACTTTCTCCATTTATAGACAATTTGTCTTACTGTGGACTGATGAACAGCAAGGCTTTTGGAGATATTTTTATAACCCTTTCCAGCTTTATGAAAGTCAACAATTGTTAATCGTAGGTCTTCTGAGAGCTCTTTTGTGCAAGGCATCATTCACATCAGGCAATGCTTCTTGGGAAAAGCAAACCCAGAACTGGTGTCTGTTTTTTATATGGCAGGGCAGCTGTAACCAACACCTCCAATCTCATCTCATTGATTGGACTCTAGTTGGCTGACACCTCACTCCAGTTAGCTCTTGGAGATGTCATTAGTCTAGGGGTTCACATACTTTTTCCACCTGCACTGTGAATGTTTACATGGTGTGTTCAATAAAAACATGGTAACACTTAATTCTTTGTGTGTTATTAGTTTTAGCAGACTGTGATTTTCTATTGTTGTGACTTAGATGAAGATCAGATCACATTGTATGACCAATTTGAACAGAAATCCATATCATTCCAAAGGGTTCACATACTTTTTCTTGCAACTGTATTTGATCAGTGCTTGTCTACCTGCTCGGCAACCCTGCAGCTCTGAGAAATAACTTGTGTGGACAAAGGCTGATTCATTGGAAGGGAGACTGTCATTAATTTTGACTGACAGCTGCTCCTCCAGTCAGCACTACTGATCAATAAAGTTGTGTTTACATGTTCAAGTTTTTCTAAAATTGCAGAGAATAATATTTTTTTTTCTTACAATTAATGAGAAAGGTCTGCTAATAAAAGAAATAAGATGTTGTATCAACACATGGAGGCTAACAAGTAGTAACTGAGTAGCATACAACCCATAACAGATAGATTAGATGTGTTAGTAAAAAAAAAAAAAGTCTTACCAACAAAAAAAAAAAAAAAGCTGAGAGGATACATAAACTTTATGCCCTGAAACCATCGGGTTAAATGTTGATTATTAACCTCGGTAATTTTTTAAAACTGTCTTTTTTGGTACAAACCGGATTCCCAAAAAGTTGGGACACTAAACAAATTGTGAATAAAAACTGAATGCAATGATGTGGAGATGGCAAATGTCAATATTTTATTTGTAATAGAACGTATATGACAGATCAAACATTTAATCCGAGTAAATGTATCATTTTAAAGGAAAAATACATTGATTCAAATTTTCACGGTGTCAACAAATCCCAAAAAAGTTGGGACAAGTAGCAATAAGAGGCTGGAAAAAGTAAATTTGAGCATAACGAAGAGCTGGAAGACCATTTAACACTAATTAGGTCAATTGGCAACATGATTGGGTATAAAAAGAGCTTCTCAGAGTGGCAATGTCTCTCAGAAGCCAAGATGGGTAGAGGATCACCAATTCCCACAATGTTGCACAGAAAGATAGTGGAGCAATATCAGAAAGGTGTTACCCAGCGAAAAATTGCAAAGACTTTGCATCTATCATCATCAACTGTGCATAACATCATCCGAAGATTCAGAGAATCTGGAACAATCTCTGTGCGTAAGGGTCAAGGCCGTAAAACCATACTGGATGCCCGTGATCTCCGGGCCCTTAAACGACACTGCACCACAAACAGGAATGCTACTATAAAGGAAATCACAGAATGGGCTCAGGAATACTTCCAGAAACCATTGTCAGTGAACACAATCCACCGTGCCATCCGCCGTTGCCAGCTGAAACTCTACAGTGCAAAGAAGAAGCCATTTCTAAGCAAGATCCACAAGCTCAGGTGTTTTCACTGGGCCAGGGATCATTTAAAATGGAATGTGGCAAAATGGAAGACTGTTCTGTGGTCAGACGAGTCACAATTCGAAGTTCTTTTTGGAAATCTGGGACGCCATGTCATCAAAGAGGACAAGAACAACCCAAGTTGTTATCAACGCTCAGTTCAGAAGCCTGCATCTCTGATGGTATGGGGTTGCATGAGTGCGTATGGCATGGGCAGCTTGCATGTCTGGAAAGGCACCATCAATGCAGAAAAATATATTCAGGTTCTAGAACAACATATGCTCCCATCCAGACGTCATCTCTTTCAGGGAAGACCCTGCATTTTTCAACAAGATAATGCCAGACCACATTCTGCATCAATCACAACATCATGGCTGCGTAGGAGAAGGATCCGGGTACTGAAATGGCCAGTCTGCAGTCCAGATCTTTCACCTATAGAGAACATTTGGCGCATCATAAAGAGGAAGGTGCAACAAAGAAGGCCCAAGAGGATTGAACAGTTAGAGGCCTGTATTAGACAAGAATGGGAGAGCATTCCTATTTCTAAACTTGAGAAACTGGTCTCCTCGGTCCCCAGACGTCTGTTGAGTGTTGTAAGAAGAAAGGGAGATGCCACACAGTGGTGAAAATGGCCTTGTCCCAACTTTTTGGGGATTTGTTGACACCATGAAATTCTGATTCAACATATTTTTCCCTTAAAATGGTACATTTTCTCAGATGAAACTTTTGTTCCGTGATTTATGTTCTATTCTGAATAAAATATTAGAAGTTGGCACCTCAACATCATTGCATTCAGTTTTTATTCACAACTTGTATAGTGTCCCAACTTTTTGGGAATCCGGTTTGTACTTGACATAATTTCTGATTGCCCCTGTCCCTGCTAATCATGCTATACATTATCACATGTATTAGGTTTTTCCCCTTACTTTTTTGTTATATTATAAGAACATTTTAGATTGGATATTAATTTATATTTTTCTCTCTATTTTTTTTCAAATGGAGTAACTTGGAATGCCTGATTATATCATTATCATTGTTTACCTGTGATTTACAGATGATAATTCTCACTTGTTTCTGTGATGATTATACTCAACAGTTGACATACCAGAGTGATATCTAGAGGACTATTACATGCATTGCTTATTATCATTCATATCAGGAGGGTTCTTATTTACTTTTTATACTACTATGGAGTATATTCCTTTAAGGAAGCATAACATTTCTGTGGGGTGTCCTGAATTCTTTTGCATTAAATATCTCTGTACAGGTGACAGCGTGATGGGTGTCTAGAGTGACATATGTGCTGCGCATATATTGAGAGGTCATCCATTGTCCTAGGTGGAAGCATGTAATTGTATTAGTATTGTTATGCATCGGATAGAGTATCCATTTAAAGGAGATACTTAACACATTTAGTTTAGATAATACGTCTCATAAAACATGTGTGTTAACTCTACTACATCCGTACATTATGATTATCTCATGTATTATGCAATTTTTATTGGCTGGTTATACAATTGTTTTGTTGTTTTTTTCCCCACCGTTAATTGAGATCATTGTATACATCGTTAATACAGAAATGTAGTTAATTTGACATGCACAAGTTTGAAATCCTGATGACATCAGATCATGTAATCTGTGGAAATGTATGAATTTTTGAGATGCCAATTAAGCCATGAGTTACAGATATAAACGTATACAGCAGGTCAACAATGGTTAGTGTTCAGGCATTCCCTGCTTGATTTTAATTGCACACAGTTACACATAGCCATGGATTTATTACTTTATTATTATGTATTGACTATACTGCACTTATGTGATCAATGTTGGATATATTATTACCATTAATAGGTTCACATAGTGCTTTCCTTCTTTATCACTGGATGCATGAAGTATGCTGTGTATTTATTTTATACTTGTTATTTATGAACTTTGTTTCTTAATTGTAATTTATTATTCAGTTATTGTCTGTATATATATATATATATATATATATATATACTACACACTTGCGCTTTTGTATTGCTTGAGAAACGTTCCAATAAGAGGACTGAAACATTGATTTGGTGAATAAAGACACTACTATTGAATACCTTCTGGGAGGGCTGCAGAGTTTTCTTCTTGGTTTTTTAGAGGTTTGGTCACGTCCTCAGCCACTGATACAGACAGACAGATAGACAGATAGATAAATAATAGATAGACAGTCTAAGGGTACTTTCACACTAGCGTTTCTATTTTCCGGTATTGAGATACATCATAGGATCTCAATAGCGGAGAAAAACGCTTCCGTTTTGTCCCCATTGGATTGTCAATGGGGACAAAATGTAACTGAACAGAACGGAATGCTCCAAAATGCATTCCGTTCCATTTGGTTGCGTTTCCAGACCATAGAGCAAGCTGCAGTTTTCTTTCTGTCATGACCCCCAGTGCAAGTCAATGGGGACGAATCCGTTTAACTCTGTGTATCTGATACAATAGAAAATGGATCCATCCTTCATTGACTTTCAATAGAGTTGATGATGGATCTGTTATTGCTATGTTAAATTTAATACAACCGGATCCGTTCATAACGGATGCAGATGGTTGTATTATCAGGAGCGAAAGCATTTTTGCTGAGCCCTGTCAGATTCAGCAAAAAAGTTAGTGTGAAAGTAGCCTTACAAGATGTAAGGAATAAGTGACACACCAACAGCAATTTCTATGCAATTCAAACTGTATTATGAATCCCTTAGTGCTGGCAAAGAAGATCACTGCACCAGAAATGTTACCTACTGTATATAATTCCTATTATTACCAATAATTGAACTATTGTATAGTTTTTTTTTTCTATATATCATAAAGTTATGGATGAAAAAGTAAAATAAACACATGGTGACTGCCAGTTATATCCTAATACTACATACCTAGCATTAAAAGGGGTGTTTTGTCAAAAACGTATCCATGTGCTTTGTCTAAACGTCTAGGTGGAATGGCAGAATCGAACTCCTTCCCATTAAAGATTTTTTTTCTAGTGGAAATGTGAGAATGACAATAAGGACAATGCACCACTTAACAGCATGCTGCCAATGTAGCTGAAAAAGAAGGAAACAAGACAGGAGGAAATAGTGTCATAAAACTTGAGCTTTCCATCCCAAAGATTCTCGTCAGCACTGCAGTCTCAGATCCTCTGGCCCTGCTTCTAAATTTCAGCACAAAGATAATGACAGATTACAATCCTGGAGGAAAAAAAATATGAATAAATCACACAAGTAATGCCTTGTACGTTGGTGAAGCAAATGTATTAGGAACAACAAAAAAAACAAACACATACAAAAAACAGCTAAAATGATTGTTGTCACAGGAGCATTGACACAGGAAACCCCATACAGGACCAGTATATGGTTGTCATTTTCTAGCAAGGGTCCTACCAACGTGTAGAACATATCTCTGTCAAACAAACACAAGGCGAGCAATCAGACAAAGCAAAGACCAACACAAATTATTTATTTACAGAGAACTAGACATGGCAGGAATCTGGGCCAGAAGGTAAGGGACCAGTGGCAGGGTGATCCACTGGACCAAGTGCATCGATTTGACTTGGGGCCAATTGCAGAGGGCAGACAAGCATATGCCTGGACACCATGCGGAACGACACATGGCGTTCACAGACAGAGCTGCCCAAGCAGGCAGACCACAAGGAGGAGAGCAAGCATACACAAGGAGCAGTTCACACACAGACTGCTACAACTACACATAGGTCATAGCAACCAGCCTACATGGAATCCACCTCAGCCAGTATACCCGAGAGCTACTAAAGCGAGTACGTACGGCAACCCGTGTCACAGTGAACTACATTGTGACAATGGTGGTATTTATGGTATGTAAACTAATTTAGTTAGGTTACCCAACAGAGAGAGATTTGTGATGTCACAGAGTTTTGACATCATCACTGTAGCTTAACTCAGTGAAACCTTGAAATGGGCCATCACTGAAACGTGGCTCTGCGATTCTTGTTTTAGTGTTTTTATTGGTTTATCCATTTGAACAAAATCCCTTAGTGCAGCGCGCCTGGTTTCCTGCTCCTTGAACAAGGTTGATTCTACATGTTTATTCTGGCGTCCTGAGAGGCTCGTCCGGCAAACAAGCGCAGCAGTCTGGGATCCCTCCCATATGGGAGCAATTCTGCCTTTATCTAGTGTTGTGCCTAGGATGCACCACACCATCTGGTAAGGAGGTGCCTTCACCCTGCACATTTAGGTTTTACACCAGGGAGCTCCCCCTCTATTTTTTTTATTTTTTTTTATAGTTATGTCACAACTACATAACTGAAATGCTCTAATGATATCACAGTAAGGCTACTTTCACACTAGCGCTAATATTTTCCAGTATTGAGATCCTTCATAGGGTCTCAATTCCAGAAAAAAATTCTTCCGTCTTGTCCCCATTCTTTGTCAATGGGGACGAAACGTAACTGAACAGAATGCTCCAAAATGCATTCCGTTCCGTTCTCATATCGGAGAGCAAACCGCAGCTGCCGTTTGTTTCTCGTCCTGCGCAGCAAGACGGATCTGTCATGACCCACAATGCAAGTCAATGGGGACAGAACCGTTTTCTCTGACACAATCTGAGTCAATAGAAAACGGATTTGTCCCCCATTGGAGTTCATGATGGATCCGTCTTGACTATGTTAAAGATAATATAACCGGATCCGTTCATAACGGATGCAGATGGCTGCATTATCAGTAACGGAAGCTTTTTTGCTGAACCCTGCCGGTTCCAGCAAAAGCGCTAGTGTGAAATTAGTCTATCCCATATAAAACTCAGTTGTCAGTGGATGAACTCACTTTAATAAACTTGCGATCAGTGGTTTACATTTGTCCACTGTAAGCCATTTATGATGCCACCATAAGTCACCTAACAGATAAACACATTTGTGATATCTCTGTAGATTATCTGACATGCTGATGATGTCACAGCAACTAACCCTATAGAAAAATATTTTTGGCACTATAGATGCTTACCTGAAAAAAACCTACTTGTGATGTCACACTTGTCTGGTGAGGTCACAGCAGATTACCAGACTACAGCTCACTTGTGATGTCATAGTAGAATTTCTGACTTAGGGTGGCTCAACACCAGAAGTTACATGCTGATGAACATGAAGGAAATGCTAAAACATCCCATAATGACTACACTTTTTGTAATAGCATTTTAAGGCAGTTTCCTTGTGCCATCTCTTTTTCCCTTTTTTTTTTTTATTTACAGATGCTTTCCCATAGACTTCTGTATAGGAAAGAAAGTAAAAAAAAATAAAAAAATAAACACAATTCTTTAAATGCTTTTAGAAATACATAACTTTTATAGATTTTTTTTTTATAACCGAAAAAACACCCCAAACAAATTCTGTTATAGTGTTACGTTATAACAGGGTTATAATAAAATTCTAGGACTGATTGCAAAACGGAAGCCTTTAAGAGGCAATACATTTTGCTCCGTCCTAATACACTTCTAATACATTTCTATGGACACTAATAACGTTTCCATTTTTTCCGTTTTGTATGTCCTGTTAAACCGTTATTTGTGCCCATAGAAATGTATTAGGATGGAACAAAATGGAATGCCTCTGTCTTAAAGGCTTCAGTTTTTCATTTCGTCCTAGAATTCCATTATATTTCATTATAACCCTGTAACGGAATTACTAACGCTTATGTGAACCAACCCTAAAACTTGCCACTTGTAGCTAACATTAGAGGAGAGGACTCCTACGCAGCTGTAAATGGACTCCTTGATTTACAGCTGCTAATTTATTTTAATGTATTGTCAGGGCCTTATAGATTTCCTTTGAAACTGCACAAATTGTATACCCTCCCCTCATGACAGGTTGTTACCCTCACTATGGATCCATGGGTATCCTTTACGCAGCATCTTTTATGTCATAGGGAAGATGTCATCTGTGAAGCCTAGGCTTTGAGAACCACCTAGTCTAGAGCAAGAGCAAGTTTTTCCCCCTTTATAGGGGTTTTCCAGGACTTTTATATTGTCGGCCTATGCACTGATTGGTGGGGGTCCGACACTTGCTTTTTGAGAAGGCACTGATGCTTGCAGTAGCAGCAAGACCTTCTCTCAGTATAGCCTAGGCTATGTGATGTCACGTTAATCAGTAACATGGCCTAGGAGCAGCTCAGCTATTGAAGTGAATGGGGATGAGCTGTGCTGCCAAGTACAGCTGCTATACAATGTACAAAGGCTGTGGCACTACTACCAGTGCCGGTGCCTTCTCAAACAGCTGATCGGCAGGGTTTCTGGATGTCAGACCACCCACTGTTCCAATACTGGGTGGATAGGTCACCAGTGTTTTCACCAATGCTGGTGTATAAAGCAGGGGCCTGGCTGTCAGGGACTGCCGGGTACGTGCCGCAGATTGGGCGGGCGCAGCTCCTGCATCTGCCTGATCAGCCCTCCATACATGTATGACACTGGTGGACGTCACTTAAGGACCAGTGCCGTACATGTATGGTAGGCTGATCAGGCGGGTGCAGGAGCTGTGCCCGCCCAATCAGCAGCACGGACCCAGCAGTCACTGACAGCCGGGCCCCTGCTGCATATGCCGGCATCGGTGAAAGCACCAATGCTGGCGTATTAACCCCTTGTATGCCACGGTCAAAGCTGACCGCAACATGAAGAGGGTTTGCGGAAGGTACGGGTGATCTCCACATCTCCATCGTGTCCCCGCGCAGGACCCGATGACAGAGAAGGCAAACCTATGGAAGGCATCAGGGCTTACCTTCTATGGAAACCTGTGAGATCCAGTGTTTTTCATAATAGAAAAAAAATAAAGTTTCAAGTTTAACCCCTTAGGGACGGCATGTTTCCCGAGTCCTTAAGGACCCATGACGCCATGAGTTTAAAACGAGATTGCGGAGCTGCGGGGGTTAATCGGAACAGGATGCCCACTGAAATCATTCAGCGGGCATCCTGTCACAACGCCGGGGGGGTCATATGACCCCACCGTATCGGCGATGGCAGCAAACCACAGGTCAATTCAGACCTGCGGTTTGCTGCGCTTTCTGCAGAATCTGATACCCGCGGTCCCTGACCGCGGGGATCAAACTTTAAAATGCCCCAAATAAAGTTTTTTTTCACCCTCCCTGCACCCCTGAATAATTTGCAGGTGTTGCAGGAGGTGCGGGTGGTGCGGGAGGTGGGCAGTGCGCCTCCTCTTGAATAATCATTGGCATCCAGTGGTATACCAGAGTGTCAGCACATTGCTGACACTCTGGTATAAACGGCTGACATCTGTGATGCGATGTCAGCCGTTTAACCCTTTCCATACCGCGGTCCGTACGGACCGCGATATGGAAGAGCAAAGGTCAACAGTCGGGAGCTCCCTCCCTCTCCCATCGGGGGGCTGCTGTGCCTTTGCAGCCCCCAGAAAGGATGGGGTCACAGAGGGAGGGAGCCCTTCTCCTTACCCTTCCCCGTCTGCTAAGTTGTGGCCACAACTGAGCAGACTGGGAAGGTTACTATGGCAACAGGACGCCTTCTCAGGCATCCTGCTGTCCATGGTGCTGAACAGATCTGTGCTAAAGGCATAGCTCTGTTCATACAAAGTGTAAGTAAAATGCAGTACAATACACTATATAGTGTACTGTACTGTATTATACAGACATCAGACCCACTGGATCTTCAAGAACCAAGTGGGTCTGGGTAAAAAAAAAAGTTAAAAAAGTTAAGATAAAAAGCAAACAAATTTATCACTGAATAAAAATGTAAAAAAATTTAATACACTACACATATTAGGTATTGCCGCATCCGTAACGACCTGATTTATAAAACAGTCATGTTACTTCCCCCGCACGGTGAACGCCATAAAAATAAAAAAATAAAAACTTTGAGAAAATTGAAATTTTGCCCATCTTACTTACCAATTTTTTTAATAAAAGTGATCAAAAAAGTTGCATGTACGCCAAAATAGTGCCAATCAAACAGTCATCTCATCCCACAAAAATCATACCCTACCCAAGATAATCGTCCAAAAACTGAAAAAACTATGGCTTTTAGACTATGAAACACTAAAACATTATTTTTTTTGTTTCAAAAATGAAATCATTGTGTAAAACTTACATAAATTTAAAAAAAGTATACATAGTAGGTATCTCCGCGTCCGTATCGACCGGCTCTATAAAAATATCACAAGACCGTAAAAACATAAAAATAAAAACGGTATAAAAAATGCCATTTTTTGTCGTCTTACGTCACAAAAAGTGTAATAGCAAACGATCAAACAGTCATATGCACCCCAAAATAGTGCCAATCAAACCGTCATCTCATCCCACAAAAAAATTAAACCCTTCCTAAGATAATCGCCCAAAAACTGAAAAAACTACGGCTGTCAGACTATGGAGACACTAAAACATAATTTATTTATTTTTTAAATTAAATCATTGTGTAAAACTTACATAAATAAAAAAATTGTATACATATTAGGTATCGCCGCGTCCAAGACAACCTGCTCTATAAAAATACCACATGATCTAACCTGTCAGATGAATGTTGTAAATAAAAAAATTAAAAAAAGGTGCCAAAAAAGCAATTTCTTCTTACCTTGCCTCACAAAAAGTGTAATATAGAGCAACCAAAAATCATATGTACCCTAAACTAGTACCAACAAAACTTCCAACCTATCCCGTAGTTTCTAAAATGGGGTCACTTTTTTGGAGTTTCTACTTTAGGGGTGCATCAAGGGGGCTTCAAATGGGACATGGTGTCCAAAAAAAACAGTCTAGCAAAATCTGCCTTCCAAAAACCGTATGGCATTCCTTTCCTTCTGCACCCTGCCATGTGCCCGTACAGCAGTTTACAGCCACATATGGGGTGTTTCTGTAAACTACAGGATCAGGGCCATAAATAATGAGTTTTGTTTGGCTGTTAACCCTTGCTTTGTAACTGGAAAAAAAATATTAAAATGGAAAATCTGCCAAAAAAGTGAAACTTTGAAATTGTATCTCTATTTTCCATTAAATCTTGTGCAACACCTAAAGGGTTAACAACATTTGTAAAATCAGTTTTGAATACCTTGAGGGGTGTAGTTTCTTAGATGGGGTCACTTTTATGGAGTTTCTACTCTAGGGGTGCACCAGAGGGGCTTCAAATGGGACATGGTGTCAAAACAACCAGTCCAGCAAAATCTGCCTTCCAAAAACCATACGGCACACCTTTCCCTCTATGCCCTAATGTGTGCCCATACAGTAGTTTACGGCCACATATGGGGTGTTTCTGCAAACTGCAGAATCAGGGCAATAAATATAGCATTTTGTTTGGCTGTTAACCCTTGCATTGTTACTGAAAAAAATTGATTAAAATGGAAAATTTGCCAAAAAATTGAAGTTCTCAAATTTCATCACCATTTGCCAATAACTCTTGTGCAACACCTAAAGGGTTAACAAAGTTTGTAAAATCAGTTTTGAATACCTTGAGGGGTGTGGTTTCTAGAATGGGGTCATTTTTGGGTGGTTTCTATTATGTAAGCCTCACAATGTGACTTCAGACCTGAACTGGTCCCTAAAAATTTTTTTTTTTTTTTATTTCTGAAAAATTTCAAGATTTTCTTCTGAATTTCTAAACCTTGTAACATACCCCAAAAATAAAATATCATTCCCAAATTGATCCAAACATGAAGTAGACATATGGGGAATGTAGAGTTATAACTATTTTTGGAGGCATTACTATGTATTATAGAAGTAGAGAAATTGAAGCTTGGATTTGCAATTTTTTACATGTTTTTGGTAAATTTTGTATTTTTTATAAATAAAAAAGATTATTTTTTTACTTCATTTTACTAGTGTCATGAAGTACAATATGTGATGAAAAAACAATCTCAGAATGGCGTGGATAAGTCAAGGCGTTTTAAAGTTATCAGCACTTAAAGTGACACTGGTCAGATTTGCCAAGTCCTTAAGGTGAAATAGGGCTGAGTCCTTAAGGTGTTATATAGTAAAAAAAAAAAAAAAAAATGAAATTTCCAAAAATAAATCCATTAAATTGTAAGAAAAAAAAATTTGAAAAAAAATTAAATCAGACATATTGGGTATTTATGCATCTGTAACGACTGGTTCTATAAAAATATCACATGATCCACCCCCTCACCTGAATTTTGTAGAAAAAATTTGCAAAAACAATCATTTTTTGTCATCTTCAAAAAAAGTGCAACACAAAGCCATCAAAAAGGCGTATGCCCCCCAAATTATTACCAATCACACCGTCATCTAATCCCGCAATAAATGTACACCTACATAAAACAATCAGGCAAAAAATAAAAACAAACCATGGCTTTCAGAATATGGAGACACTAAACATGATTTTTTTTTGTTCCAAAAATGATTTTATTGTATTAAAAGTGAAAAAAATTAAGAAAGTAAATATATTAGTTATAGCCGTATCTGTAACAACCAGGTCTATTAAAATATCAGATGACCTAACCCTTCAGGTGAACACTGTAACAAAAAAAAAAAAAAAAAAGTAAAAAGTGTAAAAAAATGTTGTCACCTTACATCACAAAAAGTGTAATACCAAGCAATCAAATAGTCATACGCACCCCAAAATAGTATGCACTAAACCATTGTTTCAAAAATGCTGTTATTGTGTAAAACTTAAATAAATAAAAAAGTATACATATTGGGTATTGCTGTGTCCATAACATCCTGCTCTATAAAAATATCACATGATATAACCCCTCAGGTGAACACCGTAAAATAATAAATAAATGAAAACGGTGTAAATAAAGCCATTTTTTGTCACCTTACATCACAAAAAGTGTAATAGCAAGCGATAAAAAAGTCATATACACCCCAAAATAGTACCTATCAAACCGTCATCTCATCCCAGAAAAAAAGAGACCCTACCTAAGACAATCGATTAAAAAAGAAATAAAAACTATTGTTCTCCGAATATGGAGACACTGAAACATATTTTTTTTTGTTTCAAAAATGCATTTATTGTGTAAAACTTAAATAAAGAAAAAAGTAAACATATTAGGTATCGCCGAGTCCGTAACAACCTGATGTATTAAAATATCACATGATCTAACCCCTCAGGTGAATACTGTAAAAAAAAATGCACAATGTAATACAAAGCAATTAAAAAGTCGAATAGTATTAATCAAACTGTCATCTCATACCCCCAAAAATGAGCCCCTACATAAGACGGTCACCAAAAAAATGAAAATAAATAAATATGGCTTTCAGAATATGAAGACACTGAAAAATGTTTTATTATGTAAAACTGTAAAACCGAAACAAACAACTATATTTGGTGTTGTCGCGTCTGTAACAACCTGCTCTATAAAATATCACAGGATCTAACCTGTAATATGAACACTGTAAAAAAACAAAATAAAAACAGTGCCAAAGCAACTATTTTTTGTTACCTTACCTCACAAAAAGTGTAATATAAAGCAAGCAAAAATCATATGTACCCTAAAATAGTACCAACAAAATTGCCACCTTATCCCGTAGTTTCCAAAGTGGGGTCACTTTTTTGAGTTTCTACTCTTGGGGTGCATCAAGGGGTCTTCAAATCTGACATGGCAACTAAAAAATCCCAGTGAAATCTGCTCTCTAAAAAATACATGACACTCCTTTTCTTCTGCGCCATGCCGTGTGCCCCTACAGCAGTTTATGATCACAAATGGGGTGTTTCCTAAAACTACAGAATCAAGGTAATACATATTGAGTTTTGTTTGGATGTTAACCCTTGCTTTGTTAATGGTAAAAAATTGATTAAAATGGAAAAATTTGCCAAAAAAGTGAAATTATGAAATTTCATCTAGGGATAACAAAGTTTGTAGAACCCATTTTGAATACTTTGAGGGTTTAGTTTTTAAAATGGGGCAATTTATGAGTGGTTTCTATTATGTAAGCCCTACAAAGTGACTTCAGACCTGAACTGGTCTATATAATGTCCCCAAAAAAAAAATATATAATTTACAAAATGATCCAAACATGAAGTAGACATATGGAAAATGTAAATGGATAACTTTTTTTTAGGCGGTATCACTATCTGTTGTTAAAGCAGAAAAATTGAAATTTTTAAAATTGTAAATGTTGGTAGTTTTTAATAAATAAATGAAAATGAAATATTTTGACTTAAAGGGAACCTGTCCACGGGATTTTGGGCATAGAGCTGAGGACATGGGTTAATAGATGGCCACTAGCACATCCGCAATATCCAGTCCCCATAGCTCTGTGTGCTTTTATTGTGTAAAAAAACAATTTGATACATATGCAAATTAACCCAAGATAAGTCCTATCCCTGACTCATCTCAGGCACAGGACATCTCAGGTTAATTTGCATATGTATCATATTGGTTTTTTTTTACGCAATAAAAGCACACAGAGCTATGGGGACTGGATATTGCGGATGTGCTAGCGGCCATCTAGCAACCCATGTCCTCAGCTCTATGCACAAAATCCCGGTGACAGGTTCCCTTTAACTTTACTACTGTCATAAAGTACAATATCTCTTCCATGTAATCTGGAAGTCGCCATCTTAGGTAGTATGCCATCACTAACCACAGATAAAAAGAAAAAAAGTGTTTGGATAAGGGGTCTTGTGGTAGCTAGAGTGATTTTTGAGAGAGAGTGGGGTTCAAAAAGAGCACCGAACATTATGGAGTGGAAATACTTACTGGCACGGATTGAGAGGTTTGAGGAACATATTGCCGGTAGCGGATGAGTGGAGTCTTTGCCTGGAGGGTGGGGTGTTCGGGGAGGAGAGAGAAAGAGGAGAGCAACCATCACTAGCGGTGTGCACCGAGAAGACCACCAAGGGGTGGGGGGGTTGGGTGGGTTGTACGTAACTCGAGTGACAATCAATCTGGATAGATTGAAACTCAACTGGGAGCCTGGGAACCTCCCACAACATAGTACACAACTTGCTAGTTTTGTAGAGTTTTTGTTCACTGTATCTTATTATATTGACTGCCCTGGCAGATTGTGTATTAATGAATCCAGATTACTGTATTGTCAAATTGGTTTATTTTTGAATTTTGTATTTGAAAATGAATCAACAAAAAATAAAAAAAAAGTACAATATGTGATAAGAAAACAATCTCAGAATGGCTTGGATAAGTAAAAGCATTTTAAAGTTATCACCACATAAATTGACACATGTCAGATTTGCAAAAGATGGCCTTGATCTTAAAGAGGACCTTTCACCACTCCTGACATGCCTGTTTTAATAGCTTTATGCATTCCCCATGTAATAACAATTCACCAGATTGGTGAAGAAACTCACCATATTCTTGCAAATATCTGTATTAATCAAGTGAGCCCTCTATTTTTGCATAGCCCACATTTACTAATGTCAGTGCATGTAATATTTGGCACAATTTGGAGCAATTCGGGCATCTAGTTTTAGAAGAATCCTCTGCCACTTGTTTGTCTAGTGGCATGGTTTAGTGGAAAATAGTTTTTTTCATTAACTTTGAACAGGTGTGAAAATCTATTGCAAACTAAACCAACCAATAGATGGTGTAAAGTTAGACAAAAGTGTATTCTTGCCCCATACATACCATCCAGCATAAGCCAGTGTGCTAAAATTTCTGCCATCTATAGGAGCAATTCTTTTCATTTTAGAGTCTGGAATTTAAGGGTTCAGGACACATTTGGAGACATGTTTTATTGATTTTGATGTATGTATTAACAATTTTGCTTTCTTTGGCTCCTGCAGCATACATTTTTTCACAATGCATAGTAGATGCAGAATTCCATTTACAGTGAAATATGTCAGCAATCTTGTTGATGGCTCAGTCTCTGGTTGTAATCTCTCCTCTCCTGAATGATCTTCTTAGCTGATTCATGATCATTTCAACTATTATTCAGAAGAGGAGAGAGAGGGATTGGTAAAAAAATTAAATAAATAACCACTGGTGATGGATTTCACTGTGAACACTATGCTACAGCTGCTATGTTCTGTGAAGTTATGGAAGCCAAATTAGCTAAAATATTAATAAAAAAACTATTAGAAATTATTTTATCCAGAAATACATCTAAAGAAAGGGCTCACAAATCACACTACCATTGTCACACCTGACTCTGCCTTTACTTACAGAATGCCACAAGTGGAAAGGTCATTGTCTACCAGGAAAGATCTGAAAATTTCCAAATTAGATACTGATGAACATTTCTTCACCAAAAGATGATATTATGAAGACTGCAAACAAAACCTGTTGTTGGGCAAATGCTGATCATTTACATCTTAACAAGTTTATATTTTAAAGGAAGATAAATAATTGAAATTCTAACAACTGAAGAACTTCTTTCGAGCTTCACAAAGCCTAACAAATATTTTCTGATGAATGAATTACATTATGAATAATCTACCTGATGAGTCCAGAAAGTGATGGGCAGATGTCTTCAGTACAACCTCATATCTGATGTCATTTGTGCGGTCATTGGAACAGGTGATTGCCAAGCTATTGAAGCATTTGATCGAGAAGAATGTTCATTCTCAACCAAGACAGTGCAATGAATTAATTTGACATAGAAAGACAATGGGGTTATTTTATTCTTAATAAAGTAAACTAAAAATGGCTCACACCTATAAAGATAACAGCTCATTAGCAGCTATGTCAATGTGTGTATTAACTTTTTGCTGACTCATGACGTAAGCAATGCCACTGTACTCGGAAAACTTTGATGTCTGCTATTTAACCCTTTATATGACAAGACCAATGTTGATTGTGGTTTTCAAATGGAGAGGCTGAAGCCCAGAATCTCTGTGATGCAATCAGGGTCCCTACCTTGAATGAGACGACATGGTGCAAGGATTCAGCTCGGGCCCCCCTTCCCTCAGTGCTTTGTGCCAGGAGCAGGGAAGCACATAGACTTCATGCTGCCTGAGGCAAAAATTGAAACGGCACTTTGACCTTACCCCTTCCCACCAGTCGAGGTGTAACTTGACCAGCATGTACTTTCTATAATACCAGTGTCTTCTTATGTGGCTCAAGGATCTTTGGGCCCCCTCAGGCTCCTGGGCCCGGTAGCGACTGCTACCTCTGCACCCCCTATAGCTACGCCTCTGCTCCGGGGTTGTCTGACCATATCCCCTATGATTACAGCATATTTAGGTATGCCCTAAAAACGTTCTGTGTACCACTATATTGAAGGCTAATGTAATGGAATATAGGTGTGATTGATTATGGTTAAACATGAGTGATTCAAAGCTGACAAAGTGGATTCAATCCGAATTTCAGGAAAAATTTGATTCACAACAAATGTGAATTTCATCACGCTTTGTAGTATCTAATTTCAATTTTTCCTACAATGGCGGCTACACGTGTGAGAACATGAGGCAAGAAACTCTAGGAAGACGGGTTGACCCATAATGCCATGCATGCAGCCAATCAGCAGCCATCCAGCCCTGTGATGTCACAACCCTGTAAATACCCACAGCCATCTTGCATTCAGACATTTTGCATTATTCTAAGTGCAGAGACAGATGTTGCAGGTGCTAGGGAGAGTTATACTGAAAACCTCATTGTGAAAAAAAATGTGATATCCAAATAGCCATTATACAGCTCTGGAATTCCAGCAATTTGTTCTTGTTATTTGGGTGCAAGTGCTATGTTGAAAAGCCTTAAGTGGCTTATACCTGTGAAAAAAGAAAATATATATATGCATTTCACTTCTTCAGTTATATGTGTTGAAAGAGTTTAGTGGCCTATTTCAGTACAAAAAGGAAAAATAGATACGCATTTAACTTCTGCAGTTATATGTGGTGAAAGCGTTTAGTGTCTTATTTCAGTTCAAAAAGGAAAAAAATATATGCGCTTCGCGGGTGCATTTATTTGTGGTGAAAGAGTGTAGTGCCCTATTTCAGTACAAAATGAAAAATGTATACACATTTCACTTCTGCAGTTATATGTAGTGAAAGCGTTCAGTGTCTTATTTCAGTACAAAAAGGAAAAAAAAATATACACACTTCACTGGTGCATTTATTTCTGCTAAAAGTGTTTACTGGCTTATTTCAGTACAAAAAAAAAAGCTATGCAATTCACTGGTGCATTCATTTTTGCTAAAAGCATTTAGTGGCCTATTTAATTGCAGAAAGAAAAAAAATATGCACACTTTACTGGGGCATTTATTTCTGCTAAAAGCATTTAGTGGCCTATTTTAGTACAAAAATAAAAATATATTCTCAGTTCTCTTCTGCAGTTATATGTGTTAAAAGCGTTTATTGGCTTATTTCAGTACAGAAAGTAAAATATATATATATGTATATATATATATATATATATATATATATGCACTTCACTGGTTCACTATTTCAGTACAGAAATAAAAATGTATACACCCTTCACCGATGCATTTATTTTCTATTGAAAGTATTTAGTGGCCTATTTCAGTACAAAAAGAAAAATATTTTTCTTGTTTTTTAGGGTGTTTTAATTTGCTTTTAATTTATTTAGTGCATGTAAAAGTATGTCAGACAGAGAAGTGCTAGGACATGCACAGTGGAGTGGCAGAGGCATAAATGCTTCTGACACACGCAGAGGTTGCAGCAGAGTAAGGGGGCGTGGCAGCAGGATTCGCAGCAAGAGGCCTGAGTTAGCAGCTACTGGCCAGCCAAGATGTGGAGGAGACATCCACCGCTACCTCTGCTAGGTGGGCAAGTAATGATGAGGAGAGTGGCATGGGAGGTGGTGTTGCAAGTAATCAGGCTCCTGATCCAGAGACCATAGAGGAGGACATCAGTGATGTTTAGACACTACTCGATGATGATTAAGCTGATTGCACTTGAAAGCTGGGTGACAAAGGGGCTTTATCTTCATTGGGAGAAGAGGGTCACAGCTTGCCCGTGAGCCAGCGGCGAAGCCAGCAAGTCGATAGGGTGGCCAGGAGTCAGCAGGGTGGCAGCAGTGGGAAGTCCGGAGCCAAATGTGCCTGGGGTTGACCACCTGCTTTGCAGCAACCTACCTGCCCGGGTAGTAGTGGTGCAGGTCTTCACGGAGCCAGCGGCAGTAGCAGTCAGTCAGTGCAGACTGTTGGGGGGAAAATCACTTACTCAGTGGTACGGCAGTTTTTTGTTAAGCCACCGGAGGAGGTGAACGTGGCCATATGTAGAATATGTGGGCAAAAGGTGAAGCGTGGCCAGGGTGCTAATGTTGGCACTACAGCCCTGCATCAACATATGCATCATTGCCATACAGTGGCCTGAAAGAACCGTGGTACCAATGTGGTGGCCCAGCCTGCCGCAGCAACCACTGCATCACCCAAAGGCACACACCTGATTTCAGCCGGTCAAGGCTCTACCATCTCAGCTGAAGGTAGCTGTCTATCATTCCCATCTTCTGCTGGTCCAGATGCTCCTTCTCCTCCTACTCCTCGTCAGTCTTTCCATCTGTAATCGATCACTAAAGTGATTGCCAGGAGACAGCAGTATGCGTGCACCCATCCAATGGTGCAGAATTTGAGCTTTCTCCTGTCCAAATTGCTGGTCCCACAGTCCCTTCCTTTCCATGTGGTGGACTCTGCACCTTTCAGAGAACTGATGGCTTGTGCCGAGCCTAGATGAAGAGTCCCAAGCCATCATTTATTTGCAAAAAATGCAGCACCAGCCCAGCACAATTATGTAGAACAGAAGGTGGGCCAGTCCTTGAGCCTGTTGGTGTCTTCCAAAGTGAACGACAGCGCCGACGTGTGGATCTGTAACTACGGTCAGAGACAGTACATGTCCTTTATGGCCCACTGGGTGAATGTGGTTCCTGCACAGTCACACCAGCAACATGGCCAGGTGACGCCGCTTCCGCCTCCACATTGTCACGCCATTGGTCCTGCGACAATGTCTACCTCTGCCTCCTCATCCCTCACCAAGTCCTCAGCCTTCACTGCAGGGACAAGTCACAGTGCCTCTCCAGCATACCACATGTGCAGGGCAAGGCGGTCTCATGCTGTTCTGCACCTATTTTCACAGGGCGAACAGAGTCACACAGGGGGAGAACTCCTCTGTGTCCTTCGTCAAGTAATCAAGTAATCAAATCATGGCTTTCTCCCCGACAACTCAAAATTGGAACCATGGTGACCGACAATGGGAAGAACATTGAGTCAGTGCTGCATCAAAGAGGGCTGAGCCATGTGCCCTGCATGGCACATGTGTTCAATCTGGTTGTCAAGCGGTTCCAGAAGTCTTCCACCCATCTGCAAGACATCCTAAAAATGGCCAGGAAACTTTGCATGTATTCCAGCCACTCATACACTGCAAAGCACACCCTCTTAGAGCTGCAGCAGCAGAACGGCATCATCCAACATAGTCTGATATGCAACGTTTCCACCCGTTGGAATTCCACACTCCATATGTTGGACTGACTATACGAACAGAGAAAGGCCATCAACGATTTCTTGATGATGCAAGTGGATAGGAGTACTCCCCTGTGTAACTTCGATGTTAACCAGTGGCAGCTCATGCGTGACACCTTTCATTTGCTCTGGCCTTTTGAGGACACCACGTTATTTGTCAGTCAACAGGACTAAGGGATGAACAACGTCATTTCACTGCTTCATGTCCAGGAATAGATGGTGATAACAATGGCTGGTCAGGGGACTGGAGATGTGACCCTTAGATCTAACGGCCACATGAGCCCTGTAAGGGTTGAACTGGAAGATGAGGAGGAGGGGGAGGAGGACATTGAAGCACAGGCAATGTGTTGTGAAATGGGTGTTTTTTTTTTACACAGGTGACAGGAGAGGAGGAGCAAGAGCAGCCAGAGGAGCTTCAGGGTGATGAGGAAGACGAGACAGAGAACCAAGACACACCGTGGCAGTATGCAGTGGAGATGGAGGCAGAGAGTACCTCAAAGTCATTTGCACAAGTGGAAGGCTGAAAAGTCAGCCTGAATTTGTGGGAGGGGCATATTACCTTCTTAAGCCCCAGCCTCCAGCTCCTCAGGGCGCTTCTGTTCACATTCTGGATAGGGAGTCGCCTGCTCTGGTGCTGCATCTGTGCATGTTGTGAGTAGCTTTCATCTGGTTCGGTTCGGTTCGTTTCGTTTTCATACGCTGCCGTCACGTCTTCAGGAGAGGTAATTTTGCGCAAACAATGCGCCACAAGGGCTCCATCAGCCGCGGTCACGTACTCCCGGCTCCCCGAGTTGGCATGCGTTCCAGCGTGGAACGCGTGCCAATTCTCATGTCCGCACCAAATTGCTTCTTGTCTCCTTCCTTGGTTCCCTCCCTGTGTTCCCCTCCAACTTCCTCCCGAGATAGCAGGGGGGCAGGGTCTGGCCCGCAGATCCCCCTCTCCACACGGCCTCCCCGTCCTCACCTCAGGCCCCACTGCAAGCCGGCGTGCGTTCCAGCATGGAGCGCACGCCGGAAATCCGCCGCAAGGCATGGGCCGGGTCACGTGGTCGGCGTGCGTTCCGGCTTGGAGCGCACGCCGGAGTCCCTCGGCCGGGTCTGGGCCTGGTCGCGTGTGCGGCGTGCGTTCCAGCTTGGAGTGCTTCCGTCAGGCCTGGGCCCATAAATGTACATCAGAAACCCTGTCAAAGTTAAAATCACTATGCACCATGACTCTTTTGTTAAGGGAATTAAGCTCTAATTGTTGGGTCATTTTTCCTGTGGATCCTTCTTCATGATAGACAGGCTATCAGCAGATGTTTGTTTATAGTATATATATTCATAGTGTAGAATGATGTCACAGAAGCTTGTGTCCATACTGCTGAAATCTGGATCCTGGTGAATATATTTTATTGTATTTAGTGTTCCCATTAGGTCTACGGCCAAAGCAGGGGTATCTAGCCCCCGGGCAACGTCAGGCCATGCCCTCAAAAAAAAAAAAAAAAAAAAAAAAAAAAAATTTCAAAATAAATAATATATATATATATATATATATATATATATATATATATATATATATATATATATAGTGGGGGTTTGGTCTGGTAGGCAGATGATAGCGGTGGCAGTATAGAGGCTCAGGAGACAGGCTTTGTGTCCAAACCGTGCTCTTTTATTCACTCCAGTGCATCACATCAAAACTGTGCAATTCAACACAACAGCAATGTCCATAAACCCCCACCTCCCACAAAGGATCCCCAAACGCTGCAGGCGTCTTGGTGCCTGTTCACACAGTCTCTCACATCCGTGGTCAGTACTACACCTTGTCATGGGGTGGGTTTGTCCAAGTTCATGCAAGTTAGACAGGCCACGTGTCGGCCTGGACAGGGGATTGGCTCCGGCCACAGGATCCCCTTCTTTTGGTCCTTCGCTGAGCCTGCAGCAATTGGGCAGTCCTTGGTAGACGAGCGGACTACAGCGCTCAGCCCGACCGAGCGATCAGCCTCCCATACAGCTTCCTGCAGTGAGACAGGAGACCACACTTCATCAGCAGCCCCACAGTCAGTGAGCATCAAACCTATATTCACAGCCCTGGGTGTAGCAGGCAGACCACACCCAGCAAGCATAGTGAAGGATTAACTCCTTCCCTACCCAACTAAGGCCAGAGATAACCAACCTGCCAGGATCAGTGTAGACTGACACCAACAACTGAAACCTGTCCACCCGTGGTGGTCCGTGGGGAACAGACACCCACCCTGCTCTTACTCTACCAGGGCCACGACCCCCGGTGGTACGTATCTTCCATCCACTACCACTCCAGACATTCTCTTACAATATATAAAAAAAAAAAAAAAAATTTTATATAATAAAATTTTATTTTATTGTATAAAGAAATTTAAATAGATCTACAAGTTAATCGGTAGGTTCCAATCTCCAGCCATTTCATACGCACTCCCGCCGTGCGGGAGCGAGGCAGTCATCCTTGGTTCCTCATTCCGCTGGGCTGGAAGGGACCAGGTTAGCACGGGTTAAAAAAAAAAAAAAAAAAAAAAAAAAAAAAATCGGGGGTCTCACCACAAGTAGTCCAGGCCATCATTACTCGCCATACCCATTCAGCGGTCACCATACGCTCACCGCAGTCTTCTACTCTATGGGCGACAGTGCCACATGTTATATATCTATGCTTCACGTGATATACTGCTGTCTCATCTACTACCTACTTCTGCCTTCTGGATCGCCCAGGCACGCACCTACCTCTGCCTCCTGGATCGCCCAGGCACGCACCTACCTCTGCCTCCTGGATCGCCCAGGCACGCACCTACCTCTGCCTCCTGGATCGCCCAGGCACGCACCTACCTCTGCCTCCTGGTTCGCCCAGGCCCGCACCTACCTCTGTCTCCTGGTTCGTCCAGGCCCATACCTACCTCTGTCTCCTGGTTCGTCCAGGCCCATACCTACCTCTGTCTCCTGGTTTGTCCAGGCCCATACCTACCTCTGTCTCCTGGTTCGCCCAGGCACGCACCTACCTCTGTCTCCTGGTTCGTCCAGGCCCATACCTACCTCTGTCTCCTGGTTCGTCCAGGCCCATACCTACCTCTGTCTCCTGGTTCGTCCAGGCCCATACCTACCTCTGTCTCCTGGTTCGTCCAGGCCCATACCTACCTCTGTCTCCTGGTTCGTCCAGGCCCATACCTACCTCTGTCTCCTGGTTCGTCCAGGCCCATACCTACCTCTGTCTCCTGGTTCGTCCAGGCCCATACCTACCTCTGTCTCCTGGTTCGTCCAGGCCCATACCTACCTCTGTCTCCTGGTTCGTCCAGGCCCATACCTACCTCTGTCTCCTGGTTCGTCCAGGCCCATACCTACCTCTGTCTCCTGGTTCGTCCAGGCCCATACCTACCTCTGTCTCCTGGTTCGTCCAGGCCCATACCTACCTCTGTCTCCTGGTTCGTCCAGGCCCATACCTACCTCTGTCTCCTGGTTCGTCCAGGCCCATACCTACCTCTGTCTCCTGGTTCGTCCAGGCCCATACCTACCTCTGTCTCCTGGTTCGTCCAGGCCCATACCTACCTCTGTCTCCTGGTTCGTCCAGGCCCATACCTACCTCTGTCTCCTGGTTCGTCCAGGCCCATACCTACCTCTGTCTCCTGGTTCGTCCAGGCTCATACCTACCTCTGTCTCCTGGTTCGTCCAGGCTCATACCTACCTCTGTCTCCTGGTTCGTCCAGGCTCATACCTACCTCTGTCTCCTGGTTCGTCCAGGCTCATACCTACCTCTGCCTCCTGGTTCGTCCAGGCACGCACCTTCTTCTGTCTCCTGGTTCGCCCAGGCTCATTCCTACCTCTGCCTCCTGGTTCACCCAGACCTGTCATCCTCCCCGAAAGGTGTAGGTAAGCTCAGGATTCAATGTATTTGCCTGAATCGCTCAGGTTCCATGCGTCTGCCTGGAATGCTCGGGGGTTTCTCAGCAGGGTCCGGCTGGTTCCTGGTTACCCGGTTCGTGTCCGGCACGTCTGGATTTCTGTTTCCCACAGGTCTTGTTGCATGCAGCGCGACTTCGGGCCCTGATTCTGGCAGTTCAGGGTCATCCAGCAGTTGGCCATGATGCCCAGGCTGCATCCTGGTTCTCCGTCGCTTCATTCCAGTGCCACCAGATCACACCTCTCTCCGGGTCTCGTACCAACGCTAGTTTATTTCAGGTAAGCAGGGCCTCAGGCCACCGGAATTTCGATCCTTCCTCAATTGTGTCACAGGGCGTCTCCGTGTCTGGTTATTCCACGGTGCCAGGTTTCAGGTAAGGTCGAGCCGGGTGGCGGCTTTACGCACCTCCATAAAAAAAATAAAAAATATATATATTAAAAAAAAAAGGGGGGAAATATGTATATATTTTTGGGGGGTTTCCGGGGAGGGGGGGGGGGGGGGTTTCTGACGCACCCAAGGTCTCATTTCCCTGAATCGCTTGGGTTTTATGTATTCCCCTGAATCGCTCAGGTTTTACGTATTTTCCCTGAAATCACTCAGGTCATGTATTTCCCTGAATCGCTCAGGTTTGTATTTTCCTGTCTCTTCAGGTTGTCGGTATTTCCAGGGTGTATGTATTAATTTTACAGGCTATAGCTACTAGAGAGATCGTTGATCCAGGGAGTTATTCTGATTGCCTGATTGGAGTCGGGAAGGAATTTTTTATTCCCCTGAAATGAGGAAAATTGGCTTCTACATCACAGGGGTTTTTTGCCTTCCTCTGGATCAACTTGCAGGATGACAGGCCGAACTGGATGGACAAATGTCTTTTTCGGCCTTATGTACTATGTTATTATGTTACTATGTATTTTCCTGATTCACTCAGGTCACGTATTTCCCTGAAATCGCTCAGGTCTTATTTCCCACAGGTTGTTCGCATTTGCCTGAATCGGTCAGGATCCAATATATTTGCCTGAAACGCTCAGAGGTTTTCCCGTACCATCAGGAAACTACCAAGCCGGCGTCAAGGTTTCCAAAGTTTTTCAAGGTCCCACCCGCAGGTGGCTTGAACGATGTCTCCTACACCCTGGCGTTCATAGCCCACTGTCACTGCAAATCTCAGGCTGTCATTTAACACCATCAAGCTGTACCTAGCGGGTAGGTGGCGCGCAGCCTGTCTCCGGTGAGATGTTTGGGCGACTCTCGTCCGCGCTGGATGGATTTCCTTTTTGGCCACTCTCCTAGTTTGATTGTTAGGGCAGCCGTGTATCTCGGGTTTTGCGGGTTCCTCGGGCCAGGTGAGTTCACCAGCACCTCCCCTAAACGTTAGGGGTTGCCGGTGCGACAGTTGTCCTGGGCCCATGACCTTTGTGGCCTCTGGCTCCCTTCCACGAAGGCCAATCAGCATGGACCATCCTCGGAGGTCAGGTTTTAAAACCTCCAACGATTGGTGCCCAGTCATGGTCCCCCGTCAATTGCTGGCCCCGTTGCAATGGCCTCCCCAGAGGGGCCCCTGTCATCAATCCAGTTTTGTGGCCCACATCATAACGCTGGCCAGGTCTCGGTCGTAACCCGCTGGCCACCACGGGACACTCGCTCTGAACTGGAGCTGCGCCCTCAGCATCGAAAACGGGGTCTCGGCGCACGGGTTAAATGCTTGGGTAGGTGGCGCTCTTCTTGCTTCACGAGATACATCCCAAACCCGCATGTTGAGATTTCCCAGGCATTTTGTAATCTTGCTCTCTGGGTGGTTTTGAAGGCTTTTGGTCACTACTCTGCTCTCCTCGTTTATTTTTGCCCACTACTAGGCTTACCCTCGCTCCTGGCTTCCGGCACAACACAGCCAGCTAGGTCAGGGGAAGCGCTTCACCCACTCATCACAGTTAAGCCTCTCCCATAAATGACCCGATGCATGCTCACTTGCTTGTGTGGTGACAGCCGAATGGTCACTATTCAGCAGAGGGGTGACTTCTGGCTCTTCTCCTTGCTGGAGCCTCACTACCGGTCCAGAATGGGGGCCTTTTTTACACCCACTGAGAGGGAGGACAAACTGAACTACTACAGAGACATCTTATGTAGTCAGTTTGCAGCTGCCTATCTGTGCCATCATCCATCCTCTCACAGGTCTGACCGGAGGAGGGGCCCTCTACGCTCACTTTCCACTGCCATGGCTTCTGGGTAGGGGTGCCCGGCCAGTAGTGTGGCATCAGAGCAGGGGCCATAATTACCCAAGGAAAACTTGCCTGTCCACCCAAAATGTGGAGAGACTGAGCTTTGTCAAGATTCTGAAAAAATTTTGGGGTGAGGGTCAGTTGCTGAGCTGACCCTCGAAAACATTAGGAGCGAGGGCAGCCTAATAAACATGTTGATATGATGGAGAAGGAGGACGAGCAAAGGGAGATTAAATCGTAAATCCCCTTTAGTGGTATAAGGGGTGCATGGGAATACAGTGCATTGAATACACCATAAAAGCCACATTTAGAGTGCCTTTATGTTCAGCCGCCTTCCTCTGGTGGAATAGAGAAGTCAGGGGCAATCCAGGCCTTGTTCATTTTTATAACAGTCAACCGGTCAGCATTTTCAGTTGACAGGCGGATACGCTTATCTGTTATTATGCCCCCAGCAGCACTAAATACACGCTCTGATAAAACGCTGGCGGCGGGGCAGGCCAGCACCTCCAAGATGTGGAGCGCCAGTTTGTGCCACATGTCCAGCTTGGACACCCAATAGTTGTAAGGCACACAGGGATCACTGAGGACGCTGACACTGTCTGCTACATACTCCTTCACCATCTTCCAAAATTGTTCCCTCCTTGTGACACTAGGCCGTGCATCAGGTTGAGGGTGCTGGCAGTGTGTCATAAAACTGTCCCAGGCCTTGGAGAGTGTTGCCCTGCCTCTGTTGGAACTGCTGTGTGTTCCCCTTTTCTCCCCTCCTCAGGTGGCCAAGGAACTATGTACTCTGCAGCCCTTATCAGTTATTATGCCCCCAGCAGCACTAAATACACGATCTGACAAAACGCTAGCAGCAAGGCATGCCAGCACCTCCAAGGCGTATAGCGCCAGTTTGTGCCACGTGTCCAGCTTGGACACCCAATAGTTGTAAGGCACACAGGGATCACTGAGGATGCTGACAAGGTCTACTGCGTACTCCTTCACCATCTTCCCAAAATTTGTGGTATCTACACAGACGGATCAGCACCTATAATGCAAACGCTTGCAACTGTTCAGAACAGATCCGTTTGCATTATTATTTTAAAAAAAAGTCTAAGTCAAAACGGATCCGTCCTGACTTACATTGAAAGTCAATAGGGGACGGATCCGTTTTCAATTGCACCATATTGTGTCAGTGAAAACAGATCCTTCCCCATTGACTTACGTTGTAAGTCAGGACAGATCCGTTTGGCTCCGCGGCAGGCAGACACCAAAACTCTGCAAGCAGCGTTTTGGTGTCCGCATCCAGAGCGGAATGGAGGCAGAATGGAGCCAAACTGATGCATTCTGAATGGATCCTTATCCATTCAGAATGCATTGGTGCTGAACTGATCCGTTTTGAACCTGAAATAGAACTAACAAACGGAATTCAAAACACCAATGTGAAAGTAGCCTAATGTCGCTGTCACCAGCGGCTAGTAAAAAATTGCACTGAATAATGTCACTGATATTTTAGATGGGCAAACGTTATACAGGAAATGTAGCGCAGGTAATGTCGCTGCCACCAGCACCAAAAAAAATATTACTGAATGTCACTGATATTTTGGATACGCAAACGTTATACAGTTGATGTAGCATATTTAATGTAACTGTCCGCAGCGGACACCGTCTACGGAAAATGTACACTGGATGTCACAGATATTTTTAGGCTGCGCACAAGTTACACAGGAGATGTAGCACAGATAATGTCACTATCACTAGTGCCAAATAAAATTACATTGAATGTCACTGATATTTCGGATGCGCTAATGTTATACTGGAGATGTAGCGCAGGTAGTGTCGCTGCCACCAGCAGCAAAAAAAATTTGACTGAATGTCACTGATATTTCGCATACGCAAACGTTATACAGGAGCTATAGCACAGGTAATGTAACTGTCTGCAGCGGACACCGTCTACGGAAAAAGTACACTGGATGTCACGGTTATGTTTAGTCTGCGCACACGTTAGACCGGAGATGTAGCGCAGATAATATCACTGTCTGCAGCGACCAAACAATTGCAAGCTATTTAGCATAGGTTGCGTTAAAAATATATATTGCTGCCAGATACAACTATAGTCTTAAAATAACTTTTTGGTCTCTAACAAGTTTTAGCAATTTAGTGCAGGTTGCACTAAAAATATATATTGCTGCCACACACAACATGGCTACGGAACTTACCTGCAGCACTTACCTGCATGTTTATTGGCTGCGTAGCAGCCAACAAACGTACGGGGGGGAGACTAGAGTATTTTGCTCGAGCACATGCGGTATTTGGACGAATACGATGTGCCAAGCATCACTGTGCGCGAGCCGAACTAGTGTTCGGCCGAGCATGCTCTACCAACACTAGCTCCTACTCCTCCTCCTCGTCAGTCATTCCATCAGCAATGGATCACCAAAGCGATTGCCAAAAGACAACAGTATGAGTGCACTCACCCAACAGCACAGAAGCTGAATGTGCTCCTTGTCAACTTGCTTGTGCTGCAGAAGTGATGGACTCTCTACCTTTCAGAGAACTGATGGCTTGTGCCTAGCCGAGGTGGAAAGTCCTAAGCCGTAATTTCTTTGCCAAAAAGGCAGTACCAGCCCTGCACACATATGTAGAAAAGAAGGTGGGCCAGTCCTTGAGCATGTCGGTGTCTATCAAAGTGCATGGCAGCACCGACATGTAGAGCTGTAAATATGGTAAGAGACAATAGTGTCACAATTAGTGTGGGGGGGGGGGGGGACGACTCCACACTGAACACAGGAGGGAAGGGGAACAGTAATTGGACCTGGAAACTCGGGAAGGAACAGATCACCTCCTAAAAAAGCCTAATCCGGGCCCTAAATACCTATTAATATGAATAGACCTTGAAGGTAGGAATATTCATGAGATGTATACCTAGGCCCTTATATCCCTATAAGGCCCTAGAATGAGGTTAGGACCAGAGACAACCCATTCCTCCCCAGATGGATGAATGGAAGTCTCTGTCTTAGGCCCAGATACAAACAACAGGGAATATAACAAACACAATACAATAAGAAAAGACAAGACTTAGTGGAAAGTAAAAAACTGGAAACTCCACAAACACCACAAAGTACAACCGACAAGCTATTTAGAAGACAGGAACCGCACCTCCAAGAGTGAGAAGCGGCTACTTATGGGAAAGGTAAATTACCAACAAGCAACACCTGAAGCAAGGGGCATTCACCAAAACACAGACACAATAAGATCCACAGGGAACTTGTCAATTTAACCACGAGTTGCCAGTCTCTCTGATCTCTTGATACTAGCCATGGGAATGTCAGTGACAACATGTCCTTTACGGCCCACCGGTTGAATGTGGTTCCTGCACAGCTACACCAGCAACATGGCCAGGTCACGCCACTTCCGCCTCAAAGTTCTCATGCCGTTGGTCCTGGTAAAATGTCCGCCTCTGCCTCCTCATCGTCCACCGTGTCCTCAGCTTCCAATGCAGGGACAATTCACAGTGCCCCTCCAGCATACCAAATGTGTAGGTCACGGCGGTGTCCCGCTGTTCTGCACCTCGTTTGCTTGGCCGAATGGAGTCACACAGGGGAGGAACTGCTCCGTGTCCTTCATCAAGAAATCAAATCCTGGCTTTCTCCACGACAACTCAAAATTGGAACCATGGTGACCGACAACAGAAAAAGCATGGTGTCGGCGCTGGTCCAGGAGCGCTGAGCCATGGACCCTGTATGGCACATGTGTTCAATATGGTTGTCAAGCAGTTCCTGAAGTCTTCCACCCATATGTAAGATATCCTAAAAATGGCCAGTAATCTTTGCATGCACTTCAGCCACTCGGACACTGCAAAGCCCACCCTCCTTGAGCTGTAGCGGCAGAACAGCTTCCCCCAACATAGGCTGATATGCGATATTTACACCCGCTGGAATTCCACACTCCATATGTTGGACCAACTATTTGAACAGAGGAAACCCTTAAACAATTTATTGATGATCCAAGCGGATGTTCTGGAACAGATGCTGATAAATCTGGCTGGTCAGGGGACTGGAGACGTGGTACCTAGGTCTCACAGCCACATGAGCCATATGGGGGATGAACTGGAGGAGGAGGAAGACATTTGAGCACAAGCAATGTGTAGTGAAATGGGTGTTTTTTCTACACAGGTGACAGGAGAGGAGGAGTAGGAGCAGCCAGAGGAGCTACAGGGTGATTAGGAAGAGGAGGTAGATGACCCAGATACACCGTGGTAGTATGCCGTGGAGATGGAGGCAGGGAGTCCCTCCGAGTCACTTGCGCAAATGGCCTGATGCATGCTCACTTGCTTGTGTAGTGACAGCCGAATTGTCACCATTCGGCAGAGGGATGACTTCTGGCTCTCCACCTTGTTGGACCCTCCAAAATGGGGCCTTTTTTATACCCGCTGAGAGGGAGGACAGACTGTACTACTATAGAGACATCCTATTTAGTCAGTTGGCCACTGCCTAGCTGCGTCTGACTGGTGGGTCCCTCTGCGCTCACATTCCTCTGCCATGGGTGCTGTGGCAGGGTGGGGGGGTAGGAGAGGTTCCAACTCCATCACCAGCAACGTGAGTCTAGAGTCGCTGATGAGCAGCTTTCTTCACCCGCCTAGTGATGAAACTACTCAGCAGCAGCTAGACCTGGAGCAGGACTTGAGCCAGCAGGTGGTAGCATACTTGGACAACACCCTGCCACCCCACATTAAACATCTGCTTAAGTATTAGGCAGCTAAACTGGATTTGTGGCCACAACTGGCAGAGTTTGGCCTGGAAAAGCTGTACTGCCCGGCCAGTAGCGTGGCATCAGAGCGGGTGTTTAGTTCAGCGGGTAACCTAGTTACTCCAAGAAGAACTCAAAATGTGGAGAGATTGACTTTGTCAAGATGAATCAGGTGTGAATCAGCCAGAATTTCCACCCACCAAAGACTGATGCATCAGGCTAGGTCATCCATGGTGCCACATCACTTTGACAAAAGAGACATGTTTCTTCTGGCTACCTGCCTCATCTACTATTCTGATGCTGACATCCACCTGATGCCACATATCTGATGCTAAGTGCTCCTTCTTTCACCCACCATATCAAGCTGGTATTGGTATTGCCACCCACCTCCCCACTCTGTCACCAAGTCACTCTGTGGTCTACTGATTCTGCTGTCATCTCCACACTATGTCACCTTGCCACTCTGTGGTCTCCTGATGCTTCTGCCACCTCCACACTATGTCACCTTGCCACTCTGTGGTCTACTGATGCTGCTGCCACATCCACACTATGTCACACCTTGCCACTATGTAGTCTCCTGAAGCTGCTGTTACCTCCACACTGTCATTGTGCCACCCAGTGGCCTCCTGATGCTGCTTTCACCTCCACTCTGTTACTGTGCCACCCTGTGGACTCCTCCTGATGCTGCTGCCACATCCACACTGTCATTGTGCCACTCTGTGGCCGCCTCCTGATGATGCTGCTTCCACCTCCACACTCTGTAATTGTGCCACTCTGTGGCCTCCTGTTGCTGCTGCCACCACCTTCACAATGTCACTGTGCCACCCTGTGGCCTCATCCTGATGCTGCTGCTTCCACCTCCACACTCTGTAATTGTGCCACTCTGTAGCCTCCTGATGCTGCTGCCATCCACACTGTCACTGTGCCACCTCTGTGGCCTCCTCCTTATGCTGCTGCAGCCGCCACCTCCTCACTCTGTCATTCTGCCACTCTGTGGCCTCTTGATGCTGCTGCTGCCACCTCCGCACTGTCATTGTGCCACTCTGTGGCCCCCTAATGCTGCTGCCACCTCCACACTGTCTTTGTGCAACTCTGTGGCCTTCTCCTGATGCTGCTGCTGCCACCATCTCCACATTCTGTCATTGTGACACTCTGTGGCCTCCTGAAGCTGCTGCTGCCACCTCCATATTGTCATTGTGCCAACTCAACACTATGTCATAGGGCCACTCTGTGGACTTCTCATGCTGTTCCCACTCTCCCCACTTCATGACTGGGCCACAATTATGCCTTTTTGGCCTGATTGACATGATCATTTATTTGACCCTTCTGATCTGTCAAAAGGAAGGAAAAATTAGACACACAACAAATTCTGTCTGTGTAAGGCCTGTATGGTCCCATATGAATTTGCTTATGATTTGGTATTCAAAAGCAGGTGTGGGTACAAAACACATAAGACATGCACATTTTCCATTCACCTGTCATCTCTGTTTTGGATCCATTCCTGTTTGTTTGGCATTAGCAATACTGATGGATGACTGATCAAATGCTGACCGAATGAAGGCAGATGCTCAACAAACAGGAACCGTCTTTTTTGGGGTTATTGTTCTGATGGATCAGAGGAAGGGCAAAATAATCAGTGACATCAACACAAACTTACTGCTGACACCGTCTCCACTCTGTCGGGGGATCTCTACTTGTATAAGCGTTTAATAGAACAGGTTCTGTAGACATCTATGTGGAATTAGCTGCCGACAATGTAAAAGGAGTATGCTTCTTCTCAACACTAACCTTGTAAGGCTGAGTTCACACTTATTTGATCAGTTTTGGCCCCGTAACTGCCCAAATAAGTGAAGTGTGCAGTGATTCTAAGAGCGGCGCCAGTCATCTGCACGTCATACTGACTCGCATGATTGTCTCACTACCACAGCAGACTCCCTATGCGTGTTACTGCAAGGCAAAATGTTCTAAACCACTATAAAGGCTCCCTGCAGACAGGAAATAGCAGTTTTTTAACGTGATTCATGGTCAATAAATTTGTATCGAACTGAATTTTTTTTGAAAAATTTGTCGAGCCGACCAAATCAAATTTTTAGGAAATTTGCTCATCTCTAATCAATTTCTAATTAGCAGTGATGTTAATAAAAAGCAGTAAAACACATACACATATTTAACAAAAAACATAATTTATTAAATATAACTAATACATTTTAAACATCAATTATTGTGTTCAGTGTTTTCTTTCGGGACATCTCCAAGTAGTAGGGTAGAAGGAATGATGATGATGATGATGTCCTGTGATATTTTTGCTTTGGGTGTAATTATAGTTGGTGGACAGGTACAGTAAAATAACAGGTACACTAAGCTTCGGGTGTTCCTAAAGGCTTTTTCAATAGTCAACTATGTTATTATGTTACAGTTTGCACATTTTTTATTAGATCTCATGAGCTTCATGTTATGCTTCTAGTACTTCAGACAAAAAGTCCATCAGGCATCTGAGCACGTGGAGTCATTTCTGCAAGCTACAGTACATAATAATCACTAAGCTATACCCCAGTCACCAGAATGAATGGAAATAATACAGGAGTACTTCCAGGGGAGATGATTTCTGGAGATGACTTTGATCCAGGGATTTATTCTGATATTTAGAATAATGGAAAAAAATTCCCCCTAATATGGGTAATTAATGACCTTTTGCCTTTTTCTGGATCAAAATGGTAGGATTATAGGCTGAACTTGAGGGACCCGTCGTTTTCAACTTCATCACCTACAGTATGTAACTATGAGAGTCACCTTAATATGGAATTTCCTTCCTTGGTGCCTAATAAGTAAAGTGTCCTTCCCAAAAATAAATATAGGAACATGGTTTGTACCATCCTTGTTTAGCAGTACAGTTTTTTTTTTTTTCCCTCAGAGCTAAAGTTCTCGATAAGGAATTGAATGTTGAATCAAAGTTTGGATTGTATTGGTTAGACATACTGTAGAACAGTATAAATATGTATTTTTTGAAGTAGCTCCCTTGTGGTCTCATATATCATGACATTTTCTCATAAACTCTACTTCACCATGTTTCTGGTCATCAGATAATGATATTCAATGTCATGAATTGATTTTACTATCTTCAAACAATGCTGATAGCTTCTATGCTAAGATAAAAGGACAGAAAGCTCCTAGATAAAGCTGCTAATTGAATTTCAGGTAATATAATAACAAGTATTGATTCATGGTAGTACCCGACTGATGATGACACACAAAGAGAATGGATCCTTACAATAGTTTGCGAAAACCCATAGAAATGATCAGTAATGGGAAAAACCTGATTGATCAGTAAAATGGTTGCTTATTGATGAATGCAATGGAGTTGCAATTAGGAAATAATTTTCTCTCAAGTCAGTTTTAATGGTTTTGTGTTTTGGAGCTATTTATAGAGCGTTGTCTTATTCCTCTCAGGTTTACCATCTGCAATGTCAGTTTATAGTTTAAATTGGCTAGATATATGAAAGCTTATTCTCATCCTTACATTTCTTGCTTTTCACTGACTGTGATGTTTAATGAAATAAGAATGGAAGACCGTTAATAGCTAAAGGATTAACAACTTACTGTAAAAAAAGTAACATAGAAATTCAGTAAAACAGCAATATCAGGCAGTCATTGATTGTAGGTGTTAACGGACTGTGCCAACTAACCTTTAACCCCTATATAGGGATCTGGACTTCACTTCAGAAAACCATCCAGGTCACTACCTCTTGGAATATTCCCTGTTTAGTCTTTAGCTGACCAACGTAAAAAGCACCAAAGCAACAGACTATAGTTCTCATCAAAAGATAGGCCTGGATAAGGAAAGGCAGAGTGTGTGCTTATCCATAAAAAAACTCCAAGGACAGGGCAGGCAGTGGAGGATCAGAGTCGGTAAACAGGCAGTGTTCATACACTGAAAAATAGACAGAAAAAGCACACTTTCATTAGGACTAGCAAACACCTACTGTACTAAAAGCTCATGCAAAGAGGCGGAACCAACAGTCCAGTACACATAGGAGACCTGATTAGCACTAGTGTTGGTCAAGCACCAAAGTGCTCTTGTGCTCGAGTAGAACACTTCCCGATGCTCGGCTGCTCTGTAGAGCACCCAAGCACAATGGAAGTCAATGGGAGAACCCGAGTATTAAACCAGGCACCCACTGCTCTGAAGATGCAGCGGAGGATGCCTCTTCAGAGGGGAGGGTGTCGGGACTCTAGTTTGGCTTAGGAGTCCCTGCTCTGACTATATATATAGCTATGTCCATATATGGAGTCAGTGCTTGGGGACACCCAGTGTATTTAAATCTATTTTAGACTCTATTTCTGAAACGTTTCTGGTGGGATTGAAACTCACAACTTTCTACATTACAGCCAAGAAGGTTAACCACTACACTATAGAGCTGCATGGCCAATTACTTAACAAAAAAAAAAAAAGAAGAGATTTCTGCTGTATAGGAATACCTAATAGTCTTAAGTATTCCTATACAGCAGAAGTCTATTTTTTATTTTTTATTATAACTGGCCATGCAGCTCTATAGTGTAGTGGTTAGCATTCTTGGCTGTAATGTTGTCATGGTCTTACCTTCTTGCTGCTCTCCTTCGTTTGACATGTGCTGGCGGCCATCTTGGTTTCTGGGTTTCTTGTAGCCTTCCACCCTGCGGCTCCTCCTTCCCACTGGGAGGAGCTGGATGCCTAGCTCATATATATAGGAGGTCTGTGGCTTCAGTTCCTTGCTTGGTCCTCCTGTGTTCACATGCTTCTAAGACTGCTGCTGCTTCTGGTTCCTGATCCTGGCTTCGTCTGACTACCCTGCTGGTTCCTGATCCAGGCTTCGTCTGACTACCCTTCTGGTTCCTGACCTCTGGCTTCGCAAGACCCTGCTTCGGTTTAGCCATCCGTTTGGACTTTTGCCTTACAGCTTGATTTTCAATAAAGCCTTCTTATTTCCACTTATCTCTTGTTGTACGTCTGGTTCATGGTTCCATGACATTAGGACCAAGCCATGAATTCTGACGGTACAGGGCCATCCTCGCTACCTACGCTTGTTGCCAGACTTGATCAGCAGGATCACCTGTTGGGTCGGTTCGCTGTGGCGTTGCAAACCCTGCTTGAACGCACGGCTCATTTAGCTTCCGTTGCCGATGGGTCGGTTGTCGCTCCTGGGCCCGCTCCTACTGCCGCTCCGGTTGTTGCGCCAGAGTCTACCCCGACACCTGTTGCTGCGCCTGCGGTGTTTCGGGGTATGACCGGTTCTGCCCCCCTTCCACAGCGCTTTGGGGGAGAGCCAACTCAGTGCCGAGGTTTCCTTAACCAGGTGGGCATTTATTTTGAGTTGCTGCCACATGCCTTTCCTACTGAGAGATCAAAGGTGGGCTTCTTGATCTCGCTGCTCTCGGACAAGGCCTTGGCCTGGGCCAGCCCTTTATGGGAGAACAACAATCCGGTGGTTGCCGAGTTTTCCGGTTTTGTTGCTTCTCTTCGGAAGGTATTCGATGTGCCGGCTCGTGCTGCCTCTGCCGCGAAGCTCCTTATGTCCATCAGACAGGGTTCACGATCCGTAGCTGAATACGCCATTGAGTTTCGTACCCTGGCAGCAGAGGTGGGCTGGAAAAATGAGGCTCTGGTCGCTGCTTTCTCTCATGGTCTCTCGGATGCCTTGAAGGATGAGGTTGCAGCTAAGGACCTACCAGTGGAGCTCGAGTCTCTTATTTCTTTCCTGATTTTGATTGACACCAGACTCAGGGAGAGACCTTCCTTTAAGGAGAGCCTGCGGAGGTCTCCTAACAGATTGGCGCCTACGTTTGCTGCCCCACCCGTGCCTCCCTCTCCTCCCACGCCTCCTGGGGATGACTTGTCTGGGGGTGAACCCATGCAGCTGGGGTTTGCTCGCCTGTCCGAGGGGGAGAGGGTACTCCGGAGACGCGAGGGCCGATGCTTGTACTGTGGTCTCGCTGGGCATTTTCGGTTGGCATGCCCGAACCGTCCGGGAAACGCTCGCACCTGAGATCCTGTCGGGGGCAGATCTTGGGTGGAGTCTCCTCGTCCCCGGTTTCCCGTGTTGACAAACCACTGATTACTGTTGTCCTCTCCTGGGTCGGGGGCTCGGTGACGACCCAGGCGTTGGTGGACTCTGGTGCTGGTGGTTTGTTCATTGATAGTGTGTTCGCTGCCGCCAATTCCATTCCTCTGCAGCCTCGAGGTTCCCCACTGGCTCTTGAGGCGATAGACGGCAGACCCCTTCTGCCGCCACACGTGACTCATGAGACCCTTCCAGTGGGGATGGCCATTGGTGCCGTTCACAGAGAGTCGGTCTGTCTCCAGGTTATTTTGTCTCCACACTACTCGGTGGTCTTGGGGTACCCCTGGCTCCAGAAGCATAATCCGACTTTCGATTGGAGATCGGCCGAGATCCTCTCGTGGTCACCGCAGTGTGGGGCTAGTTGCATCCATGGGTCTGTCAAGTTGCTGTGTACTTCCTCGGACTCTCTGTTGCCTCCTGAATACGAGGAGTACCGGGATGTATTCGATAAGGTGCGTGCGGTTGCCCTACCTCCGCACCGCCCATACGATTGTGCCATAGAGTTACAATCTGGTGCCGTTCCTCCTCGTGGCAAAGTCTATCCACTGTCGGTAGCGGAGAATGAGGCCATGGAGGAGTACGTGAGGGAGGCGCTTTCACGCGGACACATTCGCAAATCCTCGTCGCCGGCAGGGGCTGGATTTTTCTTTGTGAAAAAGAAGGGCGGTGAGTTGAGGCCTTGCATCGATTACAGGGGTCTCAATCGCATCACGATCAAGAACGCTTACCCGATACCCTTGATTTCCGAGCTGTTCGATCGCCTCAAAGGGGCCACGGTCTTTACCAAACTCGACCTGAGGGCGGCATATAACCTGGTAAGGATCAAGGCGGGCGATGAGTGGAAGACCGCGTTTAACACCAGGACCGGTCATTATGAATCCTTGGTTATGCCCTTTGGGTTGTGCAATGCGCCCGCAGTCTTCCAGGAATTCATCAACGATGTTTTCCGTGACCTGTTGCAGCAGTGTGTGGTGGTCTATTTGGATGACATCTTGGTATATTCTGAATCCATGGAGGCCCACATTCTGGATGTCAGACGAGTGTTGCAACGGTTACGAGAGAACAAGCTGTTCGGTAAGCTTGAGAAATGCGAATTTCACCGATCCCAGGTAACCTTCTTAGGTTACATCATTTCCGCTGAGGGGTTCTCCATGGATCCTGAGAAGGTTTCGGCTGTCTTACAGTGGCCCCAGCCCAGTGGTCTTCGTGCCCTGCAGCGCTTTTTGGGTTTCGCCAATTATTATCGGAAGTTCATCAGGGACTTTTCCAGGCTAGCCAAGCCTCTCACGGATCTGACCAGGAAGGGCAGTAATCCCCAGGTCTGGCCGCTCGAGGCCATCCGAGCTTTTGAGGCTCTAAAGTCCGCCTTTGTGTCGGCTCCGATTCTGTCGCATCCCAACCCTGGGTTGCCTTTTGTCCTCGAGGTGGACGCGTCTGAGACGGGAGTAGGCGCCCTTCTGTCTCAGCGTAGAACACCAGAGGGTCCTCTGCTTCCTTGTGGGTTTTACTCCCGGAAACTGTCTTCCGCGGAGAGCAACTATCAGATTGGTGACAGGGAGTTATTGGCCATCGTGCAGGCCCTTAAAGAATGGAGGCACTTGCTCGAGGGCTCGGTGGTTCCGGTTCTCATCCTGACGGACCACAAGAATCTGACCTACCTCTCTGAGGCCAAGAGATTGACACCACGTCAGGCCAGATGGGCTCTGTTCTTGTCACGTTTTAATTACGTGGTCTCCTACCTACCCGGTTCCAAGAACATCAGAGCGGATGCCTTATCACGGCAGTACTCCGAGCTGTCCGGGGAGGAGTCGATTCCGACTTCGGTCATACCTCCGAATCAGATCCTGGCCGCCATTCGCACCAGCCTGACCTCTCCCCTGGGTGAGCAGATTTTGGCGGCTCAATCTGGTGCTCCCTCTGGGAGACCCAACGGCAGATGTTTTGTGCCTGAGGAGTTGCGCACTCGGTTGTTGCGAACCTACCATAACTCCAAGGCCGCGGGGCATCCTGGAAAGAATCAGCTGTCCTGGGCTGTTTCACGTCTGTTCTGGTGGCCTTCTCTACGTTCCGACATCGCCGCATATGTAGCGGCATGCTCCGTTTGTGCCCAGAGTAAGTCCCCTCGGCACCGTCCGTTGGGCCTTTTGCAACCCATAGCCACCGGGGAGCGTCCATGGTCACACCTGGGGATGGATTTCATTGTGGACCTCCCTGCATCCCGAGGCCATACGGTCATTCTTATGATTGTGGATCGGTTTTCCAAGATGTGCCACTGTGTTCCTCTCAAGAAGTTACCCTCTGCACAAGAGTTGGCCACGATTTTTGCCAGGGAGGTCTTCCGGTTGCACGGTTTGCCCAAGGAGATTGTGTCGGATCGGGGGAGTCAGTTTGTGTCCAGGTTCTGGCGCTCCTTTTGCTCCCAGTTGGGGAATCATCTCTCTTTCTCCTCGGCCTACCACCCTCAGTCCAATGGGGCCGCAGAACGATCCAATCAGGCCTTGGAGCAATTCCTTCGTTGCTATGTCTCCGATCACCAAGACAATTGGGTTGACCTCCTGCCTTGGGCTGAGTTTGCCAGGAACACGGCGGTGAACTCTTCCTCTGGGACGTCTCCCTTCATGGCCAATTATGGGTTCCAACCTGCCGTGTTACCGGAGGTATTCTCTCCCCAGGATATTCCGGCTGTGGAGGATCACCTTTCCGTCCTACGTGTTTCTTGGGTACAGATCCAGAGGTCCCTTGAGGTCTCTGCGCAGCGCCAGAGACTCCAGGCTGATCGCAGACGAGCGCCCGCTCCTTCCTACCAGGTCGGAGACCACGTATGGTTGTCCACCCGCAACCTCAACCTTCGAGTGCCCACTCCCAAGCTGGCGCCTCGCTTTGTTGGTCCCTTCCGAGTGCTTCGCAGGGTAAACCCGGTAGCCTATGCCCTTGCGCTTCCTCCTGGCATGCGGATCTCCAACGTGTTTCATGTCTCCCTGTTGAAGCCACTGGTGTGTAATCGTTTCACTTCCTCGGTTCCTCGGCCTCGTCCGGTCCAAGTGGGCAATCGTGAGGAGTATGAGGTGAGCAATATCCTGGACTCACGCCTGGTCCGCGGTCGGGTGCAGTTTTTGGTCCATTGGCGTGGTTATGGTCCAGAGGAGCGTTCCTGGGTTCCCTCCGCAGATGTCCATGCTCCTGCCTTGCTCCGAGCCTTCCACGCACGCTTCCCTCAGAAACCGTTCTTTACTCCGCGGAGGAGGGGCCCTTGAGGGGGAGGTACTGTCATGGTCTTACCTTCTTGCTGCTCTCCTTCATTTGACATGTGCTGGCGGCCATCTTGGTTTCTGGGTTTCTTGTAGCCTTCCACCCTGCGGCTCCTCCTTCCCACTGGGAGGAGCTGGATGCCTAGCTCATATATATATATAGGAGGTCTGTGGCTTCAGTTCCTTGCTTGGTCCTCCTGTGTTCACATGCTTCTAATACTGCTGCTGCTTCTGGTTCCTGATCCTGGCTTCGTCTGACTACCCTGCTGGTTCCTGATCCAGGCTTCGTCTGACTACCCTTCTGGTTCCTGACCTCTGGCTTCGCAAGACCCTGCTTCGGTTTAGCCATCCGTTTGGACTTTTGCCTTACAGCTTGATTTTCAATAAAGCCTTCTTATTTCCACTTATCTCTTGTTGTACGTCTGGTTCATGGTTCCATGACAAATGTGGAAGGTTGTGAGTTTGAATCCTGCCAGAAACTTTTCAGAAATAAAGGCTAAATTAGATTTAAATACACTGACTCGAGCCGAACTGGTGCTCGGCCGAGCATGCTCACCCAACGCTAATTTGCACTTTAGTCAGCATTTTGACAGAGCACAGGAGAGAATAATGAACTCTAGCAGTACCACAGAGAAGCACTAGCCCCAACACGCAAAATAACGGGCTTGTCCTAACCTCTCAATCAGCTCATCTACCCAGGGAATGGGATATGCATCGAACTTGGAGATTTCGTTTAGTTTCTGGAAATTGTGTAAGGAATCGTAACGACCCGTCTGGCTTTGGTATTAAGACTATCGGACTGGCCCACTTACTTTTGGACTCCTCAATGACATCTGGTTGCAGCATTAGCTGCACTTCCACCAAGATGGCTTGTCGCCGAGTCAGGTACCCGGTATGGTTTCAACCAGATTTTGGCCTGAGGCTCAGTGACAATGTTATGCTGGATTATGGAAGTGTATCCAGGGAGGTCTGAGAGCACCTCTGTGTTCCTGCTGACAAACTCCCTGGCTACCTGAGTCTGTTTAGTGGAGAAGCTATCAGCAATCTTCACTGTGGCAACCTCTTCCCTTACATCAGACTAAGGGGCCAGAACCTCTCCTCCTAGAAAACTTGGCCGCAGGCTATCATCAGTACTGGTCTCCTTATCTTTCCAAGGTTTGAGCAAATTCACATGGTACACCTTCTCCGTCTTCAGCTGCCCTGGCTGGTATACCTTGTAGTTTACTTCTCCAACCTGTTCGAGTACCTCGTAGGGTCCCTGCCACATAGCCAGTAACCTACTGTCCACTCTCAGTACCATAACCAAAACCAAATCTCCTTAGTTAAAGATCCGGACCCGAGCCTGCTAATTAGGCTCGCTGATTGAACTCGCTGAGATGCCTCCATATTTTCCTTTACCAGTGGCAACATGGTTTTCATACGTTCCTGCATCTGGGTAACATAATCAATAACGCTTTTATATGGTGTGGGCTATTGCTCCCATGCCTCTTTGGCTATATCCAACAGACCATGTGGATGTCTGCCATATAGAATTTCAAAGGGCGAGAACCCAGTAGAGGCCTGGGGCACTACTCACATTGCACCCTCATCAGTCAGAACATCTGTAGGTAGCCCCACTCCGGAGAACATCTCCATCAACTCCTTTCCTATAAGTTTGGCCGATATATGTCACAGTGGCACCGCTTCTGGGTACCGAGTGGCATAGTGTAGGACTACAAAGATATGTTGGTGCCCTCTAGCAGATTTCAGTACTGGGCCTACGATATCCATAGCAATTCTTTCAAATGGAGTCTTGATAATTGCGAGAGGCACTAAGGGACTGCGGAACAGGTGCTGGGAGCTAGTTGTTTGGCAGGTCGGGCAAGACTTACAAAAGTCATCCACCTCACTAAACACACTGGGCCAGTAAAACTGTTGTAGTATCCAGTCCTGTGTCTTCTGCAGTCCCAGATGACCCCAGAGAACATGTTGGTGGGCTAACTCAAACAGGAGCTTTTGATAAGCCAGGGCACCAGAAACTGTTCAATGGGTTCACCCTGCAGTTGGTTTACCTGATGAAGCATATTCTGGTCGACCACAAAACGTCGACTCGGCCCCAGGTTGTCAGGGTACCCCATCAACTATTACCACATTCTCCCAAGCCCGGGATAGGGTTGGGTCTCGGCTGTGGGCTGTATCAAAATTCTCCCCAGAGTTATTGAAGTCTGCCAACTCAGATCCCTGTGGCAATTCCCCCACATCTCCCAACATTACCCTACTCTTTCACAGAGGTGACGGTCACGCCTACTGCTGGCCCTTCGGCCTCATGTTCCCAGGGTTCTGACTAGAGGTCGGACAAATCCAATTTTTTTCAAAACAGAGTCCGAAAAGGTCCTCGAATCTATCAAATCTTTCAAATCTTGAATCCTATGAATCCTGTACATAAGAATTGTGTGAACGGTGTAAGAAACAAAGTGATTCAAACACTTATGGGGGGGGGGGGGGGATCTGTGGATGACACTGCTATGGAGGATCTGTAGATTGCACTGTTAATGGGGGGGATCTGTGGATAGCACTTTTATGGGATGGATCTTTGGATGGCACTGTTATGGGGGTATCTAGGATGGCACTGTTATGGTGGATCTGTGGATGGCACTGTTATGAGGGGATCTGTGGATGGCACTGTTATGGGGGGGATCTGGGGATGGCACTGTTATGGGGGATATGTAGATGGTACTGTTATGGGGGATCTGTGGATGGCACTGCTATGAGGGATCTGTGGATGACACTGTTATGGGGGATCTGTGGATGGCACTGTTATGGGGGATCTGTGGATGGCACTGTTATGGGGGATCTGTGGATGGCACTGTTATGGGGGATCTGTGGATGGCACTGTTATGGGGGATCTGTGGATGGCACTATTATGGGGGATCTGTGGATGGCACTGTTATAAGGGGTTCTGTGGATGGCACTGTTATAAGGGGTTCTGTGGATGGCACTGTTATGGGGATCTCTGGATGGCACTGTTATGGGGGATCTGTGGATGGCATGAATGTATGTTTAATGGAGGTCAGAATTTGGAATGACCTACTATTAATATCCTCAGTGGTCTCCAAACTATATACTGATGAACTGAGTGTACCTTATTTTGAAAGTTAAAACATAACTTTTATTGTTTCTGCCAATAAAATAAATGAGACACTAAATATGATTTGGAGCTATTTTTCACTGCGCTTTCCAGAGGGGAAGCTAACGGGTACTGCACACAATGAATTGCTCTTTTCCAGTACAATTCCTTTTCTGGGGGGATCGCCTACCACCTAAATGAATGTTTGCGGGTGCTCAGCCGATATGCTTTCCCTATGCACACTAGTCTATAAGCAGGGAAAAACCTGACTGGCTGTAGTCGGAGCACCCTCCTCGAAAAAAGGGCGACCCCCAGCCGCTGGAACCTCGGGCCTGTGCTAGAAATCCCTTAGACGTGCCTTCCTAGCAAATCTAGTCCATCACCCAATGTGTTTCACCATCTAAAAATTGGCTCTTCAGGGACATGGATCTGGTAGTGTCACAGAGCGCTTATTGCAGTGGCAGTGCTTCTGCTTAGATATTATGGCTGTGGCAGCATATGGGTTATTTTGTCTCCTATTTATGGCGCCAGACCCCGCCTACTAAAATTACCATCCAATGGGCATAGTAGGGATGCTGTCCATTACTCACTCCCACCTTACCTAACAACAAATACAGAGCGGAGGCGCGCAATCTCAAAGCACCACCTTCTGCTGTGCCGGACTTGCAGCGCTCCGTTCCTTACCGGAAGTGACGTGGTCTGTGGGTGTACAGGTTGCCATGGGAATCTTACTCCGCGTCCCCGGCCGGTTTTGACTACGCAAGTATTTGTTTACACTTGCACTCCTATGCGAGTATGCAACATAGAAAATAAGTATTCTAATTATCTAACTATTACCACCTTTATATTAACCCAGTCTATCTATAGTGCCACCGTATTCAGGGCGCCTAATTTAATCAGTTGCTTTGTGTCTAAACAGGGGGTTCATGATAAATCTTTAAAGTATATTTAGGAAGTTGCTTGACCACATCATTTACAAATTTAAAACAATGCGGCCTCCAGATATATGCTAGATGTTTGCTTGTTTTGATCACTATTTAGGGGGCAAGTATTACTAAATAGGCACAGGGATCATAAAATAGACATGTGTCCAGCTATAATGAGGCTGTGTATCAGATGGCAGTAGTAATAGAAATATATTACAACCCCAGATTTTCACATATGTGCTGGATGGAATCTAGGCAGATGATATGTACATTAAGTGGATACAGCAAACCAACTCAAAGTTTACAGGAATGGCTTATATGAAAAATACTCATTTAGACCATTAGGTGTCACGGAATTCAGTCTGTGTATCCACTTTGTTTCTGCCCTTAACCACCTCCCGACCGCTGTATGCAGATATGCGTCCGGGAGGTGGTTGCTTTACTCCTCCTGGACGCATATACGCGTCATCTCGCGAGACGCGAGATTTCCTGTGAACGCGCGCACACAGGCACGCGCGCTCACAGGAACGGAAGGTAAGCGAGTGGATCTCCAGCCTGCCAGCGGCGATCGCTCGCTGGCAGGCTGGAGATCTGATTTTTTTAACCCCTAACAGGTATATTAGACGCTGTTTTGATAACAGCATCTAATATACCTGCTACCTGGTCCTCTGGTGGTCCCTTTCGTTTGGATCGACCACCAGAGGACACAGGTAGCTGTGCAAAGTACCAGAAAACACTACACTACACCCCCCCTGTCACTTTTTAACCCCTTATGCACCACTGATCACCCCATATAGACTCCCTGATCACCCCCGTCATTGATCACCCCCCTGTCATTGATCACCAACCTGTCAGGCTCCGTTCAGACGTCCGTATGATTTTTACGGATCCACTGATACATGAATCGGATCCGCAAAACACATGCGGACATCTGAATGGAGCCTTACAGGGGGGTGATCAATGACAAGGGGGTGATCACGCACATAGACTTCCTGATCACTTCCCTGTCATTGATCACCCCCCTGTCATTGATCACCCCCCTGTAAGGCTCCATTCAGATGTCCGTATGATTTTTACGGATCCACTGATACATGGATCGGATCCGCAAAACACATGCGGACGTCTGAATGGAGCCTTACAGGGGGGTGATCAATGACAAGGGGGTGATCACGCATATAGACTTCCTGATCACTTCCCTGTCATTGATCACCCCCTTGTCATTGATCACCCCCCTGTAAGGCTCCATTCAGAGGTCCGCATGTGTTTTGCGGATCCGATCCATGTATCAGTGGATCCGTAAAAATCATACGGACGTCTGAATGGAGCCTTACAGGGGGGTGATCAGGGAGTCTATATGGGTGATCACCCCTCTGTCATTGATCACTTCCCCCCCCTGTAAGGCTCCATTCAGAGGTCCGCATGTGTTTTGCGGATCCGATCCATGTATCAGTGGATCCGTAAAAATCATACGGACGTCTGAATGGAGCCTTACAGGGGGGTGATCAGGGAGTCTATATGCGTGATCACCCCTCTGTCATTGATCACCCCTCCCCCCTGTAAGGCTCCATTCAGAGGTCCGCATGTGTTTTGCGGATCCGATCCATGTATCAGTGGATCCGTAAAAATCATACGGACGTCTGAATGGAGCCTTACAGGGGGGTGATCAGGGAGTCTATATGGGTGATCACCCCTCTGTCATTGATCACCCCCCCCCCCCCTGTAAGGCTCCATTCAGAGGTCCGCATGTGTTTTGTGGATCCGATCCATGTATCAGTGGATCCGTAAAAAATCATACGGACGTCTGAATGGAGCATTACAGGGGGGTGATCAATGACAGGGGGGTGATCAATGACAGGGGGGTTATCACCCCATATAGACTCCCTGATCACCCCCCTGTCATTGATCACCCCCTGTCATTGATCACCCCCTGTAAGGCTCCATTCAGAAATTTTTTGGGCCCAAGTTAGCGGAAATTTTTTGTTTGTTTTTGTTTTTTCTTACTAAGTCTCATATTCCACTAACTTGTGTCAAAAAATAAAATGTCACATAAACTCACCATACCCCTCACGGAATCCAAATGCGTAAACATTTTTTAGACATTTATATTCTAGACTTCTTCTCACGCTTTAGGGCCCTAAAATGACAGGGCAGTGTAAATACCCCACATGTGACCCCATTTCGGAAAGAAGACACCCCAAGGTATTCCGTGAGGGGCATATTGAGTCCATGAAAGATTGAAATTTTTGTCCCAAGTTAGCGGAAAGGGAGACTTTGTGAGAAAATACAGAAAAAAACAATTTCCGCTAACTTGTGCCAAAAAAAATAAAAATTCTAGGAACTCGCCATGCCCCTCACGGAATACCTTGGGGTGTCTTCTTTCCAAAGTGGGGTCACATGTGGGGTATTTATACTGCCCTGGCATGTTAGGGGCCCGAAAGCGTGAGAAGTCTGGGATCCAATTGTCTAAAAATGCCCTCCTAAAAGGAATTTGGGCACCTTTGCGCATCTAGGCTGCAAAAAAGTGAGACACATCTGGTATCGCCGTACTCAGGAGAAGTTGGGGAATGTGTTTTGGGGTGTCATTTTACATATACCCATGCTGGGTGAGATAAATATCTTGGTCAAATGCCAACTTTGTATAAAAAAAATGGGAAAAGTTGTCTTTTGAAGAGATATTTCTCTCACCCAGCATGGGTATATGTAAAATGACACCCCAAAACACATTCCCCAACTTCTCCTGAGTACGGCAATACCAAATGTGTGACACTTTTTTGCAGCCAAGGTGGGCAAAGGGGCACACATTCCAAAGAGCACCCTTATTTTTTGTCGCAAGTTAGTGGAATATGAGACTTTGTAAGGAAAAAAGAGAAAAAAAAAAATCATCATTTTCCGCTAACTTGTGACAAAAAAAAAAAAATTCTAGGAACTCGCAGTGCCCCTCACGGAATACCTTGGGGTGTCTTCTTTCCAAAATGGGGTCACTTGTGGCGTAGTTATACTGCCCTGGCAATTTAGGGGCCCAAATGTGTGAGAAGTACCTTGCAATCAAAATGTGTAAAAAATGACCGGCGAAACCCGAAAGGTGCACTTTGGAATATGTGCCCCTTTGCCCACCTTGGCTGCAATAAAGTGTCACACATGTGGTATCACCGTACTCAGGAGAAGTTGGGGAATGTGTTTTGGGGTGTCATTTTACATATACCCATGCTGGGTGAGAAAAATATCTTGGTCAAATGCCAACTTTATATAAAAAAATGGGAAAAGTTGTCTTTTGCCAAGATATTTCTCTCACCCAGGGTAAAAAGTAAAAATGTCAGCAGCAATAAAATACCACCAAATGAAAGCTCCATTAGTGAGAAGAAAAGGAGGTAAAATTCATTTGGGTGGTAAGTTGCATGACCGAGCGATAAACGATGAAAGTAGTGTAGTGCAGAAGTGTAAAAAGTGGCCTGGTCATGAAGGGGGTTTCAGCTAGCGGGGCTGAAGTGGTTAAAATAATTTTGTCCCAGTCCCCACCTCTCCTTGGTTTTGGAATGTGCTGTATGCCTACAAACTTGAGACAGGTAAGGCCCCCTCCAGGACAATGAACTATATGATGCGCCACTGACGTAGCCATTTTATTTAGGACATCATTTAAGTGGTCTCTTATATGCCGCCTGAATTCTCTTTTCATTTTACCCACGTAATCCAGTGGGCAAGTACATTGTGCCATGTACACTACACCTGTGCAAGTCACAAAGTCTTGGAAAGTATACTCTCTGTTAGTATTAGAGCCCATACATTTTTTGGGTTTTGTGTACCTGGCTACAGGCCGTACAATTGCCACATTTGAATGTGCCTAGAGGTCTACTTGAAAGCCAGTTACCTGGTTTCTCTGGGTGCAGGAAATGACTGTTTACTAATCTGTCCCTTAGACTCCTTCCCTTCCTATATGTTATTTGTGGAAATGGTCCCAGTATCTTGTCTAGATCTGGGTCCGCTTTTAATATATCCCAGTGCTTAGATAAGACTTGTCTCACTTTTTGATGTGCATCTTCAAAAGTATCTATGACACGGATTTTGTTAGGGCATAAAGACGTCTCTGTCCTTTGTTTTTTGGGGACAAGAAGCACATCTCTCTTTTCGCTACAGGCTACTTAAAAAGCTGTTCTTAACACTCCATCTTTCCCCAATCCTTGTTCTTAGGTATTTGGCCTGACTTCTAAATTTTTTCATTGTTGAACAATTTCGGTGAAGCCTAAAATACTGGACCTTTGGGATGCCTTTCCGTAGGGAGTATGGATGTGCGCTATCCCACTGGAGGAGGCTATTGGTTGCCCTAGTTTTGCGATATACCGAGGTAATTATACTATTATATGGACCTCTTTCAATTAATACATCCGAAATTGTTAATGCTTTACGGTCACACTCTGAGGCAAATTTTAAACCTAAAATCATTGTTATTAATCACCACCATGAATTTCATGAATGAATCTTCTGTCCCCTTCCAAAGCACAAAGATGTGATCTATGAACCTTAGCCAAAGAACTACTAGATCCTGCCATTTCTCAAGTTGTTCTGACCCAATATAATTGGCCTCCCACCAGCCCAGGAGTAAATTTGCATAAGATGGTGGCAAGAACTGCCCATCACGGTACCCCTGAGGTGGTGGTAATAATGGTCATCAAAGATAAAGTAATTCTTAGTCAGGCTAAAGTTCAATAGATCCAATATAAACTTGTTATGTGATGCAAGTCTTTTATCAATCAAGGATAAATAGTTCTCCACTGCCCTTAGGCCCAAATGATGTTTGATGGAACTATACAGAGCCTCAACATCTATTGAGGCAAACATTATTGTATCATACATACATACACCGTTGAGTCTCAACAGTAAATCCGATGTATCACGTATGTATGATGCATGTGATTCCACAAATGGTCGAATTAATTTGTCAATATAGATGCCAATATTTTGCCCTAGACTCCCTACCCCTGACACAATGGGGCGGTCTTTTAATGGCTCTATGCCCTTATGTATCTTAGGTAGGGAGTAAAATGTGTCAGTGACCGGATTTAGTGGAAGGAAAAAATCATATTCTGCCTGATCTATCAGTTTTTCTTTTAGTCCCTTATTTAAAATATTTCTCAATTACAGGAGAAATGTGGGACCAGGGTCATTTGATAATAATTTATATGATTCCCTATCTTCCAGGATGTCCAAGCACATCCTCTTGTACGTCCCATGATCCATAATGACTAAATTACCCCCCTTGTCTGAGGGTTTTATTACCACATTACGGTCACACTCCAATCCCTTTAGATGCTCTTCTTTGCTCTAGTTAGATCCTCCTTTTGTTATTTTGATTAGTACTAGATCCCTAGATACTAATTTATGGAAGATTAATATACTTGAGTCCGGTAGGGGCAGTGGCATCTGGGTACTCTTTAATTTAAGCTGTGTAAACGGACCCTCTGCCCTATCTCTCTCCCCTTCCTCCATCAGATCGACCAACGTTCTCGTGGCCTCTTATTCCTGGGTATTCATATTTAAATCATCACATTTTCTCCTATCTTGTAAACAAAAATGTTTATGCCATAACAATTTCCATACAAATAGGGCTATATCCTTACTCCATTCAAAGGTGTCATAGTGGACTGTAGGAACAAAGGATAATCCCTTACTTAAAAGAGATACATCACTAGCAGTCAGATTGTATGAGGAGAGGTTAATAATTTGCAATTTACTTATTAGTTATATTGCTTAGCCCTCCATAGCCCGCTGCACTTTGTTTCTCAGTTGGTAGGGCACCTGTGTGGGGGCTTGAGCTAAAAAAGTAGTGGATGAGGCCTAAGATGAGGGGATAGGTGTGAGTCCTGGTGTAGTGCATGTTTTATATCCTACACTATTAATCATCCGAGTACCAGCTCTTGACAATCCCCTTCCTGCTCTCCCTCTACTTCTCTGTCTTCTATCCCTGCTCTTGTTCTGCCTTGTTTAATTTCCGAACCCTCTGCTTCTGGGACAAAATTTCACTTTGTACCTCTTTCTGTTGTACTTTATTGAGGAAAATGTATGCCCTGTTCTCTTTAAATTCTGTTATTTTGAAAGTTAAAACATAACTTTTATTGTTTCTGTCAATAAAATAAATGAGACACTAAATATGATTGTAGCCATTTTTCACTGCGCTTTCCAGAGGGGAAGCTAACGGGTACTGCACACAATGAATTGCCCTTTTACAGTACAATTCCTTTTCTGGACGGATCGCCTACCACCTAAATGAATGTTTGCGGGTGCTCAGCCTATATGCTTTCCCTATGCAAACTAGTCTATAAGCAGGGAAAAACCTGACTGGCTGTAGTCGGAGCACCCTCCCCGAAAAGGGTGACACCCAGCCGCTGGAACCTCGGGCCTGTGCTAGAAATCCCTTATAGGTTATACTACAGTGAGCAGGGCCAGTGAATTAGAATATAGGGACTTCATCGATCCCCGCTGTCATGTATTCGTCGGATTTGAATTTAGTAAATGAGGTCGGGATTCAAGTCCCGAATCCCTCGAGGGATTTGTGGATTCAACGGATTTGTCGTCCCACCTCTAGTTCTGGCCATCCTCCTGAACAAGGCCAATCTTCTGGGCTCCCCCCTGACTCACGGGTACCAGTCACTCTCACAACTGGCCATAGGGCTGGGAAATCCGGAAAATCTCTCACTATTATGAGTTTGTAGTGCAAGTTTGTGGCGACTGCCATTTCATGGGTCCACTCTCTGTGAATGCACATCACCCCAACATTCCGGCCAATATACTCAGCGGTCCAAACTAGGGTAGTCCTTACTAGGGTCACCAAGCTCCCTGAGTCCAGCAGCTCCTCAGCTTGAGTGTCTCCCACTTCCACCTGGCACAAGAGCCTCCGGGGTACCTGTAGCACACAGTTTTATAGCATACAGTGACTGACGGTAACCACAATTAGTGACCAGGGGCTCAACCTGATGGGGACACTCAGCCCTTATATGGCCAGGTTCCTGACACCGCCATCAGATTACCTGGGTCCGGCCCATAGTGGTAACCTCCCAGGTGGTTTTCCCCGGCTCATACCATTGAGCCTGGGATGGGGAGTTCTGGGGTTTACCTGTCCTCCTCCTGAAAGAACGCCCCTTAAGTGTCACTACCAGAGCTTTGAGACGTTCTCACAGCTCTGTGTCTCCACCCCTGTGATGATGTCACTTAGAGTTTGGAGGTGTTCTCACTGTTCTGTCTCTCCGCCCCTGTGATGAGGTCTTTACTCCCAGCTGTTCCTCCTGCGTTTGATTTCCCTGCCTTTAAATCACCCCTCCTCCTATTGCAGGGCGTGGATTATATTTCTCTTTTCAGTTGTAGCTCTGCCTTGAGTATCTTCACTTGTTAAGCTATTAGTTCTCTGGACCTGTGTTCTGTTGCTGCAAGCACTCCGGATATTGCCAGCGGCCCTTGGATCCGTCTTCTCTGCGGCTGCAGCTCCATCAGCTAAGTGTGCAGACATTGTTGTGTACCTGGTGATTTTCTGACTGGATCTGAGGTGGCCACGGTTCCCTCCATATTCTGAGCAGGGCATCGGTGGCCATGCCCCTTCCACTATTGTAGGGGTTAAAGGGCTCATCAGTCTTAGGCACGCGGGCATGCCTCGTTCCACCACATGGATCCGGGCATGTTCTTTAGCAGCATAGGGAGAGTGTTGAGGGTCTGACAGGGGTCACCCTTTCTCTTCCCTAGTTTGGGTCCGGTCAGTAGCTCTTTTTACTGTGTATGCTCTTGTTACCCATAAACAGCCGTGACATTAAGATTCTTAGTGGCCTCATAGCGTTCCACCAGGTCCACCATTTCCAGGACATTTCCAGAAGGCACCTGGCCAATCTAGAGCAGGAGAGGGGATGGCAGCGCCCTCCAGAATATGTCAACCAATAGTCTATCTAGCATAGCCGTGGGACTTAGCACATCAGGCTCTAGCCACTTTTGCAAAAAGTGGAGTAAGTCATAATACTGGGGTCTCGCGGGCTCAGCAGGCTTAAACCCCCACTCATGCACCTGCTGGGCCCAGACCAACACATTCACCCCCAGTTTTGCAAAAATCTCACCCTTTACCTTCGGGTAGTCGGCCGCTTGATTGTCCGCCAAGGCAAAATATAAGTGTTGGGACTCTGATGCCAGGAAAGGAGCGATTACCTCAGCCCACTGGTCTTGGGGCAGCTTTTCCCTGGTGGCCACTTTCTCGTGCATCACCAGGTAGGTTTTGATGTCGTCTGCGGGTCTCATCTTAGGGATGGCTGCACGGACTGCTTTCTGGGCATCGTTGAAGCTTGGGGTTGCTCCTTTTGTCTGCAAAGCCATCACATGTTGTAGCAGCAACTTGTTGGTATCTTGCTGCTACTTATTAGCCTCCCATTGGTGCAGGTTGGTCTTTCGCTGCTCTAGCTTAGCTTCCACGTGGACCTTCACAACAGCCTTTTGTCATGGGGTACGTGTTGCAATACCGCTGGTTTGATGTACCACATACAACCATGCCCAAAAATGCAATCCCAAAAAATATATTGTAGTTCACGCCAGCCTCACTGTGTTTGCCGGGTGCAGAACAGAGGCAAAGTACAAGTTCTTGCTTCAAAACATCAGTGTTTATTCACACGTGAAAGCAAAACAAAAACGCAAGTTGCATGGTGATGGTTCACACACATGAAAAGTTCATATACAAAACAGTCACTTTTTTCCTGGGTGTTACTTCACACCCTGTTGGAAGTTCTTCCTTATCAAGTCCACAGGCAGGCGTTTTGCCCTCACAGGGGTCTGAGCCCTCCAGCCGACTCAAGCCGCAAATCCCAACACAGCCCTCAGATCATAGCACACAGACCTCTTAAAAATAAATAAAATAGTCTGTTACATTTTTTGGGTGAAATTCACAAATTTTTGGGTGTGATGTACCACTGCTATACCTAGCAGACAGTTAAGAAAAAAAAAATTGTCTGTTACATTTTCAGGTGAAATTCACCTATTTTTGGGTGTGATGAACTACTGCTATACCTTGTAGACAGGTAAAAAAAAAAAAAAAAAAAAAAAAATTGGTCTGCTACATTTTCAGTTGAAATTCACAATTTTTTAGGTGTAATATACTCCTCCTCTACCTAGTTGACAGCTTAATAAATTTCAATAATTTTTCTTTTACATTTTCGAGTGACAATAAACATTTTTTTTTTCTTTTCATAGACCCCTGCTCTACCAAGTAGACAGGTTAATACATTTCTGTATTTTTTTTGTTACATTCTTGGGTTGACATTTTACAATTTTGGACGTGAATAAATCCCTGCTCTGCATAGGTGACAGGGAATAAAATTCAGAAATTCTTCTTTAAGTGATGCGCGCCACCTCCTTTCATTCAAGTTGTCCCACATTTGCGCTTCAATAATTTGTCCCACATCTGCGCTTTACAAATTTGTTCCACATTTTCGCTTCAATAATTTATCCCACATTTGTGCTTAAATAATTTGTTCAACAAATGCACTTTAACAGCTTTTACCACATTTTTGCTCGATCCCAAAAAAATATATAATCCATTTATCTCCCTTGAAAGTTGATAGAGAAGATATCCAAATGGATGGTGGATGTCACGGGGGCACATAAATAAAAAAATAAAAATAAGTCATCTGTTTCATTATCAGGTGACATTTTTCTAATTTTGACGGATAGAAACCCCTGCTCTGCATAGGTGACAGGGAATACAATTTAAGAAATTCTTCTTTAATTAATGCGCGCCACCTCCTATCATTCAATGCTTAAACTTTAACAAGTTGTCCCACATTTGCGCTTCAATAACTGTTTTCACATTTGTGCTTAAGTCATTTGTCCCACATTTGCCCCCAAATAACTTTTCCCACATTTGCGCTTCAGTAATTTGTCCCACATTTGCGACTCAATAACTTTTCCCATATTTCTGCTCGATCCCCAAAAAATGTAATACATTTATCTCCCTTGGATGTGGTCTCTCTTTCTCACGCTCTTTCTCCGGCGTGGAACCCTGATTTGCCGATAACCGTGATCAGCATGGTAGGCTCAGAAACTAACATCATTGATAGAGAAGATATCCAAATGGATGGTGGATGTCACTGGGGCACCTCTGCATAGGTGACAGGAACATACATTTTAAAAAATTGTCTGTTACATTGTCAGGTGACATTTTTCACATTTTGCCAGATAGAAACCCCTGCTCTGCATAGTTGACAGGGAATAAAATTTAAGAAATTCTTCATTAATTGATGCGTGCCACATCCTTTCATTCAATTCTTAAACTGTAAAAAGTTGTCCCACATTTACGATTTAATACTTTGCCCTATATTTCCACTCTATAATTTTTAATTTGAAACAATTAATTCTCCCATCGATGTGGTCTCTCTTTCTCACGCTCCCTCTCCAGCGTGGAACCCTGATTCGCCGATAACCGTGATCAACCTGGGAGGCACAGGAAAGAACATCGAAAGTTGATAGAGAAGATATCCAAATGGATGGTGGACGTCACAGGGATGTGCGATCAGGCAGAAGTTATCTAGAGTCAACAAAGCAGCAGCAGGACCTCTCCTGGCTAATGTTTACAAATTAAAAAATACCACAGTGACATTCCCTATAATTTTTTAATAATCATTCCAATAACAGGGCATCTTAAGAGTCCAGTATTGTTATTTATTGTCACTATCTCCCCGAGTCGGGAGTAGGTAATTGCCGCGTGCCCCCTCCTTAACTTGGAAGCTTATGCTTTAATACTTTGTCCCACATTCCCCCTCGATTACATTTAATTTCATCCATTGATCTCCATTGCATGTGGTATCTATTTCTCAGGCTCCCTCTCCAGCCTGGAACCCTGATTCCCCACGTGATCACCATGGTAGGCGCATAAAAGAACATCGAAAGTTGATAGAGCAGATATCAAATTGGATTGTGAACATCACAAGGACATGCAACATGGTGGGGCGGTAAGTGTGCACACGCCTACACGAGCTGACTGACAGGGGTCAGCCCCTGCAACTTCTGGGTCTCCAAATTGGGCACATGGCCTGAGCTTTACCCCTTGGAGGCGCTGGCCTGCCCTGCAGCCGGTGTATTGTCTGAACGTGTGTTTAGCATGACTGGAGGGGGTTATCACAGGTTATATTTCCCAATGTTTTGGGGTGTACCCTAATTTAAAAAAATACATTTAAAACCAAAAAGCAGTGTAGGCTACCTCCTCCTCCTCCACCGCCGCTTCCACATCCACTGCCACACCCACCGCCTCCTCAACCTCCTACTCCATATGGACCTAGTTCTCCTAGATCAAGATTATTATTTATTTGTTTATGTATTTTATGTTATTTAAAGTCATTTCTCTATCCACATTTGTTTGAAGAGCACTTGCCATGCTCTTAACCACATTTTGATGCCATTTGCAGCCCTCCAGCCCTTTCCATGACATTTTTACAGCCATTTTAGTGCTCAAAAGTTCGGGTCCCCATTGACTTCAATGGGGTTCGGGTTCGGGTCAAGTTCGGGTCCCGAACTCAAACTTTTTTGTGAAGTTTGGCCGAACCCATCGAACCCGAATATCCAGGTCTCCGCTCAACTCTTGTTATAACTTATTTAGGCCCAAATCAGTTTTCTTTTATTAACACATTTTTAATCCATTTTTTTGAGGGGAGGTTGTTGATTATATTCAAACTAGCAGCATACATATGTGTTTACTACACCAAGACATAGTGGGGTTTTCTTACCACTTCTTAGGAAAAAGGAAGGTGCCCCTCTAGGAAGGGCCATTGAAAACTGGGGGGATGCCACCAAAAACCTTCTTTGGTGCTGCAAGGAAGAGAAGCAGGAGGAGCACTGTGACCTCTGGCTCCATGCACAGTATCTGACTAGTACAACTAGTTGGTGCTGCTACTACCCACATTCTAGCTCTGGATGTTTCAATTGGAACCCTTACATAGCCCATACATTTTTGGGCCTATCAGTAAGGTTGTGCACTACCCTGTTAGTGAGCAAGTGAGAGCAGCTTTTTTTTTTCTTAATTGTCATGTGTTATCCCACTTCTATGTCTCCTTGCAAAAACTCTTCGGGCGATGATCGAAGAGGATGTGGCACAGGAGGAGGAGGAAGAGGGATCATTTATAAGGGTTTCAGGCCAGTCATTCACAAGTGGCCCTGAGGGTGGGTTCCTGCACCAACATAGGCCAGGTGCACAATTGTCCAGCCAGGGCACAGTTCTGGAGGATGAGGAGGTGGCGGATGAGGAGGAGGAGATGGAGGAGGAGGAACTGTGTTCACAGCAGGATGGCACACAAACCAGCTCTTGGGCATCACTGGTGCGTGGCTGGAGGGATACAAAGGACACAGACGATACACTTCCCACAGAGGACAGCTTGTTGTTGTTGCCCCATGGCAGCCTAGCACACATGAGCGATTGATTATATGCTGCAGTGTTTCCGCAACGACCGCCGAGTTGCCCACATTCTAACTTGTGCTGATTACTGGGTAGCCACACTGCTGAATCCCCGTTTCAAGCTTTGTCAGCATGCCACAACAGCCAGCACCACCAGCTGATATGGAACGTCTTAGCAGGAGGCAGCATTTCAGCAACATGGTGGAGCAGTATGTGTGCACATGCCTACATGTACTGAATGACGGGTCTGCCTCCTTCAACTTCTGGGTCTCCAAATTGGGCACATGGCCTGAGCTTGCCCTTTACGCCTTGGAGGTGCCGGCCTGCCCTGCAGCCAGTGTATTATCTGAACGTGTGTTTAGCACAGCAGGGAGCGTTATCACAGACAAGCACAGCCGCCTGTCCACAGCCAATGTGGACAAGCTCTATAAAATCAGTGACATCCAGTTCAGTTTTTCCGTAGACGGTGTCCACTGCACGCTGTTATATTATCCGCGCCACATCTCCTTTGTAAAGTGTGCATATCCCTTGTGGAGGTTAGCTGTACAAATGGTAGGCAGTCGGCAGGATTGGATGCAACATAAGGGTTTTATTGGAAAAAAAACACAACTCAAATTTGTTCCAACAGGATGGCTTGGCTTCAGCCCATCAAAGTTCAGTCACATAAAGCACTTATCTTCAGCCCTCATGTGTCATATAACAGTTCAAATTTTACACAGGCAAAAAATACAGGAGTCACCTTTCTGCAGAATCTTGTCTTTTCCCTTCTCAGGAACACTGTGGAGATGAATGCTCCTAAGTCCTCTGCAGACCAACACCAACCACACACTGACAGTGAGTCTTTTAAATTAGCTTCCAGCTGGGTGAGGTGGTAACACAGGAGATGGAGTATGGGAGTGACCTTTCCACCCAAACTCTTCAGTCACTCCTAAATCCCGGACCCAAATTCCAGCTATCACAAACTCAGCAATCTAACATCACTGGTTGCCATTTACCTCCGGGATTTACATCACTGAGAGCAGCAGCCTCAGTGACACATACTTACCATCAATAACCTCACCCTTTGGATGCTTACACCCTAAAATATCAGTGACATCCAGTGCAGTTTTTCTGTAGACACTGTGAACTGTGACATTGCCTGTGGTACCTGTCCTGTATAACGTTTCCTCATCACAAATACTGTTGTAAATTTTTTTGCACATACACTTCCAAATCCTACGCTACTGTACGTGTGACATACTTTCAAGAATATATCATATTTAAAATGAAAAAGGCAAGCAGCAGAGGACGGGGAAGTGGCCGTGATGCTGATGGTGTACGCAGAGGCCGTGGCCCTGGGCACAGAAAAACTGTACCTGCTGCCAGAGCACAAGAAAAACATGATTTTTTAAGTGTGTGACTTTAGATTATGTGACTTCAGATTCAGGGAGGAGGGGACTACAGTAAGTTAGATTCTTATCACTGCACTATATTGTATGTTTCTCTTTTATTGCGTAATCCCCATTTAGTATGTGTTCCATTTTTGACAGCGCAGTCCAGTGCACATCTTTGAGGGTGCATATTTATTTTTGTTCAAAATGTGAGCAAATTGCCTGTTTGGAATTGCACATTGAGTATCTAATCGGGCGAATTTCAACACTGAGCAAGCACTCTATGGGTTGGATGTGGGGGAGGGTGGTAGCGAGGAGGCTGAGGAAAGTGAGGTAGCTAGCTGGGTAACGGTTAGAAAGCGGGGTACAGGGAAGAGTGCCAGGAAGGCTAGACCTGATCTGACACACCCCAACAAGTTTGCACGGTTGGCAGATGAGGGGGATGTCAGTTAAGGGAGAGCACTGCTGCAGCTGGACACTTTCTCTGCCAGTCAGGGGAATGTCAGCTCCAGTAAGCAGGGGACCAGGAGAGCAGGGCAGGCCAGACAGGTGCTGGTAGTGGGAGACTCCATTATTAGGAGTACAGATAGGGCAATCTGCCATAAAAAAAAATGGGATTGTCGAACGGTGTGTTGTCCTCTTGGCAGATAAGTGGCAGATGAGGTTTAACACTGACAAGTATGAAGGATGATTTCTTGGCAGCAGCCTTCATTAACCTCACAGGTGTTCCCCTCCGGGCTCAGCATCGGTGCTGTGTAGTAGTGTGCTGCCAGAGCCTCGGTGCAGCACGTGTGCAGGACCAGCTACATTGGTATCTACTCAGCATCAAGAAATCAGTCGATTTCCTCCCGGTCGGTGAGTCCACTGCGACTTCCTGTAGCACCATCTTCTTGCAGTCTGGTCGGCCGTGTGTCAGTTCCTTAGGTGAGGAGGAGCAGCATTGCACCAGAATGGTCTGCCCTGCAGCCCGCGATTGGCTCCCACGCGGCAGGACCATTAGGGTGCAGGAGTCAGCGCGACTGCGTTTTGGTTCCTCTTGTTTAATGGAATGTTCTTGCACGGGCCGCCATGCTATGAGAGAGGAAGGGTGGGGAGGGGGGTGAGACTGGGAAGGTTTTCAGCCCGTGTTGCAGTGGTTCCTTTTCTGCCTCACGTAGCGGGACCAGCTGTTTTAGGTTATGGTGGTATGGTCCATGCTTATGCCCGGGCACGCAGCCGTGGATCATGCCGCCCTACACCCTCCCCCTTCCCCCGTTTGCTGGGGGATACAAACTGATAGCTTACCTAACTACAGCAGCATTGGTCCATGTTATAGCTTAGCTTTGTGGTCACATACAGTTTCTGTCGAGGTCTGCATGCTCCAGAACTAAGGCGGCAATAGTACGTCGTCTTTATTTTCGGTTCAGCGCTCCATTTTCAGTTGATTGTCAAATAAGCCTTTGATATTTGATGTTATTAGCTTACACGTTTTCTTCTTATGGGTGGGTTGTCTCATTAGGTTACTGGCCTACTTATTGTTTTCTTCAGGTTGATTTATGTCAGGTCCCTGGTAAGTCTCATTTAGTTTCACTTACGGTAACATGAGTTCGACTTGTCACCGCGGATTTGTCATTTGCATGTTTCTCGGCAGCTCCACTGCGCTCTCCAATGGCTGTTGGTAATTCACTTATGGTGGGTCACAGGTTTGCTCACTCCTGCCCGGATATAAAAAAATAAAAAACAGACAAAAAAATAAATATAAAAGCATATGCTCAGTGGGGTCAGTCTGGTTTGTCACTACACCCTCCCCATATTCCGTGCCTATGCATGTCTCACTTCCATGGTTTAAACCGAGCCAGTGAGTAACGGTCACGGAGGCCTGCTGTAGTCAGGGTCGTGTTATTTCAGGGCTTTCCTCCGCTTCTGTTGGTCAGCTTTCTTGGTGGCAAGTGGCTCTTGTTGGTTTTCGTTAGTCAAGCATACTCGAGTTGTCCAAATTGTCTGTTTATCATCAGCAGTTGCAACATGTCGCATGCGTCTGACATAGTGGAAGGATGTCGGAGGATGGCAGTGTTTCGTCGTTCCGAAGCTGGACCATTCCCAAGCTCATGTCAAAGTTGTTGAAAAAGGTTATCCCTTTCTCAGCCACTGCTAGGATGGCGGAGCTGTACTGCTTACTCGTGGCGGGTACCGCTGGTCCTAGTGGTCTATGACCACAGTACAGATTTCTCTTTCACAGTTGCATGTCATGATCAATAACTTGACGTCCTCAATCACCAATATTCAGACGAGGTTGGAGACAGTGGAGTCTCGGGGTGCAGTTGTCGCTCATCCTCCACCAGATGTATCTGTCGCCTCCACATCCGCCGCAGGTACAATGTCCCCTGTGCCCAACGTCAGACCTGCTCATTTCATTCCCGCGGATATCAAGGAGGACATACTTGAGGGTAGAGACGTGAATCTAGCTTCCTTACTGATTGCCACTCGAGATCTCTCCGATAAAAAAGTTATTGCCTGTGGCGACGTTTTGGTGGTTCTCAAGAGCCGCGACCAGAGGCTCAATCGGAAGCTAAAGATTCTGGAATTTGTTCTGGCATTCAGCTTGTACAGGGATGTCATCTGCTCTGTCCATCCAGACAGGAGAGAGGAGGTGGATCTCTACCTTTATAGAGTCATTGATTTGGGGCATAAGTATGGCGGTGCTGCGTTTTACGACTACCACTGTTCTTTTTCTGCGAAAGCAGCTGCAACACTTAGTGAGTTTCAGTTTACCACTAATTGGGCCAACATCGACACTGAGAACTTCTGCAGACACTTTTCTGGGCTTAAAGCCCCATCGTGTTCTCTGTGTCAGTCTATATTTCATATGGCCGAATAGTGTCATAGTGCAACCGCCGGCTCGGAGTGGAGTTTCAAAGTCTCTGCAGCCAGTCCGTCAGATGCTCACAGGGGTACCGGCATGGTGGATAAGTTAGGTCTCCCTATCAAACATTTAGGGAGATCCCAGATTTGCAACAACTTCAATTTCTCAGCTTGTAATTACAGCCAATGTCGTCTGCTTCATGTCTGCACCAATTGTTTCAGAGCTCACCCTAAGATAGCGTGCACATTAAAGGGCTTCTGTCACCCCACAACAGTCATTTTTTATTTTTTTGGGCTAGTTACATTCATTATAGCGCAATATATGAGAATATAATGTTGTCACTTACTTTCATGCGGCCGTTTCTTGAGAAAATGAAGTTTTATAATATGCAAATCCGGTCTCTACCAGCAAGTAGGGCGTCTACTTGCTGGTAGCCGCCGCAGAAAACCGCCCCCTCGTCGTGTTGATTGACAGGGTCAGCCGTGATCTCCTCCTTCGGCCGGCCCTGTCAGTATTTCCAAAATTGCGCGCCTCTGTTCATTCGGCGCAGGCGCTCTGAGATGAGGAGGCTCGCCTCCCTCAGTGCACCTGCGCCGATGACGTCTTCTCTTTCGGTGATGTCATCGGCGCAGGCACACTGAGGGAGTTCTGAGGAGACGAGCCTCCTCATCTCAGAGCGCCTGTGCCGAATGAACAGAGGCGCGTGATTTTTGAGGGGGCGGTTTTCTGCGGTGGCTACCAGCAAGTAGACGCCCTACTTGCTGGTAGAGACCGGATTTGCATATTATAAAACTTCGTTTTCTCAAGAAACGGCCGCATGAAAGTAAGTGACAACATTATATTCTCATATATCGCGCTATAATGAATGTAACTAGCCCAAAAAAAAAAAAAATTACTGTTGTGGGGTGACAGAAGCCCTTTAAAGTCAGATAAAGCTTACATGAGTGTCATAAACACAGATTATTTACAGTTATGTCTGCAAGGTCACCATGAGCCTAAGTTTATCAATTTCTTGATCACCGGGTTCGTGGTAGGGTTCCATACAGGACTGGTCGACCTGCCAGAGGTTACGTACGAGTGCAAAAATGTACAGTTTGCTGAGAGGACCCCAACTTCAGTGGATAAGCTGTTAGAGGCTGAGTTAGAGAAAGGGTTTCTCATGGGCCATTTTTGGTGTCTTCATTCGACCGCTGGAGGGTTAGCTCGGTAGGGGGAGTCACAGGTAAATTTAGCAGAAAGGAAAGGCTGATCTACGACCTCTCCGCCCTGCATGCTTCTCACGTTGCCAGCCTCAATTCCCTCATTTCGTCAGAGGAAGTCAGCATGAAGTATTCTACAATAGATCAGGCCATAGCAATCATCATGCAGTTAGGGCCTTGTATAAGGCAGATATATCCTATCCTTACAAATTCCTTCCCATCATGCCTGAGCTCTGGCAATATAGAGTTAATCCACGGCACTCCGAGAGGTTTTTGGAAAATACATTTTCACATTTAATTCTTAGTTTACAGAATATCATTAATGTACATCCAGAGCAATTCATTTACACTTAGTAAGTATTATGCCATATCAGACAGATAATTCCCGGACGTTTCGGTCTGTGTGACCTTCTTCAGCGGGGTCTAGAGAGATATATAATGTGCATATAATGTAATCACAGATGATTTTTGAGTATAACAGACATTCTGCCAGAATTTAGAAAAATAAATGAAAAAAAGAGAGCTTAAAGGGGGGATTGAGTCCTAATAAAGGTTCTAAAGAGAGGGAGATTGTAAGGATCACAGAGTGAGAGTTAAAAAGCGAAAAACCCTAGCTTCCAGTGGACTGGGGGATACGATCTATTTGATACCAGAGTAAAAATAATTCCAGAGACCTCATTTAGCTTATTCAATATCATTTGTATCATAAATCATGTAACAGTTCCATTACCAGTTCTGGGGGATGAAGCTGATGGGAGTTCTTACATACCTTAAGGCAGGGTAGAGAGGCAGGCGCTGGATGTGAGCTGCATACAAATCTGGCTCCCTTTTAAGGTGGCTGGCCGTATAGGACGGCGCTCAGGGGTGACGTAATCACGTCTTCTGCCTGCAGTGAGTGAACACACGCGCGGAGTATGCGATCGAGGGGGACGCTCAATAATGACGTGGTCTTATCACATGTTGTTAGGGAGTGAACACACGCTATGTCCGGGCGATTGGGAGATGGTGCGTGAGTCATTGTGTGACATTGTGCGCGCGCATGTGCACTCTGCCAGTAGGTGCAGAGTTTGCAAAAGTGTGGGCAAAAACGTTAACAGGATGCCAGAAAGGGGGAAGAAGGCGGGGACAAGAGGGACGATCACATGGGGGTAATATATTGGTGGTATTGGGGGATTAAGTGAGAATAAAGGGGAAAGAGAAGAGGATAATAACAATTCTGCAGTGATTTAGTAACACATACATATGATCATAGCTCAGCATATACACTATGTAATAGGTCAGTGTGATAAGACAGTGTAGATATACAGATATGTACAGAAAGGAAAATAATATAATGAGCAATAACAGATTAGAAATATATAATACATAGGATATTATTGTTAAAGGACAGGAATCTGGGAAAAAACTGCTAGCATGGGATGAGATGGGAAAGGAAAGGGGGGGAGGGGGCTTGGGGGAGGGAGAATTGGGTGGGGGAAGGGGAGGGAGGGGGTGAGGAGAGGAAGAGGGAAGGTGGAGGTCCCCATCAACGAGCCTAGAACAGAGAGATAAAGAATAAATTATAATCATGATAATATGTGAAAGTCACATTCCCTATTTAGACCTTTCGGTTCAAGTGTGTCCAGTTTATGAATCCAATATCCTTTGTTGTAGAAGCGCAATCCTGTTACCCCCGCGTCTTGGTTGGTGTACCTGTTCGATGACCTGGAACCGGAGTTGTGCGATTTGGTGTTTATGTGTTTCAAAATGTGCTGGTAGAGGTAAAAGGAGTTGCTTGGTCCGTATTGTGGATTTGTGTTTACAGATGCAATCGCGGATGTGTTGGGTGGTTTCCCCGACGTAAACTAGGCTGCACGGACATTTGATCATGTAAACGACAAAGGATGAGTCACATGTGAAGAAATCCTTGATATGTAACTGTTTGCCTGTTCGTGGATGTGTGATTGAATCGCCTTTCAAAATACTGGAGCACTGAGCACAATGCAAGCATGGAAAGGTTCCATATTTAGGATATTGCAAGAAGCATTGTTTGGGGATCTTTTGGATCCCTCCAAAGTCAGCCCGGATGAGTTTGTCTCTTATGTTGGGGCCTCTTTTGTAGCACGTCCGTAGGGGTTTTTGAAATTCTTTAACTGATGAGTATGCATTTTGTAAGATGGACCAGTTCTGGAGCACTATACTTTGTATCTTAGGCATAAGAGGATGGTATGTTACACAGGGAATGTGTGATGCATCTATCTTGGGTATTGTAGGTGGTTGCTTACTTTTATATTTAGTTAAATCAGATGGGTATCCCCTGTTTGTGAATTTTTTGCTCATTTCCGAGACCTTCAGCGAGCGTGTTGCTGAGTCTGAGACTATTTGTTCGACCCTAGTAATTTGTGATAGTGGGGTCGCTCTCTTGGTGGTATGGGGGTGGCAGCTGGAGTAGTGAAGTAAGCTGTTCCTGTCGGTGGGATTAGTATATAGGTCAAATTGGAGCTGGTTATCGGTATCTTTTTTTACTAATGTGTCTAAAAAGCTGACTTCTTTATTATCAATGTGTATCGATAAATGTTGTTGAGGTCATTATAGAATGATTCCAGGTGGACTTTGGGTCCGTCCCATATGAGAAAAATGTCATCTATAAAGCACAACCAGACTTTCGCATGATGTTGGTAAAGGGAATGGGTGTATACAAACTTGATTTCAAAATCAGAAATGTAGGTATTAGCGTACGGCGGCGCCATGTTGGCCCCCATTGCGGTCCCGCGTTTCTGTACGTAGAATTGGTTGTCAAATAAGAAGTGGTTCTCATTGAGGACAAGTGACAAGAGTTGTATACAGAATTCCTGTTCTGGTGTAGATAACTGTGAGTGTGATGTTAGAAGTGATTTGGTGGCTTCAATGCCTTTCTCGTGGGAAATGGAGGTGTACAGGCTGTTGACATCCATAGTTGCAAGTAAGGTATCTGGTGTCACTGTAATATTCTGTAGTTTGGTGATAAAGTCATTAGTGTCTAGAATGAATGACTGTGCGGTTCTGGTGAGCGGTGTAAGTATACGGTCTAGAAAGATTGATAAAGGTGATAGAATTGAGTCAGTGGATGCTACAATTGGACGTCCTGGGGGGTTCTGTAGGACTTTTGTGGATTTTTGGGAGTATATAGAAGACAGGGGTAATAGGATGTTGCTTAGTGAGGAAGGTTACTGTGTTGTCATCAATTGTATTGGTGGATTTCTACTGGTGAAGTACTTTTTGAATTTTAAGTGCAATGGCTGATGTGGGATTTGATTGTAAGGGTTTGTATGTTTGTTTGTCTGAGAGTTGTGACATCACTTCACTAAGGTACATGGACTTATCCATTACCGTCTTTGTCCGCTGGTTTATAGATAATCTCTTTATGTGTTTTAAGAGAGTTAATTGCCATGCTTTCTTCAGGGGACAGGTTGTTCGTGTGGCGGAATTTGCATTGATGGTGCATGTTAAGGACTTCTTTGATGGATTTCTGTGTGAATGTGATGTAGGTTTCAGTGGGATGGTAGGATCTTGGTGGCATGTATGTGCTCTTGAGTTTAAGTCCTAGCGTTTGTAATGATAAGGGGTTTTGGGAAAGAGGATTGGTCTTACTCTGATTATAAGAATCAGAGAGATGGGCTTTCAATCTGATGGTTCTATAGAACCTCTGCATTTCTTGTTCTAGGAGAAAGGTATTTAGTGGACTAGAGGGACAGAATGACAGGCCCTTTTGAAGTACTGTTATCTGTGCCGGGGAGAGTGTCACAGAGGAGATATTGATCACTAGGTTGTCTGTTGTACCTGGGAGCGTGTTTGTATCCGTGCGTCCTCTTCTCTTTCTCCCGCCTCGGCGTGTCTTCCTCTGCCTGGTCTGTATCGACCCCATCCACAGCCTAAAAAAATGAGATGGTTTAGTTGATCTGTCACTTTCTGAGCCCGACGTGCTTGCTCCTTGGGAGTGGTAGTATTGTTGATAGCCCCTTGGTGCAACAAAATTGGGATCTTGCCACTTGTAGACTTTGTTCAGTCTGTAGTCCTCGGCGTCTCTTATAAATTTATATCTCTTTGTTTCTTCCGTACGTTTTCTAAACGCTAATGTTTGTTTCGTTGTCTTGTCTTTGATGGATGTCCACTCGTCTGTAGGATGAGTGGTCTGTAGTTGTTGTTCAGTTGTATGGATTTGTTTGGTTAGTTCCGTGATGGTTTGATGTGACTTCTCAATTGTGAGGAGTATTACATCCAGTGAACATTTGTTCAAGATCTGTTAAAATCTATCGCAGAAATCGTTGTCTTCTTTAAATAGTGTTGGTCTTAGATGTGATCGTAAACCCCTCGGGATGCGGCCACACCTGTGGTATTCTGTGAGAGTACTACAGTGTAGTTCTAGTGAAGTAAGCCGACGTTGATCACGGGAAAGGTCCCTCGTCTTCCACTCCTGTGCTGGAATCTGTAGGAAATCTCTTGGTAACTGTATATGTGAGATAATATTCAATGAGGTTTCTTCCGTGTAAAAAAAGGTATTATTGGACATTGGGTGCTCGAGTAGCAGATAGTAGATAATTAGATAAGTATGTACTCTGCACACCTAGGATCTAGTGTGGGTGCCTGTGAGAGTGGTTTAGACAATATAAAGTTAATCCACGACACGCCGAGAGTTTTTTGAAAAATATATTTTCACATTTAATTCTTAGTTTACAGAATATCATTAATGTACATCCAGTGCAATTCATTTACACATAGTAAGTATTATGCCATATCAGACAGATAATTCCCGGACGTTTCGGTCTGCGCTCTGGCAATGGCATGGTATAAAATGGAGGAGTTTGTACTATTTTGCCACAAAGCCAACGTTTGTCTCCAAGTATCCCTTGGTTGTTTTTTTTTTTTTTTTTTTTTTTTTTTTTTTTAGGTTTTAAAGATTTATTGAATAAATCCTAATCATACATAGAAACTGAAGTGGCAGAGAGGTGACATGTCTCCACCCTTCCAATACATTTATGAACAGTATCCAGGTCTATACAATACATATTTCAGGTCACATTCTTTCAAATATACAATTCAACAGGAAGGTTTGTAATATCGAACATAGGTGTAGGTCCAAATACTTGATCATATATATACGACTTGAGTCCTTCAATATAAGAAGAGTCTGCAAGGAAGATAGTCAGGGAGATGAATCTGTTAATCCCCATACTGGATCACCTTTGATGAAGTAAGATTTGGAGGTACAGATTGGTTCTAGATCAAAGGTACTCCTCCGAGAAGTTCATCCGAGACAGGTCAAGAGATGGATTCCCCGGCCTGAGGTGGACCCTCCCATTGTCCACAGAACTTTAGGTTATAAGAGAATCGGTCAAACGAAATGGACCATCTAATAACCTCTATAGGAGATCCACCTATTCCAGGTTTTCAGAAATTTGGGATGTGCTCTCATTTCCCAGGAGGATAATTCTTCTAAACGATATATTTGGTCAATTTTTGAGTGCCATTGTTCCATAGATGGAACCTCCCCTGATAACCACAGAGTGGGGATCAGTAATTTGGCAGCGCACATTAGATACTTAAAAAGTGCTATATTGGGTGAGGATGATTCTTTAGGAAATAGGTTTAAAAGAGCAACCTCTGGTGATGGGTCGATATTTGATTTACAGATTGTATTGCAGATATTGAAAATTTTGATCCACCAGGCGGCTAAAATCGGACAAGACCACCAGATGTGAATATATGTACCTCTATTCTTTGAGCATCTCCAGCATATGTCGGAAGCCGAGTTTGAGTATAAACATACCTTGTCTGGGGTTCTATACCAGCGTGTGATAATTTTGTAGTTATTTTCTTGGATTTTGACACATCTTGAGGCTTTGTGTGAGGAGTTATAGATAATGTTGATGTCATCAGGGGAGAAGCATTTGTCAAGATCTTTTTCCCATAGTCTAATGAAGGCCGGTGTTAGCGCGACAGGGGGAGTCCTCAATCTATTGTACCATTGGGAAATCAATTTGTGTGGAGGAGAGGTCAGAGAGATTAGGTGTTCAAACCACGTTATAGGGCGCAGTAAGTCTTGTAGTTGAATAAGTTGCAACATATATGCCCTTAGAAAGTGGAAGCCATTAAAGCTGGACCAAGGGATGTTGAAGAGATCACTCATTGCCTTAACAGAAATCAGTTTTCCATCTGTGTATAAATCTATTAGCTTCGTCTTAGTCTGAATAATTTCAGTAGGTAAACTATTTCGTAGGGCCTGAGGAGCTAGATGTAATATATCTCTTGTATCGAGAGTAGGGGATGGGAAAGGTGACTGAAGGGGGGAAGACTGAAGGGCGTTCCACGCTTGTAGTGTAGCTTTCATTACTGGAGATATACAGACGTGGACAAAATTGTTGGTACCCTTTGGTCAATGAAAGAAAAAGTCACAATGGTCACAGAAATAACTTTAATCTGACAAAAGTAATAATAAATTAAAATTCTATAAATGTTAACCAATGAAAGTCAGACATTGTTTTTCAACCATGCTTCAACAGAATTATGTAAAAAAATAAACTCATGAAACAGGCATGGACAAAAATGATGGTACCCCTAGAAAACACAGAACATAATGTGACCAAAGGGACATGTTAATTCAAGGTGTGTCCACTAATTAGCATCACAGGTGTCTACAACCTTGTAATCAGCCATTGGGCCTATATATATGGCTCCAGGTAATCACTGTGTTGTTTGGTGATATGGTGTGTACCACACTCGACATGGACCAGAGGAAGCAAAGGAAAGAGCTGTCTCAAGAGATCAGAAAGAAAATTATAGACAAGCATGTTAAAGGTAAAGGCTATAAGACCATCTCCAAGCAACTAGATGTTCCTGTGAGTACAGTTGCACATATTATTCATAAGTTTAAGATCCATGGGACTGTAGCCAACCTCCCTGGACGTGGCCGCAGGAGGAAAATTGATGACAAATCTAAGAGACGGATAATCCGAATGGTAACAAAAGAGCCTAGAAAGACTTCTAAAGAGATTCAAGGTGAACTTCATGCTCAAGGAACATCAGTGTCAGATCGCACCATCCGTCGTTGTTTGAGCCAAAGTGGACTACATGGGAGACGACCAAGGAGGACACCATTGTTGAAAACGAATCATAAAAAAGCAAGACTGGAATATGCCAAACTACATGTTGACAAGCCACAAAGCTTCTGGGAGAATGTCCTGTGGACAGATGAGACAAAAATCGAAGTTTTTGCCAAGGCACATCAGCTGTATGTTCACAGACGAAAAAATGAAGCATATCAAGAAAAGAACACTGTCCCTACTGTGAAACATGGAGGAGGCTCTGTTATGTTCTGGGGCTGCTTTGCTGCGTCTGGCACAGGGTGTCTTGAATCTGTGCAGGGTACAATGAAATCTCAAGACTATCAAGGAATTCTAGAGAGAAATGTACTAGCCAGTGTCAGAAAGCTTGGTCTCAGTCGCAGGTCATGGGTCTTGCAACAGGACAATGACCCAAAACACACCGCTAAAAACACCCAAGAATGGCTAAGAGGAAAAAATTGGACTATTCTAAAGTGGCCTTCTATGAGCCCTGACCTCAATCCTATTGAGCATCTTTGGAAGGAGCTGAAACATGCAGTCTGGAAAAGGCACCCTTCAAACCGGACACAACTGGAGCAGTTTGCTCATGAGGAGTGGGCCAAAATACCTGCTGAGAGGTGCAGATGTCTCATTGACAGTTACAGGAAGCGTTTGATTGCAGTGATTGCCTCAAAAGGTTGCGCAACAAAATATTAAGTTAGGGGTACCATCATTTTTGTCCATGCCTGTTTCATGAGTTTATTTTTTTACATAATTCTGTTGAAGCATGGTTGAAAAACAATGTCTGACTTTCATTGGTTAACATTTATAGAATTTTAATTTATTATTACTTTTGTCAGATTAAAGTTATTTCTGTGACCATTGTGACTTTTTCTTTCATTGACCAAAGGGTACCAACAATTTTGTCCACGTCTGTATTTGGATGGGTGAGTGACGGTGACGCTCGTCCAAGAAGCACTGTTCTAAAGGGACACCCAAGCAGGGCTTCTTCCATTGGGACCCACGATTTCTGTTTGGGAGCGATTATCCAGTCTGTTACCCTAGTGAGTAAAACCGCTCTGCCATACAATTCTGGGTCAGGTAAGGAAATGCCCCCTCTCTCCCTCGGGTATGATAGTAGATTGTATGATAACCTAGCTTTTTTCTTGTTCCAGATAAAAGCACGGAACATAGTCCTAAGTTTAGAATAGTATGATGAGGGGACTGGAATTGGTAAAGTCTGTTGGAGGTATGTGAGTTTAGGAATAATAAGAGAAAGTAAAATATTCTTCCTCCCGAACCATGAGAGTATGGGGACATCCAGGGAATTTAAGTTTTCGACCAGTTTGTTTTGAAGAGGGGCATAGTTCAAGTTGAAAAATTGGTTTGGATCCATGGACATTTTAACCCCCAGAAACGTTAAGAAGGGTGCAGACCAGTTAAAAGGAGAATTTGCTGCCAGGCGATCTTTTACCGATTTTTTAAGTCCCGTGGAGATGATAAGAGATTTGTTATGATTGACCTTAAAATTGGAGAACAATCCATAGGTTTCCAAATGTCCATATATCTTAGGAAGAGCTGTTTCAGGATTGTTGACTTATTATTAATAACAAATCATCCGCAAAGGCGGCAATTTTGTGTTCTTGATCCCCTAAAGATATTCCCTGGATGTCACCATCCAGCCTAATGGTCTGCAAGAGAGGTTCTAAAGCGAGGACAAATAAGAGTGGGGAGAGGGGGCAACCTTGACGGGTGCCGTTGCTAATTTTGAAGGGTTCAGAAAGGGTGTCGTTTACTCTAATTGAAGCTGAGGCATGAAGATACATAGCTTCTATAGCCAGAATAAACGGGGGGGGGGGGAATTACGGGACCGCAACGCTGAATACATAAAGGTCCAATTGACCCTATCGAAAGCCTTCTCAGCATCTGTGCTGAGAAGGACTAGAGGGAGTTTTTTTTTTTTAACATAATGGATGATATTGAGGATCCGGGCTGTATTATCTTTCCCCTCTCTTTGCTTTACAAACCCCACTTGATCTCTGTGAATCAAAGATGGGAGGAGTCCCGACAGTCTATTTGTGAGCATTTTGGATAGGAGTTTTAAATCTAAGTTGAGAAGGGAGATAGGTCTAAAATTGGGGCATAGAGTGTGGTCTTTACCCTCTTTAGGGATCAGAATGATGTGGGCCCTAGTCATATCGGATGATAGGGGTGTGCCCAGTAAAGTGGCATTGTACACTGGTAAGAGGTGTGGGATTAAGATTTCCTGGAACGTCGAATAGTAAGGGATAGGTAGCCCATCAGGACCTGGGCTTTTCGCTTTGGGCGAATTTTTAATAGCTACTAACAATTCCTCAGAGGAGAATTGCGATGCTAGTTGGGTTCTGTCTTGTTCCGAGAGTGAGGGGAGGGCTAATTTATCTAGGCATGTGGATATGGTTGCTAACAGCGTAGTATTATCTGGAATAGGATGTTGTGGGTTTAGATTATATAGAGAATCATAATAGTCCCTAAATAAGGAGGCTATTTTACTAGTTTCAAAGGTTAAGGCTCCATCAGGAGTTTTTAGTTTATGTATGAAGTTTTGCATTTTTCTACTTTTAAGTCTGGACATCATAAAGCGTGATGCTTTGTTTCCATGTGCAAATATTTTAAATTGGGAATGTAGATAATACTTGGCGGAATTAGTGTTTAAGAGATTTTTGAGAGAGGTTCTGCATGCTGAAAGCTCCTGCAAATGGGTCTCCAGCAAGGAGATTTTGTGAGCTCTTTCTAGAAGGCTAATTTTCTCATGGAGAGAATCCATCATTTTTTGTCTTTCTTTTTTGAGGTGAGAACCAAGACTAATACAGTATCCCCGTATGTAAGCTTTATGAGCGTCCCAGACTGTTTGTGGGGACTCGGGAGACATCGGAGGTGCAGTTTATGTCAAAGTATTCTCTTAACGTATGTTTCAGTTTATCTATATTATCACATGAATTGATAAGTAGTTCATTAAACCTCCACTGGCTATTATGTTTATGGTTAGAAGGCGATTTCATATAGAGAAATATTGGGGCGTGATCAGATAGGATTATGGACCCTATTTCGGTTTTGGAACACAGCTGGAGATGCTCTTTTGAAACAAATAAATAGTCCAATCGCTGGTAAGATTTGTGCACATGGGAATAAAAGGTGTAGTCTTTGGAGTCCGGATTCATAGTCCGCCAAACGTCAACCAAATGGGCTTTGGAAAAGATATGTAGTAAAGATCGGATACCTTTTTGTGATTGGGCCGACTTTTGGGAAGAAGAATCAATAAGGGGATTTAAGACTAAATTCCAATCACCTCCTACTACCGTAATACCACCCCTGAAAGCTTCCAGTTTCAGAAGGGTAGACTTTAACCAGGAGATTTGGTGATCATTAGGGGCGTAGAAATTTGCAAAGGTGTATAGCTGTTGACCAATTTTACCCTTACTCATCAAGAACCTTCCCTCTGGGTCACATAGTTGATCATCAAGGGTAAAGGGGATTTTATTCTGGAACCCTATACTAACACCCCTAGAATTTGATGAAGGGGAGCCACAATGAAACCAAGTAGGGTAAAAGGAAAAAGAGCGATTTGGGAAATGCCGTATTTTAAAATGTGTTTCCTGTAGGAAGATAATATTTGCCTTGCCTTTCCTCAACACTCCAAAAATCTGACTACGTTTAGAAGGTGAATTACACCCCTTGACATTATAGGAGGCAATACTAATAGCCATCTTGGAAATGTAGAGGAGAAACAAAGTGTTGCCTTAAAATGTCGTGGGAGTGTGTTGCAGTAAAGAATATATTATAGGACTTATCGTCTGGACAAATCGTAGTATGAATCCATCCTGTTCCTGGCGTAAAAGCGACCTGTCTCGGATGAGCCCTCTCTTGAATATGTAAGGACCTGGAAAAGAAATCAAAATACAAAAAAAATTTGAACAACGAAAAAACAGATATAACCTTAACAAAAAGGGCCCGTGGGGCCCGGTCTATTGGGGGAAAAGGCATTTGCCTGTTATGGATCCGGCTCTTAGTTATAGGCGTCATAGGCGCTTTAGGGTAGATAAACGTAGGATATAGGGCATGTATGATCTGAACCCGTGAAATAGGATATAAGGAAGTTGGGCAGGAGTCCTAATAGGGTTTCCTACTTAGATGAGTGAGCTGGGGCTCAAGGTTTACAAGGGAGAGTTAAAGCTCCTAGACGCTGTATATCTGCTGTATCCCTTATATCATTTAGCTTAAACATAAGGAAGTTACTTTCATGGCAAAATATAGTTTTATAGTCTAGAGTGAATCTAAATTGCCTTATGGAACGTACAGAATCTATAAACTTGTAACTACTGTTAAGAATTGCAGGGATAGAATTATACGTATCTATAGGAGTATCTTATAATGAGCAACTTTGAGACTCATGAGGCCCTATTTTGAAAAGTATAAATACGGGCTAGGAGAGCTAAACGTGATTCTGAATGGATGTCTCCAAGGACTAGAAAAGTCGTAAGTCCAAAAAGACATAGTGTTAGAGGTTTAATAATTTAATCGCATTTCAGTTTTAAAAGTAATGCGATTTTTATTTTGCGCTGCGAATGTTACACACTAGATCATGCAAATATTTATAGTAGAATATGGAGGATAATTGTCGCGACAGTACGCAAAGTATATCGACTAACCTAGCTAAGTGCCAAATACTCTCTGAAGAAATTTTTTATTTTTTTTCATTGGTTGTATCCTAAATAATGTGGGAATAAGTAAATCACTAACCGGGCTTCATTTTGTCTGGAAGTGTGTCTCTACGGCATATGCAAGATTCGCTAACAAGAACCTCCGGATAGTTTCTACACTACTTCTGACTATAGTATTTCCAGGCTAACAGATATTTTGGCATTAGACAGGTACCGAAACCTTGCGAATAATAGCGATATGTTCGCCAGTCGGCACGGTCTCAACAAAGGAATGTTAGGATATGGGACTAGGGGTATGGACACAAGAGAGGTTTATACACGTAGATATAGGAGAAGCAAGAGGATGTTATAATGCCTAGATGGGAGAGCTATACTCATCACTTATCCAAGTAGGTAAAGAAAGATGTCGCTTCTACTTTCTAAAATATGTCCGTAGGAATACGCCTTGGTGTGAGAGCTTGAGTCTTCTTCTTGTCTCTTTGTCTCTGTGCCTTAGGAGTGTTCTTTATTTCAAATGGCACCATCCTGGGTAGATCCGGCAGTGAGGAGATATCTTGCACAGTGTCCCAATCAGCTATTGGCAAGGGTGAAATATCCAGAAGTTCAAAAACAGGGCCTAGATCCAGGTAAGTCTTGATGTTGATCCGCTTGCCTTGGTAAGAGAAGGATAGCCCAAATGGAAACTGCCATCGGTAGAGAATCTTATGACTTCTGAGCCAGTCCGTGAGTGGTTTAAGGCTCCTTCGTTTTTGGAGGGTTATAGGGGCCAAATCTTGGTAGATGTTGATCAAGACGCCCTTGTACTTTGCACCTTGCGGAAGTCTTGCTTTCGCCATTACCTCCTCCTTGTCTTGAAAGTAAAGAAAACGACATATAATGTCTCTAGGAGGCTCGTTACCTTTGGGTCTCGGGCGTAGAGCTCGATGTGCTCTTTCTATTATAATCGAGGCCGATCGATCTGGGCCTAGAAGTCCCTCGCAGATCTCTTTTATCACTTCTGAGGGTTCTTGTGGGGAATCGATTTCTGGAACCCCTCTGAAACGCAGGTTATTTCTTCTCCCCCGGTTTTCCTGGTCTTCCAGGGCGTTGAATGCTTCATTAAGCTGCACTTGGCACCTTTGTAGGCTAACGGCTGTCGCTTCTTGGAAGTCCAGGATCACTGCCTGGTTGTTCTCTAGGGTCTCGACTCTGCCTCCCACGTGTTGTACGTCTTGTCTGAGGGACGACATTTCTCTCACAAGCGGCTCCATTGCCCTCTGTAAAGCCGAGTCCAGGTATTTCCTTGATATCGGAAGGTGTTTGCAATGTCTAAGGTCTTCAGCATCGCTGCTGTCTGCTTGGAGACCTGGATCACTGTCTTCAGTCTCTTTGTTCTGTTCCGGCGCCATCTTAGATTCCCGGGCTGCACATATTGCCGCGGCTTTCTTGATGAATTTGTCCATGTCTCCGCAGTTCGATGGTTGTTTGTGGGAGAGGGACGAGTCCCCCGTCTTTTGTATAGGGTGGATTTGACCGGGAAGTCAACTCTCAACCCCTCCATCATTTTGGTCGAAATGATACACTGATCGCAGGCTTCTGCAAGAATATCATCCAACTCGTTCTTATAAAGTGTAGTGGGGTCCTTCTCAATTCTGCGGTAGCATTCCTTGTTGTTAAGTTGCCTAAAAGCTTCTCTTTCGTACATCTGCACAGGCCATATCACTACATTGCCCCCCTTATCGGCAGGTTTAATCACCACATCTCTCAATTCCTGAAGCTCCCGAAGTGCCTGTCTCTGTGGACGGGTCAAGTTGTCTTTACCAATATATACATGGTCTATGTTTAAATCTTGTTTAACTAATTTTACAAAGACATCTACCGCGGGGCACAATGTTTTGGGGGGGAATGTGCGTGAGCGCCTGTGCAGATGTACGGGAGACCTACTAGGCACAGTGGCCAACTGATCCTCTAAAAGAGATTCCAGGTCACGAATCGCCTGCCTCTCAGCCGGCGACATCGAGGCAGTCGCATCGTGACCACGACTGAAATGCTTCTTAAATAGAAGCTTCCGAGCAAACAGTTCTAGATCTTTAACCACCTCAAAATAGTCGAATCTACCCGCAGGGGAGAAGGATAGCCCCTTCTGCAAAACCTGTTGTTGTGTTGGAGTGAGACTAATGGTGGAGAGGTTAATTACCTTCAATTCTGTACTCTCTTCCCTCGGCCGTTCCCATTCCAATGTTTCCGTTTGTATACTGGGGTACGTAGGTTGTATCCTCCCCTTTCGGGATCTGGACCATGTGCCACGGCCGGGCGTCCTTCTAAAAAAGGCACGCCACATTCTTCTTCAGATGTTGAAGACACCAGAGATTGAGACCGTGAGCGGTATTCAGGTCTGGGGTTGGTGCGTTGCCACTTGAATACTTTATTCTGTTGGTAATCCCCCAGATCTCTCTGGAATTTTTTGGTTTTTATAGACTGGATCTCACGCTCCCACTTGGCCAGGTCTTCTTCCAAATTTTTATCAAATGATTCCAGTTCTTCCTTGGTCAGGAGTAGCTGGAT